>NW_028288619.1:0-1220113 GCF_059628265.1 Tinamus guttatus
GGTTGTTCCTTTCCAAACCAGTTCCAACACTTTATTTATTTTTAAGCCTCCAAATGGATAATAAGAATTAGTTTTATTTCACCTACTCCTCTGATCATGTCTGGTGCGTGCAAAGACTTCCCCACTTGTGTGACACATGCAGTGAGCCATATCCTACCCCAACACTTTGCAAATGCAGAGCAGAGAGGCCACTAAGCTTTCCCAGAGGGCTTTCCAGGTGCTTCCTTAGCAGACAAAGAGGACTCCTTGGTGGGAGCATAGCTTGGGATTGCTTGATCCTCTGAGGAAAGGGCTGTATTTGTCACACTGGACACGCGTAAGTGGCAGCAATGACCACTTGCATTAACTTGTCTAGTGATAGATTAAGAATTACATAGCATAGAGGCAACAAGTAGTATGAGGAATGCCATTTTGCTAACTAAAACGTAGTGGTCACAGAGTTCGCTTAGAGTCAGAGAGCCACTTGCAGAGTCCGACGTGGCCTCTTCTGTGTAAACCGAATTTTCCTCTGTGGTTATTAAAGTGGATAATTTTGTGTGTCTGTAATTGAGAATGATGGATCCCCGCATGTAAGCGAGGGTTGGTATGAATGTTTGCACATTGCAAACCACGCTGTGATTTTAGTTCATGTAGGTACACCTCCCATATTTTAGAAAGACAGGTTAGACAACTGAAGTAATTCAGTGCAGCTATACCCCTGGAACTGTCATTTTTTCCTGTCTCTCTGTAAGTGTCTCCCTGCTTTACATGCCTGTAAGTAATTTGTAAAATATGTTTTTACCACGTCTAATTCTTCAGCATATATATGTTGCACAGTATGTTACTGCAATGTCTTATTAGTGGATGAAGGCAGAATATCATTGCAATATAAGTAGAGTAGGGATCAATTAAAAAAAAAAACTGCTTTTGTAGCTTTTGATAAGATTAAATATGTTCTGCTGAAAAAAATAAATACTGTTGTGCTGATAACAAATATGGAAATAAACGTAATTTCTAGAAAGTTTAAAAGCAGTGTTCTTGAAAATCCTGTGCAGACCCTTTGTCTGTCTAAGGCTGACCCTTGAGGGCAGTTGCAGACAGTTGTTACTAAGGCCTCAGAAGCTCCCTCTGCAGCAGATCCACAAGGTTGATCTTTTAGTGCCACAAGCTCCCAGCTGACAGAATTATTTTCAAAGTGTTCTGTCATCACGAATCAAGGTCATGTCGCTGTCCAAGGCCCACCTCCACCCACAGTAGATGCACGTGTGCTGATGCATTTGGGTGGCGCTGCACGGAGATACTACTTGAATTGTTGTATTAATATAGTCCATATTCTGGCTAGTTAGTCTGAACAAAGTACTGTACTGGTAAGCTGTTGCCATTTGAAATTCTTATTTTGACCTCCTTAAGCATCTGTTTCGTGCTTTCTTCAATGACGTTAGACAGACAAGTGGAAGACTAAATGCATACTATACATTTGTTATCTGATTCTTACTGCCAATGCATCTCACTGCAGAAGATGAGATTTATATAAAGAGACAGTTTTCACTAGTTTTGTAGATTCATGGTAAGAAGCATAGGATATTTCTGTCTATTTGGATGAGAAAAATAAAGCACATTATAAAATAGTTAAACTTGTGTTTCTAGACACATTTGAACTCTTGTTTCTCCGGGTTTACATTAGGATGTTTACATCATGATTTGAAGTAGTGTCTTCCATATTTGATAGGTTAGAAACTGACCTCCAACTAATATTGTTTCTACTTGCCTTTTTTTTTTTTTTTTCAGAAAAAAAGATGGTAAGAATTCTCGTCCTGTTTTTCTTGCTTGTCTGCTCTTGCTGTTTTTTTTTTTTTCCTCTTCAAGATTTTCAAAGCAGATTTGTTAAACTGGGAAAAAAGAAGAAAATGATGGGAAGCCATGCTGAAATAGTTGGAAATAATGAACAAGAGATTCCCCATTCAGATTTCCAATCTGGTATTTGGTTAAATATGTTTAGGTCAATTTATTTAATGTCGGTGTGGTGGTATTGCTGTGTTTACTTTTTACTTAGTTAGAAAATCCTTTTTACTTAGTTCATTTAGCCCTAGTGTTCTTATAAAAACAAGCTGCCACTTACTTCATTTGTCACTTACTTCATTTGCCATGTCAGCTTTTGTTCTAACATCGTTGGCTGTAGTGATGCAGGAGGATAGACTGTATTAAATGCCAGCCAATGCCAGTAGAGGGGAAGATTGTTAAAATCTAAAGAAAGCCCTGTACTGTTGTAAGAGGTTTTCTGTATAATAATTTATTTAGTTGTCTCTATTTCAAACTCGAGAAGTATTAATGTTTTTTGATCTATTTGTGTAAGCTCAAAGTCTCCAGTCACACTAAGCGTTCTGGATACTTTATACTGTTGTGATTCTGCTCCCTCTGCTCAGCAGTACCTTGCTCTGTGCATCCTGCCTCTGGAATAGAAACAGTGAAGTATTTGTCATAGTGACAGATTCGGTTGTTCTATCTAATCTGCAAGATGATTTTGGTTAATGCAACTTTAGACTCAACCTTGTAGCTGGGGCTTTTTTCTTTTTTTTTTTTTTCCTAAAGTTATCTGAAGAGAAGACTCAGGGAATAATTCATAATTAATGAAGTGTGATTATTTTATTTAAATGTTAGTAACCTCAGTGATTAACCTAGTAGATACTAGGTTAAATGTGGCTTTGGCTTCAAATCCAAGCAGATCCCACAATATTTTGGAGAGCTGTGACAAAGAAGTATTTGGCTCTTGGTCGGTAGCGCAGCGTTGATGACTCCCTAGCCCATACACCATTTCCCATGTGTTGGCTTTCTAGGGGTCTGTGCTTTGCTGTTCTCATAAGCTTCGTTCACCCAGGATAATTATAAAGCATCTCGGTCTGGGAGATAGGCTCAGTTTTTGTGCTTATTTCTCAAGTGCGGCTTAACATTTGGAATATGAGCAATAGGAGGAATTTGGAAATTACCTTTTAAATTAATATTTAAAAAATGGTAATCTGGCGTTTGCATTATTTTTAATGAAAGGCAACTTTTTTGGTTTCCCACTAAATGTGGCAGAATAGAAAGCTCCCAGATGAGCAGTGCCTCAGTGGAGGACTTGGATGTTGGTCTAGGAATAAAGCCCATGTGTATTGGGTCGGGAAGCATTTCGTACCTCTTCTCTTTCTGTCCTTCAGCTGCCGTCTGCCACATGTTTACAGCTTCCTTAGTCACCTTGTGTATTCCTGAGCTGCAGTAGCCCCTGGTCACTTCTCCCCATCGTCCTGTTTCTAGATAGCAACCAGCCGTGGCAAGATGCTCTGGACACACTTTGCTCCTTCCCGTGTCAAGGCAAATTCATAAATTCTGTCACTAAGAGGTCTCTGAATCAGTCAATTTAGAAGAGTTGTTATTCCCCTGACTTTAAAGCTTGAACAGTGAGATGCCTCCTGCAGTGCAGCTGTTGCCTACTATATGTACAGCGTATTCTGTGAATGCCACCTAGGTCCTGTGAGAAAGACATTTTCAGCAGAGGTAATTGTCATCGGCAATTAAATTCCAATAGTGTGAACAGACTGTGTTTGACTTCAGTGGCAATTAAGCAAGCCCTATTAAGAGTTTAAGAAGCGATAGGCAGTCTTGTAAATAACAGTGATAGAGACACAATAATTTGCATCTTTCGTATCTGTGTTTTTTCTGCTTTTTTTTGGAACCGACCTAGATGCTTTCTTTGAAAATTCCTAGTACAGAATTGTAGGAGCAGTTGTATCAGTGTTAGTTTTCTTTGTCCTCAGATAATACTTTGAGCTCCTAGAGCAATGTATTTGAACAGTGTATTTATAGAATAAGTAGTAACTTATCTTTAAAAATATTTTTCATTTTTGAGAATAATTTTATAATTATTTTAATTTTTAATTATTAATCTACAAAATTGTAGATAATTCAATTTTCAAGGAATTGGATTGTATTACTTTTTCAGAAGTGGTCATTTGTATTCTCACATGTTATTTTTCTCTTTATTCCCTGTCCACTGTATATAAACACTCAAATATTTTGTGTACACTTAAAAGTAGTTCCCTCCAAACCTTCTTCCAGTGCCTCTCGCAGCAAGGCTTTGTCCAAATTCAAAATGTTGGAGAAATTTCATATGGACAAGAAAGATGCATATTTAAACAAAGAAGAAGGAAGCCTCACTTCTGACAGTCCAGACAATTCTGAGGGTAACAAATTTACTGTGTCTTTCATAGAATTACAAAAAGAAAATTGCTCAGTTAGGAAGGTTTTTAATAGATACTTGTCATCACATCTTAATGTTTGAGTTCTTTTGTATTCACATTCTTAAACTTTCCTCTGCAATTGTGATGTTTGGAAATACCTTTCTAAATGAAATCAGGTTCTTATTGTATTTGGTTTGAAGGCTCAGGACCTTAAGGAAGAATGCCATGTATGCTGAGCCTTGCAAAATGCTGCAAGGATTGGCAATATCAAGATAGGGGCAGTGACATCTTTGGAGTTTAAGGAGACTGCTGCTTCAAGAACTTGTTTTCATAAGTAACAAATACCCCAGTAAAACCCCTCAGGAGTCAGTAGGGCTGATGCCTTTGTCAGTGCTTTTCCTCCTCCTGGTGTGTTTTGCACAGTTTCAATCTAAACATCCCTTGGGCAGAGAGCAAGTGGAGAAGACAAACGTTTGTACTCCCGTCTGAGAGCTACTAAATTATTCTATGCCAGTCTATGGTTAACTGCATGAGAGCTTTTTTTCCAGCAATTCTCCCGAACAGCCCCTCTAAAGAATCCAGGCTTAAAAGTGTGCGTTTCAGGGGCAAGCAGAAGGGACTTGGTGTTGTTGTTTCTTAAAGGAAGGCGGTGGTCTGCCTGAGGAGAATCCATACACAGAGTTATTTAAGGTGACATTGAACTCTTGCTATGAGGAAGAAATTGCACACTGCAGTTTGGAAGAGCTGAGGTTGTATATTTGTAATTTTGGTTACTCTTTCTTTAAGAGTATTTCATTTGCATTCAGATAAGAAATATTAATTTCTGTGCAAGGTTTCTGTGTGTGACTGTCTTCAAGTCAATTTTCCCAAATGTTATGTTTGCCCCATGGTGAACTTCAGGCTTGTGAGCAAGTATGAAGGATGTAAAGAAAAGGTATGTAACAAAGTAATTTAAAATACTGTATTTAAGGTGGTTCTGAATGTCTCGCAGGAGAAACCAAATAACTGGCTGTGTGTGACCTGTAGATTGTCATGTAAAAGCTGTTTGTGTGGTGCTGGGGTGTCTCAGCCCTCTTGCAGGACCATCAGTCTTGCTCTCGTGTTGCGACCGCCGCGAGGCGCAGTCGGCAACGCAGCGGCTGTTTCCTAGGAATGCTGGGGAGCGGCGGGAGCTTTGCCAGGCTCCCGAGGAGCGGCCAGCCCGCGGGGGAAGCCAAGGAGGATGCGCACGCAGAAGAGGGGACCTTCCCGAGCGGCGGCGGCGTGTCGGTGTGTGCAGGCAGGGACAGCCTGGAGACACACGGTGAGAGCTGGGAGCAGCCGTGCCGTGGGGCTGGCCGCAGCGAGGCTGGTTCTCCCCACCAGCCTCTTTCATTACAGTCCTACACTGCACGTCAGGGGTGTTCAGGTCTGTCAGGTGAACTGATGGCTTCAGCTGCGTGCTGCTGGTGTTTAATACCAGCCAGGTATTATGAGCTGTATCTAGCAGTGCTTGTTATGTTGTTACGGCTGTTCTGTGTAGATGCACTGTGCAGTTACGATGAGTTTGTTCTGTGTTTTCAAATTTAGATTCAATTGTCGCTTCGGGGCCTAATCAAAGTATACTGGGAGCTGGCCTGGATACCTTGGAAGAGCAAGAAGAGAAAGAAGAGTTCTTTGCCAAGCTTGAGCAAGAAGCATCATCTACTATTGACTACTCAAGATTAAATAAAGAGCTGGATTCCAATGATTCTGTAATACTAGCACCATTTGTACTACGGTAATTTAGAGAGAAGGAAAGTTACAGGCTCTTATTAATGGGCATGTGTGAGTTGGGCATTTGAAGACGAGAAAGGGGGTGACTTTAGGAATTGCTTTGACAATTTTAACTGTGGACAGTTGTAAAAACATGAGTTTTTTTTTTTTTATCACTGCTGACACTTGCTTTCTTTTTTATATATGATTTGATATGATAGAAAAATTCAGGCTTTTAATTTTATTGCTGATTGTAAGAAATACCAACATTTTATTGGCTAAAAATATTTATTTGCTGCCAGGAGGGGACAGTAACGTTTTAATTTTACTTCTCAGAAATGAAAAAAATGAAAAAGGAGAAGAGGAATCTGCGCATGAAGAGAAATCTGGTAATACTACTTTCTAAATCATACATTTGAAAATTCTTGAAAATTCTTTTTACCATGTGCATGCTGAGAATTGGAAGAACTTTATTAAACTGAATAACGCAAATGAACGCTGAGAAATAGTGCTCCAGTAAAAGTGCAGGCTCTTCAGAAAATTTCAAACCAGGGCATGGGGGATGCACCATAGTGGGGTGTAATTCGATGGAAAGAGGAAATCCCACCACAGTGTCATACATTATTCTCTTCTCAAGGTTGCCTTTGGAACTAGTCTGGAAACGTGACTCTTTCTGGGATTCAGCTTCTAACAGTACAGCATCCCTAATTTTTCTGAAATTTTCTGTTCTGAGTAGTATCTAAAGTTGACTTATCCCAAATCACCTTGACTCTTGAGGATGAAACCATACTTGAATGCTAATGTGATTCCCCCCCCCCATAATGATTTATCTGCATTTATCTACATTTATCTGCAATTCTTCTATCAGACTTGGTCTGTTTTTATGTGAAGGCTGTGGAGCTGCTGTGCAGACAGAAGATTGGGTTTTGGAGGTGGGGGTTGTGTTTTGTGTGGAGGGAATTTTAACTGTTGGCTCTTGTCTGAAAGACAAACAGCAAAAAAGCTGTCCCCCAGAAACTGAAGAAGGCATGAGAACTGAACAAAAATAAGCAAGATTACAGAGTTAAAATACTGAAAAAACACCAAACGTTAAGAGTGATTTCAACACACAGAGTTTTCTTTCCTTTGTGAGCACTCTCAGCAAACTCTTCACTCCAAAGTGAATGCTGAAATAGTGCAAAAGCTGCAGATTCAGTGCCTAAAAACTGCTAGAGTGGTCGAGAGACATGTAGAGCTGCTGCTCATCTGGTGCTGGGGCAACTGCGTTGTTTCCTCCCAAACTGAGAGTGACAGAACAACAGCCACAAACACAAGGAGGCCTTGAGGGCTTGGAAATGCAGCATAAATGTCTGTAAGGCAAATTTCATTTGAATTTGGAGATGTCGTGTATGACTTTTACTGTGGTTTTTTGTATGTCACAATCTCGAAACATTTTTTTGTTGTCACCTTTGTGAAAGGAGTAGTAGCAACAGCAGCTGTTTTTAGTGGAGGGACTGGAGTACAGGATGCTATAGCTTTTGCCTTTGACTGCTTTCTCTTCTTTTAATGTTCACTCTATCTGATGCTGTATTTTTCTTGTCAGGCAGCTACAGTGAAGATTTTGAAGAGGAGACAGATGTTAATCCTGCCTTTAAAACTGAAGAAAATCAGGTAAATCAGAACATGAAATCAGGAGTAGATTTAAATGTAAATAGGTACAACTTTTCTGGGACTACATTGTTCTATTAAGCGCCTATATTTTTCAGTGATCTTATATTTGAAAGGTCTAAGTTCTTCACAGAGCTGCCTGTTTACTCATTCTTTGCATAAAGAACTGGAGAGGGCAGCCCAGAAAAAGGATCTCCCATTGGAGCCTGGGGATGGGGGTGATTGGTCTCTCACTTTGGGGCTGGTGAGGTGCTCTCTATACCAGCAAGTGGTACAGGCTGCTGGGAGCAGATCTGTGGGGAGAAGCAGTTGGTCAGGAGACCCTGTGTTTGTTCTGAGGGTGCTTTGGGGCAGGTAGCACAGGCCAGCTTGGGCTGGGGTGCAGGGGTGGGCGCCTCTGGGTGACTGGAGGTGCCAGAGTAGAGAGTGTCGAGGACCCGTTGGCATCACAGGCAGATTTTGAGAGAAGTGCAGGTTCTTAGAGCGCTAGAAGCTGCATTGATTCTTAGGTTTTGGACCAACGTTTGAAGTTTGAGGGTTTTTTTGAAGTTTTTTTTCAAGGAAGTTCGAAAATTAATACTACTTTTTTCTTCTTCAGGAAGCAAATACTGGCATGCTGGCTAAAGGTAAGTATGGACATCAACTAGTAGGAGAACACTAATTGTACCTTATTGAAACATTCTTATCTGACCTTATTACCTTTTTTTAGCTGATTTCAGTGTGTTCTACTGAAAGTCCATTGGACTGAAATGATTAAAAATATATCAGTATGTCAGCACTTCACACTACATCAATGTAGTGTTTTGTTTTGTTACATCCAGTCAGTACTCAGATGTTGATGCTTGCAGATGGACTTACTGCCATTAATGCCACCAGAATAATGTATCTATTTTTATTTTCATGATTAGAGAATTAAGATAAGGTTTGATAAACTCCTACTTCAACTGTAGATAAAATATAAATGAGAGAATTTTAATGTCTGTCTTGCATTTAATAGTATTACTTGACTCACAAGATTCAACTACAGAAGTTCAGAAGGCTGCTGAAACATCAGATGTAGCTGAAACATCAGATGTGGGTGAACAGTGTCTGCCTCAAGAAGTTACTGGAATTGCATTGAATGAAACAGGTAAAGTTGTCATTTTTTTAATGATGGCTCTGGAGTATTAGCAACATGGAAATAAGGTTGTTTTAGATTGTCAGTGAGCATAAAGCATTTACTTTTTAGTAACAAATCTTGAGAAGGAAATATTTTGGGGAGAACTGGTACTTCTGTGGGTCGCTAGAAATTTACTGTAAAGTTGCTTTTGCCATCGCAGCCTGTTGGTGACTTCAGTGTGGTTTCCCTGTGTTATTGACCATATCTAGAACTTTGCTTTGAACACAGTTATAAAATAAATGGTTGTATGAAGATCAGTTTGAGAATGTTCCCTGTTTACATCCAGAACGTGACTCTGACGGCATCTGTTAAAGTAGTAGACTCATATGCTCTTAGTTTATTAATGAGAATGTACTTGTAAACAAATGCATGCCAACTGGAGATGAGGCTATTTAAGGTACAGTAGCACGTGCTGCTTAGTAAGACAGCTGCTTAATTTTGTGGCAGTAATCAGGATTTTGTTGTTGTTGTTCTCAGAACTGAAAATGCTGTTCTTACCTGATAATAGACAAAGCTAGAAACTGCTATGTGGGCTCTGGCGGGTCACTTTCCAGAAGAGAAAATTCTGTAGTGTCCCTTGTGAGCCTGCATTTGGTTTTTTTTCTTTTGTTCTCTTTTTACCTTGCAGGCCCTTCCTATGGGCAAGCCAGCAGCGACGTGGAGGCGTTGCACGAGGCGTACCGTCACGTGCAGCAGTCCTGGGGAGACGCCGAGGAGCACAAAGCGCACGGAGCTCCAGGGGCAGCGGCACCGTGCGTGGTGCCAGGTGCTTCACAGAGCAATGACATCTGCTCCAGACATGTATCAACTACTGAGTCAGGTGAATGTCACAGAGCAAGACAAAGCTGTGATTTCCAAGCTGTTTTCCCATTTTCTTCTGTCTAGGTTAAAAAGAGCTGTAATACTTCTGGTTATGTTACTAAGGAGCTGCAGGACAGAATCGGGAGCGTGCTGTGATCTGGCTTTCTCACTTCAAACATATAGCTTTTATAAGCTGGGGGTGTGTAATGATGATATGGGTATCAAACAAAAAATCCTTGAAATTAAAATGAGCTAATCATTCATACTCTCTACACTGATGACACCCTCTGTATTAAATGAAAAATTTTTAAATGGTATCTAAACATGTAAAGTGAGAGCCTGTTTCAGCAATAACAGCCTCAGGGTGGTTAGAAGGAAGACATTTATCATATAAAGATGTAGAATGAGAAAGATGAAAATGAGTGATCTTGGTTATTCTATTTATTAAATATTTTTAATACTAGCCTTTTGCAAGTGCATTTTATAAGGTTTTTAACTTATTGTTCTGCATTTACTAGATTTACCAACTGTTGAAGAATTGATGAAACCTATTAAAGGAGATTCCTATGATGCCAGAGGTTTCAATTTGGAGCCTGGAAGGTACTTATCTCAGAATATGTATTTTAAGGATTGTAATAACTTAAGTCCTGCTTTGCTGTTGTGTCCAGAGCATGGCATGCAGGTCGTGGAGCTGTTGGGAACAGGTTATGCTCTGCAGATGAGCTTTGGGAGTTGAATGTGTGGTTGCACCCAGCAGAAGTTCCCATTCGTTGTTTCACTAGCGTTAATTCTGTGCTTGGTTTTGTTCAGTACCACAAAAGCAGTTGCTCCTGCTTTATGGGAGTGTATCTTTAGCCTAGTCTTTTTTGCTTTTTAACTGGATCAGGTGGAGTATTATTCTTAAAAGTAGCTAGAATCTCATTCAGATTCAAGCAGTCTCTACCGATCATACCTAAGGGGAAAATCGCCCTATTTTTCTGAAGCAACGGAAGTGCAAAACACAAGAGTTTTGTTTTATGTGACTTTATTCCTTTCTGTCGTAGCCCTGTGGAACTGACGGGCAGCCCAGCAAAGGAGCTCATGGGCCACGAGCCATTCAAGGAGCATGAGAGTAGCACAGTTTGGGAGACAAACTTGCTCGAAAAGTTCAGCAGAGAAGAGAGCCTCTCTCCTCGGAGAGCTGTGAATGAGGGTGACCTTCGTGGGGAGACGGAGAAGGAAGCCGAGATGGATGAAACACAGCCTGGCTCAGTGAAGGAAAAGATGGCACACGACTCTCTGCTTTCACAGATGGTCAGCAAAAATAACCAGGTCATATCAAACAGCTCTTAAATATTGATTTTTGAATCACCTGTAACTTGAAGATTACTGTCGTACGCTTAGGAGTCAAGAAGCAGCTTGTATTTTTCTTGAAACGCTCAAGTTACCTTTGCTGCTCTTAGTGGAATTTGGGGCTTTCCAGCCCAGTGCATTGGAGTCTGCTGCAGCCCTGTGTGCCCAGCTCCAGCATCCCCATCCCAGGGGCCTTCCCTCGTGTGAATGTGCAGAGGTGCAGGCTGGAGAGCCCCCCCATGCCAAGGATAGACCCTGATGGAATTGGCAAGGATAGAGAGGATAGGCTGCAGCGATCAAGGGAAGGGCCCAGACTCCCCAGGGCATCTGAACAAGTGGTTCGTGTTGGTTTATATTAGGCACACTTTCCAAAATACTCTCATTTTTTTTTTCTGCTCTTATTGTTGTGTTACCCTAGTAACTGGCTCTGTGTTCTGTTGTAGAAGCGAAGGTTACCCTTTCCAAGCAAAGGCCACACCAAAAACTGAAGTCTGGTTTCTAAAAAGTATGCTCTGTTACAGGCACTGCAGTCTCCGTCCTCGAAGGGCGAAGGACTGAGATCAGTGACAACTAAACAAACGTACAAGAGCATCAGAAGTACAACACCCCTACATAAAAAGAAGCCATTGCACAGTCCTCGTGGATTGGTTAGGAGTTCGGGATATGGGAAGTCAGCTTCACTTTCCAAACAGCCTTCCCCATCTAGCGAAAAGAAAACACTGAAAGAAACTTTCAAGAAGTCCAGCCTGAAAGCCAAAAGCCCAGCAGATAAAGCAGGACCTAAAGGTAATTCTCTCTTCAAATGGACTCATGGGGAAAAACAAAATCACCATCTCATTGTTTCTATTTCAGTATCCTTATATGAGAAAACTAAACTATAAACAGTTAACATATACGTTAGTTGCTCTCTAGGGTGAACTTCCCTGTTTGGGTTTTTCCTTGTTGTTTCTTTTTTGTTTTTTAAAAACCTGCTCAGGTTGCTGCTTGCTGCCCCAAGGAGGCATAGCTGCCCCAAGCAGGTGTTCCATCTCTTCGTATGCCATCTCCATTCCAAAGTCCCCTTCATAAATTGCTGTGTCTGATCTTCAGCAGGGCTTGGAATATGTGTATCTGTGTATACTTAGATAGCTGGCCAGATAGCTGGCCAAATTAATCTTGTTTCATGAAGAATTTATTATCCAGCTATTCACATGTTTCATGATGCCTCGTTGCTCTCAGGTTTCTGAATTTATTTCAAAGTCCTGGTCTGTTTTCTAGCTACATGCTCAAGGGAACACAGGGGTGGGTCAGGAGAATATATTTTAAAGAACATTATAAAGAGCAAAGCGCTGAATGTAATTTTGTTCTATTTTTCTTCATGTCTGAATGAGGAAGGCTTATTTGCTACAAGGATTATCAGGTCTGTGCCCAAGGAAGCAGCTTTGAAGGAGGGGGTTAACCAAGTTACACCTGACGACTCGGCTGTTGGTGATGGTGTGCAGCAGGTCGTGGACTCCCACAGCCAGTATCAGCATGTGAGTAAGTTAGTGTTGCTGCTAGTTGTAGTCCCTATAGCTTGATTTGCAAGCCTGTTTTGTCATATTCTTTTAATAATTATGTAATAATCACAAGATTGGCAAATGCTGAAATATTGAATACAAAATCTAGTGAAATACTGATTTTTGCTTTTACATGTGCCAGTATAAATGTACTGCTTTCAGTTGCTTGGCTAGTTCTCTTATGTTTAACTTCTTAAAACTTATTATCTCGCTGGAGGGGGATATAATTTTAAATGAAACTGGTAAGTATAAGTATTCTGTCAAGAATGTTAACTAGTAGTTCTGTTTGGTTTTGTGCTTCTGTTGCATTGAACGTTTAAAAAAAAAAAAAAAACTTGTGTGTTTTCTCAGCTGACTGAATTTCTAGTCACGGCTTTTCTTTCTGCCTTAGTATAAATAGAAAACCATTTATTTAATGAATCCCTTGATCATTGCTCTTTTCAGTGGGCAAAATGCATAGTAGATTAACCCTGGTAGCTGTTTAGTGGCTGTTGGCTCCCAGAGTGCTTTATTTCCTGTGTGCTTGGGGGTTTTATTCCCCCATACGTGTTTAGGAAATGGGAAAGTAGATCATTAGAGAAAATCGTGAAAATGTTGAGGGTGGTTTTGTTTGGTGTTGGTTTGGTAGTGTATTTTTTTCCCCCTCAAGCACATTACGAAGAGTCAGACAAGCCGGTCAAACAAAAGCCCCCTGTAAGCTCGGTGTGACGCTGCCCTGCTTTCCTCTTCAGCAGGACTGGCCCTTTCCCGCTGCCGGAGGCTGCGAGCGAGAGCTGCGTCTGTGGCGCCGAGCGGAGGCTGCCGAGGAGGAGCTGCGCGCGGCGCGCGGGGCCATGGAGCAGCTCGGCCGCCGCGCGGCGCGCGCCGAGCAGGACGCGCAGGCCGCGCTGCTGCGGCTGCAAGCGCAGCACGACAGGGAGCTCTCCCAGCTGGGGCAAGAGAATTACCTCCTCCAGAGCAAGGTGCTCGATCCCATCTCCTCTCCTGCTGCTGTAGAACAGGGGCAGCGCGAACATTCAGTCATGTTGTTTTCAGTTAACTGCAAATGAGGAGAAAATGCATTTTTATACATCTGTTGCTGGCTTGTGTGTGTGTGCTGACTAGTGGAGTTATTCCTCATAAGATGTGATTTTTTTTTTTTTTCCTACAGAAATCCTGTTAAAATCTTGTTATCCCAGGTTCTCTTGTTTAGCTGTTTTGGCAGTTCTGCAGCAAGCTTTTTGCAAAGATTTAACATTTTATATTAATAAATCTTTTTAATTAAAAAAAAATACCAGATTAAGTGATACAGCTTGTTACTGAGAAATTCTCTACATAGAGTTTGTTATTTTGCTGCATTTTTCTATGTTGCATTTTGGCTATATAGCAAAATAGTATTCACAGGATTATTCCCCTCTACCTCTCTGCCTAAATACTTTAGGAAAAAAAGGAAGTCTAGTTCCATTGTTAATTTTTCCCAGCTTGCCTATATCGTTCCTATTTATCATGAAAGCAGAATAAAGAGCCAATATTATTATTGGCTCATGCCTTAATGTACATTGATTTATTTATAACATACTCTGAGCTTAAAGTAAAATCTTGGGAAGGATTCTGTGTTGGTAACAAAACTTTCCTGTTAATTGTGTATGTATTTCTTAAAGTTAAGAAGCATGGAAGAGCTAGCTAAAGGAAACAGATGGATCCATGGTACAGCAACAGTTCCTGTCACTGAAGAAAAACTGACACAAATTAAAAAAGAAATTGAAGATCAAGAGGTCATTATTCAAGGTTATCAACAGGTATGCTGCCCAGCATGGAGTGCTGTGTGCTAGTTGTGTGTTTCAGAACCCAACTTTGTCAGTGGTTACTACTTTTCTGTTTGAAACAGTTATCTTGGTATCTACGGGGTGGAAGAAGTTTTCTGTATGAAGGGCACAAAATATATTGCACATTAAAAATATTTATTTCCCCAACTGCACATGATTGTCCTAAACTGTAAAAATAAGGTGACCTCTCACCTCATGGAAACATGAAGATACTTTTTTTTTTTCTAAAATGTAGTAGAAAAATACAGTAATTTTTAGCAGGATTATAATTCTGGAGGATTCTGTATTTGAGATGCAATGAACTGCTCCTGTTATGTGAAAGACAAGGAACCATATCAAGGTGCCTCACGTATTTCTCTTTAGTTGAAAACATAAATAGATGTTGCAGGCTTAAATGACCCTTGGAAGTACTTGCTGCTGGTCAGTTTAACCAGCTTTTCGGGCTAGTGCTGAGCAACTTTTAGTAGCAGAGACACAAAATCTTGCTGGTTGAGGGCTGTGGAGCTCCCAGATCGGTGACACTTTTTGCCCCCAGGAGTGGCAGGTGGGCAAGCCAAGCTGTGCTCTGTCTGCACCCATCCTGTATGTGCTCTAACCATATGGCTAGGTAGCTTTGCAGGGAAAGAAATAACTTAATCACTTAAGAAATAACTTCTTCCTGTTGTTAGTTAATCTTAGTACCCATGGAGCACTCAGCCTAGATTGCAGAGGCCACTACATAATACTTGAGGAAAAAAGCTAATGAAAGTAGATACCTATTTTAGAAATGTGGTAATAAAACTGTTATTTGCTTTCACTGCTGCAGGGTTTCAGAAGGCAAACAGAGAGTGATTTTTGAATGGGTGAAAGAATAATTTATGAACTTTCTTTGTCTCATCTTAGGAAAATGAAAAGTTATACAAACAAATGAAAGAGCTACAAATTCAAAACAAGAAAAATGAGGAACAAATGTTTAAGGAGAATCAGTGTTTAATGTCTGAATTAATAGCTCTAAGGTAGGCTTATTTAAGCATCTAATCTAAAGTGTCTCTATCTTTCAGTCACGGCTTATTTTGTTTCTAGAGAGTTGCCGCAGTCTGCCAGAGGTTGGACTGGATGGTCTCTAGAGGTCCCTTCTAACCTCGACCCTTCTGTGAGATTTGATTTTGTTGATTACAGACATTTAATTCATACTCTCTCTTTTGATCTTACAGACCTGGGGAAAGGCTGTTCTCCATAGTCAGATTATTCCAGTGCTAAAATATAAATATCCCTTCTATTCTTACAAGAATGTATAGGACATATATTGTAGCCATTCTGATATTACAGTTCTGCTCAAGTGTCAAAATGTTTTGATATCGTTGGAAATGATGTGGTAGATACGGAGGTCACTACACTGAAGGACAAAGGGATATTTGGGAGAGCTCTAGGTCTCGTAAGGTTTGCTTTCTAACGAGCTGAACAGCTGCTCTGTTCCTAATTTGTTGGTGTCTGCTTGTGAGAAGTCCTAGGCGAGTTGTGCTGATGTTGGAGTTCGGTTGTTTTTTGTTTTGTTCTGTTTTTAATAAACAACTGTAATACGCTAAATTGCCACACCGTGTAACTTTTTGCTCTTGTCTTTTTTTGGTTGTTTTTTAGAGAAAAGGTGAATATGACTAATATCCAGCCACGGGTGATGCAGGTTCCTGAACCAGCCAGAAATCAGAGTTTCACAGAGCTGATTTCAGAGCTCCGAGCAGCACAGGTAGCTCCACGCCCCACACACACTTAACCTGCTCATGCAAACAGTGCATGACCATCCTACAGTGGAGCAATAACATAAGTAAATAAAGTGGTGGAGCATGCTGATATTTTTCCAGTGTTAACCATTTTCCACAATTAATTATCGCAAATGCCTGGTCAAAGGGAAGTAATCACAGACGCACTGGAAGCTCCTCCGTGTCCCTTGGCGGTTCGGAAGTAGCTGGTGGGAGCCCGCAGGAAGGGGCGGCCTGGGGGGGTTGTAACTCCCCAGCTGCTGAGCCAGGTCCTGAAGGGATCCCTGCTCCCCACCAAATACCACCTGCTCCTAACAGCAAAACCTCCTCATTTGGTGGCAAGGCAGTAAATTGTGGTGGGTGTAGAAGCAGGCAAAAAGCTTTAAGACAACAGCTCTTTTGAGACTTTGTTGTTTTGTATAGTCCTAGAGAGATGTAAAGGTTTGGAAGGAGAGCTTCATTTTAATCTAGCTTGTGGCTTTGTGAAAAGATAGGACATTGAAGTTGTATTCTTTAGTATTGAAAATAAAACTTCTTCAGTGACCTTTTCCAAGGAGAGGTCTGGAATGTTTTACACTTCTAAGAGAGTCTTTACCTACAAGAGGTGGCAGGTTTCCCTGTGTCTGACTTCGGTTTTCCTGTGTCGTACTGTAGCCAGAACTGAGAATAATACCAAGCCTAGAAATCTAATTGCTACCGTAGTTTGACACAACAAGTGTGAGTCAGTCTCTGTATGGAGAAAAAGTATGTTCATTTTTTGTATGAAAATAATGTGTGTATTTTTTGTTGCCTTAAAACTTTCTCTAAAATTAAGAAGGAAGAAACTAAATTACATGAAGAGATAAAACGGCTTAAACAAGAAAAACAGGCTCTTGAAGTAGACTTGGGACAAGCAAAGAAAGAGAGAGATCTAGCAAAAGTGCAGATTGCTTCCACATCAGGTAAAGGATCCTTATTTTGCTAATAATTGTGCTTCATATATATTTCTTTAATTAAAATATGCTATTAAAATATGACTCAGAATCAAATATATCTAGACTACTTCCAGGTGCTGTCTAAACCTCTCAAAAACATACAGTGAAAGAGATAGCAGAGTATTTCGTTGGCAAATCTATTAGAAAACATTTTATGGTAACTAGCCAAACTCTTGGTTACTGACTTTGTTCATATAAATAATCTGTTTTTCATGCCAACTGGAATAAGACAACTGTGTTCATATGGAAGGACTTAATGTGAACATTGTCTTCCTCTTTAGATCTGCTTACCACAATTTTGACTAGTTTTACGTATAACTTATGCTGTGCAACTCTTGATTTTTTTTTTTTCCTCTGAACTCTTTCCCATTTGACTTTAGCCTTCTAATGAGAGGGCAACCCCAAATTGGACTCCTTCATCTTCCAATATCAGACATCACAGTGCTGAAAGTTAATTTCCACCCTGTGTCTTCTCAAAAGCTTGATCCCAAACAGAAGTGTGGCTAATACATGTAATACGTGTGTTCTGCTGTCCACATGCTTACTGAGGATTTGTTTGCTATAACTTGACCAAGGATGGGTTCATCTGAGATCCTGCTTTAAATACTTTCTGTGGTAGATTGTGAAACACTATTGCATATGAGGGGGAGAGAGTTTTTTTGAAATACACTTACATAAAAAATCTGGTTTTGCTCTGGTCTTAAAATTTTACCAATTGTGAAGGCGAAAAATGTATGGAAAGTACCCCAAAAGGATAGTGTTGACTAATTGTTTCTAAAAATTATTCAGTAGTATTCACTGAGGTGTCTTGTAGGTGAGAAATCATATGAATTGAAAATTATGGAAGACTCATACAAGCAGGAAATTGCTCATTTAAAAAGAAGACTTCAATGGTATGCAGAAAATCAGGATCTTTTGGATAAAGATGCAGCCCGTCTTAAAGATGCGAAAGAAGAAATTGAGAAACTAAAGCTAGAGGTGATAATATCAAGTGTTTAATTTGTTTGTTTGTTTTTAAGAAATAGGAGCTTTCTAGTTTTAAGAATTGGAACTTTGTGCTTCACAGTGCTTCCAGCTTTTTTAAGAATACACATGTGAATTCATAACTTCCAATCAAACGTGCCTGGCTCTATATTCAAAATGAGCGCTCGATGCCTTTGCAATCAGAATTGCCAGTGCCTCCTGCCTAGGACCAGTTTCCTTATGCTGGTGTTTCGATGATGCTTCTGGAAACAGCTACAATGTCATTTCCTTAAGACTTGCAAATTTGTTGCCCTCAAAGAGCAAATCCATTTTTACATGAAGAATTCAGAAGACCCCTCCTGCCCTTCTCTTTCCCCCATTTAGCGCAGGCAACGTTTCCTCTCTCAAGTAGCAGCTCTAAGCTCCTCAGACAGGATTGTTTACAAGAGAAGGGAGCTAAAAAGAAATAACATAAAAAAGCAAGTGAAACCAGTGAATTATTCCTGAATAGATCTGAGATTTGAATTGCCTGTTAGTAGAATTGACTTAAAGTTCCCAGAAATAAAGAATATTCCTAGCAATTAAGTATCACTGGTCTGGGAGGCTGCTTAATGGCTTGTTATGGGTGAGATCAGATTCAAGGAGGTGCTTCTGAAAGAGAAGCCAGGGAGAGGAGGTCCATTAAAGGCCACTGCATCAAGCTTGTACCCCCGTATGATAGGTGCCCATTCAAATCTCAGCAATAGGTCATTGGCTTTTAGAGAGAATAGTTTTGCTGCACTTTTTTTTTTTTTCCTCCTCAGGACAGGCCAATATTTGAAAATGGTGTGAAGAGCTGTACTATCATAGAAAGCAGCAGAAGAGTCAAAACCTCTGTGCTGGCCCCCAAGTTTTGCTGTGGGCACATTTCCAATCCAGCATCGCTCAGAGAGAAGCCAGGATAGGAATATTTGTGGTTTTACAACCTGTAATGGGCCTGTACAGTGGCAGCAGTGGCTGATACATGTAGCAAGCCCAAGTTCAGATTGAAGCTTTGAGTCTTCATGGCCAAGTTTTATGGGAGAGCAGAAACTACAAATATCCAGCTTCTTCCCCTGATCCTGAGTCAGCATTTATTTAGGCACAACATATTGTCCTTCTTTTGTTCTTTCATCATGGAGCATAGCCCTGCATAACTCAAAACTGTTTCCTTACCTGATGCTGTGTTCAAGCAAGACAAATGTCCATTACATTATTTCATATTAACCAAACCCGTGTTTTGGGAGGGTGGGAAAAAGGAGCACGAGATTTACTCTCTTTCCAACAAGAGTGCCCCTGAGTTGAAGTTCTCTGCCTGTGGCTTGGTTCAGCTTCTTCGATATTAAGGTGTAGCTAGGAATCTGAAGAAAAATTAGAAATTGTTTAAAAAATACTGTTATCAGTTCTTAAGTTGTAGGTGCTTCCATTATACTATGTTGATTTGAAACTTTTGTATCTTTGTATTAGAAGAAAGTATCTCTGAATATAAATTATAGTTTATTTTCTCATAAACTGGATAGGTCGAGAAGCTCAGAACTGAAGCTGGAGATCAGTGTGTGCAGCAGAAGAAACGTCTGAGGGACAGAGCAGCAGATGCTAAAAGAATTCAGGATCTTGAGCGACAAGTGAGCAGTTACTCCCCATGCCTTAACCTCTCTCAACATTTACTAATGTACTTCATAAATAACTCGATGTTCTAATGAAATGTTTATTAATATCTCCTTTAAATTAATGAACACAATAAAATAACATACAGTAATCTGATGTTGGAATAATTTCAATAACATTATGAAATCTCTGTAACATAGTTGAAAATTTGAGTGGAATGTGGAAGTGTGAATTTAATTTCAGGAAACAGTATATGTTTTAAGTCTTGACCTTTAATATTGTTAATACTTTTTTTTTTTTTAAAAAAAAGGTAAATAAAAGATCCATCTGATTATAAAATAGAACCATACTCTGTTTAAATAGAAGATGTTGGAAAAGGCAGTAAGAGATAGCAAGTCCTGCTTATTTAATGTTGAAAAGGCTGAGCTTAATCAATCTTACTTTTATAAGATCCTTTCCAAAACACTCATTAGTCTTACCACTCTCTTCTGTATATGTACATGTAGTTTAAAAACTTGATCTTAAAGTTCTCTTTTTAGAATGTAAATGCAAGCAATGTGAAAAAACACTATATTGAAAAGCCCTAAAATGTGCATCTCTGGTGCCCAGTCTTCACCCAGTTTTTAGGTGGGTTACCCTTGTTAGCATTCTGTGGCTGCTCTTCAGTTTGCTTTTCATCTGGATTTTCTCTTTTGACTTCTAACTTAATTTTCTTTTTGATAGATCAAAGAAATGGAAGGGATTCTAAAAAGAAGGTATCCAAATTCTTTGCCTGCTTTGATTTATGCTGCGGCTGCTGCTGAGAAAAGCAACGATCTTTCAGCTAAAACAAACACAATTGATTTTTTGGAGAGAAGAATAAAAAAGTTAGAAACAGAACTGGAGAATAAAGATGATGAAGCTAAAAAGAGTCTCCGTGCTATGGAACAACAATTTCACAAAATAAAGGTAAAAACTGCAGTTGTATTCAGTAGCCACAAGAGATGCTCTGAGGTTAGTGGAGTTTAAAACAGACCAGGGGTGAAAATTGAAGGCAAAGACCATATTCAAAGAAAAAATGCTCAGAAAAATTTGTGACCAGAATATTAATGGTTTGCTGCCTCTGAAACACAAATAGCGCCAAAATTCTTAGTTTAGAGGCTTGAGACCGAGAGGACGTTTAATGCCAAAGGCATTAAAATATCCTTACAGATAGGACACGTGGGTTTCATCCTGTGAGAGAGAAAAGCAGCTTGCTCCATTCCTTGTTGTATCAAAGGCTGTTGTTTCAAAAATCGTATAAACTTTTTCTTTTCTACAAAGAATGTCTAATCGTTCTATTATCCATAAATTATTTGATAGCAAGTCTTAAAATTTGTGTTAAGAAGCATTTAAATTTGGCATTTTACTTTATGGCAAGGTGAACTGCATAGGCTCTTAGGGAAAAGGAGAGGAAAACCTTGGTCAGTTGTTGCTCTTTCTTCCCATGTGGGTAACTTCTCAGACCTGCCAGAGGCTCTCCAGGCTTACAAGAGGTAAAATCCTATCAGCTTTTCCCCAGCTTTCTTGGGAGAAAGACTCTGTCTTTCTGAATTCACACTTCTGTTTTCAGAAAGGAGGGGGAAATGACCACAACAGCAAGCTGTCCTGTTAAATTTATTGATGATGTAAAAAATATGAAGTGTAACTTTCAAAGTATGTGACAGTAATAATTGCAAGCTGACTTATGGGTGATGCAGAATGGATTTTTAAACAAAGATAAAGATTTATTTTGATATTTCTTTTGGCAGCAAAGTGAGATATTAATTTGGATCTCCAACTTCTTACCATCTGAACAGGACTAAATTATATAAAAATGAAATGGAGGGTTCCATGCTAATTTAATTTTCATTCTCATAGCTACTGTTTTCATTGTGAGAGCAGGATGAGTTTGTAGTAAATGTGTTGAGTAATGCTGTTTTTACAGCTGAT
Source organism: Tinamus guttatus (assembly GCF_059628265.1). Taxonomy (NCBI): domain Eukaryota; kingdom Metazoa; phylum Chordata; class Aves; order Tinamiformes; family Tinamidae; genus Tinamus; species Tinamus guttatus. Next base: position 21,459 of record NW_028288619.1, read on the forward strand.
TTATGTGCTGTAGTTTATTGGCTAAAATGCATTAATTTCTGAACTAATTGAGCGTAGTGTTGCTAGTAATGCTGATACGTACCCTGTGTTGCAGAACCATGCAGTACCTTTAGAAAATAATATAAAAAGGTAGCACGGAGCGTGTGGCTGAGGAAAGTGCTTTCTGCTCCCCTCTCCCAGGTGCAGTACGAGCAAAGGCTTGTAGAGCTCGAGCAACTACTTGCCTATAAATTCATGAGTGAATCACCAAAACTGAGCAGCGATAAAGCCAGTTCTACAGAGCTTGAACAGGAACTTCAAAACCTAAAGGAGATCCATCTGGTCACTGTTAAAAACCTCCAGGCCGAAATTGAAAATCTTAAAAGTCAAAATTCACAGCTAACACTTGGAAGTAAAAAGGAAAACAAAGACATGCAGTCAACAGATTCTCAAGTGAAACAAGTTAATACAAAAGAGAGATTGTTAAAACTAAATCAAGAACTGATCACCAAGAACAGAGAAATACAAAACCTCACAAAAACTGTAGAGAAACTTCAGAAAGAAAGGATGGTGATGCTGTCTGACGATAATTTCAGAAATAAAGCCGCTAATAAGGAAAACCCTACAGAGAACTTGAAGCAGAATAGCTTAGCAGGAGGCGCGAGGAGTCCCAGCAGGAGCGAGCCCTCGGCAGGAGCATTCCGTGGTGGCAGCGTGTGCCGGCCACGGGGCTCTCCCGATGCCGATATCTCGGAAGTTCTGCAGGAAAATAAACAGCTGAAAGACGACCTGGAGAGACTGTCTCTGGAAATGAACCAGCAGAGGATAAAGTCTCAAGCAACACTGGCTTATTCCGAAAATAATATAAGAAGGTAAATGTTTGATGTGTTCTTTTAAAAACCTCAGTGGAGTACTGGCTGAGACAGGATTGCAGTGAGACATGTTAACATACCAGTCGTGTCAACGTAGCTTATTTATGGCTGATGGTCTCCGTAAACTTCATGTTTTGCTCTCTGCTTTTCCAGCACAGTGTGCTGTCACGGTTCTTCTGCCAGGCAGGCTTGTGTTCATCCTGTTTATCAATGCTCCAAAATGTCACAGTTCTGAGTAAAAGCATCTCATGTGTTGTGCAGTGCTAGCGTTTGTTATCTGTACCTGCTTGCAACCTGGGACCCTCTTTCCTGGGATTTACCTGGCCAAGCAGAAACTTTGTTTCACCTAGTCTGTCTAGCTCCCCTTTCACTCAAAGCAGAGGAAATGGTCATCTGTAACACATTTTATCCTAAAAGAGATGCCTTAAGTCTAACTGCTGGGCTGTGATTTGGGAAGCGCCTCTTTTCCCCGTCTCCGCAGGGAGAGCCTGCGGAGGCGCCCGCGTGGCGGCCGCCTCGCCGTGCGGCGCACGGCCCGTGCCGAGGCCGGCCCTCCTGCCGCCCCGTTTGTTAACGACGGGCTCGTCCTGCAGGCGGCGGTCACCAAGCTTTCCGCGCCGTTAGCACGCGCTCAGGCGAGGGGCTTCTCGCCGTCTCGAAGAGCTGCCCGTACCCGCGTTATGCCTGTTGTTTTCCTCTCCCGCTGGCAGGCTGCAGGAGGAGACGGCGGAGTACGTCGCGTCGCTGAAGGCCGCGCACGAGCGCGAGGTGGAGCGGCTGCTGCGGCGGCCGGCGCCGTGCGCGGCGCGGGTGGCCGAGCTGCACGGCAGGATCTCCACGCAAGAGGTGCCGCGCCGCGAAGCGCGCGTGTTACGCAGCCGCCCTTAAAAGCTGCTAGCTGCGGGGCTGCTTTGACTCCCGTGGCAGGAGGGCGTGCTGTTTGACCATCGAGCTTGTGCCGCCCTGTGGTGGTAGAAAGCAGTGAGAGCTGCTGGATTCGGATTCTTCGGCTTTACCTGAGGAAGGTGACCCGCAGGTGAAGGCAGGTGTTGTGTGCCTGTCTGCTGTCGGACACGTCAAGTGACTGTGCACTCAATATACATAGCTCATACCAGCACTCTTACAGCATTACTTACGTTTTAGGGTGTAATTTTCTTGAATAGGTTTTCAGATGACATCGTAGGTATTTGTGTTAATGAAGAATCTTTAATCTTGCAGGTATTAATAAAACATCTCCAAGAGCAAATCGGTGAGCAACAGAGACAGCAGGAAGCCCTTCTAGTTTCACAAATGCGAGAGGAACTCCTACAAAAAGAGGTATATCTGAATTTGGTTTGGGGGTACCTTATACTGATAGAAACCCTCTTTGTTTTTGTCCTTCTACATTTTCAAATATTATATAGTAAAACAAGTCTAAAGAACGGGATATTTGTTGGTTTCTAGATGAGTTGAGTATGAAAATGAAATATATTTTTCTAATGTGAACAGGAAAGCGACACAGGTCATAGGAGATTATACTTTGATTTCCTTTGATTTCCATGAAATCATCTGACATCTGTGTGAAAACTGATCAGAAGGTTAAATCAAATACTGACAGTCTCTTTGAGAGTTGTGGGTAAGAAACAGCCCCCAGGACCTTATTAAAAGGGTACTTTAATTCATTGTTAATTATACATCTAGAATCAGAACAAAGGCTTCCTTTTCTTCATCCTTCATTACCGCAAACCTGATCTGGGTGAGTGTATTCTTGGTTATGTGAAAGTTGGTCTTTCATGAAGAGAAGTTGAATTCGCAGAGTTCTGAAATTTACTTCTGTTGTTTTGAAACAGGTATCTATTTTCTATTTGTTCTTTTGATAATCTAAAAATTACACTTGCTCATGTTTTCATTTTGGGGTTAATATTGCCAAAATTTCCTGAGACTTTATCTCAAGCTTTTTGATTTTTTTATGCTTTTTCATTTTTCTTCATTCCTGAGGTGCTGCCAATATTATTTTTATTGCTTGCTGCTCAGGAGGACAATACAACTCCTTGATGTATGAATATTGCTAATTTAACTTTATTTTTATAGTATAATGGTTAACCACAAGTATTGCTAAAATGAATTCTTATTTTCTGCAAACAAATGAGTACTTAATATGTTTAGTCTTGCTTAGTGCCCTCCTTTGGAACAAATGAAAGAAGCATCAGTGTGCATTCAGTACCTAATGTCATTTAATCTGAATCTCAGTAAGCTCATTCAATATTTATTGACGCAGAATTCCAACTCTGTTGTGGAAAATCCTGATACACAAGTCAGGGTTTGTCAGGGGAGGAGGAGGATCTTGTATTGAACAAGCGTTCCGTGGCGGCGCCCGCCCGGCGCTGCGCTCCTGCCCGCTGGTGCTGCCCGCAGGGCAGCGGGGAGCCCTTGTCACTGAGCCTACAAAACTGGAAGCGTTAGGGCCCGGGCACCTGCAGCTACTGCCCATGGGCTCCGAGCTGCTGCAGAAGCAGAGGCAGAAACGACACAACGAGGCCTCCGTGCTTCAGAAGAAGTGTTAAAGCAGAGATACAGGCAAGTCACCCGCGAGCCGTTGCTGAGTAAAAGCGAGAGCCTCTTAGGAGGACTCTGCGCTTTCAGCTGCTTAAACTCAGCAGCAAGGAGCCAAGGCTGCCCAAACACCTGAACAGGGTTAGCAGTGATCAGCTTTGAGAACTAAGGGTTGTGGCAAAGGACTGAGAATTTCAGAGCTTTCCATGTCATTTACGTATACACATTAAGATACTGGGCAAAAAAAGACTTAACTTGATATTTCTTTATTTAGCTTATTTGAAACATGCAAAGAATAAGAATAAATTAGTGAACTGTATAAGAATTTCTGAAGGATTGTGAAATTACAGTTTACTGGGTAAATTGATTTGACCTGCAGATTATTAGACTAAAGGAGTTTAATCACGTGTTTAGCAATATGTGTTTTATCTCACTTTTTAGGTGGCAAAGCTTTCAGAAGAGTTGAGAGAGGCTAAGGAGAGGCAGAGTCCTGAAATGAAGCACTTCTTGTGCCTAGAGCAGAAAATCAAGCACATGGAGAGCAGGCGAGCAGAAAGAGAGCAAGAGCTTCAGAAGGTAAAGGGGGGCGCGCGGCCTCAGCCTCCCCAGGAGGAGGTGCCGGCTCAGCTGAGGTCTCTGCAGCACTTCCAGGTTTATTCAGCTCACACTCAAGGGGACAGAGGTGTTTTCTGGTGAAGCCACCTTTTGATGAGCTCCTGTTGCGGTGCTCTCGGGTGCGAATCGGTGTAGTTACCTGTAGTTACCAAGACCAGCTGCATGAGACTTGCGCTCAGGTGGCTGCTCCTTGTAGCTGCCCTCAGCCTGCTCCCAAGGAGGCCCTGCTTCAAGCAGCAGGATAAGGAGATTTTCTGATAGTTGTTTGAGAGTTAGATTTTGACATAGCCTCACGTATGTGGCAGTTGTATCACTTGAATGGGCAGAACAATTTTGCATTAATTCTTGCATCTTCTGCTACTGCTTTCATCACGAAACATCCTGGAGATTTCTCTCTGATGTTGTATCATCTAGAGACAGTTTTATGTTCCATGGAGGCTTTCTCAGCACTTTAATCACTTAAATATTTCAGTGTCTTCCATCAGTGCTTTAATTTCTGATTTATTTGATGAAGTCAAAAAAGCACAGCGAGATTAGAAGATGATTGAAACTGTAGCAATTTTCAGTTTGTGGAGCTTCTTCTGCAGTCTTTGTATGTCAAGGAAGTTCATTTTTCTTCACAGAATTATTATTGTTGGTAGGAGGTTTTACTTTGCTAGAGAAATTAGCTTTTTATATCAAACGTTTAATTGTTTCATACCCCCCCCCCAAAAAAAAAAAAAAAGGGCATAAAGTGTGTGGAGTAAGAACGGTGACTTCTTCAATGTTTCTGTAAAGTGCTGCTGCCTGGCCTGCAAGCTAACTCCCCTGAAATCCAGGCCTGACCTGGGTTTCCCAAGATGTTTTGTAAAGTATTTTTTTTTATTTAAAAAAAAGGGACTGTTCTATTATTCTAAGCAGCAGAATTACTCCTAAGTAATTGCATCTTTCTGGAGTTATAGTAGCCATGTTACGTGTTAAGCTTGAGGTTTTGTGTGTTCCAGTTTGGCACCTTAATGGCAGCAAATATGCAGTGGGGCACTGAACAAGTCCTCCAAATTACTGATAATGAAGAGAATAATTTAGAATAAGTAATAGCTCCAGGATATGTGCCACAATTTTCTGACCATTTTTGTGGTTTTTAAAAGCACAGTAATAGCACAGGACCTCTTGCACATGAACATTCAGTTCAGATGGGGCTTGTTTCTGCTGCAGAGTATTCTTTTAATTAACACATTTAAGAGCAAATTCGGAGGCTTGTTTTGCATGCAGAGGGCTCTTCTTCACGCTCAGCCTTGCTCACAGATTTAACCTTCTCAGTGCTGCTTCAGAGAGAATAAGTAAGTCCAAATCTCCTGAGGCTCTTTAGTCAGTAATGAATTCTACTCCGCTGTCATTACTGCAAGTATTTAATGGGATTTATAGCTACTATCAAAACATTTGTGGGTTGTTTTTTTTTTTTTCCCCAATTTGGAGCCAATCAAATTGTCCCCCCTTTAGCACCAGCACTGGGCTGTGGGCATTCCGTGTGATGCCGTGGTTTGTCCGTGCGCGGGGGCTGTGTTGGGCTGGAGGCAGCAGGAGGCGGCCGCCGCGTCCCCCTGCAGCTGACGGCGGTGCTTGCGCTTTGCAGGCGGCGCGACTGGCCCGGCAGCCCCCGGGGGACGCCCGGCAGGGCCGGGAAGCCGAGCGCTGGCGCAGGCTGGCGCAGCGCAAGAACCGCGACCTGGAGGCCTTCCGCGCGCAGCTGGACTCCATGCTGGACGTGCTCCGGGAGCTGCAGCGCCAGGGGGTGGTGATCCCAGCGCCCGGCTCTGGCGGGGCCGGCCTCACAGACGGCTGCTGGAGGACGTGACTGCATTTAGAGAAGCAGAATTTCAGTGTACGAAGCTGCTCTGGAAAACATTATTGCAAGTCTCCAATGTAGGACTTGGAAGTGGAGTTCCATGCTGATTTCATCTGAAATCGAAACTGTGTTTGGCGAGAGGAAGATTCGCGTTGGTTAATGCCCCACTCGGATTGTACGTATTTTATTTTGCTGGTAATGAAGTTCTGCACAAAAGTATTTTTTTTAAACTATTACAATGATTGAAGTTACTCCAGCGACTCAATTACTACTGAAAAATTCCATGTTATGCTTTTCAAATACGGCAGAACATGCCTGACTAATCTTTTTTTATATAGCTTCATGTTGTATCAGTTCCCTTATGAAAGATTTAAATAATATGAGCTGGTTTAGCTAATATTTTTAATAGAAATACTGTTACCAGTATTCTTAATTTCACAGGGCATGAGCTCTTCCTTCTGTGATGAAAATGCACTGTAGCTTGCTGGTCTGTACACATGTGGCTGCGCATGCACCAGGAACAAAACCCACCACATTCAGCCCTCTAGGCAGGTAGAGGCCAGCTGCAGGGACTGGCCGGGGAGGAAGGGGGAGAGAACACGTGCAACTATGAATAGGATATATAATAAGAATGGGAAATTTGGGTTCAGTAGAAGCTTGGTTACTTGTTATTTTATTTCCCCTATTCTTAATAGGGATGATTTTGTTCACAAATAATGAAGTCTATATTTATAAAGTATGTAAATGCTTTGTATATGAAGCATCAGCTAGGAGGGAGTGTGCTCCATTTTCATTATGAAGATTTGGGACTGTTTTGCAAATGGCAAAGTAAAATTGCATCATTTCAACTTATTTATTTCCTGTACAGTTTGCAGTATGCGCATCATTTTAATAAAGGATGGAACCAGAAGTGGGTGTTTCGAGCCACTCTGACTTGGTGCGTCCTCAGGAAGGCCAGGGCAGCATCTAGCCCTAGTGGGAGCATTTTCATGTGCTGGAAACTGTCATTTCTGAACTCTTGAGCATGCACAAATCCTTAGTGTGTCTTCATGCCTGCATATTTCGTTTATTCGCTCCATACTATTTCTCACATTTGTAGTTGTACATTTACTGAAGCATTTTTTTTCCCAAAGCTACTTTACCCAATGCTGGAGTAGTTGTTGTTTGGAGCAGCTGAAATAACAGGACAATGTTAAAGGCTAACAGCTAAAGAAGGGTATTATCAGTCCTCTAAAGTAGTCTTAAAGGTACAAAAAGGGCAAAGTGCCCTGGAGCAGAGCAGAAGGTAACACAACAGCTCACCTGTTTTTACTCTGTTCAACTAAGGATTTCAGGGTGGTTCTTCTGAAGATCCCTCTTAAAATGTACACTTGGACACACTTGTATACAGCTGAATTTCATTATAAAGCCACAGGTTTTTTTTCTTTCCTTTTGCCCTGCCATACTATTTCATTATATATTTCCAGAAGGCATTATTGTGAATGGATAGAGAAGAACCTTAAAACATTGATTCCTTTGGAACACAGCCTTGCTGGGGAGCTGGAAGTCATTTGTTTAAAACAAACCGCATCATCAGCATTAAGAATGCAAGGAGCTTGATCCATCCTACTTGATACTTTTAGGACATCCAGCAACTCTCAAGTGCAGGAAATTGTTGCCCTAGATTTGAGAGGTGGTCCTTGCCTCCAGAGAGGAGAACAGGGGTGGTGCACAGCACCACCAGCTGCTTCCTGCAGTGCTCTTCCTTCCCACATTGCTGAAATGCTTTTCCAGATTATTCATGTAACAAAGTTAACAGGTTAGCACGGAGGAAAGCTTTATTTGATAGTGTATTTACATTCTGAAGCTTGCCATTAAATCTACCATTTAACTGGCTTGGAAAAGAAGGAATTCTGCTTTGTGTACCTGGAGCACCAGTGCTGCTCAGATTTTGTAGGGAAGAAGGGATGGTACAGAGGGGTCAGACTGACTCTTGGACAGATTTCAGAAAGTTCCTGGGGTAACTTTGAAGTGCAACCATTAGTCTTGTGTACAGGTAACAGGCTAGCAAGAGTAAAGCTTCAACCTCTCGTGAGTGCCTCTTTCAGGCTCAGGGCTGCATGAGGAAGGAGGAAGAGCTCATTTATTAAACTCTTCCTTTGCCGGGGCCCAGGCATATGGCTTTTGTGTTCCCTTTTTAACCATGCTGTAGCAAAATGCCTCCATTAAAGCACGTCAAGTTCTACAGCTCCAATACATGAATACTTAACTAGCATGACAAATACCCAGTGCTTTAAATTTTAATCTCATTGACCACATCCCCACCTTTTAAGAGAATTTATGGTTTAAATATTCTCTTTCTTGGTTCTTGCTACAGACTTTTTTAAAGTACACAGAAAAAACTTGCTCACATAAAAAGTAATATATAATAAATTCAATATTTGAAAACTGGAACTGGAAAACAGAACCTCCCAGGTTGTTTCTGTTAAGGAACACACTACACATAGGTGTCCTAGATGCAGAACACAGGAACATGGGGCAGTCTGAAGCAGGCGTGCTTCCCCTGAAGTTACATACATAACAGCAACAGCTGTGCTATGTATTAAATGCATTATATCTATCACTGGTGATATATTTAAAATTAGTGAATTTTGAGAAAGGCCCCTCAAGAAGGGGCAAACAGCCCAACCTCTTATCAATAATTTCATTCTCAAGGATGAGGTATAAACAGCATAAATTCTGAGTATTATGTTTACATGATTACCTCAGTCAAAACACTTTTCATTACTTTGCCTCTTGGTGGCTTCTTACTACTTTAGTAGCTTCTCCAAGGTCACACAAAGCACCACCCCTGTAAGACAAAGCTGCTGAGCTTCTGTTCTTTATGCAAGCTAATAGGTGAGAAGCTTTGCAAAGACTGCTCCTGAAAACTGCAGAAAGTTTTCTGTTTTGCCTTTAACTACTGTTCTAAAGCAGACACAGAGCAACCTCTGAATTAGGCTGTATTGCTGTTACAGGTGTGGGGACCTGTGGGGAAGCAGCTTAAACAAATTTGTAAAGACAAAGTGAGAAAGGAAACTTAAGCTGCATCAGGGAAAAAAAGCAGGTATTAAACATGGAGGTACCTTCACAGCCCCAGCCCATGCTTCAGAAGAACACTAAAAATACAGTTTGAAAGTGTTTGTTTAAGTTTGTGTTATGCCTTGATGATTTTATCTAGCCAGTAAGTGTGATCAGCCTTCATTTGCATTACTGCTTTTCCTGTCTCCCCCAAAGCAGCAGTTATGCACCTAAAGCAAAGCCCCCAAGATGAGGTTAACAACAAAGCTTTTGGTTATAATAGAGGGAAGAATGGTTTAAAAGTGAGACGCTTCATTGCCTGATAGCAAGAGACATCTTTCTAAGAGAAGAGGTGCTGTTCTGGCACAAGATTTTTTAAGCAGTATTTCTGTTCTTAACCCTGGCAAAGGGCCAGGGGGGAAAAAAAAAAAAAAAAAAGATCAAATGCAGATCAAATGTGAACACAGATCACATGCACAGAAGTTGCCTGTAGGAGCTGCATTTAGCAGAGGTAACAGAGCTTGTTGGGAAGAAAAGCATCATCCACAATCTGCAATTCAAACAGAAGCTTAATCATGAGGTAGCTAATATTTGTTTGAGCGCCCTCCCTAGGAGCAGCTGCCTTGCTCAGAAGACTTGAACACTTGTATATTTGTGAAATTGAGCAAATACAAACGACCTGCTGGAAGCAGCAGGGAATATTTCTGCACAGACAGGGCCAACTGCACTAGGGTTTCAGAATTTTCTGGCAACATGAGTTCCCTACACACACAGGCCATAATGAAAGGCCAGGTCTATTCCAAAACTGTATTCTAAATATTTGGGATTGAAAGCACTATGAAGTGCTGAATGTCACAAATGGGAGGCTGCAGACTTTCTGACTTCACTGGAGAACACCCCAGGGAGGCACAGGACAGGGACTTTGCCTGCAGGGAGATGAGCCCAGCGCCGTGCGGCCTCTGGACTCCACAGTTTTGCGAGTACCAGGAGCTCAGCACAGTGCTCAAGGGAGCAAGTGGCACAGCAAGATCTACCAAAGCCAAAGCACAGAATAAGAAAGTGCTAAAGAAAGGGGCAGGGATTCATCAGGGGAGAGAAAAGCTACAGCCTTTCTGCTCACTGTTAACCATTTACTGTAAAAGAGGGACCTTTTCTGTACTTTAGGAAGGATGACAGAGCCAGACATTGTGGTGTATGAGGCGTCCCTTCAGCCTTCCCCTGAGAAGAGCACTTTCAGCAATTATTTCCTCTTTTTTAAATAGCCTCTGCTTTCCTTTAACAGTAATCTCATTACTGTAAATACAGGGAAGTGCTGCAAGAAATTATGCTTGAAAACAGAAAAGGTAGGTGCAAGTGATTTATCATGTAGGCACAGGAGATTAAAACCAGTGAGGAGGCATTCTTTCTTTCCTCCTGTATGCTACTCCCCCAATTCAGCTGCTGAATGAAAGAGAAGGAAAAATTCATCAAAGGTCTAAAGCACAGGCCACTATTTTCTTTCTACCACAGGCCATGTTATGTCCACAAAGCAGATTACTTTCAAGAAAACCAGATTAGGCAGAGTATCCTGAATCCACTAGTTTGATTTGAGCTAGGAGCTTCCTGTAGCACACCCTGCAACCCAGCAAAGGCTTTGAACCTGTTTCTTCTGCATCCCATATGCTTGTTCTCTAAAGCCACTTGTGCATCAGCTCCATGGCTGAGCAGAAAGCTGAACAGTACTTTCCAGTACTGGCTATACTTCAGAACTTTCATCTTAAAAATATACACAAAACAAACCAACAAAAAAAAACCCAAAACAAAAAAAAATCCCCACTTATTCATTTCCTTAACAAGCTCTCCCTAGAATAGCTGTGCTTGCAGTGCCGTCCCAACTGAGCACAAAGAGATGATGGAGTGAGCGCAGCTCAAATACATTTTTGGAGCTGGCCCTCAAACCACCTCACTGGCCTCCTCACTCTTCTCTGCACCACTGCTCAAAAAATGGTACTTTTCAGAGCTAAAAAGGCCCAGCCTAGAAGCAGAGCAAAATGCCAGCCTACCATACCCTGACAATTTGAAGGCAGTATTCTATGGGCAAAAAAATAAGAACTTCCATCTGATTTTCCATGACTTTGCTATGGAATCCTGTACTTAGCAAATCAGATGCTCACAGAGACAATAAAATCAAGTTGGTGTTTGTGCAGAACATGAATTCCAGGTCATCGCTGTGCAACTGTCAGAACATCAAGCTGAAACACTGTATCTGCAGGCCCCAATTTTCCTTTTATTCAGCAGCAGATGGTGGGAGCATTTTGCAAACACTAGCTGAACAATTTAATATGCAAAGCAGTCCCTTCGGGTGCTTTGTAAACTCTAAACAGAGTTAGGAATCAGAAGTAGAGACTAATGCCAGGCAGGTAACACCATGCTGCTCATGGGTTCAGTCATCCTTGGTGGGGGCAGCAGAAAGTGCAGAAGGCCCCTAAGGGCTGCCTGTTTATTCCTTGCTTCAGTCTTGATTTGAGTTTACACTTTTCTTGGCCAAGGAGAGTTTTCACATCCCTCCCAAAGCCAGGCTCCAGCTTTTACAGTTGCCACAAAACATTATGGGACTATAAAGCTGGATATGAGCAGTCATTTAAAAATAAAAAACAGGAAGCAAAAACAATGCTGAGAAAGGGACTGGGACTGCAGATGCCAGAGTAAAGCATTCAGTATTTTATTTCTGGTCTAAACAGTTCTGTCAGCACAGCCAGCATTCACAATAAGAAGCATGATACATGGACACAGGTCTGAATAGCTTCTCTTAGAAGAGCCAAAAGGCCGAGAAGGGCTTTCAACCCCTAATTAATGGGAATTTTTACCTTCAATTTTTACCTCAGTCAAGGATCCGATGGGAAGATTGCATGACAGATTTGCTTTCTAAAATGATAGGTGGCTCTGAGATGAGAAGATCATCCTCACCTAGTGAAGAGTTCTGCTCAGTATTCACGAAATTAGGAATGTTAAATTTTGTAAGACAATTTAGGTCCTCCTCAAGTCTTCCACTGCTCCTAGGCACTTCCTGGAAGTGAATATTACTCTCCAGGCTCATCCCTCTGTGACTTGGCTTTCCTTTGTCCAAATGTTCCACTTCATTAATGCAGAAATGGAAAAGCGACCGAGATTCTTCAGCTATTTGACGAGAAAATACTCTCTCCGATTCTAGAGGTCTTCCAAAATCTGCCACAAAGCTATTCATGCGGAATCTTTTTTCAGAAGGTTCTGCATTGCTAGGGAGGGAAAAAAAGAAAAAGTAGGAATCAAAATAGAATTATTGGCATTCACAGCAAATAAAGTTTTATCAAGCATCATAATCAGGAAGAAAATCAACACTTTATCTACAATAGGCTTGAAAAGCCTATGCTATTTTAGACTTTGTGATGAAACTACTATAAATCTGAATTTGTTGTGATAATTTGCCATGGCGAAAAGGGTGAGAGGAGAACCAGCTCCAAGTTGTATGGACGCTAATGCATCTTTGCCAGGCTGGCTTTGTGGTGATGGCGTAACTTTGTGGTGACGGAGTAACGTAACTCCTACACAGACTGCAGTGAGTTGAATGCAGCTATTATACGTGCCTTCAGAAGTCTAGTATCTGGCTCAAGAGTCATTTACTACATGTTGCAATTTAAATTGTATGAGCTACTTACTCTTAACAAAACCATTCTATTCTGAAAGTGTGTCAGATTTTTCACTACTTATCTCAGAATGCCTCCACTGCCTTTTAAATGCATCTGAAATGGTAGCAACTCCTGGGCCTGCAAGGAATCAATCCCTAACAGCTGTGTTCACAGAATACAAACCATTCCAGTCATTCAGCCCATCTCTAATTATAATGATGTCTGCTTTTCAAATGCTAACTGACTTTCATTACATTATAGAAGGATTATATCGTCACAAAATCAGCTCTGTTACTGACATACCATCTTCAAAACCTAACAGTCCTCTAACTTTGTCAAATGCTAATAATGTTAAGAGTCCTGCAGTTAAAAAGGGTGGAACGCAGCCAACATTCAGCTTGTGCATTTCAAATTGCAGCATGTAGAAACACAGCATTTAAATTCATGAAACACAGACAGGTAGCTAATAGTCTACTGTATGTACAGCACAAGACAACAAAAAGATGGACTAATACTGCAGTAATCTTACATATTTATGTATTTCTAATGCAACAGAAAGCCTCACTCAGTGCAAGCTACATATATGGTTTTGCAAATCTGTCTATACAATGTTGTGGCACAGACAGGGGAGCTGGTGAACGAGCATAGGAAAAAAAAAAAAGCAATCATTAAAAGTCTAGAAAGAATGACCTCAATTTGTATCTTTTCATAACACCCATAAAACAAGAAAAGCAGTCCCAACAAGAGGCCTTCCTTCTGCCAGAGTTTTCCAGACTATAGTCTTGGGTTCAATTCCCCTGCAGTCCGTATCAGGCTCTGGACTCTGCCCACAGGACTTGAGTGCATTGTGGGGGTACAGACCATTTTGTTTCTTCTAGAGATCAAATACTCCTCCTATCAGTGCTCCCTTGGGTGATCTTGAGCACGGAGGCCAACCTAAAAGGGAATGAGCAGACAACCCTCCAAATCCTGCAGGGTTTGACATCATAAAAGGGAATCTGGACATCTAGAGAAGATCTTAGTATTAATCCAGAAATTCTACTCTTGAAGCTGAGAAACCTTGTGAGTAAGTAACAGTAAACAAACACATCTCTGTAGCAAAAGCTCTTGTTTGAATGAATCGCCAGTTTTCCTAAGTGGATATCACTCCAGTGTACTTAACGATTTAATTAAAGGAAATAAAATTTTAAAAATGGTCATTTTGCCATGACTACACCTACTTATTTAACCTGTCTCAATAGCTTTAAGAAGCTTTATAATTACATTGGACAATATTGTGTACAGATAGATGACATGAATAGACTCACAGGTTGCAAATATGGTTTTCTTCAGGCCATTTTTAAAGGCACAGACAAAACTGGCATCCTGTCTTCTGAGTGAAGGACCAAAATCATTTTCAAGATTAAATACAGCAAAAAGGAAACAATATTTTTGATTGCTAAGATAATGTTCTACACACACTAATATGCAAAAGCAGAAAGGAGAAAGTGCAACGGGTATTATTTCCGTAACTGATGGAAATTCTACCTCTGCCCATCCACAACCTGACTCCTTCCTTCTACAGTGAGGGTGTACAGAGCTCAGCATTGTACATCTCGTACGATTTTAGAAAGAGACATGCCATCAGACCCCTTTATACTGAGAAAAGGGTAATACCAGAAAAATCTGAGTACTTTGGATCCATCCAACTGAATCCAGTTACATTTACCTCTCACATTAATGGGACCTTCAAGAGCAGCCTAATTGGCTCACTGAAATCAAAAATGTGTCTGCCAGTCAGGCTGGCTTTCTCCCAAGCCTTAGGGAACATGAACATCTGTTTCTAATGGGGTTGCAGCACTAATGAAAGCATGAGTCATGAAGAATCCAGTCAGGGACAGAGACAGAAAAGATACAGGCAAACTAAACCCACAGCCTTACAGGTAAGTATTGCTCTTCTCGAGTTGCTTAAGTATTTATCAAAATTGAGACGACACTGGTTTTCACTGCCTTTACAGAACATCCAGGAATATACTGTTTCCAGTACTGTGACCAGTGGGTTATCAAAAAACAGTGCTCAAATGCATTGAATGTGCCAACTCTGCACACATTCAAGCACACAGTTCCCAAAGCTGTAAAGGAAATTTAAAATAAATATCAACAACAAGTCTGAACAAAAATCATATTGGATTTAGTTTGAAAGGAATTTCTGAAGGTCTCTAGTCCAATGCCCTGTTTAAAGCAAGGTCAATATCAAAGTCACAGGAGGTCAGATGAGCCTCATTTGGTGGACTTGCATAGCCAAAGGCAAAGGCTTCACAAACCCTTTACACATAGTATGCAGTCACATATTTCACTTCATCATCTCTTCCCCCTCATTCGTTATTCACATGGGATACACTCACAGATACACAGACCACCAGCAAGATTTCCATGACAGGCAGCACTCTAGGCTCTAAATATACTTGGGAGCAGGGTCTAGTTACTATATGATAATATGTAAGGCATGCAAAAATACCATCCATAAAATGATTCAGCAAATCAATTCTGGGAAGCCAGACTCGTTTGCCTCTCTTTCCACAGAAGCAAAATTTTAGAAGCAAGGAAAGGACTCGTGACATATGTAGATCTCACCTTAATAAGGCTATGCTTCCAGGGATGTGCTATTACATGCTATTTCAGACAGTTTATGTGCAGAGGTAGGCAAGCTGCTTTAGGAAGCGACAAGCACAAACTGCCCTCCACATCAGCTTCTCATCACTGCTGTCTGCCTGTGAGCAATCTCATCTCCCAGAGAGGATCTTTACACTTCTGGTTTGTGAAATGTGAGCCTGAGGGGAGAAGTGGGTTCAAACTGTCTCAGAGGAGTCCCTGACAGCCTGCATGCTGCCCCTGGGCCATGCTGGGCCCTGACGCCAATAGCATAATGCCCAGACTTCCAGATACAAGGGTGAGGCAAGGCATGGCCTGCACATGCTTATCAGCCAGACAGCAGTAGAAAAAGGTTTGTTCTATGATTCTCAGTAGGCTCTGGCATTAATCAAGTGTGGAGCTGTTATGGACTTCAGCACTAACAGGAATTTCTCAGCAGAATCTCAGAGGCACTAGGGAAACTACAGGGTTAAGGGAAGACTTTCTCACTACTGTCACTATCTACATTTTGGTCTTGAACACACAAACATGCCAGAACTGCCAAAACTTTTGAGACTGCAGCCTCCTTACCTAAATTTCTGAATTTGTGTATCTACTTTGCCAACATCCATGTTTCTCTGTTCTATTCCACCAAAAGATGAACCCAGAATTACCCCATTTATTTGAAGAAAGAGCAATCTAAAGCCATTTGTGCTTGGTGATCTAGCTACCACCTTCCTCTAGCATGAAGACATGCACAGACTAGCCAGCCCTTGCTTTTTCTGCAGCACTGCTGACAGTTTGTGGAATGGGGAACACATTAAGACACCCTTGACAAAACTGCTCTCCTGGAAGATCTTGGAACACAGATTATTTGAAATAAAGACACTTGCCACTCATTCATAAGAACAGTGGAGAACAAGAAAATATTACGCTGTGCACAGTATCAACACTGTCACCACTTGCTTGGGGGCTGATGAAGAATACACACTCCACTCTACAGGCTGGATTTGTTAAGGCAGAGTTTTCAGACTCACTCTTGATGCGGTGCTCCTGTTTTTGTCAGCAGGGTCAGGACAAAGAACATGAAGATGACAAAAACTGCAAGACCAACCCAAAATCCAATCACAATGGAATCTGGGGAAAAAAAAAGAGTGAACAAACTGATCAATATTTCACACATACTTGCAGGAATTTCTCTTCCACGTGAAGCATAACTACAAATTCATAAAGACTGTTTCTTATTCATGAAAAACACAGAGATGGCAAAGAGTAAGAATAATCAGATTTATCCTCAACTGGTTTTAAGCAGCTGCTGCTATTGAAGGAATTCCTAATTTTACAGATGCATGGATAAACCAGAAACTAGCTGAAGGAGGGGAGGATTCTCTTCATTAATAAAATGAGAGCAGCTACCTTTGTTTCAACTGACCTATCTCCAAATATTGCTTGGGCACAACTGAGATGGTAGAATATCCCCTTGTTGCTATATAGCTGATTTAGTCATTTATTTTTTGTTAATGCAAATACTCAAAAATTGCACTGTAGAATTTCAAAAAGTTATATATGAGACAAGCAAGAAGGAAGTCTGGGTCAGGACAGGTATCCAGTCTACCTCACACTCCCAACCTCTCATTACACAGCCACTCCTGATCCTCAAAGACCCCTATGAGCTTTAAAGCTACTTGATCATCTCTCTGACCCTCAGTGGCAAGACTTTAGCCAGTATGTTGGATACTCAGTTTTGTGTAGGACTAAAACAAGGAATCAGCTTTCCTGCCTGGTCCTCAGCACCAATGGTTAATCACACTCCCACTGTGAAGTATCTTCCATGTTAAAGGCACAGCTGAAAACTGGAAATCAAACCATTTGCTTTTTCTCTGTGAAGTCGAAGTGCCTGCTGCACCTTGACATTTTCTCCCTGTGAAAACACTTTATCACAATCAAGTCGCTCCTTAATCCCTTTTCCGGTGAGCTAAAGAGGTTAAGTTTCAGGTCCCTCACTGCAAGGTTTTTTTTTTTCTCTCTCTCTATCCCACCTCTCAACATCGTTTTATAAGAAAAGGGGGGAAGGCATTTGAGTACAGCTCTCTATGATGGGTACAGGAGAAAAAACAAAAAAAAAAAATCACCTGACAACAACACTCATTACTCTCCCATTTAACCAAAGTTAACGTACAGGGGCAATTAGCTGTGCGTATAATTCTGTGCCTTATGAACTCTAAATTCTTTTCAGAGTCACTGTCTTCCAAAAACACAATGTTTTAGTCTATAAGCATAGCCTGTACTCACTGTTTCAAGATGCATCCTGCATTTAGCTTTATTAATACACATGAGATCTTTTTTTATCATTACACAGTTTGCATTACCTGCTATTTTCTACCTTGGAAGCAATATACTCAAAACAAAAGCAAAATCATTAAACAATTTACCACTTTATCTCTCAATTAGCCTACCATGCTTCAAGATTTACAGCTGTGCTACTCATCAAGTGAGGTGTTTTAAAGCATGTAAAATATGCACATACATTGTATCGATCAGGTTACATCTTTCAGCAAAACTCGTTAACTCACCAGTGAGGAAGAATCAAGACTGTCTGATAAACTCCTGATTCTCATGAAATAGCATCTGCTGGCATTAAATATTCTTGCAGAACTCATGAATAACAAACCCACCACAGAGCTGCGATTTGGACTGTTTTATTTCCCCTTCAGAAAGGGCTCTTACATTCACTTGGCCTAAAGCTGTGTCTGCTTTGCCTTTATTGCAGCTGCTGACGCACTTCCAGCTGCCTCGCTAGCATCCTCAGCGTTTCTTTAGGACTAAAACAGCAGCCAGAGGTCTCCTCAGCGTTTCATTCAGGTCTCACCCCTTTAAGTGCAAATTATCCAAACTTTTCTATTTAAGTTGTATATTAGAGGAAACATTGTGGCACTGGCACCTTGTCCTCCCCTTTTTTCCTTAATGTGTATTTTTGCATATTGTTTTCTCAAAATTTTTACTCAGAGATCAATTTGCATAACCGTTTTTCAGCTTCTGAATTCTTTTGTATGTGTTTAACTACTAGGATTCTCTACATAGTTACAGTTAATTAAATCAGCATTCATCCCAACGTGGCATCCAGCTTTTTCTTGCAAAATTCATCTTGCCTCACACCTTTATTATATTACTCTCTATCCTGAGAGCACAGACAATGCAACACCAGAGACCCTTTCTGCTCCAGGATGGGCACAAGCAGTCAGTGATGCTGAGCTGCTGTGCCCAGTGTAACAGGCACTCCACAGGCAATCCAAGAGCTGCTTTGCCACAAGACTTTCTCCAATCCAGTTAACTGTGATTTAGGCCTTGTCTTCTCCCATCACCCTTTGACACATGGAGCTAAAAAGTAGTGTACGTAGCAGCACAGCTCAACTTTGTAATCAGTAACCTTTGTAATCCCGTTTGGTCTCTGATTAAGTGCAAGAATGGAATATAGATTAGGAACATAACAGCTGTGCCACTTTTTTTCAAGTGCCTACCATTTCTAAAAATACAGGCAGTAATCAGAATTTGGAGTGGTAAAGTACAGCTCATTGCACAAAAAGTAATTCCTGTTCTAGTCTTGCCTTTTAAAAATGTTAAGGACTACAACTTTCTTTCAACCTCCATAACCTCCCTGCAACTACCTCCTGACTCTTGTACAGGGCCAAAGGAACTCGGCCTTTCCAGGCTACTGAATGCACTAGGTTGGCTCCTCTTCCCCAGTGTGAATCTTATTTTTCATCTCTGGTCCTTCTCCTGCATTTTTTACTTGTACAGTAGTTTAACAGATCCAGTATCAATAGGACACTGAATTGAGCAGGCTTCTCCTCTGAAGCATGACCTATTTACAAAAGTTTCTCCTGAAAAAGAAATTCCTGGTTGTGTTTTAAAGTCTTCTAAAACTTTTGATACATTTTCTATCAAGAGAAAAAAAAAATCACAAAAAAGAAAAAAGGGCAGTAACCCTGCTCACCATCTCATCATAGCTCTTAACTTTTACAAGAACTTCTTGACAGAGCAGCATGGATTGTACAAAGTAGTCACCAGAGGCAGCAGGGGTGGCATTTGCTGCTAGAAACAGCTCGTAACAGTCCAAGATTCTTTAATATGTATAAATCTCTACCAAGTCCTGCCCTATTCCCCCCTCCCAAAAAGAAAACAAAAAAGTGTTCCTATGCATAGGAAAAAAACAGTTAATAAAAAAACAGAATAAAAAACAAATTACAATACTCTTAAAAAAAAGAATAAAAATTATAATAGCTATGAATTCACAAAATTAGCAGAGATTTCTATGGAACATTCACAGTTACAAATGAATAGACTAAACTTTAAAATGAGAAAGCTCAGCTAAAATACTGTCTCTACTAAACTTACATTTATGAGCCTTGAGGCCTTCAAACGACACTGGTCCATACTCATAGTACTCATACTCCCAAGTGTAATCGGAGTTAGACAAGGCCTGTTGGGAGGTCCTGTTAGAAACAAACCTCGGGGCAGACATCTTGAACCAGAATATATACCTGAGGATACAAAATGTATGAATAGTAAATATAAGCACATCTTCTGATTTTGCACAGACTCCTTCCCTATTTATGGGATTCACTCTTAAAATTACAGAATCATTATGGTTGGAACAGACCTTTAAGATCATCAAGCCCAACTGTCAACCCATCACCACATCTGCTAAACCACATCCCCAAGAGCCCCATCTACACGTTTCTTGAACCCTTCTTCAACTTTCCAAGGAAGAGCCACTCACTCGCTCTTACAAAGGCTCTCTCACCCATTCCTTTAAAAAAATATCGTTACCCTATCAGATAAGATAATCACTTCCCTTCCTTCATCACCTCCTTAATGGTGAACGACTGGCCAAAACCACCTAGCTTGCAACGCCTGACAAAATAGCATTCCCTAAGAAACTGTGCAATGTTTTTCTAAAAGTAAAACGAGTTTTGAGTAAATTCACATTTGATTAAAATCCAGCAGGTTGAAGACTTCATGCAGTTCATAAAACTATCACAATTAGTTATTCTGGGGACAAGAAACTTCTCAGTGCACAAAGTCAAAGACAAATAAAGCTTCCTGAACAGAAAGGCTCTAAACGGTTATTTCACTCAAAACAAGAAGGACTGAAGTTTTAGCTAGAGGTAATTAGATTTAATAGGGCCATGCAAATACAGTACATTGTTCGAGTACTAGGAAGGCAATGCATAAAGAACATGAATCAGGCACAAAGCAAGGAAAATGAATTCACCTGCGGAGCATAAGCACTTTCAAATTCCTAAGACTAACTAGCACAAAAGGGGAGAAGACAAGATAAGCTTTGGGACTATAATGGATAATCCAGTTCATGACTGAGAATGTTTCCTATTTTCTACTTCCATCTGCTAAGGAAAACAATTGAAAAAGATAAGCCTAATGTTAAGCACTTTTCTCCTTGGCTTTTTCAGTGACTCAAACTTTTTGTTTCCTTTTTTCATGAAAGGGGAAAGATCATCTTTTATTAAGCTTTCCTCATCTTGGTTTTCTCCCAGCTCAGGAGCTCTGCCACTTGTTAAAACAATATATTACAAGATTTTGTTTCACTTTTGTGACTGAGCCCTCACAGACCACATGGGACTGTATGAGGTTCCCAGAATCTATTTCTCCTTCTCCTCAACGTTGTCTTGATAGTTTGTTTCTTATCCAATTTAATTAGCACATTCCTCTTTTGGAGGCGCTTTTATTTTTTAAATGGACTTCTAGATGAATCTTCTATTTAAATATTATTATATGGCTTCACCAGGGTTCATTGTCACTTCCTCACTTTGTTTTAGTACTACAAGAAAAGCTGAACAGGAATCTGCAGGTGGGGAAAAAAAAAAAAACAGAATATGAAAAGCCCAAAAAATGTTCCTTCTTCTATCTCATACACGAGCAGAAGTTAGTATCTTAATATAACAAGCAATGGAGTCAGAGAATTCAGAGACCTTGCATCTTTCCAGGAAGAGCAAAGTGGGATGAGCTGGCACACTGGCTGCCCAGCAGCCTGGCCCTGGGCACCCACCAGACTGCAGCAGGTCAGGGAAGGACTCTCAAGTATCACCTGGGAGCTGCCAGGCAGGAATTCCCCAAGGGGACACAGGCAGTGACTGGACAACAGTGATTCATCCACAGCTCTGAGGAACCACAGGGAGCTGCTGTAATTGGCCTTGTTGGGTGTTTTTTGCAAGGGCTGGGGATTAAGGCAAACATGAAAGTCCCTCTGCTGACTTTGATGTGTATAGATGCAGACAGCCTTTCCTCACTCTGAGCAAGGGAGCTTACGACAAGCTTCACGTTATCAGCCAAAAAAAGAAAAACAGAACAACAACAACCCCCCCTCAAAAAAGGGCTGTACCCAACACTGCACACCAAGATAATTCGGACAGGTTAGTGTCCTGTTAACTAAAACAGTCAGATGCCCATTACCTTCTTTCGGAGGACCAGCCTGGCCTCTCTGCACACTAAATGATGTTGACAGACAGATGTTGTACCCAGACACTCACGGGGGAGACAAGACTGCAACTCCAGCAGTGACAGCAAAGGCACCTTCCAAGCTAGTTTGTTACTGCCAGTTACAGGCAGCAGCCCTCATGTGAGTGTAGGACCCACATCTAAGTCCATGACTAACTTGTTTATAACCTGTGTGAAAGTTTGGAAGGTCATGGCTTGCCTGTTAATGGCACCTGAGCAAGCTAGTGTCACTGCTGGTTGTGGCACAAAAGCCACAACTCTGAGCCGCAGCACAAGAGCATCAGACACTGCTGCAGTTGGGCTACTTGCATCACCCGCCTATCACCAACATGTCAGTAAAACGCTCACTACCACTTACCTTGCAAATTGGCTGACACTGGCTCACTCTAAGAGTAAAACGGGGCACACACTGTAGCTGGTGCACAACTTGATGGCTCACACTGCCACCATGACCACCAAAGCAAACCTGATGTTGTGTCCATCTGGAACTAGCCTTGTAGGTAGCCTTGATGGCCGCCTCTGGACCTGACCTGCATGTGCAAGAACAAATCCATGTGGACTGGTCAATATTTTGTTTGTTTCTGGAACAACAGAAACTACCAGTACTACTGCAGACACAAGTAACGTTTTAAATTTTAAAATGATGAAGTACATTTGTTTTCCACATATGCCCATTGTGCTTATTGACACTTAACAGACTTCACAGAATAAGCACCTCTGCCCCCCTGCAAACCATGAAGGTCCCCAAAGTCAGGCAGAAACACTAAGGAGCAACATTTCAAAAAATAAAAAGTCCTGGCCTAAAAAAAAAAAAAAAAAAAAAACAAAAAAACACTTAGCAGTGCAGTCTGATGCACCAACTCCACTGGCAGGCAGTGCAAACAACCCACAAATTGCTTGCAAGGCAAAGTTAACAAATTAGGCTGCTCCTCTGAGTACCCATGACAGCAACTATATTCCGTGTGGCTGTGGGGTAGGGAACCAGTCATCACCACCACTGCATTCCTATTTTTTTGGGGGGTCCTTCCCAAGGACTATGAAGGCAGGTTAGAAGGAAAGTCAAGGAGGAAAGCAAGCACAGTCTGTCCTGCAGGAGCTGAAAAGTAATGCAGTTCTTGGCTTTCTACAGCCATACCATACGGCTATGGCTCCAACCAAGCTCTGCCGCTCCCAAACATTGATAAGAAAGGGATCTGCAGGAAATAACCAGGTGGACCTCACTTCTTGCTAATCCTTAAGATCTTAGATGTACAGGATTAGGGTGCACATTAGGGAACACACGATCTTCCCTCCTGCAATGAAAGAGGAAAAAGCAATACAAAACAAGAGAAATTTATCAGGAAACACAGCAAGGTAATTGGAAATCGATGGTACACTTAACAAATCAATCCTGCACATCCATTTGAGTGCCCAAAACCTTGGGTTTTTCTTGGAGAGAGAAGAGAGTACCAATGTTAACTTACTTAGCTTACTACCAGCAGCTTCTGCATGTACTATTGCACTAAAACAGCAAGAATGATGTTGGATTCATCACATTTATAACAACAGTAAAAATGCTGTTTTAGTCACTGCTTATTGTAGCAACTCAAGACAAGAAATGATGAAGATACAAGCACATAAGCCTGATCCTACTGTGTTATGTATCACATGGCATACACTTTATTATCCCTGCAGCTCTGAGGTTATTATCCCTACAAGCTCTGAGGTAAACTAGACTCCAATAGCAAACAGTTCATACACTATGTGTATAAATTCTTAGGAAAATGGCTTATTTGTGCTGCTTTGCTGCTATGTAAAGGGAGGTATAGATAGCATTATGTACATTTTCAGGCTAATTATCTAGCTGCTGTTTGTATTTCATTCATGCACCAACTCCAAAGTACACTGCAACAAATAAATCAAAAACCATTCAGTTTGCCAACAAAGCGGTAGCGATGATATATGTAAATGCTAGCACCTGTTTAGTGGTTTTAGCTCCTTGGGACTCTCCAGTGGTTATACAGAAACAGGTATGAAATGATGCTGTACTACGAGTTCACTTCCTGCAGACAGCTACACATATCTGCAAAGCCACAATCTGAGGACACATGATATCATCGGAAAAAATCCTTTGTGACTTCACATGAGCAATGAATTCCTTACACTCTCAGAAGTTTCAGTCTTTCGCTGACAGTTAAGAAAAAGGTCCCATGTGAAGTTCCATTCCCACAGAGGACATGCTCCCAGATAGCTTTACATTGACATAAATAGCTCCAGTACTAAAGGCCTTAACATTCTCAGCCAGGCATACTGCCCTAAGACAGTATTATCTACAAATAATTAGGAAATATCAGCAATAATTCTATTTATCTCCTGCAAGTAAGAGAAAATTACATCACCTATTCTTAGGCCCCACTTTACAAAGTTGAGTTTCAGCTGAGCTCAGAAAACATTCCATTTTGACATTCATGTCTCTACAAAATTGTCCAGAGATGCTGGACACAAGTTGTTGAAGCATGACAGGTTGTTATAGTCACAGTAGAAAACAAGACTAAATTTCTTTTTCAGAAAAAAAGTATTTTTCTGAAGACAAAGTAAATAAAACTACATCTGAGTAGCTCCCTCTGAAGAGGGAAAATTATTTGAACAATCATTTCTCAGACCCACCACAGCATTTTACTGCTATTCAACTACTTCTGGAGGTCTGTGCACTGACAGACACAGCAAAGCTACTCTGGGTACAGCTGAGTCCATCCCACTAAAAAGTCATCTTCCTCTCAAATGTGCATGTTTGGCACTGTCACCACCCCAGTTCATCTGAGATTACGCCATATAACACCAGTGCACACTTTCCAATAGAAACATTTGCCTTCCCTTCAGCCCAATGTTAGCCTTTCAGAATAAATAGTTATCTGGTTGATACATTATAAAAAATACCCACAGAGAGCGCAACCCAAAAACAGATACATTATTTCCCTGAATTTTCAGAATTGCAAATTGGCATTGTGGCTTGGTAAAGTGGCCTTCATTTCTTTTTACTTATTGTTTCTTTTATCAGATCTATTTCCAGAAAACTCAGCATTGTAACAGAGATGTTCTGGAATCCTTGCTAATCTGGAAGTCTATCAGTCCAACATCCTGTTCTGAATAGGAAAGAAGAAAAGATTCCCCCACTCCATGCTCTTACTGACCCACCCAACTCAGGCTGGTTACTGCTGCAAATGCCAAAGCACACAGCGGTGAGCCTGCAGAATACAGTCTTCATTTCGTTGTAATAAAATTTTGCTGATAATAGCTTATACTGTTGGCCCAAAGACCAGAAACTGGATTTAAATTGTTGCCCAAGCTGTAAGATTATCCTCTTAAAACATTTTCTACCACTAATAGGCTAATGGCAAAAGAACAGGCAAAGTGCAACATCATTTTATGAAATTTCTGACAGTGGAGGATGCTTTTGCAAATAGGTATTTTCTGGCAAAAGCTTGATTTTGTACACTTTTTTTTTTTTTTTTTTTTTTTTGCACTGGTGATCAGCACACCCAGAACTACTTTAGGCAAAAACAGAGCCAGACTGTCAACAGAGTTACAACATCCCTGGCACCTCTCCAAGCATTTACTCCTGTAGTGAAAATTTCTTCTTTACTCTCTGATTAGGAATCTGAATAGAAAATCACAAACAGACATGAAAAACAAGAAGCATTTGAGGCAATTACCTGATCACCTCAGAGAAGAAACTGAAACAGCTATTGATTTCCATAACAGTTACGCAAATCTGCATCTATCTCCCTGTATACAATCTCCAAGGAGCTCAAGGGAGAGTAACAGAAAGGAACAGAGGGAACGGGAAGCTGAAACAACGCAGCATATGCACAAAAACAACCGGAAAACAGAGTGCCTTAATGCACCAAACAACCTAGGATGGGTCTTGCTGAGGTACTTTTCCCACTACGGTCCTGTTCCTCCCATTATCAGCAACATTTAAACACTAACCAGGTAGGTGAGGATGGGAAAGACAGAGGCAAGGGAATGGATGTGGTTTGGAAGAAAGGTTTGTAGTCTGGCCACCAAGGCTGGCCCTCTCCAGCAGAAAGATGGAGAGGCAAAGCAAGAACCTTCTCTATAATGTCAGCTGTTTACAACAGACACCAGCACCCTGAGCAGGGAGGAGAGAGATTGTTAGAGTGGAGAAAGAAAAATAAAAAGTATGGAAGTCAAGACAAGAGCACAGAAAAGCACAGAGGGAAAAGAGAAGCTGGCAGGACTGGGAAAAGGCAAGTGAATGGAAGGTGCCGCAGAGGGAAAAGCCCTTCTTTCCCTCTGAAATTATAAAAAGAGATTTCCTCCTATAAAAAAGAAAGTTTTCACATTTCTCACAAACATTTTAGTTTATGTAGCAGTCATTCAAATATTCACCAATTAGAGCTTAAAAAAAATGGACTGGGGGGAGTAGGGACAACATCAATTCTAATGCTTTCCTAGCAAAACTACCCACTTCCCGGAGCTGATCGCTCTGCTTCGATTTGCGACCCGTGGATTTAAGCAACATTAGAGGCAACAGCCCGGTTCCCGCTTCAGAAAGGCGACGTACCTTCCCGCCGAGGAAACGCTCCCCGAGGCGCATCGACAGGCTCTCGAAACCTAAAGCCTGAAACTAAATAAAATAAAAATTACAGAGGGAAGGCGCAGCTCTGATCACTCCCAGCGGCGCCGCGGCGGACCCCGGATCCGCGGAGGCAACAGTTGCCTCCGCGGATCCGGGGGCCGCCGCGGCGCCGCCCAGCGCGCGAGGGGCAGGAACGGTTGGAATAACGGACGCGCAACCGCCCCAACCGCCGCACCTGCCGCTGCGCCGTCCCAGCCAATGAATCAGCAGCGGCAACAGGGGGGCAGCCCGGCCCGGGCGGCGCCGCGGGGCCACGTGACGCGGCCGGGCCAATGGGCGCCGCGGGCGGGAGCGGCGGCCGCCGCGTGCCCCCGCGGCCGCCTCGAGGGGAGGGCGGCGCGTAACGGCCGCCCGCGAGCCGTTGAGGGGCGCCCAGCGTGGAGCGGCCGCCCTCGCCTTAAGGATGGGTGTTCCGAGGTTGCGCGGGGGGTTCCTGCAGCTCCCTCAGCCTCTCCTTGCTCGCCAGGTGCTTTAATCCCTTCATCAGCTTCACAGCCACCACCAAGTGCAACAACTGCCCTCCTTCACTTCATATTTTCAATCCTTGCTGGAGTGCTCTGGCACTTTTTGCATCACTTTCTTCCTTGAATATTTTTAATATATATTATATGTTTTTTTTTCTTTTCTCAGGCTTGAATGTCACGCACAAGGCAGGGCATCATTGGGATCAACTATTTTTCCATCTCCTCCTTACTTTCTGTCAAGGCAGAGTTGGGACCGCAGGCAGGGCAGTCTCTCCGCAGCAGCAGTCCTGAGAGCTATGGATCATATCATCTTCGAAATGAAAGAAAAATAATAGTTTTTCCCTTTTAAGTTTATTCATCATCATGAGGAGAAAAGCTCATAAGCCCAGTGAAAACCCTGGAATCTCCTTGCTCCTCGTGATTTCTCTGCTGCTGAAAAATCAGAATGACTCTGGCTTTTTTTTACGTTTTAGCCTTAAAAATGATTTAGCATTCCAAATTCCCTCTAAAAAGGGAAGCTTCAAATAGTCACTACCGCACTTCCCACACATATCCTGTACTTGGTCTTTTATAGAAAGATTTTATGATTTTAAATGCCAAACACAGCAGAGGAAAAAAAACACAGACAAAAACAAGTAAAATAAGTGTAGCATTTTTCTCTAGGTTCTTATAAGTATTAGAAAATAAATAGATTGAGTGAAAACAGAATTACTGATTATTCTATAGCAACACAGGCAAAGTGGTAAGGGAAGGAAAGCAGCTTTCTTTCCTAATGAGAAGAGGAACGCTCCAGGTGCACCAACTCCAAGCATAGATAAGGGCATTGCAGTATCTTTATTCATTCCTCTTGTCATTTCATTTTCTGTCTATGCACGCACATCCTTAATGTGTCGTCTTCCTTGCAGAGCCAGCAGTGGGAATTTAAAGGAAAAAAAAAAGAAAGAAAAAGAGCAAAGAAATTGAGCTGCAGGAGGAGAAGCAGCCATGCCCTGCACTCACCTTGCAGCTGACCAGAGTGTAGATTGAACTTGATCTGCAGCAGCTGGCGCTTCAGTCCTGGATTCAGTGACACACACTAGAGACTACATTTACAATTAGAGCACAGATAACTCAGAAATTAATTATACCAGTCCTTCACCCTTGCCAGAACTTTAGATTCATGTGTAGATGGCAGCAGCCTGGGATTTAGTAATTACATAAAAAGCAATAGCAAAAAGCAAAAAAAAAGAGAAGAAACCCGAACCTCCTCACTGTAGCTTAGTTAGAATTGACAGAAAGAAAGCAATCTTGAAAAGGAACATCATTAGAGTCAGAGCTAAGAGCATTGCTGCTCTCCCAGATCTTCAGGTGGTTTAAATGGAAGGCAGAGAGACTTTTTGGCACTACGTATGAGAGCTAAGACTACATTTACAGGAATAGAGGTTCCACTTGTATGTTGATAAAAATAGTGTAACAATTGAAAGTTCAGCATACGTACCATTTTTCTGCATCACACTCAAAAAAAATTCTCAGGATTGCAGAATTATGGAGAAGGCTGTTGTAATGAGCTTGCTAGTGCTCAAAAACACCCAAATAGCCTTAAAAATTCAGAGTTTAAGATTGTCAGAAATCAATTTCAGTTTCATCTCCAACTATGTTGAGTTCCATTATCTGACAGATTTTGAAAGAAATACTATTATGGCTGAAAAATATTTTATGCACCTTAAGACATGAAACTAAACATTTATTATTAAATCCAAAACCAAAACATCCACAAGTGGAGAATGAAATTTGAGAATCCATCTGTGCAGGTTTGATTTCATTCAGGTTAGTAGAGATTAGATGTAAATCCACATATATACATAGCACAGCAGTAAGAAGTGGCCGAGTAATGAGCTATATTCACATCTTGTAGCTGTCTTTTTCAGACAGCTGTAGTATTTTAGACATGACTAATTTTAGACATAACTAATTTCATTTTAGACACAACTAGTATTAAGTTCAGGTTACAGAAAACAATTAGGAAACTCCATACAGTGCAAGTGGAGCAGCTTTCTGAGGGACACTGGCCACAGAGACTACTTGGAGCCTTCTTCCATTTTAGCTTGAATCAGTGCTCTCATACATTCACTATCAAAAATGCTCTCATTTCCAGCTTGGCTTTGTTCAGCTTCCCTATGTAAGCACTGTAAAGTGCTATGGCACCTGATTTCTTGGTTAGGGAGCCTGGCATAATCTTATAGTACTCAATTATAATTATTGGTGTTTGGATAATGTGCATAGATTTGAGCACTATATCTCAGAGAAGTTTCTTCCTTTTGGTAACCCCTTCCATTTATTTATTTATTTCAGTAAAGGTAGATGAGAACTGTATACATTATTTCAACATCAGCCATGCCAGAGGGAAAAACTACTTCTGTACTAATCATCCTATGTATTTGCATAGTGCTAATGTAACTCTGATAACACTCAATGTTTTATTCTTTAAAGTTTACCCAGAATCACAAGTTTTTCTGCTTTTTCTTTGCATGTGTCCTTTGCTCCTTTCCCTACGGTCAGAATATTGTAAAGTACCTTTTAATAATTAAGAAATATCAAGTAACATCACGCCTATTTCAGCGTGCCACTGATAGCTGTTTAGAATTTGAGTCAGCTCTCTGACTGCACCTGATGTACTCACTGGCATTTTAATGTGATTAATTTTCTTACTGAACACAAGCAGGTATGACATGCAACTTTCAGTTATTTTTATGAACCAAGCTTGTAATCTATTTTTAAAATTGAACTATAGTTGTTAGAAAATACCCTAAATTACCTAAAATATGTGTAGAGCGCTCCATCTCTCTCCCCCTCATCTAAAGGAGGATGCACAAGCTCACTTTGCTGCAAGCCAAGCTTGATGTTGGGGGGTGTTTTGATGTTTTGACTATGAAAACTTTGGCAGGGCGACCGAATGCTTGCTTAAATTTCATTTCCAAAAGTATCGAATTGAAATGACAGTTTCTGCTTCAAATTAAGCTATGTGATTTTCTGAAGCACTGCATTTACATGCCCTATGCAGTGAGATGACTGCAGGCAAATGCTTACCTAAAGAAATGATGTTTATCCAAAGTTAAATGCCCTCCATCAGTATGTCCTCACTGCCTGTAATAAAAAGCATATTTCAGCTATCACCAACCGAGTTTAAGCATACACAGCATTAATTTATATCCTTAAAACTGGTATCAGTTTTTATCCTTAAAACCCGACTCGTTAGCCACGTCCCTCAGGAAGGCTCATTTGCCCTCGCACAGGGCTGATGTGGCCGCAGGGTTTCCCTGTCCCAGGGGGAACTCCCTCCCCACCTGCCAGCCCGTGCGCTCCCCAACCCCGATGGGGATCTCCAGCATGCAAAGGTAGCAGAGCAAAGAGCAAAGGCCACCACCGAAGCCAGTCAACTCTTGTAGGCCGTGAAGGAAAGCGAAAGACGGGTCTTGGTGCCTGCTGTCCTCGGCCGCTTGGGCAAGACACGTCCACCCCTGCGGGCACCACATGTGCCAAGGAAGGCCAAGGGTTGCCCTGTGCACGGAGAGGAAGGGAAGCGAGGCTGGAAAGCCCGGGAGCCTAAAGGGAGAAATGTGCAGTGGCAGGGTCCCACAGAAACGCCCGATACTAGGCTCCAATCGTCAGACACATTGTGACTTTGAATCACTCTGTCCCTGCACTTTGAAGCTGATTTGCCCAAATTGCCAATGCTGAATGGAGGATACAGACATCTTTATCTTTTTCTCCAGCCCTACAATAATCTTTTTCCTATTATTCCATTTTTATATTAGGGCAATTTTAAACCATGCCTTTCACCCTGTAGTCATTTCATTTCCAATCTTGTCACTTTCTTTTCACCCCTTCCTATCTTCCTCAAAATCTGTCATGATTTTATGACGATTAAATTTTAGTGCTTCATCTATCACTCGTTTATTGTCTGACTCGCTCTCTTCACTGCTATTATTTAACACACATTGTACATCCCAGATTTATCAATCATTTCTTCATCTTGGCTGTTCTCTAATATTTGTTAATGAATAGTTTTCATGACAAAAATTATTCTCAGTACCCTCCATCAGCCTTGGAAATCTCTGAGCATGCTAACTTGGCTAGTGGCTCACCGGCTTCTCAGCCAAAGCAACTAAAAGGCTTGCAGTTTTCAGCACGTGCTTTCAGTTGCACCATCATTTCTTTTTTGCCTGAGACCAAATGCAATATTCGTGAAAAAAAGCTACAGAAACTATGTCCGTGGTCATCACTTCATAGCCTCAAGCTTGATAGAGGCTCTCCTGTTGTTTTGGTGCTCAAGTAATCCCAAATCCTGGGAATGGCATGAGGGAGGTGACAATGTCAGAAACCTTCTTTCTAAGCCTGCTGACGCTGTGGCAACCAGCCACCGATGAGAAGGTAGTGAAGCTCCCACCCATCCTTGTACTTCCCATCAGAAGCTGAACAAGGAACTCCAGGGCTCACTCACCCCGTGACAGCAAGCACATTACACTGCTATCCCACTGATCAACGTTTCAAGTCAACCTGTCCTTCCCAGAAGGCAGCAATATATTTCATTTATTCCTGGATAAACTCCCCTTGCTGCCCCCGATGCTGTTAGGAACACTTATAAGGATCAGGGAACATTGCAAAGCTTATGGTTGTGCAAGGGACACAATTTCTTAAGCTGTGGTATAAACGATAGGAAGCTGCAGTTCCTTTAAGCCATTGCTTAATTGCTCCAAAAATACCTTTTTGGAATGGGAATCCCAAGTTTAACTCACAGGTGCTTACATTTTATAGTGGTAACATTTCAGCTAGTAGGTTCACACACAATTTTCTCTCCAATTTAACAACAAATATATGGTAGCCCTCTTATCGGCTTACCAAAAATGGTTATCTGTCAACCAAGTTAATGGATGGCGCTGGGTACTGCCTGTCATGTCACAGATTACCATTTTTTAGCTGTTAGAAATAACTACGGCAGGTTTATAAGAGGATCGCACTACACATCAGATACGGCAATTTCTATATAAATATCAAGCTGACATTTCTTGGACAGAACTAGCAGCAATAGCAGCCAAGTAATTTTATTTCCCAGATGTTTTAGAAATTGACTTCACATTCAAGGAATAAAACTCAGTCAGACACCAGAGCAAGAATAGGTGCCTAATATCAGGGATAAGGCTGTAAAGGGGAGTTACAGAAGCTAAGAGCAACATAAACACACACTTGACTCATTTGATCTATTGTGTTAAAGAGCTCAGTGAAAGAGATGAACATAAGAGATAAGCAGAAAAGCTGGAATAAATGTAAAGCAGCTTTCCAGAAGGTGCAACTACACTGCAGAATAAAACAAGGCATTTGGATTTTCTCCTCCTGAAGAGGCACAGGCTGATTAAATGAGCTGAAGAACAACTGCCAGGCTCTCTTAACAGACCTGGGTTTCTTGGCAGCGGCAATAAAATAGAGTATCTGAGATGGGATTTGAAAGCAAAGTGAAACGCGTTGCAGAAAGGAATCCTCCATCTCCCTGGCAGGCACATTTGCCGGTGGGCCTCATTGTTCACTGCCACGTGGTGAAGATGCTGCGTTCTCCGATCCTACGGCACCAGCAGGAACTCCCGTTTTGCAGGACGATGTAGGAGAGCCCGCGTTCCGCAGGCTCCCCTGCACGGAGCCGGCGCTCGCGCGGGTCTGCGGCTGAGGCTGGAGTGAAGTCCGTGCGCCCACGGCCGCTGCTGCCCTCGCGGGGCTGCCCGCATGCCCGCGGGATGGGGCTTCGCAAGGCTCCTTGGCGTGACAAGCGGGCGCTCACTGAACGTATTAATAAATAAAAGCATTCTTAAGTCTGTGCTTCCTAAGTAACGGGAATACTTGTAATCATTAATTGCTTTTCCTCCAGGAGCTTAAAGACTTAAATTATGCAATTTTGGCAGTGAGGTAATTATATGCCTTTGCAGTACAGAACACTACTTTTGAAGATAAGTAAATTTTGTTAAAAATTAGTTTTGAGGTTTGTTTTTAACAACAACATAGGTTTTAAAGATGCTATTCTTACAGAAGAAAAGCGGAGGAAGCTTCATAGTATAGTAATATTGTAATCCAATTCAATTCCCCAATGGGAAGACAGCATGATGAGGGTTGCATTTATGTATGTTCACCAAAATATTCATTTGGAGGCCTAGGTGCAAGTGATAGAAATATGTACTCAGGGCCAGAGCTCAATCATAGAATCCTAGAATGCTTAAGGTTGGAAGGGACCTCTAGAGGTCATCTAGTCCAACCCCCCTGCACACGCAGGGACACCTAGAGCACGTGGCACAGGACTGCGTCCAAGCGGGTTTTGAAGATCTCCAGAGAAGGAGACTCCACAACCTCTCTGGGCAGCCTGTTCCAGCGCTCTGTCACCCTCACTGTTAAGAAATTTTTCCTTAAGTTCCTGTGGAACTTTTGGTGTTTCAGTTAGTGGCCATTACCTCTAGTTCTGTCGGTGGCCACCAGTGAAAAGAGGCCAGCACCATCCTCTGCACTCCCTCCCTTGAGGTACTTATAGACACTGATCATGTCCCCTCTCAGCCTTCTCTTCTCCAGGCTGAACAGGCCCAGCTCCCTCAGTCTCTCCTCATAGGGCAGATGTTCTGGGCCCCTGATCATCCTTGTAGCCCTGCGCTGGACTCTCTCCAGCAGCTCCACATCCCTCTTGTACTGTGGAGCCCAGAACTGGACACAATACTCCAGATGTGGCCTCACCAGGGCTGAGTAGAGGGGCAGGATCACCTCCCTCGACCTGCTGGAGATGCTCTTCTTAATGCACCCCAGGATCCCATTGGCCTTCTTGGCCACGAGGGCACACTGCTGCCTCATGGTCAACTTGTCATCCACCATGACACCCAGGTCCCTCTCCGCAGAGCTGCTCTCCAGAAGGTCAGTCCCCAGCCTGTACTGGTGTCTGGGGTTATTCCTCCCCAGGTGCAGGACCTTGCACTTGGCCTTGTTGAATTGCATGAGGTTTTTCACCGCCCAGTTGTCCAGTCTGTCCAGGTCCCTCTGGATGGCAGCGCAGCCCTCTGAGGTATCAGCTACTCCTCCTGGTTTCGTAAT
The DNA here is from genome assembly GCF_059628265.1 of Tinamus guttatus. Taxonomy (NCBI): domain Eukaryota; kingdom Metazoa; phylum Chordata; class Aves; order Tinamiformes; family Tinamidae; genus Tinamus; species Tinamus guttatus. Next base: position 55,292 of record NW_028288619.1, read on the forward strand.
CAAGCTCACTGATACTGAAGGAAAAAAGAATCTCATGTTTTACAGCTTGGACTTAGTTGCCGTTTTGTTCAGGCATACTATATATAGTATTTCAAGCCAGTTTCATTTTATTTTTCGAACACTTCTTGGACCATCTCCAAATACCTTGTGAACATCAAGAAAATAACACCCACAGATCAAAATATTTGCATTCATCTCAACTTTTTGCTAGGGAAAAAAAAACACACACAAGCTAACCACAAAAAGTACTCTGAGACATATGAAAATTGGGGGTTGTGTTGTGCTCGCATTTTCCTTAACACCTTTACTTGCCTATTGCCTATGGACATCCCTTCTCTTCAGTGGAGGCTGAGGTGCAGGAGGAGGAAGTTAGGAATATGCTGTTTGTTGCCCTTCTCTTTTCCTAGCACATGAAATCACTCCAGCTACTAAACAAGACAGTGGGGAATACTTTCAAGTCCACATTTTTCCCAAGTGATCGTATCGTGAAGGCACATGAAACTGTCGTCTCTCCAAAAGGCACCAAAAGCTGGACCAAGTGAGGGGAAACCGCCTCTCCGAAAGGGTCACAGCCATGGGGCGTCACCTGCACACGTGCACGGCAGCGCGGTCCCAGAACAGCAGCCACGTGTGAATTGCTTTGAGGTCCCAGGTTAGTCACTGTCGTCCTGCAGCGTGGTGGTCATGGCTGCTTGGAGAAGCGGGATACACCAGCCCTATTCCTTCCCAAGCAGGAAGGACTCTCCCAGTCTCCCACACGAAGGGTTGGTGTCCTCCACTCTAGCAGCTCATCAGTTTCTTACTCTGGAGGAGCAGCAGTTTCATCCCTATTAGGATAGACACGGTCAGACAGAAGTAGGTGTTTTTTTTTTTTTTTTTTTTTAGTGCTGAAGACAAAAACCATTTTCACTGTCTTGCAAGACACAAGCCTGGACAAGACATGGGAACTCAATCTTTTTCAGGCAGGAGCATCATTTTTAGGTCCAAACTGATGTACGACTACTGGATATAGATTAGGATAAGCCAACTATACCTCAGTTTTCCAAGAATCGGAGGCCAAAGTATCTGCCAAAGTACCTTTTTTCCTTCTGAAAACACTGCCAGAGAAGCAGCATGGGCCAGCCTAACCTTCCATCATACTGAGCAATGGGTACAGTCGCTGCTCTAAGCTTTATTTGCAGCACAAGCAGGACAGGCAACACTGTTCATAAGATCTTCCTTTGGGCTAACAGAAACAATCTTCAACATGTCTAGGGAAAAACGCTTCTCCACAACAGGACTGTTTTCAAAGACACCAAAGGACTGCTGCTTTCTGCGGAAATTTTTGTCTGGGGATGATTCCAGCAGGTTTAACTTCACCCATGCAGAGCAGGGACAACCCTGGTGCTCCTAAAGACACAGCATGCATTGAGCTCCAGCCTAAGTAACGAGGTGATTTTCTGTGGCTGCAGGATCACTTACCTCCCAAACATAACAGGAAAAGCAAAACTCCGCTGCCTTCCTGCTAGATGTGTCCTGCATGAGGCATGTGCTGACCTATCAAGAAGGACGTGTTGAGAGATTCTCCTACATAACCCTCTTTTCCAGCACTTTCTTCTAGTGCTTGGGTTTTGTGCATGTCCCAATATGCAATTCCCAAGGTTTCTTGCTGTACCTCAATTTCAATAAACTCATAATAGCTCTACCAAAAGGTGATCCTACTATATAAAAAAGAATGTATATATTTATTATTTTGTGTATCATACTACATCATTTAAAGGGATATACATTCTGAACTTACACTCTTGTGAATGCATAAAATTTATTTGAAAACACCACCATAATATTGGTCTATCTGAAAAGGGAAATAAAAGGAAACATTTTCATTTAGGCAGCTGGCTGACCTGTCAGAAACACTGCATGTCACTAGAAACACAACCGTGCACGGAATAGAGGCACGTAATAAAACTTCTGTCTCTCTCTGTACAATTTTCCCCACTTGAGGCAAACTGATCTCAGCAGTGCTCATATTACAGAGCACAACATTTTTCTGATGACTTTATTGCCAGTGTGAAGTACAGAAAATAAGTGTTGCTCCCGGTATCGCACAATCCACCCACGACACGTTCCGGCTGCATTCCTGCTCACGATGAGCACTTCCACTGCACCCATATCTACCCAGTTAGCACAGAATTATTACAGCACTGGAGTAGCTATTCATGTTCTGTAATTATTTATGAATTTCTTTATGCTTAAGGGAACTCTGCTTATTCTGCTACGTCTACTTATGCTCTGAGGACTACAGATACCCTCTGTACTCCTGAACCTCGATATAACCATGACTGCAAAGAAATACTCATCCCATGTTATCAGAGGGAGCTCTGTCACAGCTGGATACATTTTCCAGGTTTCTGGCAACAAGCTGGCATCATGGTTAGATCATAGAAGTTAACAGTGAGGATCAAAGCCACGTACCTTTAGAAAAAGCCCTGGTATGTACAGTCTGCCTGCCAGGACACCCCACCATCTTGCTCTGATGCACACTTTGGCTTCCCATTAGATTTTTCTGTGTTAGTATGACCAAAGCTGTCCACGCTTGTGGCTTTCAATGTACAGCTGCAATAGAGTGATACCGTAAACCCAGCCACCACAAACGGAGACAGACAAAACCACAAGCACCAAGTCTGACAGCTGATTTTGTCGGGGGACGCCTTGGGCTATCAAAGTAGAGTTTGTCATTAGTTCTCTCCGTGTTAATCATTTTCAAGCATCATTAGTTATTTTTAAATGTCCTTAGCTCAAAGTATAACATTTTCACTACTTTTTCAGCTGCCTTGAAGAATGGACAAGATTAGAGTTTCTAACTGAACAAATAAGCAGTTATGCACAGGTAACAGGCAAGAACATTGTTATCACAGAGGACCAAGAAACACCCGGATAGTCAGGGCCAGAACATAAAAGCTATCTTCATGTATATTAGGTGGCTGGTGCTCTTGAATGGTATGGAATAAGCATAAATAGACATTTTCTGACAACAACACTGATAAAAGAAGCTAAACTAGAGATTAGTCTCACAAGACAGCTTTGTGCATAAACAAGAAGTCCAAAAAGCTGTTCATCAAAACATGCCCTATAAGTAGAAACTAGTAAGTTATTTGATTCCAATTCCTTTCTTCCTCTGTCCTCATTCATTGACCATTTGTGGTTCTACAGGACATGACTGCGAATGCCTAATCAAAGATTCTGCAGGTGAGGATTTTTTCTTTGACACATGACATCTCAAATACCATCAAGAAATTCTTTCAATCCAAGCTAGAGCTCAAGGAAGATCCTAACATGAACATAGTGCCACTGTCCTACAAAGAGAAAGAAGGCAAACTCTTCCCACCAATAGGGGATTGATACAATTCCAAAACCACTGGGACTGCAGAGTCATTCCAGTGGTTCCTCTCCCATAAATGTCCTCAACAACTTATTTACCCAAATTGAGTTTTACCCAATTAAATAATTCAGTCTTTAAGTGCAAAGAGACAAGAACAACTACTACTAAACTGCCAGTCATGCAACTGGAAATCAGTCTTTGCCTCCACACTCAGGCACCTATTTTCAGGTTCTTGAGTTTTAGAAGTCTTGCCTAATTAATTTAAAGCAGAGTTACTTTTTGTGCATCACAGGAAAACTCATGTTCCCCAGCATCATGCACTCCTGTTATTTTTCAGCATGTGAACATCCCCAAGCAGTTCACGATTAGAGCTGTCACTCCATGTATTCCTTATTTCCAGCTTTGATCAAGCATTATTCGCCTTTAAAGGGAATCAGCGAGACAATTTTGATTTCACAGGAGACAATTTGTATCATATCATGCTTTAACAAACATACCTGATTTAAATACACAGAACCAAAAACTTGCATGACTGGCAGTCTAGTCAATTTGTCCAGCATGAAGGTTCCTCCTCTGCCAAGAGACTCCCTTGTCTCTCTCCCCTTGCTCCTTCCTTCCAGGTTGATAAATACCTGTATCTATGCACAAGTGAAATCAAACTCTTTGTTTTACTTGATTTTAAATATGCTATGCTTAGGCCATCCACTTGCCATCTCCCTGCATTTTAAATTGGTTATTTCAAATACAAGAAAATGCTTCCAGTAGGGCCTTGCTTTCTGCTTGCAGATTAAACCTAGACAGGCTTTGCCGTGATGTACACTCTAATTAAAATTTTTGCAGGTTGGTTTAAAACAAAATAGAAATTCTTTTAAGCTTCTACAAGCCAAACTGTCACAAAAAATATCAATAATTCTATTGGGAAGCTAGAAAGCATGACAGGCTAGCACTCCTTCACCATTAAATGCATAAGGATGTGCCAGGTGGGGCTTGCAGGAGTGTTCTGCTATGATAGTGTTTAAAACCATTACGGGCATCCTAGGGAGCTTTTCACTGCCCTCTGAAGCTTCCAGCACTGGGCGAAGTATGAAGCACCACAGTATGAATTACTGGCCAGCAATGGCTCAACAATTTTATATACCTAACAAATTCATACCTGTGTTGCCACAGCAACTCAGCAGAAAACTCAATTTGTTTGAAGACACTCTTCTGTCTCCATAGGAACAAAACATCCACGTTCGTGTGGAAACTTGAGCTTGCTTAAACATGAAGGAAAGGGAAAAATCAAAGAGAATCAAAGTCAGATAGTTAATTAAGAGGAGAGTCTGTATTAAGTATGTACACGATGGGGCAGAAAGACAACCAGGGAATATTTACTAAGGAAATTTAGACTGGGACTGGAATGTTGAGTCACTCAACATGAGCACTAAGGCACCTCTGCTGAAACACAAACTGAGCTTGTGATGTTAGGACATAGACAACCCTCAATCCCACAGGCTTTAGGCTACCATGAGCACTCTCTATAGGTAGCTCAGATTAGTGTTGAGGTATTCACAAGTGCTGCATCTCTACGTACTATACTGGTCAGTCTCTGAAAACCATCTGCATTTCTCACACAGAAGAGACATTACATAGTAGTAGAAAAAAAAATCAGCAAAATGATCCTCTCAGACTAACACTTAGACTAACAGCGTAACTTTTGACAGGGGGCAGCATTCGACTCTGGAGTAAAACACCAAAATTTGGGCAGCTGCAGTCATCAGTCAGCCCCGTTCTTTCTGAAGACGACATCCGCAGCAGAATATGTGACATTAGGTGTCTGTGGAGGACACAGACACTGAAACACCTTCCCTGGCCAAGCCGGACCCACTCTCGGTTACCACAAAGCGGCGGTCGGTGCCGCTTCCCAAGCGCCGCTCGGATCGACCCCAGGTCTGGGCCGCACCGGCGGCTGCCCTGAGCTCCCTGGCCGCAGAGGTACTTCAGAAACCCGGTTCAACTGCAGGCATCGCATCTTAGCCATCTCAATCTCAAGGTAAAATCAACTCTGTGTTGGCCCTTAATATACAGCCAAACCTGCAAACTATGAAGCCTGATTTGATCTTTTTTATTTTTCGCCATATAGGTAAATTTTAACATGTAATGACATGCCTTAACAAAATGGGAAATGTCTTAGTTTGTCAAAGATGATTGTCGTACTTTACATATCAGCTTAAGGAGGAAAGGAAAAAAAAAAAAAAGAAAAAAAACCTACAAGTTGAAGTATTTCTATGAGCCAGAGGTACTTGCTTTGTCTGTAAAATGTATTCTAATGCTCATCTAACTGCAGATCATGTCCCATGCTAAAGGAGAAAGAAAAAAAAAAAAGCTTGATTGATGAGAATATAACTGAAAAACAGAATGTGCATTTACCTCCCTGTTGCCTTTAGTATTAAAACACTTCTTGGACTTGTGATGAAATCAACCAGGATTCGAACCACTGAACTGATAGATTTGTATGAGCTGGACCGTCTCACCTAAAAAATTGCTGCTGCCAAGAAGAGAGGTCCTGTCTGATCAACGTGATCCAAGGCGCAATGTGGCAAGTGCTGCCAACCTTCATGTTCTCTGTAAGAGGGTCAAAAAGGTGCCCGTGAGCAGCCGCACACGACGGCCCCGGGTCCCAGCTCCACATTCCCGGCTCTCCCCCGCGTCAGCCTTCGCTTTCATCTTGCTCCTCCTGGCAGCTCAAACGGGCAAAGCTAATCCAGAAAACAAAACGCCTCAGAACAGTCACAGAAGCCATTCTGCCCAAGTGCCTCCTAAAGCATGAGCTCGCACAGTAAAACACAGCGACTGTGTCTTTGACCACATGGGCAGTTATAAAGAAGGTTAATTACGACCGAGAAACAGATCGTCAGTGATTTGATTTTAGTAGCTACGTAAGGCTGGTACCACATGAAGGAGGCAGGCAGGCCACACTCAAACATTTTCATTTGTTGATAAAAATTGATCTTGATTTAATTTAAAAGTTTTAACCAATGCCCATCACTTTAGGAACTTATTATAACCTAAAATTAAAATCTTATCAAAGTCTTTTAAGTATTAGAACAGCAGGATGTAAACACCATTTAAAGTTATACCTCAGGTACTTTGAACACCTAACATCATACCTGTATTAGAAAGCTGAAATAATGTCAAATGGCCATTTGTTGCTAAGCTACTCAGTGCAAAGCAAGTTTTGAACAGTATCAAATCTGTTCTAAACTACAAGAAAATCAGAGGCTTTTTGAAGTATAATAATCAGTTCTAAATTACATCTTGAAAAATTCTCACAAAGCTCCTGAAGTTTTGAAAAGCCCCCTTGGAGGAAACAATCTGATTGGTAATTACCTCACCAGAAGTCCATTCCAGAGCTGGAAAAGGCCATCCTTGCCCTCGGCTCCTTTACAGGAGACAGTTTAGAGGACTGCTCACGACGACGCACTTGTAGGCAGCCCCTCTGCCCACCACTCCTACAGCAGGGAGCAGTGGGGAGGTACGAGTGGGACGGGACCAAATGCCCTCTCCCCCCACGATTTATTACTCGGAGGATGTTCTAAAACCTGAGTATTTGCGTTCCAAGGACAGTCATAAGGACATCTTTCACCCCCTGGACATGACATGGCCACTGGGTTATAGGTGGGACAGAGCATTTTTCACCCTTCCCATGCAGATGTGCCACTTCACAAAAGGATGGAGGGGAAAAAAGAATAATAAAGATGTAGCCAGAGAGGAGGGTTCCCATTTTAAAGGAAATAGATATGTATTTCAATGCCTTATGAAAAGCTGCTGTTAAGATAAACGTTTTTACCATTGGAAGCTTGGTAATGCCGAGCTTAGAGGCCCTCCTGAAGCGGTCCGGAAGGGCCACCACCACCTCCTAGGAGGTGGCCCTGGGCCGGGCGAGAGCCACAAAATCTGCAGGTGAAACCGGCACTCGGGACATTTCTTTTTCAAGCCACCCAGCTGAATGTGCCACGCCGCAGCCACACCGTGCCCATGGGGCAGCATTTGCTTGGTTTGTTGGATGCGGTCTGGTGTGGAAGGCCGGGATGTTTTGCCAGGATATTAATAATACACCTACTTGTGAGGGAGGGGGAAGAAATGCTTATTCAACAGCCTGCAGTGTGAGCCGCACTGAGGTCACCAATACAAGCACAAAATGTATTGCTGTTTGTGCAGCTCCCACTGTTTTGTAATGCTGACATTTTTCTAGAAGAGAGGGGAAGTACTGGTATGATAAAACATACACCTACACGGAGGAAGCTTCTGTGTCTTCCCAAACAAATTAGTTTTGCTCAGAGACATTAATGAGAGAAGACAATAGTGCACAATTTCCTGCCTTGCTGTGTGATGAACCTCTTCCAGGACACGTCTGGAACTACTGATGCACTGAAACAAGCAAACATTGGGTAGATTAAACATTGGAATTTTATTTTTAAGTTAATGTAGACCTACTTAACAATCACACTCTTCAAATTCGTTATTATACTTACTGGCTGATTTTATTATGGAAGCTTTTCTAGACACATTTCTCTCTTAATGAACATACAAAATCCCCCCTGAGCAACAGCAGTGAGATGAGCAACACCACAACTTCATATGGGTTCCTTCAAGCCTGCTTTAATTAGCCTTTGAATACGTAAGTATTCCAGAACTAGAACTGGTATATTTTCAAACTGAATTTTCCCCACAGAAAACTGAGGGAAAAAGCCTTCCTCGCTTTGGAAAACCAGCATCCAAAGCTAGTATAAGACAACAATAAGACAGTACAAGACAACAATTTGAGAGAACCTCAATTCATGAAAGCCTGACATTAACCAGGTACTTGGTAAAAAGCAGTACGAAAGACAGTTTTTCTGATGCCATCTTCCACTTTTAACTTCCTAGGCAGGTGGAAGTTAACGCTAGGAAAGTGCAGTTTCTGGTCAATCTCCCTGTGCAGTGCACGGAAGCCTCCTCCTCTCCTCTTCCCACCCAGTAACTCCAGGTTCAACAAGAGGCAAGAGCGTATCGTTCTCATGAGCAGAAGCTTGCTGTACAAATCAACCAACTGAAAGCTGGCGGGGAGAGCCAGCCAGTTTCACCAAGGCAAGTCAAGGCCATAAGCTAAAGCGCTCAAAGCCATTTGCTGGTACGAACAACTCCCCGCACACACTTTTGGGAAACATTCCCCACTTCCATATGTGTAGATTCTTACAACTCATGGCCAGAGGCAGACAAGCTAGCAAGGGAATCTCTAGCCACAAATACCAGCTACATATTTCTGACTTCTAGATTTCTGAGAATTGATCCCTTTATCTGTAGCAAACTATCACATAAATACAACCACCTGAATTTGCACACTTATTCCATACTTATTAAGGGATTATAGCCCATGGGACACTCTTAAAATACCAGGAAGCATCTGAAGCTCTGCAGAAGAATCCCAGCTTTATATCATTTAAAATAGGTAACGTTGAGTTTTTACATTAAGCAAGGCAACTGTAAGTCATTCAGCCCCCATTCATCCATTTCTAAAGAGAACAGAAACACCTCTTTAATGTTCAAGGTTCATCTTCATCTCCTGGGATCACAGCCCTTTCCTTCCCCACAATGGAATGGGATCACCCACAACACACTCACCCAGATGACAACCTGGTGATGATCATGGATCATCTTGTGAAGGAATCTCCGGCCTCCTCCTTATTTGATCAGATTTAGATACGGCCTCTGTTGTAAACAGGACCATTTTGAGATAATGAAGGCACCAGAAACAAGCACCAAAAGCAATTGTTCAAAAGCTAAATTGTAACACATTTGCACTGAAAACTCCAAGGATGCATCTTACGTGTCATGATCCCCTTTTGTTCCTACTCTGTAATACCAGCATCATTGGTTTAGACAGAGTATTAGAGATGCCCAGGAGAAACACAACTGCAGTAAGCCCTGCAAATGGACTCTGCTCCTCCCTGCAGGCAGATGGAGCCCAAGGCCCATGATGTTTGTTCCAACTCACGCTCAGATTAAGGGGAAAAACCACCAGAGCAAAATGCCTCTGCGCTCATCCCCTCCTTAGACTTCCAAAGTTACCAAATAATTTTGCTGTTTGCCTTGCCTGTTTTTTTATTGTATCATTCACAGCATATAAACCGAGCGTATAGACAGGACAGCTCATTTCTTCTTATGTAAGTGCTAGATATGTGACTTGTGAGCACTAAAAAACCCAGCTAGAGTCCAATTCCTAACGCTGTCCCTACCAGGGCCCAGGTTCATACATTTCCAAAGCCTCTCCAGACACTTCAATCCCTCACAGCACCAAAGTGTTCCAAATCCACACCACCTTCTGACACTGAACACAGCTAATCTCACAAGGATCAACTCCCCCACCCTTCCTGACAGGCCTGATGCCTCCAAAACCGATTTCCTTCATGCTGCAACCACAAACAGCAGCTTCCACTCTTCCATCAGACTGTAAACACCCTTTCAGAAGCCAGCAGGAAGATGGACTAAGCACAGACTTCACGAGCTCCTCAAGCCCCTCTGAAGGGGCTCCGCTCCTGCAGACACAGCAGCGATTGCTCTAAGCCTTTGGGAGAGTCACAGGCTGAATCTAGCCTAAGTGCTAGGGCAAAGGAAGAAGCTTCTGAAGCCCCATGTCACAGCAACTACTTATCCTTCTTCTGCCTGTGTGGATAAAGGCGAAGGAGGATGATGGAAGCACAAAGGGCAGGCTGATGGGAAAGTCACCTGTTGGAACCAGAAAGCCTGACACAGCAGCAATTAATGGGAGTCATTTTACACAGGAAGCCAGTTTCTTTCAGCACAGCAATGTCTTCAGGGAACCTGGATGACGGGAACATCAGAAATTCTTCAGTATCCTAAGGAAGATGCAAGGTTTAGTCATTAAAACCAAAATGTGATCTTTTGAAGTCAAAGTACTCATTTACTACTGCCTTTTCTGAAACTGTCATGACCTGTAGACACTGACTGACAGCCAGAGCCTTTTCTAGTACTAGACCTGAAGTCCACTAAATCAGAGTGCACTGAAAACATGACAGATCAGTTTAAGATAGACAGCCACTGTCACACAGCAATTATAAAAAGATATTTTATAAAAAGATATTATTAGCACATTTTATGAAAATGCTAAGATATGGATGCTACAATTGCAAGCCTAGCTCTTTAGAAAGAACTAACTATTCCCCATCATAACAGGAAGATGCAAACAGTACTAGAAGTCATAAGGAAACAGTAATTACATATTTTATTGACATTTAGAGAGGCGACGGCTTTGCTGTTTTCCTTCTGGCAAGTTATTATCTGATACCAGATTACTGTTTTATGATAACATGATAATAATGGAGTGAAGAAACAGATTTAAGTAATACTACTTCGTATTACTGCAGCCCCTCAAGAGTATTTTTGGGTCCTTGCCATCTGCAGGCCACAAAACTGTTGCGATTTACCCTCAGAAGAGCTCGTAACAAGCAAAGGCCCTAATATCAGCAAGGAAGTTCACTGGGAGACCAAGGCTCTCTGCCTCTGCTCCAAGCTCTCCGCTGCTCTCCTAGACTTGGGGAAACTCTTTTGTATCACGTAAGTTGAAAATACAGAAAATGTACTAAAATGCACATAATAAAAAACAATAATTTTACATTTATTATTTCATGTATATTGTGTGTATTTTACCAAAAGTTCTTTTAAATTTTATTCTCTGTAAATATGTACAAAACCAAAAACTTATCTGGATTGCTTGAAAGTCAAATAAAATTTTAAGCTGACAAAGAATGTATTTCAGTGATCAGTTACCTGAGTTACAGTGCAATATTTTAATTCATACAGTATTGCTTTCAAGACATTGTACAGTAAGAAATAATAAGCATTGAGTCAAAATCTAAGTCCGTGCTTGTCATAAATTCCAAAATTCTCATGACTCAATAATATTATATAACTAACAATGTGTACTGCACATTTTTGCTTGCCTGTATGATAAATTAATATCCTGGATGAATTTTAAGTATTAGCAAAAATATTTACAAAAACAAGATAAAACACAGTATAAAATGTTTTTTCAAAGATAAATTTCTTCCAAGAAACAGTTGGGTACCAAGAGTGAAAGTCTTCAAAAAATTACTTCTCATTTAAATAAATCCACAAAGGTAAATAAATAAGGTTGAGTTATACAAAGACACATTGATATCTTCATTTTGTTTTACGCAGTAAAAGCATGCATTTCTTCTTGGGAGTATCCAAGATCCTTCAGACATCTGAAAGCCAGAAATAAAGTTTGTCATATTAGTATCTGCAAACCAAAACCCATCACAGATACAGGCAGAAGACCCCAACTTCTGCACTGCCATCTTGTTTTTATTCAAACATACACAAGACAGGTTATCTTTGCGAATACAGCTAGAAAATGTTTCATTGCCAGAAATTCTGGTGCAAGGCACAAACTCTTAGGATACTGTAACAGTTTCTCAAAGAATTAAAGACATCGCTTTTACTATCTCACGTATCTTAAGGGGTGGCATGAATATTGGCCAATTTCACTCTCCTTCGTATACATTTCTACAGCCCTACTGAAATCAGTTGCATGGAAATCATAATGCATCTGTGTTTTGAAGCTAGAAGAAAGTTAAAAGACTTTTTATTTTTAAATATATGGTGTATAAAATAACAATGAGTATGATGTAATAAGACTGTAAATGCATAAATAAAAATCAACTGTTTCTCATAAAGCAACTGCTAATTCTACTCTTAAGAACTCAATTTGTTAAGCCAGCATCAATAGAGAAAGTTTATTTCCTATAACTTGTCTCTAAAGCAGCATTTAAAAGCAGCTCTAAAAGCAGCATTTAAAGTCTTGAAAAAAGCATTATTAATGAGGTGCTCTTAGAAAGTTTCTTTTTTACTGGAGCTTGTGAAATTCACATATTGCTAATATTTGCCTATCTACATATTGAGTCCTAAAAATATCACATCAAGCATTTTTGAAAATGCAGTTTATAAAAACTAAAAGTTTCCTCATGCATTAGAAAACTGAACGCCATTTTACAAAAACAAACAAACAAAAAAAAAAACAAAAAAAACATAGCCAATTAGGTATTCAAATTGAATGAGAGAGGTAAAAAAAAAAAAAAAAAAAAAAAAACACTCACTGTACTCCTTGTTCAGTAAAGGGTGTTGGACCACAGATGCAGATAAGCACTTTGGAGTCTTTTCTGCTTCTCTCCATAAGCCCAGAGAGAAGAGATGAAGAAATTCTCCCCCGTTTACCCACCCAGTCCTTTGTTGGTTCTGAAAGGACAAACTGAACCTCAAACCTGGAAAGCAGAGAAATATTTCAGAAATAGTGACCCAAAGTTCAAAGCTCCTATGGAACATCAGTGATTGAGAGACTGAGGTTCCCTAGAATTAACTTCTTGTTTTGCTCTACTCCCATGGCACAGTGTAAGACCTCACAGACATGCAGCATGTCCCAGCAAGCAAGCTAACCAAATCACCTCCAATATTCTGTATTTTATTAGTTAATCCAATATTTAAATCTTAGGACTGTTTTAGTTATGCATTTCACCTTAAATAGAAAATCACCTGGTACCTATTGAGATACTAAAGCACAATTACATGATTCCCAGACACAATGTTGGCGTAACGCAATACGGAAGGAGCGAAACCAGAATGTTCAGCCACACTTGTGAAAGTGTCACTACAATTTCACTATGAGAAAATATTGTAACTGGTTGTGAAGACCTACCAGGGTAGCTACTGATGAGAGATATAAAGAAAAAGTCAAGCACTCACGTATCTGAGGCTCATAGGAAACAGGAGAAATGACTTGACTGTAATATTGCACAATGTCTAGACTAGGAAGCTCTGGAGGTGCCAGATATCCCCATGTTATAAAATACTGACTTCTCAATTCATGTTTTGGAAGAACACATGAAATGAATTAGTTCACACAATTTCAACAAAGAATAAATAAGCATAAACAAAAGGAACTTTTCAGTTCCAAGCTAGACACTGGCAATTGATGTAGTCACAAAAGCAAAGATATGGAAACTAAAGCAAACAAAACACTTAAATTGTCTCTGCCGAAAGAACTATGGCTTGTCAAATTAAATTAACACTGCATGTCCACTAGGGAATTTTAATACATAATATATTTGTAACAAAGGAATAAGTTGCCACGATTAAGGAGCAAGTGAAAATGAAAAGTAATAGACTTTAACTTTGAATTTCTATATAAATATTTTCTTAAGCGATAACAGGTTTTTTTCAAGACTTCTCAGTAAATTCAGATTTTTTCTCCAAAGGTGTCTGTTGCTTTCGCAGTTCTCTTTGCATATGTATTTGTTTTCTATGGCTAGAATTAGTTTTCTTCACCTTCAAAAACCTTCTCAGCCCATCTCAGCTGTAATCTCACCCAAGATATCATTCCCAATCAACACCTATTGAACATCTTGTCCAGCTCCTGTATTCACCTGGGTCCTACAGAACAGTGCCCTGGGCTGCCGAGACCAGGGAGCAGGGATCAATTCACCCTCAGCTTCTTCCACTCCCCATGTCTCTTGTTCAAGTATAGCTAAAAGTTTCCAAAAGCAGCATCTGCCTTTGTGCTATAGCTGTACAACACAGCCCACGTCCGCGAATGTCCTCCTATACATTAGGTTGTATTCCAAAGAACTTTTAAATACCTTTCATCTTTAAGAGCTAATTGGTCCAGTTGATTTCTCCAAAGTATGTCATCTTCTGTTTTGTTGAAGAAGATCAGCTTTGCTGTCCTAAATAAATAGAATAAAATTCACTGCAGCTTGTTCCTGTATTTGAAACAAGTATCAAATAATCAGAACTTACTGAGTTTTACAGAAATATTTGCCTTTTGAAAGTCTATTTTTTTTTTTTTCCGCTCTTTATAAATGCCAGCTTCCTACCTGGACTGCAATCCTAAGGAAAATAAGGAGCTCTCTCACAGAAGTCATGCTCTACTCTTAAATTGGGCTTTAGTATTTGCTTATGAAGTTTTACATAGCAGTCTCTCAATATTATTTCAGCATGTCTGCTGAAGTTAGTAGATGATATATCAAATTCTGCACACCTTTTTAATATTACATACAGCACCTTGTAGAGATGAAGATGGAATTTCAAGAGGGTTATATCAATACTAAATTCAAAAAGATGTAATCCAGTCATACATAAGTTAGAAAAACCTTACTCTATCTGTTTTTTAAAATATTTAGCTGGGAAGTGATGCCGGGGCATCTGTCAGGACTATTGCACCCATCACACCTTCAGCCCTAACCCAGCTCCTGCGGAGCTGCCTTTCCTGCAAGTGGATCCTAGAGCTTCCCAAACTACAGTCAAAAAGCGCATATTCTCCCAGCCTGAAACACACATTTTTCAGACTTTCAACTTTTTCCCTTTTTTTCCTTGCAACCTGGGCACATTTCAAGCTCCTGGGAAGTCTCTTCCAAGCTACACGTGGCAATAAACATGACAAATCATCTTATGAGCAACATGCTCATTTTCTGCTGGCAAAAAATACAGCACCGAGGTGTAACAGTTGCATGTAACACACATCAGCAGTGCCATGAGAAGGAAGGTGGTCCAGATTAAGCACAATTCATAACAAATTACAGTATATAGCTTTGAAAAACTTGCCTGGTACAGAACAAAACACTACCCCACAAAACCAAACATACTTTGTCTTTAAATACTATGTATATATATATGTATATATAGATATATATTCGGAAGACAGAATTGCATCAAAAATAGGTTTCTTAAATAGAGCCCACTGCTCCCAAAACACAGAAAATGGAGCTCGCTTCAAGCACATCAGATTTTGAAAGTGAGAATAGTGCATCCCAGCAGCAAGTGCTACTCAGGTGGAAGGAAGGAAGGGAAAAAGAAAGCAAACCACTGAAAAAAGTAGGGGAGAAAAGAGTGTCTTTTGTCCTTTTGCTATAAAGATGGAACAAACTGGTGACAGGTTAGCTGTAAAGGAAGGAGAAAACAGTTAAAAGGAAGGTGTCTTCACACCTCCTCAAAATTTGGATTTGAGGGTACCATTACAGAAGAGCTAACTGAGATAATGAGGACAAACTGAGGACAGGACAGTTACTTATTTCTGAGGACAGAAATAATAAACTTTACCAGTCCTTCGGAAGGAAATGGAAGAAATCCAAAAAAAAAAAAAAAAAACTTTAAAAAGATCATTTCAATGAATGCAGATTCTGCTTAGGTAAAGGAGTTAAAGAGCTCCTTAGAGGCTCTTAACACAGACTAAGAGGGAGAGAAAGTTACAAAACTGGCTGCAAATGCAAGAAAAGGAGGAGGAAAGGAGGAGGAGAGTGTATTCAGACAGATGGTAAGTACAGGGTGAGAGCTTAGGAATGACTGCAGTAATGCAGCACAAGGAGCAAAAAATCACAGCTTGAACAGGAAAGGCCAGCATGGAGACTGCTATTTCATAAAGCGAAAAAGCGAATGCTTTGGCCAGCTACAATTTCCTCTATAAAGGGAGAGACAAGACTGAGGGAAGACTATTACTCTGATATACAAAGGGCTACTGCAGACAGGAAGAGAATAAATTGCTTTCTGTATCTGCCATAGGCAAGAAACAACAGGCTTAAATGACGATAGGGAGATGGAGGTTAGACAGTAAGAACAGAAATCTCAATGATCCTAAATAGCTACGCTCTAGAAAACACCACCCAGAGAAGATGCTGCCCAAACCTCTCATACCTTATTGCTAACTGTGGAGATCCTACCCTGCCCTGAGCACCATGGAGGTGGCAACTAGGTCATCCTCCAGACCCTGCCTTGGCCTTCACTGGGATTTGTGCTCTGGGGTTTGTAAACAAAGTGCAGAGCTATCCAAACTGACCACAGTAAAATTTCTATGCAGTTTTTCATATAGAGGACTTAGATTCTGTGATAAAATATGTAAGTATATAAAATAAACATGAAAAAATCCTCTTGCAACATTTTCTAGCCAACAAAAGTGAGAGTTAAACGGCAAAAATAAGGCCAAGAAACTAAGTTGCCTACAGCAGCCAGAAACATGAAGCCCGGTGGCTGCATAACCCATGTCACATTCTAGTGCCTAATATCCCTGCTGCAAGAGAAAAGAACAACTGCTTCAACTAGTAAGAAAATGCTGTTCCATTGAGTTCCCATAAGAAATCACGAAGACAGTCCTTTACAAGGACAGTAGATAAAAGCAGTCACTATCTGCACAGCCATAGCCTTTTCTTTAGCCTTGGCTACGTAATGCTTACTCTGGTTATAGAGGATCAAAAATGAAGATCTGCATCGTTCAGCACTGCTGTCCTTATGCTGCTTTCACAAGTCACCAGCACAACCACCTTAAACTCGTGTGCTAGCTTTCACTCAAGATGAAAGAAAAGTTATTCCAAATGCACTCCAGAGTGTCTCCCTGGCCTCTCTTCAGATCACAAACTTATCTTTTGGACTTCACAGTGCCAGACAGCTGCACATTATCTGCTACAGACAATACACAAGGCTTTAGAAGAGCTTTACACTGAAACAGCCTCTCTCCTCACCAAACAGAATTATATGCTAGACAACAAGTAATACAAGGATAAAGTTCGGTTTTACTTTTTTTTTTTCCCCTAGAAACAGATTACTGCTGTGCATGTAATCCTTTTTAACTTGACTATGAAGACTAGCTTCTAATTTGAATCAATTATGAAGCACATCTTGAAACAACATAAAGATATAATGAACCAAAACATCCTGAGTTTATATTGAATAAAAGCCAGTATTACAAATTAAATGTATTTTAAGAGAGTCTGAATTAAAGGTACAACTAAACAGCAGCAAGTCTGCAGAACTGCCCCCAGCAACAGTTTAAAAAGAAAATAAAGCTTATTTTCCATTCCTATACTCTCTAAAATGACAGTAGCTGGCATTGGCAGAAGTGTAAACTGTTAAGAAATTCTGGAGGATGTGATTCTGCAGACACATCTACTGCTGAAAGCAACGCAAACTCACCTCACCTCTGTCAAAGTCCAGCCTTACAATAATATTCTGCATTTTATTTTAATGTCAAATTACTGCAAGCTCTCTTAAGACTTTTTATATGCCATATTATTGTTTAGTTAACGTAAAAAAAAAAAAAAAATGCACATACCGGAGAGAAACAACTTCAGCCAGAGCAAAACTGAGCAGTTTAACCATTGGTGTGAAGCCTGTGCCTGCTGCCAACAAAAAGAGATCTTCTACACCCTCAACTTGGGACTTCTTGAAGTTACCTTCAGGATTGCTGATAGAAATACAATCTCCTATATAATAATAAATAAATAAATAAATAAATAAATAACAGAACAAAGTTTTAAATGAGAAAGAAAAAAACGGAATACTAGTTAACTGTTTTTCAAGGTCCTTAATACTGTCTTCATCCTTGCAGCATGAGGGTTCGTTCCAGGGGATACTATATACATATGAACCATGGATCATTTTTGTTAGAACAGATGTTCAATTAAAATGTCTTGTTTTGATATATTTTACATGGCAACACTGACTTCACAAGTGTGCATATACCCATACATAAACGAAAAAGGAAGAACCTCTTAAGTCTAATAAGAAACCTACATCTCTTTATACAACAGCAGAGACAGTTGTCCTTAGAGTATATACAGGATAATCAAGGAGAAATGTTTAATACAGTTGATACATCTAAACAGTTATACTCCAATATAAATCCATTTGCAAGGTCAGTCACAACAGTCTCATATAATGGACTGTTCCTAATTACAGTGAGGATGAAGCTGCAGGTTTGAGACAAGAAACAGGATTTAAAAAGTTAAAAGGATGCACTGATTTTTAACTGGGGAAAAAACATAATGATACCTCTGGCAGCGAATCTGCTAAGATAATGCAATTGCTACAAAACCTAACAAGAAAACAACACTTATACTTACCAATTTGTAGGTGGTCAAGGGCCTGTGTGAACAGTCCGCTGGGATAAATTTTAATCATTAAGTATATATTTGTACTATCATGGCAAGATGGTTCTTTGAAATCCAGTGGCAAAAAAGGCAATATAGGTGTGTATGGTTTTACCACCTCTGTCCCTAAACAGAAGACAAAGACAGCAGCTAAAGAAGTGTCCTTTATTCAGCAGTTTTTTCTGCAAACAGTAATCTATGTATCTCATAGAAATAACATCATACCGCATACTTTTAAACAAGTATTTTATTTTTCATTGTATCATTTCTTATTAAAAGTCTTCCAGACCTTTAACTAGAATCTTTAGGCCACAGGACAGTATGTTATTTCTATACTACTTAGCAATTCAAAAGTATTGGAAAAGAAGATTATGGTCACCTCCAATGAAAATTAATATCTATTACTACTCAGTTTCAAATACCATAAATTCATTTTTTATTGAAATAAAAGATTTTTAACACTATGGTTGTATTTTCTTTTATTATCATTTAATAGTAATAATAAAAAAGTCAGCAAGAGTTGAATACCGACTTAGAAGTAGCGGGAGGGGAGGAAGGACAAAATACACTTTAGGAATAAAAGATACTGAGTAATTCTTCTGAGCATTCTGAAAATTTTTCTCTGCCATGTATAAGTAGCACAATGGAAGTTTTTCAAAACACAAATTAAAGGGTGAGGGGAGCAATTCAGACAGGAGTGAGACAGAAACATAACCCTCTGTAATTGTAATAGATACACAGTGAACTTCTTTCCCCTCAAAGATGAGCAGCACTTCTTGGTTAGGGAGAATGTTTTAAGGGCAGAGTTGGCCGAAGAGAAGAACCGACGTAACAGACCAGGCTGACAGACATCTTTTTATTCAGCCTTCTGGCAGTATTAATCCAGTCAGGTCATTACTGAAGCAGTGACTCTGATCACAGAAATGCAGACATTCTAGCTATGGTTTCATATGAAAAAAACCATGATTATGTTCTCTATTTTTCTTACCTGCAACAACTTGTTTGAGGTAAACATGTTGTCCAGTGGGAATCTGGACATGAGTGCTCTCAGGCAACTTAAAGCAAAAGAGCTTGGTGTCATGGGTAACTTCTGTCTTAGAAACCAACTTGCATTTTCTGTAGAACAGACCTAAAAACGTTTTACTTGTTATTTAACCCTTAACCAGGTTATCTGTTTTCATATGAATAAGAAAGACAAATAAATATATAGCTCACTATACACACAGTTATCAAAACATGTAAGCAGATTCTTCTTGTATCATTACTTATAATTATTTTTCCAATTTGGGGCCACGATTTCGTTTACAGTCTTAACTATGCTCTTAGTAACAGACTGAATCTTCGAGTTATCAGTTAGCATAGACTTGGAAGAAGTAAAAAAGCTCCCACATTTAGATTATGCCACATACCCATGGAAAGCAGAACCACTGCTTGTGTCTACACTACGTCCACCATACGATTACAATATGAAGGCACAGACACAGACAGACTAAAAACAGTTTGCTCAATGCAAGGGAGAAGTAACCAAACACGGGACCAGGGTCTTTTGCAAGGGCCTGTCAATACCCACCAAATCCTGGCTATTATTCTGCTGACTAGCCTACACTGTTGCAGTTTCATCCCTGTTAAGGCAAAAAGCACGTCCAACACAGCTCCCTGTACCTCTACACTCCTGGGGATCACAGCACACGAGCAAAACTCTCCTCCAGCTGTTTCATCATCCACTGCTCTCAGCTAAAAGGCAGCTCATGCTACAATACATAAGAACATGCTGTAAATGCTAAAAGGAGCGTTTGGAGTATACTGTCCAAAATATGAAATGTTACAGCAAGAACTTGATAACTGACAGTCTTTAAAAAAACAGAAGTGTCCACATTTCCTATACAGCCTTTTAACCTTTAGATATCTAAGCTTAAAAGCCTATCAGGATTCAACACACAACCGCAGCTGAACTAACAGGACAGGCACCTCCCTGCACAAAGCACCCCCCCTCATTAGCAATACTTTAGACAAGAATCACTACCTCTTGGCCAACATCTACTATGAACTCCACTTATGTGCTTCATGCTCACTTAAATAGTCTACGAGGACAAATGTGAATGACAAATGTTTGTTTATGTAGCTATTTTGGAGGCAAGGACAAGTGTTTGACACATGGCCCTTTTCAGCCTGCTGCC
Source organism: Tinamus guttatus (assembly GCF_059628265.1). Taxonomy (NCBI): domain Eukaryota; kingdom Metazoa; phylum Chordata; class Aves; order Tinamiformes; family Tinamidae; genus Tinamus; species Tinamus guttatus. Next base: position 75,802 of record NW_028288619.1, read on the forward strand.
TGCAGGGTGCACAAACAGCCCATCGACTAAATGCTGTGCAAAGTATAGCACAGAAATTTCCAATTTAGCTCTAAACAAGCAGCACAGTGATCACCCCAGAGCCCTTGAGTGTTGTGTCAAGCTAACACTTGAGGCAGCACTTGCACCTACGAAGCCATCCTGTGCTAGTGCTGTAATAGTCATCTACTGCTTCCTGTGACACATCAGCTCGTTCAGAGCTGCCTCTCGTAACTTTAAATGAGGCCCTGCAAAGCCTGCGATCATTGCTCATGTGACAACTATGCAGGATGCTGCAACATCACATATGAAACAGGATGCATCTATAGTAACAGCTGGAACTGCAGACTTCCATTCCTTCGCTAAAGTTATTCCTGCATTGACTGATACCACTGGCTATCTCTCCTCAGGTTTACAAATAAACAGAAGGAATATGAAGCACATGGGTACAGTTATGAAATGCAGCCTCCCTCAAGCAGTCTTCACCTCCATCCTGTTAGGTCTTTCAGTAAACCTGAAAGATCTTCAGTTTCACCATGGAAGGAAAAATTAAAACCCCCTAATTAAGCCCTCTCAAGGAAAATTCTTGGATAGCTTTCAGCAAAACCACAAAATTACCCTGAAAGAAATGAAGTAAGACTAAAGAAAACAAAGAGCCCAAGTATGCCTAATATGCCCTGGAAAACCTTGAAACAATCAGTAACATAACAGGGCATTTAACTGTTTACCTCTGTCCTTGCGCTTGATAAAGGTGTTATGGCTCTCCAAAGGCTGTCCCAGCATTTTCCAATGAATGTTATCTTTTTTCTTCAAGTTTATCTCTACCTTTCCAATTTTTTCAGCAATTCTTACTGAAAGAGGAAAAGAATTTCATATTATTAGTTTTAGTTACATTTTGTAAAAAAAAATATTTTTCTTCTCTATTATAATGACACTGTAGAAGGACTGGTCATTTCTCAAGGTGCACAGAATTAATGTGTTAAATTAAAATACCAAATTAAATATACTTCCAGCTATCTCTTTATAATATTAATCAGAATATTTAAAACAACAAGCACTAACTTAATATGCATAATTAACACATCCTATTTACTAAATACATTGAAAAGCTTGACAGCCCATCTGGTCCAAAAGAAGGCTCATGAATTCAAAGTTCTCAATTACTGGAAATTGGTACAAACCAGCAATATTTACCTCCTCCTGTCATTTGAATGAACAAATGAATTTAAGAAAAATCTCAATCTAGGTAGAGAAAGTTCTACAAATACACAAAGAAATTATTTCTAATGATTTTACTGTTAAAGTGGTTGATTTAATGGCTTGATTTGATTGTGTCACAAACTGATAGCATCAACTATCTGATAAGTGAATACTCAGAGGCAAAATAAAATAGGCAGACACAGCTCCCCTCATTAAGAGATACGGAAGAAAAATGACAGGACTTACTTGAAAAGTCTTCTTCAACTGCATGATCCAACTCTAAAATAAAGAAAAATAAATCATTTTTTAAGGAGAGAAAAAAAAAAGTCACATCCCAGTCTTCATAGAGACATTCAGTTCAAGACCAGAAACAGCAAGTGAACGAATCAGCCCAGCACCCTACGAATCTTTATCATGGCTTGAAATTTCACTCTGTTGCATCATACCAATCGCAGCAACTTCTGTGAACTGAACACACACAACATCAAGAAAAGCACTCGTTTCCTCAGGGGTTTTTTAACCAGTGACTCATGCAAAGCTACCAATCTACGTTTATCAGAATAATTTCATTTGCCATTTTTGAACAAGAGCATTTTGTCAGCAACACACACTTGGTATCAATGTCATATAAAGTTTTCAGTCTTCTATTTCTTATTATACCTTATTTTACGTAGCTTTGGGCATTACATGACAAATGATATTAAAAAACGGACATGCTAAAAATAAAGATATGCGAGTTGACAATGACTTCCTTTACATGGGGTATTTTTAAGCAATCTTCTCCCATGGAAAACATAAAATGTGAATTGGTATACATAAAATACACTATACATGGTCTGCAAGATGCTTAAAAAAAAAAAAAAAAAAAAAGCTTAGCATTTTCAACTGCAAATTAAAGTACCTACCAACTTCTAAGACATACGAGTAGTCATTCACGATGATCTCTCCCCTTAATCTTTTGTCTTGACAGTCAACTATCACCAACTCTGCATTCACATCCTTATATCAGCACAAAAAAAGAATATTATTTTGTTAAAAGTTGTTGTGGAATTCAAGCAGGACCACAACTGGATCTTGTAGTTTTCATAAGACGTATTTACCTTCTGCTTAGTGTATATAACAATGGTGATCAACCCATCTGTCTGGAACCAGTCATAACTGTAAAACAAAAAATAAAGAAAAAAAAAAAAAAACACACATACTTTTCCGATGTACACTTAACAGCTTTCAAGCAGAACTTTCATGAAGTTAGAAGCTAACTACATTATTTACTATGTTTTGAAGAAGTAACACCAGAGCCAATTATTTTCAAAATAACATTAAAATAAGAGGAGTGTAGTTACCCACTCTGATAGTTAGCATATTGTAGCTAGAATTACATTGCACTGGTCTTGCTCAACAGGCACATGCATTCTCCCTGCAACACGTGAACCTTCCTAGCAAGGTAGTCAAAAAAAAAAAATCACCAAAGTGGCCAAGGTAGAGTCCGAGAACTACTAGTTCTACCACACACCACAAAAGAGCAATCCCTTTCATCCCCTCAAATCAAGTTTTTCCATTATTATTTTCCAAATTCCCCACAAATCTGGGAAGATTGATCATGAAATAGTTTAATTATGGAACCTCAACTCTCCTACTTTTAAGAGGATGATAATGACAATGTACCCATTTAGGTAAAACACTGAGAGCTAAACATGGAAGAAGTTGCCTGCATTGAGTAAGAACTGCATGGAGCTATTAAACAACACGTTCAACAGGTAAGAAAGGCATACCTTGGAGCTGAATCTTTAGCAGAGGCATCCAGCACTTTCTTTTCAAGAAGCATACCTGCAAAAGACAGACAGCCATTAAAACATTTGCAGGGATGTTCACTTAACAGGAACCATAATCACACATTTAACATTTATGTGCTAAATACCCTTCCTCGATATTTGGTGAGTTTATTTCCACAGATGGACACAGGCATTCTCATAGGTTTTTGATGTTTTTATGTGGAGAGCAAGCTCCTAAAACGGGAAGTTCTATTTCAGAAATTAGAGTTCCATATACCACAGAACTTGTGCGCGCAAACTTTCTAGGACACAGAACTTGGTTTCAGTTGCATCTGTCACTGGCTTGTGCCTTCGCGCTTTGTGGTAGTGAAATAGAAAAAAAGTTGTCCTTATTAATTTACTTTAACAGAACTATTTGCTTACAAAATACAGATCAGCAAATTCAATCTTGAACGCCCAGTTTAATCTAATTCCCATGTAAAATTTTACATTAGTGAATCAAGCAGAAATTTCAATCTTAAACTTTCCACTTTGTATCTTTATAGGAATCTTTGCAGAATTCAGCTACTTGCTTCAGCATCATGAAACAGTCTGAACAAACCTTTACTGGGAGGCAGCACTTGTTCAGCCTTGGCACAGCCAAACTCACTTGTAGCCTAAGGGAAATGGGATATACTTGGCTAAAACTTGAGTAGAAATGACAGGTCCAAGCAAGCAGCAGTCCTCCATCACCTTTGATGCCAGGCAATTGTACAGACTCACGATACAGAAAATGCACAAGTTGAAGTGTAACGTGGTTTGTAACACCACATGGACAGCAGGAATTTCACTGGACAGTGGTTAGGCAGAGGCATAAGATAATAGTTGGTAGCTTACGTTCTTATTGCAAAAGGACGGTTATTTTGAAGGCAAGGAACAGATATTTCCTACCAGGAAAGGTCATTCCTATGGGGTAAAACATTTTCCTAAGAACGTGGGGACATAAAAACCAATTCTTTACTATACTCCTCTAAGAACAAAGGTGATCTGGGGCTGAGCAATCTTTAATTAATCACACTGTAGAAAAGCTTGCTTCCTAGGATCTTTTAAGCGCATTCAATGGCAAACCTTGTACACCAGAAGTGGCTATTCATAAAAATATAATTAACAGATTAATTTTCTCATTGACTTAGGGCATTATCTTCTAAGCACCGGGAAGTCTGGCAGTCTGACTACAAGTTTATACACAGAAATTGTGACATGACCAGGTGGGAAGTCTATAAAAACAAGAGAGGCCCATTCTGGTTAACCCAATCTGACAAAATGATGGATCATCCATATGAAGGAATTATCCCATTCCAATTAATACTTGCCTGAATTTCTTGCACTTTCACCATCGATTACCCCTATGCCCGGGGCATATTCAGCAGCAGCCAAGGAAGCTCAGGGCAGAGCAGTCTGACCTTTGCAAGTGAAAACCCACCACCTAATGACAAAACCCTTGCCCACGGCTGAGCCTTTCTTAGAGACACTATAACTCAGCTGGGCCTCCACAGGAAAGCGATGCCAGGGCCTGTGTGCCTGCACTCAACGGGGACAGAACCCCCTGCCACTGAAAAGGATCCGGAGCCTTCTGAGCAAGGTTGCAATAAGCTGTATCACACTTGGCATTAACTCTAATCAGGCTGCAATACCACATTTACCCAGCAAGTATCAGAAAGTCTCTTTGACAGGACTTCTCTCAAGAGAAACAAAAGCTCCTACTTGACATGAGTAAGACTATTAAAAATATAGATGGCATATGATTGTGCAGTTTCTATAGAAGTCGTCTTCTGAAGCAACCTTGTGCTGAAATTCACAGTGATGCCCCACACTCCGACTCCAGCAAACCCAGCACGTTGAGAATTAGCCTGAACTGCTGCCAGGTGCTGCGCGAAGGCCACGAGAGCAGGCGGGATCCACACAAGCACGACGAGGAAGGCGGCCACACTCATGACTGAAAGGACACAGGGTCATAGGGGAGGTTCCCAGTCACTGAAGAAAAGACAAATATCCCTCCCCTCATCAAGCAAGAGGAGAGACCTGGAGAACTACAGTCAGACTAACCTTGGGCAGGGGCCAGAATGGACCTGACACATTCGAATACATCAAATATAAATGTTCCAGTTCTTTTTAGTAATGTGATTTACCAGAAGCTCTGAATAATGCCAGCGTGTTGAACCACAAGAGTTTGTTTTCTTTACTGGAAGCTCTAGACTATCCCCTCCTGCCTCCCCTTTCCACATCGTATGTTTTTTCAAATTCTGTTGTCCTTATTCCCAAACACCACCAGATTGTTTTCAGATGGCAGAACTGCCCAAGTCATTTATTTTACTGTTATTACTACAGAAATGTCTTCATTAGTGCTGAACACATTAGTGCCACCTAAAAAACACAGCATGCCCTAGGCTTCTCTTTCCCATCTTCAGACAGCCAGACTTATTTCTAGTTTCATTTAGACTTTAATTTACTAGAGCTAGACCCTGAGACATAAAAATGGAATACGAAAAAAGTCATAGAATGTAAAACAAATTAAATAAAAAATATCCACAACTGCTAAGGTCAGTGCCAAAATCTTCAGGGACTGACATTTCCTATTTCAAGAGTCTTGTCTGACAGGTACCCCAAAAACAGCAAACAAATTATTTAAAATTTCATTAATTTGGGGCACTTTTGTAGGAAACTACAATCAGAAGCTGGAAACACACGTTTCCGATGTCTTCTGACAATTCACATGATCTGAAGGAAAAAAATCCAGTGTGTCTAGGAGCAGGTAGGGAAGCAAGACGGGAAAGAGGGAGAAGGAATTTCACTCATTTTTCATTTCTTGGATCAGCCATCAGTGTGAAAAGAGCTATATAAAAAGCTCAGCACAGACAGACAAACAAAAAAACAAGAAATTCATGTACCAACACAACCAAGTAGAAGAAAGAACAACACTGGAGTAGATGGCACAATTAGTCTTGGATTATTTAATGACTACAAACTGCTGCACTGGGATATAAATCCGATGACAGTGAAGCAGTTTGTTTTTCCAAATCCTCTTGCCTTAAGCAGATTCCAACAACTTGTTCAGTGCTGAAGTAAAAAATAAACAAGAGACAAAAGCTGATTGTTGCAGAGTTTAATGTAATTATGTATAAGGCTATTGGCAAAACAGAAACAAATCAGTTTTGCTTCCTTTTATATAATATATGCCTAACTAGTATTAAAACTATGTTTGTGTAGTTCAGTGCTTGTTCACACTAAAATGTAATCTGCTTTTTAGAAGTCAAAGCAACATTCACAGAACATGAAGCAAGGGTTAGGAAAACAGAGGAAAACAAATGGGAAGACACAAGCAGCGGGCAGAGCATGGAGAGGGCAACTTCCCTGCGCTGTGCCTGGCTGTGCTGGGACACAACCCTCAGGCACTTCTGGATTCACCCCCAAGACACATCCAGGTTTCTGCTCTTGCAAAATCTGAGTGCTTTAGACTTCTTTCCCTAAGCTTCAGCCTAGGCTTTTTCATGACCAGTTTGTACCCGTCTGCTTTTATGCCAAAAGGTCGCCCTTCAGCTCAAACACTATAATTTTCCCTTCACAGGTTCCCTCCACGTTCATCTGATTTCCTCTGCCAACACTCCCATCATACCTGGACTGACTGGATGCAAAGAGCCCAAGAGGCTCTTTTAGGGAGCCTCTAAAACCAGGATCACTAACTGCTTGATAGCTCTCCTTCCTTAAAAAGGATCAAAGACATAACTTAGCCATTCTCACCCGATAAACACTCAGCTTTCAATGGAATCTTATAAAATCAGTAAATTCTATACGCCCCACAAAAGCTCATGCCATTTCTGTTATTCCTGCTCCTTGGCCACCTAACTTTTCTAATACGGGGGGGTGTAAAAGCAAACAATTCTGCACTGACAAATTTCAGCAGCAAGTTGCAATTTGCGACCTGCCTTATCTGACTCAAACGGAAACTACATCCATGAAGGACCTCCCCCAAGCAGTGACCTCTAGCATCAAACTCCCTTTTCCACCTATTCCACTGCTGCCTTTCAACACTTCATCCCTGAATTCACCTGAATTAGGCTTTTGCCTCCTGTAATTCCCACAGATTGCTACCACCTCAATATGAGATTGATATATACAGACAGAGGTCGCATAAATGCTGCTCGTTTAATAAACGCATTCAAATTAATTCTAAGATTTGCTCCCCACCTTTCCCCAGGTCAAATACTTACCATTAAGCTGTTTCTTCTCTTCAGATATAGAGGAAATTTCTACAAGCATCAAGAAAAATAACAGTGACCAAGACAGTAATGAGATGTGTGCCTGCCAACTTCAAAGAAATGAGCCAAATTAAGGATCTCCAATGAAAACCTCCAGAACATAAAATAATTGACAAGGATACTTCAACAATCAAGATACCAAACAGAGCACTACATACAGATTAAATACAGAATACCACTACAAAACATACTGTATAAGTGAAAAAAATACTATGTTAAAAGTGTCAAAAGCTGCATAACACTCAAAGGTAGGAAAGGGAAGAACTTCTATCTGACAAGGCAAAACAAACAGACATTATCTTGTATTATCAATTCAAAACAAAACAGCAGAGATTATCTTCTATTATAAACTTCATAGCCAAAAAGCTTGCAAAACTTCCTGAATCTGTCAGACTTTAAATGACATTTGTCTCAAGTGAGCATGTAGTAGACCCTAAATCTGACTTTAAGCCCAATGCTTGATAGAAAATCAGGGGAAACATATCTTTCTATTAGCTCCTTCTGTAAATGGTTTTATTATTTGAAAAGTTATTATCCAAACTTTTCATGAAAACTACAGTATTCTGCAATAACTTTCAAACAAAAAAAAAGTCATAAATACTAGGAGGAAAATGGACCAGAGGATAAAGCGCAAGTATGTGCATGAACATGTAGTGTCAACTCATATATTCAACAACACTCAAGGGCAAAGGACAGTGCTTCTCAGAGCAGTATCTTTCTCCTGCTCACAATATGTGGGGGGGAAACAGCCCTCAGGATGTACCAAGGCACCTACTGCCTCTCTATACAGAGATAGTGATAAGCTTTAAAGACCTCCTTTATATTCTGCTTTATGAATAAAGGTACCAGATGCTAAAGCAACGTATGTGCTAACATCTACAGCCAAGTACCCTGAAAAGAAGGCAAGCAGAATAATGGCAAAAAGTTCAAAACTGTAAAGGATTTCTGAGGAAAGGACATAGAGAAATCCCATCTCACACACCTGGTTACTGCTGTAGCTACCCCGCAGGTCTTCACACCAAGTACCAGGCCACCCATTCCAGGCATGGCTGTAAGTCCCCGCTGCTCCGGGACACTACACAAGAGCCTCCTATTAGTCGCCACCACAGCACCAAGCAGCAGCCCCAAAGACAAGTCAACACAAGGCTACTGGTGACCAACAGCCACAGAAGACTTTTCTTTCATTCACCAACCCTAGATCATGCAAGGGTGAGCCTAAACTTCCTCAGAAAGTACTGCTATTTTCTCACAGAATCATCTTCCAAATAATGGCTTTTAATTTAGGAAATACAAAACTGAGCTAAATAGTCACAGATTCCAGCAACGCTCCAAGAATCCCCTATCTGTCTTCCTAGCATCTTACTGAAACTATCCAAAACAGTAAGTACCAATGCTAGCAATATTGTCAAAGGCTCACCCTTGCCACAAAAAGAAAACTATTTGCACTAAGAGTCAAAGTCCTGTCTTTCTTCTACACATATTGTCCAATTTAATGCTAAAATCAAAAGCATACACCTTAGCTCTGTACTTTATTCTTCAATTTTCAAATCCAAGTTTTGCTGAACTTGTTCTTTCACAGAAAGACATATTGCAAAAATCATTGCTGCCCACTAGTAAAATTCATCATTCTTCATAATTTACTATTCAGAAGAAGAGGTTACAAAACCCACCATGAATCAAACAAGCTTCTAGATTTTTGCACTGAAGAATTTCCCTTTAAGCAACTGTCCCTGGGGGCCATTTTTGCCTACTATTTTTGAGTAGGGATAGTATTAACTGACAAATTCAGTTTTGCCTGGGTTATGTATTGAAGAACCTAACTATTAAACAACTTGGCTAGCTGAAGCAGATTACTGTTACTGCTGCTTTTTTTCAATAAGCTTTTTTTCAACTCTGACAGATTTCATTCTTAATTAAATGGAATGAAATATTTTCTTCAAGCCTGAATTGACCAAAAGACACACAGACAACACAATCATTTTTATACAACCGGCAAAGTTTCAACCTGCTGGCTGTATAAACCAACGGGTTTCAAATTTTACTGCAGTTAAATGGATGGAGCTATCCTATTAAAGGAGGTGGCAAAAGAAGAAAAAGCAAAAAGCAAAAAATGGGCAGACATAGCTGGCAGAAGCAGAGATGCATTTATTTTTTATTCACTGCCTCTTACAATAATTCCCTCTGGTTGCAGAGAAGTACACTAATGAAATAAAAACAAACAAAGGAGATTTATCTTTAAATTTGTAACAGAGGTGACAAAGGGGCAGCAATTCAACTGTAACATCAACTCCATTAACTATAAAGCAGTTACCTGTCTTAATTTGCTCATAGGTTGCAACACTTAAACTCCACAAGAGTTAGCTATCTAGCAGCATGGAAATGTAAAATCCTATTTCCCCCTCATAAGAGCAGAGATAAAGAAATTCAAGTTAACTGTAGCACAAATTAATCTAAGTACTGAGCAAGTATGAAATCAAATTTAGGAAAGAATAAAAAAAACACATAGAAACAGCATCAGCCACTAATTTTAGTAAAATTAATTACATCTCTTATTAATTAAAAATTAATTACATTATCTTATTATACAGAAGACAGAGTAGAGGATTCTGGGAAGAACTACTCTTCCATGTATCTCCATACATACGCACCTTTCCAGACATACATTTGGCACTGAAGCCACTACACGAAAAGTGTCACTTTAATTTCTCTATGCTCTAAATTGCATTCAAGACCTGCCTATGACAACTTGTCCTTCAGGACTTGAAGAAAGAGGAGAGTTCCTTAGCAAGCATGGAGAATGTACATACACACATCCCTGTTTTCTAGCGACTAAAACAAAAGAAATGTAGAAGTATCTCTCATACAAAAGTCTTCATTTAGAAAACATTTTCATCTACAAGCTGTCAGAAGACGAAATATATGCAGCAGTCTTCATCTGTGTGCCAGAATAAACTCTCCTCATAAATATGATGATCTACAATTTCGCACTACCTCCAGATAACTTTGGAATAAAACATTAGAAATTTAATTCTAGAACACTTACCTTTTGAAACAGAGGCAGGCTTGAGAGCCATTCTTCCAACAAGACATTCCTTCAGCATGGATTCATAATTGACCCAACGATGAACCTGTATTAAAAAAATTGTTTTCATAAAATTTGTATTTTTTACTGTGTTTCTATGTAGTAAAATATCATAGCAAGAGAGCTCCTTTTTTGTACAACGGATGATATTAATTTAGAAATTAAGTTAGTTTTTTCTTACCCAAAAACACTTATTGTTCAATGATTCATTATTGATTTTTACTTGTAATAGAAGTAGCAAATATTTGAAGTAAAAAAAAAAAAAACACAGCCTTGAAAAAATTAGTTTCTTTATTTATTTTATACTTTGCAGTATATGATTACTACAGTCCTAAGCTATACGAAATTACACCAAGGATTGCAGAAGGATTTAAATGTTTACAGCACCCCCCACCTGCACCTTATGTAATGAAAAGAACCTGAGTAGGTCTTTACCACAAGGGAAATAATTTTTTCTAGATACAAATGACAAGGAAAAAGGAGCATCTGATGAAGGACAGACAGACAGCATGTAACAGTTTAGCTACATCAGTAACTCCCAGAAGTTTGGTGTATTTGTTTCTCTCTTGTAAATACTGAATTGTTGGGAAACATTCAGTTACTGAAAGCCCTCAGTGATCAATTTTATAAAGTTAAATAAATTGAAGAAAAAGCAGTGGTTTTTGCAACCTATAGGATGCCATAGGAAACGGAGAGCAAAAAAAGCCAATTCTGATATGTCACCCATGATAACATCACAAGGAAACAGAGTGCAACAGTACAAATGTGAGTAGCACAGAGATTTAAAAAATAAAAACAAAAGCTTCAGACTGGTAAAGCTAAGGTGATGAGACAAGGAGAAGGATGTAAAAGCAGAAGTTTCCTAGTATATAGATAATGGAATGAAGTGAAGGATTTTGAGTTACAGTTATTTTTTTAGAGCCTACTCTGAGAAGTGCTAGCAACCTACTAAACATTTAAAGAGATCAGTATCTGGCCAATCCTGAATGCTAAAGCAGAGAGGATAACAATGGAAATGCCTCTGGAACAGAAAATATATCAGCCAGAAATGGAAATGTGAAGAACATGTTTACATGTTTTATGAGCCTGAGCACTGCTCTCCACTCCTAGACAAAAATTAAATTTTAAAATAGCAAGTACATGTGTGAACTTAGGAACAATTCAGAATTCCAGGTCACAACTTGATACTGCATTAACTTTTAGAAGAGAAACTCCAAATTTCTTTAAACCAGAGATGTTCTGTGATCAATGCAGTATTATGCCTGAACTCAACACTTCATTTGCAAAAGGATTAGCCAAAGGAAGCTAAACAAAATACACTTCATCACATCTTTCCTTTGTTTACATGTACTGTTAAAAACAATGTGCAAATAATGTACTGTGACGCAAGAGTACTGTAAAGACAGAACTACTTCTCTTTTCTGTTTTGTCCCTGGTTCTCAACATATACGAATGAAAGAAGGTTAAAGAACATCTGTTTCTTAAAAAAGGTGTTTTTCAAAACACTTAAAAATGTCATCTTATGATTTGTGCACAATCAGTCCATAGCAGTGCCAGCAATTTTCCGTAGTACTTTGTTAACTGATAATACAGTAAACGAGTTAATACACAAAAGAATCCTACAAGCATTTGTCAAAAAATGAGTATGCTCTGAGAAGACAAAGTCTCTCTACAGGCAGCAGTTAATCCATGCAGAAATTTATTACAAAGCAGGGATCTCAAATTGTTAACTTTATTGTCATTTCAGCTAAAAAAAACCAAATAAATAGTCTAATGAAAACAGCATCTCAGCAATGTAAAGCTGTCCATTACTTTCTTTTGATATTAGACTTAAACCATACGCTACTTTCAGCATTCTTTATCCTTGGGGAAATTTAAATCACCATTTCCACAGGGATGCCCTAAAAACAAAGAGAAAACATGAAATTTTCATTATGCCTTTCAGTGAGCAAATTATCCACTGCCAGTTGTTCTCACCTGATCAAAGAGATCTGTACCGTCCGTTCCCGCTGCTTTCATTAGTTCATCCTCACCACCAGGATGATATTCCATGTATGGAGTGACATTATATACAAGTCCTGCAGAAAACGGAAAAAAGAGTGAACACACTCCTACGACCACTGCAACTATTTTCCCATCAACAAAAACAGCGTAAAAATATAATTTATACTAAATAATGTCTAATGGCAAATGGCAATCATCACCTGAACAAATGATCTGACTTTCCAAAACCAGAAACATAAACTACACATACATATCACAAGACTTATCTTAGCACACAGAAACGCCACTCCTACAAAGGGATAACACTTGTTCCAGTGAAAGTCTGGGGAAATCTACAAGGTCAAGACTTTAACAAAAAAGCACTTAAAGTAGCACATATTCTATCCTACCTAAGGGGTAATAAGAGATCCATTTAAACAGGGACATAACATTGACTGAGTTAGTGCACAAAATTGTCTTCCTTTTCCCTTCCAATCAAGTTACTCCTGAAGAGTGTTCATAGCTGTCTTCTTGCCACCATTCCCACATGGATAAACACCTGCACAGAGGAGCAGTGTCTGCAGGTCACCACCAGCAACACGACTTAAAGCCAGCAAGACAAACTACACATGCACCATACTCACTAAAGGCTTCTAACACTGGTAACACATTTGTCCCAGCGAAAGTACATTCCTTCTACATGGGTACTAGTCTTAGTATTTCCAATGAGATAAAATAATGCTTCACGGGTCAGAAAGATGAACTCTAATTATTGTTAGCAAGCCACGGAAGTAATTAGAGCTTGGAGAATAAAACCAAAACAGTTTTAATTGCAGGCATACTGCTGCTTCGAGAATTAACACAGGTCTGTACAGTAGAACATGTGAAATTATATAAAATTAGCAAAGCAGGAAGCCACCGAAAGTGGAACCATGCCAGCACTCACATAAGAAGCTTTCCACTCATTAAAAAGCATACATTACTTCAGTGAGAGTTCTCCCCCATGTTTCTCTCCAAGAAACAACAAGAAATGACTTTTGCACATTTTACTGACCTGCTCTCCTGACAACTGTATCCATTATGCCATCTTGTGTGCAGAACTGACTACTGCACACAAGAAAACATATTTGTAAAAATCTAAATAGGTAGGACCTCCTCAATGGTAGCCTAATATTCAATTTACCAACAAATCAGCTCAAGTAAAAGAAATCTTATTTTTATATCCTTCACTCACTTCTTTCTCGACCCCCTGGCATCCCACTTTATATACCTGTGGCCTGACATTTTCCCTTAATCATCATGTTACTAGTTTCTGAACAGAGGTAGTTCCTGATCATCTACTTCACACCCTTGTCATCACTTTCTGCTCTTTCCTGCAATCTTACTAAGCCAATGCAAGTAATTCATTTAATTTTTCTACCCTGGTGTAATTTTACAACTTATCCACATACCATGTCAACCCATAATCTATCAGGATTCTCAACTATGCTCTGCTGTCATTATCAGGACAAAGAAAAGGTAGAGAGGTGAATGTTAAAGACAGACACAGAAGCAGCACAATGGTGTTTTTGTAAAAATGAAACCTAGGGGGAACAAGAGCTTAAAAATAAAACTGAAATATTATTAAGCTGTGATTCTGTCTGCAGTAGTGAATGTCTTTGTGTGTGTGTGTGCGCACACGTAATAAGCACAGACTTCCACAGTAAATAACCTTTCCCGAGTTTTCCTTCTGCTACGGTTTTGTGAGTATATGCAAGATCAGCACACAGAGGGCATTAACAATTTTACTACTTCGTTCAAAAAGCTAATACTGAGCAACATTTTACCCTCACTTTCAGTCTCATCCCCTTTAACACCCAACACTGCTACACTTACTAAACTTTACACTACACTAACTAAAGTGGAGAGCAGTCATTTTGCTTCTTTCTCCAAGACAAACAGGAACTTCCTCTTCAGCACTAAAAAACTCTTCTAGCCAAGGCCGCTGCTCCAAACCATTTTTAACACACTGTTTATTCTAATTACATGATTTCAACTTTTTAGCCAACATTTCTTTAAAGTAATTACATATAAAACATGGCTCTGTTAGCACAGGTAGTTGTTCTTATAAGCAAGAACTACTCTGCATGGCAGCTGTCAATTGCCTTTCTGAATTTTACAGTGAGGAAGGCGCATATGGGTTTACACACACTTACTTCCCAAAAGCAGTTGCACAGATCTGAATAGCATCTTTAGAAGTTATGTCTTCACACACTTTAAAGTGGTCGCTAATACTCTTGAACTGCCCAGGACACTAAAAACTTCTAAAATAAAAACTGTCAGCACATGCCAGCACTTTCAGTGTCTTGTTCTTGCTAAGTTCCTCTTGTTTGCACGTCACCTGTAATATCATGTGTTATTATCTGCACATACTAGCATACAAGAGGAGTAGAATATGCTCGCTTTGAAGACTTCTTTAAAAAGGCTTGAAAATAAAGAAATTCATTTGTTACATGAGATCTCTTAACTCGATCAAAATTGTGTCCTGTTCTGTTGGTGCTCCACCCTATCTAAATGCAGTAGTGGTGGTTGGTTTGGGTAGGTTATTTTGTACCGAAAAGACACTAGCCAAAAAAGACGGAGAAGTAACATCACAACAACCAACCTCTTATGCATATCCAGCAGTCCTCCTTCCTGTTGTGCTTTGCAAGCTCATCTTCAGTCACTTCAATCAGCCTCCCTTTCAGACCAGCCAGGTCCTTCCCACTTTTAGTTAGCCGAATCCAATCCATAAGGCTCCTTCCTGGCTTCAGAGGTACCTAGAGCCGCAAACATGCAAGCATTCATCAACTCCAAGGAAAGCACGAGTCCGACAAAACACTTCCAAACTCCCGAGGAGAAAGAGCAGCACCTGTGCCCTTCGCTGACACCCGGGACCCCTACAGAGCTCACCGGCGACGCTTGGACCGCGGCCTGAAAACCCGCGGGCAGGAGTAAAGGGGCAAAGGCCCCGGCCAAGGAGAGGAGCCTGCAGGCCGCGGTGAGGCAGGGAAAGGCACCTGAGGCTCCACCTTGCCGCTGTCCAGGGCGGCTCTCCCACCACCCGCGAGGCCACGGCGCTCCCGGCCGGGCTCCGCCGCCCCCCCCGCGTCCCCCCGCTCCCTACCTTGGCGCGGCCGCCCCCGGGCGCGCCCGCCGCGCGCTGCTGGGAGCGCGGCGCGGGGAAGCTCGGCGCCCGCAGCATGGCGCCCGCAGCATGGCGCCGCGGCCTGCGCGCGCCGCGCACTGCGCACGCGCCGCGGCGGGGCCGGGTGCGCGCAGCGCCCCGCGCGGCCTCGCGCCGTTAGGCGCCCCGCGGCCTCGCGCCCCCCGCGGCCTCGCGCCGTTGCGCACCTCGCCGCGCGCCCCCTGCGCCGTTATGTGTGTGCACGGCCAGGCGCGTTACGGCCTGCACCTCGTGCAGATCGCGCGATACAGAATTATCCCTGCTGTATGCTTATATACGGTATACCTGTATATTAACTATAGCAATCTGTAACACGTTTAATCTATAGTAATATCTGTTATATACGGAAATACAGCACATGCTGTAATGTGTAAATACGCTGCTTGCTCTTTGGTAATGTGGTTATAATGTGGTGGGGTGTGTGTGGGGGGCAATCCTCTGGGGCAGCTGCTGCCCCCCACAGCAGGGCCAGGCCAGGGCAGCTGGGGGTAGATGCACATCCGCTATAGGGGACAGCGGCGGCTGCGTTAAGTTTAGGGTGTCTGTCCTTGCAGGGGCTTTGGCCTGGGTGGCTATTAGTGTATTAGCTCCTGCTTTGTATTACCAACATAGTCTATACTTGGCTTTGAGCAGTAACTTCCCATCACACACCAAATAAATAATGACTTCCCATGCATTTACATTCAACAATACAGCTCACGCACAGGAGAGAGCCAAGGCAAGCCTTTTCTTCAGTCACAAGCAAGGCCTGTTAAAATCAAAATGCCCTGTTTTTTAAGAAAATCTGCACCTGAATTTGCTCCTAGAATTGATGCCCAAGCTTATGGCCTACAAAACAGGGCCTAGAACTCAAATATGGTCTTTTCTTGGAGTAAAGAAATAACCAACTCCCTCCCTGCCTAGAAATAAGGCAGGACCAAAACAAAATAAAAGGTTCATATAAAATTACAAAACATTTCAGTTTTATTAAGAATAACTTACATACAAATAAATTATCTTTAAAAATACTATAATACACTTTTTATATTATGTTTAAATTAAAATAGCTTGAAAGTAGCCTTGGCCTTTCTTGCAGTCAGCAATCTGATTCCATTCTTGAATCTTGCTCTAGTTCCTCCTCATCATCATCCTCTTCACTATCCGAGTCTTCATAAAAGGAAATTGTAGCTTGAACAGGGAAGTTTTTCAGAAGTGCTTCAGCTTCCTGATATAGGTAATCATAACACCTTGATTTGGGCCAAAATAGCCTGAAACAGGTATACAAGAAGTTTGTTAGTTATTACATATTCTACTTGGAGGCCAACAGATGAGAAGCAGTGCAGTTCTGTTTATCTAGTGTTTATCTAAATACATCTAGTTTATATTCCCACATGAGTTCTCTCCTCACATTCTCAGTCATCACTAGTCTACTTTCATACAAAAATATTCTCTGGATTCTGTTACCATGTGAAAGGAGAGAAATGCATGTAAAGCCCAAACTTCCTAGAGAAACTACTGTAAAGCCCGAGATCCACAGCACTTCTGAAAGATATTCACTGGTACCTCAATAGGATCCCTGTGACC
This sequence comes from Tinamus guttatus, assembly GCF_059628265.1. Lineage (NCBI taxonomy): Eukaryota > Metazoa > Chordata > Aves > Tinamiformes > Tinamidae > Tinamus > Tinamus guttatus. Next base: position 92,899 of record NW_028288619.1, read on the forward strand.
TGTTCCAATTACTATGACCACGTAGGAACACCTGCTGGGAAGGTGTTGAACACAATCCTTGAGGTTTTTTTTTTTTTTTTTTTTAATTAGTGCTTTTGTTATTGAGGGCCAGATCCTGGCTCTGGTTTACAGTGGTCTAGGGCAAGACTCAAAGTGGAAAGGAAAGACAGTGTGTTAAGTTTGATGTTAAGAAGATCAGACCTTGATATTTCCAAGTCCTGTCTTACCAAGAAGAATCATCTGCTTCACTTCTTAAGGATGCTCCATAGCTTTAGATTTCAGAGCAATTTCTATGTTTTACCCAGAAATTAACTCACAACTTTCTGATAATATCACTGTTCAGCAAGGACAGCCAGCTAGCAAGATTATGTCACCCAACTAATATAATCTGTATTTCCTGTTTCTTCTCAGCTAGCAGCCTCCTTTGCTTACACCTTGAAAGTAGCTGTCAGAAAGAAACACCACAGAAACCTCCAGAGATTAGAAACGAGCAGCTGGGGACAAAAGCAATTACATAGAGAGTACTCATAGTAGAAATGATGCATCAAGCTAGAGACTGGAAGGTTTTCTAGCACGGATGCTCTCCCCGGTGCCGTCACAGGACTGCCTCCTTGGCAGTGCGCAGCAGCCCACGCTGCCTCCGGGAGACGTCCCTGTCTGCAGTGCTCCCTGCGCGGTTACCCGCACCCCTCGGCGCACGGGAAGACTCCGGGAAGCCGGTGCAATCGCGTAAGAGATGCCTCGGCACGTACAGGATGGGAGCCTGGGTCTTGGGGAGAGCTGCATCTTATCTGAAATAGCCACCCGTGTAGCTGGCTCAGCCAACCCACAACCAGCTGCCGGCACCGGCTGAGCAGGTTCCCAGGGGATACGACCGTCCTCATTCTCTCAAGGTTCTCATCAGAAGTGACAGTTTAGTTCTGCCGAGTCCCACGCTGCCAATGAGCTCCGCTTGCAAGATGACTTTGGTTTGTGCATGGAGACACTACCACCCTCATCATTAGAGCTGCAAGTGCACAGGTACTTCCCTCGGCAATGCCCTCTCCTGCAGCTGCCTCCTCCCTCCCAGCGCAGGGAAGCAGCTCCACGACGGGGCACCAGGAGCTTCACCCTGACACAGCCCATGAGCTCATCCAGTTCCTCAATATCCCTCCTCCTCCTCGAGTTTCTTTCCCCAGCCTCACCCCCGCCAAGGGGGAAGGAGCAGCAAGGTGCTTCAGCCACACACAGAAAATAAGTAAATAAGTAAATAAACAATCCATCCTATATCGCAGAAGAACCAGAGCATCTTAAAGATCAGGAAAACCAGGGAGTGCTGGAACTCGTTTGCCTAAGGCCCTAGGGAATCTGGATGCCCCATGTCCCTCTGAAGGTACTTAAATAGCTACATAAACATTTGAGGGGGAAAAAATAAAAACAAATAAAAATAAATAAAAATAAAAAGCTGTTCTTCCCCGCCCTTACCTGACGGGGTGCGCGTACTGCGCCAGCTTCCGCGGCGCGCACGGAGCCCGCGGCGGCGGCCGGGCGGCGGCGCCGCCGTGCGCGGCCGCCCAGGGCCTCCAGAAGGGCGAGGAGCCGCGGGCCGAGGGCCGGGCCGAGGACAGGGCCGAGGACCGGGCCGGCGCCGCGGCAGGAGCCGGCGGGAGGGCAAGGGACGAGCGCCCGTGCGCGGGCAGCGCCGCCGAGGGCGGGCAGCAGCAGCGGCGGCGCCTGCGGCCGCGCTCCATGCCCCGCCGCCCCGCGCGGAGCCTCGGCCAGGGGAGCTGCTGCCGCCGCTCGCCCGGGCCCCGGGGCTTTTATAGCCCGCGGGCGGCGAGCGCGGCGGAGCCCACCTCCCTCCCGCGGCTCATTTGCCAGCGCGGTAAACGGAATAAATAAATAAATAAGTAAATGGGTGAAGGCTCCGCGCGAAGGCGCCGCTGTGTAAACGCGGAGCGCGGGCGCGTGCGAGCCCCAAATGGCCCGGGCCGCGGCGGGGGGGGCCGCTTGGCGGCTCGGTGCTAATGGCGGCGGGGCGGACACATGGCCCCGGCGGGGGGCAGCGCGGCGGGGACGGGGCGCTGCCCGTTTGCGCCAGCACCGACAAGCGCGGCCCGTTTGCGCGGGCGTCGCGCGTGATTCCTCTGCCCCCCGGCCCGCGGCGGCCGGGCGCCCCGCGGCGGGGAAATACCCCCGCACACAACGTTATTTTGTGTTTCGGATGGAAACGGAGCGTTTTCCAGGCACCCCCCGCCGGGTTCGTCCTCCCACGGCAGCGGGGCTGGAGAGGGGACGTGGCGTGGGGGCAACGCCGAGTCCGTGACACGGCCGAGGGTCTCGCCCTGGGTGCTGCGGAGGTGATGAGGTGGTGCCTGTGGCGGCCGTTTCCTCAGGTGTCACCTCCCAGTACACTCCGTGATATTTTTGTTTTCATGTGATCTTGCTAATTTAATGATAATTTGGTAATGTCTTGGTAACTTATTCCACCACCAGCATCAGATGTTGTTCCCTTGTGCGCATGGCTTGGGCCAAACTCAAGCCATTTCCCCAGTTGCCAGTATTTAGAGAGCTTGTGAAAGTTTATTTTTATTTCTCATTTCTTAGCTTTTTTTTTTTTTTTTTTTTTTTTTTTTTGAGGTTGCGATCTCTCGTGTGTCCAGAGAAGAGCAGAAACTGAGGTAGAGATCATGTAAAGGAACTAATAAATCCTTATCACAGCCCTGGGGAAGCCAGGAAGGATAGCAGGCTCAGGGTGGTCTAGATTGGGAAGTCACATTGCCAACGCAATTAATTTCCTGGCCCACTAAAGAGCCGTGACTCACTCCAAGGCCGTGTCCTTGTACCCTCTGGTACAGTTTTTGGCCTGCTTGAACTTAGTGCCTGCCTTAGCGCTGCAGGTAGCTGGTTCCTTGTGCCTTCTCCACAGTATCTTCAGCAAAATCCAGTTCCCTAAGCGGAGAGCAGCACTGGCAGTGCTGCTTGTGAAAAACGGCACATATTAGAAGTTGTGTGGGAACATAATAAACTTGATTAAATATGCCAGGATCATGTCAAGAACAGATGGAGACTGAATTGCCTTTCTGAAGAAAAACAACCTCTTACTATAAAAGAGGAGTAAAGAAGAGTAGATGGAAAAGTCTATTTTCTAAAAGAAAAAAAATAGCTAATATGTAATGATATATAAAGTTGTCTGCATTTTTTTTCTTGCCTATGGAATAGAGTCAGATTAATTAAAATCGGAGTGAGCAAAAAGGCTCAGACTCCTGGTAAATGCTCATCTTACAGATGAAGGGAAATAGAGAATAGGAAATGGAGAAATAACTTGCACGATAAGACGAGCTTGATCATAAGCAGATACTATCAATTTTTCTTCTATTTCCAAATGGTTAATGTGAAACATTGTCTAGGGAGTTAAACTGTAAAATAAGTGTTTAAAAATGATACCGATTCTTCTTTTGCCTAAACGAGGTGAGAGCAGTAACTTCCGCAGTTGGCATTTCTTTTTCAAAAAATATAACAGACTGTACACGAAATATAAAGGCTAAGTTGGTTGTCTAACAAAAATCAGAAATGTCATCCATCATATTAGCACATTTCAGCACCACGGCAACATTGTTTGTTTTATAAGGCACAAAAGCGAGTTTTATCATCTACAGTAAGAGCGGCAAGGGAAGAAATTACCAAGGATTGTCTTTGGCCAGGGAATTGTTTTAGAATTCTTCTTGGTACCTGCCCCAAATGAGAAAATGTCCTAAGAAGAGTGTGTGACTGACCCCCCCTTAGAAAACAAACTGAAGCAGAGGTGTTGAAAGGATAAGGAGAAAATAATGACTAACAGCTGTTATTCCTCTGCATATTTTCACACTAAATGACTCCTCTTGGCCTTGTAGATTAGTAATGTAGTCCTATTCATTGAGAGAAATACCTATATCTGTATTTGCAGTGATACTTTATTGTCATTGATGCCACGGAAATAAAGAGAATCTAACATTTTGCCATAATCCAAGTGACCTTGTTATATAGACTGGTCACGCTGGATTGATAGAGCACTGTTAACAATCTTTTTCTTTTTTTTTGGAAAATAGTAGTGGAAAGCACAGTTTTGAATTCAACAGAAAGTCTGGTAGCGACAAACCCTTATTATTTTTATCTTAATATTTTAAAGTTACCTTATGCAACAAAAAAATGTCTAGGCATTCTATCAAATTTCAGCTGCTTGAAAGTTTCTCTCAGGATTAATGTAGATTTATTTATTTTCACTTGACTCTTTCCAAGCAGGCCATACATGAAAACCTACAGGGTTCAATTCTGCTTAGCCACGCTTCAGTGTTTGTAGGGACTGTTGTATAATCACAACAGAGCTATTTCCAATGCAGTGCAAATAATTCTTGCACAATCACTGGAATTACAGCAGTATAGTCAAAAGCGCAATTTAGTTTTCTTAGAATGTATATCAAGTAGGATTTATCCATAGGAAAATTAAATCACTTGATTTGGTAGGGATTGATTAAAAGTGCTTTTGAGGCTTTCTACAGCATGACATCTTGAAATGTAATGCACTGTTAATAGGATACACAGGAGAGCAAACACAGAGGTCTGTGCAGAGCCGACTGTGCTACTATAAACAAAGAAGATGTTCACAAATGGCTTAGAGCTAAATTTGACAAGACAGTGCTAATCACACTTAGACATGGGAATATCTGGACAGAGAACACTCAGCTGGCTTCATATTAGCCTCTTTGAAGGCAGCGATAACTCTTACTCATTAGTAGAATGTGGTGCATCATATAAAATTATTGGATGAGTTCATGTATGGAAAAAATGGGCTTGATCTTTAATATTTGTGTTTTACTTTAGTGGAGCAAGCAGGGTTAGATACTCTGGAAAAGCTCCTCTGCTCACTGAGGCTGCACTGAGGAAACTGCTTAACAGAAAAAAAAAAACAGTCTTGACTGTTTTATAGTCTAGCTTCATCTTGATACTGATTTTGATAAAATTTTAGGACCAGGTTTGAAAATGATATGCCTAGTATTTGCACACAGATGTTTACTGTGTAGGCATATGACATTTATTTACATGCATGGCTTCTTAGCTGATAAACTGGTCATTTTTTTGCAAGTAAATGTAAAGTTTGCACATCCATGTGGAATTTGGGTGCATAGATTAGGTAGATAAAAATCTATGCGCAAATATAAGTACTTTACTGGAAAACTTGCAATAGACTCTAAGATATGAGGCTTCAAATGTTTTTATTTATTGATTTATTTGTGATATGGCATATATGCTGTGTTTTTTTGTTAGAATTTTAAAGTAAAACATCAGTTTCTAGCAAACAAATAACAGCACAGATGGTTTTAGCAGCCTCTCTATCCTTATCGTAGTTTGGTTGTAAATGTCACTAATGATCCTGAAATCAGACATGGTTCAACAGTTCTGTAAAGTGAAATCTTTTTTTTAATCAGATCAAATTAGGCCCTAAAAAATAAAATAAGCCCATTTTTCTTCTGAAAAAAAAAAGAAGAAGAAGAAGAAAAGACCTTACTGGACAGATAAGTCTATTCTCATTACCAGTGGCTTTAAAACTGGAGCTTGGCTAATGAAAACCGTGTTTGTCCTATTACTGTTGCCACATTTTTTTTCCCTTCCTGTTCATGTATAAATTCTGCCTAGTGTTCCCTAAGGGCAGATATGTTTGGAGCCCTAGAGCCAATCAATGGAAATGCTCCTAGGGCACGTGAACACCCGTCCCTCTTCCTCCCCATCTCTCTGGATTTTGGCTAAGGTGCAGTATCGTTAGATGGCTGTATAGCCTCTTCCTGCTATATGAAGGACTGCAGGAACACTGGAAGGAAAATACCGTGAGAAAGAGGAATACTCCTCTAGATGTCTCCCTGTGGTGTTGGGAGCCCAGCTCCTTGTGAGCTGGGAAGGCCGTCACGGAGGATTAGCAGATTCGGTAGGGAATGGCCTCACCAGCAGCACAGCGCTGGCAAAGCCCCAAGGTCCAGTCTGTCTTTGAGACTGAAAATGCCCAAATTGTGATGGTTTGTCCCATCCCTGATGCTGTTTTAAACCTAGCAGTCATGTGAGATATGAGCGGTCGCTGGTATCTCCTGAGGAATAAGAAATCCATGCGTGTGCTTCCATGTGTGGCACTGGCGGCCCCAGTGCGTACATGTGGCAAGGTGTGACCCCGCACGGCACGTTGGGTCTCCTCATTTCCCTCCTCTTTTGCTCCACTCCCAGGCCCACGCTGGCAAATGGTAAAGGATAACATACCCATATGGGAAAGCAACACATTAAGGGGCTAAGAATGTGTAACGGGATCAGCCACTGGCTACAGCGACCTTCTAAAAAACGAGTATCATTTGCTGTTGAGTTATGGGGACTTTAAATTCCACGCAGATAAGAAAGAGAGACGTGGGCGCTGAACTCCAAGCTCGTCGCTCCCTTTGGTAGAGTGGGAGCCGCGATGCGCGTTGGTGCCGGGCGCCGCAGGAGCGGCCGGCTCGCGCCGCAGCACCGTGGCGCGGGGCTTGCCGTGCTGCACGGGGGCATTGGCACCGTTTGCCCTCTCGCCGCTTAGGGGAAGCGAGAGGCAGCCAAATGAAACGAACTCGCTCTAGCCCAACAGCTATTGACAGGAGAGATGATGAAATTGGATAAGCATTGGAATGTCCTCATCTGACTCCTTTGGTAATACAGTCTTCAGCAGTGTCATCGCTCAAGTGTTCCCATTCAGTTAAGCCTTTCTCTGGGTTTACTGCTTCCCTGGCTGCAAAGAGAGCCATGGAAACAGAGTGGCTGTTTTGCAATTTCCCCTGTATCTCTGAGGCACGTTGACAGCATGCACCCTTAAAGAGGATGCATGTCACTAACCTTGTGAGTTATTTGTATACATCACATCATGCAGCATTTAATCTCTGGCAGGAGAGAATTAACTGCAAGAAACAGCGATGCCTGGGCCATACCTCTGACGAGCAAGCACCTGAGAAAAGCAATGTGAATCCTAAAGATAGCAGCGCTGGCTCTGGAAAGTACACACAGTGTCCTGTGCTGTACTGTAAGGATGACAGAGCTTTTACAGAGGCGCTCGGAGACAAGTCCTGACAGAGACCCTCAGCCCTTCCTGCTCCTTCTTGTTTCTTCTCACAGAGAAGGGGGAGCTTCTGATGACCAGTGTCTTGAGGCTGCAAACTCCATCGTGGTAGGATCCTAATACTTCCTAGCTGCACGCTCACACCCTGGGAATCCTGCGTGGTAGCACTGAGCACAAGGAATACAACTTTCATTGTAGGCTGCCTGTCCTAATCAAGACGCACATGAATGGCAGAAGTACCTAAGGTAAATATTGCTACCACCTATTTTTAGGACTGCCTGTCAGTTCCCTTAAAAATCACCTTTTCATTTGCTTATTTGCTTCCCAAATTTTATCTGGACTATTTTTTTTCCATGCTAGGCTTATGAAAACTTTATTTGCAGGAAAACTACAGTCAAAATAAGACAGCTTAAATCATTCAGGCGTTTATGAGAATGAGGAAGAAACAGCAGAAACATTGTTTTGCAACAAGAAAAAAATCTAGTGTCTTGGATGGGGGGAAAGACTTAAGCATCCCAGTAGCCACGTGTGCTTTTGGGCCATGAAGTCTGCCATTGCACCAAGTATTTGCCTTTTCCTCTGTGTCTGAAAATCCACTCTGATGTGACCAACTTCCAGGGGAAGACTCACTCACTAAAAAGACTTTTTAGAATTTAATATATATAAGTATATAGTTTAGTATATAGTATAGTTAATATATAGTTAACATATAATTATAGTTATATATAACTATATATAACTAAAATATCTGTGCATTTGAGGGAGGAAGGAAGAGATGTGTCACCCAAATCTAGCCTGGTAACTTCAGCTGGCTTTAGAGTAATGAGAAAAAAATCTAGGAAAACATATCTAGGTTGCTTAAAATGTATAGGACAGGCAAGATGGCCAGCCTTGGGCACAGTTTATGTCCCTCTACTGAGGAATGACTAGTTCAGCTTTAAAACGACTGTCTTCTAGATAACTGTCTCCAGGTAGGTAAGCTCAATCCCATATATCCCACGTATGTTTCTCTATTTTTGTGTGCCTGGTATATGAGCAGGCAGCCTGATGCATAACACTGTTGGAGTTCATCCCCTCCAGGTTTTGTGAGGGAAGGTTCCCTGTTGAGCTTCTGCACCTCGACATCCAGGACACCCTGCTGCCTGCAGCCTCAGGTCAGTGCGTATCCTGCCCCGCTGGATAGTGCAAGGTGATGGAGAAATGGGATTGTCGGTATCTCAGATTGGCCAGGCAAGTTTAATGGGCCTCCTTGACGTTAAGTGTGTAACCCAGGATTGCTAAAGACTCCAGGAATTGTGGTCACTAATTCATGGAGCTGCTCCTGTTCCCAGCGTCACAGGAAACTTTAAGGGAAATCCCTCAGAGCAGCATTTTGAAACGGGGGTTGCAACTCTTTGCTCTGCAGGAAAAAAAGTCTGAGCGTGTACAGTGAACAGATTATATATTGAATTATAACTGAATAAATTGTCATCACCTATTCAGGGCAATGAGAGAGGGAAGAGATTTGCGAGAAAGCAGAACATGCTTATGCCACCAGGACTGCCCTAATGCACCTACATGCACAGACTCGGTTTGTGTGGGCACCCATGATTCTGGCATTTTTCTGCCTTTCTAGTGCTTGCTATCGTGGTCTTAATAATGTTGTTTTGACACACGAGTGTTTGTGAGTCAGGCAGATGTGTCTGTGTTTTACTCCATCTGGAGTTTCTGTTTTACTCCATCTGGAGGTTCTCCCTTTTTATTTCCCTGGAATGCTTCTATGTGCGTGCATATATGTGCCAAATTCATATGCAAAATATGAAAATATTCACTATTAAGTATATCAAAATATGTTTTAGAGAAGGTGCTAAACTGCGAGATGCAATGCTTGGTGATGATACTAGTATGTACATTCAGACTGCTACAGGGATAAATGTAAAAGTAGATGATAGCAAATTTTTGCTGATAGTCATAAAATAACCATTAAAAAAAAAAGATGGCTATCATAGAGTATTTAAAGGTGCATCTTCCATGTTTCTGCCATCTTCCTCTGCTCAACATTATATTGATTTCTTTTTTTCTCTTAACTGTGGCTGCAGTGTGATTACCACATAACAAACACTTATACTTTCTAACATCCAAAGCACAAAATATACATTCAAAATCATTAAGATTTCAAATAGCTATAAATTTTCTCATATCATCCTTTCATTTTTCTCCTGTCAGATTTCTCTCATTAGTACACTTTAAGAATTTCACAGATCCTACTTTCCAAGCTACTGATGCAGCTTTAGAACAGAAGTCTACCAATAATTATCATTTTGTTAGTCAGCCAAGTATCTCTCTGGCCTCCGGGCACTACTGCAGCATAAGTATAAAAAAAAAAAAAAGAAAATTTTCCACCACATTTATCTCCTGTCTTCTTAAGCTACTATTTTATTCAAAATAAAATATCATTCATATCATTCATATCATATTAAAGTTCATATCATATTAAGTTTTTTTTTTTAATTGAAATGCTTTAGGGCTATATTAAATATACTATATTATTGCCATTTAGTTTTTCTTATCTCCAGAGAGACATACCATAAAATATACACAAATATTCACATTTCTGCATACATACAAATGTGTACAGATATATTTTCATACGTATATATATATATACACACACACACAAAATATGAATTAATTTCCCTTTCAGCTGAATAAGTATGACCTATCTGGAAGCTACCACATAATAAATACAAACCTTGCCAGATATATCTTTCTAAATATGTCAGTTCCTGACAAGTGCATATTTTTCAAAACGGTGCTGCTATTAAGAGAACATATGAAACCCAAGGAGTTTTCAGGGCGTTTTCCAGCTGCAATGCAGTTTTCCTCCGTAGCTTGGCACTGCAAGAGATCACTCATCGTGCAGGACACAAGCATTCGGCAAATCTTCCGGAGTGTAATATTGCTGAAAATGCAGTATTTTTCAGCAGCTATTTGGCTGAAATGCGAGTTTGAAGTGCATTTCACGGAGCCAGGCCGCGGAGGGCACGCGCGGGCACTGCCAGGCCACGCTTGTGCAGGCACTGAGCAGCTCTCAGCTAAAGAGACTTGTCTTACATATATTCCTAAGGACCTCTCTGAACCACAGGCTCTCTTTGGATTTTGACCTACATTAGTAACGGTCGAGAGCTGGGGTTATGTAATAGCTGCAGGGGAGGTGGAGGCTTCATTTTCTGTTAAAACAGAAAACAAAACAAAACAAAACAAAACTCCCTCATTCTGGATGGCATCAAGGTGGCACTGTGGAAGGGATCCGCAGCCTCCGAAGGAAGCAGCTTTTCAAAGCCCCCGTGGCCTCCCTCGTTAACCTGCTCGCAGTGATTTTACACCCAAAGGGCTGGGGAGTCCCCTCAGCTTGCCTTGGCCCTGGCCAACGTGGTGCCCTTAGTGGGACCTTGGTTTTGTGCTGGTGCTTGTGCTGGTTTCTCCCGCGCCGCAGGGTTTTTGAAGCAGGGCTAATGGAGCCTTTGGGAAGAGGAAGGTCCTCATTTTCCTTCCCTTCCCACTACAGCCACCACTCGCTCTCGTTGCTCTCTCTCCGTGGTAGAAAAGCAGGTCTGAGGCAGACTCTCTGGCAGAGAAAAGATGTTCTGGTGCTATAATTATGATCAACATTTATTTGTAAAATACTCCAGGGTTTCTAAATGCATCGTGCATAGAGGCAGCTCTGCAGAGAGCTTTTACTTCCCTTCTCCCAGTCATCACACCGTAAATACTAATACCCACAGGAGAATTTCCTTTCTTTCCCCTTCTCCTTCCCATTCCCCTTTTCTCTTCCCCATCCACATCCCCTTTGCCTTTCCTTTTTGCCTTCACATTTCCCTTTCCCCTTTCCTTTCTTATTTCCCTTTCCCTGCTCCTTCCCCTTCCTTTTCCCCCTTCCCTTGCTTTGCTATTTTCCACGATAATTTTCAGCCAGCAAGTGATGGACAAAACCTTCCTTCTAACTCCACCTGCACAAGCCATAGCAAGGAGGTCTGTGGTGAGCTGGTCGGATTCACCATGTATTTCTGTTCCGCTGAATTTGACTTTTATGGTTATGTTTCCAGTGGAGACATTAGACGCCTTCCTATTTATCAGCTAGGATTTGTTTTTGTAGAATATACCCAGCATCATTTGAGAACCATTGTTTTGCTAAACCAGCTTTCCAGAAAGCAAAATAAAGTCACATGCAGAATTTATGCAAACCGCATCTTTAAATATGAAGTGGGAGCAGTCTGCTAGCACTCAGGATTCAAAAAGGCCTTAGGAGAGTTTTTAAATTGAGGACTGAGGAAAAGATGACAGGTGCAGAAGAGCATGTGAGTTGGAGTGACTCATTATCTAAAGAGTAAAACCCCAAACGCTCCGCATGCCTGAGAGAGATAAGAAAATCTAGACAGGAAACCATGGAGGTCAGACTAAGCATTCCAAATAAAATGGCACATATATAAATGGATTACATCGAGATTCAATAGGAAAGTGGTCTCTGTAAATGCTATGAGTCTAAGAACCGAGATGAGTGAACTGGAACCTTTAATTTTAAATGTTGTTAATAACAAGCATCCAGGAAACTCAGTAGGAGACAATCAGTCAGATATTATAATACCAGCATATAACTGATATTTAAGTACTCAAGATTTTACCATTAGGGAATGAAAAAGCTATGTTTCAAGCTAATTAAAAGCATGAAAATATGCCATAAAATCAATAGGGTTGAAATTCCCTAGCTGAGGAGGGGTGATAGCTGAAAGCTGGGTGTCCAGTGCTCAGAGGCCGCCCTCAGAGGACCGGCACAGGGAGGAGACTCCATTTCATCCCAAACAGGGCTCCAGGCATGGGAAGGGAGCCACCCTTTGCAGTCCCCATCCCTCTCTGCTCACTCTACCTGGCAAGCGCCCACAAAATGCTCACCACCAAAATGGTAAAAGTTGAGCGAGATAAATCCAGGGTGGCCAGGACCGCACTGCTAGTGACTCGGCCACGTGGTGACGATGGCGTCAAAACAGCCACGGATTGAGCTAAGGAGCCTTGAAAGGGTTGGAGATGCTGGAAAAGTGGGAGACTTCATCTGTCTGCAGGGGACTTGGCTACCTTCATGGTGCAATGTTATACGGAGGTGATGGTTTTCAATTCCGCGAGTTGCTTCTTCTCAGCTCACCTGGTCAGATAACCCACAAGAAGAAAAACCACCCTAGACTTCATCGTGAGCTGCCTGCAGGGCCTATTTCTACGTGTAGTTATTGAGCGAAACTGCTGCACGTGGCTATTGAGTGAAATTTTGCTCTGCCCTTCTCAAAGAAAGGATTCAGTGTAACCAGGGAAAAGGTACAAAAAGGCAATACGCAGGCTCAGATACTTTAAACAGGGTCTACACACGGGGAGTAAACAGGATAGGAAAGTTCATTTTGGAAAAAATAAAAGGTGGCTTAAGAGGTTTTATTGACCATGAAAGATACAGAGATAGTAAACAATTAATTCTTATGATCTGAGATCTAGAAGCACCATGTAAAGTCGCCACACAGACAGAAAAGTTGCTTTCTCATACAATATATAACTAAAGTGTGAAACTCATTGCTACAGGGCACTGTACGGACCCTGTAGCTTCAAAAAGAATGAATTGGACCTAGTTTTGAAAGACAGATACATGGGAGACAGCTACATCAGGAAGCATGATTTGGATACGTTCTTTGGCTTGGGAAGGCGGGGAAGGATCCATATTTGCCCCACTTCTGCAACCCTTTCTCTCAGCACCCAACATCAGAGACTTAAGTGCTGGCTGAGATGGGCATCTTGCCTAGCCTGAGCCAGCTGCTCCTAACTCCTAACTGAAATGAAGTCATGTAAAGATGGGCAGAGAAGTAGATTATTATTTTTTCCAATTCTACTCATTGGGTAATAACCTTTGGTTATTGTAAACTGGGCTGGATTCCAAGTGATAATTTCAAAATGAACAGCTCCAACTAAGTTATTATATCCCCATGGCTTTCATTTGTAAATGAAAAATAAAAATGAATACCAAGTATTTCCTAGCTGCTGGAAGGAGAACCACCCCCATCTCTGATTATTTCAGTGAAAGGAGGCATTTTTAACTAATATGAAATATATCCCCTTCAGTGCAGAATTATTATTTCCACTTTCATACTCTTCTGTTAGAGTGAGAATTGGCTAAGGAAAAAAAGGGAGGAAGTGACAGATTGTTATTTTCAGACCAGTGCTTCCACTCTTTGCAGTTGGTTACTTCTAGAAAGCACAGAAAATGGTGTTGTGCTTATCTGCCTTTTTCGGGTGGCTCAGGACACTTCTGTGATTGTCTTGAGACCCTGTGGGCTGGGGATGATAAACTTAATTAAGCTCCTTAAGCAACCACGTTCTGACTCAGTAAATGTTAACACTTTCCCCTACGCCTGAGCAAACAGAAAGATCTGGTCTCGGCTTGGGAATAGTTCAGAGTGTTAATGCAAACAACACAATTTAAGAGATTTTTGCAAATGGTCCCGAAAGGTTTTCTAACAAGGCAGTGCTAATCACACTTCTCACTTAGGAAGATAACTTTGCTCTGTTATTCTGTATATTCTGTATGTTGTGGAATCTTTTGGTGTATACATGAAATTATTTGGAGGGGCCGGGGATAAGAGGAGGGATATCTGTGCAGAGAAGATTCTAAATAGTCCTCCTCTACCAAAAGCCGTGCAAACAACTGAAAATTAAATCTGCAGAATATTCCCCAGGAACATGGAGTTGATTTTTTAAAGATTCTTACAGCCCTGCATAACTGTATTCTTATGACTGGAGCTAGTTTCATCCAGGTTTGTAGCTGGTAAATCTACATATTATAGAAATATCTAAAGAACACATGTGCACTGCCATGCACAGGGTCTGTATAACTGATCACGATGGGTCAACATCTGCATGCCAGCATTTCCCAGTGTTTCAAATGGCCCTACTGTTTCAAATCGGCACAGTGATTTCATCTCCGGGTCAAACAAATTACTTGTATCCTCTCCTGCAGCAGAGCCTTCTCCCCATCTGAAGGGCTATATGAAATTCTACTCCTCACAATTCACTTTTTGGGGTTTTTTTAAGTCCTTGCAGGCAGGTGGGAGACAGAGGACTTGGTATGGTCCACACTGGTGGTGCAGAAGTGGTGTCTGCCTGTGGGTGCTCAGAGTGCCAAGGCTTCCCAGGGAAGGACAGGTCTGCAATGCTTCCCATGTAATTTTAATGTGGAATTTCTCCCTTTAGTCAGTTCACTGGCAAGAGAGAAAGAGGCGAGAAATGGTGGTGATTTCCAGTCCCTCTTAAAAAAAATACAACTGTGTGCCCTACAGCAGAGGGAGATATAAATTGTAAAACCCATTCCGCTAAGCGTTCACCTGCACCACTATAATTCATTCAGTGCAGGAGTCTCTTGAGTAAACACTATGAATTTTGGCAGACCATATGGCCAACTTAAGAAAGACACAGCTAAATCTCTGTAATGAGACCAAGCATTGAAGTGAGATTTCATTTCATTTTTGAACTCAGCAGTGAAAGACTATACTAAAATGAAGAAAAAAATCTTTTTATTTCTTATATTTTTTGATTATGGTACAGAATGATAAAGCTGAAGGAATTTTTAACATGTCCGTTTTTTTTTTGTAAATGTCACCCAAAGCATCTGCAGCTATTTGCATGGGAAAACACTAAGCCTAAGCCTGGTCACTTGTCTCAATACTCTTTATTATTTTTATTCCATTCAGACTGAATGCAGAAGAACAGATTGAGCTACACATTGTCTGTGCCTCTCAGTCTGGGCCCACCTGCTAAATGGCAAATGCTGTGTAGCAAAATGTGGAAAAAGGGAAGGGAAGGGGAAGGGGAAGAGAAGGGGAAGGAGAAGGGAAGTGGAAGGAAAGAGGAAGGGAAGCGGAAGGAAAGAGGAAGGGAAGGGAAAGGGAGGGGAAAGGAAAGGAAAGGAAAGGAAAGGAAAGGAAAGGAAAGGAAAGGAAAGGAAAGGAAAGGAAAGGAAAGGAAAGGAAAAAGTTCTTACATACAAAAATATCTTTCTTTTGAAGTACAGGATAGGAATGCCATTGAAATATGTCTTGGACACAAGGCGCAATGGATCTAATTAATATTAATTCTAGTCAACACATCATGTAGTCCTTATCCTTTTACTGACTCCAGATAGCATCTGCCTTACGAATCCAAGGCACAGCACGATGTGCACAGTAATCAGCCCTTTTGGCCTATGCTATTTTCTGTGTCTTGCAGGTTTTACAGGAAGGTGCTGGCTCATGTTGAGGATCACTATTATTTCACTATCTTTGCCTGCAACTGGGTTTTGTTTCCTCTTGTGGATCCTGCTCTCATTCATCACATCCCTTTTGTTCCCTTTTGTTGCCAGGCTGTTGTCTCTGGGAACGGGACCTAAGCACCGTGGGCTCTTTTGTGAGCTAGGCCTCCTTATCCTTATCATCAACATCGCTTCCTTTTACATCTGCACGTCTGACCAGCCTTCCTGAAAGTAAAAATCATGTGACAATTAGAAATGCCGTAGCCGTTACGGACACAGGAACTTCCTCTTTGGAGCCGTGGAGCGGTGTATGCCCAACCAAGCCAAAAAGGCACATGGAAGGAGAACGGAAGGGCCTCGGAGGGCACGAGCGGCCCGGCAGGGAGCAGAGGCCGCCATAGGGAGCAGGACAGGGCTCGGTGTGTGAGGATCTCCCGCCCAAGCCTCCGCCTGCGGCCCACGCACGGATGCTGCCGGCGAGCGTGTCCATGTAAATGACGCTCATGGGCATGGTTATCCCGGGAGCTGGAGAGGTGCGCTCTTCCCAAGCTCCTCATTCACAGACTTGGCAGTTAAAACATATTTTGTGGCTTGAATATATCTGTCTATACCCTATTTGTCTCTGCTTTCAACATGTCCTTATACAAAAGCATTGCCAACGACTTTTTCAGCGTCTTCTAGAAGCTCCCTCATGAGTGTGTCCCCAGGTAGAGGCTCTCAGAGGTGATGTGACCTTATCATCCTGCTTGCACACTTTCCACATGCTCCATTCTGCCTGCCAGATTTCTGAGTTACGGTTTTGAGCAGCATTTCCTTGATGGTATCAGAGTGACCTGACTTTTCTCCAGAGATCAACAAGACAGAGAAGCTGAATGTACTGTATGAGTCTCTTCCCTCATTAGCTCTGCTCTTAGTAGGAGCAGAACTCCTTCACATTTATATTCGCCTTTTTTTTTTTTTTTTTTGCTTTTTCTTTCCTCCCAATAAAACTTGAGAGGCAACTCTCAGCATATTTTGATAATCTCTGCAATTCTCTGAGCAGATCGTACTGTACCTTCGTCCAACACAATGCACAAGGGTAGGCGAGGGAAGTACAGAGTTTGCAGAAAGGATTTTTTGTAAATAAGGAGACTGCCCGTCTATTCCTTGGGCAGCATCTATGAAAGGACTCAATGTGAACAATCTTCTCTTGAGGGAGAACTTCGTACTCTGTCCTTGCCCACCAAGATTTTGTATAATATTCTTTTTAGGCTGCATAACTTCATAGTCTAACATATAAACAAATCGAAGGTACATTCTGTTTTCTGTGTGCATAAAAAAACTTGGTAGGATACTTGCACATCATTATGTTGCACCCAATACTCTGTATATTTTCCCCATAACATCTTTCCTTTCTGATAAAGGTGTCCTATGTCTATAAGAAAAAGATCTGTGGTTATTGATGTTTTAATTGCTTTCTTTCCAATCTTTTAAATGGATCAAGATTACAAGCCAACACTCATGAGCCAAATTTTACTGCCTGTGCTCATATTGATTTAAGAGAGTGGTGGAAGAAAGCAATGTCTGGGATGGAGGGAGGTCAAGGCTTCCTCGTGATGAAATAATATCAAAACCGAAGATATGTCCTGCCAAGACACAAGATATATAAGGCTGTTTCAGAGGATTAGTTTAGTTCGCAGAACATCCCTTCACATTGCCATGAGCTGCACCACTGTGAATTGCAATGAATCGTGCCCTTCTGCACCAAGGATGCTCGTTCCACTGCGGGTCATGCACTCCAGTGGGAGTTTGCACTGTCTTTATGCAGCAAGTGTAAAGTTCAGGACCACGTTTCTCTTAGCAAGCACTAACTATGTGTGCCCCAAGTCTCCTTGCACAAGACCTTTGAACACCCTGGGTCTGCCGAATAAGCTATCAGCAAGTCAGGGATGCTGACAGTTTTTTAAACAACTCTAAAGCAGAAATAGATTAATTTGAGGTGATTTTTTTCTTATACCTAGAACTTAGGTGTATATATATATATATTCTAAATCTTTTCTTTATTTGAAAAGTAGTTGTTTTATTCTTTATTCCATTTCATACCTTACGGCTCACTCTATATCATATAAACTAAGGAAAGGGACTACACAATGCAGTCGTCTGTGCTTCTAAACCAAAATGAGTTTTGCTGTCAGTGAGAACGGCATCATATCATAATTCCCACGAAGGATTGTGATAACAAACAGGATTACAATCTGCAGCTTAGTATAGGAAAGAAAAAGTGGAAGGAAGCAAAGTCTTGAGAAACAAAGATCCTGTTTTCTTTCAGTTAGATTTAACAGCACAAAATAAAGCAATGTGTTGAGAAATTCAATCCGAGGGTCATTGGCAGGCATTTTAGCTACAGGTTTTTGATCATCTCGCACTAGCTTCCAAGTTCTGGTTTGCTGGCTGTGCATGTACAACTGTATGTGTTATATTTCATGGTATGAAGCAGGAAAAACTAGGAATCTCAAAAACAGAAACCACCTGACTGAAATTAAGGTGGAAGAAAAAAAAATGAACATCCTAGATCTGTGATTAAATCTCCTGGTTAGCTTCAGTGGTGACTCTTGGGGTAGTGGAGCCTCCAGGAGAGCAAACAGTGAAGCTGTGTAGTGTGACACATCAGGAGCCATCTTTAGCTCCTCAGTCACGCAGAAAGCCTTGAAACTGCCTCTGCAACCTATTCCAGCGCAGATTTATTTACAGTGGGCGCTTGATTAAAAAGGCTTTTTAAGGACAATGATTCACGCTAGTATGCCCTGAGCTTTAATGCTTATTCCCCCTTTTCCTGTTATAGCAGCTTAGATGTGTTAGAGATGAATAAGTATTTCTCTTTTTTCAATTTAGGATGACCAAATGATTAGTTCAGAACCACAAGTGATGTCTAACTCCAGAGTTATGGTCTCATATCTTTCAAGAAAATCCCTGCCTTTTAAATAAACTGTGCCACATTATAGCTAGAATTCCCATATGGTTATCTCCTGGAGAAGCAACATCAAAAAGATATTTTTCTGCCCATGTTCAGATCTGCTCGCTGAAAGCAACTGCCTTTGATTCCGGCCTTCACTGACCCCTCACAGCATGCCTGGGGATTCCTGTCACTGCCGGCAGCGACGCGGCGCGCACCGAACAGCTCCCATGAATTGTTAAAATGACCTGGTGCCAAAAGCCCGCTGTTGCTTGCCGTCTTCTGTGACTCTGATTGATCACAGTGAGCTTCTGCGTGCTCCACGCTGCCCGCAGAAGGCAGCAAGCGATGGTCTTGAGCATCCCTAGGGAGGCCAGGGAAATACATCTGCCCTTATCAAACTGCTGGGCGTTTTGCTGGATCTTTCCCTCGTTCCATCTGTGCCTCACAGAGGGAAGAGCAGAGCTGCTCTCGCACAACACCAGAAGATTTTCAGATGTCCATAATAAAGGCAGTACTCTCCCAGATGTACACTAGCAGTTTTAATTCACTGTGAATGCATGTACGTCTTGTGTTAACATTTTCTCTGTTGAATCACTGCTCATCTAGGGAACCTGTAATTGTCATATATAAAAAGCAGAGAGATCTAAAATGGCTCAGCTGTGCTATTTAGTTGTTGAAATGCTGTGCATCTTTAACACTTTAATAAAACCCCAACTTGGCTGGAAGACCGGTAAGCTCTCTGGGCCTGTAGCTTGATGCACCTTCTCTGAGGACCTCCTGGTGCTCCTTTAGGATAAAGAATTCACCTTTAATTGTGTATTTATGAGTCTAGCCCTCTTCTGCTGCTCCACAAGATTGCCCAACTTAGGCCAACATTTAATTAACACATAGTTGTATTTCTTAACTATACTGCAGAGACAGCTATTAATTATACAAAATTGGTTCCTGTTTAGTATTTCCCTTTGGCATTATCTAACTTCCTTGAGAATGTGAGATCACTTAATGGGAATGAGACTCTATGTGAATGCTCCATTAAGAAAGAGTTAAGCTCATACAGTTTATGCCTATGCAAGTATGTTATGCTGTCAAGTACTTAAAGTCCAAACCAGCGTAATGCATTATTAAGATACCAAGAGTATCTGAGCATATCCCTTTCTTTTGGCTGGACATGATTTTGTCTACCTGCTTAGTTATCGTGAACTACTTAGTAAATGTACTAAAAGGCTTTTATAAATCCCACAGTCAGCAGAAAAGCTTTTAGGAGTTATTTTAATATTTCAGTTAAGGCAGTTGATGCTTAGGTTTCATGCATACAGTCTTTAGGAACCGAACATGGAAGCCAAGTAGGTAGAGACTGAGTCTTGAAGAAAACTGTTTCATTAGCAGTAATAGTCTGCAGGAACTAGTTCAGAGTGTGTTTATTCACCAATAACAGCAGTGCTGATGCTCTCTGAGGGGAAGGGAAGGCCATTGCAAGCAATAGCTGCACAGCAAGAGCAAGGCTGGCTACACAATTGCTGCTGACCTACACAGCGAATATGCTGCAACCTTGTAAGATTTGCAGGGCTTATGTGTGCCCTGCAGAGCAGAATTAAGTGTTAGGGTGAGAAAACCTCCAGAGCACAGCATGAGCAAAGGCACAGGATATATTTAAGCTGCAGTTAGGCTGCAAACTGGAAAGCTTCTGTTTTTGGAGCTCTTCAAATGCTACCGAAGGAGTCCGGTGACTCATGTTGCATCTGATCAGGATGCAGATCTAAAAACGGAGAATCACAGAGGTGAAAGGGGACTTCTCGAGAGAAAGATAAAGCTGAAATAATTAGCCAAGACTGTGCTGTGTGTGCAAGTGAAAGCGACAGGCGTGAGCAGATGTGTGGTGCAGAAGGTAGCCTTGAAAGTCGCCTGCCACCATCACCGAGAAGGCACCCAGAAGCTTCCGTGTAAAAGTCCCATTTAGATAAAATTCACATGTGAAACTTGGATTTTATCTGCGAAATTCAGAGGTAAAGAAGCAGCACTCTTCTTGTTCTATGTAGGCAAAAAGAGAAAAAAATAAAGCACACCAAAAAGTTTTCTTTACTAACACAGCAGGATGCAAAGCAGTGTCTACTAAATTCAAACCTTTTTGAAGCACAGGCGCAGGGAATTCATACCAAGGAAGTAGGTGAAGAGATCTTGTAACATCTAACATTAATATTTAAATGTATTGAAATAATTCAGTAATTCATTTCAGAAATATTCTTTTGTAATATTAAAAGGAGGGGGGAATATGAAGAGGTTAGCCTGGCAGGTAAAACACTGCAATGGTGTCTATAAAATTGCAGCAGCAAAGAGATAGAGGCTAAAAATACAATTAGTGATAGGTGCCATTGTTTCCTGGAAGACAGATCTGAGCAGATGAAATTCACTGTCTTTGATTCAATTATCTATTATCTATTGCTCACCTTGGGCAATAGTGAAAATGTGTTAACACAGTCTGCTTGGGTTCCTGCACAGCTTTTTATGTAGAGTCATGCGATGCTTAGATTAAAAGGCTTTTATCTGGTGAAATTAAGGATGCAGGTGATGAATGCAGGTATTTACAGACACCTTGAAGACAGATGAGAGGCGAGACCTGCGATGAGTCAGTCTGGTTTTGCTGGATCTCCCTGCAGTCCTGTTTTAGTCCAGGGCTGTTAAATATTCACACTTATGAATCACAGGGTGATTCACAAAGTCTCTGCTGGGAAAATTTTGGATCTCTGAAGGCTGCTTTGGTAACGAGCACTGGATATGGGTTATTTAATGCTCTGGATCGGCTCAGAAGAGAGGGGTGAATGATTAAAGCCACTGGAGCACTCTACCCAGGAAAGTGCTTCACACCAGTCATGCCCTTTCAGGGGAAGTTAGCTGTTTTCCTCCTGGCTGCGTGTGCAGCAGGAGAAGCTCTGTGTGTGCATGGGTGTCTGTGTGTGTGTGTGAGGGAGACAGCATGTGAAATGAGAGGTCTGTCCCACACATCTCTGTGGAGGGAGCTGTCTGTAGACAAGAGGAAGCTCATGGCTATGCTCTTCATCCTCATAAATTTTGCAGCTCTGCAGTGGGACAATGATTATAATCAAATCTCATGCTTCAAGGCTTCAGGGTCAGGAAAAAAATAATGCCATCCATGCCACCACCAGCACTAGCTCCAAATCCTGCCGGGACCTGCCTGGAAAGTCTCCTTCATTTTCCATGTCCTTGCACAGGCTGGGGGCCTCAGGAGCCTTTTTCCTTCCTATGTATGTGTTGTTAGTGCCTGGGATCATGTGAGCACACCTTCAGTGGGGCCACATTTTGCAAACCTGGTTTCTTTCTGCCTAAAGTAGAGAGCATTGGTTTGATATGAGGCATCCTGGGAATTTGCAGGTGAAATTATCCAGTACTCTGCTTTGGCCTTCCATTCTGTGAAGCAGATAGAAAAATAATTTCAAAATGAAGCTGGAGATGTTCTCCCTTAATTAATTATATGTTCTGCATTAATTAATAGATAAGTATTAATTCCAAGGGGGTCACTGGTGATGCAGAAAATTAAAAAATAATAATAATAAAAAAGAGACAGAAAGTGAATAGTTAAAAGGAATGGAAGGAGAGACCCATAAAATAAATTGTTATTACATTATTAAACAAACAGCAAGAAGGATGGAAAAGGGCTCTTTACTCCAGCAGGTTGTGAAAAGGGCAGTGGGCCACTCTTTTTACCCCACCTCTCCTTGCTATTTTTCTATTTTTCGCTATTTTTCAGTAGCGAACTGACATTAACAGACATTACAGCTGGATGGTAATGGAGAAGTGTACTTTAAAGAAAAAAAAATGTTAACATAGATTACAGCAATTGTAAGGATGGAATCCTAATGGTGTCCTACAGGTATTCAGCCCTAGTGTATGGTCATGTATGACCAGAAGAAAATATTCTAGAAGAGGAATGCCCAAGATATTTTGCCTTCAGTTAAGTGAGAAGAGCAGCTGTGGTATCTGAGCTTGGTCAGTTTGTCTGTCTTCCATATAATTTATGCATCTACTTAAATAAATGTTGATGTTAATCAAAAGCCTTAATGACCACACGGTTAAAATGGAAGGAAAAGATGTCAAGAACATCGAATATCTAAAGAATAAGAGCTATTTACCCTGGCTTACCTAACAAGACATAACGTCTCAAAGTGCCCTTTATTGTGATGTTTAGTTGAGCTGAGTATAAGTACAGAATGAATCAAGACTCAGATTACTGGAAGCTGCAGATGTAAGGCCATTTGCCTTGATGTTTCCCCTGACCCTTTGGCTTTTCCTAGAATGAGGATCTACATGTACGTTTGGATAGAACTGATCAGCCATTTTTATGTTCTAGCTTTGCGCTTTATGTTCATGCTTTCCTGAAACAAAGCTCCCAGTAGAGTTACTGATTTCACAGCTAAAGTCTGCTCCAGAATACACAGGACAGTATTTTTTTTTGTCCTGGACTTTACAGTCTGTATTTAATGAGAGTCCTACGCCGAGCAATGTCTTAAGGATCTGAATTTGTGTTTGCAGAATAGATTTGCCCATCCTGTTTCCTTACTTATATGATGATTTTCCCTTAGTCCCAGAAGCAATTACTTAGTATTCATCGATGGAAATGTGAAATACTTATCAGTATTCATTGATGGAAATGTGATGAAAGGAATCTTCTCAGATCTAATATTGCATGTCCAAGATGAGGATGGTGAAATCAGAAATTCAAATCCAGTAGAGCTACAGACTTTCCCACTCCTCTTCTCACTGGGGACACACAAACCTTCACCAAAACACGTGCACTTAAGTTTGCATAAAAAGGAGAGATGAACCAAGGGGTAAAAGCTATGTTTGGGGATGTGTACCGGCCTGAATAAGTACTCCAAATGAGCCTTCAGTGTGACAGAACACCAGCATTATAATGGCATAAATACAGGTTTCTTTCTAGAGAGAAAATAATTTATTGTGCTTTTCTAAATAGTGGATTTTTCTTTATGCCCTGACTGCATCAATCACACTGTATTTGTCACAAATGCAGCTGTTTTAAGTGTAGGGTACGGCGCTCGGAAGATCTCGCGATGTACGGGAAGAATAGGGAACTAAGGCATATGCCATATTAGGTAAAGAGCAACGCTTATTGGCTATATAGGCATGCTTCCGCCTTCGCTACCTTTATAAGATCCAGCCTGCGTATATTAAACGCCATTTGCAGCATCCTCATATTGGTGTCTGTGCTCTCTGGCCCAGGCACGGGTGGGACGTGCCTGGCCGCCTCGGCGGACGGAGTCGATTGCCAATGTCAGGCAACAAGTGGTGACCCCGACGTGATACTCCGAGGCGGCGGACCGTAGGCGGCGAACCGTAGGCGGTCGAGGGATCCGCGGATCATGGAAGGGATAATCAAGGTCGTATTATCGTGTGCTCGTGAATGGGGGATTTCTATGAAATCGAACGCAGTTAAGAGCTGCATTGAGCGGCTCCTTGAAGAAGGGGCGGTTAACAGTGCCGGGGAAGTTTTATTCCCCCAGCACTGGCAGAGATGTACCACCGCGTTAACGGAATATGGTATGTCTAAAGGGAGTGCGAAAGATCTAAAGACATGGGGAGTGATACGGCAGGTCCTCCAGAGAGCAAGGGAGGAGAGGGAGACTTGGAGGGCAGCACGGGAGGCGCTCGGAAAGAGCGAAGCAGTGGGAGTGCAGACAGAGGCTGATGAACAGACCCTCTGCAAGCTTTCAATCTGGTGCAGAGAGAATGGGTTCAAAGCCGAGCCCCACCTAGTATTCAAACCCGATGTGAAAGCCAAAAGCAAAGTGGCCATCGGAGCCACGGCAGCCTTTGCAAGCACTTCAGGACCGGGACCACCACGCCACTGAAAACCGCTGGTGTTTGGAGATCCATCGCTAACCCCCCCGCCAGTGCCTGCCTCTGTGCCTGCACCTGCGGCGCCTACACTGTCTGTGCCCCCGCTTCCGCTTGTTAGATCGCCTTGAAAAAAGGAGAAAGGGGGGCTGGGGAAGAGAAGGCGAATGAGATCAAGGAAACTTATGTTGCTGAAGGCTTGATGAAAGCCAGGAGGGAGGTGCAGAGGAATTTGATTCATTTTTTAAAAGTAGGGGTTGAAGAACTGTAATGCTTTAAGTGAGGACGGAAACCGTTATTAGGGCTATTATTTCTATTTGCTATGTTCATCTCTATTATGTGTTGTATCCTTTGTATATTGATGCCGACACGAGGTATGGTTGAAAGGTGGAAATTTGTATGATCTGTAGAGTCATAAAACTATTGTGAAAAATAGGATCCAAGACCCTGAGAAAGAAGATGTTTGCCTGCCCAGGCTGAGAGATAAGGAGCGCGGAGGCGGCTGCCCAGCCAGGCTCAGAGCCGACCTCCTCCAAAAGCAGATGAAGGCGGCTGCTCGACCGGGCTTGTAGCCAACTTAACTGCAAACATCCTCTAAATTAGTTTGAAGGTCAAACACCCGAGAGGGAGGGAGATGAGAAAGGCAGGACCCTCAGACTGACGACTGGGACAATTTACTGACATGCGCACCTGCGCACCCAGGAGGGAAGATTATGTGATTGAAGGCGGAGTTTGTCCGCCCCCTGGTCTGCCTGCTGGCACGTACTGGCCCTACGTGGCAGGATGCACCGGGCATAAACAGACAGTGCAGAGAGAAAGGAGGGGTGAGACTCCTAACACTGAGACCCACGTTGTCTCTGCGGGGACGCCCGCTGAGTTGGGAGCCTGTCAGCAACCCTCTCATCTGCCAACTCAAGAGAATGTTCAGTCTCAGTGTCCTGCCAACAAGTATTACCTCACGAGTAATTAGGCATACTTTAAAGGCTTCTTTAACGTGCTTTCACCTGAATAGCCGTAGCCACTTTGTTCTGTGTGATTATTGTCGAATCCCAAACCCATTCGCAACCTAATTGGCAGCGAGGATGGGATTAGGCAATTGAGACAGTGGAACTCACTAGTGGAGTGCACAGCTACGTGAGGTCGTGCCACTGGATGGAAATTGTGTTTGTGCTGTTTGTATCTGTGGTTTTTAGATCTTTATTGTGTAATATATATATCAGCAGAGAGGGCTAAATAAGCACAACAAGAAAGTGCAGAATTTGAAAGAGGGAAAGCCAGGAATAACTCAGACTATGGCGTTCCCCCCCCACAACCAGTGGAGGACTGGGAGCCGTACTCTGACTTGTATCCTTGGAAAGAGACTAGGGAAGTACTTCAGCATGGGAAACAAGAATGAAGCGATGGCCACGCTCCAGTGCAACTGACACGGAAGGACCTGCAACAGTCCTTACAAATTGTAAAAGCCTCAATGCTACTGGAGCGGGGACCTCCTTAATATACAGAAATCCCAAGCAATTTCTGGGGAGGAAACCAAATTGAAGCTATGCAAACATAAATAGAAATGGAAATCGAAAACCTTTCAAAATGATTTGGACATCTTAATAATCGATTTAAAAGATTGTTTTTTCACCATACTATTACATCCTGAGGACCATGACATAGTGGAACATATGAACCAAACGCTGAAACGCCAGCTACGAAAAATGAAAAATTGGCAAGAGCAGAATATGTTTTAAAATTTTGAGATTGCCCCAGGATAGCCTAGTCCCTCTGATGGTCAAACACAGGGCTGGGCTAAAGGGAGGCCTGACAGAAGTAAAGTCGGGTCCGAGTAAGGTGATGCTGAGAGACTGGAACACGGGAAACTGGATGGGACCCTTGGGCTTAATAACCTGGGGAAAAGGGTATGCTTGTATCGTTACAGATACTGGAACCAGATGGGTGCCAGCAAAAATGGGCGAGACCTTGGCTGGAAGCAAACTCGCATACATCAAACGTAGCAGGCAGGCAGCTGGTACCCTAGCTGTGGAAAGTGTGAGCCTGCAGAAGAACAACATGGGAGGAAGAAGTGTTACTGTTATTATTAGCTGTATATTGTGGCTTTTAGGAGGTAATATTACTTTAACGCTATTATAGAAGCTGATGCTACTTTTAACACTAATGGATATGTTATGCTCCTTAGGCGTATTGTTAATTATACCCAAATTAAGAGTTGTTGGCTTTGTGGGACAGCGGATCAATTGATGCACTGGTGTTAGGTATTCCTCAAAGCAACTGGACAGACCTGAATCCATATAGCCTACTCAATACATCATATCAGTGCACACAGGAGAATGTATGGGCGGGCACGCCAATAGCCATCATGCTGGAGGAGGCGCTGCAACAGCGCAGCACCACAGCCTCCATAGTCCATGTGAGAAGTCATGCCAGTATACAGGGATATTATCAGGAAGGCAACAATAAAGCTGATGCAGCAGCCAAGGGTGTATGGACAATAACACAAGCTCGTGCTATACACGAGCACCTCCACATAGGAGCGAGAGCCCTCGCAAAGCATTGCAACATTCCCCTTGCAGCAGCCAGGGATGTGGTAGCCACTTGCCCGTATTGCCAACGATCGACTCTATGGGGTGCTGGGGTGAATCCCCGTGGCCTAAAGGCAAATCAAATCTGGCAGTCAGACTTCACATTATGCCCTTTATTCAAACCACGACCCTGGTTAGCAGTTACAGTGGATACATGCAGTGGACTGATCATAGCCACACAACACCAGAGGGTTACTGCGCGTGCAGCTCACCAGCATTGGATAACGGCTATAGCATGGTTAGGTGTTCCGCGAATAATCAAAACAGATAACGGCTCCTGCTTCACAGCCCAATCTACGCAAGACTGGGCTGACAAATGGGGAATTCAACTGCAACACGGAATTCCTCATAATAGCCAAGGACAGGCAATTGTAGAGAGAGCAAATCAAACCCTCAAACAAAAAATCAAGATCCTTGGGGAGGGGGAAGGTCATACCCAAAGAATTCCCAGTATGAAGCAACCAGAAATTTTGATGCGAGCGCTATATTCGCTGAATCATTTCATTCGTGGAGATGAGAACAAGGCACCAGTGGATAAACATTGGGCGGTCGCAGCTATAGAGGATGGGCCCCCAGTTCTGGTCAGGTTCCCAGAGAAAGGGATATGGGAGTCTGGGTGGAACTTGGTAACCCAGGGAAGGGGCTACGCGGCCGTAAGACAGCAGGAGGTAGTGAAATGGGTACCCGCAAGGTGGATAAGACCGAACCTCAAAACTCATGGCAACTATGAGCTTACCCCTACAGGAACAGCTGGTGGGACGACCCCCACAACCCATACACCTCAGTGATGGAGGATTCGACTGGACCCCGACCTACTAAGAAAGCACCTTGTCCGGTTGAAAAGGAAATATTGGAGAATAGCAAAACAAACGATCGACATGGCAAGACGAGGAAAGGCTCTCTTTGCATTATCCTGCTGATACAGGTTGTATGGAGTCGACCAGGAAACACAGAATCCTAGGCCCGACAACGGGCGAGAGGCGCATCCCATTATTGCCTCCCCACCGGGGTGGAAAAATGGGAAAGTCCTGATCTCAACCTGTGTTGAAAATGTTGCAGTTTGAAAGCCGTAGTGGTAATGGTGGTGGTGGGGGGAAGGAGGTATCAAAAAAGGTATCGGATTCACGAACAGTCTGTCATCTGTAGGTCCGATTGCCCCCCCCCAAACAAATAGTCGAGTTCACAAACAGTATGATTTATTCAAGTGCAGCATTTACAAAGCAGGTTTCGATGTTAGTACAGGAAATTCTCTACTAGAGCATGGGGTTTTTAGCTAGCTCTGATGTATAAATGTGCAGTCATCACTCACCCCAGAAAATGGGAGAAGACGTCCAGTCTCGAGTCTCCTCAGGCAGCGTCCTGGCGCAAGGGGAGGGAAGGGGCCTCAGCCTCTCAACTGACCCAGGAGTTACGATGAATTCTTCCCTCCAGACTTTTCATCCTTAGTTCACCTTTTATACTTTTCTTTACATTCAGGTGGAGCTTGAGTGACTAAAGTCATACTTAACCTTGTTGTTGATTGGTGGAAAAGTTTCTCGCTTTCATTTAAAGGTACAGTCAACCGAAAATCTAAAGCGCATGCTCAGTGAGGGGTGGTCGTACCTCGGAGGCGGGTAACTTCTGGGATGGAGGTACGGTTTTCACATTGTAATGAGCAAAGTTTAAGCAAAGTTCATCATTTGCCACTTTTGCTGGCACAGCACCGGACATCTTATTGTATATCTCCCATTAGACAGCCACTGTGCAGCTTATCAGCAGCCCAGCAAAGGGAGTGCAACAGAGTTTGGCCGCGGAGCTTTCACCCCGCTCCGTCCTCCGTTACTCCCTTTTGCAGCTGCGAGGAGGGCAGATTGCGTTGCCCAGGGAACCGTGGAGGAGCAGAGTCCGTGCGCACCAACCATCCTAGAAGTGGCAACTGTGCAGCACCCCAAGCAGGCCTCTGTAATGCCAGAGCTATGTGAGGCCCTAGTTTTCCTCTCAGTTCCTGCTTTCAAACAATTCTTCTACAAACGCTCCTTCCACACAATCCACTAACATGCTTTGCTTTTGTAAGTTTTGCGGCTTCGCTAACAGATAACGCTTTATGCAAATTAATGGCACGAAGAGCAGCAAATCTCACAATACTGCCTAGTGGGACAGTGTATGGGGAATCATGGTCACCATATGGGTCATATGTTAATGTGACATACCGCTCCCGTCATGTGAATTTCACAGGGTACCTAGAGATAGTCACTCAGAAGGCTCAGAAATGGGAGAGAAAGATTACATCAGACCCCTCTGCCACCTGTGAAAGTTATAATACAATAAATATAGGCAGAGGTGTGGGAAGATTTAGCTGCGGGGATGATGAAGGAAACAGGGAGTGGATTATACCCGAAGACTTGTTTAGACACTCAGGTACAAGATGGACGAACGGTACTATAATTCTCCCCACCTGAAACGTTTCCTGCTCTAGCGCGCTATGCTTGCTGGCTGCTGCATACCTACCACCAGACAAAATACCCCCAACCCTTGTAAAATTTTTTTGCCCCCATGTCACCTGATGTCTTTTTACCGGGTAATATGAGCGAGGCACCATTCCTCGTCCTGGTGAATGCTAATATTACTTGCCTCGGCCCGATTTTAGGATCAACAGGGCTATACAAAATTCAAAGCTCGACCTGTCACTTGTTGCGGACGAATAAAGCAGTAAACACGTTGTCTCAACAGATAGCGGCAGGTTTTAGGGATGTCAACAAGATACTCAAAGCACATCACGAGGCCATCAACGTAATCTTCGAGATTCTCCAGGTGGGGGGAGGCCAGTCCAGAACATTCAAAAACCTAAAATTTTGTTGCCTGACCACAAAAGACTACGAGAAGATCGACAAGAGGTCGGAGGCCATTCAAAACGTAGGATCAGATCTGCTACAGGTGATAAGATGTAACCCAGGAAACTGGAGATGGCTTGAGAACATAGGCAACAGTATCTGGACATGATTACTATCCTGGCTCAATTGGATTGATTGTGGAAGCTTGGGTTGATTATCATTATGGTATTGATTGGTGTCTTTTGCAGCATGCCTATTTTGTCATGTATAATCCACTATGTATTGCATCAGCTACGACGCTCACAGAAACAAGGCAGTCACAATGTATGCTATTAGCAGCTTGTTCAAAGTAGTGATATTTAGGATATTTAGATTAACATGGGGGGGGGGAGATGTAGGGTACGGCGCTCGGAAGATCTCGCGATGTACGGGAAGAATAGGGAACTAAGGCATATGCCATATTAGGTAAAGAGCAACGCTTATTGGCTATATAGGCATGCTTCCGCCTTCGCTACCTTTATAAGATCCAGCCTGCGTATATTAAACGCCATTTGCAGCATCCTCATATTGGTGTCTGTGCTCTCTGGCCCAGGCACGGGTGGGACGTGCCTGGCCGCCTCGGCGGACGGAGTCGATTGCCAATGTCAGGCAACATTTAAGGAAGTATTTTGGAATTGAATGTAAAATAAGCAGATATCAGAAAGTGGTCTTTCAGGTTTCGCAGTATAAGCACACACAGAGAGCTAAGAACAGAGCAAAGCACATCCTGCATCTCTGACAGCAAACCTTGGCTGAGTCTCTGAGTAAGGCCTGATGTGATGGAAAAGATCATGCAAATAGCTTGCATGGATTTGAACTTTTATAACGCAGGCATCACCGCCATGTCATAATAATAGATATTAAGATGAGAAAGGACCCTTGTGATTTTTTAGTGGGAGAGGGGAATCAACATCATGCACAGCCATCTCACAGCTGTTGCCTTTGTGCAGGCTTTCTTTGTGGCTGTTCTTCAGTTTTTCCCTCCTTTTATTTCCCACCTGTAAAATGGGGATAAAAAACCTGCTTTCCTTGCCTGTTCATTCTACAGGCATCTTTCCCCAGATTGCACCACTTCGCTCCCTGTCTTCAGTGCAGCGACGCCTCCCTTTGCCAGGGCAAAGCGATGTTGTATCCTGGGCATTTTGTTAGGAGCTGAGGAGGCAACAGCTGCCGGGTGCTTGCAGGGTAGCCCGGTGAAGGCTGGAAAAGCCTGTGCTCCTCCTCCTGTGCCTGGGTGTCCACGCCAGGGTGTCACCCAGGCTGAGATCTGCTGTGGAGCTCTGCTGGGTGGGAAAGGCCAGTGAGGGAGAAGAGTCATTGCATCTGAGAGACAACATCCGTGCAGAAATGGCGAAGCAGAAGTCCGCAAATGGCTCTAGGCTGGAAAAGAAAGTATTTCCAAGCATCAGAGAGGTGTAGGAGCAAAACATCATCTTATAGCTGCTGCCGGAATAAAAAATTGTAATTAGATGGATCTTGATTAATGAATGGGATTGCGTTACCTAATTGCCTGCAAAAGCACAGAATGAGGCCTCCTGACTGCCAAAGTCCTGGGCAACAGCCTGCCTAGAGTGCCAGATCTCCAGCTCACCTGTCCCTTCCCGTGCGCTCGCACAGCGGCGGCCCTGACCACGGTCGGGCTTTCCTTTTGTGCTGTTGTATTTAAAAATAATAATTTGGTTAATTTGGTGGGGCAAATTGAAAAGGAAAAGAATAGCTATGAAGCTCATTTGGGGTATTGATTTGGGACTATGTACAAATTATCAGATGTCCTGGGAGAAGATCTGAAATTTCACACATCTCCTGGCGGTCAGGCCTGTTGGATAGGGCCCGGGTTCAGCAGCCACCAAGCGGCCCTCGCAGCTCCGCTCGTGGGTGTTTGGTGCCATCTATGGCCAGACGTTAGAACTTGCTCACACGTGCTAGGATTTTCCTAAAATCCTAGCATCTAGATGTGTGTTAATGAGATACACCGGTATACAATACATCTAAAAGTATATCTATGGATATTCATACATGACTGTGCTTTGGACACTACCAGTGAGCTCCTTAAGGCTATTAATAACTTCTGGATTTACTGAACGGTCTTCAGATTGGCCTTTATAGACCTCTGCTAGCCCACGGTGTACTAGTCTGGGATATGGCATCAGGAAACTTTACTGGAGATAAGGAAACATGGTGCCTTTGGGAGAATGTACAGATCATATTTTTCTATTTGAATTTATATTCATCACAGACATCAGCCTCTGTCCTTTCCCTTCCTCCTACTGGTCATCCTCAAGGACGGGTGGCAGTGGCACTGCTGAAAGCTGGGGGGCTGTTTCAGGGACATTTCCTGGCTGTGCCCCGAAGCTTCGTGGAGCCACCTCTTAGATTTCCACGTGGAAAGGCTGTGCGGAGACCTTGGCAGGATGGACCTCAGCAGGTCTGTCCCTGGCTGTGGTATGGCATGTCCATGTTTGCATCTCCTGAGGAGTGACCTCAGTGAGACCCCACTTTCCTTGGGCAGGCAGGTTGAGCACGTTCCTTCATTAGCCTGGGGCAGTCCTGCTTGTCCCCAGAGCTGCGGACTAACATGAGTCCATGTGCCGAGGACTAAGCTCAGTCCTGCACACTGAGCCTGGCAACATCTCCACATTCACCTGAACGTGCTCAGAAGTGAGACCCTTTCGCAGGCAACGTGCTGGGAGGGATGTGGTTTTGGGTTCAGACACCGACACTGAGGTGTTTATGCCTACACATGGGCCTAGTGTCAGAGCTGCCATCGCCACTGAGACTGAGCAGAAATGGGATGCTACCAGCCAGCAATGGGCACCCTGCGCCTTTCGAGATGCCCTAGGGTATCTGACTCCTCCTCACGAAGCAGCCACGTGTGACAGCAGGAGAGCTGAGTCCTGCTGGAGCAGGAGCTGGAGGCCTGTCAGGACATCCACAGTGATGTTTATTTAGCCCTAGATGCCTGTGTGAGGGTGAATGCAAGCACTTAAATTCAGGTGTGTTGGCCTGGAGGTGAATCCTGCTGACTCTGTTGCTGATCTGAGCTACAGGTGGCATCAGAGCACCTGGTGGGATCACGGCATAAAACAGGCCTCAGAATTTCCTGCAATTACACAGACTACTGGGTCAATAATTTCTGCCGACGTAACTAACGGCTGCGATGCTGGTGAGTCAGTTTAAATTTTGGGAGCTTCTGCTGACTTTAAAAGAAGAATATTTTAAGTGGTTATTTAAGTAGCCAGATTACTCTGAAGGTGCCCATAGATCCATATCTTAAGTCCTTCTCATTTCACATTTAAGCATGCGAACAATCTCCTGACAACTTCAGTGAAATTTCTGATAAAATACTCGAGTGATGAAGGTGTTGTGCATACACATGTATCTATGTGAGAGAGAGAAAGAGGAAGGGAGATCCATTCCTGTAATTTCCCTAAGGTCAGCTGTCTCAGGTTGATTATAATGTTGCCATAGACTACATATGAGCCAGAATTTTGCTTGTCAGGGTTTTGAAGGCTCAGAATTTGAAAGCCAGCTCACTATCTGTCATATTTACTTAGTCAATAGGCCACAAATTACTTTGCTAAATTTTAGGAAATAACATTGTTTAAAAAGAGGTATTGCCACCAAGTGTTCCAGCATCTCTAGGGAGCAAATGTTATGGATGAATGCTCCTGATCTAAATTGTTTGAGACACATATTGCAAGAAAGAGCGACGTAAGTAGCTGAGGAGTAATGAATAAAAAAGGCAGACACATGTCCCCAGCATACAGAATTTAAAAGAAAGAAGTTGTGAAGATACTAGGAGTGGGTGCAAGATCATTGACAGAGAGGGTTTAATATGATTAAGCTGTCAAATGAGAGAAGTATTGCATTGGGAAGTACTCGAAGTAGACAAAACATTACAGCAATGCTCATGAAGAATGTATTTCCTAACACTGAAAGCAGAGGGAACAAGACTGAATATACATTGTCAGGAATATCTGAATTTTGCTAGAGAAAGTGAAATTATTCCCTAATAGTCTAACAACCATAGCATTTTCTTAAGAGAATCTTCTCATTCTTCAGTCCGGCAAGAGGCAGAAGTCCTGCTGGACCAGGCAGTTCTTTGATATGCTGTCACTTCCATCCTGCATGTCAAAAAAAGGGGAAAAAATGGGAGGAAGAAATAAAGAACTTCTGAAAGACACATATTCTTCTTAAAGTAACTGTGTTGGTAAGGCATAACCGATATTGCGTGTGGCTTGGGTATGGCAAAAAGCCTTAAAGAGGCTTTGATGTTGGAAGATCAAGCTGATCCACAGAGAGAATCATAGAATCACAGAATGCGTAAGATTGGAAGGGACCTCTAGAGGTCATCTAGTCCAACCCCCCAGCACACGCAGGGTCACCTAGAGCACGTGGCACAGGACTGCGTCCAAGCGGGTTTGGAAGATCTCCAGAGAAGGAGACTCCACAACCTCTCTGGGCAGCCTGTTCCAGCGCTCTGTCACCCTCACTGTTAAGAAATTTTTTCTTAAGTTCCTGTGGAACTTTTGGTGTTTCAGTTTGTGGCCATTACCTCTAGTTCTGTCGGTGGCCACCAGTGAAAAGAGGTCACCACCATCCTCCTCACTGCTTCCCTTGAGGTACTTATAGACACTGATCAGGTCTCCTCTCAGCCTTCTCTTCTCCAGGCTGAACAGGCCCAGCTCCCTCAGCCTCTCCTCATAGGGCAGATGTTCCAGGCCCCTGATCATCCTTGTAGCCCTGCGCTGGACTCTCTCCAGCAGCTCCACATGCCTCTGTGGAGCCCAGAACTGGACACAATACTCCAGATGCGGCCTCACCAGGGCTGAGTAGAGGGGCAGGATCACCTCCCTCGACCTGCTGGAGATGCATTTCTTAATGCAGCCCAGGATCCCATTGGCCTTCTTGGCCACGAGGGCACACTGCTGCCTCATGGTCAACTTATCATCCACCATGACACCCAGGTCTTTCTCTGCAGAGCTGCTCTCCAGAAGGTCGGTCCCCAGCCTGTACTGGTGTCTGGGGTTATTCCTCCCCAGGTGCAGGACCTTGCACTTGGCCTTGTTGAATTTCATGAGGTTTTTCACCGCCCAGTTGTCCAGTCTGTCCAGGTCCCTCTGGATGGCAGCGCAGCCCTCTGGGGTATCGGCTACTCCTCCCAGTTTGGTATCATCAGCAAACTTGCTGAGGGAGCACTCTGTGCCTTCATCCAGGTCACTGATGAATAAATTGAACAGGACTGGACCAAGGACTGACCCCTGGGGACACCGCTAGCTACAGGCCTCCAACTAGACTCTGCACCGCTGATCACCGCCCTCTGAGCTCTGAGAAATAATTTGTTTGCCTGAATATTTCTTCTGATATGTTCATTTGCTACATAAATATTTGAAATATTTGATAAAGTCTTTTTAGATTACACTTCATTTCATCAACTTTCTGATCGGTGGTACAGTTTTGATATTGACTGTAGGTGTAAATTCATCTTGTGTTTGTGTGTGTATGCGTGTGTGTATATGCGTGTGTATAATTGTTATTGCATACTTATTAATATTATTGCACTATGTTTGTACTCGAGATAAACCTCTTGCATTTAATGATTAGATGTCTCAAAGTGGAAATCTAAATGAAAGCAGGAAAATCAAAAGTACCTTTTCAGTAATTGCAGTCTTAATAAAATACTTACTATTCTTGAACTTTAAAACTAGAATATTGTTTATTCTAACAAATGCTCTAGCTTTTCTTAATGTGAGAGAGGTCAAATCAGGCTTTTGTGTGCAGGGTCTGCAGCACAGATAGAAGGGAAGGAAACATTTCCAGATTTGTAACATTTGACCATGTCTTTATTAAAAGAAACCAGTACATAGCCAGCAGCTTCACTTCTGGCAAGGCATCTAAATGCAGCCTTGCAAACAAGCCAGTTTGTGAAGTCGAAGCAATAGTCAGCCCTGCTGAAGCAGAAATATCTATCATTTCACTTGGCTCGTTGACAAAGACGCAGTCATCTCCGAAGCCCAGAATTATCCACTGCCGTTAATCCTACTTCCCTTTGCTGAGAGCACAGGCGGCCCCCGATTTGCCCCATCTTTAACAACTTTGCTGAGCTTCAATTATCAAAATTGCATCCGTTTGCCATGGAATCTGGATTGCCAGAATCTCCCCTGTTATCTGCTGCTTCCCAGGGCCACCGGCGCAAGCCTGGCCCACGCTCACTCTAGGGTTACACGTCAGGAGAGCTCCATAATTAGAACTGACCACGCAGATGTGCTTCCAGAGACTATGTAGCTGAAAAGCAGCACATAATAATAATAATAAAAAGCTGATTTCAAGCTACACCGCTGCTGCTTTCTGTTGCCAGCTTTCCTCCGCCGTATTGCACATCACTCTGGCTCCATTCATTTGAGCACAGGTAATTAATACCTTTTCCATTATTAAAGCCTGGGGAACAGAAGATGAAATCCTGCCTTCACTAAAGTCAATAGCAGAATGCCTGTGAACTCCAGTTTCTTGAGTATCAGGCCAACAGGGATCATTAGATTGTCCTTGTATATCATTGATATTGATGTTGAGCTGGACTACTGCCCATCTTCCAGATGGCATCCAAGCTGTAAGTCCAAGGGGACAGAAACTCCTCAACTATCCTTGGTGGTGGCTTAGTTAGTTACTATCCCACAAAAAAAAAAAAAAAAAGGTATTTTTATCCTCTTAAACCTTACCTAGTTTTAAATTTCAGATACTGATTTTTGTTACAGCTTACCTTTCCCTATGGAAGACCTTTCCTACTTATTATTTTTTCCCCAAAAAGGCGCTGATGCACTGTCATCTCTTTGAAAAAAATAATATCTTTAACTACCATGAGTAACAACTACAATTTCTGCACTTTGCCAGAAAGCATCTCATTTCTGTGACTTTTGCCTGCATTACTTCTCATTCTCCAGTATCTTTAGAAAATGGGTACGAAGGACTCTGCAGTAATTTAATATCCACCTCGCCACCTCCAGCACTACTATCTTGCCACACGTTTCCTAACAGCACCTCCATCCAAACACACCCTTTGGGGCACTAGCTTCTCATGCTGAGTTGCTGGTCACTGTGCTCCTATATCCTTTCCAGAATATATCCCTCTTGTACAAACAGGGCTTGGATATGTTGTTCCAAGACATGTGAGACTCCATCTGACTGTGTTAAAACACATTTTGGTGCTGTTTACTGCCTAATTCAGATCTCTGTGTATGGCAGTTTTATCATTGTGATACTTACCTCATTATTACATGCACTATACTGCCAGTCCTTGTCCTCAGTTTAAGGGGTACTAGTGATATTAATAGAGAGATTTAGTAGAGCATGTAAACTATGCATAAAGGCCTGTCCCTAATAAATGTACACCATAATTTGTGTTTTAGGCCCTGAAATCTGGTGCTGCGTGCTGTTGTGTAATGCTTCACACTTTCGTAGCCCATTCTGTCTGTGGATCTGATACTCTACCAAGAATAATGAGTCAAGCTCCACAAAACTCCCCTCAAGCAGCCCTTGTGCTATTCCCAACCTTTAGATGATGAAATGGAATGACAGAAAGGATAAGGAGTGCCCAAGGTCACCTCGAAAGTCTACAGCAGAACCAATTCTGGAATTAAATTTCCTTCTTGCTGGCCTTGGGCTTTCACCACAAGACTGTTCCTGCTCTCAAGCCTATAACATTGCAAAAAACAAACAAAACAAAACAGAAAAACCCTCACTCTTATTATTAAGAAATAATTTTGACAATGTGCATGCAGATATCTTTACACCCCCCCAAAATGTTAGTGCACTAATGTAACAGAGAAGGCACAGATGGCTGGCAGTAAAAGAAGAGTTTGCAAGGTCAAGCTAGAATTAAGGTTTACATCCAACTTCACCTGTTTTAATTACATTTTCCTGAAGATCATCCTTCCTGTGCACTAAGAAAGCAGATATATCTGTGGAAAAAAAATCATATGTTATCATGTAATTAAGGAGTGTTTCGGGGTTATGCAGCCAATCTAGCTATTGTCAGTGCGACTCCTGCTCACTAGTTCCTGGAGTCATACGATGTGCAGTGGACAAGGCAGGGGACTGCAGGCAATTGAATGCTGCCCGCGAGAGGCCGTTTCTCTCTTGCCTCTGTCATTTTT
This sequence comes from Tinamus guttatus, assembly GCF_059628265.1. NCBI lineage: Eukaryota > Metazoa > Chordata > Aves > Tinamiformes > Tinamidae > Tinamus > Tinamus guttatus. The sequence continues at coordinate 130,660 of NW_028288619.1, forward strand.
GATTTTCCTGTGGCCCAACAGGAGACATTTGGGGCTACATTACAAAAGTGTTGAACATTCACAGCTGCACTTAGAAAATGACTTGCTGCAATTTCAGAACAAACACACAAAAAGAGCTTGAGCTTTTAAAACTGGGCAGCCAGATTTAGACAATATGTGGTAATAATAGATGATAAGATCTGTCCCTCAGGGTGTAGATCTCAGGCCCCTGTGCACTAAATCGAATTGCTACTGTGCTACTTATACTAAGTAACATTGCTAGACAGTGATAATATTGCAAAGAATCGTCAATCTCATGAGGAGATGAATAATTTAGTGGAGGATTGAATCATGTGCAAACAACGGGTAAGTATTAGAGTGGCCCAACGCTCTGTAAGAACGGCCCTTCTTGGGCAAGAGCGAGGCAGGAGTTCAGTGAGACTGTTCTCAAGTCTGTGAGTTCCAGTGAACTCAAATAAAGTTATTCTTTTATTTTTGTCATCCTGTAACTTTAAAGTGTTGATTAACGCTTCAAAAGCAGTCACCTTCTCTTACTGTATGTCTCTGCACACTCAATCCTAGGTGTACTAATTTTTCAGTTGTCTCTTACCACCAACAGCAAGTAGGGGGTCCCATAAACATGCAAGTAGTGTGAAAAAAAATGTGAATTGTATGCAGAAGTTAAACCAGATCCTTTTTAACAAACAGCATGTGTAGATAATAATAATGCCCCTTTGGTTTTAATAGGTACTTTTTGTGCTGCCTTCCTCTCCTCGGGCTCATTCTCTTTGAAAATCCCAGGATGTTTCTGGTCCTGAGAAGTGGCTATATTTTCCACCGCGCCTCGGTCCTGACCCAAGGGACTCCCTGGCAGTTTGGGGACTGCCTGAAGCTCTTCACTGTCCGCCAGTACTGCTAGCCCTCTGAAATCAAAGTTTCTTGGCCCCTCGGGGCTGATTTTTCAGCTAAGTCCATCTCAGAGCATCTCCGACAATCATTGCAAGGCACAAAAAAAAAAAAAAAAGCCCAAAAGAGGACGCTCCAATAAAATTCCAAGTCTGGAGATTTTTTTAAGGATGGTCATCAATCCACTTGCCGCTTTGCCCTTAGTTTGGTCCTTGAAATCCAGATTATGCAGTCCAGTGACCAGGACACATTAAGTGACAGTGCCGATGTCGCTCGCTGGGACGCTGCTTTTCAGCACCGTCTCCTCTCTAGATGGTAAAACAGCACAAACTCCAGGCGATTCTTTGATGCCACCACTTGGCTGCCTTAAATTGCTTCCAGGTATTGGCAGCCCTGTTTTAGTTTGGGGCCACACTCAGCACACCGACTTCCTCCTTACCAGCAAGTCGGGATTTACATCTGTCCGAGGACTTCACGCTTATAAAAATCCGTTCTTTGTCTGGGTGCAAAATTAGGCAGTGACAAAAAAATCAGAACACTGTTATCTGGTCTGCTGCCAAACTAGATCAATAGTATAACATAATATAATAGCTTAATTATGACAGCAGATTGTAATGAAATAACCTGTATTACATGATTTCTGTTCTAGCTTCATATAACAGATTTCGATAGGGCTTTTTAGAGTATATGTTTTAATTTGGAGAGGAAGGACATTTTTTTCTCCTAGCTTCAGAGAACTTTTAAGGCAGTCAGCCAATGCAGAAGGTGTATTTGGAAACTTTCCCTTTATTCAATTAAGATAGCTGGGAGCAACCCAGGTTCAATGCAACGCGTTCTCTAACCAGCTCTCATTACATTTATTATTCTCTTTCTTTTTTTTTTTTTTCTCTTTTTTTTTAGCTTAGATCTCAGGTAAAACCAGTGAGAATAAAAAGCTATTAAAAAGCCATTCGGATGAAGGTCTGACTTCGACTTGCAAAAAGCAAGAGAGCCAAGGTTAAAACTGTCACTGTAAGGAGACCTCTACAGTATTAAAGAGACACAATGAGAGCAAGCTAAAAATGGCATTTCAGTAAAAACTCCAAATTCTTCTCTGTATTTGCACATTTGTTACAGGGCTGACTCCCACTTGCGTTAGGTGACTAATCTTGTTGCAGTGCAATAACTCATATAAGCAAGACAAATAGGACTTACCCTTTACTGATTGCTAGCTCTGCTGAATTACCCTGCTCTTTAAATGTACATACCCTCATTTTAACAACTGCACTGATTTACATTTTCAATATTTCCCCCTACCAATGAAAGGACGAGCAGGATTTTAGAGGAAAAATCGGTAAGAATAGCTATGTAAATCTCGTTAAACCAGCCTTGCTTGGCACGCTCCAAGCACTGCCATCACAAGAGAGCCAGGAGAAAAGTGTATAAAATCAATGCCATGTCTAATTCTGTTCCCCAGTCTTGCAGATTTTTTAATTAAAAGAAAAAATTCTATATCCAACATGTGCTTAGACAGGGCTGAATTCAGGGCTTAGAGTGGTAAATCATTCCATAATTGTTTTTGGAGAGCAGAGTTAGCACAAAAGCTAACTGGGACTTTAAACCCTGTAGCAGGAATGCTGCCTCGCTGCTGTTCAAACACCCATTTATCTCCTTACAGAAACATGACTCCATAACCTGCAATGAAATTTGTACCCTTTTGGTCACCTGTGACTACAAAAAAAGAGGCTCGTCAGGAATTAGAACAGTATCCATCAAATGCTGTTTGCTTCTGAAGCTGAATGCATTGATTTTTTAAACTAAAGGGTCTAAATGCCAATAATATATCTATCCTAGTCAGCAGTTAAGTGCATTTTGAAGTCACACAGGATGCTGAATCTTAGGGAGAAGGAATTGCAGACTATTTTCCGTTCTGCGTGGTTACGCATTACTAGTTTGCTTCAGGAATGCTTCACAGATTAAATTGCGATCATCTAAGTTCAAAAATTGGGAAAAGGAAATACGCAAACATTCAGGATATTCTCCTAGGTTCAGTCTAACACACTCGAAGTGTTCCTTCAGCAGTCTTGTAGTCAGCTGGTCTACTTAGACAATGAGAGGCTTCACAGTATATATATTTTATATGTATATACGTAGTATTATTTCATATGTGTTTGTGTGTTTATATATTCACACACTATATACACATATATAATGTGTATATATATATACACTATTTATACACATAGTATATTTATTAGTATTAATGAATACTATTCTCCTTCAGAGAAGGATGTTTTCCAATTTTCTGTGAGTTTAGTAAGATCACCAAGGGTCATCGTGGCAGCATGTGCTCGTGTGGCATTTTCCAGTGCACTACAGCTAATTTTTCAGTGTAGGGCAGCTTATTTTTTTCCTCTTCTAGGTGTTCTGCTCATAACAAATAGCCTGTGCTGTGTATGCACACTTGTATAATCAGGAAATTTCCTCGTGTGATCCCCACTAGCTAAAAAGCTCTTAGCTAGTCTTGGGTTCAGCAGACTGGGACGACCATACGGAGATTTCTGTGTTTGCAGACGGATGCTTCTCGTGTATAAAATCCCTCTTACCAGCAGTAGGCTCATCTACACGGGCCGCGGTACTTCTGGTAAAATGTGCAATAATGAAGTCTGATTTCTGGAGGAAGGGAGAGGTGCTAGTAAGGTCTCTGCTCCAGTATTCCCAGGGTCCTGAAATCCCAAGAGATAAAAGGACATGGCATAAATAGGTGGGAAGTGCTGTGGACGGCAGGGAAGCAGCCGTGCCTGCCGCTTGCTGCTTCTGAGAGCAGATGTCCTCTTCCTCCTCCATCCATCTGGGAGTGTGAAACAGAGGGAATTTCCTCTCCCTGCGCTTTCTCCACCTCTCCCACTCAGTTTCAAGAATGTCTATGGAAGCCCATTTACTCACGCTTCCCGGAGAGCTCCGATGCCACCCCCCTCCTGAAAATCTGCTTGCCTTTTAGAAGGGGATGGCAAAGAAGGACGATCTGAAGCAGGCACAGCAGGCTTGTGATTCATGGGTCTCCTCACTCTGGATTCAACCCAAAGCCTATTCTTTTGCTGCTGAAGACCAGGTATTCATCCTGCGCTTCAGTAGCCTCGAAAATTACCAGCTGCAAGGAAGTGTTTGCCCCTTTGAAGCCCTCAGTGGGAGCGTGTGAAGACACCAAGCGCCTCCGTTATCTCCTTTCCAGCGCAAATTCCTGGCAAGAGTTTCTCTACCCCAACAGCTCTCCCACAGTGAGCTGCATAGGCCATTTCTAGAGCTGCATCTCCACCTCTGCGGACCTGTGGTGCTGGAGGGCAATGGACCCTGCTCTGGTGATAAGTGTGTAAATGCGAACTAAAACCACAAATACTTTGAAGGTTGTAGAAACAGCAACAGCTAAAGACAAGGACAGAGTTCCAATCACTCTTTTTTTGTGAGGACTGGGGAGCAATGTTTCTGCAAGGATACTTAGAGCACTGGCGTTCCCGCAGTGGCATGGGTGCCCAGCTTCTGTCCATGTTTTACCTGCGTTTTCTTCCATTATTTTACTAAGAAAATGTCATTTTCTTCACTTTGTTGAAGACAAGACTTGCATACTAGGCACTATAAAAAAAAACAGTTTTCCTTACTTCAATAAACTATCTCCAAAGTAACCAATTGCCAGCTGAGTATCACTGATTTCATCTTTTCTAGATCATTAAATGTTAAGTAGCTGTTTCTTGCCTCTTGAGTGGATGCTTGAGGCAAGTTCAATGCAATTCTTATTGCTGTTTATCCTACTATTTTTTGCTTTGTTTCTGTTTCTTAAATTTAGTATTGTCCATTCTGGAGAGCAGATATATAGTGGCCCAAGATATATCCCAAGTCACTGAAAAATATTATCTAATTCTTTATTTACTGTAGATGCTAAATGGAGAAGGAATACTTAACTATATTCCTATTACGGAAAAAAAAAAAAAAAAAAAAAGGTTGTATATGCACATGTAGTGATATCTCAAGTATTTATTTTTCCTCTAAAATACTAAAAGAAATTATTTTATGTTGTGGATTGATCATGAGCCAGAACTAAGTTTACAAACTCAAAGTGTTTAGCAATTGGAAAGAATTCGCATCATCCAATTGGCCAGAACCCGTAAACTTATGTGGAAAACTTAAGGATGACTCAGTCAATTTCAGAGAGAATTTTTATTTGGCTGTAGTTTACAGTGTCAGGTTTGTGAGCAAAGGGTATTAAAACTGAATTCCAGAATTGTGAATAAAGAAAGTTCTGAAAGGCTTATGAAAACCTTGAATGACATAATTGTAATAAAAGCATTTTTTATCTGAGTTCTTAGGATTCCTGCATTTGTATGGAATTTTGCATCATAAAGAGGATGTGCTTGGTTTTCATGAGAATTTCTGATATAGTTAACCCAACGACGTCTCAAAAAAAATCAAGTCACTCTTACAAAATTTCTATGCAAGATTTTATACTTTTTGTAATTCATACTTTTCATTTCAAATGAAGCCTAGAGGACCCAACTTCTTGCTTTACATCTTTATCAAATACATAGAGAAAATCTGCCAAATTTTAACGTTGTGTTCTGTTCTTTTGTCTACCCTCTTCTTACATTCCTTGCTCTCATAAAGCATCTAAATGAAAACTTTCTACAGGAATACTGGGCCAAATTATGTCTAAAATGTTAAAGAAGGCAAGTTAATGAGTACAGAGAATTGTAAGTGCATGAGGAATGCATAGACAGGCTGCCTATATCTAATGTGTTTGGATACATAGAGGTTAACTCATGATTTTTGCTGCCAAGGCACAATAGGAAAGTAAGCTTGAAGAACTTGGGCTCTGTTTTTCGCAGTTTGTGAGTAAGCTGCTGCTTTTTCTTCCTTCCAAATTTCTCTGCAGCAGTTTTAATAATGTTTTAAGTGCGCCCAAGTGCTGTGAAGAACCAACATGCTGAAAAAAAGAGCACGCAGGGGCATTCCTGCTTTGTCTCACGTCATCTACAATACTGCTCCAAAGAGTTTAAATGCCACAGGGATCCATAACTGAACACTACAGACTGCTCTAACATTTTAAATCAAGGCTTACCACAAAATTTAGGCCTAGCTTCTTCAACATGACTGAGCTAAGGTCTGTTTGATGGCTTCTAGCGACCACTAAAATTCTTCTTGGTGCCTGGTGCAGGTTGGAATAACCATGATGCAAGGCTCGAGGGTCCCCAGTACTATTATTCGTGGTTGAAATCAGCCATCTCTCCTTTCCATAAGTTGGCTGGACACTTTTATGCCAATAAAAGTAATCACTTGTGGGAAGACCGCAGTAGGTTTCCAGACCCTTATGTGACCAGAGCAGAATAAAAGGGCCAAGGCCAAATTGCAATCCAGGCCCACTACACTTAGTTCTTTGTTTGCTGATGCAGATTGTAAGCAGCTACCTTTAATCTTCAAAAATGAGTGTTTTAAATTAATAATGATGTTGACAAGCTGCAATCTAAATAAATTATTCCACTTCATTACTTGGACTCCAAAGTCATTATCGGAGACTGGAATGACTATCAGGCATTCTGGACTCCAGGCTTTTAGGGATTCAATGAACTCTCCCATGTCATTCTTGAGCGAGAAAGAACCATTCATCCCTATCGATAGATTAATTTATTGAATGTTGATACTGCTACTAATGTGTATAAAATACATTCCAGGTTTAAAGGAATGGTATGCTCTTCTCATACTGATAAGCTACTGCTTTTTTCTTAATAGAAAAGAAAGCTCAGGAGACTCAGTTATTCAGGCCTGGCTGTTTTATTAGTTGTGACGCTATTAAGAGCGTCACCAATCAGAAATATTAAAGTATACTGTGATTGCTGCACACCATTCCTAATGGAGACAAGCTCAGTGTGCTTATTCTAAATACATATTCCATTTGTCTACAGCAAACGAACAGGTAGTATACAGCAGATACGTCAATCAGAGTCTGCTGCTTTTTTTTTTTCCCCACTAATTTATTGTGTGCAGCACTCACTTCACAAACTCAGCAAACTCAGAGACACTCTTTACTAACCACATCTAGGCAGAGAATTCTATTGCTACCCGGAAATAAAAGGGGCACCTATGAACTTTTGCTTTTTTGAGGAGTATTTATCAAACAGTTTTATAATCCCATCAAAACCTAGTGCAAGTCAAAAGCACTCTCTAATCCTCCAGTTTTACCAAAAGGGATTTTTTTTTCATATCATTAATTACTGAAAAGACATATAAATCTGTTAGTATCATGCAATTTGTAGCCTCCCTCTACTTTAGTCCCACTCAAATTCATCAAGATGAAACACCCACAAATACTGAGTGTTCTGCCCTGATCTGCCAAGTCTGACACTGCAAACACAAAAAAGATGCAAAAGGATAAACTTCTATATCCAATGTTCAGTACAGCAGTAACACTTATAAATGCTATTTATGCAGTTAAAAGCTACATACATTGAATAAGCTATCTGTATCTGTGTAATTAATACTGTTTGTATATTGGAATAATGACATATTTTCTGTATGACATCCTTGTTATGTCTTTTTTTTTTCACCGAGAAAGATTTTCCTGCCCATTTTTAAGCCTGCTGCCTAGACATTTACTAACAGATTTTTTTCACGCTGAATAAAGATAACCCTTTATTGCTTTTTCTCCTTAGGTCTTTAGCACCACAAACAGCTTATTATATAACGTCCCTAGCAGTGCCAGCAGTGTGGCAAGCACTTCCTAGACACAAAGAAGTGGCCTATTACCCAGGGGTAATAATATTTGCCTTCCACGCAGTGAAGTCATGAGGTTAAATTAGCATTTGTGAGCTACTTGGAGTTCCTTGAATGGAAGCCCTCATAGAAATAAAGGATAAAGCAAAGCACGTTGCGAAGCAAAAATGTTAACAGTCAATACTGTTCAATGATAGCCATAATTTTTTTGTTAGCAACCTATGGAAATGAGATCAACGCTGGATCTGGACTCAGTTGCTATTTAGACAGAAGTCTTTAATATAGGCATTTAATTATATATTCAAAGATATTAAATAAATAGTCCAGTAAGCCTGGTCCTTTAGGCAAACCTTGTCCACATCCTGGTCTCGCTCCGTGTTTGCTTATAGAGATATAGTTATCTTCTAAGCATAGGCCAATAGTCTTTAGCATTCTTCTCTTGCAGGTACTACTATGCTTTCTTTTATATATCCTTCCCTGGGCTGTTTCTGAGTATCTGGTCACTTCGCTTAATCACAATTTATCCTAAAGATCATTTTTACCATCCTGCCCATCAGAAGGAGTGGAATAACAGCACATTATTTGAAGAAGCCATGCATGCTTCATGTGAAAGTGTCTTAATATTATCACATTTTCTACTTCTAGCCTCTATTTCCTTTCGCAGTCTTAAATTTAGCTCATTATTAGTTCTCACATATGAGATTTTGAATAGCAGGGTCAATAACTTGTTCCTGTCAATCCTGTCAATTTTCTTAAAAAATAATTTTAAAAATCCCCACACTTTTCAGACATGCAAAATACTCAAAATACCACTGCTTTCAAGAGAGAGACAGCACTTGTAGAAAATAAGCTGTCTCTTCAGAGAGCTGAAGATTTTAAAAGTCTCAATAAAGTTGGCCTCCTCCTTCTTATAGATGGAACTCAACATGTCATCAAGAAATGTTTGGCAACTTTCTGGATTCGAAGTATTTATCATGAAACATCTTTCTTAGAGCAAGTTAATCTGCAGCGGCAGAGTAGGAACAGTTAGGCTTACCTAGGAATGATGTTTAAGTGCCCTTTGTTAAACTCTGTTTTGATAACAGTGCTAATCCACCTGGACCTCAAGGAGAAATTAACTGATGTCTTTTCTTTAAGCAATACTTGGGTTTGCCAACCAAAGCCAGGTCCTGCACCTGCTATGGATATTGTTCTTCCCTATGACAGCCTAACAGCATCGTATAGGATTCAAGGAATGACTCATCTCCATTGCACAGAGAATGTTTTTAAGACTACAGGGAGCTCACCTGCCTGCTCAGTGCCAAATTGACAACTCTATTTTTTGTAGTCTTGATTTTCAAGAGGTTGAAAACTGGTTTCCCATATTTCTATTCAAGTATAAGCTTATTTGATACTGCTCATTACAGTTCTCTGCATCAGAACCGGGCAAATAGCCCAACTACAGACTTGCCACTGTGGAAGTCAATCATTAAATAATCTAACTAAGTTGGAGGAACAACAACAAAAAAGCTTTCCCTTCATGGAAAGCAACCCATAGTCCTGCTGCACATTTCCAGCAGGAAGGGGCAGAATGAAGCAGAAAGGAAGCCTCCCCACCCTCTGGTCCATTTTCTCAACTTTCTTTAAAAAAAAGGACATAGGCGTATGAGAATTGAAGCAGTCTTGTAGTAGTGGTCTCACCCATGCTGTACAAAGAGGTGAAAATCACACTTGAGCCCTGTCCATGGCACCTGATTATAAAGTCAGGAGTCTGACTAGGTCTTACCTTGTACCAACACACTAGAAGTCCAAATATGTTGTTTGCCTGCTCTGACCCCTAATCCTTTTTCAGGGCAAAAGCTTTCCAAGCATGTAATCTTATAGGATTTGCTTCTGGATATATGTACTTGATTGTATTAAACTGTTAGTAATGATCCCAGTTTTTCCAAGCAATCCAAAATCAGAAGGGCTTTGTCTTTTATATGGCTGGGACATAGTCAACATTGTACAAGAGCAAGTGAATTTATAATGCATTAAGTCAAGAGGAAGGAGTTGACTGATTACATCCTATCACCAAAATGGCCCTTAGGTTACCACCAAAGGTCATAATTGAAAGTGTCCTGATGGGGTGGACTACGCAGGCTGAAGAGCAATCTCAGGCTTGGAAGTGTGGGAAGTGGGAGCAGAACAAGCCAAGCCAGCGAGGCAACTGCCCCAAAAGCACAGCTGAAGGATTTGGTCTTGCATTAACAGACCATTGAAGGCCATAACAAAATAATAACGTGCACTGAAGACACCAGAACTATTGAAAGACCAGCTATTAAGTACTGCTAAAAACATAAATTTTAGCATATTTTCATGTAGCTAATTGCCTAATCCTGTTTTTCAACAGAAGTAATTGAACAGAGCGGTAATTTGGTCCTAAGGTATTAACAGCTTACAACTTTCCTCTCCTTCTAAATGCACGATTATATATATATATATATATATATTTTTTTGCTTAAAAATTATTCTACCCTCTGGGTTGAATATTTTACTTGTATTTTACTAGAGTATTTGACATATATCTGATGTCTATTGAACCTCTGCTGAACAAATCTGTCACTGAAATTATAACTTCAGACATTTATTAACAGTCTTTGACAATATTTTGCTGTCATTTTACTTTACAGCTGTGTATTCCCCAGCAGAGAGCTGCAGGAGATGGGGTACATGGTATGTGGTCAAAAGCTTCATCCTGAAGTTTGGCTGTTATTACCCTTTTACTCGCTGTGAGGAAACTGCATTATGCTGGATCCCCGTAACCTCTTCCTTGTAGTTTAGCTTCTTTCTACAAAACATTAAGTTCTTATCTCATTAAAACCCGCTTCCAGGACAGCAAAAAAAAAAAAAAAAAAAAAAAAAAAAAAAGCCTAAATGAACTTTTCACATCACATGGCAGAGTTCATTCTTACCTCTTGAGAAGTAGATGTGTTGCCCTTCCTGGCCTTGTCCAAGGCCCACTTTCTAAGTAGTTTTTAGCTAACATGCTTTCTGTCATTCAGCTCAGAGATAACATATACAATCAAAACTAGATAACATGTAAAATCAAAACATGCTGTAAGCACATATAATCTACAGAAAGCATTTAGTACATTAAAGACACTGCTTAACAATAGCCCCCTTTCTACAAAAACGGACGATTTCCAGGTTTCCCTGAGAGGCTATTGGGTCTCCATCTTTGGACGTAACCAAAACCCAACTGGACACATTCCTGGGCAACCTGTTCTAGGTAACCCTACTTAGGCAAGGGACTGGACCAGATGATCTCCAGAGGTCCCTTCCAACCTCAGCTATTCTGTGATTCTGTGAATTTGTGGCCTTGATTTGCTTTCAAGAGCCAGATAGTTGTGAGAGATGAGGCCTAACTTTCAAGAGTTACTGCAGCTTTATTTTACAAGTACTTCATTTTATTTTACAAAGAAAATAGATTACCTTTTCTTGACAGGCTTTTCTTTTTGCAAGAGCATCTCCTTGATAAGCCTTTCCTAAATTGACCCACAGAAATCATGCATCGCAGCTTTGCTCAGGTAAATCCATCAGGGATTTATCTTATTATTTGGGTCAATACTGGCTTTGATGGTGTCTGTGAGAAAAGGCCCGAAATGCCTGTGTGTTGTAGCTGCCTGGTCTGCATCATGCTATAATCTGTCCAGACCATCAGTCACCACAGGAGACCGCAATTCAGTGAAGGAACGATGTGCATCTCACCTGTCACCTCTCCACACTGCTGCCACTGCAGGAAGAAAAGACTGAGAGAAGGAAAATGGCCAGAGACAGAACGACTTTGTCTGGATGACACTTTTGTGATTTTTCAGGCATAGCCTGAAAGCTTGTGCTACCTCCTCTCAGTGCAAGTTAGAGCAGCCTAGTGCTTGCACTAGCAGAGCAAACAGCAACCAGACAAGTAAGAATTAAAGGAGCATCCTCAGTTCTACACACAACAGCCATAGCCAGGATTACATGGGCCCAACACAAGCAGAGTTTGTGTGTGCGACTGACCCAGTGCTTCCTCTCCATCTTCTAGCCAACAGCTATTCACCACCGCTAGAAAAAAACACTGACACTTTCATGGTCTGACTAGCTGAATAATGGACCTTTAGCAAAGGAGTTGAACAGTTTTACCTCGAGCAGAAAACATACTGACCACAAAGGCAATGTAGATAAAAAGTCTGTTCCATGAATTTCTCGTTAAACATGGCACATCATAGAAAAATGAGATTTGGACTTTATCTTGGCAGTGTTCTTCCCTCCTTGAATGCATAATGCAGCTTTGATGAGTTTCTTCAGTATTACTTACAGGGTCTGGGTTCTAATACAGGGCTGTCGATGAATAATAGATTTAAAAGGCAATAGTCAAAAGTCAATAGTTGCATTATCTGTATTCAAAATTCTATATACTACTTCAAATCTCTTCCATGCTAATGCCTGTGAAGCCTAGCATGACTTCACCTAAATTGTTTGACAGATGTTCCAGTTACCAACAAATTCAATGAACATTAAATATTTGTGTTGCAGCCGACCTGTGGACTTCTTTAAATTAATACTCACATCTGTCTAATATCAATATAGAGCTGCCATTTCCAGCCATATATATATTAGAATGCGCACTGTCTATGGAAGCAACAAGCGAGGTGACATTTGGTACACAGATTTGTTTAAAGAAGTAAGTAGAATAATATTACTTATCAGTACATTTTATAAAGGAAAAGCCTATTTTAAGCCTAGTTTGTCTGAGTGTGATATTTGGAAGTATAATATGCTGCATAGCTCCAGATTTTTACAGCAGAGGAGTTACTGACAGTGTAAAATTAAATAAAATAACTAAATAAAATAAATAGCAAATAGCGTGGAGAGTTTCACAGATTTCCAGGACTCATTTTCATGAATTTGGAACTTCTATCCCACTCTGCTAAATATGTGCATCTGTCCCACCGCTGCTTTATTAACCCTGGTGTTATTACCAGCCCCAACCCAAAAGCTGCTTCAGCAGCCAAAATTATCCTGCACCAATCCAGTGCATCCAGCAACAGAGATCTCCTCTAAGGTATCACGGATTTACTGGCTGTCCTTGTGAGAACCAGCATACTGGAATAAGGTAAATGAACATATCTTGTGCTCTGTACAGAACTGTACAACACATGACAGTCACCATTTCCAAGTAATCATCAGGTCTGCCATGTGCCAATCACTTCATAGTCTACAGAGTGTGATCTCAGTGTGATGTGGCTTAGCTGACCAGCACAGGTCAGCTATGCTGTACATAATTTTCTTCCTTACATTAATTCTTTTCCTTATTTAAATTCTAAGTTTTTAATTTCTTCAAACACCAAGAAGACATTTCATCTGAGATGTAGAGTATGTACTCACACATCCTACCTTGTCCTCTGATCCTGTGTGTTGTTATTCTCTGACAATCATAAGCAGGAAAAGTAATTTGAGTGGTCCCCAGACTTAACAAATGATCTATTTTGTATGTATGAACACACCCAGGATATCTCCTTCTCAGGTCATCTTCTGACTGAAAGATTGATCATCTCTTTTGATTTCTTACTGGTGCTCAATTATCACAGTAACCAAAGGAACTGCTGGAATGAAGAAGTGGCCTAATGAGGAATGAGGACCTGCATGGAGAGAAGGTGCATGAGAACAAGTGGCGGGTTATGTTTAACACTGGAAGCACAGAAACTCCTGGCCATGCGTAGATTGCAGCTGCCAAAAGGTCCCTGTGTTTTGTCACTCACACTTGTGCTTCAGGTAGCAGAGCAGGTAGAATACTGGTTTCTGCCAGCTCTTCTACCAGGTCAGGAGGATGGTCCTCCTTTGATACTCCCCTTGCTGGAGCTACACACGTCTCCTCGGGAGCGCCGCTGTCTCTATGGTTACCGCCAGCCTCTCCAGGCGATCCGTTTGTACCACCGGTTGTAAGAGCAACAGGGATGCAACAGGCAACAACGGCACAACAGTGCTGGGCCCGCCTCGTCTTGGGCACAAAAGAGATGAATCTGCAGACTTTTGCTGGGCTGTGGGCTTTTCACTGGTGTCTAATTCACGTGTTGGATGGATGAACCAGCCTCTAGACAGGCCCCTTTTTCTCCTTAGGAGCCTGAAAGTGATTAATCCACACAAAGTCTTTTTTTTTTCCCCTCAGTGTTTCAAAATCAGTAAAAAATTATTTTTGAGCACTATGGCTGTTAAACTCTGTAGACATCAGCATATTTTCTCCTTTAGGGCCTTCGTTATGAAGTTGACAGCACAGTTACAAAAGGTCGAAGAACAAAATAAAATCCTGGATTATTCTAAACAGCAGGAATCCTTTTGTGGTTCCCCACCCAAAATGTCTTTGAGAAGTCACCAGCTGTGGTGGGAGTCCCCTGTCTGAGCCGGGCTGGTGGGAGGACAAACTGATGTCCTTGTCAAATGGCAACTCTAGTCTACTTAGATCTGGGCAGCTGCTGCTGTGGTCTTTTCTTACTCATGATGGTTCCTATTTCCTGTGCGGCTTCTATGACAAACCTGAACTATTTTTTAATTCATTTTTTCTTAATCCAAAAGCAAGGCTACTTTCATGGGTCACATCCCTTTACTCTGAATATTTGGAGTATTGATGCCCTCTTCTTGTCTTACCCTTTATCAGGTTTTTAGAAAGACTACACACAAACCACCAAAAATTCAGCCAATAAGAGTGAAATTTGTCCGAGCTACCTCTGTGTTACCTCAGATACCTGTCACCATTGAGAGATCCTGGTTTGTCACCAGACCTTCTTATGTAGTGGTTGATGGAAAGCTATCCATTGACTTTAACTGTAAATACAACTCCAGAGTGCTCATACGGAGTGGTACTGCCCAAGCATGGAGATGCAAGTTTGACAACTTTTCATAGTTGTTTGTTTGAATTTAAACTAATTATTTCCTGCTGAATGTGTAATCAATGGAAGACAAATTAATTTAACATCTTTAAAATGTTTCTGCATATATGCATTTTAAAAATATTGCTATTTGTTCTTTTTACATATTCCAGGCTTATATCTTATAACAGAATATATTGGAGGATTCTCTTCCTCTGTCTTTTAAACCCCATTTGTAATACATAAATTGGAAAGCAATAGTACAAATTGTCTAATTTATCATTTGCTTAAATATTTTGACAATATGAACACATAAAATGAGCTGTGTATTAACAATCATGGTTGTTGGTGATACAGCTGAGACTCTTGGTGACAGAAGCTGCTGAAAGCAATATGGACTAGTTTAGAACATGTCCAGACTTTCACATTAGCTTGGTTCAGAACATGTGCACTGAACATTAATATAAAATTGTGCCACTGCAGTAATTTGCCCACAGTAAAGTTGAAAACTATTTTGCTTGTGTCAAGTGAAGCTACCTTAAACTCCTGCTGTGTGAAATCAGCACTCTTAAACATTTAGTGTATTTTTTTTCTCTGTAATAGTTAAAATAATCTTACTATCTTTTTGAACGTCAGTCCATTCTAAGCTTTTGTCCGTAATACCATGAAAAATCCATAATCATAATCAGGAAAGGAACATGAAGCACCTGCAGATCCTAACTCGTTTTTTCTCCTGAACTCAACTCGTGTTATGAAATGAAAAACAGACAGGGAACTCTATCCAGAAAAATATTCTAATTTTTGCTAAGACATACTTCTAGCTCTCCCGAATCACTCCCTCAATACTGAATTTCTGAATATGCTTCATACTAAACACAATTTCTAAATATCAGTAAATATTGTTTGTATATGAACCACATATAGAAATGCGAAAGAAGACCATCTTAAACTATCTTTCTGTGTCACTCTAAATAGTTATTCCTTCACTCGCTACTGAGCAGAAGTGACCAAAAACCATGGATGTTGTGGCCTCACACGTTCTCACTGCTGTGATGTATTAGTCTCACTAAGAAGATTCAGAGCACGCAGATCCCAACACTTGCTGTTAACAGCTGTTAACATGCACTTTATGTATTGTTTATATAAATCTCTGTTTTCAAACACCACATTTGAGAAAACATTTGAGTCTTTAAACATGGATGGTCTGTAGTGCAAAAGTGGAATAAAATTATCCCATATTGCAAGCCTGACCTTTCTCAACGGTCATGGGCACCATTTGGACAGCTCCTCTGGAAGAGATTTTTCATAGACACAGTAACTCGACCTGTGGCTTTAAAATCTCTTGGTTGATATAAGAAAAAAAAAGATAAAAGGAAGTAATAAAAAGTTGGATATTTCAGACTGGATTCAGACTGTCAGGTAGCACAACCCTCCCTGTTATCCTCCCGGTATAATAAATAAAACGGTGCCGCATGTCTTGTGCGCAACTCAGCCATCACTTCCTATGCAAGAATCCCCAATACTGACTTGTATCTCTTTTCCTCCAACCAATTAATAGCACACCCCAAAATCCTTTTCTTAGATTTGTCCTGGCAGCAGGTAAAAAGCAGGGCTTTTTTTGTGGCACTAGTTCATGTGTCTCTCCAGCCCCCACGGCAAGGACTTGCTCCCAGACCAGGTCGGGAGGTGCGGGCTGTCTGCTGAGGACTGACTGCCCCAAGCTCGTAGGGCTCCATAACCTATATAGATGGAGGGGAAAAAAAAAAAAAAAAAAAAAAAAAAAAGAATACTATATATTACACGGACATCTATTTACATGCAGTTTCGCGATTGCTCCATAGATTATTTTTAACCTCGGCCACACCACCACACTGCAGAGACAGGAAGCACGCCGGGCCTCAGCAGCGGACTTCCCCACGTGTGCGAGACGGGTTTATTTTATTTATTCTATTTTTATTCCGTTTTATTCCATTTTATTCCATCCCGTTTTTCCGCGCGGGGGGCTGCCCGCACACGCCACATCGCGGCAGCCGCGGGGGGGGTCCCAGGGGCGGGTCGGAGGCCCCGGCGCGGAGCCCCCGGACCGAACCGGAGCGGAGCGGCGCGGGGCGCGGCCGGGCGCGGGCTCTGCCCTGCGGCCGCTCCGCGTCACCTCACGGCGGCGGGCGCCGACCTGCGGCGGGCGCGGGGCGGGCGGGCGGCGGCAGCGGGGCCGCCCCGCCCTCTGCACCGGGAGGGGGCGGCGCGGGCTGCGGCACTAGCGGGATTAGGCTGCGGGCAGGATTAGCCGCCCGCTCGAAATAGCGGCGGCGGCGGCG
Source organism: Tinamus guttatus (assembly GCF_059628265.1). Taxonomy (NCBI): domain Eukaryota; kingdom Metazoa; phylum Chordata; class Aves; order Tinamiformes; family Tinamidae; genus Tinamus; species Tinamus guttatus. Next base: position 147,467 of record NW_028288619.1, read on the forward strand.
GCGGCAGCGGGCGGGGACGCCCCGGCGCATCCGCGGCGGCGGCGGGAGGGGGGCACCCGCCCCGCACCTGCGCCCAGCGCGGCCTCGCCAGCGGGCCGGGCCGCGGCGCGCGCGGAGACTGCGCCCCGCGCGCAGCGGCGGCCGCGGCCGGAGGAGGAGGAGGAGGAGGACGGGAGGAAGGACGCGCTGACAGGTCTGCCCGCCGGGCCCCGCCGCGGCGCCCCGGGCACGGGCGCGCGGGGCGGCGGCCGGGCGGAACATGGCGCGGCCGGGGGGGGGGGCGCGGGCCGCTCGGGCCCCTCCGCGCCCGCGCTGCCCCCGCGCGTGCAGCCAGGGGCGGGCGGGCCCTCGGGCTCCTGCGCTATTCGCGCGCCGTCCGCAGATTTATGCTTTAATTCGGTGTTTGTTTTCCCCGCAGTGCCTAAAGCACCTCGGGCGGGCGCGCTCGCCGCGGCCGCGGCTTACACAACGGCGCGGGGGAGGGGGCGGCCGGGGGCGGGGGGGCCGCGGGCGGCTGCGGGGCCCTCCATCCCAGCCTCCCTCCTTCCATCCCTCCATCCATCCATCTCTCTATCCGTCCTTTCCCCTCGCTGTGCTCCCCGCCGCTGCAGAGCCGGCCGCCGCGACCGCCCGCGAAGATGTCGGGCCAGACGCTGACGGACCGCATCGCCGCCGCGCAGTACAGCGTGACGGGCTCGGCCGTGGCCCGGGCCGTCTGCAAGGCCACCACGCACGAGGTGATGGGCCCCAAGAAGAAGCACCTGGACTGTGAGCATCGCCTCTCCCCGCGCGGCGCGGCGCGGTGCGGAGCGGAGCGGAGCGGAGCTGCCCTCCCGGCGCTCCGGCCGCGGGGCTCGCCCTGACCCCGCGGGCAGAGCGCGGCGGCTGCGGGGGAGCTCCGCGCGGGATGCGTTATCGTTGCGTTCCCTCGCCTATTGCATAATGCGGCTCCTGCAGCCATTTTTCCTTTCCCCTTGACCCCTGCTCTCCTCGCCGGGGAGGCAGCGCCCGGCGGAGCGGAGGCTCCGGCGCCAGCGGCCCGAGGGGCTGGCGCTCGAGGCCGCCCGCCGCAGTCCCCGCGGCCCTGGCAGGGCCCCCGCGCCGTGCCCGGGGCTGCCCAGGAGCGTGGCCAGCTCCGCGGCGGGCTCCGAAGGGTTGAGCTGGAGATGCTGAGCTGCTCCGTAGGGCTGCACGTTGGATCAGCCTCCGGAGAGCTTAAAGGCTGAGGTCCCTAATGTCTAAAAGCAACTTCACCGTCTGCCTGGTGCGTTGCGTTACGTTTTGCTGAAGATGGCTGGTGGCTTTGTCTCAAATATCTTCAGTCTGTTCTGGGCTTGCATCGACTAGTTAATGCGTGAAAGAAGCTTGAGGTCGCAACGTTTCTGAAAATATCATGAGCTGGTTATGTCTTGTCTTGACAGTTTTACTTAATACTTCTCAAACCACTGCACTTCCCTTCTTTATTTTTAATTACATTTTTTCTTTTAATGCTTACACATGTCAAAAACACTTTAAAGAGGGTCTTATACCAAGCAGTCCCTTGGCTGCTGTCTGTTACTGAGAAAACACAGCGCAGGTGCATGGAAGTACAACTCTAATGGAGATGTAATTCTAAAAAACATATCGTATTACTTCTAGAGAATAATTCCACATTTCAGTGCTAGTGACTTCATAACTAACCCTTAAAGTGACATGTAATATACCAGTCTGCAAGTGTATCCAAATAATCCATTGGAGATGCATGTCTAAAAGATGGAAATGTCAGCAGCATTGACTGAAGACTTGGGTCTTCAGCTTTGTTTAAGCGGACTGACTGTTGTAATGTCACTATTCATCACTAAAGACAGAATAATCTCATCAGTGGGAGGAGATATATTCAAAATTGTGCACTATAAATGAAAGAAAAATTCACATGTAAAAATGGCACCCGAGCTAGTTTGCTTAGGTATTGCACTTGGGTTTTTAAACTTCTCAGAACTCTCAATTGCTAAGCAGTTTCTCAAACTCCATGACATCCTATTTGTGAACAAGAATTAAAGTGGATTGTTTATATTGTAATGAGAGAGTAAAGTTAAAAGTTCATTCTCTGAAAGAGCAGTACTGTAGTGCGTGCAGGAGGTGCTGCCTGATGTGAAGGTAGATATTTTGAGCCACGTGGCTGACTGCATTTGAAGTTGGATAAGTATCATTTGCAAATGTGGGGAAAGGGCTAAAAGGTGAAGTGGTGCGATGACTTCAGATGAGTTTTGAGTAGCGATGCGAAGGATTTAGAGCATTCGAACTTCAAGTAGCTGAGGCAGTTGGAGCACTGCTTTACAAAGAGTCGCATGAAGAGAGGGAGGAAAATGATGATGGGGACCAAGTACTGGAGTGTTCAGCTGTCTGTGATGCCCTGTAATAGCCGAATGGTGAGAGTGGGAAATAGCAAATGGAGCGCTGCATTTAAAGGCTGTTTATGTCCGACTCAGAATTATAGTTATGGCGTGGTGCTTCTGCATCCTCTGTGGAACTCTGTAATTTTATTTAGTGCTTTAGTGGCCAAGTCTCATGTTATATAACATGTCTTCTCCTGGTGCCCTTGTTGGCAGTTGGGCTTTGTGAGTTAAATGGAGAGATACTGGTGAATGTATTTAATGCACAGCAGTGCAGCAGGCTCGTGAGGATGGGACACAAATGAGTCTGTCCTCAGGTGTTTTTTGCAGAGGATATTAATTCTTCAGGGCTATGGAAAGATGTTGGTTGACAAGTTAATTTTTAGGTGAGTACTAATTAAGTGCAGTAACTGGCTCTGAGCAGCCAAAGCATGATTTGTGCACGTGTATGTATAAAGTGGAAAACAGGATTATTGTCTCCTATGTACAGAAGCTGATCTGCTGTTTACCTTTGCTTATTTTTTTTCTTTTGTGCTTGCATGGCTTATAATGCAGTCTTTAGTATGGATGCAGAGTAGTGGCCATCCTTTGGTCTGGTCTCTGGGCACTACACTAGTCTCTCTATCCAAAGGAGAAGCCCTTAGGTATGATTAGGTTGCTCCTCCTTAGTATAACCTACATTTCACTGAATTTCAGCTCTCTCAAACTTCCAGCAAATACTGGAACTTCCAGCAAGTACTGGAAGTTAGTGCCACGTGACATTAAATAAATTCCCCGGTTTTTGTGGGGAGGGAAGGGCTGTACCTACAGGATGATTTTGATGTTTTGGGGCAAACCATTGCAGTTAGCACATTAGAGCTTGATACTTTCCAACTTGCCAAACTTATAATCCCTTTAAAAAGGCAGAATGAGTGAAGTGATACACACACACACACATATATATATGTGTGTATATATATATATAGGTTATGTTAAAGGTATTTGACCTGTAGTGATCCAGCTGGGAGGGCAGTGCTGGTGCACAGCACAGAAGATTTATTCTTAGAATTGCTCTGGAAGCTTCACTGAGGGTTTAATCGTGGGGGGCAAGCAAAAGCCATCTTCCAGCTTTGAACGAAGTGATTTCAATTGCATCGGCAGGGGGAAAGCTGCCGAGAAAGGAAGGAAGGAAGGCTTTCAGATGCCAGAGCACAAGTTGCATGAGAGAAATAAGTAGACCTGAACAGAGTACTGTTTTTTTATACAGGAGCTCACTCAGATCAGTCCTTTGTTTAGAGGAGTGAAGTGGAAACCAGTGAGGTGGTTAAATCTGCAGCTGGTTGTAACACAAGTTCCTGGTGCTGAAAATGCTCAAAATGGCTGGGTTTTCCCTTGACTTACCCTGTCAAGGGAACTGCTGTGCAGCAGGAGGAAGTTCTGGAGCGTTTACTTTAAAAAGACCATGTGATGCCTCCTTACTTTTTCAAAATAATTCATGTTAGGTGGAAGGACCTTCTAAAAGCCTTACTGAAAGCCGTGAGGTTTTCATGAAATGTGGAAACAGGGCAGCTTATGAGCGGGACTTGGTTTTCTGTGGTTGAGGTGACCTGTGCATCTGTGTGCAGTTGTAGTAGCATATTTCCATCTGAAGTCTAAATCTGCATACTGAGGTGGAGCTGACAAACACAGGCTCCAAGAGGAAATCTATAGATTAATTCATGCTGGGAGCTCAAAAGCAGGACTGGTGCCAGAAATTTGCGGATGCGGACACTTGTCCTTGCAGCGTTTGGCCTTGATTCTGCAAACTGTAGGAATGGCTGGACATACCTGTGTGGACATACCATGGTCTGGTGTTGAATCAGAAGGCCCTAAAGCAGTGGGTTAAACTATTTCCAAGGGTTAAGTCAGATAAAGGTACTAGGGGCACGCAAGTTAACCTTAGAAACATCCATCTCCTTTCTTGGGACTGTCCCTTGCTTTTGGGAAAGGTAGGAGCCAGCGGCCCTATCTTCAGTTGCTGACCCTCAGAGACTAGTACTGTTAAATTTTATATATATATATATATATATGTGTGTGTGTGTTTTTGCTATTGAAGTGATTTGGAGACTGTTCAAGACTGTTGGCACTCATGTCCCTTTTCCAGCTGGAGCAGTGCAGATCTGCTAGTACTGCATTGCTCTGCAGTCCAAGCCGCACTTGGACTTTAAAGCTGTGGAAGTGTCTTCAAAAAAGGCTCCCCAGAAGTCAATCTTTGCAGGTTTTTACTAACAAAACTATTTGTGCATGTCCCAATGTATCTTACATTGTAGTAATTGGTGAGTTTGTGTACAAGACAACAGACTGTCCAGAGGTTAGCATCGAAGATGAGCTGTAATGTGGCGTCTTGCTTAATTTTTCCTTTTATCTTTTTTGTCACAGCTGGGGTGTAGCCTAAATTGTTAATTGAATTGAAGAACTGTTAGTTCTTCCATGTCACCCTAATGAATCTCTCCCCTCATACCTGAAAAGAAAAAAAGAAAACTTTGAGCAATTGTTAATTTACTAATGTATCAGCAGGGCTTTTTTTGTGTAAGTTGTCATCATTCTCCATGTTGAGTAGCTCTTTGTTTCTGTGCACATCCTCCACACTGCCCCATAAAATAACCCTGGAAACTCGCTTCATTTCAGAGTGTACAGACCTCCAAATGGGAGTGTAAAATGTCTGTCGTGGGCAAGGAGAGCTAATAAGAAACCTTTCTCTATTAGTTGATCTTGAGTAGTTGAGTGACATAACTCTCTATTCCCACCCTTGGCCCATTTAAGTGCTATTTTTAAGGCATGTGTAATACCAACAGAAGGATGGCCTTTTTAATTAAACATAGACTAATAGATCAGCAGGTGGGTAATGGTGGAAGAGCCATTACTTGGCTAAGTAATTGAAAAATATGTTTTGCAACTAACAATCCATGTTAGGCTTTAAAGGCTGAAACTTGGGCAGGATCTGTTGATCTTGCAAGGGTAACCTATTGCCATGTGAGGTATACCCTATAAGGAAAAGGGGGTAAGCACAGTGGGTAGCTAGTGTCTTGTTAAACTTGCTGTTCTGTTATCTAAAAAGTGCATCTAGATAAAACTAGATTGATCAGTTCTACCTTCTCCTGCCACCTGCCCTTTGTTTTTCCTTGGCTGGAGATGTTATTTATATATATATGTGTATATATATGTTTATTTTTTTTTCTTAGTCTGCTTCAAATAGTCATTAGGAACTTTCCATTATTTTTTTCCATTCTGGAAGAGGAGAACAATAATACAGTGACCAATCCATAATCTTCATCAGTTCTATTTAGCAACTGAGTGTGGTCTCATCAGAGTCACAGTGTTAGTCCCTTGCAGCCCAGGCAGCAGCAGCTGAACTTCTTTAAAGATCTGCAATTTGGTTTCCTATGGTTTAATTTGATTTGCCAGTTTTTATTTTTATTTTTCCCCAGCCTGCTGCTAAACGCCATATCTCCACTGTGTTCCTTACCTGGTACACAGAAGTGAGAGCTTCTGTGAGGCCTCTGAGGAAGTGCTTGGTTAGTAGGTAGGTCAGTCCTTCTGTATCTGCCCTGTGCAGAGTTCTCCAAAGTGCTTAAAGTGCATAAAAGTGCATGCAGCAGTTCTGGGTTTCTGGTTTTGTTTTTGTGTTGTTTTTCTCCTTGGTGCTGCTGGTTAAATGGAGATAGGAGCAGTAGTGTCTAATATATCTTTGCCTCCTGGAGCCCTGTGGTATCTTGAGGCTCACTGGCAATCTAAAAAGAATTTCCCTTTCCAAGAATATTCTTTTAATTGAGATGAAACCCAAACTGACAAAGAGTGCTTGCTGACAGGATAGTCCTCACTTCTGGCAAAATAGTAATAAACCAGAAGCACATCTGCCTTTAGTATTTCTTGCCTATTTTCAAGGTTCTTGAGACTGCTTATGCTCTTCCTACCCAACTCTTGCATGCGCTTTGGCATAAAAGCAGCGTCACCAACAAGTGTTTGATGAAACTTGATTCTCCAGACTTCCAGTACGGGGTGTGCGGAATAAGAACAATATTATGCCGTCATAATATTACAATTGGAAGGATTGGTTTTAAATACCATGAAAACTAAAAAGCAAGCAATAATAAGTCTGTCAGGGTAAGAATCTTAGCACAGGACTTCTAATGTCCTACAAAAATGAGTAATTCAGCACTAAGTTGAACTCTGAACTCAGACTAAAGGGCATGATACAAGGAGCCTTCCTAGCAGCTTTGCAGGCACTGATACACAGCACAGCATTTGCTGCAGTAGTCCTGGTCTCCTGTTCAGGGTAGCAGTAAAAGATTTTTAATGTGAAGCATCACTGATACATTGACATTAGAGTTTCCCACCCCATAAGACTTGACTTGGTTATTTAGCTTCTCAGCTGCCTGAAATTTGGCTTCGATGAGAGTTTTATGGGTTAAAAAAACCCAAATAAAACAGATGTTGGCAATTGCTAGAAAGCGATCAGAATACTTGGCAGGAGCTAGCTTATCATTTCAAATATTATGCCTGCTTTTTGGAGTCTTGAAAACCTCATAATAGACCCTAAACAATTTTTAATACCTTTAATTTTGCTATTTCGATCGTGTTTATTTCAGCAAAGCAGTAACGAAAACACTGTGCAGAACACTGCAAAGCAGGTTTGCTGGGGTGGGCTCGGGTTTGTTTGGCAGCGATGGCTGCTGCCAGGGAGCTGCTTGTGCTCCCTAGTTCACCCCTCTAGATGTGAGACGTGGCTGCTGAAGCACTTGAGTTGTAGCTCACTAGGACAAGGACTATATCAGTAATCAGACAATATTCCTGGACATTGGCCTTGAAGGATCTGACCGTGTGCCCTTAGATGCGGGTGGGATGTTGGAACGGAGTTCCTGTCTGTGCTGCTGGTGAATGGTGGCCTCCCTTGGGCGCGGGAGGCTCATGGTCTGTTCATGGGCACGATGTAGCAATGGGAAACACACCGTATTTTCACTGGCTTCCAGACTAACCAAGTCTAAACACCCTTCTACTTCTCCTCCCTGCCCAGGAGGAGGGTAACATGAAATCATGCTTTGTTTTGGGCTCTATCTGCCTTTTAAGCTAGTTTAATGGGAAGAGCTGCACGCGGAGGTGTCCTCATGTTGTGCTGCTGTTGCGCTAGTGCTGTGTGTGTGTGTGTGTGTGTGTGTGATCTGTGCTGTGGCCTGCTGTGCTGACACCAAGTGTCAGCTGCCTTTGGTCAAGAGTCTGTTTTTCTTACTACTGATAAAACTCAAAACTTCTCACAGAGGAGAGAACAGGAACACACAGGTAGGCTCCTTCTTGAAGGCCATGCAGAAAATGCACCTTGCCTCTAGTATTAAAGGAACCAGAGCCAGGCTTTTGCAAGGAAGTGCCTTACGCTTTGCTCTCCTGGAGGTGTGGGACAAGACTGGAATGACAACAGACCATAGACCTGATGGCTTCAAACTGAGTGCTGGTTTGGCAGCAGCAAGGATGACACGATGGCAACGGAGGCTTCCACAGCAGATGGGCAACTGTTAGCCTGCAGAGCCTGGCGCGATCTTGGTTGCTCTGGCATCATTTCCTTGTCTCAAAGTCTAATTTACAGAATACTCTAAAATGGTCCTCCATGGAGAGGAGGACACAACTGCTGAAAACACAAATAAAAGACTGACCTATCACAGATGTTTTAAACTTAGGGGTGTCTGGAAGCTTGAGGAGGTGGCGGGGAGGAGAGGAAGGGTCTCGAAATAAGGCAGCGATTGGTTATCTTGCCACAAAGCAGGATTTCTTCACGTCTTCACGTATCATCCCAGATGCATGCACTTAAGTGGGAGATAAAACTGCTTTTAAAAAGACTCTTCTTTCACCACTCGTTTCAGAGAGCAAAGGACTTGGGGGAAGTAAGCCGGCTCTTTTCCTGACTCTTAAGGATGTTGCCTCTCTCATAGAGGTTGGATATAGAAACAATCCTTAAGGTATTTTTGTATCAGTTCTTTAGCAACCCTGGAGTTTTAAAACTCAGCCTTTTCAGTTGGAGACTTGGGTTTAGATTTTGTTGCGTGACTTCTGAATTTGATGTACAATTTGGGTGCTTATGGCCCTTTCTCTTTAGGTTTTATAGCTTCATCTAAGCCTAATCGTGGGGAATATGCATTCTGCTAAGGGGCTGCGAGGCCCAGGAGGTCAGCATATCTAGTGTGTGAGTAGCTTGAAAATAGGCACAGTTTAAAATGAGGGTTTTAAATGCCAGAAATGAACCATCAGAGCCCCATTTTCCCCTTAGAGCCCTGCCTGTAGCTTTTTGATGCTTTCCTTCATCCTTAACGGTGTAGAGACTCTCTGGTTTTCGGAAGCTTTATTTAAACTTCGAATGATTCTGCTATTTGCAAATGGCAAGAGTGTTAGCAAAGGTTATTCTGTTTGGTGTAGGTGAGCTTGGAGGAGTTCCTCTTGTTTATCAGGAGGCTGGAAAATGTGCTTGGCGTAACTGCCATGTCCTGCATAAAGTTGTGCTGGCTGCCTGTAAGCCACTAGGATAGTCGCGCTTTCCTGCTTGTTAGTAGCATGTGATGAGACTTCTACTGACAGTCGTAAAAGCACCTTCCAGATGCAGTGGTGATTTGCAACTGTTAGGTAGCAAATTATTGTCATTTAAAAAAAGAAAGTTAGTCCTAACAGCATCTTCCATCCTCGGGCAGATGTTCCATTTAGATTGTTAGCAGAGTGTTTTGCAGTGGTAAGAAATTGGGCAGGACACAGAAGGCTGTAGACTCTTGCTGAGTAGCAAAGTCTACTGGTAGCTGGTTGTTTTGCAGAGTTTCTCAAACTCAAGCCCAGCTGTCTGTGGCAGAAGTAAAGGCTTCATGCTTAACTTCCTGTGCAGTGTAAGGGAATGAACGTCGAGGAACTGTGTGTTTAGTTTCGTCACTGTCTTTGGTTTGAGTACGGAGAGAATAAAGCTCCTCCTAACCCTGAAGGACATCAGATAGTTTGGTAACACTTGCTTTAATTAAAGCACAGCATTCGCACCCGAAATGATACACTGGAGTTAGGAGCTCTGTGCTGAGGCGCAGATATGAGACAAAATGGGCTGAAACCCTTGCATCCATGTTATAAAGTGCTTGCTGGCTGATGGAAACTGCCTCGGTGTGGCTCTAGAAAAGTAGAGGGTCGCGCTCTTACACTGTCTGCAAGGACAGGTTTGCATTATGCGGGGTATCTTTTTTCCTGTAGGTTGCTCATATTGGCAGCAGGACTGTGTAGTTTTTTGTCGTAGCCATTTTCACTTGCAGTGACGAATTTCAATCCCTTTTGAGCTTTCAGTGACTTGTAAATTCAATGAGGTGCATACATTCTCATGACGTGTCAGGTTGTTTCACAGGCCCACTGTAGCTCTTCCCATGACAGAAGGGGGTTCCTAAAAGAAGCCTGCTGAGGCAGGAGTGCCGATAGGGGCTGTTGCTGAGCTGTTGACAGCGGGATGTGTCAGGCACCAAGACCCCGTGCTCGACAGCCGCCCTGTTCGCGGCTTGCAGGCCTCGGCCGGCGGCCGTGTCACGGAGGGTGCTGCGTCCTGTCTCCTTCCCTTTGGATTTTGTATTCGTGGTGGGTAACAGCTGAGCAGTGTGGCTAAATCATCAGACTGCCTCCATCATGGGGCTAACTCAGTTTTGTAGTGGATTGCCAGCTGAGGGAGCTGGGCCTGTTCAGCCTGGAGAAGAGAAGGCTGAGAGGGGACCTGATCAGTGTCTATAAGTACCTCAAGGGAGGCAGTGAGGAAGATGATGCTGGCCTCTTTTCACTGGTGGCCACCGACAGAACTAGAGATAATGGCCACAAACTGAAGCACCAAAAGTTCCACAGGAACTTAAGGAATTTTTTTTTAACAGTGAGGATGACAGAGCCCTGGAACAGGCTGCTCAGAGAGGTTGTGGAGTCTCCTTCTCTGGAGATCTTCCAAACCCGCTTGGACGCAGTCCTGTGCCACGTGCTCTAGGTGACCCTGCGTGTGCAGGGGGGTTGGACTAGATGACCTCTAGAGGTCCCTTCCAACCTTAAGCATTCTATGATTCTATGATTGCAAACAGCTGTTCTAAGAGTTGATAGTCTGGTGAAAGGTTTTCGCTTCCACTGATTCATATACAAACAAACTTTCTCGGGAAGGCAGAGCATGGTGCAGACAGGAAGCACTGTCATTGTTCTCAGCATAAAAACGACAACAGTGAGGCAGCTCAGATGGCAGCTTTTTGTCACCACTTTCTGACGGATACAGTTGGAGTACACGCTCAACAGAAAATGTAAGAGTTTAATTAGAAAATTATCTGGATCAGATCTTACTGTAAATTACTGCATACTGCAGCAAACAGTGACATTCATACTTAGTGAGAACAGCTGCAGGAGATATTTGCTATCAATGCTGCACTAAACAGGTACGAATTGTGAGTTGATACAGACAGTAGATAAGTTTAGGAGTTGCTTAGGGTTATGGAAAGATAATCCCAAGCCACAGCTGGAGTCCTGATATCCACCAACCAGAACATGATGGCTTTTCTCTTTTTACTCTTCCAACACTTACATCCCCTTTAAACTTGGTTCTTTCTATACAGCAAGAGCAAAGTTTCTGTGTAGTGTAGTACAGAGATCAGCAGAACTGAGGCTCTAATATTTACAGCTATGGAGGGAACAATTTGATACTTAAGGGCAAATCTAAAAAGTGCTTCCAAGACTTGAAGCTTGGCTGATGGCTGCAGCTCATGTAGAAAGGCATCATAAAAACTACCTGAACCAGAAGATTGCTTTGTATTTCTTCTCTTAACTAACATGTATTCTGATTAAGGCTTCCAGCTTTGAACTGATGAGGAAACTTGCAGGAGAACTCTGAGACTTGCCATATCAGGGAGATTTTTTTCTTATTCAAAAAGTTATTGGTGAAATGCTTAACATGGCAGCTTTCTGAGGTTTCTTCCATGCCCCCCTTCCCCTGCTGAGCCTGGAGTTTAAGATACCATGCCGAAATAGGATGAGTAATGGCATTTCTTCAAAGCAACTGCTCTTACATGGTAACTTTTATCACTATCATTAAGTGTCCACCAAATGTAAGTGGTGCTTTGTATTTCTTAAACTACTGAGAGGTGTACAAGAAGTCTAGGAAAAGGTGCTTTGAGGTTGCTGTTCGTTGCAAAACAGTAAAATATAAAAGTGGCACTTCAGACTTCAGAAGTACTTGATGTTTCGTAGCAGCATAGGTAAAACTGCTTGATTCTTATCTTTGAACAGAAAAATACACATAGGAGTTGATCTTGTTGTGCTACAGGATTTGGATGGGAAAAGGTCTTGGTGGGGACTTTGAGACTGAGGAGGAGAACATGGCAGCAGGAATTTCTTTTCCTTCCCCTCCTTTGCTGAACTGTCATTCTTGATCAAGAGAAATTTTCTTTAGTATTCAGAGCAGATAAATTTTGTAAAAATTTTGTTCAAGACTGAACTCAGTATTTCTTTGGGCAGGGAAGAAGAATCCATGCTTAATAACTAGGGCTTTTTCCACATAAAGACTCCTGAAAAAAGCTACCATGAGGAGGAAAAGGAGCAGCAGTCTTTGACTGGGCCTTCTGCTTGCTTGGGGTCTGGCTTCAAGCATGTGAGACTAAAATATCTGCTTTCCTTAGTGCATTTTTAGTAGAGAACTTAGCTCTGACCCATGTTCTGACCTGTTATTGCAGAAACTTAATTCCCGAGTAGAACAGATGCTTTTATCTTTCTGAATAGCTGGATCTTGGGTGTCAGTGAGGTCTCAGACTTCGTTCATAGAATATATTAATCACTAATGAATTGGCAGTCTTGAAGACAACCCTGACTGCATCGGTGGCTGCTTCTCAGGCCTGGGCTGCTGCCGCTGGCCCCGGTGTCATCTGTCAGGTGCGTTACCTCCAAGGAAGGCACATGCACGTGAACACTAAGGGCAACACGTTCTCCCACAGAGTCAGTGAGGCTCAGCTCTGGGAACTTCTAAGTAAAAGGTGCTCGTAACTCATGGGGCTTCAGGCAGTTGATTATGGTATGAATTTTGTAGCACTGTATGATCACGTATTTCACCTTTATGAGCACTTCAGAGAGCGGCTGCCTTGGTTGTGTCCTTTCAGATCCAGTAGACGGCTGTTCGACAGTTAGCCCTTTATCTTCCCCTTTGCCAGAGACCTTCAGCTGAGCCTTTCATGAGGAAAAACTATGTGTATATAAATCATTAAGGGCCAGAAGGAACATATATTTAACTGAACTTACATGTATTTAACTGAACTTACTTAATAATGTTTATGAGCTTGGATGGTTTTTGCAGATGACTTGAAGGCTAAATATCTTGCTTTGTACCCTTCCTTCCCTCCCATACCAGAACATCAAAGCAGCAATATATATATATTTGGGAGGTGGATTTTTCAGATATGTTTTCAAAATGGATATTTGCTGATACAGGAAGTCATGCTCTGCTGTATTTAAAAAGGAGTACTGTGAGGGTAAGATGATTCTACAGCTAATTAAACTCTCAGTTTGAAAAATAATTGCTTCAACAGAAGTCTGCTGCTGTTCTAAAACTCTTGCCCTATCTCCTCTTCTTCTCTTCATGTGGTTGATGATGGTGGAATTTTTTTTTTTTCTTATAAAACTCTTACATGTTGGCAGGCAGGAAGAAATTGTAAATGAAGGTTATCTTGGTGTAGGCCACAACTGTGCAGTCAGTGACTTACTGTCATGAGCACTGGAGCTTCAGGATGTGCAGCAAAGATTTGGCGTGACTAAAGAGCCTGAGGTTGTTTGAGGAAGAAAGACGGATGTCGGAGGTGAGGACGGAGGGAGCAGGGCCCCAGATATTCGTGCCATTGGCACGATGGTTGTAGTCCTGTTAATGGGAGAGTCTTTGTATCCCTAGAGAGTGTGTATTTTGTAGGAGATGCTGTTCGGGTTTGTGGAGTTGCTGTGAGCTTGAAAGTGCATGGAAGGTGATGGACTCTGACAAAGAATAGGCTTGATAGGGTCAGGATGAGATCTCGTGGCTCTTGGGGCAGACTTTTGGGGAGGGAGGAGTGACCGCAAGGGTTGCTGTAGGTTTAGGGAGGTTATTACAAGGCAGATCATGGCACATGTTGTGGACATCAGCCAAACTCGGGGAGGAAGCAGCGAACTAAACTTTAACCTGCAGTTAAATTCCAGACTCTCCTTTCTGGAACTGCACTGGATAGTCAAAACCAACAACATTAAATGATTTAATGTTATCACAAACAGGTACTGTAGAAGCAGAAATGAGTAACACTGTTCTGCTTTCCTTTAATCTTCTGTTGAACTGGAAGTTCAGCTCTTGCAGTGGCCAGCATGACAGTGTGATAGCTTCCTGATGTGACTGTCGCTTCTGCAAAGGAAAGCTTCCCCTGCTACTTGTCCAATTAACTTCATTGATTGGGGCTCCTAAACCCTTTCTTTAAGCCACTTTCCACTCCTAACTAGCCCAGGTTCAGAATAAATCCTGCATTTCCATTCCAGAAGGTTCAAAATTTTATTCAAATACTTACAAGCAAGAAAAATCACTTGCGAAGATTACTGTAACCTTCATTGTAATAGTTAGGAAGGTCTGTGACAGGTTTACTCATGGAGAGAATCCGTGAGGCTTAAGAATTGAGTGGGTGAGACAGCTAAAATGTTGAGGCAGCTTCGATATTGATTCAGCCTGGAAGGGCAGCTGCTGTACGGTTGGCACAAATATCCCTCTGTATAGGGAGTTCTTCTGGTCTGCATGCTGAAGCAAAAGCTCTGAATAACTAATTTACAGATTTGTGATTTCCACAGCTATATTGAAGAACTGGTTGGTATGATTTTTAAAAATCAGTTCCAAAATACAATATGAAAAGATAAAGGGGTAAGAAAAGATCTCCAAGGAATAGTAGAATCTCTCATTTCAAAAAAGTTTCAAAATCAAGAAGTAGTTTTCATGAGACTGAAGAATTCTGAAGTTCTGAAGACAGCGCTACTTTCTTGCTGTTCTTCTCCCTGCCATTTCCTATCATCTTAACAAATGAACACCAGAATTAGTTGGGCTTTTTAATGGTATCCCTGAAAGGTCATAAAGAGGTAAGGTCTATTGACTTGTGTTTTTTTGTGCTGTTCTTGGGGCATCTTTCTCAAATTGGCAGTTTTGTCTTGTTACTAGTGAGGAAGTTAATCATATTCTAGCCTTGTTTCTCCTTGCTGAATAAATTGCAGATATCTTAAGACTGGGTCAAAAAAGTTGGCTAGTCAAGGAGTTTAAAGTCCGGATATTAGATTTAAGTTAGTGTAAAAGAATTTATAGCCACTGAGTTCCTTTGCGTATGTGCATTGTTTTGCATCTGAAAAGTTAGCTAGGAAACGTATGTCCAAGTCCAAATTAAATGTACAGTTCAAACTAGGATTTCTATGCTGAATAGACAGCCGATGAGATGCAGAGAGGGGACACAGGAAAGCCACATACTGTGATTCGGGAATGACAGTTGAGTCGCACAGTAAGCAAAATGAAGGGTATGGGTCCCCATTTTTCCAGCTATTGCCATTGTAGGAAGATAGCCATGGAAACACTTACTGTTATTGCTATAGAATTTCCAGGCTCTTGCTCTGCCCGAGCTTTGAACTCAGTTTCTGGACTTGGGAATTAGCTGCCAGTGTAGTTGAAAGAGTTGCCTTTTACAGCAGAAACTTGATGAGGAACTTTTCCTCCTATGCTGTGTATCCCACACTGAATCAGCTCTCAAGGCTGTTTAATACAGCTTGGCATGGACTGCTCCTCATGCAGTAGTTCTTACCATGATCTGCTTTTGTTCTACCACCTGGGACTCGCTACAGTCTCAATTCTTCAGTGTCTCTTTTGAAAATTGAGGTTGTGCCCTGCCACTGGATGTCTCAGTTTGTGTAGCTGATAAAGTTATGATTTGTGGATCTTAATGTTCAGCCAACATATGTACTGGAGTGAAACTTGGATTTTTTTTCTTTCTTTCTTTCCTCCAACCCATTTTTCCCTATCCCAGGGAAGGCAAGTTAGTTCTATCAGCTCAGTCTTGAAATTCCTCTTAGCCCGTCAACAAACTCTGCTGCTCTGCATTCAGCAATGTTACCTACACTTGTCACTTGCTCCAGACACTGACAAATGATAGCTTAGCCTGTGACTCAAAGCTATTGGGGGGAAGAAGGTCTGGAAAAGCTAAATTCCTGAAGTCTGATATGACCGAATGGGAAGCAGCACTGCAATAATTACAGACATATATTTTCCTCTGGAGAAGAGTGAAATGTTACTTGTATTGGTTGCTTTTTTTTTTTTTTTTTTTTTTTTTTTTTGCTTACTGGAGGTAGCAGCTTTAAATTTAATCATGCTTCCCTGCCCACTGTACTATAATTGCTCATGCCCTAAAACATTTAGAGCTGCAGACTGAGATACTGCCCCCGCCTGCAGTTTGGTGGGGAGGCAGGAGTAACGGAGGGATTTTAGAAACAGCTCTTTAGTGGCATAGCTGAGTAGTTCCTCTGGCCTCCCTTGCCAGCGCTGCTGTGGGGGGGCTCCTCTGACCTTTCATGATCTGAAAACCTGCAAATAAAACACATGATTTGTGCCACCCCTCTTGCATAATGAGGTGAAATGCTGAAACTCAGGCCTGAAAGCTGGCAGGTTTGATCCATGTTTTCTTGTCATAAGGGCGAATGTTGTAGTCTGAAATAAGCCTTCTGAGTGGGCTACATGAGGAAGCCACCTGTGACATGCTTCTAGGCTTTTACTAACTGCGCTATTTAAAATGCACTAATCACATCACAGAATTAAAAGCATACGTGTATTTGTCTGCCTTTACAGAAATATGAAGGACGGTGATCATAGCTTGAATCAGAATCACAGACCAGTTGAGGCTGGAGGGGACGTCTGGAGCTCCTCTGGTGCAAGACCCAGCTCAAGTGGTGTCCCCAGCTCAAGCACACTGCCTGGGCAGCTTTTGAATATCTCCAGGGGCAGAGATTCCACAGGGTTTCTGGACAACCTGTTCCCCTGCTTAGTGGAAGAGTAAAGAAGTGTCTCCTCACCTTCAGACAGAGCTGCCCGGGTTTCAGTGTGTGCCCGTTACCTGTTATCCTAGCACTAGGCACCACTGAGGAGAGCCTGGCCCCATCCTCCTTACGCTCCCCCTTCAGATACTGCCATCTCAGGGAAAGTGAAAGACGAGTGGTTTCATCTGTAACAGAAATAGAGATCACTCTTCTAGTTAAACTTCTTAATTTTTAACTTTTCTTACATATGTCTTCAAAGGTTAACCCTCAGCCCTGTGATTAGGTCTGTGTTCTGTGCTGTGTCGCATGAAATCTTCTCCCGAGGACTCGCGGGGGCTGCCTGGTGCTGCGCTGAGTGTAGTCACACGGCTGCAGCGTGTGGTTCCAGCTGAGGCTGAAAAAGGAGCTTGGATAAAGTTGTTCCCAGACAACTAGGGTTTGTCGTGTATGTAACTTCAGCAAGTTGAAGGTCCCCCATAGATGTGGGGAGGAGAAGCTAGTGGGAAGCCTGCTGCTGTCCTGCTGCTGATGAAGCCCTTGCCTGTTTGTTTTGTGCACTTTCCTGTGCACATCTACAGCTTGTAGATATATGGTATATTAAGCTTTATTTTCTTCTCATTCCCTTTGTCCAAAAAGTCAAATATATTATTCTTCCCGCACAAGGTGCAGTTGTTGGTAAAGGACTCTTGTTCTTCAGTCTAAACGAGCATCTGCTGTGTTTCTCACTTTGAAGTGGTCTTTGTGCGTGCCTGAGAGCTCTGCTGCTGGCTAGACCTGCAGGGACCTGCAGAGGTGCCACAGCATGTTGAAGAAATGCTAGCTGTGAGATGGCTGGAGTATTTGTTTCTGGTGATACCTATTTTGCTGTACAACTGTATTCCACATACATGAATATTTACCTATAAATGAATAATTCAGTAATACTTATTAGTCTAACCCAGAGAAGGGTAACTGTTGCACTCAACTTGAAAATCCACTAGCTGTAATTCCCTGGGATGTTGCATACCCTGGCAGTGTCTGGAATGGGGCACAGCTTAGGCCAGAACTGTTAGAAAGTCAGTATTGCTGGGAAAACTAGACAAACTCATACTACTGTTAGCATGTACCCATATAGCTTCAAAGATTATTTTTCATTAAGTAGAACTTAAACACTGAGCTTTTTAATTAGCATAGTTGCACTCTGCAGACGGGTAGGCAGAGGGCTTGGCCATGCTGCAACCTTCTTCGTCTTCCTTGTGGTGCCTAACGCCTTCCTTCTGTCTTTCTTATAGACTTGATCCAAGCAACTAATGAAACAAATGTGAATATTCCTCAGATGGCTGATACCCTTTTTGAGCGAGCAACAAACAGTAGCTGGGTGGTTGTGTTCAAAGCCTTAGTGACCACGCATCACCTAATGGTTCATGGCAACGAGGTGAGTGTCAGCAACTTTCTCGTGAGGCCATGTTGGCTCTTAGCGAGCTCCAGGGTGAAAAACAACAGTGCAAAGGTACCTCTCTGAACCTGCAGGACAGGGCCACAAAGGGTGAGAGTGACTGCTGAAGAGAAACTCTTCTAGACTTAAAAATTCAGCGCACATCTTTTCAGTTATGTTTTCCTAGCCCTTGCCCCAGGTACATTGGTGTGTCTGTGTAAAATAAAATTCCTGTAGAGCTTTTTCTCCCTGGCAATATAGCAAATGTTTTCATGCTATGACTTTTTCTGATACTGCAACGTAAGTTGTTACTCCCGGGTAACTTTTCTGTTCCAAGTTTTCAACCAACTTTCTGATTTGCTTTTCCTGCTTATTCTGGCCCAGTACTGATATGAGACCTACTCATTATTGAAGTATGCCCAGAGTTTACCTGAATCTGAGGGCTGCCAGAGGCAGAGTCTGGGAGCAGTGTGGAAATGCAGCTTTGCAAAGAGATAAATGTTTTGCTTCCTTAAATCCCGTTCCAAATTAGCTCTTCTAACTGCTTGTTCAACAGTGTACGTTGTACTTTGCACGGAATTCATTTCTGTGTATATGATAGGATGTTTAGTAGAGGTTCAAGTGAAACATAATGAATATGAAGAGCCGAAAATGATTTTGAGGAAGCCACAGGAGGCTAAGATAAAAGCCTGGATTTTTGTGTCTGTATGCTGGAGTTATACTGGTAAGCTAGGGAGTTTTGCTACAAAGTTTGCAGGTGCCAGCCAGTGATAAGAAAATAACTTTGTGTTGCAGAGATTCATTCAGTACCTGGCATCTAGAAACACGTTGTTCAACCTCAGCAATTTTCTGGACAAAAGTGGATCTCATGGTAGGTTTACTCATGTCTATTATTGTAACAAGAATTTGAATGAGATACTATTGCTAATTAGCATTGATTCTTCTGAATGAAGGAGCAAATAATGTAAATTACATTTATGAATGAAACGGAAAACTCTCCAGTAAAGACTCTTCAGTCTTCATTCAGTCTTAAATGGCAATTGAGTTACCTGGGAATACTGTTTTTTTCTTCTTCTTTTTTTTTTTTCTCCAGAGAATTATCTTTAAGTACTTAATTAGAAGAAGAAAAAAAAAATTAACCAATTTTGATTTGTCTACTGATTTTGGAAGCTTTAAAGCTTACAAAGTCTACTTTTTCCAGTCTGATTCTGGAATTACCCACAAACTCCCTTAATGCTTCACTTAATGCAGGGGAAGCTTGTTCCGTGGTAGCTTTCTGTCAGAAAATAAAGGAAACTTATAATTCTACAGCTGTTTGAGAATATTTGTTGACTGCAAAATGCATGAATGCTACAATGATGGGCAAGATCAAAGTGATGCCCTGTTACTGCACAGCACCCAAGAGACTGAAGCATCTCTTAAAAACAGTAACACAGCACAGGAACAAAACCAAGCAAATATTAAGCCTGTATTTATTGTGCTGTGTGTGTTCAAAGCTACTGGCATTTGGCAGCTGTGAAATTTGTTAACTACTTGCTTTTGTGTTTTTTTGCCACTTTTTAAAACTTAATTTGCCTTTTAATAGATAACATGTCTGTGTATCATAGATGATGAGGTGTCAGAGACTGTACTGGTAAGCTTGAGTTGATAGAGATGCTAATATTCAGAGATACTGTGCAAAAATGCAACTGAGATACCAACTTTAATGAAGGTAACAGAAGGAGCCCATACTGAAGAGGAGGATCAGTTGCTTTTTTGCACAGAATTCTGTAACTTAGAAGAAGAAAACACAAAAGAAATGCGTGAGGAAGAGACTGTAATAATACTGGTATTTAAAAGTTTTATTGCCTTGAACTAAGGTTGCTGCAGTTTGAGGCTGCCTGTACAAAACCTCATGCCTCAAGATTTCTGATGTAACAAACTGTAGAGGCAATGATCTCTAAAAATACAATCATTCTGTCTTGATTCCAGTGAACCTAGTCAGGGAGATTTCGAGGATCCATATAAGACTTGGAGGGACTGACCTAAAGCGTAGGAGTGTTTCGGTTAAAATTATTCTTTGTCCTGCAAGCCAGGTACCAGTTAAGTGAAAACTGCTAAAAGTGACATTTTTTCATGTGAACGGAGATGTAACCAGTTTGGCCATCAGTTAATGTCATCATAGCTGTGTAGGAGTCACTAGTAGGTTTGCACAAGAATCCTGCCATTAGTGCATAGGATGAATCTGTTGAGAGTGGAAAGTTGTGGTAGATTATTTTGGTGTTGCTTTTGCTTTAGAAGTTGGAAGATGATTTGTTATGTCTATTCTATATGTAACGTATGTAATTCTGCAGTGTCATAGAGATCTCACAGTCCTGGGGTGTGCTGACTGCATTTTATCCTTTGTTGAAGAACCTCCAAACAATCGTTGCAATTAATGTAAATCATGTAACTTTATTTGTTTTTTTGCAGGTTATGACATGTCCACCTTTATACGGCGTTATAGCAGATACTTGAATGAAAAAGCATTTTCTTACAGACAAATGGCATTTGACTTTGCAAGGGTGAAGAAAGGGTAAGCAATGTTTACATGTATAAACTACTAGGTTTTCCTGACCTGTAAAATCTTGTTTATGGCATTAAGCTTAATTTTAGTGTCTTAATGACTTTACTCTTAAGTTTTTTATTTAACTGCATTGAAACAACGATATGGTTGTGTTTCCTAAATATTGGTGATTGGTTAAGAATTGCATATAGGGAAGAAGAAAGTTTATGGATACCAAGCAAATATTGGTTATCACCTGATTAAAGAGATGGGTCCTGCAGAAATGAGAGCTTTTAGTGCTCTGTATTAAATCTGACTCTTATTAAATCATGCTACAGAGAGACTACATTTAGCATGTGGCAAAGGAAACACTCTGAATCTATCTGGGATTTTTCATCAGTCTCCAGACATTTTCTATAAGAAAAGGAACAAAGACTTCTAGAAGGAAGATGTCTGTGAAGAGCTTGTCTGCAGTGAAACAGCAAGAAGGAAGTGGGAGGGTGTCACAGGACTCCAAGAACCAACTATTGAAGTTTGGGGAGATTTCATGCCCTGAAGGAAATGCTAAGATCTAACACTTGATTATGTGGGAGAGCAAGTCAACGGTAGATCAGATTTCTAAGGGAAATGGTTAGTCCACCATAAATAGTAATAAATGACTAGTCTTTAAAATACTCAAATAAGCCAACCAGCCTCTTCTGCTGCCTGTGTGTTGAAATTGCACAATAAATCTGGTTCTTGCTCGGTAAACGACTTTGGTTTTGTGCGTGTTCTTGAATACTTGGTTTGCAAAAGGTACTTAGTGCAAACTCTTCTCACCAAAGAGGCTCAGAAATTAGTATTCAAAATTCAGGTCTTGTCTACGCAAGCGGTTCCCCAGGAGAAGATAGGAATAAATACAGTCACAACCTCATCTTGCTTTGAGCAAAAGTTAGGGAGGAAAAACCCCGGCAGCTGAACACCGTCTAATATGTGCTGCTGCTGGTCCCTTTAGCTAGAATGAAATAGTAAAAACATTGTGTGTGGTTTTTTTTTTTTTTTTTTTTCTCTCTCTTTTTTTTTTTTTTCCCCAGCTGTTTAGTGGGCTCTTCCCATAGAAAAGGCCTGGCCTTATCAAGAGTACACCTTGTTTTTTCCACTTTAGCTTAAAAGTGAATTTCTTCTATGCCAAGTTGCTTATGGAGGTCACAGTGTCTCCCTGTTTTTATCACAGTCCACATCTAGGCTTCACAGTACTTTGCGTTTCCCTACATATACACCTAACACAGCACAAATCTTAGATCTGTTATGAGTAATTATGAAGAAAGATTCCAGTAGAAAGCTGGAATATAAATTGAACAGAATAAGGCTATAAGCTAGTATTTTTGCTTCCCACAAAGGTTGAGTTCAAAAAAAAAATTAACAAGGAAAAAGGAAAAAGAGAAAAACAAAACACCCCACAACCTTCCCTGTGAAGGCCCAGTTGAGCGCAGTGTGTTGGTCTTCGTCAGAGCATCTTCTTTTGTCTCTTAATCCCTGTAGCTGGGACCTCCACAGCTCTAGATTCTCCCTGCTGAAGCATTAGCTATGCAGCAAGGGCTTCAGAAGCCAGGGAAGGTGCACGTTAACTTGTCACATACTAAAGAGATTCCTTCTAGTGATAACGAGTCTACATTTGGGTTGTTTCTGGTGACTTCGGTGTAATCTGCGGGTTTGGTTTCTGAGTTGTTGACACAGGTATCACTGCTGGGTTTTTCTTGTGCTCCTGCTGTCTCAAACAAATAGGCCCTACTCTGGGGCTGTAGCTGTGTCAATGGAGTCCTTTCAAGTTGTATTTTGAAAATGCCCTTCCAGTGGTAGGGACCAGAATACTCATCTCTTAAAGTTATCTGGCATATGAATTGTAAAGAAGTTTTCAAAGTTAAGATTGATATCTCTGTGGATAGATATTTTAGTTAGACTTTGGTCTAGCAGCCCTCTGTAGTTTTAACATCTTAAAGTCTCTTTTTTACTTAGTGATTTCAAGCAGTTCACGTTACAAAAACGTAATTTTGGGTTCCTGAAAATCCTTCCATTTCTGTCTCTGTACGTTCATGCAAAACCTTAGTATGTACGAGATTTCTGGCTCTCAGAACAAGGTGCTGTATCACAGGACAGCATAGAAGACCTAAGAAGGTGCTGTGCCTTCCCCAGGAAGAGCTGCCGTAGCTGTTAGCGGCCGCAACGGGGCGGTTGGTATCAGATGTGCAGGCTGCTCTTCCCCCCCCGGACCGGGGCACGCGAAGGCTGCTCTGAGACGCGCGGGCCGCACCTGAGCAACGCTGCGCTGTGACCGCGGCCTGCTCCGCTCAGGACTCGTCGAGGCAGGGCGGGCTCCGTGGAGGTCTGGCCGAGGGTAGGACAGCCAGTAAGGACTACTCGGAAAAGTATCCTAGGCTAAGGGGCTCTTGGCAAAGATGGCACTGACTCCTGTTGGCGCTGGATTGGCAGCTTACGCAGTGGCAATTGCGGGAGACAACCTATCGAGTTGGCTTTGGTGACCACAAACGTGTCTAAAAAGTACTGCTAGCAATGACTTGTCATCAGTTATACTTCAAGTTCATGCATAAAGGCTGCTGGTCGCATATACTTCTGCAATATTATTTCTTGTCAAGTTTTTTAAAATCTTGATGTTGTTTTTCTGCAAAGAGGTCGGACTCTGGTGTTGATTACTGCAATGCAGGAGCCTTCCCGGTCCCCTGCTCGGGAGGGTGGCTGGCTGAAGTGTTTGCCATGCCAGCCCTTGCGGTGCTGTGGAAGGCAGGAGAACCAGGCAGTATTTGAAAATATTGAACCAGACAAATTTTTCAATTTGACAGTATTGAACCAGACAAATAATTGAAAAGGGTTACAGCAGTTTTCATCTTCTGATCGGACAACAAATCGATGGGGTAGGTGGAGGAGGAAAACCATGGCTTGTAATCGGTGTTTCCTGTTGCAGAGCTGAGGGTGTAATGAGAACGATGGCTCCAGAAAAGCTGCTGAAGAGCATGCCCATACTACAGGAACAGATCGACGCACTACTTGAATTTGATGTATGTATTGAAGGTCACCCAGCAAACGAAACACAAACACTAGGCATTGACCTAAATGTTGCATTGAAATGAATGTTTCAGCTGCTTGTAGGTAGTGCTTTACCAATCATCCAATTAAGATGGAGGGCAAAAAAACCCACAAGCTTTTTGGTATCCCACTGAGGTAGGGTAAGGTGAAAGATGGCACTTACTTGTATGTACAAAACGCTTAGATGCAGATTTGCCTATAGAGAGGGTAGGGAAAGAGATGGGAAATGAGGGCTCTTGGGGAGTCCTGGCTGCGCTTGGAATTTTCATTTTTTTGCATCAGTGGGGGAAGAAGCAAAGCAAAATGAGACAGAAATCCCTCCCCTTGCCTCTCCCTCTTAGTTTTTTTTTGGCAACAACCATTTGAGAGCCTGATAGGGGGAAAAAATAAAATACCATATGTATGTTGTTTTGCTTCATCAAAGATGTCATCCATTTTTTTTTTAAATGCAAGTTGAATAAACTAAGAATTTCAGTCTAGACTATTCATAGGCATAGAAATGTATACAAGATATTTATAGTCTATCTCATTAATGTCAGTAAGATTATTCATACGCTTCAGATGATGAACAAAACCAGGAGTGAATAGGTATAGGAGGTAGACTGGAGCGCTGCAAAGAGGTCTGTGAAGGAATTAATTGTGAGGTTCTTCTGTGTGCTCTGTGGATGGAGGGCACATTCCCCACTGGGAGGAGAGGGCTCACTACAGCTTCCAGAGGAGATATAGAAACCTAGGGTCTCCCTTCTGTGTTTTTCTTACTTAAACAAATGAAAAGTTGTGATACTGGGCTCTAAAAAAGATTCTTCTTTTTTTATTTAATAAACCAGCACTTATTTTCTGTTCAAGTTAGTATGAGCTAGTTAGTATGAGCAGCTTTTCTGCCTTCCACCATTGCGGAATGGGTGAAGGAGTTGAGGCCAAGACTCTTACTGTGGATGGGGACATTCCTGCACCGTAGCGAATTGTTCTGAAGCGGTGAAAGAAGTGACCCTGCATCTGCTAACAGAAACAGAAGCTGCCTGTATTTGATTTCTCTGTGCAAAAACTTCTGTTCAGTGCTGGATTGCAGCTATAGCAGTATCAGATTCCTGCCACAAGCTAAAACTTCTGATTGCATTAAGTAAAGCTGCTCTAACTCGCTGGTATTTTATTTGTAGGTTCATCCAAATGAGCTGACAAATGGCGTCATAAATGCTGCATTCATGCTTCTATTCAAAGATCTTATCAAACTTTTTGCTTGTTACAATGATGGGGTTATTAACTTACTAGGTAAGTATCCTGATGCCTATAGTTCACATACTTCACATACACAAGCAAGTGAAAAATGGGTTTTGAAACTACCTTTTTCTTTTTTAGTCTTGCCATTAAACTTGATGCATTGTTTTTGACGGCCCCATTAGGAAGTGAAAAGTTAGGAAAAACTTTGTCACATTCATAAACTTTTAAATTAGTGGTTATCTGAAGCTGGGTTGCCATATTTTTATAAAAATGTTAAGAAGCCTACAGCAAGGCACCAAGTCTGTCTGTGCTTGCAGGTAAAAAAATAAAAGTAGATTGCTGTGTGTGTGAGTTTGCATAATGTGTCTTGTGAGGATAGCAAAGCAGCTTTTGCTATTTGGTTGCTCATCCAAAATGTCCAGGTTCCCCTTTCTGCTCTGTGTGCTATGTACTAGCCTTTCATTAAGCAACATCCTCCTGAATAGCCTTAATGCCTTAACTGAAATTTACCAAATTATTCATTTAGAGAAATTTTTTGAAATGAAGAAGGGCCAATGTAAAGACGCTCTTGAAATCTACAAACGGTTTCTTACTCGCATGACCAGAGTATCCGAGTTTCTTAAGGTTGCAGAGGTAAGTGACTTCCCATCTTCCCGAGTCTGGCATTTACACTTGGGGGATTTTTTTTTAGCACTAACATAAAATATTAATTGAACTTGTCAAGCATCTTTTTCACTGTGTGTAAATTTGAGGCAGTCTAGATCTGCTCATTCAGCACTTCTTGGACTAGTAAGCCCCACTTAGACCTTCAATATATCTCTGCCGTGCAGCCAACCTCAACTTTCCTGGTAATTCAGCAGATGACAGAAATTCAACCACGACAGTGTTTCTTGGAAGTGCTGCAGTAAATGCATGTTTCTGGGACAGAGCTGAGCCTTAGAGGATGATACAGCAATTGCAGACAAAAGCGTAACAATTTAAAGTCTCCTTCTTAAGTCTTTGCAGCCAACTGCAACTACATGTTCGTACCTGTGATGGGAAAATTTACTGGGTTTGATCATTTTTATCATCTTACGTGGGTAACACAAGTATTACCTGGTTACTTAACTGTTTTGCTGGCCTGTCATTTGAGATGGTTGGCTCCCAGGCACTCGATGAACTTTCTGCCGTATTTCATGCTTCATTGTCAAGGGCAGCAACAATGAGCTAGAGAGCGAGTTTATGCCTTTGGTTCTGCACCTACTTACTGGAAGGAAACTGCAGTGGCATGTGATGTCCAACATGAATGTTAGACTTGAGGGAGGTATAACTTAGAGACTTCAAATCGGAGAATTCGGGCACTTATAGGTCAGCTTTACAGCCCAGCAGATTCAGAATTATTCTGATTATACCTCGGAATGACTAAATGGAGAGTTTGCTCTTCTGCAAACGTTAGATGAGCAGCTGCTACAAAGAGCCAACAGTTAAGCAATAAGGCAACTAATTAAAGTTTGCAAACTGACACCTCATCTTGCTGTACTTGAAATATAAGCAGAGAAGGGCCAAAAACAGTGTGACCTGAGTCAGTCTCAGTCTTTCATCAGTCTCTTCTAGAAGTTGCTCTCTGCTGAATTTAGAAATAAATTCATTAGGATAGTCAGATGTTTAGGTAGTGCTTCCATGGCAGCTCGCTGATGCTGCCCTCAGAGACAATAGTACATGACCAGGAAACCCTGCATGTTTTACCGTAGGGAGTATGAATTTCACCACTGTGCAGGAGAACCTGAGAAAAAGTCTGCTGCAAGTTGCTGCAAGTAGTGGAATGGCTTCTGGAAAGGGGTGGAGGGGATCTCCTTTTTAAAATTTTTTAAAGAGAAAGTGGGTCTTAGAGTTGAAGAGCATTGCACAGTTCTAGTCAAACGTAATGCCCTCTGCAGGGGAAATAACCCACTCATGTTTCACGACCTCTTTTCAATCCACAGCAAGTTGGAATTGACAAAGGCGATATCCCGGATCTTACTCAGGTAAGCCTCTCTGGGGTCTCTTTGTCTACTGACTAAAAGTTTAATAACAAGAAGGTATGTTGATAGGCACTACCTAATGCCTTAAAGCCCTCTCAACACACAAATCAAAAAATAAAACTATGTGAAGGTTTTTTTTAAAGACTAGTGAAGCAACTTCTTCCAACATGTAGTTGAAAAATGGGCATCTTGCCTTTTCTGTGCTAACAGGCAGGCTGCCACAGCTGACAGGACAAGTTGGTCTTTGACAACAGACTGACTGGCTGCACAAAACCTGTGACTTGCGACGTGATCCCACTCTGACACTTTGTCCAGAGATGAAGTTCAGAGCAGTGATACATGGCACTACTGTCTTGATTTAACTACAGTGAATTGAAGTTTTGATCCAGAAGTCTGGGTTGGCTTGCTGAACTTCTGTCATTATGAATCAAAACTGTAACATCGGGATTCATTAATGCCCTAGTTGCTTAAATTTGGTTTTGGTCCATTTTCAGTAACACTTGCAAACTGGGTTTAGCGTCTGGCTTTGCATTTGATTTAAAAAGAAGTATTTGCTTGGGAATGAGGATGAGGTCTGTTCTGAAGAGTTTGCACTCATGGTGGTTTCGATGCCAGTAATACTGGAATCAAGGATTTCTTAACCTCTTAGCCTGTGCATGTGTAGCTTTTGTAAAACTGCTTGAAAGTCTGGTTTAAAATAGCATCAAAATACTGTTTCCGTTGGTTAAAAATTCAGAAGCCCTGACATGATGTAATGACATGACCCACATGATGGGGGCTTTAGTCCTTGTGGGTTTCAGGTACTACTGAATCACAAAGCCTGTGTCAGTCTCTTTCAGTTGTAGAAAGCTTCAAATTCTTGGAGAGGTAGCATATGAAATACCAAATAATTCTTAAATAGTTTTAGTATATTCTGGTACTTCTTTACATAATGGGCTCTCTTTTTTTAAAGAAAAAAAAAAAAAAAACAAGATCCAATCATTCATGAACCAAATTTTTGAACCAAGAGAATTCAGCTTAAGCTCAGTTGATGAAATACTCTATAAATTCCCGTGGCACTTCTGTTTGCTTCTGTTTTTGCTGCTTCAGCCTGCTGGCAAAGCTGCCTGCTAGGACTGCACAAGCCCCGCGCCGCAGCAGGGAACCCGGCGGTGTCCAGAGCCGCCTTAGTTACTGCAGACGAAGGGTCCGTGTTTCACATCGGGAACCAACACTTTGACCAAGAGCTCCCACTTCAGGCTAAGTGCAAAAGCCAGGAACCTGCCTTGAGCTGCCAGAGCCAGCCCCATGGGGCTGCTGCACTCCTGTGTAGCGCAGGAAGCCCGGCCTTTGCTACCACCGCCCTGTGGTGGTTGCCAAAACGCAATCGCAGGTCGCCCCCCGTAGGTTGTTCTGCCAAGTCTGGTGGGGAACCCCCTGCCTAAAACTAATCTGCAGCATAGCATGGACTGTGTCTAAGACCTAGGCAGGGTATTTCAGTGAAATAAATAAAAGCCAAATAAGAAAACTGAATTTCAGCCAATAAAGATTTTTTTTTTGGTGGGCTAATCATACATGGGTATTATATGAGAGTGATCTGGGATGATAGCACTGAAATATTGATGATTTTCCTAAATGCCTAAAGTAAGTCATTGAAATAGGGAGTAGCATTCCACAAGAACCTTCGGCTGTCTTGACGTTTGGTGTGTACACATACTCTGTAAATCCAAAAAAGTAGTTTTGGAAGCTGAAGCAGAAGTTGGTAGCTGTCCATCTTCCATCTTTCATGCTTGACTGTAAGGCTTTGGAAGCTGTGGTGGCTTCTTGTCTGTTAGAGAACTTGACTCATTTTTAGTAAGCTGTTCTTGAAGCGTAGTCGTTTTTGCCCAGATAGCTAGTGGGAAGTCCCTATCTAAGTTTCCAGAACCATGTTGGTCAAAATGATTCAAGCTATCTTTGAAGCAGTGTCTAGAAGAGATGAAGTGATATTCCGAGTTGCAAATTGGATACAGTGTTGCGAATTTATTAAGATTTGTATCTGAGCAGAAGTTTTCTAGAGCTGCTTCTACAGGTTCTGTTTACAGGGCAAGTTTCTTATGTGCTTGCTGGCTTTTAAGAAACCACTGAACAGTGTATTGGAAATTTAGTTAAGCATACAGCAGCAAAGAGGAAATAATGGTGGAAGTTTCGGAAACACAACTTTCTGCTCAGACACCCAAGTAGGTACAGCTTGCTCCTTTTGATACAGCCTTTTGGAATTGGTCCAGGTCTGAATCTCTTCTTCAGTGAATGAGAGCCTTTGGTCATCCTTTTTTCTTGCTGCTGGAGAATCCTTGTAACTAAGTCACTTGTGTTGAACTCGATTCTTGCTTGTGCTCGCATTATGAGGAAACATGCCTATAAAAATAACACTAGCAATCAAGCTGTTTCAGCAGTGCTTATGTACATGGGACTTGTCTGAACACAGCTCATCTGGAGCATTAGGGAATTTTGGTGCCTTTGAGTTTCTGCATGTGTTGAGTTCCTTCATCGCTCAGTTTTAATGACAAAATGAGTATGTGGACACCATGCGCTCAACGTACTTAGCTGTGCATTGGCACTAGCAGGTCCTGAGCATGGTGAAGCACTCACCATAGCTGCACAGCTGGAGTCCTCAGTGTGCTGAACACACAGGCAGGGGGGCTCCACTTGCCATTGTGACAACCTGGGGTTTTTGGTGCATGTGTGTATCCCAAAATTAAGGACATTATTTATGGAAAATACCATAGGTGTTGCTGCCAGGAATTCTGATTGATCTAAAAGACACTGATAAAGAGAATTGCCCCTTTAAGGAATGTACCCTTGATGAACCGGTAACCCTGATGAAAACTTTGCTGTTATTTGCTACTGTGACTCTCCAAGATTTCCTTCTTGCTTGTTGATCTTGCAGGATTCTACCTGTCTGAACACTGTTTTTATACTGGAGTTATTAAAGACACTGTCATTTGTATTTACTCTTGCTTTTCTCAACTGCCATTGTAACAGCAAATGCATGCCTGGGACATTGCCTGGCCACAGAAAAGGTTCCCTGAAATAAAACCAAAGATCATTAAAACTTGAAAAAGCTTAATTTTTGTAAATTCCCCCAAATCATGTTTTTTTTTTTTCTTTCCCCAAATTTTGAGTTTTTCTAGGTGCTGGACTCAATAACCTATGCCTAGTTTAATACTGTGACCAAATAAGAGCTAGTATATATGAACTATATGAGAGTCTTGGAACTAAGGTAGCAGCTTTTGTGGGAGTTAGGGTGATAATGTTTTGTTTAGACTGCAGATGTGATAGATCCCTTTGGTTGTAAATGACTTATTGGAGATCTGGCTACGAGCAAAACTGAAGGGATGACCTTGAGCCCATAGCTGTTAATGAGCCCAGCGGATGCCTGTGCTGTTGTCAATGCTTTAGCACTGAGTGAAAGCATGATGAGGGAATCTTGGTTTTAGGCTTCAGACTCTGTTTAGTGGAGTTAAATGCTTTCTCTCTGCAAATCCGAGCACTTAATATTAGCCTTTAGCTATCCTGTCTTTGCCTGGATACTTTGAGCATGGGAATCCACTACTTTCACGGTGTCGAAAACAAAGTAACAGCATGAGCATGCGCTACAGGGGGAAGTTTGTGCTGGATCTCTGCAATTACAGTTTTATTGTACTGTATTTAGAAGTGTATCTTTTGTGTTTGCTTTCAAGGCTCCTAGCAGTCTTATGGAGACCCTTGAGCAACATCTAAACTCATTGGAAGGAAAAAAACCTGGCAACAGGTAGGTCTATGGTGCAAAAACATCTCGAGGCAAAATGTAGTCTGACACTAGTTGATATTCGGGCTTATTGCCCCCAGCCTGCTTTTGCCTGGAAAAAGAATTCAGGTTAAGATTAGATTTTCCTTTTCAGAAGTCTCTAAACGACAAGCAGTGGGGGGAATAGAAGCAAACATCTTGACTCTTGTGGCTTAAGGAACACTCCTGAAAGGAACTGGTTTTTGCTGGTGCAGGCACCTCTATTTTCAAAATTGAATTGTTTCTTAATGATTTTATATCCTTTTGCTATGTATTTGTCATGACTAACTCTAGAAAAAAAATAAGCTAAAACTGTCTCTTTTTTTTTCTTCTTTTGTCTTTCTTTTGCTGTTGCTTTCCCTGTAATTTAGTGAAGGGTAAGTACAGACGTTTATGTCACTTGCATGCAGACATGGTTATGTTTTTTTTTAAATGGCTTCAACAATCAGAAATAGGCATCTTCATTAAATTGTACATAAATTGTTACTTGCTTTTGTATATATTCATTGAGTTATTTTTAGTCATTTCTGTAGTGATTCCAGATTTTCTAATCGTTGCTACAGCTTTCAAAATTTGTAAGGTTTATCCAGTTGGATAATTAACCTATAGGGCAGACCCTAGTTTAATACCAATGAAGTTTTAATAAAAATTCACCTCTATTTTCATACTCAGTGGCATTTTAAGTTTCCCTCTCTTAAGTCAAAGCATTTAGCCCTGTTTTCATACCTCATAGTAATGAAGTCAAACAAATGCACTGAGCTGTACATCCTAATTTATGATTAAGACTCTGCAGTTTGGTGTTATTATGTCTTTTTGTATGTGAGTGACTTTTTAGCTTGGACTTTACAACTAATTGTTTCCATACTTTTACATTTCATTATTTTAAAGTAACTTGACTATCTTTAAAAAAGCAGTGCTCAAAAAAATAGGTGATCCCCCAGAAGTCTTAGATAACTGCTTCCATATCAGTTTTATTCTGCTGTAGTCGCAGGATTTATACAGCCTGGCTACATCTTGCCCCAGTGACTCTTTCCTGCTGGCTCATGTGGGCCTTAATGTGAGACTTTGGTAGCGTTTCTGCCTTCCCTGCGTAAAGCAGAGCTTATTTAAAAGGCAGAATAATCCTGAGCTGTCTACTAGCTTAAAAGACTTATTTAATCTTTGATGAATAATTTCCTGTCTTCATCTAATATGACATGTGAAAGTTTGGGAAATGGGAGAGGGCATGGAATTTTAGAGATCTTCAGAAAACCGTAATGCTTAGTTTTTTGGTCTTTTTTTGCATGAGTTTTGATGACCAGAAACAGTTCCCAAAAGTGGACTTACCTCAAACCCTTTTTTTTTTTTTTTTTCCTCCCCTGTAGATCTGGGGCTCCATCTCCTCTGAGCAAGGTAAATACTGTCTATTGGTGAGCTAACTCTTGTTCAGGTGACAGGCTTCTGAACATCTTAAGGGCATAAAGAGTTAAATTTCCTTCTGTTAATCTGCTTTGTAGACCTGTCTGGGACCTAAATGACAAACTACATCTTTAAACGTTTTCAGAGTGGTCTCGTGAAGGCTCCTTGCTAATCTGACAGGCCATAACAGCTTGCACGGGTGCATTCAGTGCCTATGGCAAGTGCTGTGTGGCAGAAACTAAACAGAAACTCCTGAATTGGGCTGTTCAGTGCTCGGTTCTAATGAAAGGTCTTGCCTAACTTACAAAACACCCTTAGTTTGAAGGGGAGAAAAAACAAGCCACAGTTCCCTGCCAACTGTTCTTGTGCAGGCCTGCTGCCGTAGGTGAGATGAGTACCTTATGATTCAGCCAGTGTTCCTGCAGCCCTGAGTAACCTCCTGCTCCCCAGTTTATGTGGAGACTTTGCATCAAACGAGTCTCAGACTGTAGTAAAGGCTTGAGGAGAGTCTAGGCAACTTATATCCATCTCTAGTCAGAGTTCTGATGGGGGGATGGCAGTAGCAGAACTAAGAGGAAAATATTTCCAATTCGTCTTTCCTTTTCTTCTTGGTAACAGTCACAATGATATATTGAGCTAAATATAGGACACTTGCTTTTGTTCATTAGGAAAAGCTTTTCTCTGGTATGTATGAGGTGATGCAACAAAACTAGCAATGTCTGTTAGAATTAATTTGAAACTCTTCAAAGTAACCTGATTCTCAAGAGCACGGAACCACCG
Organism: Tinamus guttatus; assembly: GCF_059628265.1. Classification (NCBI taxonomy): domain Eukaryota; kingdom Metazoa; phylum Chordata; class Aves; order Tinamiformes; family Tinamidae; genus Tinamus; species Tinamus guttatus. The sequence goes on from NW_028288619.1 coordinate 180,078, forward strand.
CACGAAACTGTGCCTGGTGTCTGACCTTGCTGTGTTTAAGATATGTCTAATCTCCAGAATTGAAAGAGCTAATGAAGAAAATGCATCGGCTGAATTGTCTTTTTGCTTTCCCAAGGACTTAGCCTTTGGTACTGGTACCAGTTTGCTCCTAAACTCTCCTCAGACCAAAGTTTATAGGTACACTTAACTTAGTTGCTGAACATTTCTCCCACCACTGCTACAATCAGTGATGCTGTTGTGAGCTAAAAAACAACTGTTTTATCTCATGGACAAAGTGAACGCTGTTACAGATGTGGAAACAAAACCACAAAAATATTTAATTCCTCTCATCTGCACGATGGTACTGGTGTCAGTGCTAAGAACAGGGGAAAACTGAGAAGCAAACCATTTTCCTGGAACTTACCGAAGATATATTTGACACATTGAAGCTGTTCCTTGTCTTGATTGGGATTTTAAAGGGTTGATAAGGCAGCCCCAAATCATGAGCTTCACTTCTGAGTTAGGGTTGCTTAGACATTGAGCGAGTCATCAATATCCCATGACAATACAGCGTATTCTTTGTGGCCTTCTCTAGCAAAGAAACCAAATGCTCAGAGCTTGTGACTTGTTAGCCCTCTGAAAACTTAGCCAGTTGTCCTTAAATTCTCTAAAACAGGAGAATAGCTTGCACTGAGAACACCTGATGTCAAAATTGAACTTATGTGAATATGTGCACTGGTTGTTTGTGAAGAAATAATAGTGTATTGAATGTATACTTAAAATATTTCTCCAGTCTTCTCCAGCTACAACTGTTACATCTCCTAATGCTACCCCGGCAAAAAGTATTGATACATCTCCTCCAGTTGATCTTTTTGCAACTTCATCTACAGCTGCACCAGTCAGGTAAGTTAAAAGGCAGAGCCTGATGAGACTGATGCAGATGCCAAGGTCACAGCTGTAACAGGAGACTTGCCTGAAAGACTTTGCTCGCTCTATCAGTAGTATACTTCAGTGCTGAATGAGTTATGTGAGCGTGTAGGTCTAGATCACTAATGAGTCCTAGCCAGAAAAGAAAAAGTGGCTGCTCTGGTTTGCTCTCAGTGTCAAGAACGTCAGAGTTGAGCCAACATAAATCTACGGTCAAGTAGACTAAAGTTTCTCTAACGGTCAAACACAAAGCCAAATTAATCTTTGCTGACTTGCTCTGATTTCTCATTGATGACTTGAAACTCCTTTCCTTTGCTGTTCAAATTAATTAGTGAAGCACAGAAAAATATGATGAACTTAGATGGTTAAAATCAGAATAAAACATTTTAGTTTGATCAGTCAGAAATTCCAAATTTTGCTTTTAACTCAAAAACTGAAGAAACCACTGTTCTTCGTTATGATGCTTCCGGAACTGAAGAATTCTAGACATGTAAAATCTCTAAACTAGAACCAACAGCATAAAGACTTTATTAATTTGGTTTAAACTTTTTGGTATGTCAGATGAAGTACTTTGAAGGAACAGCCTCAAGATTCATTTTTTACTATTTAAATGTCTCAGATGAAAAAGACTTTATTCACTGGCTTCTAAGTCAGCATCTGGCTGCTTTAAGTTGTCTTAAGTTTTACCAACTCTGTGTTGCATTATTGCTGTTCATTGCCTGGCAAGTGCACATTTCTGGCCTCCTGGTGTGATGCAATGAAGCATTTAAGTAGCATGGAGCTGTTTTCAGTGGCAGCAGTTATTTCCTCTGTTCTTGGGAACCACCTGTGGTTTGGGGGCAGCAAGGAAAGTTTGTTTTTGTTTTCAGGATTGTCACAGTTTAGTGTCTCAGATTCATTACTGTCAGTATCCAGTAGCAGAAATGAGTTACGGTCTTATCCTGAGGTGTAATGCTTTCTTGGCACTGGTTGCAGTGCAGGTGTTTATGGTCATTCCTCTAGTATTACGGCTTCAAAAAATTATTTTTTTTCTTAGCTGTTGAAATGAACAAATGATCCAAGATTAAGATCTATTTTTCCTTGCCTTGGCAGCTCTTCCAAACCATCTAGTGACCTTCTGGATCTTCAGCCAGATTTTGCCTCTTCTGGGCAAGCGGCTCCAGCCCCTGCCACTGCTGCTGCTGCTCCTGGAGCAACTTCATGGGGAGGTAAAGAAACTCGCTGCCAGTGTCTCTGCTTGCAGCCTCCTCCTTGCCAGGCTGGCTGAACAGAAGCCAGGCACTCTCTGTCCCGGCACGGGCTGTTCCTAGCTCCCGCTCTGGATTCTGCTGACCTGACAGTCAGGCACTCCTCGGCTGCACAAGACTGCTCCTTTTTCAAGGGATGTGCCTAATCGTATAAGCTGATTATGAAGGCCAGGCTGCAAAGCTGGGGGGAGCAGGATTATGTAATGGAAAGTGAACGGGAAGAGGATGGCTGAAGGTGAACAGGTGGGGTAGGATCTTTAAACAGATGGGAAGGTAGAACAAGAATTGTTTACATGCTTACTGGCAAGGTATGTGAGAAGCTGTGGCAGATAGCAGCTCTTCCATTCATAAAGGAAAGCAGGCACATCCAGAGGGGAAGTTCTGTTTTGAAAAAAATAAGTCCAACAGGCTCTGAGCCAGGCAGTGTACACTATTATACACTATACATCGAGCTGAGTTAGTTGTTCCAGACAGCACTGCTTGTCAGTGATCTGGGCAGCCATTCAGTGTTTTCAATTTTCTCCATCATGAAGAAGTTAAACTATGAAATAATTGCTTAGCTTTCACAGTAAACTCACTGTGGTATAAATTAGAGATTTTCCTCGTGTGACAGCTTGATGAACTCATCGTTCTTAGGGCAGGACTAGCACCCTGAGACGTGACGACTCCATTGCTGAATGTTAATACTTGCTGCAAGTAACTTCTGCATCCCCTCTTTCTGCTCCTGGTTTTAGTTCGTTAAAGCTGAGTGTCTCAGTCTTTCAGCAGTGTGAAAGTAACAATTGCTCTAGCATACACCATCTTTTTTATATCCATATTTAGCCTGTTGAATTGAGTTTTCATGTGGAAGTACCAGTTTTATTAACCATACTGCATTCTTATCCAGAAAGCAGGACCAAATATACATCTCTCCTAGGGTAACGCTGACCAATTACTTTGCAGTTTTATCATATCCTGTTTGACCTTTCTGTGCAGTTTTGCTTTAGCAGCAAGTAGCTACGTTGTTTTTGTGCTTCCTTGTTCTCAAGTATTGGAACACAAGGTTTCCTGAGATTTTCAGAAGGACTCGGGTTTCTCAGCTGCCTTTTTTTTTATGTAGTTGGTCTTTCACGCAGACTAAATATCATTAAAATCTTAGAATACCGATTCTCATTGTAAATTACGTGTTTTAGAAGAGATGTTGTATGTATATTCTTTTGAATTACTGAAAACTCTTTAAAGTCGCCTAGTCATGCACTTACTCTTCTTACTCCACAATGTGGAAGGGCAGCTAACATTTTCCTTTGGCCAGGGCTATCACCACCTCATCAGGCATTGTTCAGTCTTACCTTTAAGATTAGCATTTTGTTATCGTAGTAACATTTTTCAGCTTTGCAGCTAGCAGGAGTCCAGGTATAATGAACTGTTACTCCATCAAAATATTACTTTTTTTTCATCCTCTAGTTCAGTAGTTGCCCAAAACAGTGTTAGATGAGCATAAATAGAGAACTGTGATGGCTTTGTTGCAAAAATACTGAAACTTCTAATCGCCTTTCATCTAGTCATGAGGAACCTTGCAGCCTGTGTGAAGTTCCTCTATTTAAACTACATCTGCAGGATGAAGCTGATAGTTGTTCTGAATTGTGTATTGTCATAGGTACCATGGAGCGTTTCGCATAGAAGCAGCTTCAAGCCATTCCTTTTTCTGTGTCCTCTGAGTTTTCTCATTAGGCTCTTGATAGTCCAGCGGATGGGAAGAACTGTGCCTTGAGGTCATACATCTTCCTGGGTTGAAAGCCACGTGAGAAAGCCAAAAAAATTCCATCTGAAAGCTTCAGAAGGAACTTCAGGAAAACAAAATTCTTGTTTGGCAGTTTTTAACAGTGCTGTTAATTTGAATTTTTAGACTGAATTGCAGGAGCATATCTCAATGGAGAATAGTGTGATTTAGGTGGAAGAAAAATGAGGAGGAAAGTGTGTGGAGGGCTCTTCCTTTAAAAATATTCTTGAATCCTTGTGGAGACAGAAGGATCTTTCAAGCCTAAAGGAGAAAGTTGTCCTGTTGGTGATTATCCAAGCATGGAGAGTTGGGTGGAACTGCTGTTAATCTTTCATGGCTGCAGAGAAATTTCCAGTGTAACTTTTCACAAACTAGCATCTTCTGTTCAGTCACTAATGAGTAAGTAAAGGCCTTAGGTATTTTAGTGGAAGTGTTCGATCCATGGCCTACGTGGGATTCGCACAGAGCTGTTGCTCGAGCTGAGGGATGCGATTCCAAGGCCGCTCTCTGTCACTTGTGGGAAATGACAGCTGCTCTAAGCTCTGACACTCAAACAGGCAGGTCAATTGACTTAATTTTTCTTGCTGAACTGCCTTCTGTCATGCCTTAGAATGTGCTATTAGTGTTGTTTCTTTAGTATTACTATACAGTAAAACATTAATTTTAGTCTTTCCTGTATTAACAGTGACTGCAGACTGCCATGCTGAATAACTGTAATTTCACTGTATTGTGATCTATAACAAAACTGGAAACCAGAATACATCTAAGGATAAGCTAGTAAGAGGCAGAGGTTTGCCAGGAGTTGTGTATTTTCAGTCTAGCTGTGAGACTTCCACCTGGTGTGCAGTAATGAGATACCAGAGTGCTGCATTTTTAATAAGCTGTTATGGTCTTTCAGAATGGTATTTTGACATAGCTGAGCTCATGCAGTGAGTCTCAAGTAGACCTCTCTTTGGGAACCAATTACTAAAATACCTGCATATTTTCTGTGGTGCCTTTTTTTAACAAGTGTGGAAGATAGACACAAATCCATGAGGGTTAAGTGTGTTTGCTCAGAGCATTTTGCTTCCCAGATACTGACCTATAATAAAATATCTAGACTTCGAGCTTGCTGTTCAGTGTGGTGATGAAGAACCCATAACCCCATTAGTTGTACAATGAGCCTCGGAGCAACACTGAGCTCTGGTCGATCTGGTCAGGTAATAGCTGTTCTGCTCTGACTTCCTTCCCTGCAGTATAAAACAGGAAGTAGGCCAAGTTTTTGGCAGCCTAGGAAGGGTTGTGTGCTACCTTAGCTATACTAATGGTTCTAGAAATATATTCCAGCATTGATATAAATAGCTGTGCTTCTGGAGGCATGTGCAAAGGGTGAAATGCAATGAAACTGAAGATGATACCTGCTGGTAACCTGTGCCTCCAGTCCCCGCAGCAACACTGTGCTGATTTGCATCCTGCTGTAGGGTGAATATTCCTCATTAGGAGATGTACACGGTGTCACTGGGGGTAATGCAAGGTTAGGATGCAATCTAGACCATCTGCAGCATTCTTCAGCAAAAAAAAAAAGTAACGTTTTGTACTTGTAGGAGCTAGATTCTGGGTGTCAAGTAGCAGAACGGCCGCATATCTGCCATTCCGAACAGACCTCAGGTCTTTGAAACACCCCTAAGGTACAAGGTGTGAGTTCTTGTGAGCCTGGCCTAGCACTGTGTGGTACATCGAGGCCTGTCTGGAGAAAGGTGCTTGTAGTGCTGCAGCCTGGCCTGTTTCAGCCTTCTCCAAGCAGTTCATAGAGATGGTTTAGTTACAGGTGTGAATAGGAGTGCACGAGGGCCATGGTTTTAAAAAACCTGCTCATGATCTACAGCCTGAGGTATTCAGTGCCTCTGAATCCTGCCTTCCATGAGAGCAGAACAGCTGCTCAGGCAAGGGAAGGCCCTGTGTTTTAACGGAAGGACCTGAGCACTTCTGTCAGTAAAGTGAAACTACCCAGAGCCTGAAATACAGTGCTGGCTTCCTCACTTTAGAGGAGGAGGCAGAACTTCCACTGTGTTGGAGCTTGATCTGACGGGTCTTGGAGGCAGCAGCCTGTGGACGAGCTGCCGGTAAAGCTGCCGAGTGCCCCTGGGAGCTGCCGACTGCGGAACTGAGGCTGGACTGGAGAGACCTCCAGGTTCCCCAGCACTCATAGTCTGCATAGCACGTGTTAACATGGGTTGTACCTTCTGACTGCTCTCACCAACTTTAATGATATCTTTGTCCAATGTCTTGCTCCTAACTTTATTCTAGAAAATACTTGTAACTAAACAGAATTATCTTGAAATTTGCTTTGTTATCTGCGTACATTTTGCTAATAGCATGATGCGGTCTTGAGTAATTGCTCACTGATTTGAATTAATGTCAATTACTTCTGAGTGTTTGCTGTATTCATGTGTGACAGCTGGGTTTCACTGGGGCTTGTTCTTCTTACATAGATATTTAATTTGTGGTAGTCTTGAATCTCTGTGTAGTTAGACTAGTGCAAGTAAATTACAAATTTTCAGTGTTCTTAGTTAGCTATTTTTAAATTTTAAGGTAGTCTGTTTGCTTCTTGTGGAACTCCCCATTGCTTAAACAAATGCAGGTTCAGGGAGAGGGGAAAAATGAGAACTAGTGTGCTGGTGAACGGAGGTTTCCCAAGAAACGGTTCTTGGCTTTTCCTTAGGGCGGTGAAAGGAGGAGACCTTTCTGTCAGCGCTTGGCCCTGGCTAAATCTTGGTCATCGTGGTTTGAAAATGGGAGTGAAGTCCAGCTGCACGGGACAGAAATGATGAATACTGCAGATGTTGGAATATCTTGCTGATTAGGGATCAAATGCATAAGACTTGTGCCCTGGTTCTGTTTGGAATAGAGTTATTAAACAAGTTTGTTATGTGGAAATAGCTGTTTGACTATTGGACAATTAAATGCAGTCGTTCTGTTTGATCCAGATGTGTCACTTAGAGAATGAATGTGTGGCTAATGAACACCACCTGCGTGGCTGCTCTACTAACTGCTCTGTTTCTTTTGCACTGCTGTCGTTTTAATGGACAATCGCTAGACCTCTTGGGAGAGGGTGAGTAACATTTTTAATTTTTAAGACTATTGAAAGTTAAGACTCCTTATTAAGTATTAATATTCTTGGAGTTGAGTGCTAGTGGTCTGTGTCCCTCTTCCCCTTACTTTTCCTGTTTGATCTTCGTTATATGGTTGCATATAGATAATCTGGCTGCACTTTCCGGTGTTACCTCTGAGCCACAGATTTCAGATCCATTTGCCCCAGAGCCTAGTGCAACTACTGCTGCAACTACTGATACTGCAACTACTTCAGCTGCCGCTACAACTACAACTATTACTGCTACCACTGCTGAGGTGGATCTCTTTGGAGGTTAGTCTGGTTGCTCTTGTTACCTAATCCATCTCATATGGTTGATGAAGCAATATTGAGATCCACTGTTGTCATAAGGCCTCTAGTTTTACTTGCTCAAGCAAAGACACTTGAGTGTTGGACACTATGGAGCAGGAAATGTAAACTAACCAACTAGTTTTTTGTTTGCTGTGTTATTAACTAATAGGCTCCTCTGCATATACAGTGTTTTACCTCTGTGTATATCCAGGTATAGGAAATGGAAACCTGTGTACACTTCAGCCTGAGGTACATTCTAATAAACAGCTAACTAAGAAAATCAATTTTCAGGTCCACACTGGGTTAAGCAGGTATTCTTTCCATGTTATTTAGTGACAGTATGCTCTACTGGAATTTCTAGGGAAAAGCAATGATGCTTTCCTAGTTGCTGCACTAGAGAGGATGGGCATGGCAGCTCCTTGCCTATTTCTTACATGTCACACTTCTGTCACACAGCTGTGTTGTGTTTCTCTGGATCTTTCCTTGAAATTCGGTATTGAGCTACCTGCAATTACTGTATTTCAGGATTCGGCATTCTGCAGGATTCCTATAGTAAAGCAAAATTACAATGAACTTGGCCTGGATGCTAAATATACAGCTAATGTATAGGCATCATTGTGTTATGATTTTTCTTATATATGCTCTTTCCATCTCTAATACTAGTTGCTAGACTCTTGGGTAAGAATAAAGCCTGCCCTGTCTATTGCCAGCTTTCTTTTCCCTCCACGGGAGCATAAAGCTTCTCGACAGCCAGTCAGAAATGCCCCTGTGTCTCTTCGACATGGTACCAACCCAGCTTGGTGGGAAAACCTTTTGATTTATGAACTAACATACTTTACTTCAGATTTAGGATTGACTGACTACTCTGTTTAACTAATTGTCCTTGAAGCTTATTCCAAGTGTGACAATGGATGTCCATGTCAAGATTTAGTAATAACGTGTTTATTGTCAAAACTAACATGTTTGCTGTCAAAACTTCCAGAACTTTGCTGTGTGTTCTCACTATGGGTGTGCTCGTTACCTGCTGTTTCTAAGGGCAGAAGTGCAGGAGGGGTCTGACACGTGCACAGTTTGATTAAAAAGGTTTTTCCTTAAGCCTGGAAGTTCCAGTTCCACGAGCTGGAATTCGTGCTTAGGACTGACCTTTGGGATATCCCCAATACAACTGCTGAGAAGCTGTAAGGAGGGAGCAGGACTGCTACACTGCCACTTCATCCCTCCTTGCATAAGGATGGATAACAGACCAAGTGCTGCAGATGCAGGCACCTGAGAAGCAATTTAAAGTCATCCACACTCGGGCAGTAGTTTTGGCTACCTAAAGGGTGGTATCTTGAGGAGCTGGGGTCACTGCTAGGAAGCCTTACAGGACTTGGGAAGACTTTGGAAGGTGAGCCAGTCTTTATCACAGCACTTTTCACTTGCATTATTATCTTAGGATAGATGCGTGTGACCTTTTAAAAATTAAACTGCAGTCTGATGGCTAGGAATTGCTGTGAATTTTAAAGTGGATTAGAAAAACTCCTGCCCCCCTCTAGTCCTACAATGGTAAGATGTACCATTTTTGTTCTTCCAATACCCTGTGACTGGAAAAATGGCTGCTACCAGATACTGTCTCCACTTGCTGAGTTTATGAAGTGGTGCAGATGCTTTTAGCATCTAATGATGTAACTGCCCTTTAGACTGTTCAATGGCACACAGGAAATTGTTATTAGGAACTCAGTTGTCTTCATCCTCCAACATGGAAAGACAGTTTACTTTTGCAGTAAGATGTCCAAACCTCAGTGACTAGATGTCTTAATTTGAAGAGACTATATTTCGTTGTTCAAATACAGTAAATCTCCAGTGGGTTGCACATTCAGTGAGTACTGAATCTCAGAACACTACAGAAAAAAAGCAAGATTTTATTATTTAAAATAGCATCTAATTACTAAATTGAAAAATTGTTGTTACCTAGATGAAAAACCTCTGTACACACTCAGCAGTGCACATGAGGTGGTAGTGACATAGGGCCTGATGAATGTAAATGTAGACTTACTGACCCAGTTTTGCAAATCAAAGAGGAAAATGAGCAGTCCAGATTTTTTTGACTAATGAAATAGGCTGTGCACACTTGTTTTTTTCTGCATGTTATGCTAGTTTTCTGCTGTGCAGGTCCTTTGAAAGGCTCTGGGAGTGTTGATAAGCTTTAACTCTGTGAGAAGGACTGACTTAAAAGCCTTGGTGGGAACTGTGCTCCATAGGCTGAGCCATTGAGGTGGCCCTGTCTCCAGGCTCGGAGAGTTTCCCGAATTCCTCAGGGTGGTGTTTTCCTGCACAGAATAGGATGTCTTTCTTTAAAATGCCATTATGAATTTAGCTGATTACACTACCTCCCATTTAACCAAAGTGTGGTGCTAAAGAAAGCCTGGCTAGAACATTATTTAGGAGTAGCATTATGTGATAGAACTCGTATTTCTCACCTGGGCATCTGTGGATAGAAATGTTTTGTTTTGAACAAACATAGAGTGATTTTCTGTATGAAGGCCAGCCCTGTAGAGGAAAAAGTAACACACATTACTGCATGTACTGTGTATTTGGAAGTATTTGAAGGCAAAACTCTTCAGTCCAATTCTCTGTTGAATTTCTTCTCAGTGGTATGCCAGTGCCTGGTGTGCGTACAATACACTGACTTTTGACTGTTTATGATATTTTACTTGGACAACTGCCATCCAGTTTTGTTATTGAACTCTATTACATGAAAAATAGATTTGTATTTGAAGTGGCTTATTAGCAGGCCTTTCTTTTGCTTTTAACTCATTTTAATTCTAATGGATGAGAATATTGCCTTCCATCCCTTCTGCTGAAGTTTAGATGCATGTCCTGTTGAGCTTTCTAGATGAACTGGCACAAAACTGTTTTAAAATGGTCATTTTCATTTTAAAATTGAGACTCAAGTTAAAGCATGCTAAGCTTTTCTCCTCTGCTGGTTTAACAGTGCAATTGCATCATTCCTCCCTACAGAAGCTTTGAACTTGCTCTTTGAAACAGTAGATTGCTGTCTTTGAAGCAGTAGAAAAATGCCTTATGAATGCCTTAAATCATGTCATTTTGATTGCACAATCTCTCTGTGAAGAAAATGCTTGCTTATGAAGGGTAGTCCAAATGGTACCGTCCATTAGGACTATTTTCTGGAGTTAAGAGCTACACATGGTGATTAAACCCAGGAATAATGCCGTGTAAGTTCAGAGCTTGCAGGTCAAGCATGTCAAAACGGAGCCAAACAAAACCCCAGAAGTGGTTACAGTTTCCCTCTCTGAATTGCCTGGGCTAATTGGCCTTTAAGATGTTTCTCAAAGAAACAGAGATAAACTAGGTATGGCTGACCAGTGTCTAAGGTCAATGTTATAGATCTGTCAAAAGCAAGCCAAATAAATATAATCTTTATGTTGGGCTTTCTGGCTTCTTGAGGATCCTTCTTGAGTGCTATTGAGAGATGAAGAAGTTCCCTTTCTTAAATACTGTGTGGCTTAACAGCTAGAAATGGTAGGAGTAGCTGTAACTGGAGCCACTGTAGCTGGCTTGCTGTGTGCAAGAGCACTTTACATGCCCAGTGCTTTGCAGACTTAAGTCACAGTGACTGGTTAATCATACATGTATTACAGGCTCTGAGCATGAAAGTTGAGTATCTTTATTAACACCAACTTAATGCTATTCCTTTGCCCTTCATTAATTAATTTTGGGTGGTACATGAGCGTGCCGCTCTGAACCCTTATACAATGAGAATTACACTTTTTAGTACGTTTACTGAACTTTCTGGGGCAGCCTCAGAAGTTCCTTCTTGACTTTGCTTGGGTGGGCTGGGGGAGATGAAGCCTGTGCGCTGCATGACAGAGTAGCAACATTCATGTTGTATAAGGGGACCTACCTGTGCGATTTAACTTGGTTCCTTTACTATATTTTTCTTCTCTTTATCCTTTTTCCTTTTAATTTCTGTTCTTAAACTGCACCCAAGATGCCTTTGCAGCTTCTCCTGGGGAAGCCCCTGCAGCAACTGAAGGGGCAGCAGCACCAGCTACCCCAACCCCTGTAGCAGCAGCTCTTGATGCATGTTCAGGAAATGGTGGGTTTTATGTCATTAGATGGTCTCTTGTTTTGCTGTTATTTTCTGTTTTGTTTTGTTTAAACTACATGGCAGTGTGTTTTTCTGAAATTTTCTTAGTAATGTTCCCAATTGGTCAAAACAAACCATAGACTGAAGAGCATGTTCAACAAAACTGCCCGTTTTTGGTCCCAGTAACTCCTACTTGTTCGCTAGTGCTGATGAATGATTCTGGCAGCTCTGTGTTTTGTAAGCAGTAATCTGTTGAACTGGCTATTCCTTCATCATGTCTCTCTTTTTGGCTTGTCCAACATTTTAAAATCCTGCCCTTTAGTATCTAGACTCTTCAGCCTTTCAGATGACCTTTATTTTGGAAAAACATAAGTAATGTGTCTGGATAAGCAGGCTAGATGTTAGAGCAGCCTCATTTGTGTGTGTGTGTATTTGCAGAATGTGCCTTGCCTGTAGTTGCTTTGTTCTTAACTTCCTCCTTTACTGCTCCTAAATAAGCATACACATGTATTTCCCCTCTCCTTTTTACAAGACCCCTTTGCCCCATCCGAAGGTAGTGCAGAGGCTGCTCCCGAGCTGGACCTCTTTGCTATGAAGCCAACAGAGTCTGCTGCTCCTGTAGTTACCCCTACAACTAGTGCAGCCGCTCCAGCTCCTGCAACTGCTCCTTCTCCAGCTGCTGCTGTTGCTGCCGCTGCTACTGCCACTACAGCTACTGCCACCACCACTACTGCCACCACGTCTGCTCCCGCCACCACCTCCGCTCCTCCTGCTCTAGATATCTTTGGTGGTAATTTTGTTTTTAACTCTTTTGATTCTGGTGAATTGCTCTGTCTGGAATACAAAATAACTCTTTGTAGCATGCATGCTGCCTTCCAGGCTTCCACGTGAGGAAGCCTCTTAACTCTAAATGTGCTATGCAAAAGTTGAAAGTTCTGCTTTTGGTCCTGTTTTCCGAAAATGAGTTAAAGACATGTGTGTTCTTGGTCTTAGATTTATTTGAGTCTGTTCCCGATGTACCTGCTGTACCTGCAGCACCTAAACCTGATGCTACACCTAGCATAGATCTGTTTGGTACAGGTAAAGAGAGCAATCTTCAGCTACTTTACTGCTTTGTTATGGTGTTAACGGACTTGAATAATGCTCATTTCTCCTTGATTTTTCTTTCATTTCTGGAAGATGCTTTTTCATCTCCACCACATGGAGCTTCTCCTGTGCCTGAGAGTTCTCTCACTGCTGATCTCTTATCTGGTGAGTGCTTGTTTTCACAGGACGTCCTGCAGGCCTCCAGGTTTTCTTTCAAGAGTAAAAATAAGACTTAATCACCAACTTGCGCCTTTAAGCTGAAATGCCAAGCTATGGGTGTGTTGATAGTTAAGTCACAAGATCAGCAGTTGTTGAAGGTGTGAACCATGAAGTGGCTGATACTGAACTTGAGTAAGTGATGTGGATGCTAAGAGCCTAAATCCTTCTCTCAGCATAAGAAAATTATGAAACAAGAATGGCTTTTGAACGGTACTGTGTGAGAAATGTAACACTTTCTGTTTGCAGTTCTGAAGACTTTTACCTGAATTTACTGACCCTGTATTTCTAACTTATGGACCCACGTGGTTTTGAAATATTTAGCTATCATTGTTGCCTTGCTGATACTAAATATTATTTATCCTATGCTTACTGCAGTGGATGCATTTGCAGCCCCCTCTCCTCTACCCACTGCCTCTCCAGCAAAGGTGGATTCTTCAGGTGTGATTGACCTATTTGGTGGTGGGTATTTTTCCTTCCTCACCACTTCAGAGCTGAATCACTTCATTTCAAATACCTTTGCGCTTTGCTAAGGCTGCAGTTTCCTCTCTTTTGGCTTTCCTGTGCAGCACTGCAGCTAAGACTAACTTGTCCAGTTCTTCATATTGCACAACAACTAATGAACTGCAAATAAGCTGTCAGTGTGGTCATTCTGTTGCCATCACTTTTGCCATCCTATCTTGAGTCAGTGCATGTGTGTCTCTCCCTCGCAGCTCTGATGGAAGTATGTTACTTGCTTCCCCCTTTCCTCTTCACCCTGTCTTTACAGCTCTCCATGTTCATACTGGTTCATCTTAGTTTTGTGTCTCTAAGCAGCTGAAGTTGTGAAGGTGACTTTTCTGAAACTGAATATCTGAATTATAAGATCTCTATCAGACTTGATGTGGTGAAAATTAGGATGGGCACAGCCAACTCTAGAAGTGTTGTCGAATAGGAATGTTATTTAAAATAGTGAATTGTCAAACATTAGTGGAATACCCTTCTCAGAAGAATTAATGTCGGTCTGTAACTTCTGGCTGGAATTACTCCTGTCTTTTGTTTAATGCTTTCATCGCCAAAGGGCTTTAACCCTCTAGCCTAAAATCCTACTCTTTGTGTGGACTTTCTGAGAAGGGGCCCAACTAGGGGGACTTGCAAACCTTGGTGATTGGTATTGATATCATCCTCTTCTGTGTTGCTGCTCTTTATAGAAAAATAGATTTCTCTGACATGCTGCTGTGTTGCTTCTCCTCATTTCCACCTGAGCTCTGTGTCCATGGTACTGCTCTGCCAAGTACTTTCATTTCTTTTCTGCTGCCAAATGAAATGGCTATCCTCTTGCCTCTCTTGTTTAAGGTAACAGTGGTGAACTGGTGTATTTAATGTTGAACTCTTCACCTTTTCTTGCTGCCTTCTGGAATCCCCTCTAGATGCTTTTGGAAGTAGCGCTGCTGAACCCCAACCCGCAACCCAGGCTGCTTCTAGTTCCTCAGCTTCTGCAGACCTACTGGCTGGTAATGAAGATATATATATATATTTTTTTTACACTTGCTATTTAAATGAGAAATTTAAGAAATAGTCTCTGTGAAACCCTGTGTGTTGCTTGGGTATATAAATGGACTTTTGCAGTAGATTAGAATACTTGTTCACTCGATTTCTTAAGTTTTAGACTTCTTAAGTTAAAACCGTAGCAATTTATAATGTAAGCAGTATGTTGAGTATACAGAGAGGCTTCATTACATGCTCTTTGCTCTTCGTTTTCCTGCCTCCTACATAAGCCTTATTCTTCTGCACTGTGTGGTGAACGAGGGTGTCTACACAGAGTTTCTGTGACTGATTTCGGCAGTACTTAAGGAAAATAGTATTCCAGGTTATGCCATTTATTCCCCTCTAGCTCGTCTGTGTTTCTTGGCTGATTTAATTGAGGCAGATTGCACACTTACATGTTGGAAGTTTGAATAAGTGAATTAGCAGCTCTCTTGCCTTTAGCCAAGGAGAATAGGATGAGAGGAGAGAGAATAATATGCATGTCTGTTCTGAATCTGTCTGAATACCAGGAAACCAGCTACTTTAAGCAGGAGATATAATGTGTAAACGTATGCTAAGTTTTAGTGGAGGCAGCTTTTGGATCTTAAATTAGAAGTCCTTTTGATTTAGTAGTGCTGCAGTAATTCTGTACATTGGTTAAAGGTCTGAGGATAACTTTAGGTTGGAGACCAAGCTCTAATCACTAGGCTCTGAAGCACCAGACTGGTCATTTTGTAAGGAAAATACTGGTTGTTACCCTTGGTGGTTGTGTGTTATGAGGGGAGTGAGTGCAAAGATGTTGTCAAGAAGCTAATCCAGTTTGTGAAAAAATCATAATATAAAATATTTTCTGTCTTGATCTGTAACTGCACTTAAGTTACAATAATAATTATATTGCAGGTGGCTTAAACTTCTGCAGTGTACTCTCTTAATCTCTGATGTTAAATTAAAACCTAAATTGCAAAAAATGATGTTGTAAGTCTAAAATTTCAAGGCAAACTGCTCTGCTTTCTTGTCAGAATGGATTTTTCTTTTCTTTCTGTCTGTCTTTTTTTTGCTTGTATACATTTAAAATGGCCACGAGTAGGTTTATATCTTTATTTGGCAGACACAGAGTCTGTAGACAGCACATTGCTAAGCATTTGCTCACCCTAGATAATGGCAGATGTATAGCCTGCAGTGTAATCCAGTTTCAAATTTAAGATTATCTAGATTTCATGTGGTGGCTGAAGGCTTGTCCTTCATGGTTAATGAATGTTCAGTTACTCTGAGTGTTTATATGCCTAATGGTACAAATATAGTTACTACATGTCATTGTCCTACGTGTTCTGCTGTGAAATAACTTGTTAAATTATTCTTGGCTCTCTTTAAAATGTTGTAGGCATTTATTTTTTTCACATTCCCCTAAGCCTCTCTGCAGACAATAGTAGAATTATGCTCTCAGTTATGATAGTCTTTAGCTTTTTTCCTTTCTGGATCTCTGTATTAGACTGCATGTGTGTGTATCCCAGCATGTGCTTTAATTGGGTGTTCTTACAGAAAATCTTACCCTACCATCTAAGTAAACACAACCTCACAATCAAGCAGTTGGGGATGTCCAGATAAGACATCTCACGAACTTAGTTGCTGCTGTCTCTGCAGACTTGTTCTGGGTCTTATACAAGTATTAGATGAGTGAGAATTTAATCTCTTGAAGCATTTGTATACTCGCTGTGCCTGATGTTGCTGTTGGACTCTGCAAAATGTGTGGAATTGATACTAATCCTGATGGAAACTTCATTGAAGTTGGGAAGGACTCTCTCCTGTGGAAGAACAGAGGCTTTGTGAGGCTTTGTAGAAGCTTACATTGCTTTCTAAACAGAATCTTATAAATTGATACTCATGTTGTCTGGTGCTGCTAAGGTCCTCATTCTGGCTTAGAAAACTGAATGCACCTAACAGAATAGGATCTTACAATGATAAGTCTGATTCTTTAAGAGGTGCTGGAGTCAGCTGCTTTGTCATCCCTATATTTTGTCATCCCACTTCTGATTTGATTCTTTGGATACTGGTACATTTTGCAGATAGCTGAGTGCATGGAGCTTTGCCTCGGGGCAGGTGATGAACCGAGAGAGTTCATTGCATGTGGTAAGGATCAGAGGACAGAGCAGCACTGCTCATGTTCTAGCTGTTCTCTACAAACCACCCGATCAAGAAGAAGCATTGGAAGAAGCTATTTTTAGGCAGCTAGAGAAATCCTCACTGTCACAGGCTTTGGCACTCACTGGTCACTTTAACCATCACAAAATTGGCTAGAGGAGCAATACAGTTGGCCGCAAGTAATCCAGAAAATTTCTGGAATGTATTGGAAGTAATTTCTTCATGCAGAGGATCAACAGAGAAGCTAAGGCAGATGCTCTGTTGGACCTGCTGCTTACAAACAAGGGAAAACTGGTTACAGATGGAAGAAGAACAGATTTTGGTTTGTTGAGAGACCTGCTTGGCAGGGCCCCATGGGAAGCTGCCTTGCAAGGCAGAGGGGTCTGAGAGATCTGTCTGATTTTCAAGGACAGCTTCCATGGAGAACAGTCCATTCCAGTGTGCAGAAAGCTGGGCAAGTGTGGCATAAAACCAACATGAATGAACATGGAAATTGTGACTGAACACAAACACAGAAAGGAAGGATATACTTGGGAGGTGGAAACAAGAATGGGCTACATGTAAATATCCTGTAAATGGAGTCAGAAAAGCCAGAGTTCAACTGGAATTGAAGGCAGCAAGGGAGTTGAAAAGCAAAAGAAAGGATTCCAGAAGGGCACTGGGAGTAAAGGGAAGACTAAGGAGAATGTGGGCTCAGGATTTGGGGAAGTGGTGGCAAAGGTCATGGAAAAAACCAAGGTGCACAGTGCCTTTTCACCTCATTTTTCACTCATCAGGTCTGTCCTCGGGCCTACTTGGTCCCTGAGCCTGCGAGGAGCGTTTGTGGGAGCGAAGAGGTGCCCTCGGTACAGGAACATGGAGTTACATGAAACATGGAGAACACTTAGCCTACTTGGACATGCACCAGCCCATGAGACTGTTGGGGATGGATGCAGAGGTGCTGAGGGAGCTGGCTGATCTCAGTCTGAAGCAGCTCTATCTCCTTTAAAAGGTCATGGCAATCAGAAGGTTGCTGATGACTGGAGAAAGGCAGAGATCACACCTGCCTTCAGGAATAGCAAGTAGAAGGGTTCCTGGTGGCTGCAGGCGGGTCAGCCTCACCTCTCTACGTGGAGAGGGTCACATAGAAGCCGTTATAAACATATGAAGGACAAGGAGGTCATTGGGTTTAGTCAACATGGTTTTACCCTGGGCAAATCATGCCTGAACAGCTTGATTACTTGTGGGGTGAAGTGACTAGCACCGTGAGCAGAGAGAGCTCAGACTTGTCCCAGTCCTCCTTTTAACCATGAGAATGGACAAATACCGGAGTGGTGCCCAGATAGGTGGTGGGTTCTCAGTCCATGGAGGTGTCCAAGACTAGCAAGTTTAGTTTTCCAGGTATGCCTTGGACTAATTTATTTGTTAATAAAGGTGAGACATTCTGCAGCTAAAGCCCATCTTCTGATGGGCAGTGTCCCGAACACTTCTGGCCATGTCCAGGTTCCTGTGACAGCACGCAGCTCTAATCCTCCTGCTGAGGATTTGGGGTTGAATAGAATTAGCATTAATTAATTCACTTCTTCTGTCTTATTCACAAATAAGTCTGAAACTCCCTTCTGGTGTAAATTTTCCTGTCCTTTCTACTTCTATTAAATATTAGGGTACCTATAGTCCTTAGAGAAAGGATCCCTTTGGAGCAGATGATCAGAAGCAGGAGTATTAAAACACGGAGTGTCACTTGCTGTCCTGAGAGGTTGGGACAAGTCTGAGGTCAGTGCTTAGTTTCACTTCTCCCTGAAGAGCTTTGCTTTCTTAGAGGGAGGCAAGCAGAGATCTCAATTTGAGCACAAATTCCTTACACTGAGCGTGGGGCCGTCCGGCAGATGCAAGAGTTCATAACTGGAAACGTGCTGTTGTTGCTGTTTGTAAGATGGCAGCATCATGTGCTGTAATTGGTGTAACCTGTGAGCTTGGAAACGGCCTAGATAAGAATTAGGAAGTGGTTGGAAAGTCTTCAGAATATTTTTTTACTTTGTCATTTTTAGAAAGTTGACTGCCCCACTGAACTGGTAGTTAAAGAAAAGCTGAAGAAAGATGAGTGAAAGGAGGATGGGAATTAATTGACTGCTTAGAGATGAGCAGCAAAAGCTATCTCACTAAAGAGATAAAGTGGTGATAAGGGTTTAATGTAATTAGATAATCTCTTCTAAATGGATGTGTTGTGTTTGGTACTTTATTTCAACTTTATGACTGAATCAATATTCAGATGTTCCCCCACATGAAAAGAATTGTATTAATATTGCATAAGACTAGAGCTTAAAATGTCACTACAAATCAGAGAAAATGGTCTAAAGTAGGAATCTGAAACAGAGAGGAGTGCAAGCTTCTACACTTTGGCAGTGATAACTAGCTGTAAAAGTGAGGGTAGCTAAGGCAGCAAATTCTCCACAAAGAATCTTCGGGCAGTGCTAGAAGACTGGCCTGCCAAAGTCTCGTTTTCTATCAGTTGTGGCAAAATAAACTTAACAAGAAGGAGGAAGAAGAAGAGCCTGCAAGCTGTGCGGAGCGATCTTCATGCTGCATTTGCATGCAGTTGGTGTGGTGTCCTCGGATGTGAACCACAATTGTGCCCAGTAGAGCATCTGGGACAGAAACAAGGCTGAGACGCAGAGAAAATGTGTAGTGGTCTCAGGCTTTGCTGTGAAGAAGAGCCCAAACAAGAGGGCTGGCTTGTAGGCGCAAGAGAACTGAGAAAGTGTCATATGTCTGCTCTCTTTTTGATGGAGTTAATTTTACACAGTTTCCAATTGAAACAGTTTCTAGAGTCTATAGATACAAGTAACAAGGTTAGATTGCAAGGGAGATTGAGTTTTATAGTTAAGAGAGGAAGGGATTTTAACAACAGGGTGGGAGGGAGTTGCCTGCAGGTTGGGGAATCGCTATCATTAGGGATTGGTTGTGCTCCTGTGTTCTGTCCGTCCTCCTTCGCGGTGGAGTGTGGGGCAAGCGGTGCCTGGTGACATCTTAGCCTGGAGGACCAGGTTCGTCAGGATGGTGAGGGATTAAACCAGTTAAACAGGACCTTCTTAACCGGTACTCCTCATTAGTTGCTTTCATAGAGCTGTCGTCATTTTTCAAGCTAGTCTGCTATTTCCCTTTGTTCTGGACTAATTCTTACCGTGTTCTACGTGTGAGCTTATGTAAGCCTGAAACTCCAGCATGCAGCCCTGCAGGGACTCTGCTTTCAACTGCTGATCCACCTCTACAGAGAACGGCAGATAACTAGATAATAAAAATGCATCCTGGTTTTTTAAAGTAATTTGCAGTATTGAGCTATTTCAAATGGTCTAGTGAGCAGTTTCTCTATCATGTTGCCTTGCCTTCTTTTTTCTTTTTTTTTTTCCTTTTCTTGTATTTTTTTTTTTAACACAACCCACCAAGACTGACTCTAATGTCTACATCTCTCTTATGTGACTTTTTCAAAGGCTTTGGAGGTTCCTTTATTGCTCCCTCTCCATCACCATCCCCAGTCACTCCGGCTCAAACCAATTTACTACAGCCTAACTTTGATGCAGCTTTTGGAACAACAGCTCCAACAACTGGAAGTTCATTTGATGCATCAGGTGAGTCAAAGGTTTCTATTCCATGAATTTTCTAGTATTAGATGAGTTAATGGCATTACATTTAGGCTATAAATACAAGGAATAAGTGATTTCCCTATGTCTTTTATGCTAGAAGAACTCAGGGTTGTGTTTAGGCTGGTGTATACGCAAGAACTCTTTGTACCCATTTTTATGCTACCACATCAGCTGAAACTGAGCTAGTGCAGACATCATCCTTGCTTGTGCTTGACTGCATTACTCACAGAAAACACTGTTCTGTAAATTCAGTGTATAGCTGAGTCTTCTTGCTTTGCTGCTGAAGCTGTTTTTAAGCTTGCATGGCACCCGAAGGTACGCAGGATTGAGACTGAGGTGGTGTTCTTTGCCTGTCTATAAGCTTAAACTTTCATCACTGCTATCGTTTTGTTTGTATCTCTTCCATTCTATACTTACCATGCTGGGTCCTTGCTACAAACTTACAATTGGTGAGTTCTGCAACTGTACAGGAAAAAAAAACCCCAAGAAACAGAAAGTCGAAGTAGTGCTGCTGTTCGGTCCTTTGGTTGCTTGCCAGTGCACATGTCACCCTTTCCTGTTGACCCAACCTTAGCATGTACCTCAAATGCAGATCAGAATGCTGGATGCTGGAATGCAATGTTCCAGGCAGCTTGACTTTGAGGGATCTAAACAACGAACTTCTGAGATGGATGTCTGGACTAAAGAGACTAGATCTGTCAGCGTGGATGGTTCTAGTTCCTTCTGATCTCATGTTAGTAGGTTTCCCAACTTCCTGCTGCTTGCAACCGAGTAGTAACATCTTGAGCCTGTTCGAATCCTATTGCCATGAGTTGTCAGTGTGTAAGACTGTTTTTGCTGCGTAATTCTGACTGGTGTTTGCTGCAGGATGTTCATTTTAAAAGCCTTTAAATGAATATCTCCTGACAAATGTGTGCATCTGACATCTCTGTTAAGGATGACTTTAAGAAAAACAGCGACGTGGAAATAGTGCTTTATCTATGTAGATTCAACTCTCCAATTAAACTGCTTCTAGGCATGCCTTGTCATATTAGTTCTCATCGATATAGTTCTTTCAGGACTAATGTACATTCATTGTCTAGTAAAATGACATGCATGCCCTCGTTGGCATTACCTTTAATGTCAAGCCATGTTTTGGTAAGACTTGTGTCGTGGTTGTGTGTGCTCTATTGCAAATAGAAGGAAAGTGGCCAGCGGTGCTTTTCGTTACCCCAGCTGCTATCCTAAACCACTTTTTTTTCATTTGCAGTATTTGATGGCCTAGGTGATCTCCTCATGCCAACTATGGTTCCTTCGGGGCAGCCTGTCGTACCTTCGGCCGCTCCAACCGTCGCTCCTTCCGCCGCAAGCAAAGGCCTTGGGAGCGATCTCGATTCGTCTCTTGCAAACTTAGTAGGCAGTAAGTGAGGTGTTTTTGTTTTAAGCAGCCTCCTGTTAATCCTCCTGTTTCCCCGTGTAGATAAGGGAGGCTTTGCTCAGGAATAAGGCCTTATTCAGATAGCCTGTATTCTAGGGCCCTAACTTGTCCTTTGTGTCAGATTCCGAGGAAACTATTGGAACCTGTGTGGTAGGTACAACTCGTAACGTAGGAATAGGCCAGTCAGATTCACTATCGTATCTGCCCCTGTGTAATCAAAGGATGGAATGGTAAAAAAATGTCTAACGCATCTGGTATCAGAGTAGGGCTTGATATTGAACAGAAACAAAGCTATTGGAGACCTATATCTGACTTTTCACTCAGTGAGAATAGAGTAGCAATGAGATGTGTTGTACAAAGTAGCCAAGAAACAGATCTTCTCTTGGATAGTGACCTTGCCAAAAATCGCTCTTGAAATGCTAAACAAAAAAATGGGCTCCTGCCTGTAGTAAGGTGAGTGCTAGAGTCTTTATTAACTGGAGATCAGTAGCACCCATCCCCATACAAATCTGATTTTCACATAGGACCACCTAGGCTAAGATATAATCATACTGAAATTGGACTTTGGAAGGCTGTGTGAGTGGAATGCTCTGTATGTTACCATAAATAAACCAAAACAAATGCATAACTGATCTTAAGACATAAACTTTTCTGTTAGGGAGAAACTACCACGTATAGAAGTAAGCAGGACTCTCATGCTTAATCACTTGAAACCGCTTCTGCAAGACAGTTGGTATATTCAAATTTAGGGGTGAAAATAACAGTGAAACTTAGAAATTCTTGGCTTGCAGGAGTTTGTATGTAAAGAATTTTTTAAAACTTAGCTTAAAACTGCTTCTGGAGAGTAATTAGGAAACTACTTAAGGGTGCATTACATAGTGCAAAAGTTTAAGGTAACTTTTGGTTTTATCTGTATGTTTAAAATGACTTTCAATTTCAGCATGCAAAAGAAGGAACAAAAAACAAGTATTGTCACTTGGGATAGATGGTGCTCTTAAATGATGCTCTTAAATAAATGATGTTCTTAAATAATGTAGCATTTTGCAGATCCAAAGATACTGTCACCTTGGTTTTCTTGTGGAGGAAAAGATTGGCTTTCTCAAGTATGAGACCATCACTAGGTTCCTGGAAAGTTTGCCCTGAAGAAGTAATAGGGCCAATACCTTGAAATTGTCTAAATAAAGATTTGTGAAAGTGAAAACTTCATTTTACTATTATAAGCAATGAAATGTGAGCTATTACTTTGACACACTTTAATTTACCAAACGTGGCTCTTTTTTACTCTTTTTTTTTTTTTTTTCCAGATCTTGGAATTTCTGGCACAACTTCAAAAAAGTAAGCGTAGCTGGGTTTTTTTTTTTTAATATTTTCTTACCCATTAGTGATTTTAAGTATCTGGACACGTGCCAGTAGATATTATTATTGTTGTTATTATTATTATTGTTGTTGTTGTTGTTATTATTACTGCTGCTACTACTATGTTAAAAAAAATCCAGCAAAATTCTGGAAAAAAAGTATTCTAGTCATTATTTCTGTATAGATTCACTGAATAATGAAGGTTACTTCTTCCTGACACAGCTTTAAAGCTTGCTAAGCTTTAACTCAGGTCTTACATTTCTGTAAATCATTACCATATTCTGGAAGGTTGCTTCCCAGACAACATAAAATGAAGTAATACTCCAGATGATATTGCATAGCTGTCCTGGGTTAACTAGGCTAATCATAATAATTCGGTTTATCTTTTTTATGGCTTTTTATGTGCTTATCATGTAAATATCGGAATACTTCTAAAATAGCAGAGAAACCCACAAAGCACAGAAGTTTTTATTTTAATACTTAGAGTATTATAGTTTGTCTCAAAACTTACCTTTCTTCAGTCTCCTTTGGTCAAAAGGTGTAACTTATTGAGGCTAGAGCAGCCTCTAACAGCACCTAGTTTGGATACACCCTTTTTATTCTGTGGATGATTTGTTTCTCTTGTGTGTGTGAACATTTTTCAGACCGAATGCTTTCCTCCTTCAGCTGTCTGCACAAGGTTTCCAGCAATGAAGTGTGCGTTCAAAGACTTCTAGCAGGCAGCTCTACTGCCTGCTCCCAGTAGGACAGGCTGTAGCACTGCTTCTGCCTACTTTGCAAGGGTATTTGCAATAATAATATATCACCTGCAGTCAATGCTAAGCACACTTTTCCTTTATTCTCACCTCAAAGGCCATAACCATGTAACTGGCTTCAGTGTAGAGCGTAGTGGTGTCTACAGCTAACAATCCTTGAACATGAGTGCTACTAAAAGTATATATTCTTGTTAATAACTTAAACTGTGCATACCATAAACTAATGTACCTGCAGGCTAATGTTCATGTGCCCTGCAGTTGCTTTCATTTTCGCAGTGAAGACATGTAAAGAATTGCTCCATCTCTGATGCTATCTGCTAGGGGAGACCTTCAGTGGAACGCTGGCGAGAAGAAACTAACAGGGGGAGCCAACTGGCAGCCAAAAGTAGCACCAGCAACGTGGTCCACCGGTGGTGTCCCCAGTGGCCCCTTGGTAGGTAGTTCCTTTAGACCAGCAGTGAAATGTCACTGCTTTCTGAGACCATGCAAGCAGACGCATAGTTGCTGCTGGGTCCATTTCTGCTCAAGGGTTTGCTTTGTGTAAGTAATGTGATCATTTCAGGTCAAGTTTTTAAGACCAAATCTACAGCTGGTATAACTCGATCACTGCATTCAGGTCAACAAAAATACAGTAGCCTACATATCAAGCTTTGACTGTGTGTATGCTTAATGGTGTCAGCGGGTATTAAGAAAGCAAAGTGTGTGGCTGGCACTATGTCCAGATAGACTGTCCAGAAACAAAGATAGTTACATGAAGCTGAAATACTGGGGTGAGAGAAAATGGGCTTGTTCCTCATTCAACCTTTCCTGAACACAGTAGATCAAAAGAGTACACTATTCAGACTAGTGAGATGATGTGACATTAGATTAGAAAAGTGTTGTTTATTTAGCCCAGCAAAACAGTCCTACAAAATACACGAGAAGGCCCTGAGAAGGGGGAAAGATGGCAGTTAAATTGAGCTTAAAATATGAATTTGGCACAAGAAAAAGCCGATCATGGATAAACTGTAACAGTAATATGAAGCAAACTCATACGTCATAAAAGTAGCAAGGTCCCTGAACAGACTTTGTTTTAAAAATAAATTATTAAAAGCTGGAGGATAAAGAGTGTCAGATAGAGAGGAGGGAAACTGTCAAGAGAGCAGACTAGTTCAGTTTCCTACTATCGCAACTGAACATTAATATAACTTTAAACATAGTCCAGTTTATTTCTTAATCGTCATATACAAATTCACTGAACTTGATACTTTATTGAATGTATTAGTTGTAACGTCAACTTTTTTTTCTCAATAGAAAGGTTGGGCAATACTGTACTATGTAAGTGAATTTTTTGATCTCTCATTATACTTACCTACTAAACACGAAGATACTAACAGCATCTCACCTGCTTTGCAGTTACTACAGCTGGCTTACAGCTAGCTAGAAACTAGTTTGTACAGGAGTTTTCAGATGTCTGTCCAGCAACGTATTGAATGTTACCATTTCTGTGCTATAAAAAAAAAATGCTTCCAAATACCTCTGCTCTGCTTTAGTATGAAGGATCTGGTGACTTGCACTTCGCAGACTTTCTGACTTCTTTAATACTGGCTCAGTCTGGTAGTGGTTTTGCCATCTGAGTAAGTGGCCCCTCTGGAAAGCTGGGTGGAGGGATAGCATTTCATGAAACATGGGTACTATGTTTCCCTTCTCAGGCCATGCACTTAGGGCTTTTTGAAGTCAGAGAATAGAACAGCCACAGGAAAAAATAAAACAAATATGGAGGCTGCAGTGAAACATTTCTTCCCATCACCACTGAAGTCTGAATTTGAGCTACTTCAGCTTTCTTCACTTCTTCCCTTCATCGTGGCCCTTTGCACCTTCTGGATTAACAGCAGAGCAGAATTTCAGAAGATCCTGTCTCCTGAAGTGACCACAGTATCCTGAAGCAAAAGCAGATCCAGTTCAGGGGTCATTTTTTTGGCGTCTGCCTAACTGAATTTGAAACTAAGACTTCTTCCTTTGGCTGCAGTCAGAGCAGTTTAGGGTGTTCATTTGATGACAGTAATTCAGGTCTTTCCATATTTTGCTTTCCATATCTGAGTGTCCACATGTTAGTTTTAATATGGGGACAAATAAAAATGCTGCTCTTAAGTTTTGACTGGTAAAGAGATTCATAATAATTGGTCAGAATCTGTAGGATGCACATGGTGCAGCAAACCTGGAAGAGGCTGTCCTACCTAGTGCCACGAATCTGAAAAAAAAGGGCCTATTTTAGCCTGGAAGCAAGGACCAAATTACAATGCCCAATGCCACGTTCACAGAAGTGGACTCTGTAGAGAGTCATTACTGCACTTCTCCAGAGGGACACTTTCCTTTGAGCTGAAAAATACTGTAACTGTGCTCCAAGCATGGATGGGTTATAACTGACTCCAGGTAAACAGTAAGGAGTCTGAGTCGGGCAAGACTTTACCACTTCTGCAATAGCTTCAGGATTTGTGCCAGGATACTTCTTTAGGACACATATTAACAATAATGAGGTTCTTGAGGATTCCCAAATACTAGTAAGATCATTTTCTTGAGTGCTTTCTGCCTCTCTCGAGCTGATAGCGTTTAAATACAGGCCACAGGAAGACTCTGTGTGGGGAAATGACAGAAAAGGGACCCAGAAGGCGTGTTCCTCCAAGTCCTGCTACATAAGTGTGGTGGCCTCCTTCAAAGCTGTTTTTACCTGTGTGCTGTCTGTCCATTCAGATGCCTAAACAAACAGTTCTGTCTTTCTGCATTGTAGCGGAAATTCTTTTTTCTTCCCTTACGCATTAATTGAATGAAAATCCATTGTGCAAGAAGTTAAAATGAACTTAACTCTCTTTGACTCATGCACATAATGGTTGTAACTGTGGCTTGTGTGTGAATGAGGCATAGTTAAATGAATGTGACTGCATAAAAATACTAATTAATTTCCCTTGGAAACTAATTACTGTAGCAATTATTTTCCTTGACTTCTATGCTGTACTCAAGCTAAGCATAATTCTGTAGCTAAAATGCAATGCTATAAGTAAAATGCAATGCTATAAGTGCCATAGTGTGTTAACTATCAGTTATGATGTTAGTAGGCTCTGTTATACTCCTCAATAGAAGAAGAAAAACAGTATTTTGGTCTCATTTGAGTTGTATTCTGCAAATGGACTCCATTCATGACGACAAGAGAGTCTGTTACCTGAGTTTTCTTATGACAAAATAAACTAAACATTGGTCCAAACGGTCATTCAGCAGTCACTCAGCTCATTCTGTAGCAGCCTTGTGCTTTTCAGGTTAGGTGTTACCTGTTACAGAACAGTGCTACTTTCCAGAACAGCTTAGAGACTCTTAGAGACACACTGTGGTTTCCCAATAGTTGATGTTACAGCAATTCTTGTGTTTCATTCAGACAGGAACCGTGCCTCCAGCAAGTGCTGTTCCTGCTGCGGGGGGTACTCCGCCTGTTGCACAGCCAGGAGCAGCGTTTGGGATGGTGAGTTGTCTTTCCTGGCTGCTCTGCCCCCTTCTCCCCGAGCGCTGCTCATGCTGCCTTTAACTTGCAGGCGCCAGCAGGGGCAGGGGTGCCCATGATGCCCCAGCAGCCAGTGATGTACGGGCAGCCCATGATGAGGCCACCGTTCGGGGCTGCCCCGGGCCCTGGTGTACAGGTAAGTGCTGCAGTTAGAGGCATGTTGTACTGCTCCCCGTTACCCTAAAAAGTGGCTTTTGTATTCCAGATCTCAGTTTGAGTCTAGCTGTAGATCTTCAAATGAGATTTCTTATGGTACCGACTATAGCCAAGGAAGATCTCAGTCAAGTGAAGAGCCAGTGTGTTGAAGTGCTTTTGATTTTGGTGACAAACTGGGTGAGAATTTTACTGTGTTTCAGTGACTCTCTGCTCTGGTGACCTCCAACAGGTCACATCAACCACCCTCAATTCTTCTCAATTGTCTTATAGGAGAACAGTGAAAGCGCAGATTTGAAGTCTCTCAAATTACCTACTCCCAAGATATGTTTTGCAGTGGGATTTGCAGAAAGCTCAAAGTGGAGTTGATTGGCATTCTTGCTCTGTCCAGAGCCTGTCAGAATTTACACTGTGCATCTCCCCTCAGAGGCACTGAAATGTTTCTCTGGAAAACCCACCTTCAGCTGATGAATGAGCTAAGATCTTAAGTTCTTGAATGAGCTGTCTCAGTAAATGCAGGTTTCACCACTTTAGGCTGGTAGTTTGTTGGCTTTATTTCAAAGTAATTGCATTCAAGTATGAAGCTATGTGATGGTGAAGTGTTCAGGATACACACACTTCACTGCAGTGTGCCATTTTAAATACTACCAAGTGGAATTTATTTCTTCTAACCAACCTAATGTGGAGGAAGGCAAATACACATTAGTCTTAATCTTCAATCACTGTTTTCTTCTGCAAGCAGTAGATAGATGACACAGCCCCATTTTTCATGTATTTAAAGTACATTCACCTAGTCTTTCATGTATTTAAAGTACATTCACCTAGTCTTTGTGACAATCACATGTTTAGACTCAAAGGAGACACAATTTTGGCTACTTACAACAGCAGGTTCACTAAAGCAAGGCTATTTTTAAAGAACTAGCATGGTAATTAAAATGGCAGGGCTGGTTCTCTAAGTTGTTTGGCAGATGTAGAGTAACAGAAGTTTCTGTGCATAAGAGTCCTGTAGTAGTTGCTATACACAGTGAGCAACCTGTTCATTACATGAGGAGCCTTTGCTTAGCAGCGATTCTGAGTAAGCCTGTCCTATTTTATGCCTGACCAGTGTACACAGAAGTTACCTCTGGATATTATTCTGCAGGTTTGCATGTAGTGATGCAGGAGAAATTAGTCTGAAAAGGTCAGCCTGAAGAGCACAGTCACAACAGGCTTCAGGTAGTATCTGAGCATTCCGGCCTCAACTTGGCAAGAGTTGCATAGCACCTGACTGGGGACAATTCCACTAAATGGGTTTTGCTTTTTTTAGGGCAATTTAGGTTCTTTCTTTTTCAAGAGCAGATTGTGGTGACTTTGATCACGCTGGTCATCATACAAGAAGTGAATAACCAGGCAACTAGCTGTAAGTTTATAATAGCTTTCAATTGGAAAGCTATAGAAAATGCTTCTGTAAGGAAGAGGCAGGGGATGCTTGCCTGTAACATCCTGCTTCTGTTCAGAATTTAGAAGTCCTTCTTCCCTTTGAAGTAATAGGGCACACAAGCTGGTGCCATGGCTCTTAAACCTGCTTTGTATCACTCAAAAACAACCCGCTTCCCGTTTTTGCAAGCATCAAGTTACATGACCAAGCTTGGTAGCAAATGCTACTCCTTAAGTAAGGAAACACATTCCCATTCATGTATCTTTGGATTTGCTTTGGAAAAATGTCAAGGACTTGAAATTTTTAAAGAGAAAAATTGGATTATTGATGTTAGAACTGTGCATTTTGTGTATAGATACTTGATTTTACTTTTCCTCACACCTCAAATGGGCTTTTAATTTCAGAGAGTAATATAAGAACAGTATTATGAGAGACACCTAAAAGTGTCCGAGATAGCTAGTGCCTTGAGTATGGCAGGGATAAGGGCAGGAAGGTGCAGTTGCATGGAACTTGAAAAAATGGTCACTTTCTACTGATTATTGGATTTTTTTAATACCTAAACAAGGTGCAGAGAGTCTGCAGTACAGTCTTTTTTTCTTTTTTCTTACTGCCAACATAGAAGAACTTGTATTTAATTGCCAGAGGCAGGGATTCTCAGATGTACCCTTCAGCAGCCACTTTTCTTGTTTATAGCCTTCATTTTTTAGCATCTAACCATTGCTTAACTACTTTCTGGGTTAATGTTTCTAACACATTTCGGTCTTACAAGGAAAGAATGATTTAAAGCCACACTAAGTAGAATACTTGGTGTCTGAACCCTTGTCCGTCGTATCAGCCATTGTGAATTCAGTGTTTGGGACAGAATTTAGGCAAATGTTTGAGCAAAATGGCACCACGTTGAACTAAACAGCCACCTTAAACTTTGTGTGCTTGCAGTGCACTTGCGTGTGTTCCCGCTGCGCTTGCCTAACGCTTGTATATCCTTGTCTGCTTTCTTTTTTCCGCCTTCCTGGCTGGCGTCTGTTAGCTTTCTCCAAGCCCAACTCCTGCTACTCAGAGTCCCAAGAAACCTCCAACAAAGGACCCATTAGCGGATCTTAACATCAAGGATTTCTTGTAAACGCTCAGGTACTCTGTGACTGCCTGACTAAGCATGTTGCACTGGAGTACGTATCTGGCACACAGGTGTTCATTAGTCCCATAGAGTAAATGTTAAATATATTTTTTAAAAAAAATGAAATATGTCTGGCAGAATTGTAGCTTCAGAGTTGGGTAGAAACATATATTACTAATGTACGTTTAACAGAAAACTGTACCTATAATAGAAGGCCTGTTTGCTGTTTTATTTTAACCTGAAAGCTTGACTTGGGCAGCTTTTGGGACTAAAGTGACTGACCAGGTAAGTTATCTTGGATCTGTAAATTCAGGTTTGTCTTGTTTCCGCTCCATCCAGGGGTTCATGTTTTTCTTTCCTTGAAAGTAATACGGAAGTAAGTAGGATCATAATAGATTACAAATACTGAGGAAAAAAAATACTGAAAAGCCAAGTTCCACCTTGTTCCAAGCAGCTGTAGGTTATTCACGAGAGTGTCTTTAAATTGTGACAGATCATAAGCAGTAATCCAGTCTTCATGTGGAACCAGATTTTGTATAGTAGGTGTGTGGAGCATTGAGAAGTTAAAAGAGAAAAGCTCAAATATCCTGAGCATCAGGCAAAGGTTGCCTGCATACCTTGCTGCTTTTGGTCTCGTGTCCTTCCTGACCTTACAGTTTCCAAGACACTGCATTTCTGATGCATTACCAGAGGGTTTGGAGAAGAGCTGGAGCAGGGCTAGGTGGAAATGTCAGATTGAACTCTTCAGCCAATTAAAAAAAAGGCAGAAAAAGATAGGCATTTAAAACTAAGACTGGAACAGCTTTCCAGGTAAGGAGAGGACAATAATCATGTATCCTTAAGAGCTTCTCTGTAGCTGTAGCTTAAAATGAAGACTGTTCTGAGCTCTACACTCTACAGTCTTGGCAGACACGGCCCGGTTCCGTTTTCCCGCTTCCCGATGTCCGTGCGGGGCAGCCGTTCCTGGGCCTTTGCGGAGATGCAGAGCAGCCCCTTGCTGCCCTCACTGCTTCCCCCTCGGCAGAGCCAGAGCTGCCGGTGGGAAGGCCGCTCCTTCGGGAGCGATCCATAACGGCTTCGACGGCTAAAGGAAGGGCTCTTTTCCTTAGCTTTTCTAGGAGATGTTTTACCTGATCCGATATTCCGGTTTCCGTCTAATGCTTCTCTGTTTCCACAGCTGCAGTTTTTCTGACTGGACAGTAAAAACGTGAGTTTGGAGTCTACAAATTGATGCTCAGAGTTTCCAAGTGAGCTACCAGTACCAAACCCAGCGCTTACTCAGACTTTCTCTTACTCCTGAAACGTGTAGCACAGCTGTGAAAGTGAACATTAGGAATGTGTACTACTACCTTAGCTGTTATCCCTACTCTCTCTAAATTTGTGTACTTGGGTTATTTGTGTTTTACAATTTAAACAATGGATGTATGTTTCTGATGCCTTCTAGTGCTTTTCTGAACCTGTCCCATGGGGGAAGATTATGCAGCTGTTGTTTGGTGAGCCATTTGGAGCAATGTCTGTGTTTTTTGAAGGTTTCAATGTATATAACTTTTCAAGGACACCTGAAATTTCCCTGAGACTCAATTTCTCCTTTATCTGTTACAAAATATAGTGTGATAATACCAGATAGTAAGGAAAACACTTATGAAGTTGTGTGGAATACACTGTTTTTCCAATCACAGGAATCCCAATTGTCGTGAAAAAATGTTTTATTTTTGTGGCACTGTATATGTTAAAATAATTTAAAGTAATATAAAGGTAAACCTCCATAACATGCTTTTCAATGTTTTACCAAGAATGAAAAATCATATCTGAAAGATTACCATATTTATTTCTGGTTTTATTTTAAAATATATATTAATTATTTAAGGGTTTTTTTCCTTTTAAAATTGGCATATTTATCAATTCTTGCTAAATGCACTGAAAATAAGTAAAGGGTCAGTTTCTCTCCATGTAGTTGAAAAAAGCAACCATAGTCGTGCTGGCATTAGGGGATTTCAAATATGGGAGCACTCTTTGGTATATCTGTAGTCAGAACATTACAAGTGGTGTTACTCATCTCTGTTTAGTTCTTATGTACATCTCTTAATTTAGTGCTTACCTGTGTATGCCTTAGGCTAGTGTTTTATCCATTTCCTCAAATGCGCTGTGAGTAGCTTTTGTACTATTGGTGATTAGATTAAATTCTGATCCAGAGAACCATGCCCTTTACTGTACATAAATGTGTTTCTTTAATTTTTAGTTTGTTCTCATACTGTTTCTGCTGACGGCTTGGCTTAAGATCTTGACTCTTAAATGAGGTCACTGTTGATCAGTGTTACAAGTGGCTTGGCAGTTCTCTGTAAAAGCATATTGGGTTGGAAAGATGTTCACCTCAAGTCTTTCAAATTAACTATTTAATCAGTGTATGGTACCATTACAAGTGGTTGTATCTGAAGTTGCGGTGGGGATAACATGTACACCGTCATGGGAAAGTTCTATACAAAGCTAATTTCAAAATGGCTCTTCTTTGTATTTCAGTTCAAAAAAACAACAACAAAAAAACCCAGAAACCCCAGTGCATGTGTGCCCTCTGAGATGCAATAAACACCTTGATGAAAGTAAATGTCTTGTTGCTGGTTTCCTGATCACTCAGATGTTGAGTACAGTCGTACACGGAGGGGGCTGCAAAGGTCCTAACACTTTATTTGGACCTGCAGCCTGGTTTTGCTGATCTTTGAGCAGTGCAGGAGAGGATCGTGCAAAGTGAAACTACGCACAAAGCCACAAGCAAGTGAAGCAGAGGGGATGAGAGGAGAGTTCTCTGGTGTGGCCTGTACTGCCTCATAAGGTCTCATTGAAACTACTGCTCTCCCGAAACCAGAGTGGCACTGGACTAGCTGTAGCTGTGAAGGAGCTTACAGTGCTCATCCTGATTTCTTTCCTCTTAGGGGTTGTTATTGAGAGCTGGGACAGCCTAGGTTTCTAAAGGAGTTGCATATACTAAGGTTCATCTTATGGCAGCATGAAGAGAGGAGGAAATGCTTCATGTAGTGTAGCTTCTTTACAGTCCTTCTGATGCTGAATGACTGCAAAAGATATCCTGAGTTCATACAAGTGAGATGACTAAGCAGTGATGCACACAAGGGGCTGCTTGAAGCACTGCCTAAACTGGAAGGTACGGCAACTGGATCACCCTCTGGTAAGCTTTGAATTTTGAGCTGAACCAGTAGGGGAGTGCCATTGCTTAAAAGTGCTCTGGTGGGTTTTTTGTTTGTTGGTTTGTATTTTTATTTGCTGCCTCACTCATCCTTTGAATCCATCATGTTTGGCCTTTGGAAATCTGACTTGGTCCACACTGAGTCTTGGGATGAGTGTCCTGTTGAGCCAGACTCTTTTGGGTTGGAAACCTGTAAGGCTAAGCCAGGCCTTTCTCAGCAGATTCCTGTGATTTTGTTTCAGGTCAGTAAGACCCGATCTGGTTCTTGAATGTGCACCCAGAGGGCTCACAGTGTTCTCGGGCTCTCTTTAGTTCTTCTTTCCTTTGTGTTACTTTAAATAAATGCAGGGACTGTTAAATTATCCCCATCTTGTACATGCTAAATTATCCCCGTCTTGTACGTGCTTTCTCACTTGGAGTTATAATTGAGAGCGTTTTCAGAGGACCATCATAAGCAAACCCTGGTGGCAAGATGCAGGCAGACCAGTTCTCTAGCGTTTTGTGCTAACTAAGGTGATTAGCAGAACTCAGAGTTCCCTTAGTAGCTAACAGACTGCAACAAACTTGTGTTTTACCTAGGACACAGGCTCCTGTGTGAAGCCTATAAAGGCCTCTTGAAAAACAGGTCCCAGCAGTGGCATGCTGATCTACAAGGCCTTAATGCCTAGGAAAATAAATGAAAGCTTGTTATGGTAGAAATAGTGTCAGTGACACAAAGATTATACATGGAGCTATTTGTCCATCTCTTTTAGAACATGAAATCTATCAGCAGTCTTATTAAAAGGAAGAAAACTTTTTTCCCATGTGTTTCATGTGGCTAGAGCTGTGAGCAGTGTGGGAGATGGCAGACACTAAGTGTTAATGAAGGGACTAAGAGTTTTAGACATGGGATTACAGAGAGGGAGTTGGTTATAGGTATTTTAAAGCAGCGAATGCTGCTGTATTTTCTATTCCAGACTTCAGGCTCCTAAAGGGTCGTCATCTCTTCCTTCCCTCTTAAGTAAACTGCGTAAATCATGTGGGTAGCAAAAGCCTGATGCTCGTTCTGTTGCACAAGGCATCTTTGGGTGCTGTTATAGGTGTAATAATATTTACTCTTGGTGGAAGTTACCAAAGGGAATGGGACAGAAGAAGCAGAAACTGAAACAGAGAAATGGGCTGTGGGAGAAAACATCCCTTGCTAGGACTAGGTGGAGGAAGCTTCTTCTGCAGTTGTGAGGGGGACCTGTGATGGCTATGATGAATGACTACCCCACAGCAACAGCAAAAAACACTTCCAACATTTGCAGTGGGGTCACTGAAGTGAAACCTGTTGCGTTTTTAAATTGCAGCTGCCTTCTAGTCATGCTGAAGAGATTGCTCATGGAAGATGACAATTTCATGTCTTTTCAAAGGTCTTTCCAAAACACTAACCTGCTCTACCGGATGCAGAAGCTTTGTGCCATGGAGCAGCAGTAGGTACATCTAAGGTACATGCTACGTGAAGGTTTTTCTCCATGGTAAACTCCCATTTTACAGGGAAAAATGATCTTGGAAGAGATGGAAAAGTGAGTCAGAGTTAAATTGGCGGTTGGAGACAGGTTAGTTGATGGGCTTTGAAATAACTGCAAGAGGCTGGTAGGATATCCATGTAGGGTTGGAGTGATATTTAGGGAATCATGGAAGCAAGAAGAAAGGGAACTTCCTTGTAGCTGGCTCAGGCCTCCCCTGCTCTCCTAGGATTATCGTTTTGCTCCCTCCCATGCTCCTTGCCTTTAAGAGATGAAGGGCGACAGGCGACTGAGGGTGGCCCTGGGCATGGCCAGCTCTGCACCTCCAGCCTTGGGGAAGGAGCTGCTGCAGCAGGCGTGCAGCTTGCACGTGTGCACGTGAGCACCTCTGACTGCTCTTCAGTGAGGGTGCAGGCCAGGCCTCGCTCAGCCTTGTGCCTTGCAGGACGTGAGCTGTCTGAAGGAGACAAGATTTGGTGGTGCCGGCCAGTGCCGCCTGGACCTTGTTGCCTGGGCCTCGTGTCTCCAGCATCGCGGCTCCGGCCGCGTTTCTTCTGGTGAACTTTGCAGCAGCAGAACTGAAACTCGGTCCTGGGCTCCCTTCAAAAACGTTCTCCGTGGGAAGCAAGCTGCTTCTCTTGTTACTAGACTTCCTTGAAGATCTGGCCATACAAAATTTGCTTACGGGGCTCTTGGCTCCAAGGCAAGTTATGCTGGAAATTTGCCTCTCTCTCAAAGTATTTGACCTGCTGAGACGCCTGAAGGATGGCTCAGATGTTCTGCTCTCTAGAGCATGGACAGGGAGAGAGGCAGGGTTGAGTTCAAGCTATTGCAGCCAATTTTTAATTGAAACAAGTGCTCCACCAAGTCCCCCTTGTGTGCATGAGCTGTATTTAAGTATCCTTCTAAACTTAATTTGAAGTTCAGTTAAGCAAGTTATTCAGCTAATAATCAATTACTGTCTTTTCTAAATTTCACTTTTGTTTCAAAATCCAAGATATGCAGATGAAATCACATGTTCCTTGACCGCAGTCCTCAAGAGCATTAGAGACAGAGCTGATTCCCAGTTACTAGCAAGGAGCCCATAACAGAAAATACTGTTCCCTTTCAAAGTAATGTAAACAAATTACTCTGCAACAGTAAGTATATTTTTACTTTGCCTATTTAAGTGCTTGGCTATTGTTTGGGATTATAAATAGTAACTATAAAACTAACGCGTGCCCGTGGGCCTGTAATGCACAGCACAGTGGTTATTTTAAAGCATTTTTAAGTAAAGTTATTTCTCCTCCTACATATGACACCTAAGCGAGGTAATTGTTTTCTGGAGCTTTTAAAGCATTCCTTTACAGATAGTTTTTTGGTTAGTAAGGTGTAACATTAGCTTTTGGTATCTCTTGCACATACATTATCAGTATAGGCAAATCTAATGGACTAAAGCATTAACGCTATTCTGTGGTTCCAGGATGGAATATTTTTTGTCCAATTTGGTTAATGTTTATTGTAGCAACTTGTGTATTGCTTAGACTCTTTTGCTTCTTTAGACATTTGGCTTCATGATTGATCATCAAGTTTGACTCAGATCCTACTCTATTATTTAGCCCAGCTTGTGGATTTTTCAGAGAACTTTTTTTTTTTTTTTTTTTTTTTTTTGCCAACAACGGTCGAAGACTGGATTTGGGTTGTTTGTGCTTCTAACCATTTTTAAGAGTACCTCAAATGACTTGCTAATGCATCACAACCAACATCCCTCTTCTCTAAAATGGACAAATCATCTCCATTTCTCTCTAATGCAGATTTCAGAGGAACAGACAACTGCAAAATAATTGCAAGCACTGGAGGTCATAGCGATTCCCCAGAATATACTTCACCAGCTTGTACAGCTGTTTTCAGGATTTCCCTTGCCTTACTGTGTTGTAATTACTGTCCCTTTGCTCCACTGGGGATTCGCACAGGAACAACCCTACATTAAAATTTAAGGAAAGCATTTCTTGCAACATAGTCCTGCAAGGGGTCTGTCTGGGAATTTAGAACTGAATTAGCTAGTCTCATGTGTGCAGACTTCGTACAGTACAGGTCAGCGCAGTTTCATGAAGCGCCTGCGGTGGATGTTGTTCTTCTCATTTAATGACCTTTTGAAATAGTTGGAGAGATTCCAGAATAGTGTTGTTCTAGTTGTGCAGTTTGGCTTGCCAGGCAGGCTTGGTTATTTAAGACTGAACCTATCAGTTAAAGTATCCAGCTCCTGTTAAGTCCAGTGTTTTGGTAAATCTGTCTGCATTGGAGAGATGAGACTAAAACGGCATCATTTTCCCCTACTACCCAAACTGAAGAGTTAAGCAGATTCAATCGGTCTGTCTTGGGCTGAGCCATTTTGTGAAATGCAGTATTTTTCTGTTGACTAAGGCGATTTACTGCATGGTTACATAGAACTTTTATATTTGTGGGTTTAACTTGAAGTTGGCTCTCTGCTATGAGTAAACAAGACCAGTGCAACTGGATGCCTGCAGACCTTCTCAGGCAGAGAATGTGATGCCTCCAAGCACTGACCAGGATCATAAGATAGAAATCACTGAAGTTTATGGTCCACCTACTCTATTGCCTTGTTCTGAAGCAAAAACTGTATAGTTGCCAAAAGATCTTTCTTAAAGACCTCCCTCAGTCATGACACCCCAGCCCTTCCAAACACAACTTGAGGGCCTCGCCACCTTCACCCCGGGAAGGCTCCTGTTCTTCTATTACCTGACTTTTTGCTGCTGTACCTTGGAATTCTATCCATGGGGACCATAAAACCCATGGGCCTGTAAAGTAAATCTATAGATAATTTTTTTGGTCTCCTTTCTTGTCCAGGATAGTGCTGGTACACCAGCAATTTTGCTGGGTGCCATGGTGCAAACTTGGTGATGTCCCTGCTGCAAAAGCACATGGAATAACGGCATGAACTACTCTGCTCTTTGGGAAAGTCTTGTGGCGTTTAATGACCTTGTAATCTGGATCATATTTACATCTCTGTGAAAAAACCGTCACCTGTGGAGGGATTATTACCCCAAGGGGAGATGCTGACTTTGTGCTTACCCCCGTGCACACTACACTGTCTGCTGACCCTCCAATTCTGTGATTGCTGTGGCTGCTTGAAATGCCTTCTTTGCTCAGAGATGGGAGGTGCAAATGCCATCTGCAACCTGCTACAAAACAAATAAATCATATACACACTCCCATTGCTTGAAAATGTTCTTTGTGTTCACATAGTTAAAACATATGGGGGGAAAAATCATTTCAGGTCTGCTTTTAAGAATGACTGTTAATATTGTGGTTAATCTGCTTCATAGCAGTGATCTTCTGGCAATAATCTGCTTCATAGATTACCTTTCCCTCCTGGTCTCGTATCTCTGAGTTATGTACTTAGCTTATTTTTTACCAGGATATGCTTGGTTCCACACCAAATTTGCCAGACACACTTAAAAAAAAAATTAAAAGTTTGCTTTAAAATTACGAGGAAGGAGTTGGCTTCTAAATCTAGCAGTGCAACTTTTTGTGTTTATAAAAATAACTTGCCTTGAAGCTTAACATAAAGAAAAAGCCTTCATTGCGGCGTGCAGAAGGAAAGTACGTGGCTGTCCCCGTCTGTGCCAGCGCTGTGTGACTTTGGTCGTGCCTTCTAGGTTGTGACTGATGTGGTCAGGGACAGGCACACGAGGGCCTGCTGGGGCTTGGCAAGCACTTTGCCCTTGCAGTCTTGTCACTGTAAAATAAGGGCTGCCTTAAGCAGAAGCGGCGGTTAAAGGATATAAAGGGACAAGCAGGGAGGTGTGCGCGGTGTGTCCGAGAGCTGGTTTTCCAGATAGATGTTATCCCGTTCTACAGGCGGCGCTGCCTCTCCCAA
Source organism: Tinamus guttatus (assembly GCF_059628265.1). Classification (NCBI taxonomy): domain Eukaryota; kingdom Metazoa; phylum Chordata; class Aves; order Tinamiformes; family Tinamidae; genus Tinamus; species Tinamus guttatus. The sequence goes on from NW_028288619.1 coordinate 218,375, forward strand.
CAGCGGCCTGGCTGTCGGCGTGGGCCCGGCCTGCGCTCGCTCCCCGCAGCCTCGCTGGCCTCCCAGCCCCAAGCGGAGCTGCGGCCGCAGGAGAGGGGCAGAACTGAGGGGACTGGGGAGAAACATCGGGGATCTGCGTGAGAAAGGAGTGGGAAAAATCTTTGCAGCCGCCTGGGAGAAAACTGGGGGCCTTTCCTGAGCTTTCCTGGATGATGTTTGCTCTTGTTTAAAATAGCATCGAGGCGGGAAGGAAGATGGGTGCCCTTTGGGCGCACGCTCCTGGGGCTGGAGGCACAGATGCCGTTTGCTTGACGTTCTTTTGCCTTTACAGTTCTTCGCTTGCAGCCGTTTTACCTTAACAGTGCTGTAAGCGGGGTCCCCCAGGCACAAAGCCACCTCTCCAATGTCTGGCTCCAGTGGGTAGACATTATTTGTTTCATTTTGGGTGCTTGATGTGTGTTCGCTGGAAAATGAGATGAAACCCCCAACTTGGGCACAAGTGAAAATATTAAAAAGGGGGCTTAGCAGAAGAGAGAGGCCAAGACAGGCAGGGAGGCAGGCGAGAGATGGCACTGCAAAGAGTAAATTCAAAATACCTGAGCTAACGCGAGGGGGACGAGCACTGCTGCAAGAGGGCAGGACTTGGAGGAAGCGGAGACGCTGCGGGGCTACAAGGACAGTGGTCGGGAGCAAAAGGCAGAGCCAGGCAGGGACTTGAGTTAGGTCTTTGCTTCAAGGACTGAGACGCGATTCTTATGGTTATCTCGGTTGACGTGAAGAGCAGCAGCATCGCATCCGTATGTTGCTGGAATAAGGAGGGCCAGGGCTTTTCATGGCAATAAAAATAGGCAAAAAGCAAGACAGAAGATGCTTCATTAGCAAAACAGCTAAGTGGGTAGAGCATGGGATGCTTGTTGGAGGAAGATGACTTTGAACTCAAATCCACAGTGAGCAGGAAGTGCTCGATCGCAGAATAAATCACTGCCCCTGTAGGGACACGGTGGGTTACAGAACAAGCAAGTTATAATTCTAGCCGTGTGCACGTGCTGCAATTCTGGGAGGTGAACATGGACAGCAGAGAGAAGAGTGGTAGAGAAAAGACATTTGCCACACTTCTATAAAGTCTGCATTACTTTTATACATGCTTATACATGCTTATTTTTCAAAAGATTTGTCATAAGCTTTATTTAAATAAGAATATCCTTAGAAATCACTTTTTGTACAAACTCTCTCTCAGACTCTTTTTCATTCATGTTAGAAATCCCCCTTGGGTAATTTCTGCCTTTTTTTTCCCTGTCGGGAATCTCATGTGGGGGGAAGCCCCTCCTGGCTGTAGCGCCCGTGCCACCTTTCCAGGACCCAACAGCCTCCTGTCCTCCTGCACAACGAGGGCCGGCAGTAGGTCCTTGGTGAGTTAATCGTTCAAGAAATGGGCTAAGGCTTTTGCCTTGTCCTGTTTCCCCCTTGGAGCCTGCCCTGCTTCAGCACACTAACCAAAACATACAGCCACTTTCTTGCTCTTGTGGTGTTTCTAAATCACTCCTACCTCTGAATAAGCAAAGCTAAAATCGGAATTTAATCTGTAAATTTGCAAATTAAACAGAGGGTGCAGGAGAGGGGGTGGAGAAGGCTGCAAATGTAGCCAAAGGGCAGCTGAGTAATTTGTCTGAAAAACAGCCCAGCTTGGTTTAATCCAATGTTTTCAAACTCTTTGACATGGAAAAGGAACCATAGCAACCACAATAAATACGGTGCACACATAATTGCCAAGAGGCACAAGCTTTATAAAATAGCTGTGTAAGTTTTCCACTGTATCTGATGCTTTCTCTCAACAATCTTGGCTAAGAGTAAGCCAGTACCAAGGCTCAAAAAACTATTCCAAGCGAGAGGAATGACCATTTTATCAGGAATATTAGTCACAAATTCACTAGCGACCTCCTATCTTGAGATTGCTGGCGCAGCTGTTATTTGGTCAAGTCATTTCGAGCATTTGTTGGAGATGAGATAACTATGATAGCAAAACTGAAGGATGAGGATACTGGGCTGTCCTATCCCAGATCTGGGCAGCTGCTCCGAGGGGCTGCTCTTGAAATGAAGGGTCTTCTCTGAGGAGTCAGGGCTGGACGTCGTCCCGTTACCCCGCGGGGCAGCAAATGCACCACAGGTAGCAGCACAAACCAAGCTAATTACTCGGCTGGATGTTAATTAGCTGTGGGATATTCTGGGAGTCATTGCCTTGCTGAAGCAATTCTTTTTTTTTACTTATCAAATCTGCTCGCAGAGTAAGTATCTCAAAGAAATTAGTAGACAGGGACTTTATTTTTCTTTCCAGAATAAATTTGAAGAGACATTAATGTCTTTGAATCCTCTGGATATAATCTTAAATGATAACCTGTTACAATCTTGTATGGAATTGAGGTTATGCACCAATAAGATAGCTAACAAGCTACATCATGAGAGAGGAAAGCGCTGGAGAAAACAAGATCATCTTTATTGATATAATACGTGCATTGTATAATATCTTAATAGCGCCAAGCTTTACATTTAGGCTCTCAAATGAGCTGCCATTTTGTGTAGTTAAAATATTATGAAAATATCATGGGTTTTTTTTTTGGGGGGGGGAGGCGGGAGGGATGCTATTTGCTGTGTCTCTTTAAAAACTTACTACAAAAAGTCCTGAAAGAGCCTCCTGAGGCTGGGGAGACGCTCTCAGCCCAAGCTGTCTCATCGGACCAAATGGTTGCTACAGAGGAAACCCGTGAGGCTTATATGCTCATGAATCATTGGGGATTGTCCTCCAATTTTAGGCTATTTAACCGTGTTTTTGTTTATCTCATTCTTTAATCCAGGAATTTGTAGGTAAAAGTATTAGTGATATTCCGTGTTTTAAAACTAGATGTAGTCGACCAAATTTCTACAAACACACCAAGCAAAAATGGAAAGTACTTGAAGGCGTTTATTGGCTAGGATTTGTAGGTACATGCAAGACAACGGAACCAGCATTTAAAAATTTCAAGTTTGGGGTTGCTTTTTTTTTTTTTTTTCCCCAGTAGGGAAGAGCCCCCATAGGAATCCCAACAAAACACCAGGTTAGCAAAATGTTCACACGAGAGATGCCCTTCGCTTGGCGCGGACGTGCTGTGCAGGGAGTTGGTGTTTCCAGCCGTTGGGCACGCGCGGTGGCCTCTCCATCCCTTCGCGCGAGGCTGGGAAGCCTCATGTTTAACACCAGCCGTGGGGTTGTTCACAGAACTGATGGTTTGCACCTTTCAATCTATATTCTTATGCCTCTGCCAGCTCCTACACTTTCTTATAGTAAGACCCTCTGGTGCCCCACAGCCATTTCTCCTGTTACTTCTCACACTTCCCTCAGTCCTTGTTACTGTCTCCAGCTTCCCGTTCTTCCGGAATCCCAATTTATTTTGCTCTCTCTTTCTGGAGTAACCACTGTTAGCTGCAAGTTGATCCCTCATCAGCAGAACAGGAGAAACTCCCCAACTGCTCCTCTCCTCCACATGCCCATGAATTATTTTGTTACTTAAGACACCATATTCTGTGCTGATTTACACTCCATAACTCCATTTACAGACTCATAAATCAGTGCAATATTTGGATGGTAAATTATAAACTGAGCAAAGGAGTTTCTCTAAGCACATTTTTAAAGCCTCAGGTGCTCTATACCGCATGAGGCAGAAATAATCTTGCTGTCTAAACATTGCTTTTCCTTTATTAAGGTAATATAGTCTTGGACTTATTTTTTCACATCAGAGATAATCCCCTTGACTTCCATTATGCCTCTCCGAGCCCCATATTAAGCACATGCACCATTTTTTTTGCAGAAGCTGCCCTAGAATGTTAAAAATGTACATCTGAGATTTATAAATTGCCAATAGCCCTGTAGCAGAAAAAGGATTTCACGGAGTTTTTTTTTAGCTCGTGTCATTCGTGCAGTTCTACCAGCTCTACCGTGGTGGCTCTTCTGGAAAAAGTGTTAGTGTGAAAACAACTGCTGCCTGGTGCAACATGTGAAAGAGGGACAAAATCCTTCCTGGAAGCCCTGCAAGGCCTCCGGCCCTGCCTGTGCTGGGAACCAAGCCCCGAGCCCTGGGCATTATACAACAGTTGTGGATCTGATCCGCTTTGGAAGAGGACCTCTCCCTGTGTTTGTGCAGAGATCAGTAGATACCGGCTGCAGTTATTTTAAGGAAATCTAAGGTTATGGCAGCTCGGAAATCCTCGTCTCATTTGCTGGTGCCAGCAGCTTTGTGCAGTGCATCAGCCCTTTGGCGCTGTGCATGCTACTGTGAAAAGAGCTGATTTATGACCTGTTTAGGAAGTGCTTGAAGTAAGCAGTAGCCATACACAAAGCATTTCCGTCTCCATTATGCGCAGTGGCAGATTGACACGGTGCACGGCAGCGGGGTCCAGCAGGAAGCAGCATTTTGTCCACTCGCGGCTTCGGCCGGACGCTGCCGACCGGCGCCGCACGGGCTCTGCTCAGCGAGGCTTCGCTTCTGCGCGTGCTTGTGCTGAGCACCCAGACACGCTCGCTTGAATACAGGTAGTTCTGATCCATGTTTTCCTGTTGCTCTGGCCATCTTTAATCTCTTGAGGTAATTATAGCAAGTTGTTATTATAAAAAGAGACCTGACAGGTGCTATCACCGTTTTTCTCCCTCACCTTTTCCTCAGTTCCTGGACTAATAAAGAAGAGGATTTCTTCTCCTCATGAGTAGACCCAAATGAGAATCATCAAAACAAGGCATTTACTGTCAGCTTATCTTGATCAATTTTGGACCCAGATCAACAAATGTAAGTGTGTTAAAGAACTCTATAGACCTACGCTGACCTATACTGATTAAGAACATGGTACCGCATTCGTTGCAGCAATTGTGGAGAAAGGCACTTAAGCAAAACATTATAGAGCAATCTAAAGAATACTGTAGGCCTGTTGCATAGAGCAAGAGTATTACAGACTTAACTGAGGAGCTTTAAAATCGTCAAGGAATATGTCATATGTCTCAACAGCATGTTAGCAACAAACCAAATTAATTAACCTTGAAATCTATCTTAGACATACTCATATCTAAACTTTAGCAATTAGTTTGAGTTTTCCACAAACCATCACACAAGTAATAATCACAGCCTGAAAAGGCTGAATTTTTTTTAAAAAATCCTTTAAAGTGAGACCTCTTCCAATTAATGAAATATGCCAAGAGCAGTGGTATGGAAACAAGTCTTAATTTTCCTATGCTTTGGTAATACAATGACAAAAAAGTCGCCCTAAAAGAGCCAGGTTTTATAACTTCAATCAGCTACAGAATAATAGGCTGTTAAAAGTGACCTTATGTCATCAAAATATATTACAAGCATATTTTAAAGATACCAACAAACCAATAATATTTTAAAACCATGTCATATTTTTTCTTCTGCACACAAAGAAAATAGATTTCAGTGAGTATAAACTTATGATCAAAAAATTAAATTAAATATTGGAATGGTGAATAACCTTAACGGTAATGAAACCTGACTCATATGATCTGAAATACACAGTATCATTTTATGTTATTAGATTAACATAGCACCATAAGAATCTTGTGTGCTTCAGCATCTTGATACAAAATACAAGATATAAAAACTCGTGTAGCAATCAAGAACAAACAATAAAAGGTGATGCATGTATAAAAATGTGTAAAAGTCAAGCTCACTTTCTTTCCAACAAATGTGGTTCAGCCAAAGTAGTGAACCAAGTTATTTGATATCTACTGCTTCTACCTAGCAAGATATGTTATAACTTACAGGATAGTTCTACCATTCAGAAAGCAATATAATTTAATTTAGTTGGGAGAACTTTTTGGTTTATCCCTGCAACTCCTGTTGCTGCAGTCTGATACGATTAGAAGTACCACCACTTTGTAAAACCACGTAAAGATAAACCAAAATATTGCTTTCCATCTCCCAGTTCAATACAGAGTAAGTATCCTGTCTGTGAAGCTGAATTCTTATAAAAGTACTTTTAAAAACTTGCAAAAATGGCTAGCACCCCAAAATCTAGCATCTGTGGCTTTGATGTAAAGATCTAAATGATTGTCAAATGGCTACTTCAAAAGTCATGACTTTACCCCAAGTAAAGTTAAACGTTTGACTAAAAACTAAAGCTATGGATCTCGAAATATTAATTAGGAACCAAATGCTTCCTAAGCTTAATATTCCCAAATGTTTAATATCTCCAAGATTTGTGTAGCTTCTCAAACAAGATTTCATGGCATTAAATTGTATTCCGGTATTTCCTCTTCTTCCAAACATGGAAACTTCTATGTTCATTGACTTCTCTTTGCTGTTTTGGTAAGTAATTAAGTGAAATTTGTTTTTTAGCTCTAGTTGTCAGCTACAGAAATTTGGGATTACAGTGGAAGTGTTCCTTCCATGTGACCAGAAGAGGAAGCTTCCCAAAGAAACAAGCATGAACTAGATTACTGTACCTCGACATAGAGATGTGATTTTTAGAGAATGCCAACGTAATTTGCTGGCGTTTGCTGCTCTCAAATCAATATCCAGTTCCCTGGATCATTCAGGGAAGAGCTGTATACACAGCTTGTGTCTGAAGAACTGAAACGGAACCCTGAGAAAATCAAATCTATTGGAAAAAGTGTGTTGCTTAATAACTGCTTAATAATATCAGTTTGAGAAGTGTTAATTCTTCTGTTGAAAAAAATGGGATAGTCATTTTTTTCTAATGAGAATTACTAAAATTTATCACACTTGAAAACATAAATACAGTTTGGGGTTTTAAGTGCATATCTAGGGTTGATTAGAATTAAAAATAATTCATTTGAAAACTCTACCCATTCCCCAACAATTCAACATTACTCAAGTCATCAAAATTTTACTTGCAGACTTTGAGTTCAGAAACAGCCTGGCATGGAGTGATGTTCTCCCAGTAACTGCTGCAACAGATTTGTCACTCTATTGTCATACGGGTGCTCAGGGAGTTGGTCTCAGCTCTCTTCAGCCTCGTGTGCAATTCTCATCGTTCCCATGTATCCAGAAGCAAATCTGGGCATATTTGAGAGGCGTAATTCTTACGGCTACGTTATAATCCTGCTGTTCACCATTGACATCCACCCATTGATGGCCCGAATAAACAGCAATGATCTTGCGCTTCCACTTCTTTTTGTCGGGCTCCTTAAGACGGAGATAGACCCCGGATCCAGTGGAGCCGGGCTCAGCGTCGCAATACTGATAAAAGAGATCATTGGACTCATCAGAAATGCTACAAAACCGATAGACCAGCTGCCCAGCGCGATCGTTGTCAAAACCCGAGAAGTGGATCATGCTCCCAGGCATCATTTTAATGGCGGGGCTGATTCCCAGCTCCATGTATTTCCTTTTGTGGGGACGCTTGAGCTCAAGAACAGCATAATCATAATCCAGGGCAATATCCCCAGACACTCCCTTAAACCAGCCCCTTGGGATGTGGGTACTCTTCACCCTGGTCCACTGGAAGGCGGGCACGCCGTCTGGCGTGTCCTGCTTCCTCCCTGATCTCCTCTGCTTTCTGCCACCACCCCTGGAGCGCCGTCTTGGCTCAGGGGCAACTTCAGGATCATCCAGGGATTCAGAAGCTTCGCGCCTACTTCTTTTAGCACCTTTGCGTTTCCTGCCGTTCCCTCTAGATTTGCTCTTCATCAATCCCACCCTCAGTCTTTTGCTGCCTTTAACGTAATCCTTGCCGTCATGCAGGCAATGAGCAGCTGTGAGCACGTGCCTGGGGGAAATGAGGATGCCGCTGCAGCCAGTGGAGACCTTCACAGCGGTGTTGAATGGGAAGTTGGTCATAAACCGCTTGTCATAGATGCTGAACCTACTGTCCGTTCCATAGATCTGCCTCTTCCTCCTCAGAGACATTCGTGCAGTTGTGTTTTCCGCTGGATCAAGCATTAGCCCAAGGACATTCACTTCCGTCAGGGTCCGTGTGCCGTTTTCAAAAACGGTCTCATAGGACAGGATGTCCTTCAAGTCAGACAAGCTCGGCACTGGCAGTTTTCTTTGACACTCAATTCCACAGACACTGTTCAGCTCTAGTTTGGGTTTTGCTTTAAATGTAGGGCTGTCAAGTGAGAAAGTTCTTTCACTCACAATCTGGGGTACTTTCTTTAAGTGCCAAGTAAAATCTTGTTCTGTTTCTGTTCCATTAGCAAGACCCAAGATAGGTATGAATAGCATGAGTAGCAGTAACATGTGCTCCATTTTGTCTATTTTTTTTTTCTAAAACAAGAAAGAGAGATTTAAAAATAGGCATTTGAAATATACACAGTTATCTTAGTGTCTTAAAAGTATAATCATGCGATATTAACACTAACACTGGTTGAACAGACTTTTGGCTAAAAATAGAAATGCATCCAATAATTTTGTGTTGCCTTTGACATGCCTACGAGTTTCCAAAAATCTAGGTGCAGATCGGCCAGCCAGCATCTGTGTTGTGTTACCTACTGGAACTTGGGAACAACTGAGTTTTACCTGCTGTTTCCTCATGCTGGGGGCAGTAGTCGGAGTCATTTCACTCTGTACTGGCCTCTATTTTTATCTATGCCACAGAAATGTTATTATCTTTAAAATTTTGCTTTCCTAACTACCAGTTGTAGGTAGCACACAGTTGCAAATGGCCAGTCTTTTCAAGAATCCCATTCAAAAGATGGGATGAAGACAAAGCCGGTCCAAGAGACTAAGCCTCTTGGGCTTATTCCCTCAGGAAATCAGACTGATCACATCCTCTGACATAATGACCTAAAAGCCACCAGTGGTTTTACATGACCCATCTCCACCAGTGTTTTTGCATGACCCACCCAGCTGAGATTGGTGAATCCGCCAGCTATGGAAAATGAAGATCACTCTCCCCAGAAACGTAGTTTGAAAGATCTCCATGTTCTGTCAAAGGTTATATTGCCTGGGTGTGACAAATGGAGCAACTTGGACACCTAACCAAGGTAGCCAGTGCCACGTTCGGTGCCTCCACTGCTGCCGTTGTGGGTTTCCTGCAGCTTTCCTGTTGTATCTCCCTACACTCTGTGGTCACCAAACACTCTCAGGATGTCAGATGCCCTCAAAGGCTGCGGTCACAGGGGAAGCAAGGGTGAGAAAAGTAGAGGTGGTTGGTGCAGAGACGCGTCCTGGTTACAGACGTGCGGCAAAGCCCGGCCAAGCAGGAGGGCCAAGCACGATGAATCATCGCGCGTTGTCGCCTGTGGGATCCCACAGAGGCCGCAGAACTGCTGCCTCTGAGTTAGGGCCGCGTGCGGCCTGCCCCACCGAGGCGGCCTGAGGCACCACGCGAAGGGCTAACGCTTTAAGCAGGCAAGACAAAAAAAATCCAGTATTATTCAGGTGTGCAGTTGAGAAACACACAGAAAGACTGTGAAATTGAGACACGGTGAATTCACAGAGACTCTGTGAAATTGGCAGAGTCAGAACCTGGAGCCACAACGCTTGGTTACTGAGCTAGACCACTCTCCTCCTTTGTCTGCGGCTGCCATGGAAGCCAGGCTTCCTTCTCAGAGCCCTCCCTCCAACCGCACAGAAACTGCCACTGCGTAAGAAGAAATGGCCTGTAATTAAACTTTAAAACCCAGGCAATTCAAGGATACTTATGTGGTTCAGGTTTCTGGTTTATACTGCAATAGCAGAGTAAATCAGGGTAAAGATAATTGCTTTGCATTTCTTGTGCTTTGTTTAGAATGAGTATTGCCATGCAGCGAAATAGCCTGGTTACAGGCTAGCAAAAGGGCCAGCATTAAAAAGAGCAGTATGTAGCACAGGAGAGTAATTGGTAAGACCACTTTAGAGGGTCCGCAGTGAACAAGCTCCTGTAACTCTGAGGCAGCAGCACCATTCGGACTAAGCTCTTGTCTGTAACAAGTAACAACTATCACTTTCTAGCTAACTTAGCACTATGGTTCAAACAAAAGTTACTGCTTCTGATGTCAAGTTCAGATTGGTGATTTTGTTTTTGTGGCATTTTTGGCCATCCCTTAGCTGGTGAGGAACACAAACTTTGACCCCTAGTCTTACTAGGATGGATGAAGATATCCATCGTGGCTAACTAGGATTCTGGAAAATACCTAGGAATGTCAGGACAGAGCTTAACACAGGCTCATCCCCACCAGTTTCAAAGCACAGAAGGGCCTGCACAGGATTATTTTCACCTACCTAAAGACATGTCAAATTCAGAGTTCTGTCCTAGCCTGTTTTGTGCTTTCTCCATAATGAATCAATAGAGAGAATTTAGAGAAAACTCAGCTGCTGCTGCTGAAGATTGCCCTGAATGGGCTGAGCCCCCTTCTGTACCTGCATGCTCCAAGCACATGGGCAGCAGAGGTGATTAGCCAAGGCTGCATATCCGTTTTCTTGACAGTTATATTAGGCAAGGGAGCTCCCACCTTAATATTATACTTACAGAGCAAGTTCTGGGATCAATGAACACTTTCAACCCTTTACTTCTCTTTAACCGCTTGGTGTATAAGGATGGACAAAGGTAATCTGATCTTTAAGTCATAAAACAGAGAAAGGAGAGACTCTGAGAAAACCAACATTAATGTTACCCAGGTTCTACTTCAGTGCACCATTTGCTCCAGGCCATTAATATGCAAGTTACAACATTTTTTACTTAATTATGTTTCCTGGGAAATTAGTGTAAATAGGTATACAGGAGCATAAGGAACCCTAGTTTATTCCACCTAAGATTTGTCTTCTGCATTTCTCTGTTCAGCTCTAAGAAAAAGCCTAAGGTGTGGGGTCGGGAAGCTCCAGTGTGGGGCAATCCAAACCGGAGCTGGGCTCAGTTTTATACGGAGCAGCCTTTCCCGTTCTGTACCACTGCTGGCCTTGCTCTAATTCACCCGGGGCTATCCCTCCCACTTGAAGCTTTTGGCCAGATGACAGTTTTTGAGAATATATATGGGCTTTTGTAAGACGTCTGGAGATTAGAGTGACTCACAGGCCTAAGTTCTTGGGTGTATGCAGTCATACTAAAAGATATTTCAAGATTTTGAAAGCGAAGCAGAGTCACCCCAGAAGTCAGATTTGGCTGCGACCTACCAGTTGGCCAGTCGAGGCCAACTGGGTCTAGGTTGCTATATTTAAAACATATACAAAAAACATTAACTTTTTAATATAAAGTACTTTCAATGTGTTATTTTGGTTATTTCTATTACTATTTGCTAGTACGTTTGAAGAGGAATGATCATTTTCCATGTTTTTGGATAATTGGTAGGCTGTCAAGGAAAAGCTATGATGAGAAAATAAGAATAGCTTTCCTGGCCTGACCAAAAATCGTCTCGGCTTAACATCTTATCTGAATGCGGATGCCTAATGTAGAGCATGAGAATGGGGCGATTACCCCCAGCCCACACCCCCCCAAATCTCTCAGTTTCACCTCTTTATGCTCTGTAAATCAGAGGTATAGCATGAGTAAACCTCGAGGGATTTCTCTTCCACAAATTTGCCCAGTCTTCCCTTGAACCCCTATAAAATTATGTCTCCATTGTGTCCTCTTAACTACGTGAGCAAGAAAGCATCTCTCCTTCTTTATTTTTAGTCTGGCATAGACTAGCATGCTTTGATGGTTAATAATGATGGCATTAATGTAGACAAGCTGGGTTTAATTTGTTTTGTCCTCGTATAGCTGCTGAAGAGGGACAAGCTATTAAGAAACCCAGTTCTTTTATGGGGCTTGAGAATGTCTTTTCTACTTTTTTTTTTCCCTTTTTTTTCCTAGAGTGCTCCTTCCTTTCTCTCTCTGCCCTTTTTTCAGCATATGGATATTTGATGTTTTTCTATAGCTGACTTACTTTGGCGAGCATTAAGACAAGTTAATTCTCTGGCCGCTGGTTCATATGGAGAGTGGCAGAGCTGCCGGGTTGATGTCACCCCGCCAAGATGGCTCATGTCCTCCCAGCTCGGCTCGTAAGCAACCTCTGCAACTAACTTGCTGCAACCAACCGGGTGGAGAACTGCGGCTCCCTGCAGCCCCTCCTTAAAAAAAACATATTCAATAGATGCATTGGAGCCTCCTTTTGCAATTTTATACTCAAGTGCTCGTTTTTTATAATGGTAGTTTTGGAAGCCAAGATCTTCATCATTTATAATGAGCCATTTGTTGTTTCCCATGAATTAGCGGGACTACCCGAGGTGTGGAAGAGGTCCAAGGCAAGGAACTTGAGGAAAATGGTAATTCCCACTGCAGAGCAGCCAAACACTCTTAGCTTACTCTGCTCACTGGCCTGAGCTCTGCAGCTTCAGCCCAGCCAGCTACCAGCCAAGGGGGCTCGTGGCAAGGAGGGGGTTCCTCTTATCCAAGGAAAGGGATGAAAATGAAGGGAAAGGCTGCAAAGACACTTGGGCAGGTGAGGAGAAGAGAGGCAGCCTTGTAATCCAGAAGAAAAAGAAAGGTACTAGCAAAGGGCACAGGCTGGAAGCAAGAAGAGACCCTCAAAATCTTACTCATCTTTTCTTCCATGCCAGTCTCTGCTCTTCCTCCAAACCCCAAGCTGCTCTGCCCTGGCTTTTCCTCTGCTCCTTGCCCACACAAATTTTGGGCTGGCTTACAGTGATTAGAAGCTTGGAGTCGCCTCTGACTTTGTGGTGGGAAGAAGTGCTTCACAGAAGACCAAAAAAAAGTCTTCTCTGAAGTAAGAGAAGACATTCTCTTCTCAAGAGAATGAGAACAAGAGAAGGCAACGAGAGAAAGGGAAAGAGAGCGGTCCCTGGCCCCAAGAAAATTTCCAAACTTGCCCTCCAGTTTCCAAATGCACCTGATGACTGTGAGGTCTCTTCTTTTGGTGTCATTCCATCTGCCATGTATGTGTATATGTATATGTACACAGTACATCATTTCAGTCTTTCCCACACCCTGCTTCTCACATCACAAACCTTTCTGCATTCACAGGACAGAATACACCCCATCCCCAATCTTGCCAGGGCATCCTACAGGATGCACCTGTATCTCAGATGTTCAGGGAATGGCTTGGAGTCAAGCAGCCCGAGAATAAGTTTCTCTTCAGGGTACTCAGGAATGACTTTACTTGCCAGCATGGCTCAGATGGAAGAAAAGAGCCGTGCAGCTACCTGACACCGATTTCTCCTGGTCTGCTCAGTGCAGCCTCTGTCCTGGGTTTTGCTTTCCTTCCTGTAGGAAGGTCAATGCACTTAAAACTAAGTCTAAATAATTTTAAGTGCATTTTTCAGATGCTTTCAGATGTGCATCTTTCTTTAACCAGCTGCTTACCTGCTTTTGGTGATATTTTTGAAATGGCCTGAAAGTGGGAATTAACAAGGACACTTGAGCAGAGCAAATCAAAGTAGAGAAGAAATTTTGCAAATCTCCCACTCCCTGGAAGAAACGTTACCCTCAGCCTATCCAGCACTGCCCCCTTCCCTCCTGGGGAAGGTGCTGGCTCTGTGTATCCCCGTGCATGTTTTTGTCCTCCACTCTGACTTACTTACAAAAAAAAAAAAAAAAAAAATCTCAGGAAACTCCTGTCTTTCAGCCAAATCCAAGATACCACAGTGGGGTGTAAGGAAAAATAAATAATTAAAAAAAAAAAAAGACAAAAAGGAACCAAGGCAGGAGACAGAATAGAAAGACAAAAAGAAAAGAAAAAAAAAAGGGAAAAAACAAAAAAGGAAAAGAGAGAAAAAAAGGAAAATTTAAGGGGAAAAAAGCGAAAAGAAAAGGAAGAAAATGAAAAAAGTGAAAGGAGAAAAAAGCAAAGGCAAAAAAAGAAAAAACAAGAAGGAAAAGGAAAACATAAAAAATGTGAAAAAAAAAGTAAAAGAGAAGAAAAGAAGAAAGAAAAAGGAAGAAAAGAAGGAAAGGGAAAGGGGCTGGCTGGGGAGGACGCGGAGCCCTTTCCGCCCTCGCCGGTGCCGCTGGGGGGCGCGGCCGCCCGCGGCCGGTCCCAGTCCCGGTGCCGGTCCCAGTCCCGGCCCGACGGGGCGGACCGGGCGCCGCCGCTTCGGCCGCGCAGGTTCCCGCTCCCCGGCCCCGGCCCGCGGGCAGGAGGGACCCGCGGCAGCGCCGGCCCCGCCGCTCCTGCTCAGCGCGCTGCCGCCCGCACTCACACCATAAACACCCATTATCACTATTGCTATTATCACTACTGCTATCACCCGCCCCCCGCCACTTTTTTTTTTTTTAATTCCCGGAATACAAAGTCGGGAATAGAATCGGGGGCTTCCCAGAGCTCCTCAGCCCTGCCGGCCCCGCGGCTCCGCTCCGCTTCCCATCGCTGCTCCGCGGCTCCCAGGGAAGCGCCTGGCGCCGCCCCGGGAACCCCGCTCCAGCAGCGCCGGCTCCAGGCGCAGCCGGAATGGGCAGCGCCGACACCGAGGGGACGAAGCAGGAGCTCTGGGAAGCACGAGCGACTCCCTGCCCACTGGCAAAACCCCGAACGCGGGGAAATGAGGGCGCCCCTTCCTCCCTTCCGTCCTGCCGCCCGTCCCTGGAGCAGCCGAGGAGGTGCCGGGGAAGGGGCCGCCCTCGAGCGCTACCCGAGCAGCCGCCAGCGCAGGCGGGAGCGCGGGGGCTGCCTCGGCCCCCTCAGCCGCCGCTCCCGGCACCGCCGCCGCATCAGAGCTGTCACACCGCTGCGGAGCACATATACACTATGTACATTATGTGCATTATATACGTTACACACGTAACCGCCCGCTGCGGCCGTGCCCGCGGCTGCTCCGTGCCCGCCGGCTCCTACCTGCTCCGCGCGGAGGCTCCGCGGCGCCGCCCGCGCCCGCCGCGCTCCAGCGGCTACTGCGGCGCGCGCGGCGGAGCGGCCAGGTCTACCCGGCGGCAGCGCCGCGCGGGAGGCGGGAGCGGGGCGGGACGGGGAGGGCCGCGGGGAGCCGCGGCGGGGCCGGGGCGGCCCCTGCGCGCGGCCGGGGTGGCTCCTCGGGCCTCCTCGGTGCCTCCTCGGTGCCTCCTCGCCGGCGCTCGTCGCCCTCCTGCTGCCCTCGCTGCCCTCTGGCTGCCCGGCGGGCGGTGACTGCCGTGAGGCGGCCGCGAGCGCCGGCTGCCGCGCCGGCTGCCCCTCGTGTTCCTCGGCCCTGCGGCTGTAGAAGAAGACACCGTGGGGGGCTGAGCGCTGAAGCACTGAGGGGCCTTCTGTTTTCTGAACAGAAACCTCCTTGGGCCAGTGGGGTCTGGTCTGCAGGTCCCAGCGCTGGGATGGAAGGGCCTCCTGGCAGGAGCGGGAGCCCCCCAGCTGGCCCCACATCCCCTTGCAGGGGGCCCTGCCCCAGGGGGTCCCCACCCCAGGGGGGTCCCCACAGAAAACTCCACTGTGGCACAGGTGAACCCCCCTTAGAAAAAGGCCTAAGGGGACAGTTTTGAAGAGCTCACATGCCAAAATCTTGCCTCCTGCTCAGGGGAAGGCTGCTGACTTGACCTAAGGATATCCATCCTTTCTAAGGCTTAACTTTTGAAATTTAGTGGAGCCCAAGCACATAAATAGGCCTGGAATATGGCCAGCAACAGCTTTGTTTCAAATATTGCAGTGGGTTTCTTCAAAATGTGCAATCTTACGCTGTTTCCTTTCTTCTTGCTATCAATCCTTACAGCACGGAGAGGTACAAGTCAAACCTAAAGCACAGTAATTATTATGTACCTGCAAGTGAGCTGAAGACTTCCCAGTCCGATAGCCAAGGAAAGCCAGAACAGTGTGGGGCTGGGCAGTTATGCTTCAGAATGCAAGAGCCTCCACACCGTGTCCGGCAAGGCCTTTGCTCCACCAATCTCCTGTCTCTGGCAGCAGCCGAAAGCAGAGGCCTGGGAAAGGGCATTCATACCATGCAGTGCCATATGAGAGCCCCTTGGGCACTTTCCCTACCACCGATGATGAGGGTGATGATCTGACGCAGAGATTTTCTGAGGCAGATGTAGTTCCAGCACGTTTGTGACTCTTCAGTGGATTTCTTTGTCGGGCACTTGTCCTTCTTCACTTAAAACTGGGTAAAGACGCCCTAGTGCTGCCGTGCAGAGACCAGGAGAGCACCAGAAAGACGATGGGGCCAAAGTCTTTTTGGTGGTGGCACATGGAAAACAAGCAACAACAGCCATTTGCGTTGGGCAGCTGCGATGGGGAAGAGCAACTGCAGCTCCGGAGGGTCGGATTGCACATCCAACCCAAAGGGTTGCGCAGCACTGGGAAAAATTGCCCAGAGAGGCTGTGGAATCGCCGGCCCGGGTGGTTACAATCCTTGGCTAGACGAAGCTCCAGCTGCCCCAGGCCAGGGCTGGCAGAAGTCCCGCAGGGAGAAGAAGGCTGGCGCAGATGTCCTGCAGAGGTCCCTCTCAACCAATATTTCTGTGGTTGCATCCCCATATTCAAGAGGCAAGCGAAACATGGATTTCTGTGGCCACATACAGGTGTTGCTTCTGTTGATTTTCTAATGTTTCAAGTATTTTATCTGATTTTTTGACAACTGTTGAGCACCAAGCTGATGCTTTCATGAAACCATTTCCATAAGTCCAAAGAATAATGACCAGATCAGAACCTTCCTTTTCATATGTGAAATAAGGATTGCTCTTCCCCATGTGCATCACATTTATCTACATTGCACTTAATCTGCCATTTCATTGCCTAGCCACCCTGTTTCCTAAAGTTTTTCTGCAGGTCTTCAAAGTTGGCACTTGCCTTTCTTAGCCTAAATAACTAGGTAGGCTCAGCAGCCTTTGTGACCTGATTACTCCTTCCTTTTCCAGATCTCTTATCAATACATTGAATAGTGCCAAAGCCAGAAGATTGTTGCTGGTAACCTACCACCTATGAGAATTGATTCCTTATTCCTGTCTTTTGTTTCCTACCTCTCAGGGAAGAAAGGCTGGCAGAGATTTGTTTCTGTTTATTGAATTCCGTGTGATGGGCCCAGCTTCTGCTCCCTCCTGCTTTCAGAGTCTGTGCTGGGTTATGTTATGTCTTCTTTTTTTCTTTAACTATAGTATTAGGTTTGGCTCCAGCTTTCACACTCCTATCTTTTAGCTCACAGGATAAATGAAAAGTCTATAAAAATAATTGTTTCAGAAAAATTAGAACATGTTTATGAACATGATGCATTTTTATATTGTTTCATTTATAAACCAGGTTCTTGTATTCTATTCCACTGCTTTTGCTAATATTTTAATCTTGTAATAAGAAGATTTTGGATAGTTCTTAGTAAAAATTTAGTGACTATTTTTTAAGAAAAAAAAAGATGAAAAATGTACCTCAAAATAAACATAGTTTGTAAAAGGCACACGGAGTATGTATTTCAGAATATCGAGTTTGTAGAAACACATTGTACAAGTCTTACCATTGTACCCATGGTAAGGCTGTAAAAATATAATTGTTGTTGGAATACTTCCAGTATCCTAATTTTATCCTTGAGAAGTAATTTTATCTCATTAGAAGATTAGAAGCCCTTTTGGTATTCTTACATGTTCCAAAAATAAGTTTAACATCATGCATCAACTGGAAGATACTCACTTGCAAGTGAGCTTTGAAAGGCCGAAACCTAAAAAAAAAAAAAAAAAGAATAAAAACAAAAGCAAAGCTGCACTAACATCAGGAATTTATTGACTTTCTATCAAAATTCTTCCTGCGTATCAAAAAGAAAATAGAGTCAGGCAAGTTTTTACCATCAGTTTTGTGCCCTGGATTTGAGTGCATTCGCAGAACTGTAATATTCTTAGCTTAAAGTAGATAATCCACCAAAGGAGCTGCAGAAGGTTTCCACATACGAGCCTGGTGGATTTTTCACAGGCAGACATTTGAGTTGGAGCTTCGGCTTTCCGTTCGGGCACCCAGCGCGGAAGCAGCGGCTCCGGGGCCGCGGTGCGCGGTGCAGCACGGACCGTCCCACTCCTGCTGCGCCTCTGAGGAGCGTCCGAGCAGGGCCTGGACGTGCCCTGGCCGCCCTCGCAGGGCTGCGTCCCCAGCAGATGGGGTGTCTCAGCAGGCAGATATAATGACCCACAAAACAGACTTTCACATGTGAATTATGGGAACAGAAAATAGGCACGATTCAGGATAACCAAAATAAAAGGATGCATAGATGATAAAAGGAATACAAATGCCTAAAGCTGAACTCAAAAGTTCAGGGAATAAGTGACTTTCAGGTTCTTTTCTTTCAATCCCTTGTCTTCCACACATGTACTTTATGCTAAAACTAGTGCTGATGTGGGCAGTGCAGGTGAGCTGCCTTTCCTTCACACGTCAATTCTCAAGCTAGATCTGGGGACCTTTCCAGCTCAGCTGATATCACATACATGTATTTCACTTCCTCGCTCCTTCTCCTGTCCCAAGAACGCTGTTTTTTTTTTTTTTTTTTTTTTTCCAGGCCCAACACTATTCTTGGGATACCTCATCTGTTCATGATGAATGGATGTGAAATAACTCCTTACTGCTCCCAGAACAAAGGGATGTGAAACACAATAGATCTTTCTTAGAAACTCACGAATGGTCTCCATGGCAGTGTCTCTTCTCTGGCAGTTTGTTGCCACAGAAGCCCTTTTGTTATGGGGACCAGTTGGAGTTGGTTATTGTGCTGTCTGGAGGATGCCGTGACACAGCGCTGACCGCTCAGACTGAGACACTGAATGAAGCAGACCCTGCTGCAGACCCTGGCTTTGACAACTTGGAAAAGATGCCAGAACTGCAATAAATTACATCTTTTTTTTTTTTTTTTTGAACAGTGCAGAGTGTGGATAAAGAGGACGGCAACAGCATCACTAGCTCAGCAGAACTGTGCATGGAGCAAGGGGCTGCCACAGTGCGGCCTGCTGAGGTGGCAACTGCTTTTCAGTCGAGACTGGGTGTACAAGGGAGCGTGGTGCCTCCTTCAGAGGGGCAACGAGCAAAACCAGATGTGGATACTGCCTATAGGAGAGAGGCTCTGGAAGAATCCAAGTGAATTAAGAGCCTAACATGTAATTCCTGGCTTTTGTGCTTTTCATGTCCCCCTACAAGAGAGGCTAAAAGGCCGCAGGGCAGCCCGTTGTTCTGAGGTCCATATATCTAGAAGAGCAGAATGGGTTGTTCAGTCATCGCTGCAAAAACTAAAACTCCTACCTGACATTTTGCATTGTGGAAATTATATAAATATAAATATGTGCAAAGGAAATATTTTCCTCAAGGAAAATTTCCACAAGGAGAGGTATTTCTGGAGATATGTCAGATGGCAAATATTTTCATACACATGCTGTGCTGGCAGGTTGCAGACAGGTAATCTAAGGAAAAAAAAAGCACATTTTTGTGAGCATACCACTTTTAAAGAAACAGTTTTCTCTGACTGACATTCTCATTGTGCCCAGGACACAGGCGGTTTCACTGGAAAATACAGTGAACTGTGGATGGTGTTGAGAGTTCTGAGATACACATAAATGACATTTCGATGTGAGAGGAAAAGAATAGAAGTACACGAGCAGAAAGTCTGGAAAAAGTCTGATTTTGCCTGGCTGAACACTAATTCTCCTCCCAAGCCTCTGAATTCCTATAATGGAAACAGCATACCTCAGAGGAACGTTAATAGAGTGATGTTGACATGTCAGATAAAAGAAGATTTTAGCTACCATCAGCACGATGGACCCAGCAGCAGAGTACGGGATTCCTAATGTCGCTATTCCAACTAGCAGAGGGTCCGTCTCAGTAAAATGCCCACCTTAAAAACAGCTCGAGAGACTCGAGTTGCTAAGAGCAACACGTGTTAGCTGAGATGATGTGACACGGGCATGTCCACGCTGCTTCAGAGAGGACACTGACCTGCTCTTCCTCCAGAAGGATGGTCAAAAGGGGCACTTGGAGAAATGGCATTTTCAAGAAATGGAGACATTGGCCTAAATCCCTGGGTAGTAAGAAACACTGCCTTTATTCAGTGTTAACTGAAGATGACCATAGCCCATTCACCACCACCACCATCATGCCCAGGACAGTACAAGATTCATTTTTTCAGCTACAGCTGCTTCATTTATAAACAATGCAAACCTGAGAGAAAAACCACACCTTAAAAGGACCTTTTACTTAACCACCTTGCACGGCACCATTGCATCAGAAGGGAAATCTTGTTATTTATTCTCAGTAACTGTAGTTATGAACTAAGAATTGAAGAAAACCTGGCGATGCCATTTTAAAATTCCATTCACGACCCCCAAATAGCCGACTGGGCCTGCTAAAATTATTACAGTTTAATAGGTTGCAATGTTGAGATTTATAAGGTTTCACTTTAGACTTCAGACTTAATGTTCCACCGCAGAGCGACAGACGTTTTCTAGCCCTCGGGGCCGTGATTATGATCATGCCATGACAGTGGAGGCAGCGCTGGGGCTGCCTTGCTGCCTTCCAGGTGCTAAGGGTAGTTGTCTTTGGGTCTCTGAGGCTGGCAAGAGAAACGGGGGCCAAACCCCACCTAGGACTCATTTTTAAGGTAGATGATAGATACTTACACATCTTTTGTGTCGCCACCCCCCATATCCTTCTCCTGTTCATTCTGTTCCTATGGGCTCTCTGAGCTGCACTGCGTTAGGGCTCGGCCGTGCTGCGAGCTGAGGGACCTACAGCTGCAGGAAAAAAAGGGGATCTTCTTTGTGGGTGATGCTAGGCAGGAGATTCCAGCAAATACTCGTAACGGTCCTTTTTGGCTCAAAAATCTCTGCATATTTCTAATAGTTTTAAGGCTGTTTGTAGGTTTTCAGCTTGCTGCTGGAATCGTTTCCACATGCTAACAGCCCAGTGAATAGTTCAACAAGAAAAGGGAGTGCAGAAATGCTTCACCCCATCAGACTCTCCTTTGCACCTTCTCAAAACCTGCTTGTGCAATAGTATTTGCAGGGAAGCCCTTATCCTGTCTGGCATTAGGGCTGTGCAGTTGCCCTGGGGATTTCTGAAGGTCTGGTGTCATTCTCAAGAGGTTAGAGGCAGAAGTGTCCTCCAAGGGAACCCATGGCTAAGAATAGATCCTGAGGGCTGGTTTGGTGTGCATTTGAAAAGCCTGACCGAAATCTGACCTTTATCTTAGTGCAGACCCCTCCCGAGACTCTCCATTGGCTTTCAGGGGCGCTTGTTTCGCTCCCTCCGTTCAAGCCTCTGCAGTCACAAAGAGGCTCTCCCATCCGAGGCTTGCAACGAGCTGCCACAATGTGTTAATTGCCCTCTAGAGAAAGGAGGTAAGAATTAGAAGGCATGTGATTGCTGTCCCATTCAGATGCTGCTTGGGAAAGCTCTAAGTTCTGGAGTAAAAATGAGCTGAGCTAAACTTTTTGGAGAGAAAGTTCTGCTTCTGTTCTTTCCCACCTCAAAGCTCTCCAGTAAAGTTGTTGAGCTGTAACACTCAGTGAAACGTGCATTGCAAGCAGTGCTGCGCAGGGCACTGATGACACTGGGAAGCTGTTCGCATCAGACTAGTGCTTTGAGAGGTGCTACGTCTACCCCATCAAATCACCAATTGTATATCAGCACCTTTATTATTCCAGCTCACCCGCGCTTTCATTTTGAATGCCATTTTGAGTTAAGCATACCACAGAAAACATCTTTGGTGGTATCTTGCACAGCTCAATTATCACATACCAATATAAAATTCATCCCAGCTGATATATTTGGTCTGCTTACTGGTGCAACTAATAAACTGCGAGAGACAAAGCCAAAGCAGATAGTGGAAGGCCTTTTGTTCACTTCACAGGCCTTTGTGTCAGGTCTCAAGAGAAAAAAATGGTTGTGCACATTTAATAACCACACAGATTCCCTTCCTCTACCCATTAAAGTGTTTGGCTCCTGATTAACTCCAGTCTCCTTGCATACTTTGGCTGCATTAAAGCAAAACAGATGCGAGGAGATTGACTTCAGTATGAATTTCATGCAAGTTTAAATAAATGGAAAATTATAGCCACAGCTTGTAATGGAAAGTTGATACTCATCTTAAGAATTATCACCCATCCACATACCTCTGCTCAGCCAAGAGTTTTAGACTAACAATTGCACATGACTCAGTTACCAAATCCTCCTGAACAGTGTGTTTACTCAAAGCTCCCTGAGGTGGGGTTTGTCTGTCTCTCGTATTTGCACAGACCTCACCTCATTTTCAGCAGAGGCAAAACATTTGCACACGTTGAGAGCACTACCAAGAGCAGTGGCACTACTCACTGGATAATCCTTCTCCGTCTCAGTAAGTGTCATCTACTGGTCGTCATCTGCAGCTCGTGCTTGGCCACCTCATTTTCCTTCTGGTGCTGATGACGGTTGCGATGCTGCCTCCCGTCTGCGCCCGCAGCGTCGGTCAGGAGCTTCCCCTTGCTCCGTGTTGGAGCAAGCACCACGGCGCCTCCTCTGCTCTCCCCTTCCGAGGCACCTTGAGACGAGTCAGCACACGCTGCTCGTGGGCTCACCAAGCACATCGACCACCTTCAACTTGCTGTCGCTCTGTAGACGCTTCTCTGTCCATGCCCCCTGCAAGAGACGTAGGAGGAGGGGACTGTAAGGCTTACCCTGGGATGGACGTTCTATAAGCAATAATAATAATAAAATAAAAATAATCAATTAATACATTATTTCTGCATCAGGGGATGAAGTACAGACATGTACATACACTGTTTCAGTTCCCTCAATAGTGGTTTTGTGGAAAATATTTGAATAGGTGCCGTTACTCTGCTTAGGCCAGTAAGCTGTTCTGTTTTAACTATAATAAAGTGATGGCACCCTGGTGCAACAAAAACTCTGAATTTCCACTTGAAAATTTTGATTTTAGCAATCAGTGAAGTGCCTCTAAAAATATATCCTCAGTTGAAAGCTGGCATTGAAGCTACAGCCTTGAAGCAGCCCCATTTCAACATACTAGTTCAGATATTTTATCTAAGAACACAAAAGATTCCTTTGGTGTTCAGGGAGTGGGTTTTTTGTTGTTGTTGTTGTTGTTTTTTTTTTCATTTTTATATGTTCAAAACTGACTTTGATGACATGATTCTGAATTTCAATTACCTCAATTATCAGCTTTTCAAAAATAGAATGTGTTTACTGTGTCTCAGCACTGCACTTCCTTGCCCTCTCCCTTAGTGCTGAGGAGCAGCTGGAAGTCACAGTCTCACAGATTAGAGAAGGGACTGCAGAATGCCAAGAGCATCTGGAAATGCCCAGCTCTTTGATTTATTTTGGCAATTAAAGGCTGAAGATTATATGCCTAATTTGCAGACTCACAGCAGAAAAGCCACCGCCTTCCAAGTTCAACAAGCACCTAGCCAGGCGAAAGGCGTCCTGTTTGCTAACAACAACATAAACCAGAGGGAGCCTTGCCCAGCACTGTAGAGCTCTTCCAGAAGGTGAGGGTCCTGTGTCCATGAGCACCTCTCCCTGATTGTCTGTGATTCCTTGTTCGATTTTATTTTCCTTTTGCTCGACCCTGGAAGGCCCTACAGTGTTTACTGCAGCCTGGCTTGGGTTGGGTTGTCCAAACCCCAGAGGGACCACGTGAAGTTACGGAGCTCTTAGGGTCTCAACTCCATTGCACTTTTCCTGCAAGATCTGTCAAATCACAGAGGAGACGTTAAAAAAGGAAAGACCCAGGCAGGTTGGCTTGGCCTAGACTTAGCACATGAGCAGAGACTGCTACATGCCCACATTTTGCAAGGTTGGATGCATCTGATTTAGGCCTAATGTGTTTGCTTTGCTCCCTGGAACCTGCTGGGGGCCTGAATGGGAACATGGCAGGCAGCAGCTTTTAGAAAGGAGGGCATCTACCTCCTGTAAATACATTTAATCCCTGCTGAAGTTCGTTCAGTAACTTACTCTAACTCCCCAAGCAATATGGTTAAGCAGGCCTAGAACAGGAAAACCCTTATCCATGTGTAGGCCAACTGTATGTGTAAGTGGAGCACTGCACAGTTATTACATATACTGTGCACATTTGCAAAGAAACCCAACTAATGCATGCATATGCTATCTGCAAGAACATTACAAAGTCAATTTAGTTAAGCCATTTGGTTCATTGAGGTTTCCATGGCACAGAAATATACTATGCATTTACTGACAGGAGAGGGGTGAAAGTAAAGAAACAAATGTAATGGGTCAACTTGTCAGATAAAGTTCATTACAGCATTCTAAATATTTCAGATTTTGAGCCCAACACAGATGAAATTAGGAATGCAAATGGAGCGGTGGTCACACCACCTTCTCCATAGGAAGATTCCCTAGGGAAGTACCCTACTCATCCAGATTATTCACTGGCCTTCAGAAGGCAACGTTTATTAAATAGCAGTTGTTAGCAATTGCTTAATACTACGTGAATGTGACTCAAATTAAAATCTGAAGCACAGAGAACACAATCCAAAGGGAATAAAGATATGAGCAGTGGGCAAATGCAATGTCTTTTAATTATTCTAGCATACTTTAGCATAGGCCTACTGCATTGACTTCAGCAAATTGCATTCCTGCTTAGCAGCACTATTGTCTTAACTCTAAAATATTCAAGTAATATTTTCCTGAATTAATTTTATTAGAAAATCAGTATTTAGAGTATTCCCGAAGTATAGTATTTATTTCATTTTTTACTTTTTTTTTTCTTTCATTTGCCAGAAAGAATTAGAAACACTGGATTCAGTTCCACTGACTCAGCTCTTTTTAGTGAAGTATATAAAACTGCAACAGGTTAGTCTCAATTTATTGATTCTAGAAATGGGTCTTTTTGAGATGAAATGCTTTTTTAAATGAAATGCTCCTATTTTGCTTAAATAAATGATTCTTTTTCACTTCCAACATATAACTGTAAAAAGGGATAAAAAATAATGAATAACGGCCATGAGTCTCTAAAGTAGTAAAACATTTTTGGATAAAGGTTATAATCTGTAGAGCAGACCAAACTTTTCAAACTTTTCAGCTAATTCAGTACTTTTTTTTTTTTTGTTACTAAAGTCCATTCTGCTATCCAAAAAGTAATTCTATTTTGTTAACATTTGCGAAAGGTGGATTCCATTACTTTAGAAGAAGCAAACCTTGCTAAACTGACAATATCACTAGAAATGTCAATAGTCTCTTTAGAAATAAAGATTTTTAAAAAAAGTTTAAACTGACACTGAATCATTAGTTCAGTATATGAAAAATGCTATATGGTTACACCATTATTTGGCCAGATAGCCCCACAGAAATAAAAGGAAAAAAATGAATATTTATTATTAACGCTGCATCAGAGGATCAAAGAAAATCAAATCAAAACCTTCTTCTTCCTTCATTTCCATCTAAAATATCTTACATACTGCAGTGAAATTGAAGTAGCTGGCAGAGGTCATTTCTATTCCTGTTGATTTAAGGTCCTAGCCACAGATATTGCCAAAAGTGCTAAAATCGATTTTGCTAGTCTTACAAAGCACAGTAGTTTCCTAAATTACAGACTCAGTTCTATTACACAATTACTTCTTAAATCATGCCTTTGCATTAAACATCTTTTTTTTTTTTTTTCTATATATGCGGCATGTGAGCTGAACAAGTTACCAGACAGATTCACACAGACTCACAGAATGGTTGAGGTTGGAAGGGATCTCTAGAGATCACAGAATAGATGTTTCTATTGACATCTAAATAATGCTTATGCTTTTGCAGTAGCAGCTCTCACTGAGTGTACTTTCTGTGAAGGGGAAAGTGCTTGTTGATTCCACAGAAGAACCATTAGCCCTGAGACGACCAGGCCATTTTTAACAGACACATATTTTACTGGTCTTCACAAGGCAATAACTTTCCATCAAATACAAATACAGATAAAGAATGGGGAGGGGAGAGAAGAGAAAAGCAAAAATAAGCTTCTTAGTTATGGTTTTGTAATCCTTCTGCTACATCATACAGGACTGTGAGCCTGCAATGGAGCACATTATGCTTCCAGATACATAACTAAATACACTTTTTTGTTTTTCTGAAGTGTTTTTTGCAGGTTGACTAAGGGAGCATTCAGGCCCCTAATTGCAGGGAGACTCATGCCGTAGAGGCCAGTTGGAGATCATGAGCGCTCTTGAGAAAGTTACTCGTGGAGATAGAAAGTAGTTACAGAAAGTTGCATTTGGGATAACTCATCTGGGACATTCACTATA
Organism: Tinamus guttatus; assembly: GCF_059628265.1. NCBI lineage: Eukaryota > Metazoa > Chordata > Aves > Tinamiformes > Tinamidae > Tinamus > Tinamus guttatus. The sequence continues at coordinate 244,460 of NW_028288619.1, forward strand.
AAAATCTTCAGAATATGGGTAAAAAAAGAGAAGGAGGGAGTGTGGGGCTGCCCTTGCAGAAAAAGGTCTCTTGCCTTCAGCTACTACTAACAACCGTATGATCTACCTTGAGCTTTCATGTCCGTTTGGGGCCTTGACAGGCTCACAAAAATAGCTGCAAGTCTCATCGTGTCTTGTCACCTCCAAAGCATTTTATGCTCTCTAAACACACTGGAAATAAAGTGTCCAAAGCCATTGGCAGTTGCCCCATCACAGCACTGGGCATGAAAACTGAGGGAGCCTCACTTGTCTTTATACAGTCTAGCTTATACTCAATTAAAAACAGTAAACTAACACCAAAGATCTGCTTTTACATTTCACCAATATAAGCTCTATATCATATAAAATCATTAAAGTATAGGCCAAGGAAAAAAAAAATCTCTTTTGAGCTATTGCCTTCACAGCCTGTTACTATCGTAACTGTCAGTTTTCCAGGGCATTCTTCAGAAATGAAATTGCACATGGACTGAATTCATAATAGTTTTAGCATCAAAGAATAAGAGCTTATAGAACTTGCATAGCTACAGTGTGTCATTAATCTCAGCTTCCATAAAAATGTTAAAATAACAGAGCCAATAGCACCATCATGAGTGCCTTCAAAATGAATAAAGTATAACTAATTGCGTGCAGTAGGCTTCATTTAAAAATCAACAACAGATACGTCTTCCATAAGACTGTTTTTATACCACTTTAACACATCAATATGAGTAAATGGAAATAAGCAGCACCAGTATAAGACTCCTCACTGCTATTCACTGGTTCTGGCTAGTGATTGTTCTCAGTCAACTATTTCAGTACAAACTAACCCTTAACCTTAACTTGATATATCCTTTTGCTTATGTGTTTCTGGCAAGACAAGAATCCAGTATTTCAGCCCCCTTCAGTAGAATCCCAGGTTTTCAATTTTGATTGAAAACTTGAGAAAACTGAAAGATTGAAAATCTGTAACACCCGCATAAGCTACATCAAGACTAAGGCCTCTGGCACACATTTTCCATATGCCTGAGCTCTCTTCATCCTGAATTGCAACAAAGACTCTCCATATCTTTCATTAGATTTTATCAACTTTACCTGGATTTTCTCCAGAAATTGTATTTATCAACGAGGGAGAAAAGTGACTCATGCTGAAAAATCCCAATATTCTGTAGTTTAGTCTACTCCCATAGAGGAAGTCCCTTTTTTCTCTATGGTGGTTATCAAAGGAAACTATGTGATGACGTTACGGTCAGGAAAGGATAACAAGGTACATGGCACAGAGGAGAGGTATCAACCAAGGCTTCTAAGAGTTGGTGCAGAGCAATTACATGAGGATTTTTGGCTCTGAATCTGTCAAAAACTGTAGAGGGAGCCTAGAAAGATTAGTCTGAAAGGCTAAAGTTACATTTTCTGAATACCCTTCATCGATACCAAAGTTTTAGGTGGCTAAATTTAGATGAGGTAAACCCAATTCTCAGTATGGTCTTAATTCAGTAGTGCACTTAATCATGAACTAATTTAATACAAATGTCTCCCACTGATGAAAATGAGAAGGGGCACAGAGAGGTTTTCCTGGATCAGGGATATGAATAAATTAAGGATAATTCTGGACTCTTGTTTTCTTGAAATTATGTCAACATTTTAGAATGAAAGCATTCAAAACAAATAGATATTTCTGATAGATGAAAAACAAAACAAAGCAGCAAGGTGATAGTCACTGTTTGGACTGTTAATAGTTTGAGATTGTTGTGAGCTTATGGGGAAGTGACTGGACATTGAAGGACTGAAGTTCAAAAAATTTTGAATTATAATCCAAAAGCTCAGTTTTGTCTTCCTAATAGCTGCTTCATTTGCTTTTCGGATAGTTTAACCCATTTCTGTAAAAGGCAACGTTAACCGAGATCTTTACATAAAACAGAATCTCTCTGCAGGAATTTTGTCTTTCATGGAAGATGGGATGCAGGGCTTTCTATTATTTTTTTCCCAAAATGTGTAGCAGAGATTGTATCTTAAGAATAAATCTCCCATAATAACTTTAAGGATCATTATTCTGCTTTCCCATGCCACTTTACATTTTTATTTCTAATAAAAAAGAGCTGATCGAGAGGAGAAAAATTCCAGCACTTAAGACACAAATTCCTTTCTCTTCTCTCCTCTACTAATTACAGAGAAAACTGAAATATCAGTATTCTGCACTCTGTTGCACTCCTTATCAAACCATGTATCCAAATTCGTTGCAGGGACATTGAAATTGTGAGCTTTCAAATTTTCTTGCTTAGTAAAAATGTCAGGATTTCTTTCTTTTTTTTTTCCTTTTTTTTGAAAAAAAAAAACATTTCTCATGTTAGTTTTTATTGTATTTGCATCTTTCTGTTTCATACTGTTCTGGAATTCCAGTACAAGATAATCCTATGCACAAAAGAAAAACAAAAGTAGAACTTCCCATGATACTGTAACTTTTGCAGATGTTATGCTGTGAACTGTGAAAGGTCTATATAAACTTCAGAAATGTCATAACATCCAGCTGCTAAAAAAAGAAAATCAAATAGCAATCTTTATTTTATAGGCATACGCAGTCTTGTGATCCTGGAGAATGCAAAAAATCCACATAAATGTCATATATGCTTGATGACTTCTTAGAGAAATTAATACCATCAGGATTAAATATATAGATCTGTAATATATCCTACCTGTAATTCTTCCCATAGTGCAACTGATTGCAAGGAGGAAAGACTCTTCTTTTTGCCATTTTACCAAAACAAGGCTAAAATTTGACAATGTTTAATAATAACTATCAGATCTTTGTGCTGTAGCAATACATATGTCATAGCTGAGAGCAAGGCACAATATGAGTAGTTACAGAGAGTTTCATGAGCTGTTTTAACCATACAAGTAATTTACATATAAGTGATTTAAACTGTTCATTTAGCTATATCTGTGGGTAAGTATTTACTTTCAAAACTTCATTTGAAATTTCAAGTTTCAAATGAAAATAGCATTGGTTTTAATCTCAAGGTGGAATACTTTCCTATTCTTACTGTATCAGGCTATCAAACTGTTTCTCACATAATGGTAAATGACTTGAAATTATATGAAAATACTTTCATAATTAAGGCCTAAAGCTCAATACCATTTCTCAAATGTTTCAACAACTTTTATTTTAATGATCTAAGTAACTGATTCTTTTAATAGATACTGAAATTCTAGCAGGACTGTCAGTGATAGGAAAAAATAATAGTACAGTAATTAAGTAGACAAATTACATCAGCAAATTAAGACCCTTTCCAGGTTTGCCAAGAAAAACTGTGGATAGCGAAATTAGATACTGGCTCAAGCACTGAATGCGGCACAGCCCGGCACAAGGGAGTGAGAGGAGAGCAATGAGTCTGGGAATCCTGGAAAGCTTGAGAATATGGACAGGATTAGTAAAGCTAAAGCCCCTAAGCAGGTCTGCTTGAGAGGAGAGGTGAGAAATTCCGCTTTGTGCCCTGTCCCCAGGAGCAAGAGGACCTGTAGCAGCAGCAATCTTTGCCCCATTGTATTGGCTAAGAGCTGTATGGATAATAAAGGAGCGCGGAATTCTCTTCCCTGTGCAGGGTCAGCGCTCCTGCCGTGCCAGAAGGGGCAAGGACCATGAGAGGGGGCGCAGGAGCCGGGAGCTTCCCCGCGTGCCGGCAGCCCCGTGGCCCGGTGCTCCTGCCACGCTCAGCCCCGCGTTCGGGCGAGCTCAAACGTTGCCTTTGCTTTGGGCTTTTTTGCTGATATACGCTGAATGTTGCAGTCTTCATTCTCAGCTGGAGGCATCTGCAAAAATAAATTTTGTGCTTTTCCGAGCGTATTTCTGAAGTTAGATCATAAACTTTCCTGGCAATTTGGCTCGTGGAGATGATATCTGGAGACTGCTGTATCAGGTGTCTCTCTGACCTGAGAAAAGATCTGGTTACCTAGGGAAGAAATGGGAAAGGTTACCAGGGGTTGCTGTGTTCCTCTGAGCCTCCCTGGGGCTGTCCACATGTAAAAGTAGCCCAAGTCCAGCTTGGAAGAGGAAGGGAAACCTTTTCCTTCCAGGATGAGGGCTGCTATGAAGAGCTGCGAAAGGCTGTAACAAGTGTGATGTGAATGATACTGAGTGTACAGGTAATAAAATGGATAAAACCCAGCAGAGATGATACGTATGGGCTGGAACAATTTTGGCTTTATGTATACGGTGACAGTCTTGAGCTGACTATTACCCTTCTGGATTGAAATCTTGCAATTTAATTAGATACTTCTGTGAAAATGTCACCCCAGTGCTGAGCAGCTGTCAAAACAGATAGGCTGTGAGGCTTTACTAGGGAAAAGTAGAGCAAGGATGGAAAACAGTAAAATAAAATAAGCCTAAGATGTGCCCACATCTTTACTACCATATGTAGTTCTCTTCATTTATCCCAGAAATGATAGAATAAAACAGGAGAATGGCAAGAAAGAGGATGCAAAGTATCAAATGGGTTCCACATGAGAGAATGGAAAAATCAATCTAGAAAACAGTTGATATACAAGAAAAAAAAAAGTTTTTTCAAATCCCACATGGCATGGAGGTAGGGAAAAGGGAATGATTTGTCCCTGGCTTTTCCCAGAGGAAAGGCATCATGTGAAGTTAGCAGCAAGCAGGCTCAGAATAAACAAACAGGAGGTACTTTTGCATGCATACAAAGCTCGCTCGAGAATCTCCTTGCCACGTCATGTTGCAGATGCTGAAAGTACAGATGAATCAGAAGTGGTTTGGATAAACTCATGGAAGAAAAATCTGTCACAGGCTGTTAAAGGCAAAAGGACAGATTGCTCCTGAGCTGCAGTTCAGTCAGGAGCAGATCCTGGGAAGTGTCACCACAGTGTTTGCTGGTAGCCACTGTTTTGGTTTTTCTCCCTGGACTGACTTCTAGTGGCAGCAGGAGAGAGACAGAGAACAGAGTTTTCCTTAAAATGAAAGATGTCTGTTGGCATATATAGATTTTAGATATCCTAAAACCACTTCGCGCTATAGAGACATAAGGACTGAGACAGATGATTTCAGTGAGTTTTCTCAAAAAAAGAAGTGGAGCCAGTAGAAAAACACTCAAGAAGATTGGAACTCTGGGCACTCTGGAAGAAGGTACCTCATTTTGCCACAGAAGGCCACATGTCCTGAAGAGGACCTGTGTGACCTGCGAGTCTTGAAGATGTGGCTCCAAAAAAAGCCAAGCAATTTACTTGAAAGTCAGAAGTTCAATAAAAATGCTTAGGATTGCCGACATTTATAGAAGGCCAACATTTAATATGTGTAGTTATGTGACAGATCTTGAATATATGAACACATCATAACATTTGAACTCAACACCCTAAACTAACTAATCCGTGCAGACAGTAGGTCCGGATGAAAGCGGCACGGTTCAACCGGAGGCTCTTTGGAGCGGTGCCCCTGGGTTTGCCAGGCCGCACGCCGTGCCGCCGGGCCCCTCGATCCGGATCGTTACCAAGCCGAAACGCTCAGCACGCAGTTTAAAGCAGCCACCCCTAGGCGTTTCGGAGACAACTGCAAAATGGCAAATATTGCCAACATAAACAAATTAAGGAAGAGTAGCGCTAAAAAAAGAGATGTCAACATTAGCGTAGGATTGTTGATATTAAACTGGAAGATATTAGAAGTGTGGGATTTGCAATGTATCAGTTTCAAAGCGTTGATTAATTCCTCAATTTGATCCCTATGTATAGGTGCAATGCAATAATTCTTACAGGATTAATGCTTATGGCTTCAATTGTTATTTGTACTACAGAAAATCAGCATCTAACTTTCTGATTAAATCCTTTCAACTTTGAAGACTCTTCAACCAAAAAGTATGTGAGAAGGACAGTTTTCCATTGTTCTAGAATTAAATTCTGTCTCAACATTAGGGGAACACCCAAAGAATAAGGTTTATGTTTTGGAATGCGAAGAAAATGTATTTTTTCCAAGCAGATCTTTTCTTCGGCTCTTTCTTCTATGATCAAATACTTTGCATGTTCAAATAAAAATGTTGAGAAATTAAGTATATAACGGCGTATTCGCTGCATATGCGCATAGCCTACACTTCTGTTAAGGAGCTGAGGTAGGCCCTGGGTGTGGGGAAGAGGTTTTGGGGCTCTTGAGGAGGAAGTTTCCTAAATTCTTTTGGCTCCACTACCAGCCAGGTGGGCCCCTCTGTGAGCTCCCGGTGGCTCCCGGTGGCTCTGCCCCTCCGCTCCTTCCGTCTGGCTTCAGCTCGTGCAGAAAGCGGGTAACGCGCCTCAGCGTTCTGCTGACCACAGGCCTTTCACTTCAAGAGCCTTAAGGCAGGGACTCTGTCCTACAAGCTTTGCTCTTTTTGTCCAAAAAAGGCCTCCAACGTGGCTAAGCTTTTTGGCCGCTGTTGTAACACAAATGAATTCCAATAATCCCCTTGCACAAGGCGCCACACACAAACATGCCACATCCCCTAAGTGCAGCATATCCTTATTCCATTTACTGATTTACCTACCCACTGCCTGTCACAGAACTACTCACTACCGACCTGCCGGTTCCTCCGGGTGATTCCCAGGAGGGATCCAGCACTTGCACGGAGTGAGCTGCAAGCCTGGGCTTCTGCATCTCTACCGAGCTACATCTGAGCTCTACATCCTGGCATTGTTCACACAGTTGTTAAACTAACTTCATTTTCATTGCTTCTACAAAATATATTACAATCCAGGTGCTGCTACATTATGGAGTGTTTTCCTAAGTAGCTTTATGCTCGTTTGTCAAATAAATGAACATGGAAGGTTTCTTAAAAACTTCCATTTTTTAGCAGCTGTAAATTCGGTCAAATAGAATCTTAAATGCTATGTTGGACATCAATCAACTCATATAACTGGAGAAGCGGGAACTACAATGGGATTTCAAATGACTGCAGATTGTCAGGGTAACATTACAAATGTTTTTTTTGTCACGTGCCCTAAGACTAAACTTGCAAAACATCTTATTATTAGCCCTGTGCCTTACTGTCCAACTGCATAACCAAAATGACCAAAAGCAAAACGTCCATCTACAAGCTGTCTCACTTAAAATAAGCTAGAAAAGATAAATGGGTCGACGCGTGCAAGTATGATTACAAGACTGGAAGTTTTAGAATGGAAAATGTTACCTGTCAAGACTATCAAAATCACTTCATGCGGCTCTTAGGGCCACCACAGAAAAAGCTTTTCCAAACACTCAGCAGGCCTGGCCCTGTCTGGGTGCCTGCAGGAAAACCAACAGTAAGTGCAGCTCCACCAGAGGCTTCGTTTGCTGTTGGGTGCAAACTCCTTAGGACCCGTTAACATCATACTGCTGTGGGAAAGTGTGAGAAAACTGGGCTGCAACTTCAAGTTGGTCAGTTAGGAGACAAATGGCATCGCCACCGCAGAGCCAGCAGGGAAGGGAGCGGAGACAGAGGTTCCTCTTTCTCTCCGAAGCTCAGGCTCTGCATTAGATTTGGACACCAGTTAGATGGTCAACATCTGTTCATTTTCTAAAAGACTTGTCCCCCTGAGCACCATGCAAACTACAGCAGCAGAGTGAAGTTCTCTTTTCCTTATCTGCCACAGAGCACATCTTTAGCACTTCAGTACACAGAGCTTACAGAATCACAGGAATTCGGGCCAGCTGCAGCCCGTAGGTTACAAGTGCCCCCGTTGTTCAGCAGACGTACTGCAAGTGTGCTCGGAAGTAAAGCTGGACTCTCAAGCCTCTCTGGACAGTCTTTGTGTAAAGTCTGGATTGCTCCACTTCGCATCAGTGGTAGCCAGTTTGCACGTTTGAAATCATTTGTCATCCTCTCACAGCTCACTGTTTAAGCTGCCATGCAAGTCCTAACTCAGGAAAAGTTATGCTGTCTTCCAAGAAAAGATCTGCTGAGGTGAATCCAATCTTCTGTTTGTTGCTCTGTGCTGGGCACACATTTCTACTGTCTTCATTCAGAAATAACATAGGAGTTAGTAGCTATGGTTTTAATGCAGGAGGCCAAATTCCCTTGTGGTGATACATGTGAGCAACTGTCCTGCCTGCAGGGAACTTGTTATTGCTTGATTAAGTAGTATTGAAGTTAAAATGTGGTCTCTGTGTTGTAAACTATTTAAAAATTTTGTTATCAAATTGATTTTTAAACATCTACACAGTGCTTATTATACCCTTACCATCACTACAGAGCAAAGCAGATGGGATATTGTAAACTGAGATAAGTTCAGGGTCCCCCAGTTTCTCAGAATAGTCTCTTCTTGCCAGATAAACCAAGTGGGAAAGATGGACAAGCGCCCTCATCTGGGACCATACCCTGACAGGAGCAAAGAATGGTCCATATGGAGGCAAAGCTTCCTCCTGAAAACGGCTGCACGCTGACCTTAGTCCAGCGTCTGTAAGGGCTTTGCTGTCCAAGGGCCGAGTGTTCAGGAGCCGGCAGGACGGAGCTCGCCGGGATGCAGCCGTTCCGGAGGCTCCTGCTCGAGGTGCGTCCGCTATTTCTGCAGGCGACGTGGTCAACAGGCATCACATGGCTGAATAAAGAGGCAACCTGAAAGTCTTTAATTCATGCAGAGCCTCTTAAATAAATCTCTCTGCATCCTGGAATCTGGATCGCCAGCCCATTCAATAGCAATTACTTTGTGATATCAAACAGAGTTTTAGGAAGCACAGGGGAAGATCCTGACACTGTCAGTTGGTGCAAACACCACCAGTAGGTGCAAATGTGAAGATTCAGAAGCTAAACCTCTAAGATGTGCTGAAACAACAGAGCTGTCACAGACTGTGAAGGAGTTTAGGGTGGAAGGGAAAGGGGGACTGAGAGCAGCTGTAAAGCTGACAAGGCGTAAGGAGCTTTCAGCTCTGATTAAGACAACTGCTAGCAATTTAGGACATAAATAATACCTACTATGCTAAAGCTACTGTGAAGGCATTAATAAAAAGCAGTTAGGAAGAATTATAAAATTAGAAACATGAGACTCAGTTGCCGAGATAAAGGATATACACTTATTTCACAGCGTTTTTCATATATGAAACATCTCATTGCTTCTTGATAACACATTGCAATAAGTTCCATGAAAAAAGAAAATGTAGCCGAGGGAAAGACATTAGAAATCAAAGCCAGGACTGAGACACTTCCATTTTATTCCTTTTAAACCTCAGAATTAAGTTCTGCTATGAAATGTGTTATGATTATTATTAGATCAGAAATCACAGATGCATTGCTTTCTTTCAAAAGCCATAACCAAGCACAAGAAGTGCTTCCCAGATATGAAAATGCGAGTTACTGCTGCCTGCACTTATATACGCTCTAGTCATTTCACTTTTTAAACTTCAAACACAGCTCGTTGTATATAACCCTCAGTAAGGAATGTGCACTTTGGTGCATGCGAAAATACTGGTTGAGACACAAAGCCGTTTGATATACTGCACATGCACCATTCATTAATTTTCCCTGACAATTTATACGCGTAGCTGTTAGGTTATCCAAACAGAAACTCGCGCGTACCCTGGGAGCTCGGAGGGTTCACACCCTGTTTCAGCCCGGGCAACCCCTCTTCCCTGCGAATTCCCAGCCGGCCTCTCCGCGGTGCGTGCCAGAGGGCTGGGGCTCAGCAGGTGAGGCCTTGCTGCAAAGCCTCCCCGCTGAAGGTTAAATGGGAAATTCTCAAACATGTAAAAAATAGGATACTCACACAAACGCCGGGCAGACTGGGGCCTCTGCTGGAAAACTGTGTGGGGCTGGGACCGTCTGTTAGCGCACACGAGCACAGTGCTTCCTTGGCTCTGCATCTAGGTTTTAGATGTCACAGTAAAATAAATAATGAATGAATAGTCCCTAAAATATTCCCTGTGAATGCTGCTAAGTCTTGAAAGGTTCAGCGGCTAAACAACTTCTAGGAGGGCCAGAGGCTCATTCTATAAATCAAGAAATTCAGGATGCGCAGCACTTTATACTGTGAACTTTTTTACTTGCTCTGATGTCTTGCAGTATGGAAGTAGACGTGTGCAGCTACGTGTTTGCAGAGAGGTGACCTGAAGACTTCACCTCTGCAAAATAGGCTGGCGATCACACGTTATGCCAGGCTGTGTGTCACACAAACACGCGCTCCCGTCGCACCTCCGCATGGCCACAGTCACAGCAGTGCTCCGATGACACGGAGATGAAGTTTCTGACAGCTTCTTTCTGACCCAACTGCAAAACGTTCTTAAAGCTAAAACTTGGCATAAAGAGGTCTGACAGCAACCACCTTATACCTAACACCAGCTGCGTGCAGCTTGAGTGTGTCTCCTGCAATCCCGAGTAGTGTTTGTGAGTCAACCACGGGGACAGCGGGGGTGATGGAGGTTTGTGTGGTTTGACCAAAGACCATGGGTGTTAGAGATACAGCGATTTCTGGCTTCCTGAGAATGGGGAGCTCGCATTTCCCAGGGAAATCACACCTGTCCCCACAGTTCAGTTAGTGCCAACACTGCCTTACTCTCAGCGTTCGTGCATCGTCAGGGCAGGTTTGTGAGAAGCGATCTGAGAACTGCAGAAAGATGCAGGATGTCAGGATGCGGAGCAGCTCTTGTCTTCCTGACTCGCAGAACTATGCCCTGATGTCAGAGATTTTGGCAAAAAAAAGCAAGCTGATAGTGTGCTCACCAAGTACAGGAGGGAGGTGGAGTGAGATGCAGTTTCAAAGACCTTGCAGTACCACATGAGTGGGTAATGAAGTGGCAGATGAAATTTAATTGTGGTATATTTAATTATACATACATGATGAATGACTAATTTACCTAGTATCACTGAGGAAAGAGGCCACAGCGTGATTGTAGATAACTCTGAAAATTGGCAAAGAATTTTAGGGGCAGCATCACAGCTGGCTGTACAAAAGGTGAGGGGAGTTTTGGGGAAACTATTTAGATGCAGGAACTGAAAAACAAAAGATAGACTGTGACTGTCATGTTACATACAGTCATGGTATACTTGCATCTTGGTTACTGCATGCATTAGAGGTCATCTCATCTCCAAATAGTTTTAGCAAAAAAAAAAAAAAAAAAAGAACCCAACTATAATGGGTGGGCTAAAACCAAGATTTAAATAGGCTAAGACCCTTCCATTTGGAAAAGAAATTACTGGAGCAAGAGATAACACAGTTCTCTCAAATTCTGATGAGTGTGAAGAAATTAAATAGATAATGATTATTCATTGCTCCTCATGATACAAAAGTAGGGGTCATCCAACAAAATTATCAGGCAACAGCTGAAAATACCACGATACATTTTCAAACAATGCATTATTAATTATGCAACATGTCTCACCGTGGACATAACACTGCTTTTAAAGGGGGTTATAGAAGTTTTGGGTAATGGCATATGGGAAACTCATGGCATGAACATGCCCTAAAGAGTTATCAGGACTCTACAACCAGTAATGGTAGGACAGAGTAACAAAGTGCAGTATGTAGTTTTATTAAGAATATTGTTCTCCCCTCCTAGGATTAAAAAGTTTTAGGGCTGTTTTTTTTACATTAACAGTCCGATATATGTTTTGAGCAATGCTTTTTCTTCTGGCAACCCCTTCTTGCTGGTCCAGATCGCTAAAACAACTGAGAAACTTCACTAAGAAGGTGTTTGTTTATCTGCCAGGTAGGATAACCGATGCTGCATAATGACGCTATTGTCAGCTCCATGTACTGTAACTACAATTTCCCATGCACTCTTCCCTCTCCCTACAGCTGGTTTACACTAATTTCATTTAATTTTTCAGTATCTTTTTCCCTAAATAAACACGTGTTGACCTTCAACTGCTCCTTCCAGTTAATTACGTTAACTGGGCCAGCTATTCTTCAGATGTTTTATAAAACACTGAAACTCTCATCTGAACTAGGCCACTAACTAATTGCTATGCGCAGGCAACAACACCACATTATTTCTGAAATCTTGTTATCATTGTCCTGCAACTGAAAATCCACATTGATGGTGAAATATCTTGTGCATGACTACTATAAATCAGAAAAATTGCTGGTTAAACAAGTGCTGTTGTTTCTTACTTTGACCTGGAAGAAGAAAAATGCAAACTTTTAGAAATTTTTAGCAGCAATAGCCTTCACAGATAGTAAAAGGATAGTAAAAAAAAATAACATAACGTTATTTGGAAAACAATGTCCATAGCTGTAACGACTGCATTAGCAGGTCTTAGAAATGTTATCTTAGAAATACTGCACCGCATTGGGTTTTTGGTATGCCAGGTTATTGTTTTCTTTGGTGGAGTCCGATGGATCTATCTTTGTTAGAAGCGGCATATTAAGAAATACGCCCCACGGAGCATTAAGAAGAGGCCCCACATAGCACATTTCATCTGAGGGCCTCTGCAAAGCTGCTGCTTGGAAGACGTGACGAGCAGGTCCGCGTGACGGTGAAGCTGGAGGATGATATCGTAAGAGGCTCGGCAGAAATGCCACTCTTTCTGCTCCAATGAAATATGAACTAAAAAGTGCCACTTCTCAGGACTATTCCTGAACCCTTACTCAAATGTCCCCTTTTTAGGTGCTATGCTTGGTACAAATATAAATAATATGTTTCCTGAGCATTTCTACTTCCTGAAGCTACCTAGGCATCTTGCAGATATTAACGAATCCGGCACGATGGGCAGCGATGTCCGTGATTTCCTTGCGCCTCGCCTACAGATCCTCAACACAGCAGAGGGCCGTTCTTTGAAGGGAGCAGCTCATTCTTCCTCCCTGCTGATTTAGCCAATGTAAACTTTTAATTGGGCTCGTCTACGTGCTTTGTATATGAAAAAACTAATGCTCATGCACTAAATCCCAGGGCTCCGGGGCAAGTGAAGTGCATGTAATGGACCCCATACAATGTCTCTTGCATAAGGAAGGGTTTCTGATGAGCTAGGAACCGTGTTGAGATTCTGCCAACATAGTTGTGAGAAGGGTTGTGTTTTAACATTGCTAATGATCTGGAAAACAAATGGACTTTGTGGGAAAATCTCCAAAATATTTAAGGTAATTAGCACAAATGGAAAAGAAAAAGCATCTGTCCCTGTATAGGAGAGGAAGTAGTTAAAAAAAAATTCTGAGCGTGCCATGGTAGTTACTAAGCCATTAAAACTACTGTGCCAAACATAAAAGTGGTGCAAATAGAAGCAAACAATGGAAATACGTCCACTAATCCTATTCCGAAATTGTCCTAAAGGTGCTGAAGTTATTTGGTATTAAGTCTGCAGTTGGTAGAGCTAAAAGAATTTACCACATTTTTATAAACAATGGATGGAGCCTCATACAATTACCACTCTTATTGCTGGAACATACATCTGATGCAGTAATTTAAGTAAAAATGCTGTTTGGGGCCTTCTTCTAAAATCCTATTATTCTTAGCAAGGCATGGTGAACTCCCAGTACTAAGACACAAATCATACCATAAAGTCATAGCAATTTCATTTTGGCACAGAACAGTCCTCAGCTCCAAATTCATTGTTAGTGCAACTAAAAATGAAGCCAAGATACGTTTGTTCCAGGACACTTAACAAAACACTCTAAAAAATTAATTCTGGTAATCTGAAACATTCTTTCACATTATCTCTATAACATTCGAGATGGAACTATGTAAGTGCACTTTGGTTTTTAAAAGTAGGTATAGTTTAAAAGGAAGGTGCTTGCATTACTGACGAAAAGATAGCACTAACAAGAGCTCAGATCTTTCCAATAAGGGCACTTAATAATCTAGAAATATTTTACATTCCCGATCTCCAGCCAATTCAGGAAATTAAACTGAAAAGTACATTTCAAGGAAGATTTGCTTCAAACTTTAAGGTTTGAAAAGAAGGGACACGCTTTTCTATTTCTTTATGCAGGTCATTTAAAAAACTGTGAAGTATCTCCATGATCAAAACAGAAGTATTTTAAATCAGCTTTTCAAACCTAGTACTGCTAACATGAAGACTATTCTTATGTGAATGAATGGTAACTAAAGCCATCAGTAGATAGGCCTCTACATCTTAAATACAGATTTTTAATTTAATGCGATTTCATTTTATTTTGAGAAATAGGGTAATTGTTTGGCAACTCATCTAGGATGAAGCTAGGTTGCACAAAAACAGTTCTTCTGCGTAAAAAGGCCAAAGAGAAATAAATCTAAGTAGAAAAAAGAGTCAGAAAGTAGTGCTAGTTGGGCAGTGCTAGTGGGACAGAAACCGAGCAGCAAGATCACAGAAATTTGGCGAACGCATGGGGAGGAAAAGTCTTTTGTGGCTATCATGAAATTCCTGTAGATAGGTCCGTATGTTCAACAAATGTGTCATTTTTCGTATTGTAGTATTCATCACACAAAAAAAAACAGACTGGAAAGGACGCCTGCAGGCCACCTGATCCAACCTGCTGCTCAAAGCCAGCCTAATTTTAAAGGTAAATGATATTGCTCAGGGCCTTTTCCTGTCGAGTTTTGGAAATCTCCAGGACCAAAATGCCGCAGCCTCTCCAGGCACCCTGTCCCTGTGTTCATCCACCTTTCTGGTGAAGAATATTTTCTTTCTCCCTGACTGGATGGTCTCCAGTTGCACCTTGCAACTGCTGCCCCGAGTCACTTTGCCCCACACCAGCGAGGAGAGCCAAGCCGGGCCCTCTCCATTACCCTCCATCACGCTGGGGCGCTGTGAGGCCGACGGCTCCCTGGGGCCAGGACCGGTGTTGGATGAGGCTCCTGGTGGCAACAGGACCCGTCCTCCCATGCCGAGGGTCCAGGGCTATGGGGGCAGCTGGAATTGGCACCGCTGCAGTGTCATGGGACAGAAACCGACAGCCCCGGGCTCGGATGTTCAATATTTGTTCCTCCTTCAGGTTAAAGAACCGAAAATATGCTTCAAAATTATTAAAAGGTGAATGTCAATATTCAAACTACTAATTACCAGACTACTAGATTAGTTACTAGGGCTGGCTTACTACTGTGGAATGTTTGCGTAATACAAACTTTAAAGATACTTCAGTTCTATTTTTAAGTCATTAAGCACTTCTATTTTTTTAAAGCTAATCCTGTACTTCTGCCACATTTGAGTTGATAGTGCCAACCCACTCGGGCCACATCTCCACGATGTGGCGTTTTATCGGACCACAAGCTGAGCATGAGATAACCGTGTTGCACTATTGCAAAAGGAAAGAAAGCAAACACGGTGCTGAGAAGTACAAACAGAATTACCCCTGGTAAAACAAGTGAAGTAAAGGGCTCGGAAGGTTCGGGGCAGGTAAGGTCTTGGCTGGAGTGCTCTGACCTTTATGGAGCATCAAACAGCATGGCAGGAGCATGATAAGGATGGTCAGAAGTAGAAAACGTGATTTGTGAGAGGAGATGGAAAGATCGGGAGGTTGTTGGTACGAGAAGACCCCATGGCAGTCGTGGAGGGCGGTCTCAAAAAATGTAGGTGGCCACAAAGAGGAAGAAACTTCTCGCATGTATTCCCACATCAGGTGGTAACAAGGTCTCAATGTGGGCAAGTCGGACGTAAAATACACGGAGTTAATGGGCTATTTCCACCCGGAGGTCGAATTTCCCTTCCTCTAAACCTGCAGCCCTGCAAACAAACCTCTCATCGTAGCACAGCAGCACTGTAGGAGATGGGCCTCCGCCGTGGCTCGCACGATGGCTTGACAGGGCCCAAAGCCCCCGATGAGACACAGCCTGACACAGGGACAGTTCCCAAGACCCGCTCTTACTGTCTTACTGTAAATCAGTCATCTTAAATAACTCTTTCAGCAACAGGAAGATCTTTTTTTTACCCTGTACTTATTTATCCTTTCTCTTAGGCTGTCAAAACATGCTGTGAGGTCTCATTTATTGCAGCCTTTTAACAATAGGTTAAATTTAGTTGAAAACTGCCAGCAGGAATGGTTGAAAACTTGAGGACCTTCCTTTGAAACTCCCAGGCAGACTAGAGGACCTCCAATGCTGTCTCTTGTCTTTCTAAAAGTATTTCACGTAGAGCTTTTCATATGTCCATAATAAATCCAGGAAGATTTGACACATTTAGTAGTAAATTTTTTAATTGATTCACTTAATTGTACATGTAAGGGTAAGAGGTGGGAGGAATTTTTAAGTACAGACATGAGAAAAATCTTGAGTAGGAGTCTTAAAAGTGCTCCACATGAAAGTCACTTGGGAAACAAGATTAGGTGCCTGCGCAAAGGGCATATGGGCAAAGCAAAATCACCAACTGTATTTTCTGTCGGAAACACTTTGACAATGTCAAGACGCTCATTCTCATTTATCTGAATGTGGGCTAATGTATTTGCAAAAATACTTGTCTCATATAAGCAGCCAAAACAATAAATCTGCCACTTTCAAAGGTTTTATTTATAGCCTAACTTATAGTTTTGACTGTAACTTTACATTGGGAGGTAGTCTTCCTAGAGGTGGAACAACCACATCTATTTGCAGATATAACTATTTCTACGACCATTTTTAACAGTTTTTGGTGGTCAAAAATAGGTGCTCGACGTGGTCACTTAATAATCACTCTAAAATTCTGTACAGTGAGAGATAATCATCAAACAAGTGCTCGATAGCAACTAGTTCTTCATTTCCACATGAACAGAAAAGTTTGAACCAGACCTTCCACTTTCAGGTGCTGCTTCTGTCTCTTGCTCAAGCATACATCATTAAAGTGATGCAAAAGCACAGCAAAACTCACACGAGGCTATACATTCTACTGAGCCCTGCTAATTCTATCTTAAGCTAATATGCTTGAGGCCTCAACTGAAAGATTTCTACAGTGGACAGGGGCCAATATTCTACTTTTTTACTCTTTTTTTTTTTTAAGCTGTCAAGGTCCTTGCGCATAATAGAGGCATTTTTACATTTTACACAGTTACCATAATGGATAGTCATGACCTTGATTTTTAATTAGTGTTCTAACATAACAATCATAAATTCTATTTTAGAAAGACAGGGAGGAATAAGTTTGTCGTCTTTCATATGTAAGGTATTATGGTAAACTGTTTCTGCAGCCTGATTACATAAAAAATAATCCCCAAATTGACTACCTAAATTAGCCATTTTAACTAATATGTTTAGTAACAGGAGCAAGGTAAGTCAGGGCATGTCCTCAGCAGGGGTCAGTGTCTAAGAAGCTACTTGGCTGACCTGGCAACAGGTATTCATGGTAATTTCTTTGACTTTTGACACAAATCTGAATTTGTTTGTTTTCTTTTATAGAGCGTGTTGCAACACTAAGATAAAAATTACATCAATACACATTGCTGTCACTTGGATGAAAGTACAGAACTCAGGTTATCAGAATAACTTAAATGTAACCCACAAAGAAAAAAAAAAAAAAAAAAAAGGTAACGCTTCTAGTTTGCCTTTTGTTTTTTACTTTCATTGTGAAAACACCAAATTGCTACCCTGATATCGCTATCCCTTACTTTAGGCAAACTTAAGGACTTGTGTAGCAGAATAGTCAGCTATCCCAGACAAATCTAAGGACATGTGGATAATCACTGGGATACAGGCTCTGACAGGTCAGAACTTTGTTCACAAGTTTTTCTTAATACTGCTTTTCCTAATACTTGATAAGTGGTGGACAGAGGGAGAGATTTATTTACTGATTTTTCCGCTGACTTGCTAATCGAAATACAGACTTGAAACCCTTCCAAGTTCCCTTCTCCACTTAACCCCAAATGAACTTTTTCAAGCTACCGAACAACACTTTCAGGAAAGGCTGGATTTGAGGAAGCCTCCTTTAACCGAACACGAGGAAGTGGCACAAACACCAGACCCACAGATTATGGGTAAAGAGATAAAGCAGCCGCAAGTTTTTGATTTGCGAGTTGCTGCCTGGCATTTAATCAATCTGCAACACATCCAAGGAGCGCAGAAGCCTCCACCCGCGCGTTTCCACACACACGATTCTGCGTAACCTCTCCTGCGGCGCCGGCAGGACAGCGATTTCTGCTCAGGAGGCCCCGGCGCTGCGTTGGCTCTGCCAGGAGGACTCAGGGTCCCACCTGAGCACACTGCACCAGCCTCTCATGCCCAACAGCACTATCAGAATCACATTTTTAAGCGTGAGGCAGTGGGGATTACACTTTATTTCCCACAGGCGGCACAGCACAAGGTCCTGCCTGAAATGAAGCGTGCAGGGGGTGAAGTGCCGGCACGCTCTTCCCCGAGTGGATTACTATTATTAGGCGTGTTTCTACCGGGCGCAGAGGGTAGGAGGAGGTGGAGAAGGAGGGATAACGACGCACGGTGAAAGCGGGGAGCGAGGTCAGCGCCAGCAGAGCCGCAGCCCGGCGGCGGCCCGGGCCTCACGCGGCTCCGCTGCGCCGCAGAGGCGGCGGCGGCGGCCATGCCGTAACGGCCGCTCGGGCGCTAACGACCGCTCCAGGCCGTTAACGGCCGCGCCGCGGGGCCGCCCCCCGCACCTGCGCGCCGCCCCCTGACTCAGCGGCGCCGGTGACCCCGCTCTCGGCGGTGCCGGCTCTGCCTCTTCCCTCCCTCCCTCTCTCCCTCCCTCTTTCCCCCACAGGATCATCCCACCCCGCCGGGCGGTCACCTCGGCAGGAGGAGCCGCCGCCGCGTTGCCTCGGCGGGCACCTGACGGCAGCGAGCGTCGCCATGCAGGCAGGGAAGGCGGCCGCGGGCGGCGAGCGCCTGCAGCTCACCATGAAGCGGGGCTACGAGGTGCTGCGCGACCCCCACCTCAACAAGGTAGGCGCGGGGGGAGCCCCCGGCCCGTCTGGCGCTGCTGCCCGCCCCTTCCCCCGGGAGCGGCGTGCGGGGGGCGCCCATAAAACTTCATCATCCCCCTCCGCCTCTTCGTTTCTCCTCGCCCTTCCTCCCTCGGGCGTCCCCGTCCTTCCCGCGGGCCCCCTCGCCCTTGGTGTGGCGTGTCCTGGCACCCAGAGGGGGGGTTTAGCACCGCTTGTCTCCCTCGAGCCGTGCGACAGTCCCCCTTTCCCCCCCGTGCTGCTCCTCGCAGCTGTGGTAGCGGGTGGAGCCTCGTACGGCATCTCCAGCGCCCTCCGGAATGCTAATTCATCGTGATACAACTTTCCAAGCAGGTTAGGTTAATCTGTCCATCCAGAAGAGAAGAAAGGAAGGAAGAAAAAAAAAAAAAAAAAGGCAGCCGTGAAGCTATGTGACTAAGTATCTGCACAGCTCGATACGACTGCAGAGCTGTGATAGGAGATGGTGCTGCTGGCACGGCCAGCCCAGGGCTGCTGCCAAAGGGCAAGATGGGTGAAGCCAAAGGTGGATGCGGAGGTAGGATAAAACACACCCGGTGTACGGAGCCGTGGTGAAGTTCTTCTACCCCAGCTTCTTGGGCATGTTTTTTTTCATAGTTAGCCTCTTGTCTATGCTTCAATTTGTTCCTCTGCATTAAAATGTGTATGTGATCACTTTCCTTAGTGCCGAGTTGTAGAAATTGACAAAAAATCCTTGTGTGTGTTTCCTGGGTAGGTTGATTCATCATTGAAACCTCCGTGTATTAGTTAGATGAATGGTCCTTTTATTAGCGCTGGTGCTTGAACACAAAGTTTGCTCAGAGGCTGTCAAATGGCTAAGGCTGGGTAGGCCGGAGAAGGTCTCCTGAGGTCAGGTGGAATGAATAAAAAAGTAACATCCAAGAAGAAAGCGGTGAGAGGTTTTCCCGCTTGGGATTCTTTTTAAGCAACTGCAGTGTTCATGGAAAAAGTCTGATTCAGAGCAAGCAAAGCAAACCAATCAAGCCCAAAAGCTTTTTTTAAGAAGTAAAGTAGACCATATTCTAAAATGTCTAGTCTGAAGAATAGTCAGAGGCAAAAGAAGCTTGTCGCTACCTTTTTTCCTCAAGCATCTTATTCCTTGCCCCTGAGCAGTGTACTTGGAGTCTGGATTTTGAAGAGGAAAGCTCTTGTGCTCTTGTTTGATTTCCTGGCCTTGACTTTCCTCTTGCCTCTTCCCTCAGCTAGGAGTGAAGATTTGTGCTGTACAGCAGAGAAGCAGGGAAAAGTAACTATTCGTTACCAGCCGCATCTCCCCAGCTGAGGCGGAGTTTGGCAGGGCACAGCACAGGTCAGCTGAAGCCTCTTTCCTTGTGCCTTTAAGGAGAGGGTGCAGGGCACTTAAGCTAACTTGTTGACTGAGACAGGTTGGTTTTGGTGGGTGTGGATGTGTAACACCCTACAATATCTGTTGGGGAAATAAAGATGCTGATAACCGGCCAGTTTGATAAATTGTGATGTGTGTGCATGGGAGCTGGTATTCCCTTTTCGCTTGGTATTGCTGTTAAAGTCTGTTAGACAGTCTGTTAAGCAGACAGCAGCAGATTGTATGGAATTCAGTTTGAAGTAGGAAGATTTTTAATGATTCTAAAGTAGAGGGATCATTTGCAGCACCGAAGAACTGCCAGAACTTTCTGTTATCTCACAGGCCCTCAATAAGAGGAAGAATTGTTAGGATTAGCACTTTGTTTTAGAGACTGTGCCAGTTCCAGCAGTCTTACTTATAGTTAACTTTGTCAAGTATGTGCAAGTTGCAAGTGATGGTGTGTAGCTGGGGCTTGTAGAAAAATAAGCCAAATCACATCTCTTATTAATCCCTACCTGAGCTTTGTCTGATGTTTGCAGTCTTTCCCCTTTGCACTATAACTTAGCCACACTAACTTTTGCCTACAGAAGCAAATTTAGCAATTCAAAGCTGAATGTAACAGAAGATATTTTCAGGGGGTTGCAAGCCCAGACAGATGGCTCATCAAGCTGCAATAGGCATGCGATATATGGAAGTTTGGTGTTGGCATCCTCAAGTATTACATTCCTTCAGTATATTATTTCTTTTATATTTCCTTCAATACATTATTCCTTCAGAGTTCAGAGAAGATTAGAGAGAAATTGTATAGGGAGGAACTTATACTTGGCCCTCTTTAAGGGCCCTCTTAAAGAATAAGAAGAAATAAAGGCCTTGATTTTATTTATATATTTTTTTTTGTAAACCTGTATGTAGGGTCCTATTCAATAATAATGCTGGACTTCTGCACACTCAGTATAGGTACCACTTTGTTATCCTCAGCACAGTAATGGCTGGTGGGAGGTGAGGGAAGTGGCTGGGGGAATGTCAGGGCAGGCAGCTGAGTTTTCTGTTTTCTACCTTTCCCTCACATTCTACCTGGGCAAAGCTTCCAGGCAAGAAGGAACATATTAACCACTGAGGTATGCTGAAGCCCAAGGCAATGTAGTTGTTAGGTCTTTTCTGTTTCACTTTGTAAATAATGTACAAACTTCATGAAGGGGAAGCTTACTAAAAAAACTCTTTTGTTTTCTTTTGGGTATCTTGCCTAGATAGGCAACCATTGCTGCTTCTACAGGGTTACTGCTGAGTGGGGCAAACTGCTTGCTGGAGTGATGCAAGGGGAACAGTAGATCTGAATACACTGATTTTACTTACGTTAGGGTGCGTGTCCAAATCTCTCCACAATAATCAACTGAGCATTGGAGGTTTTGTAGGTCCCTAGTGTTTACAGATATCTTTACAACCTTCTTGGTCACTGTCTTTGGTAATTTCAACAGAAGACTCTCCAACTAGTCTTTATTAATTGCCAAGTCAAAATGCTCCCCTGACTGAGAAACTTTGCCACTGGGAAGGTGCTTTTCTTCCATACTGCTTTCATGTTCTTGCAGAGCAATTCAGTGAACAGGAAACACAAAACAAGAACTGGTCCTCCAGAAGGACTGGAGTTTTCTCTCCTCCCCACAACTGCTTATTTTTAGCCACTATCCTCTCACTCTCCAGTACCATCATTACCAAGCGCAGCAGGGCTTCAAACTGTTGGTCTCCCTTCTTCTTCACCATGATTAAAGTAATGCTAAAGCAGTGGAGGATGTCAGACTGTGTGATGGCACTGCTGGGTATCCAGGCAACCCAGATCTCAGTTTCTCCCATGTTGGCATGGAGGTTTTATTCTTTTTCCCACGTGGTGCTTAGTGGATCTTCAATTTACTTGCTGTTTGTTGATGTTACTTGTAGGCTGAAGTATAGGCTCACTACTGAACTTACTGTACAACAGCCATACTAGAGCAGACCAAAGGTCTGTTTATCCTTTTTTTTTCTTCTTTTTGTGACAGTGGCTAATGTTGATGTTGATAAAATGTTGATTAAAAAACAAAACAAAACCCTTCTCCCTGCCCCCCCGCCTTTTTTAATTATCTGAGTTAAGCAGAAGTGTTTACTTCCTGTTTTGCCTCTGAATCTCACATCTCAGGCAATGGGAAGAAAATACTTGTGAAATATGTTTTGCTCTGCCTACAGTAAGTTCCTTCACAAAAATCCAGTTTGAGAAAGTGTAACTATCTTGTGACTGGTGTGGGGGACATGCAAGTATGTCTTATGATATTTATTGGTAACACTGTAATAGGCACTCGAAGAAGCGGCCCTCAGTGAAAGAGTCCAAAAGCAGCCTATGAGGTTTCTCACTGCTGAATGAAAGAGAAAAGCTCCTCAGGATGAAACATGTACATTTAAGAAGCTTCTCTAAGTAAATTCATTCCTTTGCTAATATTCTCACTTGTTAAACATGTCAGAACTTTGCCTGGGTTTTGTGCCCTGGACAGTGCTTATTAAAGTGTTGCTTTTGCTTCAGTTGTAAATAGATCTCTTAAGAAGAAAAATGAAGAACCTGAAGATGGAGGAAGAAAATACTCCTTAAAACAGCATTTTAGCAGTATCTGCATTAGCTTCTAAGATAGCTTTTCTGGAGATTATTTAATATTATATGGGGTCATTTTACATTAAATGCTAGTGGGTATGATAATATATTTTAGACTGAAAGATGACCAGCTCCAAGTGAAAGTCTCTGAAACAGAATTTGCTGCTCCACGGAATGGAAACCTAAAATAGGAGCTTCTTCAGATGTAAATTTAATTCATATTGTAGTCTTGCTTTTTTAACAACTATGACCATAAGCTGCAGAATGGCAAAACTGCCGCCTTTTCTTTTTCAACTTCTTAAGCTTCTCAGCTTCCGAGCTGCATAATGGAAGGATATTTTGAGGGAAAAAAAACCCTATAAATGCACCCTGCCCTTGTAGTCCTCTTTATAGCACCCTGTCTTTAGGCAGAGACAGCCCTACCTAGCCTGTTTTGTGTTCTAGCTCGGTGAGGAGTGTCTAACTGCCCTGAGTATGGTGCTTCCCTGTCGCCTAACATGTTCCTTCTGCCACAGCCAGTTGAACGGAGCTGAAAGCAGAGGGTGCAGAGCGGCCGCAGGAGCACTCGCTGAGGGAGATGAGCTCGCCTGCTAAAGCGAGGTGCAGTTCTCCTAGTACTTGGAGATTAGGAATATGACAGCAAAATCCCTGCTGGTATCTGAAGGGCCTTCTTTTCCGTCCTATCTTCTGCTCTAGAAAGTCTGCTATAAGGCGAGATAGTCCAGAGAGCTGAGCTAGATGGAGGCTGGTGATCCTTTGGAAGAGCAAGGGGGATGGATAGCACCAAAGGAAGGTAAGGAGTTGACGGGTGTAAGGGTGCAAAGAGTTAGGGAGGGTCTTAGTGCGGTGCACATGCGTGACTGTGTGGCACATGGATCATGGCAAAAAGGAACAAGGAGGGTAGAGGTAGTGTGCTCACAAAAGCTTTAACATCTCTTTGAGGACATATATTTCATCTTGGTAGTATTTAGTACAGTAAAAGCTTTTCACAAAGCTCTCTGTAGCAGCACTTGGCTGTTGCATAGGGGGCTGCTAGAGTGGCTGCCTGACCTACGTGAATTCTTCTTGGCATCAAATAAACTGAGGTTTGTTGGTCATTCTATCTACAACTTTGTTTTCTGTAGGTCTGAGGAAACACAGGCACAGGGTTGCAGAGGAAAGAGGTCTAGGTAATGTAGGCCAGGTGACTTAGCAATTATTCCTAAGTAGAAATCTACAGAAGTGTTTTGTAGGCTGGTAGCAAATAGCTGCCATTCTGGAAATGCAAGTTGGCAACAAAAATCTAAGTGTTTCAAAAGGGGAAGTAATATGCCTATGGTAGAGGGAAGAATACATTAATATGGGAAAAGTCTTTTAGGAAAAGCAAAAAGTATTTAAATCAGATTATCTTACCATCATATTCAGTTTTATGTGTACAGCCTGTGCTGTTCATTGCCCCCAGTAACTTTGTTCCTGACCAAGTAGGTAAAATGCTAGTGTTATATTCCCTGCTTCCTGTTGGCCTCATTCTTTGCTTGCAGTTATGAGAACAAATGCTGAGACAGCATGTTGGGAACAAAGTTCTGTGACTTGAATAAAAAGCAAATAAAATAAAGGAGAAATTATGTAGTGAGCTATATATACACCAATAAAAGGCTACCAACTGAGAAGAGTTTTCACAAGGAACTGAAACTTAACGTCGTTTTGCTGTGAAGCTGTTTTGAGGATTAGGGGCACTTTTCAATTGTTTGTTTATTCCTATGAACTTCAGTAACTGAAAACAAAAGGACAAACTTGACCTTTTTTCTTTAGTTAAGGAATCCTGTGCTCACTGGTTATAAATACTACTTGGCTAGGTACATTAATCTTAGCACAAGACTGCCAGGCAAATGAGATTATTAAAATGGGTTAAATGGGCTTTCCTACACTCAGCTTTATGGGGATCCTGGGATGGCACAAAACTGGGCATTTTGGATTTATTGATGGATGCTGATAGCAAGTAGGGTAAGAGCTTGGTGAGATACTGTGCTCCTGTGTAGGCAAAATGAACAGAAAAGCCTTTTCCTGCAGAAGGCACATCTCGGTAGGTAAGGTCTTATTTTTCACTTTATGCATTCAATTCTGCCGTACTGGCTGTCTTTGTAAAGGAAAAAGTTATGACTGCAGCATGGACGAGCTGCTTTCCTCCCACCCTGCTTCCCTCTCTGAAGGAAAGAAGAAGTGAAATGCATGTGATAGTAGTGCTTACTACTAACCTCTGATCCCTGGGTAAAATAATTTGCTGGTTCAGTTGTTGAATTGTGCACCAATGACCTCCTGAGCCAGGGGTGCCTTATTACAAAGCTCTGCTCTATGGAAGTGAATTTTCAGTTGTATTTTTCTCTCTCTCTTTTCTGTGATATTGCACTGATACTGAGACATCTCAATCATCAATTAATTAGATCAAAAGTTCATATAGATAAACACTGCTTCACGGGCTTTCATGGATAGCGCAGTATTTGGCCACACTTATATATGCGCACTTAAAAATCTTTGTAGGATAAATTTATTCAGCCTAGCTGCTGAGGCTGCCCTTGCAAGGCTCAGTTTTATTGGTGCTGAACACGTGGAGCTCTCTGTCCTTGGCAGGAAGTTTGGTGGACATCAAAGCTGCCATGAAACCAAGGAAGGTGCCAAGTTTGGGAACATACCCCTGTCCGTGCACAGAGGTGCATCGAGACCTTTTCATTTCCTGGACCTTTTCCTGACCCTCTCCTTTGCCATAATTAAAAACTGCAACACATTTTGGAAGCATGTGCCATTATTTGTGGAGCTGAGTGATACTATCTTGTTTTGTTGAACGTCCTCTTTTATGGAGGGCTTTCTCTTTTTTTTGTGTTAGAGCAGTGCAGGCCAGGTCCATGACTGGGAAAAATCCTATGGTATTTTTTTCCATTGTCCAGTTAAACACTGTGTCAGGGAGCCAAATCTGGCGTAGAAAAAGGTGTAAAATGTTGTAGGGGTGGCAACTTAGAACATGTCATAGCCAGATTTTTTTATCCAGAAAAGATAGAGAACTTTAATAGAGAAATAAATGGTTATAATGTCAACCATACTGAAAGTGCTCGAGTTTACATTGGAGAAATAATTTGTGTTTCAAAGTCCTGGTTTTTATGAGGAGGATAAACCCATGATATCTGAGAATCATTAAAGACCTGATGCTGTTTTTACTAGTAAAGACTCGCAGTAAAGTAATAATGGAAGGATGCAAGAGGGGAAACTGCTGCTAAACCAGCATAAAATCCCTGATGCTTTAAGCCTTTTATAAAACCCCTTTGTCAGCTGTAGAGTTTGAACTCTGCTAAACTCCACAGACATTGAAGACCTAATTCCTAGTTTCCTGTTTAAAAGTAAATTTTGAAATGCTAATTCAGTGGTGCAGGCTTAATGTTTTTGACTAGTTTGGGGTTTCTGAGATTAGAAAAGCTGTCGCCTCATTTCCTCATTTTATCTAAAATGTGTAATATTATAGTATCTTATTGTTTGAATGAGTAATTGACATGATTTTAAACTGTCCAAATCCTTAGATGATTTCAGATTAAAAAAAAAAAGCCTAGGCATTAAAATAGATCTCCAGATTAATTTTGTATTAGTATTACCTTATGCATATTCCTCAGTATATTAAGAGTTAACAGAAAATTGTTGTGTATCATAAAGCAAGTTTTGGTCTTATCAGAGTTTAAGCTTTGCTGATACAATTTGTTGCATAATTCAGGAAGCCCAAATCCTGACTAAGAAGGAGGTCACAGGGCACCCTGGAGATGGTTCCTGCAAGCACTGTGAACTCCCTATCTGCAGTTTACTTGGGTACTGTTAGTGCCTATTTCTGAGTGAAACTCAATACCTCGTGCAGCACTCGAGTTGTTTACAGTGTGGAGAAAGCAGAGGCAGTGCAGAAGAAATGCTTCATATGTGCATGAAAAAGACAGCAGGTAGAAATGAAAAAAGTGCCACAATTCTCATATGGTTTGTGGCGTTTAGGCGTGGATGTGAAATAAGCCAGGGCAAAGTCATGAAGCTTTCACTGATAGTCTGTAGCCGTTTCCCCCCCACCACCCCCGGATATGTAACTTTGGAAAACATGTTTATGTGTATGTAAGAAAGAGGCAGCCAACCTCTTTACCTAAGCAATATAAAGGAGCCAAGAGTCAATAAATAAAAAGTCAAAATATAGAAATACAGTTGCAAAACAAGTATCCAAATGTGTGAGAAACGGAATGCTGATTTCACCTGCTCTGGGTTTGCTCAGCTCCTGTCAGATCTTTTTGATTTCTCTGTCTTTTGAGAGAGCAAGATGGGGCATGAGACGTGAAGCAGAGGGGCCTGTTTGAAGTAGCTGGCATTTAGTTGGTTTGGATGATGGTGCTGATGATGCTCTTGCAACTTTCTTAGTTATGCACCGTTTTCTCCACTCTCTTCTTTGCTTGAGCGCTGAAGGGGAATAGTATCTAGTTAAAAAAGTTTAGGTTAAAAATCTAAGGTGTTAAAATACGGTTCTTCCACCACAAAGAAAATTAGTATGCAAATTTGTAGTTGGTGAAATCTGGGGCAAACTATTGATGTCTTCAATTTAGCTTGTAAATATTTGTCTTTTTTTTTTTTTTCTAACAACATAAACAGAAGTTGCTCTAGGTGATATTTCTTCTATTTGAAGATACAAGAATGTTTAGAATAAAATTATTAAAACAATTAAATGATTAGGGTTGTTCTATTTTTTCTTTTTCTTTCTTTCTCCCTGTTCTGCACTGCTCCCTCCCAGCTCTGAATGGAACAGAGTGATTGTATTACAGTGGGGATGCTTTAAGGAAACACTATTTCGTGTTAAAACATTTTCTTCCCCCTCCTCGCCCCCACCACGGCAAATCTTCTTAGTATTCCCAAAAATTCAAATATAATTCAATTGTAAAAAGTTTCACATCATAGAAACTGATAGTGGACATTTTTAACACATCTTTGTGCTTTTAAGAATCTGTTCACAGGCCCAAATACTTTGCAGATGGAGCTTTTCAATTACGTGCTGTATTTTCCCTGGATGGGTAAAGTCTTTCTCTTGCTTACATGGTTGGGCATTTGGGCGATCATCTATTTTATTTATTTATTTCTTTAGGTCTTTCAAGGGTCAAATAAAGAAATAAGGCAGGGCCCTTAAAATAACTGAAACATGTTTTTGTATGAACATACAACTTATTTCTTGGATCTGGAACTTCCTGCTGTGGTGTTAGAACTAAATACACTGATTGTAGATGAGAACAAATTGACTCAGTGAGTCTGGATAAAGTCGTATCAGGAAAGTATTTTTTATTTATCTTACTCACTGTATGTCATCTTCTATTTTAAAAGTGGCTTTCTCTACCTGTCAAAGATGCTCAACGCCTCTTTGAAAGGAGCTCTCCATCTAGGCTGTGCATGAAGAGAACCCCTCACTTTGCATCTCCCCTGTGGGGACAGAACCAGCCCGGCTTTGCCTCGGAGCCCCTGTCCTGCGTCTACCAGGAGAGCAGGAGTGCTCAGGTCAGGAGGCTGCGGGAAAGAGGAGCCTCTGCCCTCCTGCCAGCCCGGGGACGGAGGCTGTGCCGGCCGCCGTGCGCTCCGCTCGCTGCAGCCACAGCCACTGCTAATGCAAAACGGGAAAGCAACAGACTGCTTGCGGGTAGTGTGTCCTGAGGAATAACTTCTGCTACTGTAATTCCTGGGTCCTCTACGTGTTATTTTGCAATACACGTATAGCAGGTAGAATACAGGTAAGAGGAATACGTGGGCAGAGTACAGTTTAGGTGCCATGATTTTCCCTATGACAATATAAACAGAGGATATGACTAGCATTGCTTCACCCTGTAATGGTTTTCTCTGGAGTATATTGCATAAATCTTTAAACAGGTTTGAAGTTTTCTTTGTCATACAGTAACGTCAAGTTTAGGTAATGACAATGAACAGCACACACGTTTTCTCCTCTTAATTAGAGGAATCTGCTGCAAGACAAAATATTGGACACTAGGCTAGCAATGAGGTCATGCACTTGTGGTAATTATTAAATCTCAGTAAGTTAGTGGTCGTCTTCGGAAAAGCAAGGATCATTTTCTAAAGTTTGAGAATGAATAAACAGCATAAAGGCCTTGGTGTTGTGAAGTGAACTTGTATTTCAGTCATAATCTTTAGCAAGTTCCACTGCTTTTCTGTTTTGTCTTTTTTACATTATTGAAGCAAAACTCTTTTTCTGATTCAGTTCTCAAACAGCACCTGCAAATGTCATCCCTGCTTTCTTATCTTATTTGTCTAATGACTTATGGCTAAATAGGTTGTATATTTTATTACCTTTGTTTTTATTCTTGCCTGCACTATTTTAGTTACATTTTAACAAATGCAATGAATCCTAAAATACCTAAAAATAACTGATGTAGGAAAAAGTTCAAATAATCTTCTAAATTTAAAGCAAAGAAAGTCTAAATTTGTTATGAAATTCGCTAGCTTTTTGGATAATTTTTTCTTTGCACTAATATACCTTACTTTCTATTTATGATATTTTTTCCTTGGTGGGAAAATTGTTTTCCGATTTTTGCAGTAATCATCCACGGGCCACAATGTCTTTTAAAGTCACGTCTAAGCAGACTTATCTTAGTAGATCTCAGTTTAATCTGTGTGGTGCCGATGCTCTAAATCAGTGTCCTCCTGCCTACTCTTGTGGTTCTTCATAGGAACTGAATGCAGTAGAGAAGCTATGAGGTTCTCTGCACAATCTCCTGCACACGCCGTTCCCAAGAGCCATGGATATCCGTTAGATAGAACTGCAGTGCTCATGGTGGGCGCTGAAGGCTGTGAGAGGAAGGAGAGTCCTCAGTAGGTAGGCAGAGATGGTCCATCTGTTTTAGCTAAACTTGATCCTGGCGTCAGGCCAGAGGGTGACACACAAAGATTAGATCCAATTAGGTGAAGGGGTAGCTGACCCTGGCTGCCTTGGCTCAGCCCTCTGCACCGGGTACTGCTGTCCCGAGGTGCTTCCCTCCCAGCTGACAGGGCAGGAGAGGTGAGGGAGTCTGCGGGATTTCCTCCCCGAATCCCCCCGAGGGAGGAAGGACACATCAATACAGCACGCATAGGAAGAGAGATGGCCGCCTTCGCCGAACTCGGAGCTGAATTCATCTGATAATGTGAATGAGAGATGACTATTTAAGTAAATATTTAGCTATCCAAAAGCTTTGCTGGTTATTGAATAGGCATAGGTGGTACAAATCTAAAGTGAACTATTTTTTTCTACATTGAGGATTCTGGTGCTGATTGCAAAAAGAATGTCTTCCACTATTATTTCTAAAAACTGAACAAACTCTTGCTATATTTTATGTAGTGGGAAGTGGCTGTTGTTTTCAAAGAGCTCTTTATTTTCCTTTCCTAAAATATGTTTCTTTAAATACGGAATTTATGACTTTGTTAGAAATTTCGTTTCATGCAGAGTAAATAACTAATATGCTACACTATTCTGTAGAATATACTTAGACCTTAATCAAGTTATTAGCAAAAAATAATAGTTTTTCATATCAAAATATTGCGGTATATCTTAATACCCCCATATTTCATAATAACCTATTATTTGAAAATATATTCTTGTTTTTTAATATGGGATTTCGACAGTGCACAGAAAGCCTATGCGATGAATTTAATATCTGTGAACCTAATCCTAAAAATACTTAATTAAGTAGCTCCAGAGAGGTAGCGCTTGTTTGGCTGTGCTCCAAATTGCCAGCAGTGCATCTCAAAGTATATAATGATAAGCACTTGGTGGCCCAGAAAGTATTTATATGCATCTGTTTACTAAAATGCATAGAAATAGCCTCTTAGAACCTATGAAAAAAAACAGCATTTGTTTGCAAGGCCCTTCTACCTTGTACTGGCTTTTAACTTGCACTTCAGTACTTTACATAGGCCAAGGCACTGTGTGGGCAGAGCAGTAATGCAGTAGTTACCCATACAGCTGTAGAAAACCGAAGCCAGATCTCTTGCTTTGAAGCTGCTCTGTGCCCTGGGAATCTGCTCTTTACAGCAAATCTCACTCCTAAAGCTCGTTGGGACTGCGGGTGAGAAACCTGTGTTATGGTTGAAGGTGACTTGACCATAATTTTCCTACCTCTCTTGGCTGTGTCTTTTCTTTTTTTTTTTTTTTTTTTCCCCCATTGGCAATACCTGCTGCTGTAGGCAAGGGATTTCTATTTGCAACACCAAACGTGGGTATGGATGAGCAGAACCTGTTCTGGCTAGAAACTTCTTTTGAGTAATGCTGTGAAGGAAACCTCCTCCTCTGTGGATCCTGATATGAAGGAAACCTCCTCTGTGGATTGTGGTATGCTGCTCTGTCTTGAAATGAGCTGCTAAAGGAAGATGAAAATAATGACTGAGTGGTTTCCTCAGGTCCAGCATATGAGGCTAAAATATTCTAAGTAATCACAGCCACAAGCCCTGGGTTATAAAAGAATATCTTCTAAACAAAGTTAACTGCCCCTCCTTAATGTAGAAAACATGGTTTTCTACGTCAGGGGCCTTACAAAGAGCTCAAAGTATTTTTATAAGTTTTTTTTCCATGACTGAAACTATCCATTTTAATGTGTCTTCTAACATTTTATCCATCTAGTAAGTTTTGACAAAACCTGTTCAACGTGGGGAGCAGTATTAGTGTGTGATAATTATGCTGCAGCTGGCCTGTCTCCATGAACTCTTTCAAAAGCTCTGCCCTGAATGCAGCTGGCATACCCCAGTGTGTGACTGTCTCTAATGTATATTCACTTCTTCCTGCCTGACTCAGAGTGACGTCAGCAATAACCTACAAACCATGTGAAATGAGATACCTGCTTTGGTGCTGACCTCAGGTGGGTTTTAGCCCAACCGGCTGCTGAAAAGAGGAGCTGCTGCGAGATCAGACCGGGTTGCTTGGAGCTGTGATCAACCAGGCCTTGCAAACCTCTGAGGACAGGGACTGTACGGCCTCCGTGGGCATCGGGTAGCGGGCTTAACCATGCTCATGGGGAGAAGCTCTTCCTTATATCCAGTGGGAACGTCTCATGTTTCATCTTTACTCCCGTTGTCTGACCGGTACTGCCGAGCAGAGCCCCTGCTTGGTTCATCAGCATCTGTAGGTCAACCCTGATGCTCTCCTGTAATTTTCTGGATCACTTGCTTCTTGCCATGCTGCCCTTCCAGCCGATGTCAAGGAGATTAAGGCCTACCAGAAGAACTTTCTCGAGTGTTTTGCTTTTTCTTCCTCATCTTTAATAAACTCCCACCACAATGACACCTTATTTGGTGCCTCACTGATCCGGACCTGTCAGCTCTGAACCTGCCTGCTATGTCATGTACAGCTCTGTACATTTGAGCTCCTCCTTCACACACACAGGGCACCTTTCTTGCCTGTCATTCCTGAAGTTCCTGTACCTCTCCACCACAGAGGTGCTGTCGTGTGAGCTGTGCCACCAAGCCTCAGGCATCCCGGCAATATTGCAGTTCTGTGTTTGTGTACAGAGCTCTAGTTCCTCCAGCTTTCTTCCCAGGCTTGCATTTGTGTATATACATTTGAGACAGGCCTCTCTTCTCTGCTTTATGATTTCTGAAGTCTCTTGTGTTCCTGTCAGCCTGCAGCCTCTCCTCACCACCCTGCCCACTGCTTCTGCACTTATGCGTGGGCTGTAGTCTGCTTCCTTTGATGTTCCTACGTTAAAGCTGTCCTCACAAGGCAGCAATAGAAATACCCTTTAGCCACAGTCAGAGGCAATATGCATCTCTATGTGTTTCATTTGCATGGTAGGTATTAGTTGGAACAAAAATAGCTAATTACATATAGGAAAATGTGGGATGATGTTTGATCCTCCTTTCGTGTCAGTTTAGGAAAGGACAGCCAAGAGCACCAGTCCAACAAAAACCTGTATTCTGAATAATGTTATGGGAAAGTCCTAGAACTGAGTGGGAGTTAGCTGTGGCAATACCAAGATATTTCCAGAAGCACTAAATAAAAATGATCCTTGGGGATAGGATTCCTCAGTTGAGTCAACTGGCTGTCAGGAAATGGGCGTAAGACTTTTCCCAATCTTCTAGAAGATGTGATTTGAGGAACAGAAGATTCAGTCTGTTATTGCTCATCTAGAGTGTGACAAGGACAGCTTTAAAGCTTGCTGTTACTATGGTCAGGGTATACAACAGTCCAAGATTCCTGTTTGTTATTCAGCTAGCTATTTATATTTTCCACATACAAAAACAAGTAAAACACACAGGAAGCATCTCTGTACAAATAGCACAATTTCTGTCAAACTCATAAATTCTATTACATACAAGTTTCTTGTCAATATTGTACAAGTAGAATATTATAAGAAAGAGAAGGTCTTGTGTCTCCTGTTTGCTGTTGCTTATCTCCGGAATTTTCCACACTTCCGTAAAGAAAGTATAAGGCAGCTAGAACAGTTAGAACTAGAACAGGTTTCCTTCAGAAACTGGGAAATATTTAGACAGACCAATGAAAGTACTTTCTCTTCAGGGCTGCGCTGTGTTTGCATAAGCGGCTGCCACAGCAAAAGCTCTAGCAGAACCCCATAGTTCTGATCCTATCCCATTTCTTCTTGATCTGAAAAAGACCTGAACTGATTCTAAAACTTAGTTATTAATTTCAAAGAATTCTGATAATTATTTAGTGCACAAACTCAGCAGAGCTAAAGAAATTTACTTCTCAGGATAGGAGCGTTCTGGATGAACCCATATGGCAAATTAACTGTAACTTTTTCTTTTTTCCTCATTCTCACTTGTTTTTATTTTCCTCATTCTGGTTCAGATCTCAGATTTTAGTACACAGAAACTAAACTGGAAGCCACAATCTAAGTGTGCTGCAAGGCTTTCTGGATGCCCTAATAATCATCTGTGAAGGGTAATTTTATGAGGGGTCATGTAGAAAGTGAGGCATAGACATAGGGCTCGCTGCATGTTATCTGGTCCAGGCTCCTGCCTCAGGCAGGATCAACCTCAACATACTGTAGCTCGCATGAACGGGAGGTAAAGGAATCAAATGAGTCTGCAAAACCAACAGCTGCTGGGAAACACAGAACCCTGTCCTTACACTTTTGGGTTCCTAAGAAAAGCATGCCCCAGTACACTGAAACCTTGCTGAATATGGCATTTACTTCAAGGAGGGTTTAAAGCAATCTTGGGGCCATGGACAAGCCAACCGCTGGCCTTCCCAGCCTTGGCCTTGGCATGCGCCCGTGCTGCTGTAACTCGACCGGCTTGCACCCTGGCCGCCGGTGAAGAAGCGGGTGTTCCTGGAGCTACGTTGGCCACACAGCTTGTGAGAGGTAAGAATGACTGCAGAAACCATAAGGTCTACCTAATGATAAAGACGACAAATTGGGGCTGCGCTTGACCTAATCAATGATAATAGAGTAGAAAGGCCACAAAAATGTCTTGGAAAGTCAGAGTATGCACTGAGCAGGAACCTCTTTATAGCCAAAATCTTCTGCTGTTTCTCTTGGAATCAGATGCTGTTTCAGTTTACACATCTTCTGAGTCTTTTGTAATTCTTTATGACTGCACAACCCAGAATAACTTAATCATATTATATTGCTTATGTTAGCATGTCAGTGAAAAGGTAACAAGTACCCCATTCAGAAGGATGCGACGTTTTTCTCTTCTACATTCTGTTGAAGGGAAAAGTGGAGCACTTGCTCCACTGCTCCCCATGCT
The DNA here is from genome assembly GCF_059628265.1 of Tinamus guttatus. Taxonomy (NCBI): domain Eukaryota; kingdom Metazoa; phylum Chordata; class Aves; order Tinamiformes; family Tinamidae; genus Tinamus; species Tinamus guttatus. Next base: position 278,875 of record NW_028288619.1, read on the forward strand.
CATGTTACAGTAGTGAAATTTCCACTCCAGTCTTTTTCAACTTGATTGAAGTAATGCACTTACCTAGATGTGCAAATTGTATGCAGGTAATGAACACTCTGTCATCTATGGACAGAGACATTAACTATTTTACTTGCAAAAACACTAGCCATTTTACTTGCACACTCTTGTGACAAAGAAATGAGAGAACTTCACCTATAAATAAATAATATTACTGAGATTAGATACATGCTAAAAGGCATATATCTCTTTCCTGGGGTGTCCTGTCATTTCCCTGTCTCCCTTGAACGTGCACTGAGGTAGAAATGTTTTTTCTATAGAATGTATAGTGAAGGGGTATAAAAGTGGACATTAGGACCAGCCGATGTGCAACAGGCTTTTGTGCCTTTTCCCTTTACAAAGAGAAATAGGGAATACTATGTGTAGCTCAGTGCATCGTTATGTTGGATACTGAGGATTAAGGACTAGCTTAGGGATGGATGGTGCCAGCAGACCTCCCCATCCTCTTTCACTTTTAAGAAAGGCAGAGTTGGCAGTTTTTCTGTTTCCTTCCTCATCGTCCTTTGCGTAATTATGTGTATTAAACCCCCAGTAAGCATATATTCAGCTTTCTTTCCTTATTTCTTAATCACATTGAATTCTCGGGTCAGGGTACTTTTGTGTAATTAGTCCACTCATATTTGGAAGAAGTAAAAGTTCTTTAAATGGAGCAGTCACAAAGTTTAACACTGAAATTCCCATGGCTGTGACTACTGTCCTGTGCCTTCGGCTGTGTCCTGTTTTAATAAAGGGCTGTATTATATGAAGAATTAGAAAGCATAATTTAACTTTCCGCCTTTATGCTGGGAAGCAGTAGTATCAAGTTATAAAGTCTCTCTTCCTGCTGCTTGGTGCTGATTGGGTTGTGAGCAACTGCATCCTGAGCTCAGGCTCATGAGGGGCAGATCTCCCAGCACTGCCTGTTGCTCTGCTCAGGGTGCCAGCAGCTCGTGGTGCCAGCAGATAAATGCATCAGTTAAGTGCCCTGGCTCCCCTGGCTTTGAAAAAAATTTTCAGCTCCTCTCCTTTTTTTGCCTATGTGTTGAAGGCATGAAACCTATATTATAAATTAATACAGATTTGATTAGAGGCTGTTTTGGCAGACTGTGAATGAAGAGTAAAGAAAGAGTTTGTTACTAAAGCTTGAGTTTGTGACTTTGTTCTCCTGATCCAGCTTTCCTGTAGACTGGCTGCTGGTTCGTTCAAGTCACTTCTCAGAGAACACATAGAGGCCTCTAGCTGTTGGTGTTTAAAAGCTCAATCTTAACCACAGTATGAGAGGGCTCTTCCCCCTACTGTGAAAAAATCACGTTTTATCAACCAAATGTTTATGCTTTTACTGATCCTCACTGAGTCCTTAAAAGATGCTGCAATATCCACAGGCTTCTCTGGGTTATTTTACTAAGAAATATTTGAGAATGAGAAGTGAAATCCCTGACAGTATATTTCCTGAAAAGGCTGGACTTCTAGATTTTGTTTTTTAAATTGTCAAATAGTGTAGCTGCGTAAAGACACTAGAAATAATAGGGGGAAAAGTCTGTCTCTGATTGTCTGTGCTATGCTGAAACAAAAAAATCTCATTGGCACTATAAATATTTCTGTGATCTAACTTAAAAACAATAATAACTGTGTTTAGGGCAGTCCAGAAAAGAGATGACTATCTTTCAGCCATTAGTCATTCACATTATCCCATGGATAAAATGAGATTCTTAATTAGAGCAAATGGGTTAGATTAATCTTCCTGCCTTTCACAATCCTGTCTAAGAGTTTCCCATGGATCACCAGCAGATGCTACTACAAAAATGATCATAAAATGAACATGTTCAGTTCGAGTAAAACCAGAATAGCTGGCAGTACAATATCAGCAGATTTGTTGTTTTTGTTGTTGCTTTTGTTGTTTGCTGCTTGAACAGAGAAACAATTGAGCTGTTAGATTCTGTCCAGAAAAATGATGCAATTAGAAGAGGAGGCATTTGTTAGAGCCTCTTATTCATTCTCTGAAATGAAAATGTGAAAACAAATACTTCCAACTGGCTTTGCACAAATATTTATACATAGAATCATAGAATCGTTATGGTTGGAAAAGACCTTCAAGATCATCAAGTCCAACCATAAACCCATCACCACCATCTTTTTCACTTGTCTGCCCTTTTGGAGAATTGTTGCCAAATGATCTTTTCACTTTCTAAAAACCTGTAGTAAGGAGAAAAAGAAACTGGGATTGGGAAGGCTGGCCAATGATCACAGCGAACTAGAGATGGAAGGATAGGGCACATAAAATCCAGGGAAGAGGAGAGAAAATAAATACGATCAAAATGGGAAGTGCCTACAAGGAAAAAATGAGAGTTATTCCTTCTCACGTTCTTTATTAGAGAAAATAAAGAGTAAAAATCTATGTGGGGAGACTACAGGGATTTCAAGAGACTAGAAGAACCCTCAACATACAAAATAAAATGGAGAGGAGATTCAAGAGGCTCTCTTCCAAGATGGACTGCCTAAATTTGGGTTTCTAAAGATAAAATTACGATTAGTCTGAATATTATTTTGTTGTGGGATGGAGAAGAACAGGCAATCTTATCTTCTAGTCATAGAAACTGTAAACCACAGCAGTTTTACAGGGCTCCCAACTGAAAAAAAATGTTAGCCTAGGGGATGATCTTGGGTCCTATTCTCACATTGTATCACAGGGCCGTACCTTACACGTGCCCTGTCCTCGCTTCAAACTGTGGGAGAGGAGATGGAGGAGCAAGGCTTAGAGGTACATTTTTTAATATATAAAATTCAAGTTTTCCATTCCCTTTAGAACTGGCACAAAGCTATTTTTCATTCGATTAGTGGAAGTTTGTGGTTAAAGTGTACCAGGCTGAACGCTTTAGGATCTTTATTAATGAGCTGTATTGCGGGACAGACTGTACTCTCAGCAGGCTTGGGGACTATATGCTGGAGGGCAGACTGCTATTCAGAGTGACCTAGAAAGACTAGTCACATGGGCCGACAAGGACTTCATGAAGTTTAACAGAAGCAAGAGACGTTTCCTGCATTTCAGGTAGAATAATCCCATGCAGCAGTACAGGTGAGGCAACAAGTGGAGAGAAGGCCTGGGGGACCTTACTGCTGTGTGCAAGCACCCACCTGGACAACGCAGACAGGATCAGCGTTCGTGGGGATAGGATAAGAGACAAGGGGCGCAGGTGGGAACATAGCTAACCCCAAAGGAGATTCAAGAAAGAAGATGGTAGCACAGGGATGGTCAAGCACTGTGAGAGGTTCTCTGGGGACATGTGGAATCTCCATCCTGGGAGATTCCCTATATATACATAGTTAGGACTGCCACGTATGTACACAATTAGGTGAAGGAAAATATCGCAATTATTCTTTGGTTAATATGGATGCCTGTAGGACCAGGCATCTGACCACGTAAAAGTATCATATGTTGGAAAGGATTTTTTGGCATCCAATTCTGAAGAAAGCTCAGGATTTATTTTGGCCGTTTCCTCTCTTTGGAAGGAAAAAGAACAAAACCCAAACAACAAAGAAACAGTCTAGACCTGCTTCTTCGCCAGTGATACTTATCTATCAAATATTGCTAAACTAAGCAGATATTATCGGTCTGGCATCTCAGAATCCACTTGGTTGTTTGAGGAGGGGAGGCAAGGGCAGGGGGCTTTTATAATCTAGAAAGCAGATTTTTATCCAAGCCAAATGCAAAACTGTCTATGCAATAGATCAAACCATTTCTAAAAAGAAGCCAAAGCTCAATTCATACATCTAAAAATAGTAAATTACTGCAAAGCAGGTAGAAAGCAAAAAGCGGAAAGAAATAAGCATCACTTTTTTAACTAAATAAACAAATGTTGGCCATAAAATGGCTTTTACAATACCCACAATGTATTTATCTGAAGAAGACTTTGTGGCAGGATACTTAATTTTCTAGGTAAATGTTTTGCTTTAATGGTTAGGAAGTGTGCTGAAGTCTTTGGGGTTTTGTTGTTGGCCTGTTGCCAATGCTCTTGTTTTTCCATGCAATGTTCATCTGAAGCAAACAAGCAACAGATTTGTTTTTGAAAGTTTGTGAATTTCCTATAATGAAGAATTTCTCTTAGCAAAAGGTAAGTTGTCTGTTCTTCTGAATAAACCGATTTTCTTAATAGCATAACTGATAGCAAAGAATGAAAAAACCTTCAAGTGTGACATAGTCAAGAGTGCAAGATCAACTGGGAATGAAAATAAGAAGAGCAAGGAAAACTGTGCCAGCCCAGGAAAACAGGTTTTGATGACCTACTTCTAACTCCCACATCTTGACTGTAGCTGGCCTATTTTAGGCATGAGAGATGCTAGATACCATAGGTAATAATCCAAACAAAACATCCAGGGCTTTATTACTTTGTAGTCTAAGAAAAATGCATTTTTTCTTTTCTTTGTAATAGAAGATGTTTTGTTTGGCAGTTTACATAAGTCTGTGGAAGAGGCTATCTCTTTCATCAAGAATGTATCTATGTATGTAACAGGCTAAAGGTGTGGATTTGGTGCACTGCAAATCCATATTTTTCTCATTAGCCGTGTTTACTGGGGTTGCACCTGTACCCTTCACAACTCTCCTATTATGGAATACACAAGGTTAGGAACCCCTAAGTGCTAGGAGGTGTTTTTTTAACAGAGGTTCTCCCTCCAGTAATAGTAATAATAAACTTGTCTAAGCTGATAGACAAATAGTTCTGATTCAATGGAGTAATTTAATGGTTCCAGCACTGAAGCGTGTGAGGCTGGGAGATGCTTTGGCACGTGGATGACAAGTGCTAAGTACTTGTTTTCGTTAAGACACCCTCATATTACTTGGAAGTTTTGGGTGTGTAAATCCATCTGAAAGCCAAACAGGATTCAAGGTTCACCCTTGTGAACTTTCAATGGGATGGTACAACCCATGAGAATTGCTTCTGAGGTACCTTTTTAGAAAATAGTTTGTTGCTTTTGCCAATCCTAGTGTTTTAGCATCAGAGATGCTGTCTTTGGGGGCCTGGCGTCAGTGTCATAAAGTCAGCTTTATGGTGCCAGTAGAGGGGGAATTCCTGCACTGCTGTGTCACTGCCTTGCCTTGAGAAGGGTGCACATAAATGTAAAAGGAAATTTGTGAATGCTTGTTCTGTCAAAAAAAAACTTGGGGATGCCAATATGGTGAATTTAAGGCCTACACCATGGTTACAGGTGGGCTGGGCAGGTAACCTGGCCAGTTCCAGTGAATCCCTGTTGCTAAATGCCATCAATATAGCTGCTTATCCACCAGGCTGTAGTTCTTCAGCACTACTGCAAAATCCTGCCTCATTTTCCATGCAGTGCCCATTGCCTGCACTGTTGAGGCTCCCTCTCCAAACCTGGGAAAGGAAAGGCTGCTGGCTGCAGTATGTGCCAGGATTTTCTTCAAGGTGTAGTTAGGAGCAAGCAGCGAAACGTGGTGCTTTGCTTTGTGTGCGTGGCCCGTGTGAGGCGGGTGCAGCAGCCCGGCAGCAGTTCCTGCACACTGGTCACAGCACACGTTTTTCAGTCTGCCATTCCTCTGAGCTCGCTTTCCTAAGTCTCCGCGTTTGCATTCTTGCCTGTTGCCTGATCTTAGTGTTTCTGGGCACAGGCTGCACTTGCTCCACATTGCTCGTGACTCCCACCATTGAGCTTTCTTTCACTCAGTTATCCCTGGAAAATAAATCCTGTTACTTTTGCACTTGCTTAGCTGGCTTTTCATTCTCCAGCTAAAGGCATCTGCTTGAGCCTTCTGCTTAAGCCTTCTGCTTAACTTTTCCACTCCCATTGCTTTCAATCACATCACTTTGCTTTAGTTCTGCACTTGCTCCTGCTTTCTTGCAGCGCTCTTTTGGCAGCCTCCGTACTCTATCTTTTCTGCCTTTTTTTTTTTTTTTTTCACTCCTAGGAAAGCCAGTAACTTCTCCTGGCTCCTGTCAGAGGAAAACAGACGTAGCTAACCTGAAGCTGTGGCCCCAGCAAGGCTAGTGACTTTGCAGTATTAAAGCTTGCTTCCTTTGAGCAGTGAGAAGTGTTTTTTTACCATAAGGAAACCAGTTTTTCTCATGAATCTTGTAAGCGGATCCTAAAGTTCAATCTATGTAAATCACATTTTCTACTAGAAAAAATAAACGGCAGTTGGAAAACTTTGCATATTATAGCTTAGACATATGGTGATGTTCTGAGTGCCAGTACTGATGGAGGAAATCTGTTCCTGCAAGGATTCCTTTACTGAGGGACTTTAACATTGCTGCTTCTGTATAGCAGCAGAGGCTTCTCTGAGGCCGACACTTTTGATGCCCAAGAGCCACACTAGCCTCTCTAGAAAATACCTGTGCTGTTCTGGAAGGTTCTCACTACCATTTCACACAGCAAAAACTATTAGATTTGGCTAAACAGTCAGGAACGATGCTGAAATGACAAAGATTTTTTGTTTGCTTTCAAGTTCCAGGTACCTAGTCATCAGAAATTAATTATGAATATCTCAAGGCTCCTACAGCTTTATGGGAAGTGGTCTGTATAATGTCTTGCAATATTATGTGCTATGTATATGTGTATATGTGTATTTTGCACTGTGCAATAATATGTGCTGCTTTGTTTTTGTTTTTATTTCTTTCCTATTTCGCTTTCTTCTGCCCTCAAAGGCCTTATCAGGGCATCATGCATGTGAGTATGTTAAAGGACAAGACCAATACATTTGAAGGTTATCTACTACCAGGAAATAAGATATATTTTCAAATAAAGGTAAAAATACTGCAGCTAACAAAATAAAATCCCCATGGCAACCTTGACTACCTTAGGTGCTGCAGGTGAACTAAAAGTACAGTGTAGTTTTGTGTTTGTCTTTCCTAATCTTCATCAGCCAGGATGAAAATTAAGTCCTTTAGCCATGAGGTAGCTTGCTGAGATTTGCAGCAGCAGCTCGAGGTTTTGGGAGTATCCAACATCCAAATTTTGTTTAGGAAGAGCCAAAAGGGGCCAAACAACCAAGCAACCTTGGTTTTAAACAGCATGTCCAGAGAGGCAACACGCACCAAAGGAAGATTATTCTTGAATTCCTATGAAGGTTAAGAAAGGGATGCTTGATGAAGTACTGCAGGCATGTCACAGATTTTAGCTAGCACTTCCATGGAGAAGCTTGCTTTTTTATCTGGCCCCTTTTATTTGTGCTTCTTTTTGCATCTTTTCATCTTCTCAGAGCAAAGAGAATACACCATTTGAACCTTAGGAACTAATAAAAGAAGTTTAGTGCGCTAATTTAGAATATGAATATTAAAAAACAAATAGAATACAAGTGTCTGAGTTTGTTCCTCTACAGTATTTAGTGTCAGGTTTTGCTCAAATATGACTTAATTTTGATGTTCCTGGTATGATTCAAGTTATTATGGATCAATGAAGTACGCCGAAGTAGATAGACTTACAGTAAACTGATTATGAAACAGATGAAAATTCATGATCCTTAGCCTGAGTAGATCTCTCATTGTTGCCTGAAGAAATGCTGTAAATTAAGCTCCATTTAGTAAGACTTAAAATTTTCTTATCACAATTTCCTCACAAATTTTCTTGCAGCTAGGTATCTTGTTTGCCAGATAGCAAATTGAGGTGGGTTTATACGGGCTAGATTCCTTAACTCCTTTTCAGATTTTATTTCCATAATGCTCACTTTTCTTTAATATGATATTTGCTTTTGATAGATCTATGTCTTTTGCAGAGCATGCAAATAAAAAGAAAAGCTATATCCTCAACTTTGTCAGAGTTTTTCCATGACTTTTTCAGTTTGATCTCTTTCAGACATCTATCCTGGACTAAGCAGATAAAGCAGCTTGTATTTTAGCAAAGGCAGAGCTTATGAATCCATTAGCTATACCTGTTTTAAAAGGTATTATTCTGTCATAAGTAGAAGTTTTCCTTTGATCATCTGACTTTTTTCATACTGGCAGCTTGTTCCAGAAGTTTGCTTTCTTTCCGTAACTAGTTAAAGGGTATTTTTAAGCAATAGTGTCAGCACTCTTATTAAAATTCTGGTTCATTGTATCCTTTTTTCTCCTGTGGAATTGAAATTATAAGAGTTTGTCTTAGTAAATCTGGTTCATTTTTTTTTCTTCTGTGTTAGCTATAGACTGATGGAATCTAACACAAATTAATATTCAGCCTAGCAAAATTCAGAATAGCTTACTGCTTAGAGGGAGTTGTATAGGTGTTAATTGTGTAAATAATAATTGTATGACAGATTTATGTGCATTCTTCTCACAGTTAACTGCTTTTTCTGATGCCAGTGTTTCTAGCGATGAGGATTGTTACAGAGGAACTGACTGCTTTGAATGCTTGAGAAATCAAAGGGGAAAAAGTGATCCTGTCATGAAGCAAAACTACGATAGGTTGCATGTACAATGTTGTTTCATTAATACACATTCAAATGCCTGCTAGAGAAACCTATTATATTCAACAAATGTATGTTTAAATAGCTGTTTTCAGCTGAAAAATGGATAATGCTTTATCATTACATAGCTACCATAACTGACAGACAATGTGTGTAAGGAAAAGAAAAATATTGAGTCAACATACATTTTTTCTCACTGGTTGGTATGACTGTCAGTGGAGCATGGAAATGTGATATCAGTTGCTTAAGAAAATAAAATGCAGAGTTTTGTTATATTTATGTTGGCCATATGTGCATATATAGTGAAGAATGTCTTGCTCCATAACAAGATTATTTCATTAGTGAATACTTTGAATTATGCACGGTAAGAATCCTGTCAGGCCCTTCATTAATGCACATTTTCAGAGGCACTAAGAATGGGTCTGTTATCTGAAGGTTTTTTTCCTTTTTATCTTAGAGTTTGTGTTCTTGACTATATTGGCCATCTGCTTCTATACTTGTACTGTATTCCAGTTTGTAAAGGAAAAAAAAGTGGTAAGGTAGACTTACAAAATTTGTAAAGCTCTCAAGGATTAAATATTTTGCAAGGGGTTACTACAAATAAATGTTTGCAGTTTTTGGTTATGTGATCCTATATTTAAGAAGAGAGAAATTAATGGCTGCCTAATGATGGTCCAGGAATAACTGGCTGGGTTGTGAGCCTAGAGTTTGTTCTGTAGGTGTGAAGACGTGGCTGGTTGCTTTGATTTAGGATGTCAAGTGTAGTATAAGTTAATTGTGTTAGTAGAATTGTTTAATGCTATGGTTGCATATGACATGTATATAACGTATAGGCTTTCCAAGAACACTCAATGTGTCATCAGACCTGGCCCTCATTACTCTGTCTCAATTAAAACAAGTTTTGTTTCTCTCTTCACAGGTGCAGTACAAAGCCCTTAACAGGTGGGGGAGGCCTGGGAAGGAAAGCGGGAGATCTCGTTCTTCAGAGCAGCAGCATTAGTGAATTCTGGGGACACTTAATGGGGACACAACAAAAGCTGGTGGTTACAGTATCAAGGAAAGGTCTGGAATTGCAAACCCACATTTTTATCTTGTCAGCTTGCCAGGACTGGCAACTACTCAGTGGCAGTAAGGGCAACAAATCTGTGCTCTGGATGGTTCTTTTAGAGATTAGGAGACTTGGGTTACCTGCAAGCTGTTCCCTCTTGCTCCTAGTGTGCAAGACTGCACTGCTTCCTTGCATGCTAGTTACCTTTGTGGGATAGTTGATGTTATGCTGAGGCTTATACAATAAATCAGTTGCACATAAATTTTATTAGTTTGTGGTGTTTGATATTAGCTCTGGAGCCTGCCATTTCTGCTTATGAAATGCATAGCCCAGATATGTCCAGAAGAAAAAAAATCTCCCTATTCCTAGGATTTTGCCTGTGGTTAATGTTTCATATAGGGGAAATTCCAGTGGGAAAAAGTCTGTGTTGTACCCAGTCCATTCCTATTCAATACATGTAAAATAAGTCTTCTGGATTATATAGAAAACAGATTGTCTTTAAGAATCTGGATACCAGTTTGATGAGACTTTTATAGAAATGCAGGTTACAAAATATGTGTTTGGATAATAAAAGTAAAACAAATGTGCACTGGCACTGCACAATATTTTTACTGTGAAACTCAATTTATTTGAATAAAAATTGTCAAACTTTGCTTAGGAATTTGGCATTGGATATATTGGGAAGGTTCTTGCATTGAGTCATGGATCATTTGTTGACCAGAAATAATTCTGGCTGTGATTCTGCTCCTTGGTGTATGGAAAAAGACCATAGATTGTTAGTCACACTCTAGATTATCACACTACTCTAGATCCTCTGAGGGATCTGAGAAGTCTGTGTGTAGCTGTCATACATGACGCAGGACCTCTGCTTTTATGCAGTATCCAGACAGGGTGCTCTAGGGCATCTCAAATGTGTTGAGCCCCATGTGCCTGTGCTTGAAGGTGAGCTCAATCAGTCTTAGGCCCAAATGATTTTTAATTTCTTGTTCTCCACTGACCGCACTGGGAACCTAGATATCTAGATCATCTGCAGACACTTATATTTAGGCATCTGAATCTGGGAGCTGAATCTTACCACTAATAACTTCATCAGCTATGTGGAAGAAAACTGCCAGAAATATTAGCTGCTCTAACATGTGAAAGCTTATATCTGTAACAAGGGTGCGTTGTACTTGCTTGAGTAGTGCTTTGCATTATAGCTAACTGTAAACTCCACATCTGAAAGCTGAAGAGAACTGGGAAATTCAGGGGGTCATCTGTAAGAGCTCTGTTTTGTGGTGACAGCAAGGTAAGCAGTTATTGCCTCTGGGGATAGAGAAATACTGCACAGAAATAGGCATATTTCTATACTGAACACCAATGAGGACATTAAGGGAACACAGAGTCTTATGTTGCCTCTATTTTCTTGAAAAGATTAAGCAGACATCTACAGTTATCGCTTTTTCAAGCCAAAAAAGGAGCTTAGTCTAAATAGCGAAAAGGAAGTTCATGTGACTTGACTATGGCCTTCTTCACTAGGAAAGGCTTCTGAAATGGCTGAGTGGTATCTCTGGGCTAACTGAAATAATCTGAGATGCCGAATAGCGTGCATTCAGCTGGAGGTTTGGTCACTGGCAGTTTTGCTAAATATTCCATGCTTTTTTGTTATTGAGTCACCATTTAGAAACTTCGTCTTTTTTTGTAGACTTCTCAATAACAAAAATGCATTGCAAAGAAGAAAAAATTGAAAATATCTTAAGTTTCGAATGAATGCCAAAACCTGAATTGATCTTTAAACAAGATTTGCTACAAGCCAAAGCTGCTGCACACTGGAAATGAGAATGAATTTACTCAAGGAAGAAGATGTATTTGGATAGATAATTCCTTAGCTTCAGCATTCTTGGAATACACACAAAAGTGGCCCCCAAAAAAACAAAGTGTGTGTAAGGAATGGATCTCATTCATCCAAACTTAAAATGAGCATGTGCTTAATTTTCGTCCCATGAAAAGTTAGTTACATTAACTTTTATATGAAGTACTTGCTTATGTAAATATAAGAATGTATGTCACAGTGGTTAAAGCTGTATGCCTTTTATTTGCTCTGCTTATTTACTTTTTGCTGTGTTGCATTTCTTGCTTTAAGTGGTTAAAGCACAGGCATCCATTCCCTGACTGCTCAATGAACTTTTAACAGATATAAGGTTACAGTGTGACGGGATCTTTAAGACTTTACAGCTTAACTACATTATGTAACAGGAACAAGTATAGAGTAAAGGTAAAACTTATCTGAGAATAAGATGTTTAAATGTATGTGTCTGCATTTATTCTAGGTATCTAAACTCCTGTATGGTCAAAGGGATTAGTGACAGACACCAAGTGGCTGGTCAGCTGAATTTCTGAAAGGAGGTCTAGTCAGTAAGTTGATAATATGTTAACTGGAGATGAAGTGTAGATATGCTTAAATGTTAAGTTCAAACTGATTCCCACCCCAAAACGTAAATTTCTGTGAGTGGGTCTTACCATGGCCAGAATTTTGTTTGACAATAATGTTGGAATGGAACTATCCCTGAAAGAAACCACGCACAGGAGAGGAAGAAGAGGTGCAGAGGCTTGCTTAGCTTGAATGACCCGTCACAAAGTCTGACATCCCTTTTTTGTTAGTGTAGTGCATGTGAACTGTAAGAGAGTCTACCTGTACCTTAATCTAAGAACAGAAAGACCAGTTAGTTTCGATTTAGTTCATTCAGAACAAGGTGAAATGAGTGGAAATAGGCAATACCTCAAGAAAGTGGAGTGTTAATTATGTTTTATATTATATATAATATATATTGGACATATATAGGTAATATTATATTGACATTTTTATGGTTTATACCACTACTATTTGTGTTGCCTTGCTGGACTCAGCTTTCCTCCTCACCACCTGTGCTGTGTCCCGCGGTTCACCCCAGCCCCAGCTGCGGAGCTGGAAGGGGACGGGGGCTCTTGTGCAGCTTCTCTGCTCACACACGGCTTGGGGAGGTCTGCAGAGTGGGCAGCGATTCCCATCTCTCCTGCCAGAAGCCTTCCTATTCCATTCACTGCTGCTCAGGAAATGAATTGCACCTTAATCCTATTCGCAGGTGAATATGAAGAGTTTGACTGTGCAATATTTCTGTAGCAGTTAGGATATTTTTCTTGAGCCAAGCTCATAGAACCAGATTATCTTGGTGGATTTTGATGCTAATCAAGGAATTGAAAAATCAGGTGAGGAATATAAATATTGGATGGAATTACCTCATTAAAAATACCCTTCTGTCAAAGGCATGCAGCAGCTGCTTTTGAATAATTCTTATATTTCAATCTGTGCATCTGAATTCAGGTTTGACTGGGAAACTCATATCAAATGTTGGTGGGATTGTTGTACTGTTTGCCACAAAAAGAAAGCTGGTAATTGTTACTTGCTAAAAAACTGGCTAAAGCCTGGTTAGAAGTTGGCTTACTGAAAATAATTGCTACCAAATACAGAGTTTTCAAGCATAAAACCCTTACATATTGCATTAAAGAAAATAAGATTTAAGTTAATTCTTAAGGTTTCTGTTAATTCTTACTGTGTCACTTGCATAGAACTACATCTGAAACCCCTAGTTAACCCCTTTTAAAGCAAATGCTATATGGTCTTACATATGGCCATATCATCCAAAAGACTTATGGATGATGAACTGTAGTAATAGAAATCCTTGGTGATTTATGGATTTATTGGTTGGGAGTAATCATCTCATGCAGTTTACATTGCATCATAGTCCAGAAAAGAGAAAGGGGTACCTCACAGAGGCACAGGAGTCTATCTTGAAAGTCCTTCTCCACAGACTTGAGAGAGTGCCCAGAGGTTCAGCATAGAGTAGGAACGTCACTAATGGACACAGCGAGGTCCTATGCTAAACGTTAGTAATCTAATCTATCTCATTAGTGCGAGCACGTTTCAGTGGCCTCAGTTTGCAGGTCAAATCATTTTAGTTCTTCAGACTGACTGTTCTCCTTTTACCCTGTCAGTGAAACAGGGAGAGGCTGTTGTTGTCAATATTGTTGTTGCAGCTGTAAGTGTGGAAGGAGCCCTTATAATGCACTAATTTTCCTGCTTTACTACCATGTTGATAGTCGCAATGGTGGGGAATTTCAAGGAAAAAAAAGTCTACCCAGGATGAAATAGGAGAAGAAGAAAAGCTTAGAAGTCAGATTTATGCTGTGGCAGTAACTGCAAAGCAGGTAGGTACTTAACAGCTTGTACATCAGAGAAAAGAAGTGAATCTTCTGGAGTTACCATAATCCAGAAGATACATTTAGATATAAAATATGTCAGTCTGTGTGAAAACCAAACTTTGGTTTGGTTCTTCGCAGTAATTCTTTGCAGTAATTCTGCAGAAATATGCCATCTGCTATTTATTTTTGTTCCCTTCCATTTGAGCTGCATATTTTAGTCTATTTTTCTTTAGATTTTATCTTTTTTACCATTGTAGTACTAGAAGAGAAAGCCCTTGGTATTGTGATTGCCTTCTGCCTTACATAGAGCAGTTGTATGTTACAATATTTAAAATATTTATTTATTTCCCATGCTAATGAAGAGAAACGTATTGCTTAGTCTGGTCAGAAGCACAGAATACAGTAGCTGGTAATTAGTTTAGTCTCTGAAAGGCAACAGTAAAATCTGCTAAGCATATCAGGTTTATCAAATCCCTGCAGGATTTCATGGATTACTAACCTGTATTTGGATAAGTAGATTTTTTAAACAGATGGGGTTTTTGGCACTCATGTAAATTCCTCCTCTGCCTACATGGAAATCTTGACTGAATCTCAAATAATATATTATTTTGCAAATGTAAATATTGCATATTGGAGACTGTGCTGTACTATACTATATTTATAAAATAATTACCTTTTGAGAGCTTGTATTTGGCATTTTCATTTGGAATCATTCTGGTTGGCAGTATGTCAGATGCCAGCTGATATTATGCCTATCTACATTCCGTTTAGAAATAGAGACTCTGTGTTCGTTTACTCCCCTGCTAGCCCTGCAAGTCTCTGTACTGCCAGTACTGCCTCACACCATCCTCTGTGCAAATGATTTTTTTCCTAAACAGAATAAGAATTTCAAATATGGTCTGATAAAAGTTAGCAAAGGCTTTATTAAAAGAAAAAACATCACTAATGTGTATTATGTAATTCTAATTAATCTAAAGTACACTTCTGAGCATACAACTATACACTGATACAACTATAGTAGAAAGATTACATTAGCAAGGTACTAATTAACAAGGTGAATTATGGTACCATTGATTCAACCAGGTGATTAGAACCTCTGGTTCTAAGTGGTCTGCAGACAGTGTTTTCGACCTATAATATAGGTAGTCTATATTGATAATTGGCATCTGTCATAAGAACGTAGCCAATTTAAAAGCAATGTCATGAATGGCCCTTGTCTCCTTCTGGACTGCTTCCAGTATCCAGAGCTTTCATAGATTGGCACTGCTCCATCTCAGGGGATAGAAATACCTAAGGCAGCTCTAAACTAATAAAAGTGGCTTAGAACTAGGCAGGGACCAAAAAAAAAAATAGGCTGAATATTTATTCAGCTTCTTTGTGTCTACAGTCTGAACTGAGTTTCGTGCTGCTGTGTTTGGTCTTGCCAGCAGCGCCAAGGGAGCTGACGCAGGTCTGTCTACGCTGTGGTAAATTTTCTTGACAGTGGATTGACTTGAGAGAAATGCAAGTCACAGGGAATATTTCTTAGACTTTTGTGGTTACATGTAAATAATTAATATTGTTTACTATACTTAATATATATTAATATTTAAAATCATTATCAAAAGCTATTTAAAAACTTTTAGTAACAAAGCAGTTGTTATTAGTAGAGTCTAGTTGCTACTGTTAAAAGCAGGTTCCTGTTCAAGCGTTTGCCCTCAGCTCTCCCATCTCCTGTTTGTTTTGTAGCCTCGCCTAGGCCCGAGTTCTGCAGCTCGTGGATGTGAGTGTGTGCAGGTGGCCTTCTACAGGCTGGCCAATTCTGGGTGAGCAGAGTTTGTCAGGACACCTGGTCTGTGGACCTTATGAGTTCTCAGGAGACTTTACTCATTGCCTCTCGGCACTTGTTTTTACTTTCTGTGTCCTGGTGTTTTCTAGTAACTTTTTATCCACAGTGCCAGGGACCTGGAAAGGCAGGTTCACTCCAGCTCACACTGCAGAGCCTGTTATGGGAATGCTACGTGGTAAGAGGGAGAGGAAAGGAAATGATTAAGAACTGGAGCTGATTCTAGAACCAATTGCTATGCAGCAATATGCTGAACTGCAGAATCCGTGTGTGTCTATAGATCTTACTCTAGCCCAACTGTCCCTGAGCATCTTCGTTATCCTTAGTTGCAGGTGCTGTAAATATGCCATAGGGGTCTATGGGGTTGGGAGGCAGGAGGCCGGAGATTTCTGTCCCCTTTTGTCTTGTTATACTTTGTAAATCACCTTATGGCTTTAAATTTATGTTAAACCTGCTTTTGAGACACCTGGCTCTAACTGAAAGCATCTGTTCTGCACTGCACTGGATCGTTCTTTAGTGCTCTTTTGTTGTTGTTTCATTTTGTTTTTTTAATAAAGATACATGTGTGTATGTATACATTAATTACGAGAGTTTTAACTTGAATATAAATACTTAAACTTAGTATCTTATTGCAGGCTCAGTCCCAACCTACATTCTGTCTCAGCATGCTACATATTTTTATATATTATCATCTTGGTGACTTCAGTTTATTGTTATCTGCTGTATGTGTAATACAATCATTACACACTT
The DNA here is from genome assembly GCF_059628265.1 of Tinamus guttatus. Classification (NCBI taxonomy): domain Eukaryota; kingdom Metazoa; phylum Chordata; class Aves; order Tinamiformes; family Tinamidae; genus Tinamus; species Tinamus guttatus. The sequence continues at coordinate 295,147 of NW_028288619.1, forward strand.
AAAGCGAGAAGAGTTGATGTAACCCAATAGCTTTTGATTGTGTGTATGTATAAGAAAACAAATATATACAATAACTGTCTGAAAATAGTTTTTCTAGATTACTTTCAGATGATTGTTTACCATAGATGAAAGGAAGAATGAAAATGCCGTGACGTGTCGTTTCTAATGTGCAGGCCTGAGTCATGCTGTATGCAGGCACTGTTACGAGCTTGCTGCGTCGCTGCCAAGTTGCCCACACATTCCCATGAGGAATTTGCCAAGAGAAGTCTGATCTCCTCCTGCCCATCTGCATTTGTTTTGAGTCATAAGGCCCAGAGTGTGTTTATTAGCTTCTGTGTTTATTCATGCATTATTTGTTGGAAGCTGTTTGTGACTTTTGTTTCAGTTTCCTCTTGTGACTACTTTTTTCTTTTTTTTTCCTTAAGTTTGCAGTTTGAAAATAATTTTCGCTTACAATCAGACGCCTTCAGCTTTCTTGAAACTTGAAGAAACTGGACATGCAAAATGCTGCAGCAGAAATGCTATGACCATTACGAAAAATAACTATGAAATTCTAAATATTCACTGTCAGAATATAGTTTTTTAATTTAGTTATTTGTTAAAAAGCTGCATTTTAAAAACTGCACAAAGCAAAGCCTGGACCCTCTGGTATTTTATAGGTGAAACTAGAACAGTTTCTTCTTTTTTTTTGTATGGTCAATGCTGTGTTCCTTAACTATAGGTTTTTTTTTTTTTTTTTTACCTTCAGTACACTTACAGTATCACAAGTCCTGATGCGTGCCTGTGCCCAAGTGCTCATCAAAAAGAGCACGGATGCTTTAGGCACACTGGATTCTGTTGTTGGAGCTCCACTAGCCCTTCTTTTGCTGCTTTCTCCTCCTCTGTTCCAGCCGAAGCCCTTGCTTGTACGTGCCTGCTTTCTGAAACGCCAGCATAGGCTCGTGAGCATCAGCCTTCACTCATGCTCTTACTGGTACACAGGAGGAGGCTCTGCCTAGGGATCTCAATTTAGAGATCTCAACCCATGAAGCTTTGTGGTAGGGACTGTATAAAAACATAACGAAAACATGGTTCTCCTGCCAAATAAATTAATGGAATATTAACCACGGATTTATATACTGATTTTTAAAATCTTAACCCGTAATGCATAACCCAGGGCTAACCTGTGCCTGACTAAATGCATGATTGGAGATCTGAGCTACGTATTGGAGGAAAGCAGATACATTTTTGAAAGACAGCAGTTCTGCCTCACTAGTGACCTTTTAGCTTGCAGTCCACTGTAGCTTAGGTACTGCATTACCAATAGTTTCAAATCTTTGCTTCTCAAAAATTGAGCTAATCTGTGTGGGTTATCAGAGGGTTGCAACAGAAAGTTTATATTTTCATGTTCAGTATTCATCTCTTAACATCATGCTGCTCATCTGCAAAGAGTAGCTTCCTCCCTGCTGATGATATATCTGTCCCTCTCATCTTGCAAATGCATCTTGCAAATGCATTTCTCAGCTCTTGCCCTTGACTTCATGGGGACCATTTAAAAGGATAATATTTATTACCCAAATTTTAATCATTCTGAATTTTCTTTATCAAACTGGATTCTGCTGTTCAAGCTCTTCTGTTATATATATATATTTGTAACACATATTTATTTATTTATTTATTTTTCATTAAATCATTCCTAAAAATAAATACAGATCTCAATGTTAATGTCATTTAACAGTTTGTTGGAACATTTTTTTTTTCCTGAAGTTCAAAAGATGACCCTCAATAACAGAAAACTGTGAGTTTGTAGTATTAAAAAGATGACTTGCTCCTCTGTCTGCAGCAGTACTTTGCGACCAGACTGGTATAAAGTGGTGTCCAGGAAAGAGGTGTCTTGAGATATCTGCATGAGTTGCCTGTGCTTGTAATGTTTTGTAGCAATCCTGACAGGACTTAGACTTATACTTACTTACACTTACAGGACTATACATTGTGCTGCTTTTTCAGGATAAGAGGTGTTCCTTAAGATAAAATTGTTTTTTGCTTTTGACTTGGATTCCTCACTAACTGGAACAGTAATATGAGAAGCCAAAATTACTAAAGGCAAAAGGTTCAACAGCAGAAGATTTGCTTGGGAACAGCTATATATACCAAAGTTCATGTTTTCCTAACAGCTGCATCTCCCTATTAGTTTAAGACAGTTCCATTGAATTTCTTACGGAAACAATCTTGTCATAAAATGGTGTGAGGATGGTGTGGAATTGGAATCGAGAAATGATGCTATGACCTGGGAAATCTTGAGGAAAGAAAGGTGTTTTCCAACAACTGGAGAATGTTTTTGGTTTTTCAGCCAAACACATTTGCCTTGTTTTCTTTTCCATTTTTGAAAGGGTACAAAATTGCAGGATTCAGTGAGATTATTTGTTCAAAGAATCGATTCAAATCTTCCTCAGAGTGGTATTTCATGCAGCTGTGGGATTTTCTGCGCGCTTTGCCTGCCAGAGCTCTTCCCTGCCTCTTGTACAGCGCTCAGAGTTGCCAGCCCTTCCAGAAAGAGGTTTCAAGGGGTGGCCGAGCGCCAGCTCTCCTCCTTCCAGCCCCAGCAGCAGATGTTGTGAACAGCCGAGTCACTCAGAGTTGGGTGGTTCTTTCAAGATCTAGTTCACCACTTAATCTTCAGAATGAGTTACTTAGTGAGAAGCGTTTTTACTTTGATGGACTTTAAGATGGTGGTGAATCTACTTATCTGCTGTTCCCCAAATATGCCAGAACTTGTGGTTTTTCTCCAGTAGCATTTGTCTTAAATCAGCAGGAAAGGAGGAAAGCTGTAATGGTTAAGATGGACACTTTATTTTTGTTGTAGAATATATAGTATTCTAGATATAGGTCCTTGCTGCACATTTATACCTTCTGCTTCCTTTCTTTCTCCCTATCGTGCTTAGATCCATTCTGCTCAAATATATATGTTGGTACTTGACTTTGAATGCTGGTGTTACTGGTTGTCTCTGAGTCCCAGGGATGACTTGAAGTCTTGCTGGACTTAGTCCCCTCTTATCAGGGCTGACAAAAATGTCACTGAGTCTGAGAGCCTTGGAAGTGAACACGGCTCCTTATTCTAAGAGAGCATCCTGCATGCAGCATTGGGACATACCTGCTTACAGTTGGGAAGAGGATTTTTACTCCCAGATGAAGGGTGGTATCTTTGATTCATTCCTGCTTTTTACACAAGGCCTTTTTTTTTTTTTTAATGGGATCTTGGTCTGTTAGAACAAAAGAAGGTAAGATCCTTAAAGAAATGGAATGAGGATCCCTGGAATTAACCTTATTTGGAGTTGGGTCTGGTTACACTTTTGCAATGCAAAGTGTCATTAGTACATGGACAGCAGATGAACATCAGCTTTGTGCAGTTTATGTAATCTTAGCAATAAGATGAGCTTCTTCAAAATGTTCTATCTGAACAAAAAAGTTGTCAGTGCAATCTAATCTAATTTGTGTTGAGATGAGACTTGTGTGTTCAACTGTGATCTCAGACTGCGACAGCTCTTGAAACATTTGAATGCGTTTTCTATCTTTTCAAGCAATGCCTCAGAATTCATTTAGAAGCCAGTGCAAAAAAAGTCTGTCTTATACAAAATAATGTTGGTCTGCTTATTCTGCTTCATTATAATGCAGCTCAACTAGAGGGTCACTGCATGTGCAATAGCAATGAAATGACCATGTAGTGGAGGCTTTTGGGGAAAGAGGGTAGAGGCTGCACAGATAATGAATTGTAGCTGAAAGCTGAGTCGATGAACTAGTGTAAAGACAAGTATTGACAGAATACAGAAAAAATGTGTAGAGATACCCATCACTGCTATGAGTACGTAACTTCACATTGTTACAGATGGAGAGAGGAATTCCAAATTAAATATATTTGCAGTGAATTGAACTTCCTGAAAATGAAAAGGAGAAAAACAGACTTGGTGAGTTTTCTGTACAAGGCACAATAGGAGTAGGCAGTTATATTTAGGAAATAAAAAGGAAAAAACAAAATGAAACAACAACAAAAAACACTTCCACCAAAAGGTTTTGAGAAGGCAAGGGAGATGATAGGTGTTTGAGGAGTGACTTGCATTTTAACAAAAGGCTTGGAGACCTGTGAGTGCTTTTTTTGGAGACTTGCAAATCACAAATTGTCCAATGTCTACGATGTATACGTATAACTTTGAAGGAATAATCAGTGAAGAAAACATGAATTAAGCAAAGTTCAAAATAGGTAAGCAAAATAGCAAGTCTCTTAATCTTTTAAATTGTTACACTGCTATTTTTCTTGGGCACTTATTTGTGATACGGAGCGCAAAATAAAAATCTCCCTATCTTTTCTTACAGTTGAGGTCCCCTTAAGGTGGCTGCACCACCCAGGTGTGCCCAAACTCGGCCCGTGGGCCGCCCGTGGAGCCTGTAAACCAAGCTGAACCGAGAGCCCTCTCTGCTGGGCGGCGGCGAAACAGCACTTCGGATAGTGAGGAAAACAATAAATCTGAGGGAGGAAGGAGAGCATGAAAAGCTAGCGTGAGACATCTGCGACTTAAACCACAGAACTCGCCTAGGCCAGTCCTTCCTAGTAAAAGCAGATGAAACAGCCTGCGTCTATTGCATTAAAATGCATTTCTCCTTTTTATTAAATCATTGTGCAGCAGGTTTCAATGTTGGCTTTTTTTCTTATGGGCATGTGTAATACCTGAGAAAAGGAAGGAGCTAATATCCTACCTTTTCAATTAAAAAAAAAATCTATGCCAAAGAGAAGGCTATTAAGTAAAGGATTCTTAAAACTGTGTAGAGCATACCAGTTATGGAGGGCTTTTGTATTTTTGTAGTCCTGCCCGAAAGAAATTAACACTTACTGCAGGAACTGTAGCAACATGTGGAAAATATGCTACTCCAAGACAAAGCTATTTCTAAAAAAAACATTTGGCAAAATGTATTAACTTCCATGTGTCCCTTTTTTTATGCATATTTTTCCAATAAAACGGTAAATCCTGTAGTAATAATTACAGTCTGTATCTTATTCCTGAAGTGAAGGAAAACCCAGACTTCTAAAATATCCTATTTCAGAAAATTTGACTAATAGAAATGGGAGAAAAGGAGATGAAGGGAATAATTGTATTTCCGCTTTATTTCTAGCACTGATAGATCTGCTTATGTCTCCAGTTCTCCAAATTCCAGTCATTTAGAATTGGTGCTGAATTGTGTGTGTGTGTGTACACGTGTGCCCTTGAACACAACTCTTATATGTTTTGTTTTAGCCATAGAGGGTCTATTGAAGACAGAAGGATCAGCCTTGAATAAACTGCCAGGGAGCATTGACTTTTGCTTCATAGTCTTTCAAAATATAATGGGAGAAAAAGACACTCATGACATTTAGGATCACTGAAAATCCATGCAAGGTCAAGAAAAGTTTGTGTACACTTCTAAAAGGGTTTGTGTACACTTCTGAAAATGCTGCTTGTATGGAAAAGTATAGCAAAGCAAGGCCTGACCTTTATGAAACTTGATTTCACCCCATTCTTGGTATGGGAGGAGCATGTTCAATAGACTGAGAGTTGTTTGATGTTCAGTAAAGTTTATCTTGAATTTTTTCTGATCCTTCAGTCATCATTTCAGTTAAGGGTGCCAACTTTGTTAATGGTATGTTAGCACAGATAGTGTGGTGGATTGTCTTTTTATTTATTTATTTTGTCAAGGAGCAATGACGTGTGAGTATAAATAAATATTTTTTCAGACTTTACCAAGAAACTACATGTATATATACAAATACATACAAATGCTGCTTATCTTGTCATACATTAAGTTTTGAATATTTGTAAGCAAGATGATAAATGTGTTAAAAATATATTACTATTTTGGTATTTTTGTGTTAACCTCAAGATGCTTGCAGAATTCTCAATACCAATTCTGGAATGTGAACATAATAGTCTGTGGAGTCACTAGATAGTATTTTTGGTTTAAACAAAATGCATAAATTTGCATTATGCAGAAGAAACAAATGACATTCATTTCTATACCCTAAAACTACAAGATTTGATTTCATCTATCACTCCTGACTGGCTGTGGTTATTATAGGAAAGTCAAACTTCAACAGTCTGAATGCTTGATATGAGTGTAAAAAGTACTAAACACATGATAACTATTTTACTGTGTTCTATGACAGCTTGAAGAACTTCTGGAGATGCTTCACATGGACAGACCTCTTTAAAAACAAGTAGAACCTGTCCAGAGAGACTAGACAGTCTCTAGCAGTTAGCAAGTTAAAGCGACAGTGTTAAATGTTTTACAACCAGCCACAGAACATACTAAATAGTCTTAAACTTCTTTTTGGTGCTAAAAAGAAATCCAGTGAGTCTGCACAAAGATTTATCTTGGCAAAAGTAAAGGTGAATTTGCAAAACAAAGCAAGCTTGAACCCGAGTTCAAGTTCACTATGGGCAGGTTTCTGCTGATCGACTTCACTAGTGCTGGGTTAGGCCCTTTGTGTAAAGGCACCACAGCTCCATTTAAATTCACATGAGCAACTCAGATAAGCAAGATCACAAAATATTTCCAAATACTAAAAGGATATTGTTTACGATCTAATTGATGCTTCGTGTTTAGAAGACAGCCAAAGAAATGAACGTTTGAAACCTGTACAATATTCACTGTTGTTCCAGAGCCCATGGGCTGCTGCTGTCCTCTTCAATTGTATCTTCATAAACTTTGCAGGGAATCGTATTGCAGTGTTGGAAGCTCTTAACTCATTCTGTGCTGGGATGGAATTACTGCACTGTACAGGACAGTTCTTATATAGCTTGTTTAAAAACTCTTCCTCAAATCATTGCGTAATTGTTGATTTTGTTTAATACTAAATTATTTTTCATATTGGCTTTACCTGTGCCTTTTTTTTCTGCAACGTGTTCTTGAAAGTTATACCATTACTTGTTTTTGCAGGGCATGGCTTTTACCTTGGAGGAGAGGCAACAGTTGAATATCCATGGATTATTGCCACCTTGCTTTCTCACTCAAGATGTCCAGGTTTACACTATTCTTCAGAATTTTGAAAGGCTGACATCTGACTTAGACAGGTAAAGTACTGTTATGAAAATGTATTTTACTTATCGAATAATGAGTCACTTTTCCCCCACCATGGTGATAGTTCAAATGAAATTTTCATTTTTTATTAAGCTGTGGTAGTTAAAGATTGGGAAATGTTAAGGTGAGTATATAATCTACATTTCAGTTCTTGTTTTTATAGAATGTTTTCTTCCAAAATGCAACACTTATATTGTAATATTGCAGTGCTGGTCACGTGAATGGTTTTTTCAATAGCTAAATGATAGAAAGCCCAATGGAAGCAGACTAACAAATGTGAAACTAACAGGTCAATATGCTTTATATGTAGATATATATAGATTATAAAAGTACATAAAATAATAAAATATTATAAACATGACAGATTTTTTTAAAGAAAAAATGTTTAAGAGAGTGTTTATTTTTTAAAGATGTCCATATGTATTTGAATATACTGTGGCATTTTTCTATTTCTAAGTGTTAGATAAGGTACAGAATGAAAGCATGTTCCTTTAAGGTTTGTTCCTGCTGCCTTGTTTTTCTTCCCTGTGTGCTGTCTTGTTACCTGTATTATCCTGTATTGCAAATAACTTTTAGATAGCTACGTGATGGTGCTTCTGTAGTATTTATTTTTGGAGGCAGAACACCGTGAGGATAGCCTTCAGTGGAAGCAGGAGCCCATTTATTGTAGCATCTTTTCTACACGAGCAGCTTTTAAGACTAGAATATTTTAGTCTGACTTCCTGCATGTAGCAAGGCAAACCTTCAGCAAGACACCAGTTTTGACAGCTGCTTTATCTTAATAGAAAACTTTATCCTTTTTTCCCATCCCCTCCTTAACTGCGTCCTGAAGTAGTCCACTCATGATGACAGATTTTGGCTTCACAGGACAATGTGTTTAAGACTTTAAGACTGTTTAAATTGTTTGTTTCTACCTGAATTGCTGTATTTTCTATTCTACTCACCTGTAAGCTCAAGGCAAAAAGAAGAAAAAAAAAAAAAAAGGCCTTTTGTACTGTTGTCCTATTTCTTTCTTTCATTTGCATCTTAACTAGGAAAGAACTGTTGCACCCAGGTCAGGTCACAAGAGCAAAGCATTTGTGATTCCCAAAACAAGATATTGAAAATTACAGATTTAAGTATGTGGAATTTAATAGGAAAGTAACAGTATTCCAAAATCTTACTTCTTTGCTTTTCTGCCAAAAATTTTGGATATTTAAATTACTATTTGCCAAAATGGAAAATTTCTGCAGGATGGGAAAAAAAAAATCCTATCACTTTTGAATGACAGAGTAATAAAAGTTTTAATATTAGGCTATTTAAACTATACGAAAATGAGCTATACTGAATTTTTGACTGAACTGTGAGTCATTAATTAAAATAACTCACTCTCAGTATTGGCTAAATACTTTGCAGAAAACTTGCTTTATTATGTTAATAGATAGTAAAGAAAGATCTATCTTGGAGGTTGGAGAGGGAAGAAACACTTTTTAAATAGTACACTTAATCCACATACAATATATGTAAAAAATACACAAATACAAATAAATACAGATATATTTTAAAAATTTTTTTTCAGAAGCCATTTGTCTCAGAAAAGTATGTTTTCTGTATCTGTCTCCTACTCTGTTAAGTTTTATCATTTCCCTCATATGAGTCTTGCTTTACAACTTCTATTTTCCAAAGAATTAATTTGGCAAGAAAATTGTTTTTTCCTTCTCCAGTCATGAGCCATTCTTAAAATACAGACTACATCTCACATGAATGGAGGAATGGTTGTAGCTTCAAAATAAGCTGTTTTTGCTATAAAGGTTATATTACACTGTATAGGTTTGAGTTTTACAAATTTAATTTTGTAAATTTATTGTTTTTCATAGGGTTTTAATAGAATGCTTCAGCTGAGAAAAATAGTCAATCTTTAGTTCACGGAAAATTACAACCTTTTTGTTTTCTCACCAATCTGATCATTGGTCAAAATATCATAAAATTAATTTTCTAATTAATATCTCTCCTTCCCCAAATTGAAAAGCTCTGTTTATTATCTAGGTTTACTCTGTGGCATGTGGCAGTGTTTTCTCGATTGGTCCAGGCATTTTTATCTATTTTTATCTGTGTTTAAACTATAGTTTAGTTTAAGTTTTCACTGCTTGCACTGATAACACACAGTGGTCTTCAAGAGCTAGGGTAGCGGAGTGCCAGTTGTGAGTTCGGTTTAGGAGCAGAGGTATCTTGCTGCTGGAATGAAACATGGGTTACAGAGCAGCTGGTGTAACTGTGATGAGGAGTAGGATGAGAAAGGAGGAAAAACAATTATAGACAGTGTAACTCCATGGGATGGGAGATGTTGGAAGCAGGCCATGACGTTAGGAGCAGGGAGGAGGTTGATCCATCCTTTCCTTGGGTAGTAGAGGTGCTAAATGCTTTTGAGTTAAGGAGGCTGTGATGCAAAGATGTAAGGAATAAATTGGAACTCAGCTGTTGTTGAGATTAAGGCAGCAGATTGGGTGAAAAGTTAAGGAATGGGACTGGAAGTATGTGCTTTGGAACACTATGAAAGCAGGAATTTGTATCACTGGGAGGGCTCTGACTTCTATAGATCAAAACTTTTACAATAAATTTTCACAAGTGGGCAGTTCTGAAATAACAATAAACTTAACATTTGGATGTTATCTCAGCACTGAAAGATGGCCCTAAAATAAATACTTATATTAAACATTTTTGTATATAAACAGTGACAGTGAGGGAGATTGAGTAGGGGCAGAACTGCTGTGCTCAAAGGGTTGGTGATCAGCAACATGCTGAACCTCCAGCTGGAGGCCAGTAACTAGTTGTGTGCCAAAGGATCAATACTGTGGCCAATACTACGTAGGATCTTTGGGTGCACCAGAGAGCAGTGTGGCTGATCAGAGGGACGCTGACAGGCCTTGAAAATTTTGTCAGAGTATATGTCAATAGAGATGTTGCTCTACGAATATGTGCATTACATGTGTGTGAGCTCAGAATAATTTTCTAAATTAAAAAAGAAATGTCCTTCAAGCCACTAGGTGAACCCCGACCTTCCATAGCCTTATCAAAACATTTTAAGGGGAATAGGGACGCTGGTCCTGCCTCAGTTTCTCCTTTAGTCTCTCGCTGATGCGGAAGGTCAGAAGACATTCTCTATTTTAACTAGAACTTGAGAGAAAACCTCGTTGTGCACTGCACAGGAATGTGCCCAAGCACAATCTTATGTAAATGCATGCTGTTATTGCTTTCTGCTGTATGTAAATACACTAATTCTAGAAATAAACCGTTTCTTCCAGTTATGCCTCTGGCATAGCTCTCTCTCCCATAGGAGCAGTGATTGGAAAGAAATAAAGGAAAGCTGTTCTTTTCTTCATGGTGCTATGATTTGATAGTGGGTGTGAGTCTCAGTGTTTGGCAGGTGTGGATGGAAGAGGACAAAACCAAATGGAAACCTGAGTCTGGTGCCATTTCCATGAGTTGTTTTCCTCCATAATTTTATGTCCAAGTACTTTGTAAAAGATTAAGCACAGGCATTTGGATATTGCAGAAGTGCCTTAGATAGGAGAGTTGTTTCTTACACAGTGCTGTGTAAGACAGCTGTGTAAGACAGCAGCTGACAGGATTGTTGCCCTGGTTTTGACTGGAAAGAGAGTGTGTGCAAATTCATGAAGCAAAGCTGATAGTACCATGGCAGTATGTGTTTTGGCATGGCTGAAACTCCCTTCCTAACTTGCAGCACGGAATTGCTGTGCTCTAAAATGCCAAGAGTTCATATACAAACCAAATGTGATACATTAACAAATATACTGCCTGATAGCTTGGCAAAATGAAGGCAGCCAATAACAGAAAATAATTCTACTCTTCTAACTTAATTTGGAAAGTCTGCAGTGAATTCTGCAAGTAATTTGATCTTTTTTCCCCCCTTATGTTCCTAATTGGTTTTTTTTCCCTCTTATTAACTCTGAAATATTTGTGTTTGACACAGACACACCTCTTATTTGGGGCTTTCTTCCTCCAAAGAGTCATGTTGGTAGCAATGTCTTACTGCCGATGTGAACCTTCAGAGAGGTGCCATCAAATCACTTGTGCTGAGAATCTTGTATTGTTCTTTTTTTAAGTTCTCCGTGTGAGGTGGCATGTTGCTGATCCAAACTAATGGAGGTAAATGTCTTATACAGGTCTGAAATAATAGTGTGCACTTCTCCGTTTCCTTTATTTGCTCTTGAGACAGCTTTGTTTCTGGATTTGTTTTAATCTTTCTGTTTTGCCTTGTAAAGTGCATGTCAGTGGTTGTGAGGACCAGTCACCCCCAAGGAATTAGCAATACATTTCTGGTAGCCATGTCAGCCTTTGGGGTTTTAGATGATCTTTAGTTTATGTGCTTTTGTTGCTACTGTAATCTGTTCCCTTTATAAAAGCAGACTAGGGTGAAACATTCTTGGGTAAACTAAGCACAAGGCAGAAAAATGACATACTGAAATGTGAATGCTTGGCAGTCCCTGCTGGCTCACGTGCCAGTGCTTGGTTTTCCTCTCCTGAAGCTTTTCTCTGAAACCCTCATCCAAGACTCCTTGTCCAAGGACAGAGAATAATTTTCTCCCTTTTTATAGCTCAAGTGATTGTTCTCAGTGTTTTATTGCTTGTTTTCACTGTGTTTTGAATTAAACAAGAGCTTTAGTAAAAGATTCCATGAACTACTACATTTGAAATATGTCTTTTTAAAAACATAATGCTGTAGATTGCTTGGGTGTTGCAAAAGGATGCTTAGTTGTTGCCTAGTGCGTTATAACCCACTGCATGTTGAGGGAGAAGCATTTTTGGTTTTCCTCTTCAGAAGATGTTTGAGAAAGCTGATTCTCCTAGTCAAGTGTTAAATGAGATATTATACACCGCCCCCCAAGAGGAAAAAAAAAAAAAAGGAAAGGAAAGATATTTTATGACCCTTCTGACCCTTCTGGTCAAAGTTTGGTTTCTCATGAAATTGTTTTTCATCTTGTAATAATGCTGATTTGAATATGTTTAAGTGCCTGGATATGACTTATGGATATGTTTTAAGTTTCCGGGTTGACAACAGGTTAATCATGAGTCAGCAATGTGCCCTTGTGGCAAAGAAGGCCAATGGGATCCTGGCCCACATCAGGAGGAGCGTTGCCAGCAGGTTGAGGGAGGTGATCCTGCCTCTCTACTCATCTCTGGTGAGGCCGCACCTGGAGTATTGGGTGCAGTTCTGGGCTCCCCAGTACAAGAGGGACATGAAACTTCTAGAGAGGGACCAGCAGAAAGCAGCAAATATGATTAAGGGACAGAAGCATCAGTCTAAAGAGGAAAGACTAAGTGAGCTGGGCCTGTTTAGTCTGGAGAAGAGAAGATTGAGAGGAGATCTGATCAACATGTACAAATACATGAGGGGAGGATGTAGGGAGGATGAGGCCAAACTCTTCTCCGTGGTGGCAGGACAAGGGGTAATGGGTAGAAGTTGAAACACAGGGAAGTTCCACCTCCATATGAGGAAGAACTTCTTTTCCTGTGAGGGTGACAGAGCCCTGGAACAGGCTGCCCAGAGAGGTTGTGGAGTCTCCTTCTCTGGAGATCTTCCAAACCCGCCTGGATGCCACCCTGTGCCACGTGCTCTGGGTGTCCCTGCTGGAGCAGGGCTGAAGTAAAGTCTTATTTAAACACACAAACCCCCTGGTTTAGGAGATGAATGTGTCCTGCAAATTTCCTGAATGCTTGTATAGTAAAATGGTGACTGCTGAAAACTTTTGAATGTATGCATGTATGTATGTACATGCATATATATACATACATGTATATATATTTCTTCTCTGGAGATCCTCAAAACCTGCTTGGATGCAGTCCTGTGCCATGTGCTCTAGGTGACTCTGCGTGTGCAGGGGGGTTGGATTAGATGGACCTCAACCATTCTGTGATTCTATGATTCTATGTAAGTATGTAACAGGCAATCCAATGAAGATTGCAATACTGACCTTATTAAGCTCAGTGAAGAAAGAAATGATGTTTTAGTTTACCAAAATCCAAAATATTAAGTGATCAAGAGAAGACAGTGAGCAGATTTCTAGCTCAAATTTGTGGACTTGTGTTATTTGAGGATGTTATCCTCAGCATTGAAATTACTCTTTGGCATCCTGGTTGGGATTTTGGAACAGTAGAGTATTTATTCAGCATTAGAGTGATATGTAAAAGTAGATCAAACTAAGCAAGAACTTTCTCTGCTTTCATTTTTTCTCATTTTTAAATAAACATAAAATTTCCTCAAATGCTGTCCAGTAGTATTTTCTGTTAAGAGAGAAAATAGTGCAGATTCCATTAAAAGCACAGACTCCAGAGATAAAAGGCATACGTGTGCACCTTGTATTTGAAATCTTAGTCCTAAAGTAGAGTTTGTCACGGGTCCTGGGAGAAACTTCTGTTGAGACAAGAGTAGAAAAAGCAAACATTTCTAGTTTGGGTTTTTTGGGCAAGAGAGCCCATTAGTTTAACTTAATAACTATACCGTTTCAAGCAGAACAGCTGGTACGTATGGCTTCGGTTCAGGCAGACCAAATAGCATTCCACTGCAGTGTAGCATTTTATACCTGAGAGAGATCAGCTTCCTGAGCGTGTGCCGGGTGTCAGCTTAGTGAGGGTTCTGTCTGCCTCGGCCAGTTTGTTATCCTTCATGTCTGAAACGTTCGTGCTGCTAAGACGTGGAGGCATTTAAATACTCTAGACAAGAAAGAGGCTATTCTTGAGCAAACGTAGCTTTGATTAATTATCTAAACATGTCTGTATTTCCAAATTGACTTTTTATGCTCACTTGATGCCTGTCTAATTATGTTTAATTCTTTACAGATATATTCTGCTAATGAGTCTTCAGGATCGAAATGAAAAGCTTTTCTATAAAGTGCTGACTTCTGACATTGAAAGGTTCATGCCTATTGTATATACTCCCACTGTGGGATTGGCTTGCCAACATTATGGTTTAGCATTTCGGAGGCCAAGGTATGTAAGTAAAAGTAATTGTATCTTTTTTCCTCTTGGCAGATTTCTGCAGGGGGTTTTCTAACATAGCTGAATGTAAGCCAAAACTGGAATAATTGAGATAATTGAAACTACACTTTCGGTCTACTTTAAATAGTAATTTGTTTTGCACTAAGAAAGTAAATTGTTGTTTTAGTTATATTAAGACATGGATAAATGGATAATCTCATTATCTGAATTTGAGTTTCTTGGTATACTAGCTGCATGTTGCAGGACCACAGAAGGATGTATCCTTATTGCAAATTTCCTTTAGCGAAGTAAAGAGTATTGGCTTTTACCTGTGTATATTTTTATTTTAGAGGTGCTTTATATATATGTGTGTATACATATACACACACACACACATATATAGTACATACAGAAACATAACATTATGACTATTGTATAGCAAAATCATATAGCAACTGCAACGTTAAGCTAAGGATGCTACCTATATGTCATACAGGTGTGTACAGACATCTTAAAAATAAGCAAACCTACAAGTAGCTACCTCACTGCTTAGTAATCTGTTGTTTCATAGGTTACTGGAATGCTTTTATTGTACAGAATCTGTATTTATAGGGTGTTGAGGAAGTGGTATAAAGGAGGGATACATGTAACCTCTGTCTGCTGCTGCTTCAACATCCACCCACAGAGTTTGAGATTTATAGCCGTTACTATTTGAGAATCTTGTGTATAGCACTCAGACTCTGGGGAGGGAATTGGCACTCTGTATAGCGAGGGGAATATTTTTGCTTCAGTCAGAAACAGTTTTTGAGGTTTGGAGATGGCGTGGGATGCTGTGTTTTCACTCCGAAAACAAAAAGAACAATAGTTGGGAGCATTCAGTACCGTTTTTTGGCAAAACAAGAGATAAATGAGATGGATGCGCTTTGCTCTGGTAGCAGTAATAGGTTTTTTACATCTGAGGCTTTGATCGAGAAAGAAACTTGCAAAGCTGATAGGAACAAATGACTGCTCACAATTCCTTAGCAGGAGCCATCTGAGAAGAAAGACTTATGGCTTCAAGGCTTTGTTGTTAATGTAAAAATTGTTTTGGCCTTGTGACCAGGATGAGTCAGGACCTTCTGGCCTCATGCAGAAAACAAGAATTCCCATTCCTATATGCATAAAAAAGTTCAAAAAGACCTCAAGAATGCAGACTTAAACCTGTTTAACAATCTGTGGCTTTTAGATGCCTCCCCTAGCAAGAGAAGAGATTTCCTGATTTCCTGTCAGTATTATCACATGTGATTTTATGGGCCTCCAAGGAAGTGTGAGATGTGCCTGTAAATTAAGTTTTTGATTCCTTTCTGCAACTAAGCTGATTGCATTCCCCTTTCTTTTAGTATCCATTGCTATATAGGTTATTGCACGAGAAGCATTTTCAGTTTCTACCTAGACTAGTTAAGAGTTTATGCAGGAAAGAAAAAAAAAAAAAAGAAAAAGAAGAAGTTAGCCAATAATTCAGCTGAGTATCAGTCTGAAAACTGGTGAGACAGATTGCGACATCAATGGAAACAGCCCATCAGCCGCTTCAGAGATTTCCAAACTCTTGAACTCCATTCTTCAGTCTGATAATAAGCACAGTTAGGGCACAGAAAAATAACTGATATGGGGGGAAACAGGAGGAGAATATATTTCAACTTTTTGCTGTTTTTTTTTTTCTCCTTTTGGTAGATTTTTTGGCTGCAGCAGCATACTTAGGAAGATGAACTATATCTTACTCTTTTTGATACTAATACTATAATTACTGCTATTACCAATCAATTTACGGTCCTATCTCGTTTAGTTGAAACAAATTGTACTGAAGAAGCATAGGTAACAAAAATACACTAACATAAAAGCACCTTGGGTTCTCCACTAGGCAGCTAGGCTACTCTCTAGCCTGTTTTGCAATGAGAATTAATTAAGATTGTAAAGCTGTGTAGATTCGTTTGCAGAGTTTATGTATGTGACAAGACTGTTTCTTTTCTTCTGCTTAAAAAAACTTATTAGGCTGCCACATGGATAATGAACTTCCATGCTGGTGGTATATTTAGTTATTCTAAACACTGCTGGTGATAATACAAGGAAAGAGAAATATCAATGCACTATCAGAGTCCTAACACTTGCATGATGTTAAAAGTGTTAGAAGGCAGTAATCTTTTGGTTTGATTTGGTTTGGTTTTTACTCCTTCAAAAAACTGTTCATTTTCACAATGAAAGTAGCTAGACAAGAAGAGTAAAAGATGCTAATTTTAATCCAATGTATATATTCATGGAATCTCTTTAGTTGTCAGAATTCAGTAAAAATGTGTAATCTTATTTCTAGATAAAAGCTGATACATAAAAATCATGTATATGTTTTATGTGGACTTGTACCTAGATATCGTGTCTACTGGCAAATTATGGCAAATTAATGCTTTTTCTTTCTCAGAATAGCTCTCAAAATAATGCTATTTTTATTGTTTTTTCTACCAACTGCTCTGAAAATGTTTGCAATTTCAGAGTCAGGGAGAGATCCTATTAGAAACATACTTGCTTCTATAGGTAAATAAATTGCAAATTGCCAATTGTTGCACATGACATTTCACATTCCCTGAAAGTTGCAGGGAAATGCATTAATATTCAGATTAAATCTTCAGGTTATTTTTTATGATCAGTATATTATATTTTTCTATTTATATTCAGCATATATTTCTGTATGTTTTGAAATGAGTTTGAAATCCCTGGTTTACAAGTAATATCTTCAGGCAAGGAATTAATGAAAAATAATTTAAAGTTAAAGTTAAAAAAATAGGTGTCTAATCGGATCATTAAATTAGGTCATCTTCTATGCCTCCCTTACATATTTTTAGAAGACTCTATAGGCCTACATGATGTACTTATAATTATAGACAGACTAAATGATTTTTGTCCTGAAGCAATATTTTGCAATTACAGAATGAACATTTTTGGCTGCTTAGCTGACTGTGATTAAGCAACATTTCTCAAGTTAACCAGCTGCAAAATAATTGACTCACTGGTTCAATGCTCATTGGATAATGGACATTTTTTTGTCAAATTAACACTGTCAACTCAAGCTGCACCATGCTTATTGTGAAATTCAGCTTGACATCCATCAGGGTTTTATAATCTAGTAATAAATAATATAGATCTGCTATCACATCTGCACAACATGCTTCTGCACACCACATAGTTATAGCAACAAGCTTTAGAAGAGCAGTCTCTCCAGTCTTCCTCACAGCTCATGATGAGGTAGGAAAGAGGATCTCCAAGGGTCGATCAGAGGAGGAATTTGGATCCATTTTAGGAATCCCCACTCTCTACTGTTATGATTGTGTGTGTGCATATCCAGAGATTAAACAAAATTGTAGAGACAAAAGTTTTAAAGACTTCTGCTAGAAATGCTAATAGAGTCATGGTTTTATTGCGATGCTCACTCTGTCATGAAGAACATTACTTCAGAGTTAGCTTACTTTTCAGTGAAGAGTTTCAAAACAAAAGATTATTAAAACAAAAAATTATTTAGTTGCACGAAAATAGGTACGTGCATATGACAACTTTTGCTGAATTGCCAAGAAGCAATCTATTTCTATAAATGGATTTTTTAAAATATAACTCTTCAGTTTCTTTATTCATCCAAAAAGTATAAATATAGGAAAGTTTGATGGAAATTTCCTCCAAGAATCCAAAATCAACTTTTTACATAGTGTATGGAACACCCAGGAGGTTAAGGTTCTTGTGTAAACTCAGCATTCAGAGAAAGGAGGCAAAATTGCCAAGTATTGCTATGCTCAAGGCTTTGGATGTTGTCCAAATGTAGGTGGCTGTTTACTTATTCCCATTCCTTGAAGGAAAAGCCATTCCAAGCAGTAAATCAAAAAACAAGCCCTGGTCACTATTGCCACCACACAGGCATATCAAAGTGCCTCTGAAATAACTTACTGATGCAGTCACATGCTGTCTAGCTGACCAGGAACCTTTTTAAAACATGCTGAATTGAAATGGAGGCATCATCTTAAAGAACTGGATATACTATCTTAAAAGGCAAAAGTATTTCAGCTTTGTATGTTAGCTTTAAAAGTTTTTTTAAAGATATAGAACCAGATCTTTGCTAACTTCAAAGTGTCTGGTCAGTAAAGTATTCTCCCAGAAGTTTCCATCTGTAATAATAATTCTTTTAACTTTGTCTTTTTTCATTTTTCATTCCTCATAGATGGCTCTTGAAACAGCAAAGCTAGAGGTCTCTCTATTTTCCTCAAGTCTAAACAAGGTTACATTTTGGAATCCTCTTTTTATAAATATTTTAAGGATTTAATTGCTTTGGCTCCTTCAAATACTTTGAGGAATAATAGAACATTACAGATGGTCTTTAACCCAACATTTCAGATTCCATAATCTAAATAGCCATAGCCATCCATAGCCTCCAATTTAGGCACTGGAGTCAACTTAGTATTTAAAATACCTAATTTGTAAGTGCTGTTTTTGTAGCAGGTTGCTACCTTGGGGAAATGCATGTCTGGCTCAGCACATAGCATTTTGAAGATCGATTCTTCACTTGTATTTCTAAGGGGAGGGTGGACATTTCTTTCCTGTGAGGGTGACAGAGCCCTGGAACAGGCTGCCCAGAGAGGTTGTGGAGTCTCCTTCTCTGGAGATCTTCCAAACCCGCCTGGATGCCACCCTGTGCCACGTGCTCTGGGTGTCCCTGCTGGAGCAGGGGGGTTGGACTAGAGGATCTCTAGAGGTCCCTTCTGACCTCAGCCATTCTGTGATTCTGTGATTTACTGACAGTTCAGATGAACTGCACTGAATACAAACACTGCAAGTGTGAGCTGTTTCTGTCAATGTAGTAGTGTTTACCACACATATTGAGGATGTCAGCTGCAAGGCAGTATAACCCTTTTTTTTTTTATGTGGAGACTAAGTTAGAGAAGAGAGAAATACTTGTTGCTGTGGCAGAACTTAGAAAAATTTAGAACTTGGAAGCAAAAGTTGCAGTCTGTTTGCCAGCAGAAGGTTGATTCCTGCAATACACTTAATAATTTTTAGTGTGCTTTTAATGAGACTTTTGCTGCAGACTGCAATTTTCCTTTTTGCAGTTCCACTGGATGACTTTGACATCCAAGGCTCTTCCAAAACCAGATTTGGCTCCTTGGAGGCCAAAATCTTGTCAAGCATTCTTGGATCACAAAAGCCAAGAAAGTTCAATTCCTGATACTTGACCTAACTTCTTCACCAGGATGACTGTCTTCCTTAGGTATTTCAGAGCATTTCAGTGTTGTTTTGCAAGGAGAACAGATTATTTTAGAGCTAATATTAATCTGATAGTTATCTGACTGGATAGTTCATAGTATTTTCACTGAAAACTTTATGCAGGATTTTCTTCGTGAAGTGAATTAAAAAATCTGTTTTCTTTTTCCCTGATCTTTTATAATAGTTGGATGTTTAGGACAGTCTCTGAAATTGAAATTGCAATAAAGAAATAAAATAAAACAGAATCTCTGTTTGAAAATAAAGCTCTTCCAGTCTCCAGCAAGCTGTGGTATAGGTTGCAAATATTAATATGGCTCAGGTGGCAAGTTGTTCTGTGGCGTTGTGGCATTATGGCTGAGAGTTAATACAGCTGTGGCATTTCTTACAGTTTTAGACAATCTTTCTCATATTGACTTCGTATGTCCAGTGTTGATATTATTTGCCTCCCCTCACAAAACACTTTTGAAATACATTTTGGTATGCCCATTTTATACTCTTCTCTTTTATCAAGATGACAAGTGTTGACACTCTCCTGACAACATTTCATCTTGTTTTTTGTATAGCCTTTTCATTAAATTGAAGTACCATGACATTTAATCACACCCTGTAATTGTACTCTTTGGCGTGATTCTGCTCTGCTCTGTTACCTTCATCATGCTAAAACGTATCATGCTGTTGCTCAGCTCAAAAGTAAGGCTAGCAGCTTCTCATAGCATAACATTTTTGCCCTACTCTGAAAAGCTGGAAAAAGAGAATTGGCAAGTTGTGCGAGTATTGAATTCCTCTCTTCTCCTAGACTGTCTTCTAGAAGCACACCACACTGGACGATGCCCAGGGTGTGGATGTAGATCAGCCTCTCAGCAGCCAGTAATGCTGCAGAGGAAGGTGTGAGAGTCTCGCAGAGAAGATGTCAGTTGGCCTCAGTTTGGGCTTGCAGTGCTATGTGACCGTTAAGCCAATTTCAAGTCCAAGAAACAGATGTATGAAAAATGGTAAATCTTGATTCTGAAAACATTAGTATATTCTTTAGGATCTATTTTTAGGTAGTTATCCAGTCTCTCTTGAAATGTTAAATGGCTTTGGTGATATTTTGTCAGTAGTTTGTTGCACCATTTAGTCGTAACATGGATTTTTCCCTTTTTATTAAATTTGTATATTAACGTACAGTCATGCTGAATGATTGAACTGTGATGGAACTATGCAAAGCGGAGAGTAGATAGTCCTGATGTAGCATTATGAAGTACATTGTCTTGGATGTGTGCTTTTGTTGTTGCTGTTCATTTGATTGTTTTTTTGTATGCACTTAAGTGCTGTCTAAGTATTATTTACAGCAATATTAGAAGGAAGGTATACCTTGAGCTCTTGCATTTAGCTGGAACATTAACTATCGTGTTAACTTCTTTCTGTCCTCTGTAGCTGTACAGATGATTTTCCCTTTGCAGGTAATCTTTTCAGGCCTTTTCTTCATGTTTGTAAAAGAAGCTTTGTCCTAAAATGCATCACAAGTCTGGAATTTCTGGCTTGCAGACCTAAGCTCATACCTCTTTACTGTGCGTTGCTCTTGTTTTTGCTGGAGGGAGTACATCTGGGCTGTGAGCAGGAGGAAATGAGGCCATCTCTACTCCAAACTTTGCTCTCTCAAAATGTTTGGCAACAGCCAATGTTTGGTCATTTTCTTTTGCCTCTGAACATAGTCTTATGAGAAAGGCTGCTAGCAAGCCTCACGGCTCCTCTACAAAGCCGTCCGTGGTGCTTTCAGTGCAGGAACTGTTGCTAGAGCCTATTGAAACCTCTCAAAACAGCCCAAAAAACTCAGCTGCGCCCTGGTTTTCCCTGTTCATTTTTACACTTTTACAGCATCTCATGTGCAGGAGTAGAACTGAGGGAAAGTTCTCTGTCCTCCACAAATTATGAGGACTCAAATTTATCTTTTAAAGGCCGTCTGTGCTCTGAAACAGAGAACTACACTTATATGGGTTTTTAGCATATGATGATGATCTTACCCACTAAGCACGTGTTTTACTAAGAGGACCCTAAAACAACACATGTTGATGTGACAGTGAAAGCGGATGCTTTCCACTGCATGGGAAGGACAGCTTGCATGATGTTTATTAATGCAGTGCTCATTAGACTCTTGGTAAAACAGTCATCTCGTGGATCTACGTGCAGAAGACTGGACAGAAAGTACATGATCCCAAGTTAAATGTCTTTACTCTGACTAATCTTTTCTCTCCTCTGCCAACACCTCATAAAAAGGTAGACTCTATCCTTTTCAACAAATAAGCTACAAACTCATCAACATCTATTACAAATAGTGATATTATTTGATTGACTTATATTTTCATATTGATAATTAACAATTGTACTAAGGTATAACCATGTTACCTTTTGGTGTCTTCCCTTTTTCCTGAATTTTTAGAAAGCTTTTGTTCCTATGCCAGCCCACAATAAGTTGCTTTCTAGTTACAAGCTTCCAGATTTCCCAAAGTAGTACATTCCTAAATTACATGTACTTCAAGGGCAGAGGTTTTATTTAGTCTTCCCATCTTCACTTAGCCAAAGACTTGTTAGCAACACTAAATTATCAGGCAATGCTGTAAGGAAGTGGTCTGCTTATTGGCTCTACCTTCTTCTCTTCAAGCAATATTTTTCTTCTCATTAAACAACCTCTGGAAATCTGGCAGGTTGACAGCCCTCTAACTGTCAACATCATTCAGCCCTGAAACTGTTTAAGAGTCACTTGCCTCAATAAGAGCACCATCACTTTCCATAGTTTAACACCTTTCCAAAGAGAGAACATCATAAAAGTCTCAACAAACATGGCAGTCTGACCTCCCATGTGAATTTTTGACATTGTGCTTTGGGATTGTATGACTTGTGGGTTTAGAATTACCACCTTTCAGACATTCTTTCATGTTCCTGTTTAGGAACCCTTTTTGTATCAGACTGCTTTAGAAGGAAACACAAGAGTTATTCTTTGCTAAGTAACTGACTCATTAGAGGAATGGAGTTTTATAATTTAGTTACAAAAAAAGGTATGCTAAAAGCAGATGTTTAGGTTTAAGAGGTCCTAATGTATTACTTAAAAGTACAAATTCAGTTCTAGTGTTGCTGATTTGTTTAGCCCACGGGGAACACTAAGGCATGATTTTTGGCCTGCAAGATACCTCCATCCAAGCTCAGATCAAGTATTCTTATCAGAAGCATTTTTGTTCTCTTGAAAAAGCCCTATCGCTTGATTACAGCTTTACTGATAAGTGATTTGTGTGCTACTTGATACTGACAGCTTTTGTGAGGCAGAGGAATCCTGTCCCTGCCTCTGTGCAGAGAGCTTTCTCCAGGCCCCCAGTGTTTCCCGTTGCTAGCTGCTAACATTCCGAAATCCTCTCCAATGAGGTGCAAGTAGTGTATCAGATGAGAGAAGACCCGTGACTTAGAAACATTACAATGCTTTTATTAGCTCATTCCTTAGACATCCTAGCATGTGGCCAGAGGATGTTTTTCTCCAGGGGTACGCTTAACATTGGAACTTCTCCACCTCTTCATTTTCTGTACATTTGCTGCACGTCCTTCAGCATCACCCAAATCCTCTGCTTACCTACTCAGCAGCTTCTCTGTTCAAAAATGCTGTGATTACTCAGCAGTCCAGTGTAGTTTATCATTGCATTTCTAAAACAACACATGGTGTTTCTTTTCTTTTTTTTTGTTTAATCAGTTGTTGCTGTAACTGCTCATATTTAGTCCAGTTCAAAATAGGAAGCAAAAGCCCCAGAGGAATTATTCAAACTTTGCCAGAACTTGGATATTCTACCATCAGTTGTGTGTAACTGGCTAGAAGATTTTTTAAAACCATAGGGTAAAGAGTCAGGTTTTAAAATGGACAACTAAAAATGAAGAAATGGCAAAAAAATGTTCAGTCTTCAAAATGTGTAACACTGGGATTATCCGTAATTGAACTTTTATGCTTTAATACATATGGTATTTTTCTGTATTTATTATTAGATGCTTATCTATCTCAAAGGCTCTTGCACACTGCTTTCTTGACAGCCAAATGCCTGTACTGTTCAGAGGCTTCTGAAAACCACAAGAGACACAATTTGGGGGTAGAAAAGAACCCTTTTATTTCTCGAAATCTTAATCTCTTTTGGCAAAGTTTCTTGGATGCATATGTATATATTTCCATTGTGCACTGTTCAATGGAAAACAATGTCAGAAGTGTGAGTTATAATAGCATCAAAATGTACATGCCAAGACCGGGCCTGGACTTCTTTACTGAATCCACAGTAGAAGCAGCGTTACAAATAGCGACCTGCAGTTGGATGGAGAAAGCTGCGTGTCCTCCTCATCCTCATCTGTCACCCTCAGCGCTACTGCCCGGGTGAAGTGGTGGGGTTAGAAGCCAGTTCTGCCTTGTATAAGGACCTTTTCCAGGTTAGGAGTTTTAAGTGATTAAACCACAAGCAGGAAGTACAGCGTTTGTTAAAAACAGCTGTAAACGTGTGAGAGGCAGCTGCGAGCACGGGTCAAATAGACTAAACAGTAAGAATACATATAAATCCCACAAAGTAAATAATTTTGGTAAGAAAACAAGTGCTGGCTAAAACTGATCCTAATGAAGTCAGAAGTAGACATTGATAGAGAAGGTGTAAAACAACTGGGAGAATCAACAGCTGGACTCCAGCAAAGTAAGTACTGACACCAGAAAGCAAGCTTTAGTTTCTGCTGAATGAGAAACTGTGCATTTGACACAAAGATGGACCAAAGCCAGTTCTCATTTTTGCCTTTTTTATTCCCTCAGCAATTAAGATTAACTTGAACTTCTGTTCAGATCTGAAGAAAACAAACAAAAAAAAATAGCGATTTCACTGAATTTAGGAGACCTCACAAACTTTCTCTTAGAATATTTTGGTCTAAGGAAATTGAACTAAGTACTCTTGGGTCTTTCAGTAGGGGAGCACTCCATCTAAGGGGAACAGCTTCCTGCTGCCGAGATAAAGCAATCGTGTAGCTTACCAATTCACAGCTGCACACGGGCGTTTCGAGTGCAAGTGCACCATGTTCTAGCATTCTTATGTTAGAATTCTTTTCTTTTAAATTTATTTACCCCTTTTTCCTATAGTTGTTCTTTGGATATAATTTAAGCATGTATGAATGCTTAAATTTGGTGCAGGTTGTTCATGCTGTGAGTTCCAGGCCAAATTATGCCTTTGCCTTTGCTGTTCAGAGGAGATGCGTGCATGTAACGCATACGTGTGTGCTTCTGAAAGCACAAAAAACCTGTGTGCTTACCCTTCTCTTAGTTACTGCTTAGTTCACAAATAGCTGGAATATGAGCCTGGGGGTGGGGGAGAGGTTGTAATTCTCAAGATAATAGTATGAATACAAAGATTTAAAATCTGCCCTACTTCTTTCTGAGTGCAGTTTGCTATAGGCAATGACTCTGTTTCTCTATTCAGTTTGCCACTTGACACAGAATTTAAAAACACACGAAATGTCATGAAATGCATTTGGTGGTGGTTATTGTGCGGTCGGTACCTTGCCTTGCAGTGAAGCCAAGCTCTGTCTTTGGAAGAGGAGGGAGAACGTGCCCAGCAGACTTTCACTGCCAGTGGTCTCGGGCATTCCCCTTCCTCTTCTCTGTGTTAAATTTGAGCCTTCAAATCCCTTGAACAGGTAGTAAATTCACAAACAGAGTGTTCAGAAACACTTGGTTGCATTTTACACATTTGTTTGAAATTTTGATAATGGAAAACGTGGGGAGAAAATGACAGAAATCACCACAGCTTTTATATAGGTGCAGTAGTTTTAACAAACTGGTTAAAATAGAGAAGTCAGAAAGAAACATTGTAAGTGAGTGTGTGATGCGTCTGGGTCCAAACCTCTCTTATGTCAAAGGCTACCACAGCACTTTACTGAAACTAAAACAAAATTAATGTGTATTTTGATTAGTTCTTCAAGAATTCGATTGAATTTTCTAAAATAAGACATTTTTTCACTTAAGTTCTCTGTATAACTCATATTTTAGCTAAGGTTCTAACCTAGGAGATTTTAGCTACTGTACTCTTTTGTAATGATGAGTGTCTCAATCAAAATCAAATGGAGTTTACATGGTACATGTTTGATTGGAAACTGAATTCATAACGAGTAATTTTTTTCAATGTCTCCTGTCCTGAGCTTCCTATGTTTTTATTAAGCTTTTAATGAGGATTAAAACATTATAAGAATAACATTTTAACTAATTTACCCGATTTTACCATATCTAGGTTTTAGCTTTGCTTTGGTCTCGTGTCAGTTAAATAAATAAATAAATAATAAAAAGCATTAGTAGAAGACAGCGTTTTGGATTATTTGAATGTTTGGATTGACAATTTGTATTTTTTTAATCTACTATCTCAAGTTTTACTGTAGCTCTAGTACCCTGTGCTCTGTCTGAACTTTTTTATATGAGACTGTGAGCAGCAGTTTTAAGTTAACTCAAGTCAACTGGCAGTAGTTGGGAAGTGGCAGAGCATATTCCTGTCGGATCCGGGGAGCTCCGGTCTGTAACTCTGAGGAAAACAAATCTTTGAAAATCACGAATGCAGAAGCCGAAACTTTCCATGTGCAAATGCTGTTCATGGAAGTTCCTTCTGTTCTAGGTCCCTGGCTTGGGCAGAAGGCGAAATTATGGAGAAACGAATTGGCCAGGAGTCCTGGACACTGCCACACTTGGAGTGAGGGAAGTGACTCAGAGCATGGATTTGCCTGAGCCCAAAGCCCACGCTCCAGCCAAACACCCTCCCCAGCAGGCTGCTGTGTGCTCTGGGCAGGAGCTTCCACTGCAGCAGGGCAGGAGCTTCGGCTGCAGTCGGGCTGGAGCTTCGGCTGCGGTAGGGCAGGAGCTTCGGCTGTGGTAGGGCAGGAGCTTCGGCTGTGGTAGGGCAGGAGCTTCGGCTGCGGTAGGGCTGGAGCTTCGGCTGCAGTAGGGCAGGAGCTTCGGCTGTGGTAGGGCAGGAGCTTCGGCTGTGGTAGGGCTGGAGTTTCGGCTGCGGTAGGGCAGGAGCTTCGGCTGCGGTAGGGCAGGAGCTTCCACTGCAGTAGGGCAGGAGCTTCGTCTGCGGTAGGGCAGGAGCTTCGGCTGTGGTAGGGCTGGAGCTTCGGCTGCGGTAGGGCAGGAGCTTCGGCTGCGGTAGGGCAGGAGCTTCGGCTGCGGTAGGGCAGGAGCTTCCACTGCAGTAGGGCAGGAGCTTCGTCTGCGGTAGGGCAGGAGCTTCGTCTGCGGTAGGGCAGGAGCTTCCACTGCAGCAGGGCAGGAGCTTCGGCTGCGGTAGGGCAGGAGCTTCGGCTGCGGTAGGTCTGGAGCTTCGGCTGCGGTAGGGCAGGAGCTTCCACTGCAGCAGGGCAGGAGCTTCGGCTGCGGTAGGGCTGGAGCTTTGGCTGCGGTAGGGCTGGAGCTTCGGCTGCGGTAGGGCAGGAGCTTTGGCTGTGGTAGTGCTGGAGCTTCGGCTGCGGTAGGGCAGGAGCTTCGGCTGCGGTAGGGCAGGAGCTTCCACTGCGGTAGGGCAGGAGCTTCGGCTGCAGTAGGTCTGGAGCTTCGTCTGCGGTAGGGCTGGAGCTTTGGCTGCGGTAGGGCAGGAGCTTCGGCTGCGGTAGGGCAGGAGCTTCCACTGCAGTAGGGCAGGAGCTTCCGCTGCAGCAGGGCAGGAGCTTCGGCTGCGGTAGGGCAGGAGCTTTGGCTGTGGTAGGGCAGGAGCTTCGGCTGCGGTAGGGCAGGAGCTTCCACTGCGGTAGGGCAGGAGCTTCGGCTGCAGTAGGTCTGGAGCTTTGGCTGCGGTAGGGCTGGAGCTTTGGCTGCGGTAGGGCTGGAGCTTTGGCTGCGGTAGGGCAGGAGCTTCCACTGCAGTAGGGCAGGAGCTTCCGCTGCAGTAGTGCTGGAGCTTCGGCTGCGGTAGGGCAGGAGCTTTGGCTGTGGTAGGCCTGGAGCTTCGGCTGCGGTAGGGCAGGAGCTTTGGCTGTGGTAGGGCAGGAGCTTCGGCTGCGGTAGGGCAGGAGCTTTGGCTGCGGTAGGGCAGGAGCTTCGGCTGCAGTAGGTCTGGAGCTTTGGCTGCGGTAGGGCTGGAGCTTTGGCTGCGGTAGGGCAGGAGCTTCGGCTGCGGTAGGGCAGGAGCTTCCACTGCAGTAGGGCAGGAGCTTCGGCCGCGGTAGGGCTGGAGCTTCGGCTGCGGTAGGGCAGGAGCTTTGGCTGTGGTAGGGCAGGAGCTTCGGCTGCGGTAGGGCAGGAGCTTCCACTGCAGTAGGGCAGGAGCTTCGGCCGCGGTAGTGCTGGAGCTTCGGCTGCGGTAGGGCAGGAGCTTTGGCTGTGGTAGGGCTGGAGCTTCGGCTGCGGTAGGGCAGGAGCTTCGGCTGCGGTAGGCCTTTGGGCAGGTTCTACGAACCTATGTGTCCTGCTAGTAATTGGATGACTTTGAGCTTCTCTTTCCATCTTATTTCTTACAGTAAAATTGGCTATCAAGCAGGTTTTAAGAAATATTATAAGAAATGGGAAGAAAAGTGTCTGTCTAATGCCCTAATACTTCAGTAGACAAAAAGTGATTGTAAAGGATTTTAACATTTGGATTGTTCTTAAGTTAAATACTTTTTAAAATACAGTATTTTGTGGATATGTAAAAATAGACCATCAGTAGCCCAAATAAAAACTGAAGTAGCTTTAACAATAGTTTTAAGTTTCACAGAAAGCTTGTCAAATTATGATGGTATCAAATAATTCAATGATCTCCACCAGACCCTAAAATAATAACAAAAGGCATAGTAGGATACTAGGATACAATTAGAATTTTTTGTAAGGACTAACTTATAGAGAAAATATGGTGAATCAGAATCTAAATTTAATAGAAAGTCACGTTGTTGCTAGCCAATGATTTTTTTCTCTTGCGTGTGCATTTCAAAACAATAATCTAGTCATGTCGAAAAGAAACTGCTAACCTGAGAAGTCAGTTCTGCGATAGGATTGCTTGTTAGCAGAGAAACTTTGTGTTACATTAAAGCACTAACTCAGGCCTGAAATTCCGTATCTGCTATTAAGGCTGCTTGTATTTCCCGGGGCTATCAAAACCTGATTTGCTGGTCATGAGGGCAGAATGACAGAATAAATCTTCATGCCTAAGTGTAATAGAATATTTTTCAAGAGATGCCTTTTTAGACTTCTTGAATGCATATATTCATGTTTGATATTCATGTTGTCAGTTGAGAAGTCTAGAAAAAATTGCCACAGAGGAAAATACTTGGCAATTTTTAAAAGAATGTTGGTGGTCACAGAAACCTTAGTTTCAAATGTACTTATAGAGTAGACATTTCTATCAACTTTGATTTCCTGAAACTCAGATATATACTCTAGGTTACACGTTATAACATAAGCTGAGAGAGTAACGTATTTGCTTGCTCATTTTTTGTGTGTGTCCTGCCATTACCTGAGCACTTACTGTTGGTGTTCACCTAATAGGGCCTAACTGGCGAGATCAGAGTTGTGTTTTCTTTTTAAACTGAGGAACTGAGGCCTAAGAATATCAACAAGAAAATGGCTTATAAAACCACTGAGGCCTGAGTTTCAGTTCAGTGCCGTGTTTTCTCACAGACTTTTTTCTTTACCTAGATGAGATTAAAACATAAATTGTTAGGCAGCAAGAAGCAGTAGCTCTGATTCAGTAATTCAATTATAGAATCAGTTTCTTTCAGATATAATACTATTCCATAAAGAAACAAAAACAGCTTTTAGGGTTCTCTATGCATGTAAACAGAAGCATGTAAAGCATGTAAACAGAAGCATCTCGAACTTGGAAGGGTAAGTCTGAATTTATGTGTTAATTTAATCTAGGCAAAAAATGTAACATGGTGCATTATCCACCAAAGATGTAAAAGCTGAGTGTATAAACTGCATTAGAACTGACATTTATGTTGTTAGTGATATTTCAAAAGCTACCCTTGCTTGCAAACTGCCATGCCATATTTTGCTGGAAACTGCATTTGGTTATCTTTAGGAATTCTATATATTTGAAGGAAACAGTATGAAGAATGTCATCAAGAGGAGGCAAATCTGTATTTCAGAAGCCTACTATGATTGCTGAAAATACCTAGGCTCAATTGGTAGAAATTGGACAAAGTCGAAGCTGTCAAGTAAGACATCATTATATATCAGGTTGCAAATGGGAACTAGAACCAATATACTTACACAAGCATTATCTGAAAACTTCCAAGAACTAGCCAGCCTCTTCAAAACTGCAAAAAAAAAGATGAATTTTAAACTATAGTTCAGCTTATGCAGAAACCAAATAGTTCATAGGCTCTCAAAGTCAGAGGTAAAAGTCTAGCCCAACTGAAAGGTGTGTGAGAATATGGGATCAGACATATTCAGGGCCCAGCTCAACGACGAGCATGATGCTGCCACAAAGGAGCTTCAGGCCTCAATTAGTGCAGTCCCAAAATGTGGAACCACTTTTACAGAAAGATTGTCGCTATACCAACTATATATTTTTTAAACAAGTAGGTCTTTGTACAGTTTTCGTAATTAGTGAATATCTAACAGTATAATTTGAATATATATCCTTAGTTGCCATTTTAAGAAGAGAAATACATTTTTCACCTAACATGAACATTTGAAGGAAGGTGTATGTGGGAAATGTGTGTGGGAGTATGTATGTCCTTGACACCATTCGAAGTGGACCGGAATACACTGGTGTGCTGAGCATGCACACCCCAGGGTTAGGCAATTAAATGAAATAACGTCTAAAGGGAATTTTCTCTCCTAAGATCTCCATTTTGCTGTACATTATAGCTCCCGAGCTATTCAGCAGTGGCTGAGCTCCAGGAAAGCCGAGCTGAGCCCGGGGTGCTCCCTGGAGATCCGGTTGTGAGCCCTGGTGGAGAGGGGCAGAGAGGGAGGGAGAAACGTGATGACTTTGTTGGTTCCTTTCCACTCTGTTCCTGGCACCTGATCGCACGATCAGAGCAGAGCTGCCGGCACTTTGGCCTTTCTTTGATGGAGGCAGCAGTTTAAAATAACAATTGCTTTCAGACCCAGCTGGTTTTGAAACGCGGTTCAGATAATCTTTGTTGCCTCCCGCTGCTGCTCTCTCCTGGGAGTGACTTTTCCTGCAGGTTTGCCGTTACCTTGTACAAGGTACCTACACATGTAGGTAAGCCAATAACACTGATCACCACAACAAATACGCGAACAGTGCAGTGTATGAGGTTTCAATCATGTGGATTGTTTTGCATTACCAAACTTGATGCATCTCCCTCAAATGATTCTCTAAGAAACTCCTGGCTCACTGTGAGATTCCGAGGAAGAGGCCGCACGTCCTAGCCAGGAACTAAACTCAAGATCATCATTTTTTTTTTTCCACTTATTTAAATGGGAAGACTGAAACCAAACTGTTACCAAATACTGAAAAATAAATTTTGGGGTAGAAAATGGTTTGAACATAGTTTCTGCAAATGATGAGAGAATAGTCTATGAGAAAACTGAGGCTGACTTATTGTTTACTTTTCAGTTCACATTGCATTATTTTCATACCTACTATTTTAGTAGTTGAAAGACAATGCTCATAAGTATATAAAGTTCTATATATGGAAGAAAATGTCCACTTTGTAAAGATATTTAAAAAGTATCAATTAACTTCAGTAATGTCTCTCCTTTTTCAAAAATAACTGAGTATGACTGCATGTAGTGCACTTTGAATCAGCAAAGAGAAGATTTTTTTTTCTATAAATAGACTGTTGCATTTGATGTTACTTTTCCTACTCAAAGTAATTATGCAGAAGGTGATTTTGCTTTATGCTAAAATTAACCACTTTACCTTGAAACATGCAACTGCTAAATTAAAATCTATACTTTCTCAGACACTTATATCTGTATTTATATGCTAAAATATGAGAAATGTATTCTTGATATCTGTCTGCTAATGCAATTTCCACTGAAAGCAGGAATAAATTTTTGTGTATGCTGGAGCAGAGCAGAATCCAAAAATCTTAGGAACAATAAGCCGCACTAGAACAGGTATTTTCTTTTTATAACTAATATGTCTAACTAGAAGTGAAATATAAGTTGAATGCCAATTTTTTTACCTCAGATGAAGCCAAGGCAAAATAATTTTGAGTGTTGTTATGAGTTAGGGGTCATGTGTTGAAGTAGCAACAGAGCTACTTTGCTGCTGTGTGAAACTGTAGCTGCATTTCAGTAGCTTTTCAGCTTGCAGCACCCACAGTGGGTATTCTGTATTTCCTTCTTCCAAATATGCAGATTTGTAGCAATGCATGATTCATCTCTGACTAGTTGTTTATACTTGTTGTAATAGTAAAAGAAAAACAAAATACTTTTATTTACAAATTTGCAGTTCTTGAAGCCTCTGGTTCACATTTTTACACAACCTAATAGCTGTATGACATCTGGGATGGTGTTTCCTGTCCTGAGGGCAGCTGAGGAAAAGCCAAGGAGAGCAGAGATTATTTTAAGACTAGCAATGTCCATGTAGAATACCCAGCAGTGGTCCTCACATGGAGAAGAGAAATTGATGATAAACAAACAGTGACTGAATCTTATTCAAATACTCAAATGAATTTGAAACAGTTTTTATTTTGTCAAGTTGTTTAAAGATGAGAGGAATAAGTGGACTGTCTTTGCAACACAAAACTGCAATTTCAGCCAGTCTGCACAAATACTTCTGAAAAGCCAGAAGACCAAACAAATCACTTTTAAAAAAAAGTGTTCTGTAATCATCCTTTAGCTATTTAAAATCAGACAGGAATCAGTTTCAATTTCAGTTAAAAAAATAAGATGATCTAATTGCTTCTAAGGACATGTTTTTATAGTATATGTTTTTATTTATTTCTTGGAAAATATATAGTGAATGGACAGCGAGGTATTTTGAAACCTCCTGTTTTTAAATGAGTCAGAATAAATGTACAAAGATGTTACCACGTGATGCTTTGCCTTTTACCGGACGTACACATATGAAAATACAGTAGACGTATGTATAAAGGGGAGTATAAAGCTTCTGTAAAATGTAATGTGACAACTCAATAGCAAGATACAGCATTTGAGAATAAAACCTTTATATAAGGTGAAAGGCATCCAAAAGACGGTATCGTGCACTCGCCTAAACTAGTGAAGACTTGATGCCGACAGGTCGGATCAGGGGCCTGGGCTCCTTTTTCCCGTGCGACTCCGGCTGCGATAGGGCAGACCCGTGTGCTGCACGAGCGCGTCCCGCGGGGCTGCAAAGCGCGGAGGGCTCAAGCACGGGTGAAACGTCCCTGCTGTGTGCCCGGGAGCTCGTGGACAGCCTTGCTTTACAGTCACAACCTGTGTACTTGCTACCCTCGTCCGCCTGTTTGCCGTTTTGCCTCTGAGCGCTGTTGCACTGGGTGCTGTTTTAGCGTCCGGTCGTGAACGTAGCTGCTTCCATGGTTACTTTTCAGCTGGTAAGGTCAGGTTTACGAATGGAAGATACCCTTCATACCAGCTCCCAGTTATTTTTTTGCTCTGTTTTCAGTTTCTTTAGGAAGATGGAATTTGAGTAGGGTATGCTATAAAAGAAGCCATTTAGTAAGCCTTCACTTTGTCCTTTTTGGTGGTTATTGAGAGCAAATGATGGTGATTTAAAGGTCAATGAAAACTGGTTTAAATGAGACTATTATCTAAAATGCTGGATTTCTTCCATGTTCCAGTGAGCCAGGGCAGCACCACTCACTGAAGTGAACAGAAGGATAGGGACCTCACTTGTCTGAGTATTTCGCACTTTCTAAGTAACATTTAAGTTATTTTTGAGAACATCTTTAGCGTAGCAAGATCCCTGGTAGATACATGGCTGATGATGCTTATTGGTGCTGCTTAACGCAGTTAATAGCATAAAATAAAACAAACAAGAATGCTATTCAAGCAGAACAGCAGGGTTTCTTTTTTTTTTCTGTCTTAAAAATGAATGTGGCCAGCTCTGGTAAACTGTTCTCTCATTCCGACTCTTCAAATAGCTCTATTTGCGTCTATCAGAGTGGACGTGATGAAGTTATTTATTGAGCCGCTGTCGGAGGAATTTAAGTAGCTCCTGGAGCAGAACCTTTCTGACTCCTACAATCAGTTTTTCTCAGAGTCTGCCTTTTCCTTTTCAAACAAACATGTCCCATTTGCAGTCATGTCACTGTGATTAAGCAACAGATAATAAAAATTGAGTGTCTGGTTGAGTGGTATTTTAGGAACACAGTTAAAATGTCAAATTAATTTTTCACAAAATTATATAAAGGAGATTTGTCTTGATTTTAATCTACTATCTTGCTATATAAAAAGAATGTTTCCTTACAGTCACAATATTTAAAGCATAATGTGGCTTCTATAAAGGAGGTGAGGCAGTAACTGAAAATGTACTCTCAGCTAGGTATTCAACAGTGAGAGCGTTTTTTAATTCATGCAAAAAGCTTGCAATGACAAGTCCATGAAACGTTGCTTTGGCAGTAAAGCATTCTTAATTTTTATTTGACATAGTTTGCATTTCACATTATGGTGTCCAAAGGCAGGCAGAGAATTTTGAACTATACAGCAAAAGAGACTACCTGCTTTACCTACCACATAAGCTGCTCACTTTTAAAATACTTTGGTGTAAGGCTTGTAATGCTTTACCCGGGTTATTTTTACAATAAAACATGTACTGTCTTGAATGAGAGCAGCACACTTCGTTGTGTTGATTTTTGTTCTACATATATTGTGCATGTGTTCTTTGCACAGTCATGGAGCCTGAGTTTATGCAGTTGGCACTTGCATAAAGGAAAGGCAACATGTTTCCAGCAAGAGGGGGACCCTTCGCAAATCTTGGTGCTCTTGAAGCAGCCGTGTAGAGATTGCTTTGCTAGCAAGAATCAGCCTCGCAGAGGGCTGAGTGAGTCCACGTGTGCTGGAGAAAAGCAACAGGGCAGGATCCCACGTTTTTTCTCTACATTTCTCTACATTTCTCCGCGCTTTTCTCTACATTTCTCATCCGCCTTCTACAAATGTAGAATCTATGTATTTTGTTACATATGTAAAATCTATGGTGCCTGCCGGCTCTGGAGCAGCTCTCAGGCAGCGAGGGCCTGAAGTTGGGTTTCTCAACAGCCCCAGGTATATTTGCAAGTCTCCTGGTGCATTCCCACGTTTTACTCCCCTGAGCATGATACTTTATTTTCTGAGCTCCCTATTCACTTGAGGTTATATTTGCAAAGGACTGATTTGCAGCTGTGATCTTTAAGGTTATGTTCATCACTTTTCTGCTCTCTAAGGCTATATTTATTTACATGGTAAATAATAATTAAATTAGATAAATTAGATATTAGATAAATATAGACTGTAACATTGGGTAGGTGCTCTGAATGAAGGTCTCTACCTTTTATTTTTTATTTTAATTTTATATATTTTTATTTATTTTTAAGTTCTATTTTCAACTGTAGTAACTGTTAAAACAACCCACATTTGAACAGGAATTCATAAATAGCTTTGTCAGACCTGGACACTTGCAGGAGTGCTACTCTGGCTGCCATCAGTGGATACAGTGTTTTCAAAGGAAACAGTGTTTTCAAAAACAAGCCTTAAAATAAGAATAAATACTCATTTGCTCAGTTCCTATATCTGAAGATTGTGTTCAGACCTACCACATCAGCATTTCTTCTTTACAGTGATTATGACTGTGATTATATGTACTATATATTTTTTATTTTAAATCTCTCCCTACACTTCTGTGCCAAATGCAGCTTTTGAGTCGCTATAAAAATTTAGAGATGCATCTATTATTCTTTTAAGATTAACTAAGTGAAGTTGGCAGATACTATTGTCTGTCTTCCAGAATACTTTAAGTTAATTTCTTTTCAAAGTAACTATATATAACTGGTAATTTATGAAACCATATTCCAAACATGAACTAACATGTAGTAGTTAAAAACTTGCATCTTTCTTTGTAAGAAATTTCTTTGTTAATATTTTGCATTCTGTTGTCTTTCATATACTGCTGCTACATACCAGTTTTATGAAATTTATCTTATGCATAAGCAACTTTAGTGTTAAAAGGCAATGTGCACTGTTCTCTTAATGCTGCTTTTCCCATTTTTGGACTAGTGACCTGAGTGTCGCTTGAGAAAGGAACCTGGTGTGGTACGATGCAATTAAGAGTTTGGGTAAATTTTATAGGCTCACAGAAGGGCTGTTGAGCAGTTACAATTAGAAAGGCCATTATTTCTTTGTAAAAAAAAATGCATGCCAATATTTTGGGCAAATATAAGTACCTATAATGCAATATTTGTGTTATGTTGCTCCATGTGTATGATTTTGATACAAATAGGAGTAGATTTCAACAGAGGAGCTAGGGGAGTAGCTTGCCTCTGTCTAGCAAAGTCCAGGAGTTTGGGAAAGTGCAGGCTCAGAAACTAATCTGAAGCCTCTGCCTAAGATTTATTATTACAATTATTATTTTAAAGGTTGTTGATTTAGGCTGCATGAGGAAGTTAAGTCACCTCTATTATAATTCTGTATACAGTTAATAATTCAAATACTGTTTTTGAATTTGTAGGGTTGTGAGAAAAGTTTGAACTCTTTTTGTTGAAAAATGCCTGGCATTTTCTGAGACATGTTAAAGTATCTCCTGTTATTATAAGAGGGGGGAAAAAGCAATCATTCTGTTTCTGTGACACATTTTTTTAGACTATACTTTAATTAAAAAAAGGCAAATAATTTGCTGGAGAAACATTATTTCCTTTAAGCATGATAAACAAATACTCCATTTAGTTCTGTTTACTTCATTCTAATATAACAGAGCCAAATTATGTGAACTGTCTTCTACAGCGTATGAACTTGTGGTCCAAAATAGATCCTCTCCTTCTTAGAGCCACTAGATGCCCTGGTGTGGATCTGGCTCATACAGAGCTCTGATTTTGCTGTTGTTGTGGCAAGAAGAAAGGTGGTACTTGACTATTCCTGACTTGCAGTTTCACAGATCTTCTGGCTGTTTGAAATGTGTTTGTGCATGCGTGTTCCCATGTGCTCCATCGCACAGATCGACGTCGCAGCAGGTTCGAGGTCTACGCTTGAAGACCGATCTGCTGTTTTGAGTGAGATTTAATTCAGTATTTTGTCAATTGGCCTTTTAAGCCTCAGCGGTCTTGATGTCTTGCCCTGCAAGAGACACTAATATGTGTAACTGAGGTGTCATAGGAACAATTCTCGTAGAAAGGAGCACAGTGTGTTAAGAAACCTTTATATGCTTTTTCAGTGAGTTTGCAACCTTAGGCTGCCCTTAAAATGTGTACAAGAGCTCATTCCTGTTCCCCACAAATTCCTTTTTTATTAGATACCCAAACCACAGGAACATGTTCATACTGAAAAACAAGCAGAAACTATTTTTACTCAGCCTTTTTTTATTTTATTTTTTAATAAAAGCAAATCTAAACACTTTTTTCCCCCCTAAATTCTGCATCTTCACCCATCAACTGTAGCTCTTACTTCTGGGCGTAGACCTTCTTAATGTATTAATCCAATATAAGCCGTGTAGTGGGTACATACAATGTTTTGTGCCTTGGCATCGTTGGCATTGATTGGCTCCTTTCTCAAGACTCTTCCTAGCTGTGCTATCCCAGAAGCAAAAAACAACTGTAATGTCATTGACCGAGAATTTCAGCACCTGGAACAAAATGCTGCCAAGTGCCATCTCTGTTTTGTCAGTGATTCTGTAGTCTGTACCTGTGCTCTGTGTGAAATGGTGCAAGTTACTGATTCTTCACGAGGCTAAGTCCCACATCAGTCAAGCTTGTTGATCAAAGGGACATAAAAGATAAAATTTGATTGCTGTAGGGATGCAAGTGAAATCATTCAAGGCAGGTTCCTTGGAGTAGCCTTCCTGGGACTCCAGCCCATCAACACAGGGCTCACCAAGCTTTTGCAGGGAGAGTAAGTTGGAGACGGGCCTGCTTTGAATGCACACACTGAGCTCAGAGTGACTGCAAGCAAAGACCTGCAATGTCTACTTTCTGATTTTGGCCCATAAAGTTTGAGTGTAAAATTGGTAATAATTATATTTCCTGTGGAAATAAAGTGGTGCAAGAAGATAACGCTATCAGACAGTTGTGTTGGGGAGCCCCCATAGGATGGAGAAGAGATTTTCCTAAACCTGAATGGGAGTATAGTGTGGTGGACCTGTTCAGTCACCCAGACTCGTAACCTTCTGAGGTCTTGAACTTCAACCCACTTCACTGTGGTCCTAATGAAGGTAAAAATCTTGTAATAATGACATTTCATCTAAATGCAGTTGTGCGTAGCTGTTTTAAGTGAACACATGGGTTTTGATTACTCTTTTAGGACATTTTTTTCTTGAGATGATATCTTTTACTGTGATTAAGACTAATGTCCTTTAAAAAACTATTTAATGTTGCTTATAAGGAGACTGGGGGGGTTTAATATATGCAAATCTATGCTAGCATATAAAGTGAAGCCATAAATATTAGTGGTGTTAAGTGTAACTCATGATGGTCATGTGCAGGTAAACTTTCTTTTGGAGAGAGGCTTGGAAATAGTGGGGTACTCGTGTCAGTTTGTGTCAGGCTGTCCCCATGATCCACTTTAGCAAGTGCAGCTGGACCTAGCATGGTCTCTGGGATGAGAAGAACATATAGTACTACCTTTAAGTGGCTGTCTGCAGGCAGAGTTGTCAGCGCTTTCTGTTCTAGCAGTTTAGGCTGAATATTCTTGTGGCCACTTAAACCACTGTGGCTCTTACAGCTCTGTAAAGCCGATGTTCCCCAAAGGCTGCATGACAACATCGATTCTCGCAGACAAAACACTAAGAGAAAAGTGTTTTAGTGAAAGAAGTGAAAGATGACGAAAAGAGATTCAGATAAAAGAATAAATGATGAGGAAATTGGACCCTGAAAACCGGGGATATCTTGTCACTCAGGACAATGTTTCCAGAAATGTGTTACTAATGTATGGAAAGAATGGAGGGAGGCGGGAATGAAATGGGAATGAAAGGGAATGAAATGCTTTAGACATGACTCTGTTTACACTTTAACCCCTATTTTTCATTGTTTTTTGAATGTGATCCTGCTTGGACAGATTTCTGCAATAGGCTCTGAATACTTTTTCAAAGGTCCTTACAAATGTTCGTACAAAATTCTTTCTTGAGCAGCCACGCTGCATTTATTTTCCTGTGCAGTGGAATTTATTCCATGGAGACCTTTCTCCCTAGTTGGCAAAAGAAGAGGTCACTTAACCACACTGGGCTGGACTCTGGCTTTTTAGAAAATCAATACAAAATCTTGCTTCATTTAACACTAATCTAGTAGGTCCGTGTCAGTAGAAGGAAGGGAGGAGAGAAAGACAAGGGTGATGTCTCTAGCTAGCTCTTCTTTTAAACTTTCCATTTTCATTAGCATGCTCATCTCTTCAGATCAGCTATTTCTGAGGCCAGCATTTTGATAGGATGTATTTATGATTTATGTGAATAGTTTATATGGTATTTTGTAAAATAATGTATAATGCATCAGAAAGGAAGCATTTATGTTTTTTTCTGCATCGCTTATTTACAGTATTTCATTGTTAGGGCCTTCTTTTTTAAGTAACTGAGTTGCAATTAGAAAAGCTTGCAGTCTGTAAATACCAGAGCTTCTCATAAATGCTGTAAATATGAAACCTCCCACTCACAGGCTCTGTATTTTGCCACTGGGATGGTGGAAATCTTTTACTGGAGGGTGTTACTTAGGAAGGGCTGACATAATCATTGAGGAGGGAGCATTTGCTCTGAGCATGGAGAAAGGAAGCAGCTTTCTCAGCCGAAGGGGAACAGAGGATTCCCAGTGCTGGAACGAGACATTAAACCAAATGTGAACAACTAAAATAACCTATCCACAAATGGTGGCTCTTTTTTTTTTTTTTTTAACCTTTATATAGTATGCATATATGTTTCTTTTCGAACATGACAGTCTCTATCATGCTTCAGGTTGGAGTTCATGTTTCTTAATCACTTGCTTTAAGACTAAGAAATATTTGGATAAATTGCCACAGAGCACTGTCTTTCTTTTTCCAAAAGAACAAAACAATTTCAAGTGTATGTTTTAATGTTGTATATCAAAGAGGGAAAGAAGATGGTTGCAAATTAAGTGCATTTTTCATTTACGAATTGATATAATTTTGGACTCATTTTGATATCTTGACTAATATACTCTTTAACGATGTGGGAATTTTTTGCTTGTCTTGGAATACTTGCAATCCTGTCTGGCAAGCGTTTCCTTGAGTCATTAATTTTCCTTAAGGTTGACCTACATGGACCTGCACACACTTCCATGAATATGATGAGTGGAGATACAGCAGTAGACTTAGATTTAAGGGTTTTTTTCTACACTTTTCTCTAGTTCTTATTCTATATAGGTGCATGAAATGTTTTAGAATAATTCCAAAGGACACCTCTTTGTAAGTACTGGTGAAAAGTTCATTTAAAAGAAGTCATTGTTGGCCTGCACTTCTGAAGTGTCACTTTGCCTGTGTGTTTTAAAGAAACTGGATGTGCTAGGAGAATTTTTTTCCACTGTCTCAAATGAGAGGTGTAGATAAGATACAGAAATAAATTAAGTGGACCTGGGTTATATATCTGCTGTGTCAAGAATAATAAACAAAGAACAAAAAGTTGATGAGTAGGACAAGATATTACATTGATTTTGTTTCTGTAAAAATGTAAAAATAAATAAGATTTTTTTTGATATTTTGCTTTAAACTCTATGTATGAGTGGAAAAATTTAAAAATAACTCTTCTAAGCAAAAATTCAGTACACTGAACACTATATGCTATGCTATATATTTTGAAACCAAAGGGATTTTTATATAGACAAGATCACTTCCCATTTTTCTGTATCTTGATTTAATAACTAAATAGACAAACTGTTTTCTAA
Organism: Tinamus guttatus; assembly: GCF_059628265.1. Taxonomy (NCBI): domain Eukaryota; kingdom Metazoa; phylum Chordata; class Aves; order Tinamiformes; family Tinamidae; genus Tinamus; species Tinamus guttatus. Next base: position 335,401 of record NW_028288619.1, read on the forward strand.
ATGCATAATTTGATGCTCCACCCCCCCCCAAAAAAAAAAACGTTATGTAAAAATAATATATGAGGTATTTCAGTTCTGACTCATAGATTAAAACTTGGGACTATTTCTGTGTATAACCTTTAGCATTGCATGGGCAGTGACTGATATAAGATTAGCACATGTTCTGTGGTCAGGAACAATTAACCAATATATTTGTTAACATGAAATGTATTTTGATAGATCTAATGCATTTTGCCCTCTAGTTTCAAGTGCTCAGTGATCTTCAAAACTGAACTTAATCACTAGAAATGAACCTTACGTGATTCTTATCACTCAATGAAGCTTTACTGAGTTACATTTGCCCTAACTTCTATGAAATGCAGGTCTGTAATACACTCATTTTTTACGAAATGGAGCAGTTATTATTGAATGGAATCTGTTTACTTTGGAAATGTTAACCTTAAATTAATTCGTTATTTAAATAACTTATTCAAACTTTTTTTTCCAGAGGACTTTTTATCACTATCCATGACCGAGGACACATTGCTACAATGCTTAAGTCCTGGCCAGAAAGTGTCATCAAGGTAAATTCAGTTTAATTTGCATGACAAAGTTGACAGTGGTTTGGATGGATGCTATTGAGGTGTTTCGATGAGTATTTCTTTCTTTTTTAAAAAAACAAATGTATTATCCCAATTAGATGAGATATTATTAATTGTATTTCAGTGATTTCTTAGCTTATTTTTAATAGAAACAATGTTGATGCAGCTACAGTTTGAGGCTTCTAAACTGCTATTTGTTTTGCAATTAAGCATCCTTTATTGTGTTACTGATTCAACTACATCGCCTGTTATACAGTCAAAAAAAAAAGAACATTTTTTGCTGCGTTTGGATTAATAACTCCCCAAATACGTTACCCAATGAGCACTCTCACAAAATATTAAATTTGCAACTAAGACTGCTTGTCACGGGCTATGACAAGGAAATTATTGTATTGTCGGATGCTTCCCACACTGAGCCTTGAGGGCAGATGCCAGAATGCTGACTAACATGACCTGTACCAGCAGCTGCGTTCGGGAAATAAGCATTGCTGCAAATAAGGATTTTCTTTTTCTGTTCTTTGTATTTATCTTCTTGTTTGCATTACTCTTCAGCCTGTCAGGAGGCTGTAATGTCACATTGGACAGAAGGGAGGGGAGTTGGGAGGGCTCGTCGGGGACAGAGCTGGCAGCAAGGTCACTGCAGCCCCGAGCGTGGCTCTGCCCAGCACAACCCGCTGCCTCCCCAGCGCTCCTGGAGCTGTTAGTACTGGCATTTGGCTGTGAGGAAGAAGAGCAGGAAGATTCTTATTTACAAAAAATCCATACCCAATCACAGAATCACAGAATGGTTGAGGTTGGAAGGGACCTCTAGAGATCATCTAGTCCAACCCCCCTGCTCCAGCAGGGACACCCAGAGCACGTGGCACAGGGTGGTATCCAGGTGGGTTTTGAAGATCTCCAGAGAAGGAGACTCCACAACCTCCCTGAGCAGCCTGTTCCAGGGCTCTGTCACTCCTCACATGGAGATGGATCTTCCTCTGCTTCAATTTATGCCCATTACCCCTCCCCTGTCACTGGCCACCACCGAGAAGAGTTTGGCCCCATCTTCTTTGCATTCTTCCCTCAGGTATTTGTGCGCATTGATCAGATCCCCTCTCAGTCTTCTCCTCTCCAGGCCCAGCTTGCTTAGTCTTTCCTCATACAATAGACGCTCCAGTCCCTTAATCATCTTCGTTGCTGTAATCAGTATATGGAATTTTGAAATACATACAGACTTTGCCCTCCCTCAACCCTTCCAGCAAGTTAGAAAAGAAAATGCATGTTGTTGGCACTAGCCATTGTAAATTTTTAACAGCTTCTCCTGCATTTTTTGTTGACGGTAGAAATGTTAATGCAAGAGTTTGACATTTTGGCTCAAGTTAGGGCATTGCTTTTGCTGCCCATTACTTAGAAAACTTTTCTTTTTAGTACAGTTTTGTGGATTTTACTGCATTCGTGTATTTCCATAAGTGAAAACACATACTTCCTCATATGTACAAATACGATGAAATCTTTATCTAGTGAAGTATGTTATTTGCTCAAAGGAAGAAGAAATACGTATTTTTAGAAGGGCAAAAACCAAGTGGCTGCAGACAGCCCTGTCAAAGGCCAGTAGTAATAGAGGCCTTTGGTTCTGCTGAAAACAGTTAGGGCAAAACCCAGGAGTGCCGGGTTGTTCTTTGTTAGGCAGAAAATAGGCAACTTGCTGTTCCCGTCCTATTCTGTTTTGATACTGTTGACAGAAAATGTAAGAGGGAACAATGCCAGTTCCCTTGTAATGTAATACTAAATACCTCCCGTGTGTATTCTTAAATGTTTTTACATGGGGTTCCCATTAACAGTCAAGCAAAGGTTGGAAATAGAGGAACAAAAACACAGTGAACTATAATAAAACAATTCAGGGCATTTCTTCTATTATCAACTAATTTGTACTCATTAACATTTTAAAATTAAAAAGTACAAGAAGAAGATAAAATGCTCGGTACATACTAGTATCTTGTTAGCAAAGAAATGATTTTTACAGTGTTTTTATTTCTTCCTCCAGGCTATTGTGGTGACAGATGGAGAACGTATTCTAGGTCTTGGAGACCTTGGCTGTTATGGAATGGGCATCCCGGTTGGTAAACTGGCACTTTATACAGCATGTGGAGGAGTAAAACCTCATGAGTGTCTACCAGTAATGCTGGATGTGGGAACGGATAATGAGGTAAATACTTTTATGAGCTGTAGCGAGCTGTTTTAAGAATAGTCATATTAAAAGTTGTTTTTCTTTGTTCTCATGCTGTCTTTGATAATGTAGAGATTCATGAGTGTTACGGAAAAAGTCTTACCCTAATACACAGTGTGGATATTCTCCGCCTAGTGCATCTTGTAGACATGCTTTGTAAGGGTCGAGCAGTTAGGGAGACTGTTCTCTGTGGGAAATGTGTTGCATCCATTGCAAGTGCTACAAAGTACTAATGTATTTCAGGATGAAGGGAGACATTATAGTTAAAAGTATAATTCAAGGCAGCATTCCTTCTCTCTTTCTGCTGAAGAATTTTTCTGCAGTGGTTTCAGATGTGATTTCTCTGCCTCAGTTTTGGGGGAGAGTTTGAAGCTGTAGCCTGATCTGTGCCGGGAATGCACATCTATGTACTTCAGCTGTATATTGACTTCAGCTGTAGAAAGCGCAGTCATGCTATGATTTTTCCCCAAATGAATTCCTAGTGCTTGAAGTAAGTAGACCTTATCCTGTATAATTTGGCTTCTCATTTGTATGAAACAGAGAATTTAAAGAGAGAGCTATCCGTTGAAAAATGGCTTTGTTATTTCCAGGCCGCACAGGATTACTGGTTGAGAACTGCTTGGCCCTGTTCTTCTCCTTCTTTTTTTTTATTTTTTGCTGAAAGAAAACTTGAATTAGCAAGACTGAATGATGTTACCCACAAACAAAATATCATGAGTAAAGTCATCATGATCTAACACAAGTAAACAAATTCTAGACTAAAAATGGGACAAGCATTAAAATTTGTGTGCATTACCACATAAATGTATCAGAGCTGAATAAAAAAGAATCATCAGAGCTAAATAAAGCACACCCCTACCAGTAAATTTATCTGGGACTTCTGGGTTGTTGAGCTGGGAACATCCGTTTCTATCCTTGCCCCAGTGGTGTAATCTAGACAGTACATCATGAAAGCACTAATAAACTCAGAAATAGTCTGCCACCTTCCCTCTCTGAGCCCCTGCTAAATCCCCTTCTGAAAGGGGACTGACTCCCTTGTGGGACATAACTGAAGAGCTTCGTGCAGCTAGGCCACTTATTTCATCTAATGCTGAATGGATCTAAGCAGTTAATCACATCAGCTACTTTTGCTACATTTTCTTTGATGTTTACTTCTATGCCCTGGTTTCCTTATCAGTTTTATTTTTAATGGGGCATTATATTCTTTAAATATCAAATGCATAGAAATACACATACCAAAATAAAGCATCCGTGTACCTCAGTTTAAACTAAGTTTGAACAAGTATGAGGCTGGGTAAAGAGCTTTTGTTGTTGTTTTTTCTACTACAGATGCAAGAGACTGTGTTAGTATAAGGATGAGTGCCATTTATGTCCTTGTGGGTTTTGGCAGCGGTGAGGTGGGATCAGGGCTCTGCCTCACAGCTGCGCTGTGGCCTGTTCCAGAGTCGGCACAACCGTGCGCTTAGGCTCGGGCTGAGCTGCATTTGGATAAGTAGATGGTTCATTTGCTTCTTCCAGTGGGTCCTGGGTGCTCCTGTGCGTGAGCAGTTATCACAGGGGAGCTGGAGCTGGGAATGAGACCTCTGGGTTGTGCTATTGATGGTTTGGGCTCCATGGCCGTTGCACTTGATGGGCCTGAGCACAGCGTGTCCGCTGATATTCCGTGGCAGGGACACCTGGCAGCTGTGCTCGGTGTCAGGCAGGGATCGCGGGGCACCAGCTCCCTTCTCTTCAACCCTCTCCCACCCTTCCCATCCCCTGCAGCTCATTCCTGCTGCCTCCTTCTTGCTGGTGCTTGCAAGGCCAGGTCATGAGGCACTTGAGGGAACCGAAACGGCCAAAACCTGAGCCCTTTTTTTTGCTGGCATATTAGGTCAAGCGGCTGTGCAATTGCACCATAATTCCTAAACCTAAGATCTAAACCTTTTTGACAAATGACTGTATTTTTTATTCTGTGTTCTCCTATTCAGAAGAGGATTTTCCATACGAATATATAATAGAAATCACTCTCATGAGCACATACAAATAATTTTGCTAAACGTATTTTTTTTTGAAATGTGCAGATGTTTTCCATTTACATTAGTTCCTTTTCCTTTTCTGTGGGGGACTCAATGACTACTTTAAAATCAGTTTTAAAATATGTGTTTTGGCAGCCATAATGCTGTTGCACACAACCTGCAAATTCTCCGGAATGATTAAATCTAACTGTAAAGCAGATTGCAAGAAAAAAGTCACAAATTCTCATCCTGTATTGTTTTGTTGTGTTCAGGATCTGAACCAAAATCTCTGAGCAGCTATTCACACAAATTTTGGCAAGTATTAAATGCTTCCTTGCTGTTAGTTTTAGCAAAGGTATTTTTAGTTGTGGTGTTGTTCCATTGCTCATAACACCAAGGAATGAGTAGAGAAACAAATAAAGTGTTTTTATACAGTTGTCTAGATAATAATCAAGAGAAATGGGAATTGCTTGCTTATGAGTAAAAACTGACCTAGTTGAAAGACTTTGCATGACTGAATCTGTAAACTACTCAATATAATCAATGTAGAAATGACTGAGTGTCCAAAAGGAGTGGTGCTGGCCACTTCCAAAAATAATATTCGTGTTTTTAAGTCATAGACAAATTGGAGGCAAGTTATCTTAACTGTTAGGATATTTTTATCCAAATATTTAAAACATTTTTATGTATATATGTATAAAACTTATATAGAGAATAACTAGGTAATCATTTGGAGTATTTTAGATGATGAAAATCTCAGTAAAAACTGTGGCTTAACCAGTAGCCCTGGATTTGTTGGGTCCGCAGCAGGGCTTCCTTCTCAGGTGGGATTTCAATCCAAACGAAGTGAACTCATGGGTCAGTTTCAGTAACGTCAGGGGAAATCCTGAGGTCATGTGACTAATGGGGACATTCATGTGCCTTTCAACTGCATGTTAATCTCCTTGCAATGGCTAAAGAAAGTGATTGCAGAAGAGAAAACGAATGTTGACAAGGCACAAACAGTTATTAATTAGATTAATGTAGACCTACCTGAAACACACATACTCAGTACTGTAAATTTTAAAATAAACATTTAATTAATAGTACTATATTAAAATAAGGGCCTTTTTATTTTAAAAAACGCCTTGTTGCTTTAGCCTGACATAACCTTAGGTAAAATATTGGAATGGTTAGTTGTCAGAAAAGGTTTGAGTGATCAAAACTGAGGATAGGTAAAATAACTATTACTGATTAGCATGATCTTATTAAAACAGATTTAAATTAAATATCAAAATGAGTTTGCAAGTTTTGGTTAACTCTTATTTTTAGTTTCAGTAACACATTTAAAATTGTTATTCATTTTAACTGGACCAACACAAAAATGAACCAGGCTTGTGCTAAATAGTTGTAACACTACCTAAAATATGTATCTCTATGAGGAATAATAAAATAGCCGCAGACTTACAGTATTTCAGAGATTTTATTTTTTCAATTCTGCAATGTTTAATACCTTTATTGACTTATAGGCAATATTCTTAGTGTTTATGGGTTGTAAATCTAGTTAAAGTATAATTACTCAACCAAAGTATAATATGAATTCTGGGGAGACTGATGGGTTGTGTTGCATAGAATCAAACTAGTGGAGAAAAGGTTTCTTCTGATCCTCAAATCTTAGTCTAATAGTGTCTCCTTAACTGAGAGATTGGAAATCTTGTTTGGTTTTGGTATCTTGCATAAGAAATGCCACAAAAGTTATGGGCTGGCAGCCAGCCGGTGCTCAGCGGCCTGGTCGCACGTGTGGTGCCAGGTGAGGCCCAGCCCGCTGGGCAGCTTTACAGCATCCACTGCTCCCACATCTGCCTCCTTTCAGGGACTTCAGGAAATATCTAAACTTAATATTTAATATCTAAAAACATCTAAATGCAGGAGTGTGAGCGGGCTCGATTCAGAGCGGTGGCCAGCGCTCGATGGGTCAGTCAGCACCAGCGGGCTGGCAGCTCGGGCTGCCGGAGGGATGGCAGGCATTCCTGTCAGGAGGCTCAACCGGAGAAGCTGAGGGGCAAATTCAAGTCAAATTCTTCAACCTTTTTCTCTAGGTAGCTTTCTGCATTTCTATGACTTACTACCCAGTGTCACAAGAAATGGTACCAGATTTTCAAGGTTCATATCTACTAAAAAAATATATTTATGAATATGAAAATGGAAACTGTTGATAAAACCTAGAGACAAACCTGACTTACAATTCCTTTCCAAACCAAAACAGAAACTTGGGCAGAAAAACAGCTGAGCATACAAAAACACTGCAATTTCTTATCTCAGGTATCATAGACTCACAGAATGCTTAAGGTTAGAAGGGACCTCTAGAAATCACCTAGTCCAACCCCTCTGCTCCAGCAGGGACACGAGGCCCCTAGAGCACGTGGCACAGGGTGGCATCCAAGCGGGTTTGGAAGATCTCCAGAGAAGGAGACTCCACAGCCTCCCTGGGCAGCCTGTTCCAGGGCTCTGTCACCTTCATGGTAAAGAAGTTCTTCCTCATATGGAGGTGAAAATTCCTGTGTTTCAACTTGCACCCATTACCCCTCGTCCTGTCACTGTCTGCCACAGAGAAGAGCCTGGCCCTGTCTTCCCTACAATCACCCTCAAATACTTGAACATGTTAATCAAATCACCTCTCAGCCTTGTTTTCTCCAGACTAAACAGGCCCAGCTCGCTTAGTCTTTACTCATACGACAAATGTCGTATGTCAGTCCCTTAATCATCTTCGTGGCTCTCGGCTGGACCCTCTCTAGAAGCTCAATGTCCTTCTCGTACTGGGGAGTCCAGAACTGCATCCAGTACTCCAGGTGCGGCCTCACCAAACAAATCACTGGGTGCAGCTGCAGGGATTTCAGACTGAAAGACAACCACCGTGGACGTCCATACAGAAATCAGTGGTACTTTCAGACCGTTCTTTGCTTAGCAGTTGTGTTATAGGAAGGCTAACAGTGCCTCTAAATTAGAAAAAGTGATATTCCTTTTGCCTAAACATTGATTTACAATTGCTTGAACTAGACCAGCATTTCACTGATAATTGCTCTAAATTATTTTTAGTATTTCCTTAATTTTACAAATAGAAATTACTCTGGTCATATAAGAACTAGTTTTGTAGCTGGTGCATATATGGGAATCTCAGTTCTAGTTTATGTTCTCCAGTGTGCTCTCTAGTATTTCTGAGTCCTTCTGAAACAGAGATGTCATAATGTATGATCTGAGCTTGTCATTTAGCTATGTTAAAATGTAACTGATCAAATTAGCTTGGTTGGCTTAGTTGATCTTATTTCCGTAAGACGATGTCCAATAAGCCAAGTCCAGGCACGGTGCTCTGAGGTAATCCTACGGCCTAATGACGCTGAACCACTGATGTTAAAATTTGTTAAACTGTCAATGGTGCAAATCTTCTGTGTGTGGTTGTTGTTGTTTTTTTTTTTTTTATGGTTCAGCTGCCGGCTATCTGTACCATTCTGGCATGAGATAATTGAGTGAAACTCCAGGCCTTTCCAGTTTTTTGCACTATGTTTCACAAGTTTAGTCTTATTTGGCAAATGGCATCCTTTTTTTCACCTTGGATCTTGCTGCTAGATATTTCCCTGGCAATGCACTGCCAGCATGTTAAAAAGTGAGGAAATAACTGAATATTCCTCTTTCCTTCTTTTCCTCCCTTCCAGTTGACCAGAAAAGATTGCAGTAGGGTATGACTTTTTCCGAGGCTCAGTTTCATGAGTTGTCTTGACACTTCCTTTTTTTTTCCCCTTTTCAGTATTCAGACATGCTGTAAAAGAGAGTCAGTTCTAAATTGTCTAGCCCATTGTGTGCAAGTGGAAAATATTTTTTATTAACAAGATTTGGAAGTCTCCTTTTAAATCTATTCAAGTGTTTGAAGTGATACACTGAATGTGGGGAGTGGACAAGTTCAAGCTGTATTTATAGATGCTTTGTTTTCTAAAATAAAAAGATATTTTGCTACTGTGAAAAAGGTACATAATATAATTAATGCATTTAACTGTCCAAAGGCTAAAAAGAGGAAAAAACAGAGAGTAAAATGAACATTTTCGGGTCTAAATTTTGTAGTCAGAGGAGGAGAGAAGAGTCAATGTATGAACATATCTGGCACTTCCCCAAAATGCAGGAAGGGCTACTGGATGCTGCTGGTTGTTCTGAACCTATCCTTCTAACTGCAGTTTTCGTGGTCAAGAATCTTACCACAGTTAATGATTTTTGATCAACAGCGATGGGAAACTTGAAAAGAAATAAAACTCTAACATATGAAGCCTATCTGTTTCAGTGCACAATAATTATCTTTCCAGCATAATACAGGATATTCCCTTTAAATAATTCCACATAAAATAAATATAGCATTACCCATCACTCTTAAACATGTTTTATTTGTAGATCAGGAATGTCTGAAACTGCAAACATCTATATTACGCTTGAAAGTGTAAAGAAAGACGTGGGGGAAGAATGGTACATAAAACAGCCCCATTTCCCTCATGATTGCCAGGACCTTTGAAAGTTTTGCCTTAGTTTATCACAACTATTTGACAGCTATTTTTTTTTTTTTGCAGTTCTTTTGGAGAGGTTTTCCTTTCTTGCTCTTTAATACGCCCTTATTTTATAATTATAATATAATACATTCAGAAGCAATCACAGCTTTAAAGTTTCAGAAGTCATTTTGATTATGTTATTTTTAACTCAGAGGTGTCAAGGGCTTTACAATCTCAATATGTTTTCTGCTGGTCTGTTATTGACACATGTAGAGCTCGAACAATGTTCTGTGTAAGTAACATCTTGCTTTTTTTTGTCCAAAAATACTATTTTATGTTAGTCTCCTCATTCTCAACCGCTGAGCCTTGTAATCTAGCCAGGTTGGATTGTCAGTAAAGTGCACTGAAAGTAATAAAAGAAGTGAGGAAGAGTAGAGTAAATGAAATCTATCTGAGTCAGCAGACAAGCAATTATTTTAAATAAGCTTTCTTTAAATGAAACCTGAAATAAATCAAGAAGGAGAAATTTATGTTTGTGGTCTCATGGTGAATATCCACATCAATAACTTGGCAAGATTAATGTACTCTTGGGTGGAAATATTGATCAAAAATTTTAAATAATATCAGAACTGGAGTATAGCTTGTAAAAGTCTTTATACGTGCTATTAGAGATACAGTTATTTTTAAATTAGTGTAAAGTAGGGAAGAGAAATGTTTGTTGTTTATCATGAGTATCCATTCTTTAATTTAAGAGTTCAATTACTGTCAGAAATGCCCCAGACACTTGTTAATAATGAATAGGAGACATATTCAACGAAGGACGTAGTTAATCATGTAGCCTTGTAGTAAGCATATTGGAAAGGTAATTCATGAAAACTGAAGGAATGTGTGTGTATTATATTTAAATAATCGACGGAATGGCATTTTTAGTTAAATTCCAGTTTAATTTTAGTTAGATGTCAGTCGTTTCATCTCTTTGCACATTTGAAGTATATCATTGGCAAATGTTAATGGTTCTCGGATCTTGATAGAGCGTTTTGGGTTTTGATTTATGTTTGATGGTGGGAATATCACTTAAATACCAAACCTACTTCCTGAACTCTTTTGGATGTCTCATGGATCCTTTTATTTCTTTGTGGATCAGTCTTTTTAGCTTGCTGGTGTTCCTGAGAAGCCTTGTGGCTTCCTTGTTACTGGGCAGTTGAGGCCACTGTGGGATATGGACACTGGCATGGGGCCTTACGGATAGATTCCACCGGTCGAGCGGAAGCGTGGAAACATTTCACAACTGAAGGCACTATGGACTAGTTACAGTTTTATCCAGTTTTTATTTGGAAATCTGATGTTTAAAAATACATGACTTTTTTGTCAGATTAAGTAAAACAAAACAAAATAAAAAACAAATACATGCATACCTCCATCAGAATTTCAGTGTTCCCTCATTTTCACTGATTGAGTAGGACAGTGTGCTGGCGTTTTTGCTGACTATTACTGAAGCTGGTTTTAGCTGGAATTATTGTTATTATGCATGTCTAATTGGACTTTACATTTGTTTGTAAGGAAGTGTTTCATACTCAGATGTCTCCATTCAATCATACGTAGAGTTAATATACCCTGGATGTTAGAAAATTCCATATTTTCACAGGGCCCTGTCTTCAACAGAAGTGGTAAATTGTCACTGAATGCAGAGGTCTTTTTTTGCACAGGCTATTCTATATTTATTCTATATTTATTCTATATTTTGGAATACTGTGTTTTATTTGGAAACCACATTTCCTGTTTTAATCTTGTTAAAATGTGTCAGTCCGCATCTGACTTTTGTCTATTTCTTTTTCTCTGTATGTTTCTTTACCTTCTGTGCAGATATTTTTGTCCATGGATTATAAAAGGGCTTGGGTAGCCTAGATGTTGAAGTATTTGGTGTAGGTTAGGTTAGATCACATGAATCTCATACTTACTCTGCATTTACATTGCATTTTTCCTGTCTCTATATTGAACACATTGCTCTGTTGCTCAGAAGGGTTCTACAGGGATTAACATTTGGTTTTGGACATATGTCAACCTCTTACTGAACAAAATCTTTATATCTTTGAGAAATGTCATTGTACTGTTCAGCATGTGAGAAGACTCAGCAGCTGTCTGCTACTTTTGATCTGTTGTCATCCTGGAAACGTTGCCATTTTGGCTAGGGATATATGGTATTCTTTTTCTGTGGGTTTTATTTTTTTATGAAATAAGCTATTTATGAATATTTCTTCTATGAAATACTCTATTTTGTTAGACCATGGAAAACTTGACAAAGTCAGATGGCATATTTAGTAGATAGGCATATTTACCAAACAGCATATTTGGAATGACTTTATAGGACCAGAGAAGACATTTAGGAGGGGAAGACTTTAGCAGACAGAACATAAATGGTGACACTGGATTTAAATGTCAACTTCCATTTCATATTAAAAATAATGAGCTGTGTGGGATATCACCAGGAATTGGGTCAGTCCATTTCTTTTTACTTCACTTGTCAACAGAAGAGGACATACAAAAAAAAGGGCAGAAATGAGTGAGTTGAAATGCTTGTTTTGGAAACTATGCATGAATGTCCATAGACCAAACTGAGGGTGGATTTAATTCAAGATACATCAGACCTTCCCAGTCCGTTGTATTTAGAGGACAGTAACAAATAGTCTTTGTTTTGGTTGGCTTCTGTTCTTTCTGAAATAGTAGCTGCTGGCTGTCAGCTTCTTCAGCATTTGTCAGGCAATGGATAAGGCAAGAGAGGGAATGAGCCCAAAAATAGTATTATTACAAAATGTAGGGTGAGAGGCAATATTTGTGCCTCCATAGAGATATGTCTTCTGTCAGGGACAAAATGTGTCACGTGTGGAGTGAAAGGGTGCCCCGACGAAAGCTGGGCCTTGCACGAGGAGTCTCCGTTGTGCACAGAACGCGGCTTCGCTTTTCTGCCAGGAGGCAGGACGGATGCGTAGCCAATAGCTGAGACGCCAGCACTGGAAGACTGCCCCTAGGCTTGGTTAGTAATAACCAGAGGGTGGTATGCAGAGGATGGTATTCTTTCAATATTATTATGCAATAGCAAAACTTTACTGATACCCTGTTGTAAAAGGACAAGTCTCTGCTCTTCTCTGATTTTTTTCTTAACTTTTTCTCATGGTTTAGAAAGCTGGAGGTACCTCTTTCTACCACAGGTATTTTGGCTGCCTGTCCGAAAAAAAAAAAAAAAAAGGAAAAGAAAACAATCAAGGAAGGCAAGCAAACAAACAAAAAGGAAATGCAAGTGGCCAAAAATAAAGGGATGAATAGTGGGAGTAGTACAAGTTTGTTACTTTGCAGCAAACAATGCAGGAAAGTTTGATTTATTGAAAGTGGTTGAACGATCTCAAGCAGCTCTCTCTTGCTATACTCTCTTGATTAAGCTGAATAAGGTAATTTATCAAGATAGCTACAATTCTGGTAACTTTGAAGGAAAAAATAAAACGAGATATCTCCAACTAAAGTTAGGTATGTTCATAGGCCAATACTTGTTCAGAGCAGCCATTTTCTGTTTTGTAAATACAGGTACTCTTTTGGCTCTTCATAAAAACTTCAATGGTTGGAATTTCTTTTGGTGATTTATATAAAGCACATTCTGCTGGACCCACAAGTACATGTACTAGTTGTTTCAGCATTCTGAAGTGGAGATCTTCCTCCTCATTTTTCAGAGCAGTAAACTTTATGAGTTTTGAGTGCTGATAATCTATTTCTGTAGCTCACTGCTGTTATCTGCCATGTGTATTTCGAAATGTAGCATTGTGGGGATTGTTAAGGCTTCTCGATGTGTCACACGGGACATGCAGATTCAGACTTCAGCCAGTTGGTTGCTGGAGGCTGTGAAGAAGAAATCATAGTTATTAAAGATATGGGGCCTATTGAAGGTTGGTCTGTAGAGAGCTTAATGGTTAGTCTGAGCCTTTTCTGGGATTGAGTAAAAGCTTTTATGGACAGTGGATGACAGGGTTTTTAGGAGGCTTCTTGTTATGTGGTTTGATAATTACATGAATAGAATACAAGACCCTTTCAGATGTAGTCCATTGTGCCCATTATTCACACATTAAAATATTAGTGATTATATGCAGCGGTACTCTGCTAAAGCCCCAAACAATGTCGGATTCTTCAGGACTATTGTTTTCTCAGTAGACAAATGATTAAGTTTTTCAAGAAATGCCACTGGCATGCAGACAACCATTTGTTTTCAGTTTGACTATATGAAAGAGTTATGTGTCCTAAAACTGCGCCTAATGAAATGGTGCTCCGAGACTGCGGCTCTGAGCATGGGCCAAGCTCAAACTCAAATTACAGGCGCTTGTGGAATTGGCATTGCCCCTGTTTCTGCATGCAGATGTTAACATTAGGAGAGGTCTCCAACTCCATTGAACATAATGTAGCATTTTTATCTTGCTGATTATTTATTTATTTTTTCCTAAAACACACAATGAAATAGGCCTCTCTGATCTCCTTACTAACTCTGCTGGGTAGTTTGTGAGGCTGGTCAGGAAGCCTGTTAGCCTGAGTTAATGCAACAGTTCTTCTCCAGATGCTGCTTTGGTACAAAATAATCTGCAACCTCTTAAAATGCAGAGGGAAAAGAAGTATTAAACGGGACTAATCATTCAGAGAGAAAAGTTGGTAGAGGGAGGAGCAGGCTGCTGTCTGAACTCTCTTTGTGGAAAACTTCACTTTTTAGGGCTTGTCAGAATTGCGCAGAATGGGAGTTTCTTGGGCTTAGTTCAGAGTTCCAGATTAGTGACTCCTAAGGGTTTCCTAAATCTGGGCTTTAGCCACTCTTGGCTTTATATTGTTACATGAGAAGCGAGGAGGGGAGGTTGCTTTTATTTCATTTATCAAGCCCTTTTAAAAGGTAATTGTCAAGCTGAGGAACTGCAAATGAAAATATTTTTAGATTAAAAATTCTAATTTGTGGAAAAGATCATTGTTTCTTACTTTCTCTGTTGTCCAGCCAAGCTGTAGTGTGGAGTGCACTCAGCTGTTCAGCACAACCAAGAAAATACGCGTTGAAATTATACTTGTGACTTATTTGGTTATTTATATGCAATCACAAATTTCTGTAAATAAAACAACAAGATATAGCTTGGTGGTAGTGAGAAGTGACAAGTTTTAGAAAAGTTCTGGTTCTAAAAGGTTCCAAATTTCTTTAAGCTCCTTCAAACAATAAATGAGAATAAAATAAAATAAAAAATCAGAGGCTTTGTGCCATTCCTGCAAAACTTTCAGGCATCTTTTGGGAGATGCAGTTTCAGCACTTTATGAGAGTTTTGCAGCAAAGGGAAAACGATCATTGAAGCACGTTGCCATAAACATGTTACTTTTATCCTCCTCAAGTTCATCCCAGGTGGCTCTGAAACTACTGATAACGCCAGCATCCTCCTTTTAGAGAGCATCCCGTTATTTCAGGTTGGCACAAGTCACACAGCATATGGATCATTCTCTGCTCTCTTTTTTTTGTACAAATTAAGCAAATTGTAAGACTGGGAATTATTCTTCATCTCCTTTCTTCCTAGCAGCCAAATGCCTTAGTAATGACCTGGTTAGCATAGCTATTATTTGGTGTAGAAGTTGAATTTGCTTTTAAGAAAGAGATTTGAAGCATCTGGATAGCAATGGTGCACAGGCACATAGTACTAGAAAAAGAAGCTTAGTGCTAATAAGGAAATCCATGTAAAGATAAGAAAAACATAGTAACAACAATTTAATAAATTTTAGAGTTTTGAAGCTAACATCCATTTAAAATATGTTGCCACAGTCTCACGTGTGTCGCCTTGAGAGAGGAAACATTGACAGACGTACCAGCTTCCAAGAGGATGCCTTTTTCAAAGGCAGTACTTTCATAAATACTGTCATATTATTACTTTCATAAATATTATCTAATGCAGTTCTGAAGCAAACATCTGCTTTTCTCTTCATGAACAACACCCAACTTGGATTGCAGATCCAGTGATGGCAATTCTGTGGAGTTCGCTTCTAATAGCATTTAGGAATTAAAGGCTTTCTTGATAATAGTCAGTGCAAGGTGTTTTGCCAAAAGTTCCCATGGCATTTAGATTTTGGGAAAAGTCTGTTGCTTTTTACTTTCTCTGTTGTCTAGCAAAGCTGCAGTCCAGAGTGTGTCCAGCTGTACTCCCAGGTCTTTCCTGATTAGAAACCGCCACCAAAAACAAGGTGCACAGGGCAATATTTGCTAGATTCTTCAGTTAAGTTTACCTCAAAAGAAAGTAGCCTCAGTGGAGACTTGCTGAAAATGCTGTACTGTCTGTGTGGAGGTCTCTATACAGTGTCCTGGAAATGTGAACAGGTGAAACAAAACTTAGTGGTTTTGAAAAAGACATCATGGCCCTCATTGCCTTCCCCCCTCAATATGTGTATTTATATATATATATGTATTTAATAGTCAATATAAGAGTATGGCACAATATAGATTTAATGTAGCTGCGCTGTGTGTTCCCTGTAATTTCAGAACTGGTGCGGGAAAGATATTCAGATGTCCTGGTGAATTCCAGGAAGGTCCAGAAGGGACCTTCCTTTGGCAAGTGCAACACTCAACTGGCTCTAGTCAGTACTGTGAGTTTCAAGTGCTCTCAAATCTTGAGTTACACCTAAAAATTGCAAGATATTTTGCTTTCTAGCAAGTGGTTTATAGTTTCCAGTATTTTGGAGGTAAGCTGAGGTAGGGACTCAGATGTTCCTAACAGACTCAAACCAGATGGCTGGCCCGTGATGTCCTTCATACCCCCAGCCTGAGGCTTTCATAAATCGCTTGATTCCAAGAACTGATTTTTGGACAGAAACACCAACATTTTGAGTTGCTTGAAATAGCTGATACCGCAATAGCCTCTTAAAAATCAGGTATCTTAAATCCTAAAGATCTGCTGCCTCTTGCGGCAGCAGCTTTGTCTGTTCGCATCTTTTACCTCATGCTCCCTCACCAGTGGCAGGCCTGGAGGGGATTATGCAAGTTGTGCTATTTCACGTGTATATTTCATATATACTCACAAATGATGCTGTGACGGGGCTGGACGACCCCGAGCTTTGCTGGGGAGCGGGCCTGGCTTCGGGAGGGCCCTTCCCGTGCCAGGCACCGCGCGCAGGGCCGGAGGACACGGCCCGCGCGGGACGCACCGGCAGCGCGAGGGCCGGAGCTCTCCGCGCGCGTCGTGCCCGGCCGCCAGCGCCCGCGGCCGCCGGGCCCTCGCTCCCGTGCCACACACGCAGGGCGGAAGCAGCCCACGGAATGTCCTTGGCGCCGTGCCCTGTGGTGAACCCGTAGCGCGTTACCAGATTCCCTGCCGAAGCGTTCTTCCCAGCATTACAGCCTTTGTTTTATATTTTATTTTTTGATTGAAGTTCACTGGGATTGGCAGTTTTTCTTCAGAGAAAAGCTGCCTGGGTGCATGGGAAATAACTTTGCGATATAAGCAACGGAGTATGTGCTTGTGCAAAGTTGAAACTTACATATTATACTGTGTTATTCCCTTTCAGGAATAATAAGTGAGCTCCCTAAGCATAAGGCAACCAAGATGCAGAGAGGTCAAATAGAGAGAAATAGTGCCCTGTGGAAGGAAAGACCAAGTTGCTTTGGAAAAGTCAAGTTTGTCTTTAAGGGAAAACATCTGAAAAAGTCTATTTTAGCTGCGCGAAGCCATTCGCTAGGATGATTATGCTCATATGGAAAAAGAACACACTCTCCATATCTCATATCACTGTCTTAAGTGATTTTAAAAAGATAATCTGAAATACTGTAACTTCTCCCTTTGTGTTACAGAAGGATATTGTTTTATCAGAATATTAATAAAGATTTGTATTTCAGACTGTGCCAAGTAGGCCTATTATTCTTTGTATCTATATTTTCCATAGAAATTGTTCTCTTCAAGCCCTACATTGAAAGCTGATGCCAAAGGAACATTAGGAGTATATTATCTTACAAAATCCAGTCTATTACAGGTCTAGATTTTTGTCTTAATATACAAAGCAGAATTTTAAGTGATGCTTTTAGGTCTACAGATGGAAGGATATTTAATATAGTAAAATCATCGTCTATATACCACATATCTGTGTGTCTCAGATACTGGCAATATAGAGCAGAAGACACTTTGAGTTGGCAATTTTAGCACCTAAACAGTTAGTCTCAACTTTTGTAGCTCATTTCCCCTCCTTTATTTATACCTAGAACATGATATTTATGGAGTCACAGAAACTGAAAAGGGAGTTGCAAAGAGATGCAATGATGCTGCTGTGTTGGCCAGTCTCTTTTTTTTGGCCATGTCTGGAGAACATGTTACCTGGGCCTCCCAAGGATGTGGCTTCTGTTTTGAGGGCAAAACAGAAGAAAAAACCCTTTTCCCTTGTGCAGGGACCCCCTCACTAATTGCAGATATATTCACAAAGGTCTTGTCTTTGGATCTGAAGGGCCATGATCTCTTCTTAGGTCAGGAAGTATGTAACAGGACCTGTGTAGTTAAAAGAAAAAGAAAAAGAAAAAGAAAAAAATTGAACTCTTTGGATGTTGGATTCTGAACCCTATTTTTGTAGTGTGCTATACACCCTCAGATCCAATTAATGTCAGAGTTAAGTGCAGGGTTTGGCAAATCTGACTTTCAGGTAGCATTTTGGAAGCATAGAATCTGTTACATGTCTTTTAAGGGTGTTGTCCTTTATTTCAAACTTTGAATTAAGTTTATGTTAAAGTAAAAAGGCATCCTAGTTTAATATGAATCGAAATCTTACTCATATTTTCCAGTGCCATAGAAAACACACTGCAGCTGCAAGCAGTTCTTGCAGGACAGAAACATGGTGATTCAGCAGGTCAGTGTTTGCAAACCAGTGCTTGCAAATGAATGGAGATTGGCTAATTTTGATAGAAGCTGAAGTTAAACTCCAAACTTAAATTGTATTTTTGACTGAGAAAATGTTTTGTTACAACTATTTTGTTGCACATGCAGTAAAATTTCAGTCTTTTGGAACCCCCCCAAAAAGTTGAAATGTCAGAATTTTCTGGAGAACAGAAATTCCACTTTGCTGAGCAGCCCTTCCCCCATCGGTGCGAACATAGATGCAACAGAATCTGCAGAAAGCATTTGTGCAGGTATTAACATAAGAAAATGCTACTACTGTGACGATCGCGGCGGTTCCCCCCTTTTTCCTTGATGACTGTGTGCCCTGTTAGACCAATTGTACTCCAGGATGGTTTCCATTTCTGGGATGTGGCGCATCGTTGTCCCAAAGCTTCCGATGTGCTCTCCAAGTGCCGTTCCTCTTGAATTTTATAGCTTTGGCTCTGATGCAAATCATTTCGCGTTGCAGAGCTGGAGGTCTTTGAAGTTTCTAATGGCATGGGGGAGCCGCTGCTGTGCAGCGTGGCCGTGCACCAAGGCCCTGGCAGGTGGTGGCGTTGGGGGGTCCTGGGTGCCCTCTGCTCACAGCCTCGTGGGTGGAAAGGCTCGGAGTCCTGCAGCTCTCGCTCCTTCACCTCCCATTTTCCATGAAACTGGTCGCTAA
The DNA here is from genome assembly GCF_059628265.1 of Tinamus guttatus. NCBI lineage: Eukaryota > Metazoa > Chordata > Aves > Tinamiformes > Tinamidae > Tinamus > Tinamus guttatus. The sequence goes on from NW_028288619.1 coordinate 354,257, forward strand.
AACCCGTATCGGTTCCAAAGAAACTCCTTGGTGCCAGGTTTGAGAATAGATGACTTTTCAGCATGTTTGTTCTCTATTGAAGCATGGAAACCTGCAATTTTCTGTTTCTCACTTTCTCACTGGTTTTGCCGATAAATTAGAGCCAGGTGCACAGCTCAAGCCTTGCTTGAGCTTCAATGGCTTGCTGATCTCTTTACTATAAGTCTGCAATAGCAAGATAGCCTAAATGACTTGCTTTTTCCTTAGAGCCCCAAAGGTCATTACTGTTTTAATACATTCAGGTGGTTCTTCAAAGACCTGTTTGTTATTTTACACAGCTAATTTGAAGTAGATCTATATTATCTTTCCAGTACCAGCACCTCAATTAAGTCCTTTATTCCTTCAACCCCTTTTTTTCCCATTAAAGCTTGAATGTATTGTATTGCTAAACCCGAGTATATTTTATAACTTATTAAAAATCTTCAGACAAGTGTGTCTAAAATTGAATGTGTTTCAACATTTTTCAGTATCCATTAATATGCACAGCAAACACAGCAAAAAAAAAAAAAAAAAGGCAGTGTTATGTTTTGAAGGAGATTCCTTTTCCAAAAGAACAAAACAAAGTTTATGCTTTGACAACAAGCTGAGGAACAAAAGAAACCCAAGTCATTGAGGAAAAGTACCCAGTCATCATGTCAGCTTGACATACTTGATTGTAGCATAGAACTTTCTTTTCAGTAATTGTTTTGAAAGCCATGAAATAGGCGATGGTAAATGTTAATCTCTTAAGATGTGTGAACACTCCAAAAAAAAAGAAAAAAAAAACCCAACCATGGCTCCAGTTTGCATGGTGTTGACCTGAATAACAGGATAATGCGCTTAAGCAGCTTATTCATTCTTCAGCGCCTTGGCGCAAAGGAGAGGTCCCACAATGGTTTGCCCCTCACAGTTTAGAAATAACCACTGTTCTTTTCACTTGTCGAATGTTTAATTCTTTTGTCTGCAGCCCGGGTTTCTTCATAAGTTGTTCCAAACAGGCCTATAAAGGAACTTTTGGGTTATTTCTTGTTGAACTGTAACGTTTGTGAAGCAGAAGGCACTGAGCTGTAAAGGAATTTCAAGCCCTCGGGGTGGCTGGCCAAGCTTTTCATCCGCAATGTATTCCTCATTTAATTGTCCATGCGGGTGAGACTTCCCAGGCTGGAAGTTTATCAAACCCCGGAGAGATTGAGTTAATTGTGGTTTAAGTATTCCCTGGTTAAGTTTCTGTATCAAAAGTAGGTGCATAAATTGGTCTTACAAAGACAGCTGCTTTGGAGCTCTAAATTGTAGAACTGGCTACACACCTAAAATGGACACAGGGATTAAGCAGTGCTGTAAAAGTGGCAAAAAATGTAAAATAAACCATGTTAGAAGGCAATCCTGTAGCTTATTTAGCACCTTCATTTCAGAGTTAGTATGAATTCATATTTCTCTTGAACTTTCATAGAATTATAACCTGACTGAAGCTGGCTTTTTGGCGGGATCAGTCAGCATGGCTGTGAAGCATTTTTGAAACATGGCTAACAGTTTAAAAAGTAGGGGGACCAGAGATCTATCTATATATGTATTTATTTTCCAAAATGAGAATGCAAATTGATTGTTGAAGAAAAATCCCGCTGGCGTCTCTTAAAATATCAAGTCAATTTGTCAGTTAGAGACAGAGGAGGAAGAGCTATGGGCATTGGGGAGGGGATAGGTAACTTAATGCTGAAGGGGCCTGTCAAGTGCCCCATGTGCTTGCACGGGACACAGAGTGGCGTGAGGTTCCCAAACAGGAAAGCTGCTGGCAGGAGGATTTCCTCGCCGCCTTCCCAGCGCTTGTCCTGCCAAAGGTGCGTGCAGCAAAGCGGCTCCTGCTCCGGCAGCTCCGCCGTCCAGCCCTGCTCGTTCTGCCCGCCGGGAAGCACCAGGCAGCTCCCACGGGGCTCCCAGACTGCAGATCTCACACCGCTGAGCAGCTCGTTTGCAATTCATGTGAATTTATTTCCCAGAGAAGTAAAATTGCCCTTTATTTTTCCCGTTTTCCTAAGTTCATTTTAAATAACTAGGCAAATCGAAACAGAAATAAAATATTACTCTAGGGATAATTCTTCAGTACAAAATTGGAAATGACCAAAAAAAAAAAAAAAAAAAAAAACAAAAGACAACATGACTTTAGAATGTATCTGACATCCATGGCTGGTTGTTTTTCCCTGCATTGTCTGCAATCGATATATAATTATGATTCTGAATTTGCTGCTAGAACACCTAGAATGGAGTGAATGGAATGAATTAACAGAATGTACTTCTGTAAGTAGTCAGCTGAAGAATACGGTCCTCGAACATGAATACTGTATAGAATTGGTGAAAGACAGGGACACAATAATAGCAATGTCTTAACTATATAACAAATTAATTGTAATTTTAAACTTTGTGTGTTCTCCGGTTCAAAAAGATGAACAACCAACGAATATCTTATGAATGTCTATAAATCATATATTAGAAGTAGTTTATTTTGAAGTGATGATGTATCGTGAAGTGGTGTATGTATAATAATTCAAGAAAAAGCAGCTTTTGATTGTGTTAAAATCTTGTGTTGGACTTTTTAACCTCTTCTGGCATCTTTCATTTTTTATTGGAAGGAGAAGAAACAAATGCCCCCATAGGCCAGCAGAGTATCCTGCATTAGGATACTCCAGGGGATCCAAAATATCTGCAAAGCTTCAGGTTTATTGCTGATTCAAATCAGTCCTCAGCTGTGACTTGTGACCTAAAGGATTTTTCAGTTCTACAACATAGAAAACCTGTAAAGAAAGTTTAGAGCCTAAATTTCAAATTGAGTGAGACTGACCAAGCTCTCCCGCCCTGCTTCTTCCGGATAGAGGACTCTGTTTGGAAGGAGACATGGTCTGTATTTTTTCCTTATGACGTTTTCCCCAATTGGCAGTGATCTACAAACTTCTGCAGTGTTGTTGGCTCCCCAAATTGTTGTTTTCAGGTGAAAAATGTTTAGTCACATTCCTGACCAGTTCTCCAAACAGTTTGGACATGTGTGGGAGGACTGTATATTAGCTACAAGAGAGAAGTGATCTTACTTGCTTCGAGAGACCTATCCTATAAAAGTCAGTCCCAAAGGGTGTCTTTATTGGAGGATTCCTTAGAGAGCCAGTGAAAATATTCAGAGACAGAGAATTGTTATAGCTGTGGTGAATTGCCGAAAGAATTTGCAAGACACTTTGCCATATTTATTAAGTTTATAAGCTATATTTTGGGAAAAAAAATCAGACATAAATGACACTTTCTAGTCTCCATGTCCAGTGAAGTTGTGGAATAAACCCAGGTTTGGTGTTTGTGTGGACCTAGTGGAAGGTCATCATATATTTGAAGGAAGAAGAAATGAAAGATTTCTCTTTGGGAGAGATTTGTGAAACATGAGGATAAAAGTGAAGAAAATAGTGGGTTATTTTTGAAGTGTCAGCGAACCATTAGGATGTAAAGGAAAAAAAAAAGAAAGTACTAAATAAAGTCTTAAAGGATACTTTTGAAACCTGACTTCCTAGTTTTCTTTCTTCACTTGGGAACAATACATTTCCTTTGATACAAAAAGTTATCCATTTCACTTACTATAAAAGTATGTTATGTTAGTCTTTGTGTTGCATCTCTTCAGTCTATGTAGAGCTGGATAAATGGGTATGCACCTGCATATGCTTCATACAGTGTTAATCCTCATACTCTGTATTCCTCTTCTTTTTAGACTGTACTAGTGTAACTTGTTCATCTAATAGGTCAAACCTTTTTTTTGACAGTCACTGCTGAAGGATCCTTTGTACATTGGGCTGAGACACAAGAGAGTCAGAGGTCAAGCCTATGATGATCTTCTTGATGAATTCATGGAAGCTGTGACTTCAAGGTATGTGGTACATTTGTGCTATTCATTGCTGAATTCCACTGTGGACTTCCATGCCGAGAAAAAGAAATTTCAATTGCTTATGAAAGGAAGAGAGAATGATGAGATCAGAGCTGTTAGAATTCTAACTTCTTTATTTTGAGCATAGTATTTTGAAATTTGGTCAGCTGTCTGAACTGCTTACCCTAGATACTGCAGTTTTATGAATTCACTACATGTTTGCAATAAATCTCACCTTGAGATGAGTGGACTAGTTTTTCAAACTATTTTTTTTAAAGGCTTGAACCGTTAGGTATTTGCCTGACCTATTTATTAGGCATTTGCCCAGTATTTCTCTATGTCTTCAGTTTTAAAGTGTTATTTGCTACTCATAGTGTTTTTGTGTGTGTCCATTTTTACGCACCGGAATGAATCACGTTTCTAGAAAATCCTCGTGTGTGTCTCTTTGCTCTTTATGTGAGAGAGGAACAGGAATGCATGGAGCTCAACCTGAGGGTGAATGATGAGTGAGTTGAGATCTTGTGGGTAAGGATTAGAGGGTAGGCTAATGTGGGAGACACTGTGGTGGGTGTCTGCTACAGGGCACCTGACCAAGACGAGGAGGTTGATGAGGCCTTCTATAGTCGGCTGGATGTTGCCTCACGGTCACAGGCCCTGGTTCTCATGGGAGACTTCAACTACCCTGACATCAACTGGAAGGACAACACAGGACAAACAGTCCCAGAGGTTTGGGCAGAGCGTTGATGATAACTTTTTGACGCAGGTTGTGGAGGCGCCAGCGAGCAGAGATGGGCTACTGGACCTTGTTCTGACAAATAGAGAGGGACTTGCAGGAAATGTGAAGATGGGAGGCAGCCTCGGCTGCAGTGACCCTGAGTTGGTCCCACGTGATCACAGATTTCTGCTGCCTCATGGATGTGGCAGAAACACGTGTATTCTCACTGCAGGGCCAGCAGGGATTTCTCTGTCTCCGACTCCAGGTGTGAGATGGTGGCAGTCTGGAAGCGGCGCTTACACTTCGTGGAGATTGTCCCTGCTGCCAGCCTCCAGTCACAGCTCAGGGTTCATCTTCTCTTTCTCTAGGTGTGAGGGTTGCATTCAGGTTGGAGTGGCTCCTCTATAAAAAAATAAAACAACACAAAACACAAACACGCAAAAAAAAAAAAAAAGGTTGACATTTCCACATTTCCAGTGCTTTGGTTTTAACTGTCATGTCAGAGACCTGCTGTAAATCAGCTCTCTCTGTTGCTTCTTTTTTTTTTCTCTCTGCAGAAAGTAGTCACATTTCAAAAATATAGTGGTAGTACTTTAGTAGATGAAGTAGTACTTCTCATGTGTGGAGTTCTAGCTTTGCATTCAGTAAGCATAAATAATGTAGTCTAAGTCCCTGGGTCATCAACAGAATTCAATTTCTGCGTATGTAGAAACTTCAAAGCCAGGACTGTGTTGTGGAACATGGAAGTAGTTTCCAGCAACTTGGTCTTGGTTTGTGCCCCCCATCTGTGCTTGCTTCCACTTTGGGACTCTACCTGCATGTGCACAGGCCTCCTTGCTCCTGCCCTGGTTCCAGTGCAGAAGAAAGCTGGGGCTGGGCAAGGAGTTGGAGTTATTGTACCTGCCTGAGCTCCGATTCCTCCCCGTGTTACTGTGCCCTTCCCCATCGCCCTGGATGGCCAACGCTACCTTGTTTTTAACTTTGCTGTGAAAGCTGCTGCTTTGCCTCTGTCCTCTGGTGTGTTTGCAACTCAGTTTAGTATTCTCTTTCAGATAAGGTTGGTAAGTGCTCATCTTCCTGCTAGAAGGTATAAAGCATTAAGAATTGCTCTGTGGACCAAGCTTTTAGCACTACTATCTTAATGTATTTCCTCACTCACCTTTTCTTTAAAATAAACTGCCTGGTTATTTATGCAGCAGAAGGTCATCACAGTCAAGCAGAAGTTTATTTCCAGAAGATCTGGTTGCCTTGCCCTTTTTCCTTAAACATCTGCAGAACTCTATAATTTCAAGCAATTTTGAGCAATTAGTGTTTGTTTGACATTCTGACAGATCATTTTGTTCTTGGTTAAATTGTCATGGTCTACAGTGGTGGCATTTATTTTGTGTTTGAAGTGGTGCACTTTGGATTCTAACTTTGTGTGTGTGTGAGTTGTTTTCGTTGTAGTGACAACTATATTATTTATGACACTCTTTGATAAGATATAGAGAAACTGATGTACTTAGGAGAAAATCAAATCCATTTATGTATTCCAGTGTATTCCAGCAGAGGCTTTTTTTATTTAACATTGTCTAATTAGAGAAAGGCGAAAGGTCTGGGGGAGATCTCTGTAGTGTTTTAAGATCCATGTCTTATTTATCAGATGTGATTCATTTTTGCTCATTTCCAAGAGATACATGAACATGAACATCACAACACCCAAAGCTGTCGTGTTTTTAATAAGCAAATTTAAAGACAAGCTTTTTAGATATTGACAGGTTTTTTCAAGAACAAAAAGACTGCGGTTTGGAGCGTCATGGTAAAGTTTCTGCTTTATCCTTCTGTCCCCTGTACTTCTCTAAAGAAACCAGCAGCATTGCCTGAAAGCAGGCAGCATTAGTCTGTCAGACAGCGCAGGTACTTCAGATGTGCTTTTTATTGCTTTTCAAGGAATCTTTCTAAACATGAGTATCATTTTGGCTGAATGTAATTTTCGAAGCTCAAACTTGTGAAAATATTTCTGGTTTCCAGGCTGGTCCAATTCCAGGAGTTTTTGGATGAAGAATGGTGCATTCCATTTTCCTAACTTTTTGGTCTATCAATAAGTGATGCCTCCAAAAAATGAGGCAGCCTATGTACAATAGTAATTTTATAGTAGCTAATACTATTGCCTGGACATGGAATTGATTACAAGATACTCTTTTAATTTAACAACTAGATAAGAACAAGAGCAAGGCTAGTAGTAAGTAGTTTATCTTGCTTTTGTTGCTCTGATAAATAGTAGATGTGTTGTGAAAAAAAGAAAGTAATAAGCTGTGTGGTTGTATAGCTACTTGGCTGGAACTATGTTACAGGACTGATGTGTGTAGTCAAATGTAATTATACCGGCCCCCTTAGCTATCACAGACTCACAGAAAGGTTGAGGTTGGAAGGGACCTCTAGAGATCATCTAGTCCAACCCCCCTGCACACGCAGGGACACCTAGAGCACGTGGCACAGGACTGCATCCAAGCGGGTTTTGAAGATCTCCAGAGAAGGAGACTCCACAACCTCTCTGGGCAGCCTGTTCCAGGGCTCTGTCACCCTCACAGTAAAGAAGTTCTTCCTCACATGAAGTTCTTCCTATGAAATATGCTTGTATTTTTATTAAATTATTAAATTGTATTAAATATTTTATCCTGTATTTCATAGTGAAATACATTTATTTCATACTGAAGTACATAGATAGAAGTAGGACTATTTTGAAAACAGTTTAAACTTGGAGTACGCTGGTCTTTTTTATCAAATCAAAGAGCAGTGAAGTATGTAGATAATCTGTGTGACCCGAGTCAGTGAGATGAACCGAGGTTCACAAAACAGGAGGTGTTGAGGGCTGCCAGGCCAGAGCAGTGCAGCTTTGAGCCGACTCCTTTTGCTCTGGAAGTGACTGTGTCTGCCAGCACCTCTGGCTGTGGAAGGCAGAAGAATCTGACATTCCATATCCTTGCAGTTTCCTTCCATAACTAGAATTTCCATCTGAACAGTTCCATCCATCTGAACAACTTTTTTTGTTTGTTTGTTTTTGTCAGTCTAAGAGTTTAAAACAGTGACAGACATTACCGAAGATGCAAGTATTTACCACAGGTTGCTGCAGTCTGAAAAAGGGGATGCTCCTGGGTATGTCAGCGGGGTATGGCAGGTTCCTGCAGCCAGAGATCTGCAAGGTTAGCTTTCAGCGCTGGGTAAAGCAAATGCTGTTAAAGCTGATAACATAAACATAAAATGTTAAATATTGTAGAAGAAGCTGTTCAAGTAGCAGCATTTATATTCTACCTTGACCTCAGATTAAAGAGATTTTGTTGAATGCCTCCATAGGAATTGGGTAAGGAAAGGTTTTTCATTACATTTAAAGCATGAAATTGATATATAAGTAAGTAACACAAATTAGACTGGTAATACAGTCTGACACACACATATTTTCAGTAAAAAAAGCATCCTGAAATTCTCTTATTTCTCCTATTTGGTAAAGTACTAATACTGTATTAAAATAATAGACAAAAACTTCAAAACCTATGGAAAGATTTTGAATCTGTTGAATATGTTAATTAAGGCCTTTGGCACATGATGAATCTTTAAATCTTGTGAGAGGATTCTTTTTATCTTTGAGAAACTGCAATACTCTGCCTTTTTTTCTTTTACACAGGAAACTGAATATTGATCTTTTCTGTTAGATCAAACAGTAATTGCAAAAACAGTAGTTCTGTTAGAAGAATAGAAGCGGTTTTTGAAGCTGCTGCACTAAAAAGGTCAGGTAAAATGCAGGATTTGAGGTGTGTAGTATGTGAAACAGCAGGATTGATATTTGCATTTTAGGCTGAAACTCTTGAACTCATTATTTTTTGAGCTTTGTTTAGCATTGGGCTAATTAATACAATACTATATGCAAATTATGTATATGTAAGTTTGTTGCTTAAAGTATTCAATTAGCATTTAAACTGTTATTTTAATATTAAGAAAAGGAGCCTCATTTTCTTCTTCTTCTTTATGAAGAGATTGCAGAAAATTATAGCAAGCAAGGGAAGGGAAAGGAAGAACTTTACTTTGGGACAGTAAATTAGAGCCAAGAAATAAAGAAAAAAATGTTCTTCCAGCGACATCTTTTCATTTCTTACCTTTTCATTTTCTGTTATGCATTGAAAATCCAATTTTTCATTATTTAGGCTGAATTTAGGATTGCTTTTTAGAACAGGTTCTCTCTTCAGTCCCCTGCCTTGTCTTTGTTGGTGCATAGTACAGTGTTTCCTTCTACACCAGAGCTGCATGTTCCCAATGCACTGGGTGGAGTGGGTCACTGCAATTTGCAGGTAGTTTGATGAAACTTTTGAGAAAGCAGTGATCAACAGAATAGTGTTAAATCCCTTCAGAGGGACTTTCTTGTTGAAGAAAAATAACATGCTTGTTTTGGGTTTTTTACCCTTTTGTATTAAAAGGGAAGAGGATAAAACTGCAAGAAAGGAAGCGTGTAAGGCTTGTAACTGAACTTCAGAGGTTTACTCTTATATTTCGATTTTTATAAGCGGATGCAGCTCATTTATAATGTGTAATGCTCAAATGTCACTTTTATAGAATAAATGCCATTATGCATAGAATAAAAAGTGTTTTTTAAAAAAGCATGTTATACGAAGGTATAGTTTCATCAACGGTAACACGCTCTACCTGTCAGCCTCCCTTTCCACTCACTCCCAAAAATCTCTGCTTAGAGAAGAAAATTATTTATGAAGGAGTGAGTGTTTAAAAAAAAATGAAAATGTCCTTTCCTGAAAGATTTTGGTACAGTATTCAATGTGTTATTGTTGCAGAATGAAACGTGTACAATATGATTTTTCCCAGATGTGGGAAGGCAGAAGCATATGGAAAGTATCTGGATTTTTTGTCAGCATAAATCCAATGAACAGCTTTTATTTAATTACCTATGTATGTGTTTTTCTGTTTATTAATTTATTACTTGCACTAGCTGCTGCCCTCTCTATGGGCATCTACTGTAATTTCTCTGGACATTACTGGGTGTTTCCTGCTTTTGTTTGGCATGGTGAAAAGGAATCATTTAGGAAAACAGAAATCTTCTAGGCAGAAGGAATGTTTTATAACTTGAGTAAAAAATTGGCTGATATCTTCATCATTAAAGAACTTAAATAAAACTGAAGGACTTGCTTAGAAATGTTATATTCTGCCCTGTGAAGAAATGGATCATAAACTATTTCATAGGGAGAAGTAAGTTTTTCCTAGTGCCAAGTTGTACTTAAACAGCCATGTTTACGGAGGAAACTCCGAGAGGTTGGATTGCTAAACAAGCCTTTGCTGGCTGGGGTTGATCCATCAAGATTTCCTGTGTAACTGTAGGAAGTAATGGTCGATTTTTTTATTCCCCTTTCTCTTTCTTCCTTGCTTTCTTGGTATGATGCTAAGGAAAATGTATATCAATGGCTGTACTTGGATACAGAAGTGAAGGAGCTACGCGAACAACTGAGAGAAAAATAGAGAAAAAAATAGAAAATAATGGAATGTAACTTTAATCAAGAAATGCGGAGAGAGAACAAAAGTTCCCTTTTAATAACTGGGACTTAGCTTCTTTGTCTGAAGCAAAAAGTAGTTTAAAAGAGTCTCAAAAATGTTTCCATATTTTGAGGGGGGTTTCCCTTTCACAAAACTGGTGAAGATCTCTCTGCCATGAACTCCTCCAAGAAAGGCCCGAGGAGAGAAGAATGGCATCCTTGCAGCTTGCTTTCCACTGCCAACCCTCTCCCTTTGAAAAGGAGCATCATCTAGTATTTATGATCCGTTTTGTATTCGTATTTTTAAAAAATCCTTCTCAGCTCTTTTTGTTGCTCTCTTCTTGTGTTGGTGAGCTATAAACCAAGATGCTGACACTTTGATTCAGCATGTTCTGTACTAGATTTACCATGATGTAGTCATTACTCCTCATTCGCCTGATTACATTATTCGCAGATGGTAGCATGAGTTTCATTTCAGATCATATGTTTCTATAAAACAATTATTTATGGTAAGCAAGCTTTTTGTAACCTTGAAAACAACTTTTAAGATTTATCTATCAACAAAGTAAAAATGCATCAATATTTTAGTACATGTTTTTGTTTAATTGATTAGATTAGAATATACTTTGATTTGTGAAAAAAATAATTGGAAGCAGCCTTTGCTTTTGGCAAGAAGACATACTGGCAAGAAATCCGCATGAAAGATGATTATAGCTGTGCATCATTAAGGAGATGGTTGGACCACTCAATAGTTCTGCCAAGAAGTTTAACCAGAGACTGAATACAGGAACATTGGTGCCTCTGTCCTCTCTTGCACTGTGGTGGTGCATGACCAAGACATATATTATGCCTAAGTTTTCCCATATTGTTCCAGTTAGAAGTGATATGCAAGGACAGTCAGGGAAAGTGCAGAAAGAAATGCTGCTACAGCAACTCCCTCACATGGCAGACGTGGTGAAGATCTGTCCTTGCAGAGATTTTGTCCCTCCGTGGGACTTAAGGTTTTCCTTCGATCTTTGAGCCAACTTATTTCAAGCCTATGGCTATAGGTTCACCTTTCAATGAAGATTACCTTCCTAGTGAAAATCACTGTGAATAACAGGATAGGGGAGAGTTGGGTGCTTGGGCAGAACCCCAGATACTGCCTTCACAGCTACAGCTACAGTTACTTTGAGCCTACCCTCGGTTCCTTCCTACAGTACCTCAGGAGCAGTTTAATTTCTGATCCACTTTAATTTCTCATTAAATTTTACTCAGTCATTAAAATCACTGATGTGATTTTGTTTCTCCTGGAGCTACCTGGCTCCAGGGCTCTGGCATCTCTGCACCCCCAGAATCTTTGGTGGACTTTGCTTGTATGCTGGCAATGTACAACTATTCAGTAGAATCCGGAGGTGGTTTTTCTATTAAAAAAACTCCAAACTCAAAAACGTTGCTGTTTTGAAATGGAAGCTGTTGCTTTGGTTAGTGGAAGGTCTTAGAGAAGAGTTAAAGTCAGTGTTCTAATCAGGGTTCATTTCATCCTTGTTCAAGGGGCTTTGCCTGAGGAAAGTCCTCAGTTTTTATGATTTGCCATGATGACTTGCAACCACTGCCATTTGCAATATTTAAATTTTCACTGGATGATGCCACCTCCAGAAAGTCTGTTTAGGACACTTGAACCCTTCCCCAGGCTGTGATGCTTAGTGTAACACACTACTTGCAGTCATCCACGTCTGTCTGTATAGGGCAAAAAGAGAAGGAATTTTGCAGGGAAGGAACCTGCAGTTTTGAGATGTGAGATGACTTTGTACACATTCGCTGCTCATTCTGTTGCCAAATCTTCGGAAATGTGGGATGGGCGAATAAGGATCAAATAGCAGGGGTCTGCTTATATCCCATCAGGTAATTCTGAGCAGGTTAATTTGCCCCTGGATTATTTTATTTTATTTTATTTTATTTTATTTTATTTTATTTTATTTTATTTTATTTTTATGTATTATAAGCATAACAAAAAGAAAAACATAGATAAACTATTTAAAAAAAAAAATGATCTGAGTGTCAGTGTGCTCTTTTTTTTTGCCTTTTCTTCAAATGCATTTGGTGGTAAAATTATCCAGATTGAATAGCTGCATCGTGGCTGCCTGGTACTCCTGGACCACCAGCCCGCTCAAAATGAAGCTCATAAAAATGTTTAAATCCTTGCACTGTTTTACTTGTTTGTGCTTTTGACTGCTAAATTCAACTAAAAACTTTTGAACCTCTTATTTTTTTCCAAACTTAAAATTGTGAAAACATCCAACATATGATCTAGATTATTTATCTTCAAAATTTTTCTTAAAATTAAGTCAAGTGTTGATTAATGGTAACCTGAAAACAGACAGCAGGTGTTTTGCTGTCCCAGATAATTAGGAAAGAATATATACCTCACTTGGGGTAACCCTATACCAGTGTATATACCTTACTTAGGTTATTTTCTGCCCATCCTCCCCCATAGCTTCGTTTCTATTCCATATGTGGGCCTGTCACTTACACAGGTTAATGTGACGGAGCTCGGCTTCATTAAGACTTTGGTTGGCTCCATCATACACGGTCAATAACGGCATGTCTGATAAAAACAAGGCAGTCCCTCTTGTCGCGGGAGAAGCATTCCCTGCCTGTCTAAGAACTAATATTCTGAGCAGAAGCTCCAGCCCTGCTCCTGCGATGTCCTTGGCAAGGAGAGTGTGGGGGGAAAGACTTCACTTTGTCATGTGAAACCACACTCAGCTTTTGCAGAGATATAAACCATTCTGATTCATCATTTCCTTTCTCTTACATGCTCTCAAAAAATGCTGACAACTTGCCAGGGCAGTAATAAATAAATATAAATAAATATTCCAGAGTCTGGGTTTAGGTGACAGTCAAAACATCAGCAGCAGTGGATGCTGCTGGGAATGCGTCGGATAAGATTAGGAAGTGGGATATGTTGACTGCTTTGAGGCAAAGGAGGCTTTAGTAACCATTTTCTTTCTTTAAGGGTCTCCCATCGCCAAATGGGAATGAAAGGTTTTTCACTGTTTTTACAGTGAATCTGAGTCTTCTATAATGCAACTAGAAAATCTTTCTGGATCTCTTTTAGTGCAATTCTCTGCTGTCAGATAGCCCAGCTAGTTGCTCAGATGGCACGAGCCTGCTCTGCCAATGCCCATGCTGCAAGCTCCTGGCATGGGAGATAGGGGAGATTTGCATCTCTGAGCATTAGATTCATCTTTCTGTCTTTTTCTAAAAAAGCATATTAGAACTATGCTAATGAATACCATTCACTTTGTAAAATCTACCACAGGAAAGGTAAAAAATATAATTCTTAACCCAGTTTTATTTGCACGTATAGTGTTTTTTCTCTCATTACCTCATCTTTTGCTAGGCTTTTCCCAGCACCTCACTCTCTTCCTCACTATGAAGAACAGGCAGAGCGCAAGGAGTAGCCTTCAAGTTACACTGGCAACTGGGCATCTGATAGAGCATCTTTGGGGAGATTTTGCAGTTGGTGACTTTTGAGAGGTTTAAAAACGTCTGCATATGCATTTGGTGATTCATTTTAAAACTTGCTATGTCTAGGAAAAAGAAAAAACAGCAGTGCAGGCCAAGTTAAATTATGTCTGATTGCTGGAAGCAGTACAAATACATGCTTTTATATAAACTTTTCAAACACAGTAAATGGCTAACGGAAAAGTGAATCTGTCACTGAGGCTAAATCATAGCTGAATAGACTGACTCTAATTACATCAAGTTTATTTGTAAAATAGTCCTATTATTGTCTGTAATGTGAGACCTCGGAAAAGTCCTTAGCAAAGATCAACAAGAGGAGTCAAAAAACTCTCAACCCTTAAAGAGAATGAAAAATAATGACATACTCCATCATGATACTAAGGGAGAAGGGTATTGCTCTGTTTTTGTGGGACAAGAGAATATTTTTATTATTGCTTTAGTTTTGCCAAAACTGATTTGAGCTCAGAATTAATTGTGTGTATCTATATCTGTAATAATATTCAACTAACTCCTAGGTTTGCATCAGTCAGTGAAAACTCAACAAGTGAGGAACACGCTGTTCTCAGGTCTTTTTGCCCTGAAATATTTTAAGGAGAGCCTTTTAAAATGGAAAAGGTCTGGATAATCCTGGTTACTTTATTTCCCCATTTATAGCTCCAACAAATTGTGGGGAGGATGCTCAACAGAATTTAAATGGGTGCAACCCTATTGTTCATGTTACAGAAATACAGTAATTTTCCAGGCTCTCAAAGGGATTTTATTTCCCTCTGGAAACTACAGTGAAGTAAAATATCACATTTTGGCTGAAATTCACCAGAATTCAATATGATATCTGTTTCTCTTTTGCCATGTCTGTCTCCCTTCCGTTAAAAGTTCAGAATTATTTCTGTCCAAATGTCAACTCTCAGAAGAACTTCCATTCACTATCAGTCTGATAGCACTAGATATCACAGGGCTTCCTCTGTGCTCCTTCAAACTCAGCCAAACAGAGACACTGCTCTGTTTTACTCAAAAGTATCCCACCTCAGCCACAGCTCCTTCTATCCACAGTTCCTAATGGCAGATAGAGTCAGTCTTGAATTCACTGTGCACGGTACGTAGGGAGACAGGGTTTGGTATCTGCTGTATTTTTGGCATTTCTTGGAAATTCCAAATGCACATCTTATTTCTGCATTAACAATTGCTGCTGTTGATACCGTACTGTAAAAAATATTAACCTAGAAATATCCGAAAAATGAAATACGACACATCAGACCCACTAATATATGTAAGTGCAGTAAGATGACACTTTATTGACGCCCACAGTGGAGCCAGTGGTAACAAAGCCTGTCTGTATCATGTCATCTCTTTGGCTAATGGGTTTGTTTAATAGAGTATCTTTGTAAATTTAATGTGAGTTTATTTCAATAACTGGATTACAGGAACTACAGGGTTGCCGTTTGCATCCCCAGATCCTGATACGGTCTACAAATAGGTCATCTTTACATAACTCAAAGTGCATACGAGAACTATGCAGACAGCAAATATTTGAAAAATAGACTGAGGTTTAGTGATTTAGAGATCCTTTTTTTCTCCTAATGCTTTACTCCGTTAGGATTTTTGCTATGTTTGAGTGACTGGGGGAAGAATAGCTACTGCTATCCATGCACTGGCTCCAGCAGAGCCGATTCTTTACAGTTTTATCTCCAGCACAGCATTGCTTTGATACTTCTCTTTGTAGAAGTGGGATTTCACTTAGTGCCAAATCAGAAAGTTATCTGTTTCAAACATTATACTTTGAAAATATTGAGAAAAGTGTCATTTAATTGGCTATCCCTATTTCAGACTTGGTGGATTTTTAGCATCAAAGTTGATCATTCATCTACTTGCTGGTCTATAGCAAGCTTAAATGGCTGCTGGAAAGAGATTGCTAGCAGGATTTGCTAAAAATGAACCATGCAGATTTCAGAAAGAATGGAGTTAAACATAAGTGCCCCAGTGGTATGTGCTAGAAAAACTAAGACTTCTTTCAAAAAGCTATTTTTATCTAGAAATACTTAGTTAAATTGCATTATAAAATTCATTTTGTATAGCTTTTTGTGATTAACTCTTGCTGTTGTAAGTCAATAACTTGCTTTGTTTCCCTTTTTTAAAAGCCCTTAAAATAATGCATATTTTGAATCTTTGCTCTTGCTCAGAATAGATCTCTGATCTAGAAAACAGGCAAAAGAGTTCTTTTCTCTTGCAAACCACATGCATGGGAGCAAGCTTATTTCTGTCCATTATATAAGCTGAAATCTGTATTAACAGTAATTAATATCAGCAATAGAGAATGCAAATCTGAAAGCATATTAACAAAAATGCAAGAAAAATGTGCTTGTAATAAGCCACTGGCTGCCGCACATAATTCAGCTAGTGTTAATTTTAAGTTGCATACAAGTTTAAAAAGTGTTTAATCAGCTTATTTTTTTTTCCAGTTGTCATCTGGATTTTCCGTTCCCTGCGTAAGGATAGAAAACGCTTTGGGTGTCAGTCTTCTAAACAAGAATTCTCACAGCAATTTCAGATCCCATGTGCTTTAACAAAGTATGCAAATCTTCAAATGTATTTGATCAGTGTTTTTAAGTCCGCTTGTTTACATATATTTTGGCCCTGCAACTCTGAAATTAATAGATCTTTTTTTCCCCTTTTTTTCCACTAGATACAGAATGTCTTGTAAGACATTGAGACAATGTCATTGTCAGACATGGAGCCATCTGAAAACCTTATGGAGTCCATTTTTGTGTCTGGATGTAATGGTCCAGACATTTAAAAATCTTTTTACAGTATTGAGTCTTTCCTAAAAACACTTTGGTTATTCGTTTTGTTCTGAAAATTTGCTTATGATCTGAGCATGTGTTTGACTTCTGTAATGCTTCAGTCTATCATTGCTCCTTTACATTTATACCAGCTAGTTTAAGAAGGTCCGAACAAAAGAGCGCTTTATCAAAGGAGTGTTAATGATTCTAAATTTGTTTAAGAAAAATATTTTTCTGCTTATGCCAGTTATTTTTTTTCTTTACCAGAAAATTACAGAAGCTGTAAATTATATATGGAAAATATTTTTAAAGAACCGTATTTTCAGCGTAAGAGAAGTGAGTGCAGCTGCTTTGGTATATTTTCCGAATCACATCTCAAAATGGGAACCAGCTGCTCATAGGTTGCACTTAGCTAAAGTGCCAGCACATGCTGATTGTCCTAATGTGGCCATTTTGGAAATATTACACATGAAGAATATGGGATGTGATCTTCATGTCAGATTTCATGGTAAATTATCCTCACCTATGGATAACAGCAGCCCTCAACACGTGAGAGCGTGAGCTGCTCTGCCTTTGTCCACAATGCCACCTTACCTGGGCTGTACGAGCAGGGCCGCTCTGAAGAGGGCCTGGGGCACACGGGTGAGAGCTGAGGGACAAGGCGGTAAGAAAGGGCAGGTACCTGATTTTGGTGGGGGTGGTGGCGGTGGTGATTCACTGGGAGTTTGGGGTAGGTATTTGCACCACAGTTGATGATAAAAAAAAAAAAAGAAGAAATTTAGGTAGGTGTCTTTATAGAAATCAACTGTTTGGTTGCAGAGGACAGCAGGTTCTCAAGAACTTTGATTTAGAGACATGGAGCAAGTTCTGTAGGTCTGAATCCAATGTTCATGTTTGATAAGTATCACAGGGTGCTTGTAGGACTCAGTAGTTGTTCATATTTTTTTTCCTCTAATAGTAAAACACAGACTTTAATAGATTTAGTAAAGGAAATTTGAACAGGTAGATTTGATCAGTATCAAATTCCGTTGTGTTATGGTTTGATGTGGTTTACTTATTTTCAAAAATATTTTAAACGTGATAGTGACAATCTGAATTTTGTGCATACCATAGCAACATTAAAGCATATTAACGAGGATTTTGCCTAAATCATTTTAAGTTTGTCTAGGTCACCAGAGAACCTTTTTTGGTTTCTACGTAGACTTCTTAGAGACATTTTTTTTCTAGCATAATGTCCAAAAAGTACTTGGCATACTTTGTTTTGAAGCTATATTCAACAATAGTCTTTTTACAGTGACTTTGTAAATGATAATATGTTATTCAAAGTCAATTTTAATATATCCTCATTAAATTCTGGATTTCTTTGGGTTTCTTTTGCAAATGATCAGTGTTGCCGGAAAGCTTTTCCACAGAAAGCATGGAGGCCGTCATTCTATCTCTCTGAGCTTTTATTCTACTGCAAAGTATCACAGGAGTGGAATTCCTTGCTTGTAGTTATTGGTATGCAGGCTTGTAGAGGAAACTTGAGAGTAAGAAATGGAGATTTTGTGGGAATCGGGCACCTGCACAACATATTTCTGTTTTGTAAACTGTCAGTAAAATAGCATTTTTCCTACTGCATCTTTTCAGGGGAAGAAGGTCGGTTCATTAAGAACTCGCAAGGAACTAATATGTACTTAAGCAGTTGAAAAGGTCACTGAGGCTAAAGACTTTTTTTAGTTGAGGCTCGCTGGCAGCAGATATAGCTTAAGGAGCAGAGGCAATGTCAAATAACCACTTCACAGAACATATGACAAAATAGATTCTTCACAGTGAACATACATAATCTTTGCTCCAAAGAAAACCACTGAACTAGTTTCAGCCTCAGTAAGTGGTGTGGTACTGTAATATATAGACATTTTTGAATGTTACTTTTTTTTTTGTCATTTTGCCTTCTTTCTTTCTTCATTAGAAACTCTATTATGATAGAAAAAGAAAGAAAAACCCACCTAAATTGCTCTTTGTTTTGGCTGATAAACATAGCAACACAGCTTATGAGGGTGGGGCTTTAAAAATGTGCTGTGCCTTAGTACTTATATTGTTGAGACAGTTGTTTTTATATGTGTGCTTTAAAGGGATTTCAGGTATATAATTTAACTGAACTGATGTAAACTAAGGAAGGTGATAAATATATAGTCAAAATAGGAAGATGTTTGAATGTATGCCCAGTTCTTTAGACAAAACTTAAGAACTAAGGATGAACAATAATTAAACTCTATAGCTTTAGTTCTTTGGGTTTTATTTTTTTAATTTTATCCAATAGGACTAAGGCTTTAGTTTTCAATAACAATCAGTCAATTTTAGGGGTGGTTCTGGGCTCCTCAGGACGAAAGGGATGTGGAGCTTCTAGAGAGGGTCCAGCGTAGAGTGACAAAGATGATTAAGGGACTGGAGCATCTATCGTATGAGGAAAGACTAAGTGACCTGGGCCTGTTTAGCCTAGGGAAGACTGAGAGGGGATCCGACCAATATGTAAAAATACCTGAGGGGAGAATGTAGGGAGGATGGGGCCAAACTCTTCTCGGTGGTGGCCAGTGACACGACAAGGGGTAATGGGTACAAATTAAAACACAAGAAGTTCCACCTCCATGTGAGGAAGAACTTCTTTCCTGTGAGGGTGACAGAGCCTTGGAACAGGCTGCCCAGGGAGATTTTGGAGTCTCCTTCTCTGGAGATCTTCCAAACCCACCTGGATGCCACCCTGTGCCACGTGCTCTGGGTGTCCCTGCTAGAGCAGGGGGGTTGGACTAGATGACCCCTAGAGGTTCCTTCCTTTCTAACCTCAACCATTCTGTATTTCTGTGATTCTCTTGGGTTATGGGAGTCACTTTGAAGCTGTCGAGTCATTCTAATAGAAATAGTCAAGTCCAGCTCTTGCTTCTTCAAGGAAAAAAGTATTATTATAGAAAACACCAAATTGCTGCCTTGTCTATTGACTTTCCATCTTCACTTCATCCTTCATTGCCCACTTCTCTCAGAAGTGATTCGTTCAGTCCTACTTCTACCTATTCCTTCTCTGATGGACTGTTCCCTCTTTCACATTGCTCTGAGCAGCTCATTCTGTGTATTTCCAGAAATGTGCCTTTTGTTTCTAAGTTACTTCATTTTGTGATCTCCTAACTTCTGGCTGGACTGACACCACGGCATCGATGCACTTTGCGGCGTGTCCCACAACCTTTCATCCTTGTCTCACTCTGCTGGAGCACAGCACAGGTCCCAGTATTCTCAGGCCCTAGGTTTCTAGCAGAAATTAAGTCTCAAGCAGGTGACAACACACACTAAGGTCACATCCTACCATGGTTCTTGATGGGGTGAACTCGCAGTGGGCCCAGGGCTGTGATGTGCCTTGCAGCACAGGTTTGCCTTGTGGCATCAACTGTAAATATCGGTAGAATCTCTAGTGACTTCTTCTTTAGAAAAGTTGCAGGACTTTTAACTCCAATTATATTTTATTTTTATTGGTTTTGATTTAATTGGCCTTTTTGCACTCATGTTGTTCTTTCTGTTTTATGGCTTTGTCGCTTCACGTCTTGCTTAGTGGTATAGCGCTGCTCTGTCCCTACAGATATTTTCAAGGCTTTGTCTTCATTATTAGTAGCATTTGTTTGTGTCCTTTGGCTTCTGCCGTGGCACTACCTTTCAAGCTTATTACAGCATAATGTATTTAATTCTCACAAAACCAGCAGAGACAGAAAAATACCATTCTAGTTTCACAGATGGAGAACAGAGTACCTAAGAGCCTGCAGATCTGCAGTAGTCATAAGGATGTCTGGAAATTTAATCTCAGAGTGTAAGGCTATAAGCTCTGTCTCTGGCCTAGAGAGCGCTTCATGATGACAAGTCTTCCTTTTCAGTCAGGGCCTATTATTTCCCTTTGTCCAATGCAGGATCTCAGCTGGCATTCAGGACCTGTCTCAGGATGTATCAACTGAACTCAGTGTAGCTGTCTCTTCGTTTCTTCCACTAGTCCTACTATTCCTAGAGAGCTATTTGGACTAACAACTACTCTGTCCATGTCCACTTTGGTGTCAGTGTAATGTTTTATCTTGTGTTTCTCAGGCCTGGTGCCTTAGAGTCTGCCTACCTAGCTAATCTAGTATCCTTCTCGTAATGCTGGCATTTGCTTTTACCACTGTTCCACAACATGTTGCCTCTATAATTAAACATACCAATACATTTTTTTTTTACATTTTCGATATACAGAAACTTAGGAGTTGTGTCATCACTATTCCAATTCTTTTTATGCCTCTCTATACTATAATGTCTAAAATATTCCAGTTCCTTAATAAGAGCTAAACAGGGGAATAAGCAAAAACTTCTGATTTCCAGCTACTTTTAATCACTGTCCTCATTAAAAGTAAATGAATGTGATAATGCACCTTAACTGTGTTAATTTGTTCTCAAACTAAATTGCTCATGTATTTCACTCTCAGGAAGGGCTGATGGGTTCATTTTTTTAGACCCTTAGCCCTTGAAGGCAGAGGTTCTGCTTTCCACTTATCTCCAGCACAGTGGGATGTCAGTGATTCCTTTGTCAGCACCCAGAGTATAAATGTTTAAATATTTTTATAGATCCCAAAATCATCTCAAATTTTGTTCTTTAGGCTTTGTAAAAAAGGCATGTAAGTGAAAAATTTATTATCTTTACTAAGTACTAAGGACTCAGCAAGATATTATCTTTATAGTCTTATTTTGGAGTGATTAATACATTGCATGTAAGAAACAGGAGACAGAACTTCTTTCTACAAACATCTGTTTATGATTTAAACTCTGCAAAATATCCAAATAAAGACTGTGTGGTGAATACTGACATAGGACTTTCGCCACGTATCCTGCTATCCCAAGGACTGCTCCTATACCACTATTAACTTCACTGGTACAATTCCAGATCTGTCATACTTAGCTTGAAAGTAATTTTAGCCAAATATTCTACTACTAAACAAAAATAAAAAGTGAAAATCTTGGAAGCATTTTTGTAGCTTTATAATAATACTTGAACATGGATACACCAACATAAAGTAATGGTCAAAAGCATCTGGTCATTATCAGTGAAGTATCCTGCAAACAGATGTGAATGTGTTTGGAAAAGTCAGGTTTGTTCCACGTGCTTTTTTTCCCTTTTGTTTTCCTATATTTATCTATCCTGTCACTCTCCAGTGATAACTCTCACCTGTTTTGTCTAACAATCATCTGGTCTGAATGCCTGTGATGCAGCCTCCTTTTTCGAAAGTCGCTAGATCCTTCCCAGTTGGATTTACTCTGGTCAGTATTGACATTCAGAAGTAATGTGTTTAAAGGGATCCAGCTAAACATTAAGTTTTGTAAAGGCTTATTTCTGCCCTCCTTTTTTTTTTTTTTTTCCCATTTTCCAAATTGTTCCTTGACCCAAATAGAAATGAATTATATGAGCTCTGAGCTTTGCCTTTGTCGAAATGCACATTTTTAGGTTTGTGTGATGCAGTACTGTGATGAGTTGTTTTCAGTGTAAATGTGATTTTTTTTCTAGTGCTCCAGATGGTCCAGATGGAAAGGTTGTGGTGTATTGTGTGTAGTTTTGTCAGACACAGGTGTGAACCAGACGGTGCTGGAGTGCAAGTTGCTCCTCTCTCAGTGTAAGGAATGGGTGGCTCTTTGCAGCAACACCTGACGCACTGGTGTGATTCAAGTTTATTTCAAGCAAACATGGCAGGAATCTCAGGAAAAGCATGAGATTCCAGCAGCTAGGGAGCCCTTTGGACAATTGAGAAGGTCTTTAAAGTAATAAACAAACAAATAAATAAATAAATAAAAGTACTAAAGATTTTCTTGAACTGGAGGTAAAAGATGAGAGCTATTGAGGTCTGAAGTAAAACCATGGTGTCACTCTTCCTCGCGGGGAGGAGCTGCCTTTGCAGCTCTGGTCATGGCATGAGTGGGCATGACTTCAAAAGTCCTCCCGAAATTTTACTAGGCACTCAAGCCCAGCTTTTGAAATGTTTAGGTACTAAGGTGTGTGTTTAAGAGCCCAGCTCTGGGCACGGTGGATTAGGACATGTTAGGTTGCCTGATGCTTCTAGTGTGTGTTGATTAGGGAAAAATAAGAAACATCTGGAAGTCAACAAATGGAGTCCTTGTGAAGGACTCTCTGAAGACAGCTTCTTCTTACTTTACTCCTTGTTCTGAAACTTTCTAAATTTATGAATTTGCAAAATCTTTATAACAATGCCTTTTTAATAGCTTAAGCAAAGGGAGAGAAACTGAAATTTTCCACACATCCATACTTTAAACATTTAGAGATGGGTGGGGACTTGATTATGAGCTGAATGTTGTCAGAATTTAAAGCACTAGCCATCTAGGTTGTATGCCTGGAAATGTAGAAATTTTGAGATATATGCATATGTATATATGAATAATAATTCCAGAAGTATAAAATTGGCTGTAATCCTAGTTTTTCAGTTAAAAATAATAGTATTGGAGATATCGAGTGGAATCTCATGGCATTACAACTGTTTTACCAGATCACTGCTAGATGCTTTTCTTACATAGCAGACTTTAAGCATTTCCAAGAACTCATTAATCCAGTCTCTGGGGAAGAGACTTTGCAGACAGCTACAGTTATTGTACGTCTTTCCTGGCCTTCTTTAGGGAAGTGGGGGGAGGCAAGCAGTTTAATGGATATGTGTTTCCTGACCAAAACTCCATCCCAGTGTCAATGCCTTTTGGGCATTTGGATGAGAAACTGAATAAATTCAAGAAAAAAAAATCAGTAGCTCATGGCTTATTCCAGGTGATTTAGCTTTTTAAATCATATAGGGGAGAGAAGTAGAGTGCCAGCATTATCAAATCATGGGTAGTTTAGGTACTAATCTCTGTGCACCGCCTGTTCTTAATTTCTGGCTAAAGTTTGGTTTGTCATTGCCTGTCAGAGCTTGGAGACAAGGTAAAAAATCGCTTGAGCTTCTGGGTAAGAGGAAAATTTCCTATGTTCTCTAGGAGTTTCCTTCGGAGTTCTGAAGTAAGATATTAAATAGCAATGTAATCCCTTTCTGAAAGCAAGCTCAGTGTTTGTTGGTGGCGCTTTCACTGATGCTCTCGGATCAGATGGCAGCTTTCCTAAAGCTTCTGAAAAGTGCATTTTGCGGTTTATCCTTTTCATTAATATAAATCACATAAATCACAGCTTTCTCGAACCACTACAGTTTATGAAAATGAATTATTGAAATATGTGATACTCTGTAATACCAAGGAAGATGGACAGCCTGACATTCCCAACAATTTACTGCTTTATGAGTTTCTCTTTTAGTCTGTTAAATGAAATATTGCAATAGCGAAACTCAAATATTTGATTTTAAGGTGTAATATTTATTCTATTCTCTGCTGTATTGTTCTCATATATTCCCTAGTCAACCTCTTCTTCTCTAGCTTCTTGAAATAGAAGCAGTAGTCTCTTCATTTATCTTCTTCATTACTTGAACACTTGATTGAGTGTGATACATGATTCTGGAATAGTTTGTAGACTTCATTGTGTTTACTGACAGGAGGCAGAGAGATTTGCTATTTACTTCCTTATTTTAATGCATAGCTGATATTGCCTGTATGCACCTATCTTGTGATGTATCTCTCACCCTTTCTTATATTTCTAGCTAATAAAACCTATCAGCAAATAATATTATTAGTAAAACCAAGTTTTAAATCTCTCTATATTTACAGAGGAATGGAATTTGGAGGGAGATACAGGGAACAAGGAGAGACATAGATGTCAAACTCCAAGGTCTGTCTTGTAAGCAAAAATATCAATAAGTGATTTTCATCAAGGGAGTCCAAACGAAGCTTCACTGGTGCTGCGTGACAGGCTTCACATGAGGAACAGTGCTAGAACCATAATTCTGATGATACTTGTTACAGATAGTGCACGTTGCTTGAACTGCAACCATAGAGTGATGGGGCCACCTTAGATGCCACTGTGAATGTTTAAAGTGAGTGTTCAGACATCTGGCTGATACTGTGCAAGTTGGAAGCCTTCTCAGCTTCCACCATACTCCCTCTTGGACTTCTTCCCATATAAATACGTCTTCCCAGAACATTGAAGTGTTTCATTGTATTTGTTTCTGTGCCTGACTGGAAGGACGAAGGTTGAAGCCTTTTCCATCTACTTCCTCTGCAAAATATATACTGTTTTTCTGCAAAAATGCACACTGGGAAAGTTATGACATGTTACCACTGCAGCTGCGGGAGTGGGAACAGCTCACTCTGGTACTGGCAGTAACAGACGTTCGGGTCGTGCACTGTTAACACGAGGTGGCCCGTGCTTGCTATTACCAACACGCAATGGTTTAATAGCCTTTAAAAAGGTCATGTATTTTAAGTGAGTGACGGGAAAGCAGCTTTTAGAAAGGTAACTAGAAGAAATAGATCAAATTTATGGTATGAACTAAACAGAATCAGCCATTGGTTACTTCTTCAGGCTGTGTAAGCTAATACTATGAGCGCATTATCAGAATTCATACAGTTAATAAGAAATATATAGACAATTCAGATGTCCCACTTTATCCTGTATAATAGTTGTCAGGCTAAGGAAACTCAGGCTGAACTTTTCTAATTTCAGGAAAGCAGTTACTGGGTTTCACTAAAGAAGGAAAAATACTTTAACTTCGTTATTCTTTATTCTGGGCATGATTACATGGTGTAGGAGTAATACATGTGAATTTAAGGATTGCTCATCTGTTGTGCATGTTGCATTAGTTCATGTGTTTACTTTGGTATTTTACTACATTTTCAAGCTATTTTACTACATTTTCAAGCTATTTTAGGCAGTCTTAGTGCACAATAAGCTTGTGCATGCCTAGTTAGCACAATGCAGTTATGGGCTGTAAATCATATCCTGGTTTATTGTGCAGAAACATCTCTGCATTAACAAGGCTTACTTAAATTCTGCTGTGGCTGAGAGGAGAGGCTGGAGGGAGATTGAGTTCCTGGTTTACAACCTTATTCAGTCGCTGAACAACTCAGAGCCGCGCGTTGCTGGTGCTTGACCAAGCCACCGTGTATCCGTGTGGAAGACTCAGAAGTGCCTTGTTATGCCATATTTTCCCGCATCCGTATGCACTTTCTGCAAAAAGCTGTTAAATGCTTTTTCATTACCCCCAAAGTTAAGTTGCTGGTTGGCTTGAGGTGGCAGGAACTGTTAATTTATGCAAACGAAATCATTTAATTTAATCTGTAATATAAGGTGCTGCTTTTTTTGGTTACAAGATGTCCTTAGCAGACTGGAGAATCCACTTCTATAGTTCTGTGAGTGTTAAAAAGGGTAGGTTGTAACTGGCATACGTAAACTGTTTTTATGGGGAAAGATCCTCTAAGACTGATCTCAGCAAGTATCCTACATATAAGGCCAGAGTACTCCACGTATGACCGCGTGCTGACCAATTGGTTATAACTATGCATGGGTGCATACTAATATTTACCAGGACAACAGATCTTTTGCTAATGAGAAGTCATTTTAAATAGTCATTTTAAAAGTCATTTTAAAGCTCCTAGAAGCCAAAAAAATGAATACTGATCAATAAACCATGGACAGAGGTCTTAAAATTATTGAAATAACTGAGAAGTTTGGGTTTTTTTGAATATAAACTAACCAATGAGACAGTATGGACTGAAAAAAATTGAGAAACAAACACAGTTTCTAAAAATGTTGAATTTGTGATGACAAAACACTATAGCCACTAACTCAGACTGCAATAATATGTCCAGTGTAGGTCAGCTAAAAGTGTTGCCAATTTTCAATATAAAATACAATGTTTATTCTTGCACTTTCTCTCTGGGGATTTCAGAAAGCTCCTGTTTCTGCAATGGAAGCAAGAGAGGCTATTATTTTTTTATGATGACTTCTGGAAAAAACATTACTGTTATAAATATACCATTTTATTGAACTTGAGTATTCTACTTTTATGGCAAAATTTATAAAGATTCCTTCAGGTTTTCCCAAGTATAAATCCAATCAGAGACAATTTTGAAATTAATATATACAATCTTGACTTGATATAAATATTGATAGTAGTTGCAACTTTTGTAGTATCAGAAGGCTGTGAAAATGATTTTCTTAGTCTTTGAGGGTTTACTCTTTGTTTTTTTTTTAATATTTAATATAAGTTTTTAATATTGCGATGCATATAAACCACTGTATAATATGCAATGCATATAAACCATTGTAATAATGTTACAGAAAAATGAGTTTAGTTGGTGGCAATAAAACATGAGTTTCCCTTAAATTCTCACTAGTATTTGCAGAAGATTTAATTACTTAAGCTGTCAGCTTTGGATCATTTTCTTTCCTTTAAATGTGTAATACTGAATGTCATCCGTAGAAAGTTCAAATTGTTTGAAAATTGGTTACATGCCTGTGAACTCTTTTCTTGGTCATTGGACCTTTTTTTTTTTTTTTTTTTCCTGTGAACTCAATTTCATGGTCCAGAATAAGCAGAGGGTCTTGGGTAACCTGTGAAATCAGAGAGCAACCAAGCAGTTGCACCCTGCTTTGGTGATGTTTGTGTGGGACTGCGTGTGCTAGAGGACTGCAAAATGCTTTAGAGTTGAGAGGGAAGCGCTCCAGCCAGTGGTCGTGAGCGCAGGAGATTCTTTCCTAAAGGAAACTATGTAGGGCCTGTGAAACCTTTCTGAGCTTTAGTTTGTCAGTGTCGTCTTCTAAAAGATACTGATTTATTTTAGCATGCAGGGTTAACTGTTGCAGATTAAATAGGTATTTGTTGCTTGGATTGCAGATTAGAAAAGCAGATTTGAAAAGTTTCTATTAATACAGAGTAGTGTTCTTCTGGCATGACCCAAGAATATTCAATGCACTTATTTTTAAAGGATTTCTGATCCTCTTATGACAAAAGAACACTATAATCTAGCTTCTCACTGTCTTGTACAACTGCTCAGAGAAAGACAAAAATAAGGAAGGATGTACTGATGGAAATGTCTCCATTCCCAGAGACTGAAGAGTTGGACTGAATCCATCTATATATATCTTTATAGAGCTTTTTTTTTCTGCTTTGGGGTGTCTTCTGCATGACTTAAACCAGTAAGTACACTTACTGTAACACCTAGCCATGCCCTTCATCCCTAGGCTGGACCTCTGCTACCTTTCCCTGAGGGTAGTTCTTCTCCATGCTTGTCTTTCATCAGAAAAGATTTTAATATATATATATATAAGTATATGTATATATAGTATAGGATATATATATTTATTCACACTTGAACAATCTCCCTCTTGGATTGCAGTAATTTCTGGCCTTCTTCACACACACCTGGTTTCCTTCCAGTCTGCCCAGATGCTGCTGCCAGACTCGTCTTCCTTCCCTGCACTTTGTTAACACTTCCTCTTTTTATAAATCTCTCCTTTGACTCTGCACTGCTTTTCTACATCAAAACAGTTGTTCATTCTGTCATGGTTCTGCACAACTTCACTTTTGTATCCAGCTAATCTTTGCTTCAATTTCTTACCATGTCATATTTTTTCACTTTTAAAGTGATTTTTTCTTTGATCTTCAGTGTGGAATGTTGTCCCCTTTTTACTTCTGCAACACAATTTTTGTTTTCACTTTTTATTTTCAAGCTTACCTTTTGCAAGTCCTTTCAACTGTTCCTTAAAGCATATAATTGCATTCTTAGAAACAAATGTGGGATTTATTGTATATTATTCAATCATTCTTTTAGCCTTCTTCAGAGTACCACAAGTTTATAAAACCAAGGAAGAAAACTCTGGCCGTCTGTATACAGCAGGGCACTTAGTTGGAGCTGAACCTCTTGTTCTTCACACGGCTGCCCTTGCAGGAGGATCAGCTCATCTGTGGGGCTCTGCAAGTCCTTCAGTATGAGATTTGTTTTCCAGTCCTATAGTAACTTTTACACTTTTTTTTTCTTATATGGCCCACTCTTATGTTTGAACAGTGTTCTGGAACTGCAGACGTCAGGCATGGTCAGAGTACTATAGCACTATTTGTAATATACAGAATATAAAGGTAAGATTGCTCTAACCCCGTTTGATACTTCCCTGCCTGCACAATCTATATATATTAGATACTTTGGCCATGATATTTGCTGAACAGTGTCATACTATCACCTGTAACTTTCTTTGAAATATGAACTCTTTCTAGAGCAAATTCTTTATTTTCGATCCCTGCTTTATGAATTTACATTGGCCAAATTGTAATGACTATCCGTCGACCTTTGTCCAGATTACAAGAAAAACCGATTTCATAATCCATAACAAGGCAAGTTTTTGTGTCGTATGTAAACTTTATTAGTAATGATTTTATTTTTTCCCCAGTTATTGATACAATACTTAATAGCATTGTGGCAAAGCATGAATTCCAGTAGGGCTCACTGGAGTTATAAAACCCACTTTTTTTTTCCTCCTTCCTCATTATCTCCTTTCATCTAGTTGCCCACATACCTCTCTTGCTATGATATTTAGATTTTTTTGAATGAAGAGCAGAGATTTTGTCATATAGTTTAATTGCCCGAGTGATCTTGAGAATGCAGATAATAGACCAGGATGGAAAAATAATCAGATGCTTAAGATATATTGCAGAAAAACATCCTAGAGCCCATGTAGGTGGTATTCTTGGAAAAGAGTCAAAATGGAAATTGAAGATTTTGATGTCCTTTGGACCTAGATCTGACACAAGACTACAGAAGAGTTGTGGACATTGATCTACTATTTTCCAGAGTAATTCCATCCCTTAAGACAGTGAGATTGACTTCAGGCAATTGTAAATATCAAAGTTATTTACTTATATGGAAAATATTTCTGAACAGGATGGTGACAGAAATTGCATCATCACAACATGATTATGAAAAGATTAAGAATTGCTCAGGCTATGTTCAGATTCTGTCAGGGCAGGCTTATGTTTGTAATGAGGTGCTGTCTTGATACCAACTTATCGAAAGATCCATGCTGCTTTCTTTCTTCTCTGAGTCAAAATGGAACTGGAAAGAGTTGCCTGATAAGGTCATCTCACCCCGCAACCTTAGAAAGAGTTGTTCTCTCAAGGACATGCAATTTACTGATTTCCTTTGGAAGCCTTTAATCCTGTGCTGCCAGGCTCCAGTCTTTTGACACTGCGTGTGGCCGGTGTGCTGGGG
Source organism: Tinamus guttatus (assembly GCF_059628265.1). Classification (NCBI taxonomy): domain Eukaryota; kingdom Metazoa; phylum Chordata; class Aves; order Tinamiformes; family Tinamidae; genus Tinamus; species Tinamus guttatus. The sequence continues at coordinate 383,840 of NW_028288619.1, forward strand.
AAGCTGACTAACCCTAGACACAGAAATTTTGCCAGTTTCATAAGATTTGGACCTTCAACATCTCCTCTAAGAATGACGGCCGAGCTGAGGTCCTGGAGATTGCTTTGGAAAGAGAACTGTGTCACAAGAGACCAGTCATATTTCTGTCCAAAATATAAAAGTCTATTTAACCATAATTTGTACCTGAAGACGCTACTGGTGTTTTCTCCCAGTTTATGTTATTCTGGATTGCCAGGACATTGGTTCTACAATTCTGAAGACTGTGCTCTACCCCTCAGGCACAAGATGGGATTCTCCCCAGTGTGCTTAACATGTGGCACTTTCAATTCTTGTCTACTTTCTCCTACTCAAATGTCCCTTTAGATCTCATCTCATGCCCTACCTATTTATATGCCTGAGCCTCTTTCCACGAGTCCTCCATAGTGGTTCTGGTTGAGTGGATTCCAAATTACTTTTGAGCTCTTTGTGTTTCCCCAGGTTTCAAATGTCTGCATGCTGAAACCATTTCTAGCATAAATTATAGTTTCTATATAATGTTTGGCTACCAATGGCTGGTGTGGCATATTACAGAATTACCTGGTTACTGGGGTGCTCAAAAGTCTCTCTCCTGGATGCTTGGTATCGATTTAAGTAATACCTTTTTTCCTCCAGGAAATGCTTGAGGAAAATAAGGATTGACTTAAAAAGTATCCCATGCTATCTAATTAGGAGTGTGGAATTGTTTTCACATAGGTAAATGATTATAAACTATAAAACTGTGAGAACTGTGGGAAAAAAATCTCTAGTGTGATTGAATAGACTGGAAGTTCTCATATTTTTAAGTATAGAAACTTGTAAATAAAGACAATAATTGTAAAAGCTACAAAAACACTCAGTTGTAATGTACTTTCCCTCAGTCTAAGGGAAATATGGGGAGAGCCTTGAAGACCAAACCAGTTTCCCATACCATTAGGTGCCATGAGCGTGTATAGTCCCAAATGGCTCCTGAAATATGCTTTCCGAAGTGCCAGGAATTTGTGAAATTTTAGCAATTCTCCATTGAAGTTGATCTTGGAGTAAATGTAATAAAGGTGGTTTTTTTCAACATGGTGGAATAGTAGCTCCATTGTGTAATACAGGAGTTTCTAGTTAGATGTTTCCTGCGTAACTGAGATTACAGTGGAAGTGCAGCATAGCATGCTAAGTTTACTGCAGAACCACTGTGGAAAAAATAAGTATGTTCCTAAGATCCAATCGAATTATGTGTCAGGTACCTTCAAGTTCAGTTGCCTCTGAAATGTAAAAGCACTCAACAGCTCACTATTAGCATCATACATGGAAAGCCATGGAAGCTGGCGTTATCCAAAAAGGGAGAAAGCTGAAGGATGCTTTAGGAATGCAATTGTTCTGTTTTTTTCTAAAAGACAAAAGAGTTTTCCATGTATTCAGAAGAAAAACATTATTTTTCCTTTTTTTTTTTTTTTAGTAATGTTAGATAAAGACCGTCATGAAATTTGGCCTAAAGGATGTATAATAAAGATCTTTCTTCCTAGCTATTGTATGGCTCACCTAGATGGACTTCTAAAGATATTAATATAAATGTGAGTTCCTTTAGCACTGAAAAAAGCCAGCTTCTAATGAAACTTCATTTTAGCTGAGTCTTATTATTTATATATAAATCATTTGACACATCGCAATTATTTGCGTTACCTAATTGGCTATGAAATAGGACTTTGCATTAGCTCAAATGCCCACACATTCCTATCAAGGTGGTCAGGCCTTGTCTTCCATGCCCTGGGAGCCCATGTGGAGTGCAGGCTCCCCAGCACGTGGGAGACATGGACCTGCTGGAGTAAGTCAGCAAAGGGCCACAGAGATGGCTGAAGGACTTGAACTTCTGTCACTTGAGGAGATGTTGATGAGACTGGTTAGCCTGGAAAAGAGAGGGCTCAGGGGGATCTGATCAAGGTTTGCAGATATCTGAAAGGAGGTTGTGAAGGGAATGGGCCAGGCTCTTCTGCCGGGGTGCCCAGTGCCAGGACAAGAGGCAAGGAGCACAAACTGAGGCACAGGCACTTCTCTGTAGACACAAGAAGATGCTCTTTTACTGTGAGGGTGAGCGAGCTGTGGAACAGGCTGGTCAGAAAGGTCTGGAGTCTCATTCTTGGAGATACTCAGAACTCAACTGGACCTGGTCCTGGGCAGCCTGTTGTGCTGCGCCTGCTTGAGGCAGGTGGCATCTGCAGAGGTCCCTTCCTGCCCCAGCTTGTGGTTCTGGAGTATTCAGGGGTAATATTCTTAGTTCCTTAAGTCAAACAGTAAATTCTGCACTCACCATTTTGGTGGTCTAACTTCCACTATGCATCTTTTCTTGAGTATAATTTGTGTGGGCTCTCAATAGGATATTTTGATGCCTTAGAAATACCATGAAGTGTTTGGGGAAGGGGTGGAGAGCTGCAGAAGTGATCAAATAGTACGTAAATGCCAGTATATTTGATCTGTTTGTAGTACTTTAAGAATTCCTATTGCAAACTTCTCTTTGACATTTCCAAAGAATCTTTGCATTTGGCGCTTTGGCAGTCAAGGTGAGAGCTCTCAGTAGTGGAAGCAAGATTTCCATCTGTTCATTTACCTCAAGTCACGGCTGGAAAGAGCCAATGTTGGGCTGCTCCAGGCTTCATACTGATTGTGCTATGCAACTGCATCCTTTCTACTGGAGCAAATATCTATACACTCATGCAAATATAATCAAAAATATAAATAAGTGCAGATAAGTTGTTTAAAACTGCTCAAGCTACATAGAATCCTCAGGACCTGGCAAAAGATGGAGTATTTTTTCAAAAAGCCATTGCAGTTGCTATAAATCGCTCAGGCTTAATTCAGTAAAGTATCAAAGCACATACATAACTTAAAGCAGGGGAATAATCCTTTGGACCCAAGTTGGAATTCTCATATGTTAAAAAGTACCTTAATAAATCAATCTTTATTGCAAAAATATTTTTAAATGTTATTAGACCCAGTTATATAAGCAAAAAATAAAAATTATTGTAAAAATGTTGATCTGAAATTATGAGGCAAAGATCCTTGTTCATTTTTGTTGCTCCAGTGCTTGCTTTTTTTTTTTTTTCTCAAAGCATTCTCCCATTTTTTTTGGAAGATAGACTACTCTCTGGGCAATAAATATATTAAAATATATTCTCTAGAAAATACGATACAACTTGTATAAGCAAAAGTAGTCGTATGGGCTGTATTTCAAAACACCACCTTAAAATACATGCAGAGAATTCAAATATGATTTGTGCAACTAAATGGGAACCTCTCTATTTTCCAAGTGCAACTCACATTTTAAAACAGAAATCCGAGAGCTGACCCAGAGAAAAACTTTGTGTGCAGATTTGGGAATCCTGTGAGGCTTCTTGGAATATATGGTTCCATTAACACAGTGATTATTAATAATGATGTTTTTAGTGCATCTTTCATCCTGGAAGATGTATGGGGGACTTGTGTGTGATGTTCCTGTTTTACTGCTGCCCACTGTTCAAGTGCTGCTGTACTTGTTTGTTGGCATCGCCTGCACGGGGGAAATCTCAGAACTGAGTTTGTCTCATGTTTTACGGGGGCAAAGTAAAATTCCTGAAAATCTGAGATAGTCACTGAATTAATCATTAATCACTGAATTTTTAACAAGCGTGTAAAGATTCCCCTCTTAAAGTGACCAATACCTCCATGAAGCCAGATTCAAATAATTAAAGCTGGATCGGATGCTACACTGTAAAGAATTTTGTAATTTTTTTTTTTGGTAGCAATTTTTTTTGATTTAGTGTGAAGCCCCTTAATTAATCTAGTTGCTACATTTCAAAAGCTGACGTGCTTACTGAGGACCACTCCGTATTTGGAGGACGCAGAGCATGACACACGCCTTGAGCTGCAGCTGAAGATTCACGAGGAATGAAGCTGCTAGGTATTTCCAGATGAGACGAGGTTTTGTCTGGGCTCACTGTTTTTGTGATTTAGTCTACTCAAATGCTTGACCCATCCATCTGCTCAGTACCCTTCTCCCTCTCCCTCAAAAGTGTCACGGTGCCAAGTCTCTGCACAAAATAGAGAGGCTGAAAAAAAAAAAAAAAACCCTCAGATTATCTGTCTCAAATCTGCCCTCCTCTCTCCTAATATAAATATAAAACTGAGGGTAATTTGAGATTGTTCTTTGCTTGCAGTCACTGTTAAAGCAGCTGAAGTGGTAACTCTGAGAAAAAAAAAAAAGGGAAGAAAAAAGAAAAGTAGAATAACATTTTCAGGCTCCCAGAGTTTTGCTTTTGGCTTAGGTGGGGTCAATGCAGGTATCTAGGGAGCCCATACACATTCCTGAAAAAACATACCAACAATTTGATGTGCTGTTATTGCACATCCATACGGAACTCTCTTTTTAAAGACGAAAACCAAATTTACAGTATAGTGGTTTTTTTCACTCTCCTTAAATTTCACTTAAGCAGTAGCCAAGCATGCCTCTGCACTTGTGGCTGTTTATGTCTGATATGTTTTTTTTGTGCCTACGAAGTAGTCTACTCGTGCTAATGATTGTGTCATGTCAAGAACTGCAGGTAAGCATTTTGGCTCGTGTCTGACTGTAATGCACTTTCACAGGCAGCATTTCCGTGTGTAGCAGGCGTTACTCTGCATCACTGCACTGGGTAATGCAGGTACCTCCCTGCTTGGGGGACTTGAATTGTTCTGGCAGGGGAGAGCTGGCAATTTGATGACATCCACACATAGGACATGAATCTGATGACAAGCAGGGCGAGGCTTATGGAAAAGGAAGGTGGTTTTATGTGTGACCATCTCTAAACAAGTTGACTTTACTTGGTCCTAGTCTCACACTCACATGTTCACAAGCCTCAGGAGGTGCATGTCCAAGGAGGGGTCTGGCCAGGGATGCTTCCATGCAGTCCAGAGGCCAAAGGCTCTCATGGCCTTCCCTGTGGTCAGCCTGTTTTTAGACAGTTCTTTTATACCTTTAAGAGCCAACAGCTGCTGTTGCACGATCCTTTTGCCTCAGGATTTTGCTTGCTTCAGCCTCCGTAGCTGTTAGGTGAGTCCGCTGCCCGCTTGACTGTGTCCCCTCCTTTCAAATTTCTTTGGGCTGTATCCTGGCTTCAGGTCATGTCAGCAGGATAAGTAGAGGAACCTCCTCTAATCGAGTTCTCTAGTGAGCGACAATATTATTCCTTCAATAGCACTTAAAAATGCATGAACATTTAGACAAAGTATTAACCAAAAATGTCTATTTATTTTTACTGTGATACGCTCTGAACATTGTAATGTACCTTTGCCTTCGATCTCCTGCTGGCTGAACAGGATCTCTCTTGATCCCTGCTGCAAGAGTACTAATTCTAGTATGGGAAACTCAGGAGAGAGGGAGAGCAATTCTTTTGGAAATATTGTTGTAGTTAATCTTTGGAAGTACTTCCAACTTAAGTTTTCAGTAGGATGCAATTCTATATCTTCAGTTTAAAGAGCAAGTGGTATTTAGTCCTGTGAAAGCAACCTTAAATCTCCTTTTTTTTTTCCCTAAGAGAAAACATTTAAGTAAATTTTTAAATGGTGCCTGACTGTAGGTAGGCAGAGGATCTGTTTTTTCTTGTCTGCTTATGGCAGCTTCTAGGACCACCAAACAGAAAAACTTCCTTATTCAGCACCATGGTGTTTCTCCACTACTCTTTCCAAGACCTGCAAAGTTCACAAGTATAACAGTGCGTCTGGAGGAAAAAATAAATATAATATGTATAAATATATTCTACACCATCTCCAGCCTTTCTCCTCACTACCTCCAGGGTAGCAAGGCCATGGCAATGAAGAACCAAACCTGTTCAGGGGAGGGAAGCGTGAGCAGAGACGTGTCGGAGCACCAGCACAAAGCAGGGCATGAGGCTGGCACTGCTGCAGCTCTTGTGCTGCAGAACAACAGCTTGGGCATCACTGGGTACTCTTATAGTTCAGAACTGCAGGGTTTAGGAATCAGGATGCACTTTAGAGCTGCACACTTCAGAATTGCAGTGCTATTATTGGGTCATTAATACGTCTTTGTCTAACTGGTAATTCTAAGAAAGCCTTTTGTAGAATTTTGTGTTTTTTAAGGAGGATGTAAGTGAAGGAGTCTGCTACTGTAAGTACTAGGGCAGGTGCTAAATGCTGCTGTCTCATCTTCCGTATCCTTGTTTTTGGTTTGGAGATATTTTGAGACCATCAGGACAGGGACTGGTTTGGAAACAGAAAATTGCTATGAAAAATATTTCTGACAGGGAAAAGGCATTTTGTAGAGAAAACTAAAACAATGGTTGCCTGCAGGATGGAATTGAAATTTAAATAGAGCCTTTCATGTGGCAAGCTGAGAGCTGACAGTTTCTATTAAGTTATTTTGAAAATCTCTTCCCATGAAGAATGTGATGTCTCCATTTTTCTGTTCTCATCCAGGACAGAAAGAGAAAATGAGCTTTAATATAATTATACCTCTTTTGAGAAGGGTTTTTTGTCATAGCACTGCCTAGAGCTGACTACACCTTGAACAGATTTTGGTACCGTGCAGCTGTGGCACATCAGGCTGTAACACAGACACTGTGAGTAGTAACATCTGGTAGAGAGTGTATGCAGTGCTCTGCTGAGTGTTTCTTGACTTGGACACCTATAGGTAGTGAGTGTCACGGAAATCTCTATTCCCCGCTGTCAAATTTGGTTGATATCAACCAAGAAACTACAATTGCACTGGGAGAAGAGGTGCTAGGATGGATGCCTGATGTGACTGCGGAAGTTTAATTTCCATATGAAACAAAGTTAAAGGCAGTTGGAGGGAGCGCAGGAGCAGAAGGTCTCCATGCAGCTCGTAATAACGGCCAGGAGGGGAGGTGGGAAGGCATCTTTCCTTGAAAGCCTTGGCACAGAGAGGAGATCATAGTAGAGACCATTACGCTTTAAACCCATTTAGAGCAGCAGGATATATGGAAACTAGCAAGCCCAAAGTGTACGGTGCAGGGAGGAATGAGATGATTTCCACATCGTCCTGGGACACTATAAATGGCTCTGGCTGGCACTGCAGCTGACTGACGCACGAGGAGAGGAAGAGAATTCCAGTGCTGCTATCGTTTTGGTTTTGCTCCTTCTTAGGAATGAGTGTCAGCAACCACTTCTGATGTTTCTAAAGCTTTTTCAGCTCCAAGCCCACATGAAGAAAAGAAAATAGTCAAATAAGATTTTGGAAGCTCTACTGCCTAAAAAATAACCACTTGTTCCTTTAGGAAGGTTTCCAAAACCTTGGAATGGCTGGCAGTAACAACAAATGATCCAAATATATTTCCAGAAAAATTCCTGAGCTGTAAAAGTAAGCATGGATTTTACTGATCATATGGTTTGAATTCAAGATGATGCCCAAACTTTTATAGCTCTCATCAGATTCTTTAGGGTATTCCCTGCTTGAGCTTCTTAAGAGCATACGGTTGCCAAAATACTAGGTTGTGGGGCTGTGGACACTCTTCTGCAGTGTTACATAAAGATACTATCTATAGAATTATTGCAAAGATTAATGTTGTTGTCACAGACGAAAATAAATGTATTTATAAATTGGACAGACTAAATGAATACAGCTAAGGCTGTTACACAAAGTATGTAATGAATCAGGAGTAGTATTGGAAACATTTTTTTTCTGTCAGCCACACATTATTCTGGTGAGTTAGTTCTTTTTAATTCATCGTCCAATGTTTGCCTTTCTTACTTGATGACAAATACACAGTTGCATGTTTCCTATCGCTGTAGTCCATGTTTTTTTTGTCCACGATGGGCTTTGAATTTCTCCCCAGTTTGGTTCGGATTCAGACTGTGTGTGACTTTGAGCAGGAGGCTAAGATCCAAGTACACAAAAAGGTGTGGGTGACAAAACAGGATTTACCAGGGGAAGTGGTGATCTGAATTATCCCTTTTGAGGGACTATTTATGTTTCATCAGCTACCATAGTGACAGATGCAAAGCAAGCAGAAGGGAGGAATTCACAACTGCAAAACTCATGCCTGCTAGAACCCAGCCATCTTTCCATGACAGTGAAGCCAAGATATTGCTCTAAGGAAAGTATGTTCCAGAGCAAGAAAATTGTTACAAATTCACTAGGGCATTTGTTATGGTTGCCACTAGAGAGAATATGTTCCTGGTTTTCATTTATTTTTTCATTTATTTTCTTAGTTTTGGTAATTTAAGGCTAGAACCTTTATTTCAGTAGATGATCTGGTTAAGACACTTGATGGCCACTAGGGAGGTTCTCCATTTTGTTTGTACCCCTTTTTATTGTGAACATATATGTTAACTAAGTGTTTCTTCACTTCCACAGTTATCCCCTATGTATTCCCAAGTCAGATGTACGTGATAGCTGTGGAAATGTTGTCTCTGTTTTGGACCAGTGACAAGGTGTAATACATTAAATGTGACTCCTGTTTGCAGCACTGTTACTATATAAAAAGATCTGCTTGCTCCTAGGACTCTGCTTTTGCTAGATTGTGAAACTTGAGCCTAGTCCAACACATAGGAAACCAAATGAGGCAGATTTGATCTCAAGCATTCAAGTATGAATTTGGGTGGTTGCTGATACCCTGAAGACAGGAACATGAGCAGTATAGAGAAGACCGGTGAAGACTTGATTGCTCCTGTTGATATTGGAGTAGTAAACGGCCTTTCCCTAAGAACCAGTGTGACATGCCAAACTAGAACCGAGTCAAGAATGGAGCCTTGGCAGATAGTGTGTGTAGAGTTAAGCTATGATAGTCCCTACCTGTTGAGTCCTTGATTCCAGTGCCCTTGTCAAGGTTATTCTCATATTGTCTGTGGAATCAACTGCAGGTTTTAAGGTAGAAGTAAAAAAGAAGGATCTGAAGTCCTGATTCACACCTGCCGATATCCAGAGAGCAAGCAGAGAAGTTACTGACAATTGATTTTTAAGAATGAAAATGAGATTATTCTACGCAGCATTTTGAATCACTAGTAGTTGGGTCTTGCTAGGAGGAAAGGAATGAACATTTGTGACGGAGGTGCAGCGCAGTGGTGCGCTCTGGCAGTTTGGCTACTGACTGAATTGCAGTGTAATCTAATTGTTTGTAAGCTGCTTGTTTGGTTAAACTTGATTTCTCTGATTGTCCGTGCCATGTTAATAGATTGAACTTTGAGAGGACAATATGGGGCACCTCCAGTAGTTGAAGACTGCGTCTAGTGAAGTTCAAGACGGATGCTTGCGGGGAGCTGTACCGCATGCAGTCCCCCTCTGCGGCACCACACGTTTGTGGAGGAGGGAGTACTGTAGGCCTTATGTAGCAGGGTGAAAGTACTGTCAATGCGAGAGGAGCACATGGATATCTTGTATGGAATATCTCATCCCCAAGTTCTGCAGTCTCTTTCTTGTCCTGCCTGGAGCTGCAGGTGCTCAACTGCAGGCTTTTTGCCTTTAACACGTACCAGGTAGCAGTCAACCACAACCATTTAACAGGATTTAAAAACTGTTGATACCACTTGTAGTGAATCTCAGTTATTTGCTTCGTGACCTTAAGCCATTTTGTGTCACCAGAGGAAATGCAATGAAGGAAATCTGTGCCAAGTCTATATAGAGCACCGATGAAAGATGTTAAAATGGTCACGTCTTGGAAGGTTGTCTGCTTTCTGCTTTCTCTTTCCATAATGACAAGATAAAAGAGGCTAAAACATTGTGGTGCCCTATAGTTACTGGAGCTCCAGTGCTTGGGAAGGGACAACATCAAGTCCCTTCCCAAGGATTTGATAACTTCAGATGGGCAAGCAATAAAGGGATAGGCTTCCTCTTTGTCTAGTAATTTGTTGTTGACCATATCCATGTATGATGAGGTAGATTCACGAAACAAAAACTTGTGATGACAAGACAGTGAGAGGTATAAAAATGGAGGAAATCTGTTTGCAAGAGTGCTGATTCAGACACTTTCCCTTTATCGTGGAGAAATCACAGACCAAAACCATCATTTTGATGTTATTGCAAAGTGATACGGAAAATAAAGTACTCGTGAGTTGGTTGTGAGCATTGTTTTGCATTTTGGTGCAAGTTTATGTTGCAAGTCACTGTGGTAGTAAGATGTGGAAGTTGTGGAAGAATGGATCCGAGAAAGTTTATCACAGAGTAAAAGGATGAAGCAATCCACGGCTGTTTTGATGCAGCCTCTGCTTCCAGAACTGTGTGTGGCACTTCTCCACCCAATTCTGTATTACAAGGGGGTTTTCTGTGTTACCTCACCTATAAATTAGTGTTTTTCACTAAACGGTGCAGCTGAGAACATCATGGGTACCCAGTGAATGGACTCGATTAGACTTTTTTTAAGGAGATAGACCTAAATGTCATGAATCTTATGAGATACCAGCAGTTTGCGAACAACTGAAATCTCATATTTTTACCTTGTTATCATATATATATAACACTTGCAAAGAATAAGAACACTGCTTAACAGATTTTCTGCTATAGTACCAAAATCTCAGAGACACAGAATTAGATTTTCCTTTTTTTTTCCCCCTCCCATTTTAATTAAATTAGACGTCCACGATATCTCACTCAGAAAATTATTTTGGATGATGTGTCCAGTACAGAATGAAGGTTTTCTTCAGGAATATTGATTTAATATAATTCCCAGGGAGTTTTGATAGATGACTACAGAAGTCATGGGATAAGAAATTGGGGAAATACCAAGTGCAGATGAGAAAATGGAACATTATATATGGCAAAATAAAGTAATAGACATTGGCTTAATGACATCAAAAACTCTTCTAACAAGTTCCAGGATTCCAGAGTGTTAATCTCATTAGTTTCAACTTATTATCCAACTGTCAGCTCCTGGATCCATGTGGAATCACCGAAATTCAAGTCAGATAGTAAATCAGGTTAGAAATCTAAATTAATTATTGAAAAGTAGCTCCAATTTCTTTTCCCGTTTGAGCTCAGTTGTGATTTACTGTACTGAATTACTGACCAGCCAAATTCTCTTTTAAACAGTTCTCTGTCATTATGCTGCTGAAGAAGTCCAGATTTTTCCATAAAACCTGACGGTGTATTTATTTTTGGCACGGGTTACCATTCCTGCCAGTGGAATCCCTGTAGTTTTGGCTAATTGTAATAAAGCTGTAACTATGTGATTTCCATGGAAATTAATTTAGTCACAGGATTTTTTTGCCTTTTTTTTATATTGATGTCTTTGCTTGACACAGCCTTCCAAAAGTACGTACGGTTCAAAGAAAAGCTGTGATTAACATCATTGAGTATTTATAGAGAATCGCCCGGTATATATATATGTTGCTTTTCTGGATGAAACAGAAACTGCTTTACTCTATCTGTTGGACTTGTATGCTAGTAGATAAACTCCTGTAGCTCAAGCAGGGCATGTGCTTTTGAGATCTTGCCCTATTAGTCCCTTTAGGTAGAAAGTTTTTATAGCAACGCTCATGCATTACAATCATATGGATTTTTAGTCTGTCCAGCTTGCTTATATTCGCTTTAAAGCACTTTTTAAAATAACTTTTCTTGCAATCTTAATTCATGATGGGGAATATTCTTAATGTGTGTATTTCCAGATTCAAGTATGAGTAGGCAGTTTTAGTGTCGACTAAATTTTCAACTTTTGGGGGGTCGATATTTTTCTGTATGAGATTGAGAGTGTTCCGGTTACGCTGTTCCCTGCTGCCAATGTGCCCAGAGCTTGAATTCAGTCTTTACCTAGTCTAGAAATGTCGGTTTTTAAGCGTTTTAAAATGCCATATGGGAAGGCTGAGCAAGAAATCCAGAGAAATGTTATTAAGAAATGTTTTACAGGACTTGAGGATGCCTAGTAGGAACATTAAATTGCTTATACTTAACTCTCCTTTTGGGAATAACCTTATTAGTGCATCAAGTTATTTCTTATTTGTTAGATACTGATATATTAGGAGAGGAGGAATTAAGAGCCTAGTGCCAGGAATCTGAAGTTCCATACCTTTTTTTTCCCCTCCATACTTCTGTGTTCCTGACTTAGGTGATTTTAAATGTATTTGAGGTGCCTAATGCCTGTTGAAGAAACCATAAGCACTGAGCTAAACTGGAAAAACCCTGCAGGTGTGCAGGGGGGCAGCTACCCAAGTTACCTACCCAAGTTGCTGAACTGCCTTGGATACCTTGGATACTGATACCAGTTAGAGGATACAAACCTAGCGCAACTGCACTTGATATTTTCAAAATACAGTATTCACAAAAGATATCAACCTTTAATTGGACAGGCCAGCTTGCAATACTACATTAGTGAGGTGGATGAACAACGTTGAATCAGTTGATAACATTGATTCTACGCTTTTATTGCTTGTAACTGATTGCTCAGTGGAGACTTTTGTTGAGATGAAGGCCTTTTCCCCAGTTTTTTATTCTTAACTGAGAGCCCAGTATGGCATATTAGCATCTTACATTATGCCTTCCAGTGAATTTATATGAATGTAAAGATACAGAAACATAACCACATGTCTAAGTCACAATTACACTTGTATTCAGAGAGTGACTGCAAAGGTGAATAAGGTTTTTGTGTACAGCTGTGTGTTATTTTATTATAAACATACCTTTTTTTGTCCTCCTAGGTATGGCATGAACTGCCTCATTCAGTTTGAGGATTTTGCTAATGCTAATGCATTCCGCCTGCTGAATAAGTACCGTAACAAATACTGCACTTTCAACGATGACATTCAAGGTAACACTCTCTCTTTCTTCTATTGCAACGCTCACAAGTCAGAAAAATAAGTCTCAGTTTCTCTACCGGAGGTGTGAATGTATAAATTCTCATATAAATTATAACGTCGGTCAAATGTGAGAGCTCAAGCCTGCTCTGTATTTCCCTGTTTTCTTTGCTGCTACAGTGACAACTGCTCTGCAGTTGCTCTGTGCTTCAGAGCTTTCTTGATAAATGTCAAGCTTTATTTCAGTTCCTAAACTGAAAGCTCAGCTAATCCTCTAATTTCTGTTGAAGTTTCAGGGCTGCATTTAATTTTAGAGGGAAATTATCCCCTTGACTCTGCTTTCCCATCTGAATCATTTGTGGCAGCTGGCATACAGAAGAGATCCAGGAGGAGGCAAGTTGGCAGCACGAGGAAGAGCCTCGAGCTCTGCGGTGCCTTTGGGGAATTTGTCTGGGTCTGCAAGCGAGGGAGGTGCCCTCAGGGCATAACCTAGATGGACCACATGTCCCTTGGCTCCCAAGAAAGAGATGAATAGAATAGGAACAGCTGAGACTACTCCTGTGTTGCCCTATTTCCTTATTTTTTTACAGGAAGAGAGTAGTGGGAAGTAGCTTTCTGTAGGGCAATGAGGGTCCTGGCTTGCTTGCTTGAACTCAGAAGAGCTGGAGAGGGCAAACAGGGCTCTTGGGCTCAGCTGCCCCTTGCCCCTGCATTTTCATGGGTGTTGGAGACCCTTTGCACTGATGATACCAGCTGCTCTCATTTTTAGTGGTTTGCAGAGAGCCTGTGCACATTAAGAGCTGGGGTTTTTCCAAAGGCTTCTTGGTCCAAGTCGTGCTTGGGACCTGCTGCGTGTGGGGGACCCGTGCAAGCTTGCTGGTACAAATAGCCCTTGTCTCGGCGATGCGGGGGGTTTGTGAGCTACACGAACTCTGATTTTGTTGTGAGGTTTGTTCCTGCCTTTGAAGCAGATTGGGGAAGGCAAATTCCCAGATGGGAAAAAAACTAATTATAAAATGTCGTTTCTCTCTGTAATGAGCACGTGGTGCTTGCTACCCTGCGGGCTTCGTGGGTAGCCCTGGTGACAGCAGCTCCATACAAATGCAGCAGACCAAGCAGCCTCTGGAAATTTCTCTGACTGTTTGGAGACCCAGCTCCCAAAGGGAATTCTCTTTCCTTACAGGACAGAGATCTGCACTCAGTCACTGAGATGGGCAACTAGAATGTAGTTTTAAATACACAGAAGCGACACTCTCCCTGCAAAAACCTACTGAATATTGCAACACTGAGCTGGGAAAGTCTTCAGTGTTACTCCAGATGCATTTTGTAGCCTCTACTTTTTTTCCTAATCCACCTAGGAAAGAGCTGTCCTCACATTCACAACTGTCCTAAAGTATCTGCCTAGCTTTCGGCCCCAGCTGCCTTAGTGGCTGTCAGTCTTCCTTAAAAGTGCAGCCACAGTTTATTCCACTTCTGCAGTCTAATTTCTGGCTGTGGCTCTGCTGGTGTTTTCCTAAATGATGCCTGGGACTTCCAGGTGACTCCCGGCTGGAGCAGGTACTCCGCTCCCTTCCATTTGCTGTCATATCCCCATAAATGGCCCTGGCATCCTTTCTGTGCTCTGAGACCTGGCAACAAGGCAAACAGAAGTTTGAGCCGTTTCTGTAAGCCTGTATTAGAATATTGAAATTACTCATCTTCTGTCATTCTTGAACCTTCCTACTTTTTTGTTTGGATGAGTGGTGGCTTTTACCCCCTCTGTGATTATGAGCATTTTCACATGCTTGTATTTTTGAAATAACTTTCTAAGATCGCAATAGCAGTAACATTGCCTTAGGGAGAAAATATTCACTTTTTTTTCTTGGATTCTTGCTTGTTTCTATTCTGAGGAAAAGTCAGTTTGCTTCAGCTTTTTTCTCTGGAACACAGAGAATATGATTTTTGGAAATGAAGCTCAGTGGAGGCCTTGGGTTCAAAATAAATGCCTATATCTGCTTTTCTCCAACTGTTAGGCAGCATTTTCCAACATCAGATTGTTTTTGATGGTAATTTCCTACGTGGAAAAAATTACTAATATTGTAATGCCAAGCTCTCAAACATTTAGAAAGGAGTGGACTAAAATATGTTGATAAACTTTGTTTTTCCTCACTGTATTTAGGGTGAGAAGCCATAAGGGCAGTACTGGGATTTTCTTAAAGAAGTGATGTGCTTTTTACCCCACTGAAAGTCCTACCTTGGCATGGAGCAACCCTGGAAAATGAATCGGGATTGTGGCATGAAACCGAGTCGTACAGTGAGAGGGAGATGCCCCTGCCTCTGTGGGCCTCCCTGGAGGGAGATGGGGTTGGGATCCCTCATCTGGGGAGCTGAAAATCCCCTTGGGGAGATGAAGCCGCTGCATTCCCTGCACAGGGCTCCTACCTGGTGCTGCACAAAGCTCTTAAGAGAGGTTAAAGAAGAAGCTTTAGATGCACATCCAGAATTAGGGTGTCTGAAGCCCTTATATTTGCTTAGTACCTGCGTTGCTGACGTGGCTAAATATGAAAGAGTGGCAAAGCTTTCCCCAGGCTCGCTGCCTCTAGCCGTTTTGCCTAGTTGCTTTGATTTCCTCCCCCAGTACTTTAAAATTGCCTCAACGGAAAGTGACAAACTAACTTCTGTGGTGTAAGCCAATATATGAAAACTGTTTCTCTATATGCGGTGTAATTCTGCAAGTTTTCGTTTGAGCCCTATAGCTCTGCTTCCCCGTGCCCACCGAGGCAGCGCTCTCCCCCGTTACGGGCACCGAACCCACACTGCGAAGCCAACAAAAACAAATTCCAGCCCAGTGCAATCTCTCCAAGTAAATAACTTCAGTATCCGGCATGACTTTAGATGTCATTTGTTTTTAACAGCTGTGCGGTGTAATTGCAGCAAAATTTTATTAAAGAAACAGACCTGAGAAAGAATGGCGAGCACATGCAATTTAAGATCATTCCATCTTCCACATGTGTTTTGGATTAAAATATATACTAAATGTTTAGCAGACTGTACCATTTGAATAGTTAGGAAAACTTTAGCTGAAAATTATGCTGTGAACACGTTAAACTGAAATCAGAGTAAAATTCTTAGAAATCAGAATGTCCCTATCACAAACTTTTTAGCATTTAATTTTTATTAACATTGGAAATGTTACAAATAGTATCTGGAAATTCCAATTCTTGAAATCGCTATATAAATATATATTTTTAATTTAAGATCATGGAAGTTTTCTCTATTTCATTCTCTGACCGAGAGTTTGGGAAATGAGGTGTTAAATGATACGTAGTAGCTCACATTTTGATATTTCAAATATCGAATATTTGATGTCTGGTATCTCCAATTCTGATACTAAATGGACTATAGAAAATCTCTTCCATAACATGAAATGTAGCAGACTTTCATTATAACTTAAAAAAAATCCAATGAAGACATTTACTCTAGAGTTACCTGAGGAATATTTTTCTTCCAGTATGTGCATGATATCACCTGCCTAATGGGATTTATCAGTGGTAAATTTTCAGTAGAATGTGTGTGCTTTCAAATAAATGCCCCCCTATAGCTTTTATGCACTTCGATGGACCCTTTGGTGCACTTTTCCCTGCATTCTCTTCTTCATTTTTCCTCATCATGGCTAACTTTCTGAATCAATCGTGACTTTTGTTATGCAGTAAATATGCACGTGGAGTGCCACACGCTAGCTGTGGCAGCCCTAAGGGACAGAAAACACTTTGCCAGGGTCAGTCACACTGGGAGAGATTTTGTGGCCTGAGAGACCCTCCGTTTGGGGCAAAAAATAATCACTGGAAATCAAGAAATCCATCAAGAAATCCATCTATCTCACCACGGCTGAGCTTCCAATTCTGTGCGCTTCATAAAATAAATAGTTGAAAATTTTAGCCAAGTTTAAACATGATATGTGACATGCTAAACATGTGACGTGCTAAAGCTCAGCGCAAATACACCAAGGGCTGATCTTTAAAGAAGGCCCAATTTCTGCTTTGCTGGAAAATTCCTTCCCCTCCGCATCTGGCTGCTGCAGGCCGGGGCCCTGTGTTTGGCTCCATGTGCAAGGAGCTCGGAAAGTCACATTAAGCCAAAGAGCAGGAGGTCCCGTCTCTTTAGATAGTATTATTACAAATCATTATTATTATAATTAACTTTAAATAACAGACAAATATTTCAGGGCCACAACGCTGGAAGATGCTGAGCTCCAGAGAGCTTCATGTACCAACCCAAAGAAGGCCTCGGTCTCTCGGGTTTCCTGTGACATACTCATGCTCAACTGCGTCATTTATAGTCACAAGGAAGGCTAAAGAAGCTTGGACAACAGGCAAAGCCTTGATAATGAATAGTGCTCTTTGAAATTTCACATCCAAGATCATTTTTTTCAAGATTTTGCAGAAGGATTCATCTTTGTAGGAAACCAGTGTTTGTTTTCAGAGCATCTAGGACTTCTTTAGAAAAATATCCCCCTTTCTTAAACTTGTTGTGATTATTGACTTTGAGGGAGGAAAATCAAATTGGTTTCCAAAATAATATTGCTGGATCTGCTTTGTTTTCTTGTGCACACAGCAGATTTAACCTGTGCCCTGGGGGAGAGGGAGGGAGAGCTACTGCTCTCCTTCTTGTCACGATAGTCACAGAAGAAGCAGTCTCCGTTTTGTATCATTCATGAGACTCGGTCGGTCTGCGGCGGTTCGCCGTGGATTGCATTTTGATTCCCTCCAAAACCTCGAGTCCGTATTCACAGTGAAATTTAAGGTCATGCCGTGGGTGAGAGCAGTTCTGGTTAAACAGATCTGCTATTCACGCTCCGCGTTTCAGGAGGAGCAGATCAGGCCAGCTGCTGACGAGGAGCGATGACAGTCGCTGCCAGCAGCGAGCGGCGATACGGACTGCTCAGTGCTCCCATGAAACTGGGTTATTATCCTGTTAGAGACAAATGGCTGAATCAAACAGATGTACTTTTAAAATGCTGGGTTTAGAACAGTTCTTCTGCACAAACCATGGTTTGTCAGAAATGCAGTGCTTAAAGCCTTTATGTATTCCCATCATAACCTTCGTTGTGAGTCCCCTTCCACATTCCATGCAGTCAGTGCAAAACCTTTTTGTTTCTCTGTTCTTTCCCCTTAAAATGCAAGATTTATGGTGATAAAATTTGCAGAAGTAGCAGGTACAGGTACTACAGCTGATATTGATGGACATAATGTTATGAGCAGCAGTACTTCAATGCTGTGAGGACAGGCAGGTGCCCAACCTTCCCATTCGTGATAAATCCAGTGATTCATTTTCACAGCTGCAGGTAGGACCACGAAGGTGGTAGCTGTAGGTGTATGAAGCTTTGGATGTCCCCAGCGAGCATCTTGCAAGACGGCTTCTGCAGCTCCCACCATCTCCTCTGAGGATGGCGGGGGGCTGCTGTAGCCACAGCCTTGGCCAGATCCCAGCAGATGGAGCGGGCTTTGGGAGCTGGAAAACAGCCTTGAAATGCTGCCTTTGAGGCGGTTTTCTTTTTCAGGAGACCAGATCGATGGTCTGAGGAATCAGACGTGTTGTGCAGGCTTCCTCCTCCTCTCCTGCAAACACAGCTGGGTAACATAAAATAGAAGAAAGCATTTGGCATCCAAAGATGGGATTTTGCTGAAGGCTGCGAGGGTTGCTTGGTGGAGAACCAAGGGAAATTTAGAATGCAGTCTAACATCTTTATTTCTTCATTTTTGGCCATTGCCAATTTGGCATTTGCTGGAGCAAGACTTAATTTCATCTGGGAAAGGAAGAAGCTAACTCTCGGATATTGCGGTGTGGAAGTGCCTCAGCCTGACGGTCGTTGTTCCCAGAGCCGAGTCTCAGAGGAACCGCTTTTATTTTGAGAAACGTGTAGTAGATGAGATGAGTCGAGGGTAGATGATCTCAGCTCTCTGAGCAAGAAATAAAAAGACCAAAAATGACAACCTTGTATGGTCTAAACATCAAGTGAGCTAAGAACAGGGTGTCCTCTGTTTCCAGTGAAAGAAGGGAAAACTCTTAATGAAAAGCATGTAGCAAACTCTTTTCTTACGTCCTTCTGTCACCTGCTTTTGAACTGTTCAGGTAGATTGACTTTAAAAGGTGAATTTATGAGGGGCTTTCTAGGTTGAAAATGTATTCTTAAATTTTAGAAAGGGTTACATTTTATTATAAAATAAAATTATATCATTTATAATTATAATCATTTATCAAACTCAGCAGATCATATGTATAAACAGCATATTTCAACCCAACTTTCAACACCCAGTTGATGCGTTTAAGCAGATGATTTTGTGGAGTCACTTGGGGCATGTTTAAGGATCTTGATGAGCTTTAGATTTGTAGAAAACATGCTTCACGTATTTTAAAACAGCAGCGTGTGTGTATAATGACTGGAAAAATACATAATATCTTTTCCACAGCATGACTGCCATGTTCTTAAGCAACTTTTAAGGAACAAGCTTCCCTTCTCCTGGCTTTCAAGCTCCAGTTTGAGTAGATAATGAATGGTATTTTCTGGCAAGCAAAATCCGTTACAAAAATCAGTCCCTCCCTATAAGCTTGTATATGCTGTGCATTTGCCATGGGGCGGTGGCTGCCCACAGCTTTCAATGGGAGCATGTCCCTTGGGTGTGTGTGGTGTCTCAAACGATGGAGGGAATCCTCATGGGAACAGCCTTGTCGCCATTGGCAATGGCTGGATTCCAGGAGCCTCAAGTGTTGGAATTGTAAGGAAACTCCTAAATGGCATCATTTATTAACTTGGTTTTGAATGCCTATTTTTAACAATCCTTAGTCTGAAAATTGTTGAGCTTCTTGTGTCTAGCTATTCACTGTTTCTTTCTACTGTGTCTTTTTGATTTGCTGAGAAATTCAAGGAAGTTTAAAGAGCTTTAATAAGTTGAGTCCAGTCTTAAAAATCAGCCAATTTAACTCCAATTAGATTCCAGTTCTTTGGCATTACAGCCCTAAAGGCGCCCTGCCTCTGCCGCCGCAGATTCGCTGCAGCCTGGAGGCGTGGGGATACAGAAGCCCTGCTCTTCAGACCAGTTTCACCACTAGAATCTTGTCCTTGCCAATTTGCCAAAAATAGCAAGATACAGAACTGCTGAAGTTTTCTGTTGAAGCGCCAGATCAGCTCCTCACTGATTACTTGAAAAAAGATGATACCTAAAGCAGGAGCTTGTAAGGGGTTTGGATGACCCTTCTCTACATTTTTTTCTCTGTCTGTGTGGATTCCTGATAGCTGAGCGTCCGATCCGCAGGAGTCTGGAACAGCTTTAGTCAGTGATGCCAATACATTAAGAATGTACTTTTACCTTGAGCAGGCCTAGGTGCCAAGAGGATAAAGAGGGTTTGGGTTCAAACCACTACGTGTTTCCTGCTGCTTGTATTCTTTTATTTCTTAGCTGCATGTGAAGCTTATGTACTCCATGTGCCTCCAATATAAATGTATGTTTTGAACATCTCTTTGAGCACAATAAAGAGGTTGCTCCCTGAGCTCCAGAATTTGCTTTGCAGGCCTGTAAGGAGCATATGTGCATCGCTCAGGGTTATCTACTGCACTATTTTTGAAGAAGAGGTCAATAGCAGTATGGCCTTCACCTCCCAAGCAACTGGTTGGCTTGTGGACAGTTTCAGTTAGTGCTGTGGCCCTCGGAGTCCTAGGAGGCAGCAGATCTCCTCCCTCCAAGCTCCCAGCAGCTTCTCGAAGTCACTGACAGCGTCTCCGTCGGTATCCGCGGCCAGAGGGCGGATCGCAGTTCCCACTCCCTGCACTGTGCCAAGGGGAAGCTGCAGAGCCCTTGCTCATCCCCCTGCCCGTCAGCTCTCTCCCCATCACGTGGGCATCATACCTTGTCAGGGACTGGTGAAACCCAGTTTTCAATTTTCAGTTATTTATCCTGTGTGAGTGATAGCTTTTTTTTTTCTTCACTACTGATGAAATCAATGCTGTCTGCTATCAATTTTTCAGAATTTCCTCTAAAAGACACCTTTAGCAAAGTATTTTTGCTGGCGCATCCCCTCCTGATACAGGATGCCTTTATAGCATCCTGCACCTTGCTGATAGCTATTACACTCTCTCTCTCTCTCTTTTTTTTTTTTCTCCCCCCAGTACTTAATAGATCTAAATTCCTTGCAGGAATAAGGAATCTTATATTTTTTGTATATTTTTGCCCACACAGTGCCTGGGCTTTAGTGATGATAGTTTGTGAAAAATGTAAGCCTGTTACCTGAAGCTCGTGTCCGGAAAGAAGGATGCTAAGAAACCAAAATAAAACAAGTTTCTGTGTTTCAGTTTGCCTTTTCCTTTCTCCCATTTAATCCCTTCTTGGTTTTGAATCTGCACTGAGGATCAGTCACACATTTCATCATGTGTAGCTTTCTAGCTTGCTTTCTTAAAGGCTGACTTCTATGCTCTAGAAGATAAGGTAAACTTTCTAGCATAGCAGTTGGACGTGGGGTTCCTAGGAATGTTGAATCCTTTCTTTGAAACTGTTATTCTATTCCAGTATATGTTTGTTTATATATATACACGCACACACATATATTTCATGTATATTGTGTAACCAAAAGGCTATATTAGTGCTTATTATTACTGTTGTCAAAGCAGCTGGGTGACGTAGGGGCTATAACAGCAGCATTCCCATGCACAGTCTACTCAGTATTCCTTAAAACGCGTTGCTCTTATGCTGTACCATGAGGCTTTCTGAAAATCTAGAATTTTTAATAAAAGGGCATTAAATTGCACAGATATTGGTTCCCTGCCTCCTCCATTTTTGCAGGAACTGGAGTTCTGAGTGGTTTTCAGTGCAGCAGGACAGCCTGTGACTCCAATAACCTGATCCTGCTCTTTCAGCTACCTGAGCTCCCCTGTAGGTCTGACATCCTCCACATGAGATGCCAGATTTTATTGTGATACCTATTATGGGATTTTCCTTTCAAGAACTCCCAAGAATCAGTCACGTTCAGTAGGATCAGTGAAGATACTTATTTGGAGAATAAGACCTGGAGTCCTTCAAAATACATCAGTCTGGGCTGTCCCATCCTTTCTTTCTGCAAAAGATCTTAACTAGAATACTTAGGAATAGTTTGATTGCAGCAGCAATTATGGGCTTTAGGTAGAATTAATAAATCAATCATATCTTATTTAATGTTACTCTGAAGATATTCCCACTTCTATTTCTTATTCATAAAAAAAAAAAACCTAGTCCCACCAATTTTTTTTATTAGCTTGAGCGTTTGTATCTTTTAACTGAAAGATGTCAAATTATTTAAGTGCGTGCCTAACACTTTTTAAGTGTTTCAAGACTAATAAAAATTTCTTCTTCATTCTTTATTTCAGGAACGGCATCTGTGGCTGTTGCAGGTCTTCTTGCAGCTCTGCGAATCACTAAGAACAAGTTATCAGATCACACAGTGTTATTCCAGGGGGCTGGAGAGGTGTGTGTTTTAGACTTAAGGACAATTTTTCCCAGGAAGACATTTCTTAATATTTAATCAAGTCATATGTATCCCGTTCACAAGAAAATTAAGTGGTATAATCATCACTAACAACTGCTGAAAGTTAGTTCTTAATTTGAATGCAAACTTAGGAAGAAATCTCTAGATCATCTGCTGAAGCCTCAGATTTTTCAGAAGACATTTTGAGGACGGTTCTCTTTTTAAAACTTCAAGTCTTTTCAGCTGTAAATCATAAAGCTAGTATCAATATAAACAATCAAAAATTTCTGGTAAGATGAGGAAACATATTGGGTCACTAAAGAGAGACTAAGTAAAATATGCTTGTCAATGTCTGCATTAGTTAGAATCATAGAATCACAGAATCACAGAATGCTTAAGGTTGGAAGGGACCTCTAGAGGTCATCTAGTCCAACCCCCCTGCACATACAGGGTCACCTAGAGCACGTGGCACAGGACTGCGTCCAAGCGGGTTTTGAAGATCTCCAGAGAAGGAGACTCCACAACGTCTCTGGGCAGCCTGTTCCAGGGCTCTGTCACCCTCACTGTTAAAATTTTTTTCCTTAAGTTCATGTGGAACTTTTGGTGCTTCAGTTTGTGGCCATTACCTCTAGTTCTGTTGGTGGCCACCAGTGAAGAGAGGCCAGCACCATCCTCCTCACTGCCTCCCTTGAGGTACTTATAGACACTGATTAGCTTATTAGTTAATAAGATACTTATTAGCTTATTAGTTAATGACACTGTTCCCTCTTCATTTTTCCCATTTCTGCTAGAGTTTTTCAGTATTCTGCATGTCAAGATCATCCATTTTTGAATATTTTTATATGCATCATTTTTGATATTATTGTTGCAGTACCAGCTTTCCTAAGTTACTGTGAGATACTGTCTATAAACTTCACAGAAGTGAAGATCACACTTAACTGCAGGGCTGCTAACTCTTACTTGCTGTGTGAGGTCCACTGCTCTACGCAGGCTCCTGAAAAGCACTGCTCATGGTCACCAAGCCCAGTCTGCCCAGCTTTGTGTAGTCCTGATCTTTTTAATCTGATTCTCTGTGTGGTGCTGCTGAGATTAGGTTCGTAGTTTGCGATAGACCTGCACCATGTCTGGAATGTGTCAAAGCTTTTCACATCAAGACCATCCATCTCTCTGAAGTTCCTTTCCCTATTTTTTCTCCATGCTTAGTGGAGATGTATCCATGATCTTTTTTTTTCCCCATTTCCCCCCAATATTGTCAATATGCTTATTACTGCAAAGAGATGATGTTAGATACAGCGTAGGTAAAACTATGTTATTTCTTAACTGTTAGGCAGGGAAAGAAGATTTCCCTTGGTTCTCAGGGAAATAGAATAATGAATAACAGGAATCAGAAGAAACTCCATAAATATTTATACTGAATTAATAATCAGAATTACATAGTGCTCTGTTGGCTCACTCTGTTGCCTGTTTTTCAATCCATGCACGTGTGACACTTGATCTGTTTAATGAAATATTATAAAATCTGGTAGGAATGATACACGTTTCAACAAAATATTGATAAGTGAATTTTTTTCCTGCCCCTGCTTTCACCAGGAGCACAACCAAGATCAGTTTAGAGTTACAAAATACATGAATAGTAGGTAAAAGACACTTAGCTTATTGATGGACATTATAAATAAAGATTGGGAGCAAGACTTATTGTAGGAAAGTTTTTTACTTTTTGGGATGCAGAGTGCAATTTCCCTTGGTTTAAATTGCCATAAAGCCTGATGAACTAAATTAAGTTTCAAAGGAGAAAAATACTTACTGCATTCTCACATGATTATGTGGAATAAGTGTTAGTTTTAATGATTTATGTTAGAGTTTGTTTCTTATGATGTCCACATTACAGATACCATCTTAGGATGTATTCTGTCTTTCACTTGAACTTCTAACTGCTCAATGGTAGTTCTTGTTCATTAATATTTACTCTTCGAAAAAATACTTGTCCAGTTTTATTGTTAAATAAAGTTAAGAAACTCACTTGAAATCATGGATCAAGTGAGGAGGGGTTTGCTTTCTTTTTTAATCTTGCAGGCTACTTTTCTTCTCTCTTTTTTTTCTTCAGGCTGCACTGGGAATAGCAAACCTCATTGTTATGGCCATGCAAAAAGAAGGGGTATCTAAAGATGTGGCTATCAAAAGGATATGGATGGTCGACTCAAAGGGATTAGTCGTAAAGGTAATACAATTTTCTCATTCCATTACATGTGATGATAGTTTTTTTTGCGGTCTATAGACAAAAGCAAGAACACATATTTTGTTTTGTTTATACTAATGCAATTTCTATCTTTTGATACAGCAAGCTGCTTTGTTTTTCGAAAGGCATTAGATCAGAGACAGATGCATTATTTCATTGGGAGCCTGATTATGCTGGCAGTTCCTGCACCACTTTTATTAGGGATGATCATATAAGGAGATTTTTTTTTCAGTAGTTCACTTAAAAAGCACATAAGGAAAGAGATGTTCAAGCTGTGGATTTAATGTTTCCCCTGCCATTTTAACTGTTACTTGTTAGCGTAGTCTTGGGTGAGGATGTATATATATGTATATATATATATATATGCTATTAGGATAATGTATAAGAGTGATTTTAAGGGAATAAGAATATTTTTGACAATAATATTTTTCTGGTGTTGCAAAATGTCATCCATCTGTGGGAACGGAGATATATTGCATCAAATAGCTTCCCTGCACAGTGACACACAGAGCTCATGTTGCAGATGCTGTGGTCTGCAGTGCTATCAACACTGGTCAGAATTTGAAGTTGCTGAGAGACTTCATCAGTCACCCTTACCTCATTCCTTCCATGTGCCAAAATAAAGAAACATATGTGTTCCAAGTGCCAAAATAAAGAAACTGGTATGTTTTAAAAGGTGGTTTTGCATTTAATAGTTTGTGAGCTACTTGAAAGAAATGCATGGGAGCCCAGTTGGCTTCAGATTTTCACCTAGTATTTTGTTGACATCGTTTCTGCTCACTTCTGTTGGTAAAGAAAGACTTAAGCTGACTCATGTGCAGTGTTCTTCTTTACCTTTCTAATCTTTTGGATATTTTGTTTGCATCAGGAGGTAATTTAATCCTGCATTCAGGGTGTGTAACTTTCAGAATCATCTTTCAGAATCATTATCAAACTGCATCACAGCACTGTTCACTCCTGCTGTTAAGGGGCAGATCATAGGTAAGATCACAGACACTGAAGGGGAGAATGCCATAGAAGTCATTGTGGACATCCCATTTTGGACATCTGGAATGGTTTTCGTTTTCATCTAGTAATCTCAAAGTGCTTTGGGTCCAAATGTGAATGAGCAAAGACCTGATCATCTTCAGTGGTTGATGAAACCTAGAGGCTGCCAGAAAAGAACGATCTGTAGCACAGTTTCCTCCCCCTTGGAGACTGGGAAAATGTTTGTAAAATAAAATCATATAAACTAATTTTAAAAAAATATGATAACTGAAATAACTTTCTGGTGGCGTTAAAGAAGCAAAGTGGCATGAAGGATGGAAGTGTAGGAACTTGGCAGCTCTAACGCAGTAGAGTAGCTCTCAGTTGCATGTCTGTCTCCTAAGGTGATTGAGCAGCGTTTCTTCCCCACCACTCATTTCTTCTGGCTGCTGTTGCTAATTTGCTAGTGAGCTGGGCAGGCAGGTTGTTGCTGTTGGTATGTATGGTATTCTCACACACAGTTTTGAAATTCGTGGTGGCTTTGGTGACCATGTCCTTTCCTCACCAGCTTTGGGCTTTGGCATGTTCAAGCACTTCTGTTGCCCAGGGCCAAAAGCAATCAGCGTTGTGCACAGCCTGCAAGTTGCTTTCTGTTCATTTGCTTATTCTTTTTTTGTGGGGATTTCTTTTGTATTTTGTCCAAAAAAAGCAGTCCACTGAACTGCATGTGCTGCCCGGAGTGTATTTGTGAACTGTTTGTGATGGCCAGACAAGAGCTGCCTGAGACAGAGCAGGGCCGCGCGCAGCTTGGCTTGCCGGCCAATCTGCCGAGGAGAGCGCTCAGGGCCTCGAGTGCGCGTTGCAACTCGCGCCTGGTTGTCCCGGGAGCCGCCGGGTCTGGCCGGCCTGGGGCACGCGGGGATGTGGGGACACGGCCGCCCTCAGCCCCTGGCGCTGCGGGGCCTCCAGGAGAGCCGCATGGAGAGAGAAGGGGGAATCAGGAAAACACAGCTTCAGCCTCTTCACGCTTGTGATATAACTGCTGGGAAGTTGTATTTGCAACATGTAAGTAGTTAAACTGTTCTGGACCCTGTGGTTACTTTCACCAGCCTTTCTTAGGTGTACTTGGGAGATTATTTTGGGTTTAGCTGATCACAGGAAAGTGCTGCAGGAGTAGGATGACATTCCAGCCCCTTAGAAATGAGTTAGAGAAACAGAAAGGTTTGTGAGTGAGGTGGACAGCGGGAGGAATTCTCTTATGAGAAATCTTTCCAGTGCAATGAAAAGATTTGTCAAACCAAGGCCTCGCTCAGCTGTTAATGACCTCTTGGATAAACTAGCGTGGCTTGTGTTTCTTACTGCTGAGGAGGTGTATTGAAGGAAACCCATGCCATGAGGGTCCGTTAAGCTTTGTCCTATCAAAAACTGCCTGATCAAAACAGTTTCTGCTGAGATATGGAGGCTCTTCCAGTCCTGGAAATATTCAGATCCATTGCTTTGGCAGGCTGAGAAATAACAGAACTGAGGGCTCCTGTGCAGCAATTCCTCTGTCCAAATAAACTCGTTTTCACAACATTTTAATTCCCTTTTGTCCTTTGATCAATAATGTTGCAATGTTGCAGTGGGTAAGTATAGACTTAACCATTGTTTAACCTTTCATTACTCTGCCTAGTTTTTCAACCAGTGCAAACCAAAGAAAAATGACCTTAGAGCTCTGTTGACCTGAGTGTGAGCAGTTTCCTTCTGCCTTCCTCCCTCCCTCCAAAGGCTGCCACGAAGTCACTTATCAGGCTTTTAGGGCAAATTTTTCCTTTGTGGCTTTTAAATTTTTTGAGTGCAGCTGTGTTTTCATTTACTTGGAGAGGATGGAGGGTTTTTTTGCCCTGGGAACCATCTTTCTTCATTAAACTGAGCCTGATGACCAGCTTTTCTGCTATGTTGTGGTGAAGGAGCTTGTGATGAAGGTTATGTTTACTGTACTGTCTGTCATCTTATTCTTTGTTCTGCAGACCTTACCACATTGCTTATGTTTAAGAATCTTTAAAAAATCTGTTCATTATGCTTTATACACCTTTGAAAGGACTTTTTCCTCCAAACAGGATGAGGAAGAGATGGTGGATCCTAAAAGTATTAGAATTTTGCCAGTTGAACAATACAGATTTACTCTTTGAAATAGATATCATTCCTCTTGAAATGTCCGTTTAGGTATACCAGGGCATTTGCCCTGAAGTTTTAATGTTTAATTAAATTCCACTTCTTAATTTGTTTTGCAGTCTTGTATAGTTGGAGACTAAGTACAAGCAGCTGGAACTGTTATTTAACTGAATTTTGTCATATGAACTGCTTGAGGAATATATTTGACTATATGAATACTCTGATGGGTGAGATCTCCCGCATTCCTCCTCTTTTCTGTACTTCCACTGTTAGCATTTTTACTGTAGAACACACAAACATACTCAGATGTGCCATGTGTGGTGAACACTTTTTGTGTCTTCTTTTAAAGCTGTTGTTGTCACGTGCAGCTCTATTAGTGGCCAGACTTTCACCATGAGCTCCAAAGACAGTAAACTCCTTTGTATCAAGTAGCCGACCAGGCAGAAAGTGAAGGACTGTACTAGGATGTTCATTTATGAGGGACTGACTCTGCCAAAAACTTAGGCATGAGCTTCTGCTGTCATTCTCTAGTAATGTATGGCAAAACCTTCTTTTTATTGTTAAGGCAAACATCAAGAATAGGGTATAGTGATGGGGAAGATAGTTCCTGAACTGCCCAGGGACATCACGCAAATATGGCAGGATTTTCATATTTAAATAGACTGAATAGGCCTCCGGACAGGCTGACGGGGTGTTCCTCGACTGCCAAACACAGCCTGCCTCTCCTGTGGTGAAGTTTGTCTGGAAGTTGCAAGGAAGCGTAAGCTTTTTGTACAGGACATAAGCTCCTGGGCTCAAAGGGGGTTCCTGCACATAGGGGTGAATTCTTGATTTTTCAGGTCAAATTGGAACAATGTTGCTTCCCGATGGCTGAGTCCTGCAGGTGTGCTAGTACAGCACAGTACAGTCAGTTTTGCATCTAATCAAATACCATGTATTTCTAACATCCATTATGTGTATGATCTTATCCCCTATAAGACTTCAGAACATTTGGGTGAAATCAAGCTAAATAACAAGCACAAAAGCATCAGCTGAGATCAGATAGTTTTAGGCCTCAGAGTATGAAACTCCATTACAGGAGAGGCCCGGGACAGTGAGAGCTTCCTATGGTCCTGAATAATTATATTGGAGATTCCCAGCTAATCCTGCAGGTTATCCTCTGAACCATCCTCATGGGTGTGTGAACTACCATCTTTTCCTCCTCCTTCCCCCGCTGGGAGGCCTGTGGCAAACTGACCTGGAAAAGCTCCTCCCTACCAATTACCTGGCCACGGACACAACCCTGATTAAAGTCCATGGTCTGGTCAAAGTTGGATATGAGATTCAGGCTTTGCTTAGACAGTGATGGAGAGGAGAGAGGATATTTGGGACTGATACCAGAATTTCAGTGTTGTGTATGTGTGTGGGTGCTCCCATTACAGTATTTATAAACTTTGTCCTGCCTGTGATCCATGTTTGCTTATACACAGGGAAAGTGTATTTTAAACACATGATAGGGCTTAACTATTAGAAGCCATAATCTTCTAATAATGTATTTTTAAGGTGACACTGAAAGAACATTACCTAAATCTTATTTTTGTTTCTGATCTCTCAGTTTTGCTGCTAATCACTGCGGCATTAGCTGCTCAAAACCTTGCTTTTTTTTCAAACACTTGGCAGCAAAAGATTTATTAAAGCTGTGTCCAAGTTGCTTTGTCCATCTCTGTGGTGTGAAACTGCTCTCTTCACCCTTAGGTATGAGTGTTAAGTGAAAGGCTGGGAATTAGGACCCCTCCTGGATTAGAGGGTTTTGCTTGGTTTGGGTTTTTTGTTATTGTTGGTTTTTAATTCCCGAACCAGGTGCCTGTCACCTGCAAACCCTTGGCTTCAGTAACCTGTGAGGTCATCTCCATATCTCCACCTTTCTTTAAAATATCTTCTGACTTCTCATAACCTATATAGGGCAGCCTGGCAAATCCTTCTGGCATCTCTGCGCATCTCGGCTTGTCCATTCCCATTGTCAGCACAGACACAGACATTTTATGTTCCTTTTTTTGTGATGCCTTTACAAGTGCTTGCTTGTTTATTTGTTTGTTTCTCTTGCTTTTAACTCTGCAGTAAGGAGCCCATTGGAAACAAATAAAGGGAAAATACTTGCAGTTAGAAAATACTCTCTAGTAGTGAACCACTTTGCTTTAGGTTCGCAGTCCTCTTACGATTGCAGTTCTCATCTCTTGAGTATTTGAGACCCTCGGGTGTATTTACGAGTTTATCTCTGTCCCAATCTCTGTTGTCTTGCTCAAATAAGCTGCAGTCGACACAGTTGAACGGAGGCGAGTGCCTGTGTCAACAGGTCTGTCCGTATGAACAGATTCAGGCCCCCTGGCTGCGCAACGGGCCCAGCGCCAGTGCCTGGGTCTAAGGCAGGGCCGGGCGGGAGCTGAGGCCTGCGAGGTGACGGCGGGGACTGAGGGCCGCGAGGCCATGGTGGGAGCTGAGGCCTGCGAGGCAACGGCAGGGGCTGAGGGCCACGAGGTGATGACAGGGGCTGAGGGCTGCAAGGCGACGGCAGGAGCTGCTCGTGGGGAGCCACCGCCACCCCCATCTCGCACCAGCACCGGCCGCGTCCTCAGCGTGACCGGCGTGTCGGCCGGGCCTGCCTGCCCCCGCTTGGTAATGGCTGCAAGGTTTTTAATCTGCTATAGATGTCTGCTGTGCGACCTGGACTGCTGTTTTTACAGCTGTTGTCTATGAGTTTGCTCAGGGTTTTATTGATGGGCCAATTTTGCTTTGTAATCTGACCCACAGATTGGTTCTGTAACGCGGCGATGTTAGTTTCTGTGGAAATTGTGGTGCCCATTTGCTTAAAGCCTGATCCCAGTCTTTCTTTTCTTTGTTGTACTCTTTATCGACAGCAAAAATTATCAGTTCCAAACAGAAAGGCAAGCAATTTTTCATAAGACTATTAATTACCGAGTCCGGCCCTGCTTTTGCCCCTTGAACTGAAAGGTCCTGGCTTCAGAGTATCCATGTCTTGGTGCTAATGTGCCCCTCTCTTAGCCAAGAGGGAGCGCAGAGGCTTTGGAATTGCCAAGACCTCTCATGCGTAGTGTCACCCGCGGAGAATGCCGCTATTGTGTGCGTATCGCCGGCCTGCATCTGCTCACTTAACACAGTCCGCATTGTAACTCGTTCGCTAATAAAGAATTTAGCTCATATTACTTTACATCTGAGATCCCACTGTGGCTCCCAATATAGCAACATATCGGCTTTCAGGTTGCTTTGTTCTCTTTTGTTCGGATCCCAAATCTCCAGTAGGTTTCTTGGTACAAAATGATACTGTGGTAGAGACGGTATATTTCCCTTCCCCCCAGACTTATGTGTGACATTTTCATCAAGTCTTTGAAAACTTAGGTTTTATTTTATTTTATTTTATTTTATTTTATTTCATTTCATTTCATTTCATTTCATTTCATTTCCATTTCATTTCATTTTATTGAGTGTGTCTGATGCTCTTTGTCTTCCTTACTCTTGTGAAGTTGTGTTGTGTGTTTTGTTATCTAAGCATCCCAAGTGTCATTAATGATGATGATGCTTGGGCTGCCTTCCTTGCATTTTAGTTGATTTGTTTGTTCATGTATGTAGCAAATTACCTATTATTTTGTGAGAAACTGAGAAATTTCAAACCATTAAGAAAATGATATGAAAATAGATGGTGATGAGAAAAGTTATGCAATTAAATATTGCCTCTTTTTTTTTTTTTTTTTTACTTTTTGGTATGATGGTGTCAAA
Source organism: Tinamus guttatus (assembly GCF_059628265.1). Taxonomy (NCBI): domain Eukaryota; kingdom Metazoa; phylum Chordata; class Aves; order Tinamiformes; family Tinamidae; genus Tinamus; species Tinamus guttatus. The sequence continues at coordinate 415,149 of NW_028288619.1, forward strand.
TTTGAAGAGTAAGGCAACCAAGCACAAATATAATTGTCATGCCTGAAAAGATACACTGGAAAGTTGGAGCAAGAAGGATGTATTGCCCCTTTTACCAGTTTTGTTTTCCACTCTCCAGTGTCCTGCACCTAAATAGCTGTATGAAAGTGAGAGATATGATGAGAGATATGAATGTGAGAGTCTGTTGTTTGGTCTGTTCTTTTCAATGGGAAAAGACTTCATGCTTGGGTTTGGGGAGCACTATTTGATGCAGGAATGTTGCTCCTTACACACCATAGTAAACTGTTAAGACAGCTTAAGAGAACTCTGCTCCAACCTGGGTGAGGATTCAGGCAATAACAGCTTTTGATAGGAAGTTCTGAAAAGAAGTCCTCTCCTGTGAGGCAGGCATTGAAGTGCTTCCCTGGAGCAGCGAGAGGCTTGGCATGCTGCAGGGGGTACAGCTTCACATCACTGATTCTCCAAATCCTTTCCCTGAATGAATGGATGTTTCAGTGATACCAAAACAGCAAAATAGTGGACTCAAAAGACAAGTACACAAGTGACTGAAGATGTTTCCACATAAAAGAGTCAGTGCTGTGTATACAGAACACCGGTGTTTATAGACATTCCTCCTTAGTATAGAATATTTAATATTTTGCCACTTCACATTAGCAGGAGAAGGGAAAAGTCAATGAGCTTTACACGCTGAAAGGGAGTTTGAGCTCTGAAGATGTTTATGCTGTCTCGGGATGATGCTCTGCAGCAGAGAGATGGAGTACAAAAGGTAGCCAAGCCAGGGCTGGGGAAGCAAATGTTTTAAGGATGCTGCATGGCTGGAAAATCTTTTCAGTTAGAGGCCTGCTACGCTGAGAGATCCACCACCATGACCTCTCTCTGGTGTCAGGAGGGAGAATGCAGACAATCCAGAACCGAGATTTTGAAGTTCTGGTTCTATCTCTCGTCTCTGCAGACTGACAGAAGCTCATTTTGGCTAGAACCACCCAGAGGAGGACATTTGGGAGCGTTACTGGGTGCTCTGGGAACTCTCTCCTTTGAGGTGGAGCTCACAGAGCGCCGAGCTCTTCCTTCCTCCCCTGCGGCCAGGGCGCTGGAGCAGCTCGTGGGGCTCTTGCTGTGGTCATTCTGTTCTGTGCAGAGCAGAACTTAGAAGTTGGCCAAGGTGGGGAGAAAAAATACCGGCTAAAACACTGTCCTCTAAATTATTGGAGCTGTGTAACCACATCAGTTAGCTGGTCTTGGAATGTCAGGAACAGTTTTTAGGGGGGTTTATGTAGCACCTTTAGGATCACTGAATTAACAATTAAAATATATTTTTTCAATCTATTTAAAGATGTAAAAAACTCCATAGATTTTCTCTTACAGCAATTTTCCAAGCAAAAATCTTATATATGTGTGTGTTTGTATGTGTATATATATGCATGCATATATATAATTATTGTTATTTTTGCTACGCCACAGAATTGAATACTTCATTCTTAGTTAATATACTAGAAAAATATTTACTTGGAGACATGATTCATTCTGACTAATAGGCCCAAGCTAATTCAGACCAAAGCTGGAATAAAGAAAAAAAACTTTTTTTTTTTAAGAATAGCATAGTCCCCTGTGTGATATTAAGATATGGCAGAACTATATCTGAGCTTAGGCTGCCCCATTCAGCCAGCACAATTTACCTCCCGGGTTTCTGTAGCCGGTGGCTCGTGAGGGGCCACGTCCAGGCCGCTTGCTGGCCCCACGGCACGGCCGCTGCAGGTGACTTCCAGGTAGCCCAGGGCAGACCAGGACTCCAAGGCTGGGTTTAAACTGGATTCCGCAGGAGAAGCTGTTAAGAAACCGAGGGGAGGCGCAGGCAGGGGATGGGAGGTCTGCCCTGCGCCCAGTGCCGGCTTCCCGAGACCTTCCTCCAGGTCGGCCTCCCTGGGGCTGCTTCAACAACCGGCCAGTTCAAATGAGGAGAAGGGTTTCCTACCGTCATGCTTTCAGGTACTTCTAGCTACAGGCTTTGGGTTTGAGAGTAACAAACGCATTTGTCCTTTGGTGACCAGAAAGAAAACTTATTTTTCCCCTGCAAGTGTATGAAGGGAAATTCCTGTTTTAAAATGAGATGCCTCCAAAACGGGCCGTAGGCTGTGCTGACATCTGCCGGAGCGCAGGAAAACAGCGGACGTCCGACGTGTGTTGACGCTGGAGTGCTTCCAGCAGGAATATGCCAAAAATGGGGAATATTGTGGTGTTCTCTGGAGGCTGAGGACTTTACATGTTGCCCGCAAAGGAAGCCAGGTGCTTGCATCAAAGTATTTCTGTGGTAGCAGTTGTAAGAGAACACTTAAGAGCTGGATAAGCTCAGCTGAAGTAGCCCTAAGCAGTCTTAACGATGGTAGCTATGTGCAATGTAATTTTTTCCTGATATATCTGTTGGTAGACTCAAAAGTTGAAAGGAAGTACAACATGCTAAGCTGAATACTTTGGTAACTGATATTATGGTTCCAGCATCCTTTACAGTAAATACTTTTTTCTTATTCCCTCACTCAGGGACGTGCCTCATTAACGGCTGAGAAAGAACATTTTGCCCAGGAACATGCTGAAATGAAAAATCTAGAAGATATTGTTAGAGATATAAAGCCATCCGTACTAATAGGTAATTTCTTTTACTTTAAAGCAGTGACCTTATTCTTTGAAAAAAAAATGGGGATGTGGTTTTGTTTGGAGGCCAGATCAGGTTGCTCTGAACAGAGTTTACCTTGTTGTCTCAGAAAACTGTAATCACGATTCCGAGCAAACTGAGCAAACAGGAGTTACCCCGGTGTGGAGCAGAGCTTTCATTCCCAAGCGTCCATTGCACGGGTGGAATGATCCAAGGTGGTGTAGACATCTCAAGGAGCACCTATCACTTCGCTGAATTACTTCTGATTCGATGTGAGCGCTGTAATAGAAGGCACCTCGACACGGCCGGACGTGATCGCTGGCACCCGTAAAGGGTGCGGAGGGCTCGGTGGTGCCAACGGGCCTGAGAGCTGAGCCGGCCTGGGGGAGCTCTGAGCTGCGGCGCTGGCTGCAGCAGCAGCTGCCTGCTTGGACGCTTCATGCTGCAAGACTGGCATTCAATCCCTGTGCAAAACCTTCGTAAATAAGGACAGGATGGAGAATAGAGAGGCATCGTTTTTAATCTCTGGTGAGGCAGGAAGGGGCGTATTTGGAAAGACTGTCCTCTCAGGGAAGCCTCTCAAACCCAGAACATCTCTCTGGCATTGTCCATTAGTGGGGCTGGAGAGGGCAATGATAGTGAGCTGCGGGAGACAGACATTATTTCCTCCTCGTGTCACTAGAAATGCAAACCAGGCACCCTAGATTTGAGAGAAGCAATCCGGTCTGTTGTGTGAGACTTGAGGAGACAGCCCTGCACTTGTCTACCCTGACCAGATTTACCTGGGAGCTAGATGATATACAGCTATTTTATGGAAAGGGCCTCACAGAAGTGGAGCGCAGACCTCGGCCAACCTCACAGGGAGGTGCAGGCGCTGCCTTATGCCAGGGACGACGCGTAGGCATCACCGTTGCAAGAACCAGCATCATCAGAAGCACCGCGGGGCTGGCGGTGCCTGGATGGCTCCGGTCCCAGCGGCTGCGGGAGAGCATCGCCCCTCGGCCCTCGTCAGCCTCCTGCCTCCTTACATGTGGGCTGGTGCTCCCTGGTTTTGTGCAGGCCTTGTGCTGAGACCTGTGGGAGGCATCTGAAGGACCTGGGCTCAGCTCAGAGATGATCCTTTTTGCCCTTTCTAAAAGAGCATGACGTGGCACTTCACTGGTACAAAGTATTTTATGAATTGACACATAACTCTACCTGCATGCATGTAACTCACACTGCTTTAGATGTAGCACTGCCTGAAAACAGCACCTTCCAATAATTCATGCCAAATGCCATGCAAAATGAAAAGCTGAGGGAGGAAGGACACGGTGTGCTGAGGGGAGGCCCTTGGAGGACAGACCTTGCAAAGGCGGCTCTGGGCTGCGGCCCCGCTGCACTCGCTGCACTCCGGGACACGCGCTGCGGCTGCTGCATCACAGCCGTTGTTCTTGCACGTAATCCCAGGGGTAGACATACAGGGGAAAAATGCCAGCAATTTATAGCGCTTGAAGAAGCAAAATCTTTTTTGCAGAAGGTTTTTTTAAACACTGCTAGAAGTTGAACTGCATTTTGAAAGGGAAGGTTTGCAGGAAAAGAAGCCGTTCTTTTAAAAGGGACATGCATGAGTTAGCTGGAACAAATTGCATGTGTTTGCTTGTTACATGTGTCTTTTTCTTATTTAGGAGTTGCCGCAGTTGGTGGTGCTTTTACCAAACAAATTCTTGAGGATATGGCTGCTTTCAACGAACGCCCCATTATTTTTGCTCTCAGCAATCCTACGAGCAAGGCGGAGTGCACTGCCGAGCAGTGCTACAAGTATACGGAGGTAATGGATGCTCAACATCTGCCCGGGACATGGGGGCAAAGCACAGTGTGAAGTCAATTTAACATGGGATAAAGATGGAGGATGGAAGAGCAAGTACTAACTGTGTTCCTGTGCCTGTATAAAAATGAGTTAAATTAAATAGCAGGATTTTATGATTCTGTCAAGACACAGTTCACTGAAGTCAATAGATGCCTGAACCTTCTTACATTTTAATGGCTTTTATAGAATGCAAGTCAAGATTTGCAGTTCTTTATTATAACGGAGGCATCGGTAATTGTCAATCATTAAAGCCTTACGGCTGTTTTTGAGTTGTACCATTCTGTATAATATAAATGTCCAGTGGCATGCTTTTCCTTAGAGATTTTATAAATACATTGTAGGATAAGAAAATGCCTTGGTATGGGAAATAGAATTTTTAAAATAATTATTATGAATTATGAAATTTTGTAAAGATTTCTGTTACTGAAACCGAGGTGAAAATTAAGTGAACTGTGTTGCTTATTTAACGTGTTTCATAATTATACACCGAAGGGCCAGTAAGCACATTCTCTTGTAATTCAGTCTAAAATGTGCTCTGCATGAGTAGTTCATTCTGTGCATTTTATTGTGTGGATTTCTTGTCAAGGACAGGGCCGTTAGCAGGGCAGTTCCCCAGTGTCCAGAAGACAGATTTAGCTGCCCATGCCCCACGGAGAAGGTCACAATTACAGTGCGACGCAGGAATCAGGGAAGCAGCTCCATAAAGGGCTGGATATAATGGGAAACTACATCTGGGAAGCGGAGCAAAAGGCACACTGCAGTATTTGATCTGCCACCGAAGTGTATAATAAGCAGGCCATGATAATGCTGCCTGACACCAAACTAAACAAAATACTCTTTGAAGGGCTGCATAGGAACAGTTGTGTATTTAAAATGCACGTTTTCAGATCCCTAAAATAGGCATGGATATTTCTCATACAAAGCATTTCTTAAGTCTTTAACAGCAACATTTATCACTTTAGCAGTGTTTGCATAGAGAGGACCGGCTCCTCAAGAGCCTCTCTTCTCCACCTGAATTTACTGCCTAAATTCTAGGGTACTGCCTCGTCAGCAAATCCTTTGGGCCTGTGAAAAGTCACTTGCCTTATTCGTCTAAATCTGCAGTTGCCGGATTGGAAGTTACTTCCCTCTCCCAAGATGCCAGGAGTGACCTAGGGCTGAGAGGAGCAGAGGAGCTGCCCGTGGTGGGTCCCTGCCCGTGGGGCCTCCCTGCCCGCGGGCGCTGAGCGCTGCCCTGGGCCCCTGTGGGCACTGGCACCGTTTCGTGGAAGATCCCCCCATTGCGCTGGGAAGAATTCCAGCAGTGCTGCCCATCCTGGGCACAGCAGTGTTGTCTCCTGGGAGCTGTGCAACTGCTGCTGTTGTCTGTGTAGCTTCTTCCCACGTCCCATTCTCCTGTGTGGAAGTACAAAATGAATAATTAACGCTGGCTCCTGCTTTTCTGCCTTCTAAATTACGCTAATATCCACCTTTCCTGAACAAGGCAAGTGGTTCCTCTTGATAGTTGTTCAGTCAAAGAGCAGAGGAAGCTGAAAACAGCTGCCACCTCCAGCTTCCACAGCGGCAGGTCTTTGAAAGGGTGTCCTAAGTGTGTCAGCAGCTTCTCCCAACTCCCCTCCACCTCCTGCTCTGCTCTTACCGTTTAGGGACGTGGCGTTTTTGCCAGTGGAAGTCCTTTCGATCCCGTCACTCTTCCAAGTGGGCGAACTCTCTATCCTGGACAGGGCAACAATTCCTACGTGTTCCCAGGAGTTGCCCTTGGCGTTGTTGCGTGTGGACTGAGACATATCGACGAGGAGGTGTTCCTCACAACTGCTGAGGTACTGTATTAAAAATTACTTAAATTCCTTAATTTGGTAACTGGGTAATAATGAACAATTAAACAGAAATAGCCAAACATTTTTAAATCAGAAAAAAATATTGTTTTCTCCATTTGAGATCTTTATTTGAAAGGTATGTTGTTTTTTGTAAGCTTTTGAACAAGTTATTTTTAAATAGTTAATATGTGGCTGCAAGGACATTTGATATAAGCTTTACCTTCTGCTAGAAAGGAGAGAGAGAGAAGGGAAGACTTCAGTACTGCACTAACACGTGCATGCAGGTACATGCAGTTTGAAGGAAACTATAACCCGAAGCTAGTAGCTTTGGGGTAACATTTGGGCATCTTTGCTTACAAATGTTATTTGCATTTCTTTATGCTTTCAGCCATTTTTGAGGAGATGGCATCATGTTTCTTGAAGACGTTCCTTGCCAGCAGCTGGTAAAAATGCTGCATTACTCAGTGGTTCCTTGCACTATAATTTGATATAATGGCCATGCCATTCTTCCCATTTTATTTCCTATTCCTGTCTGCAATGGTTCTTTTCTTTCCAAACACATTTTTTTCATGATGTGAGTTCTGATGCTGTCTGTCATTGCTCTCTCCTCCTTTATCTGCACTCAGTGGGCAGAGGGATGAACTAAGAGGAAGCACATTTGGTCCTGGGGAGTCACATTTACTTCCAGTCATTTTTCTAAATCTGACACCCACTCCTTTTCAGTATGATACCACATGTGCACAGGATTTTATCTTCAACACCTGCTGGAGAGGAATCTAGGCTTTGTCATTCAGAAGCCCATATTCAAGCAAAATAAATCAATAGCTGTGGTTAAAATTGAATGTATCCAACTCTTTTTTTTTTCTTACAAAAACTCCACCTGAAGTCAATCTTCCTGCAGCCATTTCTCACTTAAGAAAGTCGGCAGGCTCTGTGCTCTTCTGGGTGCAGTATCTTTGCTCCCTGCCTGCTGTCGTCCCATTGCACCGTTGCCTCTCCGTCCTCCTGGCCCCCTCCTCCCTGCACTTCCTCTCTCTTCCTTTTCTCATCAGAAAGCCCTGAGCAGGGCCAGGGGGATTGACTGTGTCCATGCAAGGTCATTAAAAACTGGATTCCCATTGCTTTACTTAAGGAAGAAGGCAATGAGAGAGGTCAGTCTCAGTTATACTGAGTTTAATTAACTTAAACTCACTTCTCTGGTGATTCCTACCCAGTACAATTTATAACAGTTTGCAGTCCACAGAGCTTCTCAGGAGTGCAGGTTCCTAATCCCAAAGGCAGCCGACCAAGTGTGCTTGACAATACATGGGCAGTGTTGCTTGCATATAGAAGAAGCGTAAACCTCAGCTGGATTTCTGAGTTTCCTTACTGTGTGCACAGTGACATCTTTAAAAAAGTTTGCCAGCACTTGCCCTCTCTGAGCAAATTACATTTGCAATTTCCATCTGTAAAATTAGTAGAAAGTCCAGACTGTCTCCATGGGCTCCAACCATCTTAGGAGGGCAGTGATCCATCTCGTAAGTTTTTGGGTAATTATAACCTGCTGTTTCGATCTTTCCCTGTAATTTCAGTTGGATAGGGTGTTCCTCGCCTGCTGGCCTAAACTGCTGTGTTAAACAGCTGTCTGTCTTCATTCTACAAGTTGCTTCATTTCGGTGTGGGTGAAATGGGTCCTATATAACGGCAGGCTTTGGACTGCAGATGGATGGTTGAAAGGTGACACCTGAAGTATGTTTGGAGTGGTAGGATGCAAAGTCAGCCAAAAATCCACTATGAACAAAGCCAAGAGCCAAGGGACGGCTCTGCGCGGTGCTCCTGGAGTTAAGCAGATTCACACAGGTTCCCAGCTCTGGTAGAGGACTCACCACGTCTGGCTCTTGAGTGAGCCAGAGCAAGGAGCAAACCAATGGATTGCAAAGAAGTCTGGGCCAGAAAAGGTGCCAGGAATGTGAAAGGCAGCAGAGCTTAGGCCTTTAGCTGAAATTACAGTGCAAGGCAAAAGTGCTTTTCTTTTTCTGTTTTTTTTAATGGGACGATAAAAGGAAGGTAATGTGACATCATTCTTAGAGAAGTTGTCTGGGTTCGCCATTCGAAATGGAAAGTGCCCAAGCGGCTGCAAAACTTAAAACACCCCAAAATATGCTTGTTAAATAAAGGGACCTTCTTATTTTATGATGGTAACATATCAGAAAAGTATATATAAAAAAGGCAGCTCAGGCTGCTTGCCTGCAGATCCTAAATTCTCACTTTGCCATCTCTCAAATTAAATCTGATAAAAGTCACAATTAGGTTATTGTAACTACAAGAGATTTTAGTTTCAAGTGTTTTTTTCTTCATGCCAAGGGAAAGAGAGAGTAACTTTGATTTTTGTTGATAAATCTAAGGTGCTAAAATCTAAGGTGCTAAATCTAAGGTGTTTTGTTGATAAATCTAAGGTGTTTTGTTGATAAATCTAAGGTGCTAAGCTGTACTGCCTCTTAGTTCCAGGCAATTTCTCTGTGATGACAAGGGACATTACCTCTTCTTCTGAGTCCTACCAAACACAACAAAAGGCCAGAGAATTATGAACAAGCAAAATATTCTTGGCATGAGTGACCTACAGTTCAGCTACTCCAGATATTATTAAATCCTTTCATTATAGAAAGCACGTTCTCAGAAAGCCAAGATGCCCCTACTTGCTTTATACCATTTGTCCAGGTTTCAGTGACTCTCGCTTATATCGTGAAATAAGCAAATTTCTCTATTAAAAGCTTTAAATAATTCAACAGTAAGATGTGAAAATGGCCATAGCGTGTCAGACCCAAGATCCAAGCAGTCCAACATCCTTCTGTGAAAGGGATTAGCAGCAGAAGCCGAGTGAAGGACAGGTGAGGGGAAGGGATAGATTGATTTCGTTGAAATCCCATCCCAGGCTCTGGCAGCCTCTGCTTTGAGGAGTTCCTGAGCTGGAACTTCTATCTGTACAGAAATCTGTACAGTATTTTTCTTCCATAATGAATCTAATGGCTTTTTAGGCCCGTTTGAGGCCTATACATTTGAGCAGCTTTTGGTGATTAATGTTACAAGTTAATTATGCATTCTGGAGGGGAAAAAACAAACGTATTTCCTGCCTGATGATTTGGGTTTCGATATTGTTATGAGAAATGTTCGTCTTCTTTGCTCCTTTATATCTTCTTTCAGTCTTCTCTTTTTTTTTTCATCTTCTTTCCCGAGTCCATTTAGAAAATCTCGTTGTATAAAAACTAGCCTCTAGGCTCTACCATTTCTGATTCTACCCTATTCTTTTTTGAACTAGGTGGAGCAAAAACGTGCACTGTTCAAAGTGATGGTGCATTACAGCTATATACATTGACAAAATTACATTTTTTTATACTGACCTCTCTGATTCTTGGTAACTCCAACACTGACCCATCTTTTTTTTCCCGCTCTGCCATTGACTGTTGTTCTCCAAGAACATTTTCAGTGACAACCTGAAGAATGTGTCATTCCCCTTGAAAATGTTTCTTTGTGCTTTTGCAGTTTTAAATACTTGTGCTGGAACTTTTCAGAACAAATAGTTGTGGCATCTGTACAGTCTAAATTTGCTATTCTTTCTACTTTGAGTAGAGTCCTGCTCGAATGTTGTCCAACGTGGCGTGTGCCACCCCCATGGCAAACCAGAGGTACTCTGCTCCCTAACTTTTCTCAGCGTTGCTTTGCATTAAGAGCAGCTTCTTCAGATGTCGTATTTCCTACGGAGCCCTGTTAAAGTGTTGACAGCCAAATTCACTGTCGCAAGCTCCTTTTTACACATTCACTTGCAAATCCTGTTTGATTTTATCAAGGAAGGGCTGTGTGTTAAATAAGCTAGGTGCTCTTAATGGGAAAAAGCAAAAAGCAGGAAATCTTACGGTGGCCTAGCTCCCTCTACTGCTTTTACTTTTTTTTGACTGCCGCATTTCTCAATATGCGATTAACCTGTAGGCAGGTTTACTCATTATATACACCTTTACTCATTACACCTTGGCATTGTGGGTTGAAAGGGGGCGCAGATTTGGTAAGAGGTGAATCCTCTGGTGTTCAGCTGATCCTCGAAGGTTAGAGGGACCGGGGATGGCTGCGCTCATCTCTTAACAACGGGGATACCAAATACTCCAAATAGGCCTCACTCTGGCAGTATCGGGTTCACGAACAGCCTGTCGACTGTAGGTCCAGTCGCCTTCAAAACAAGTAGTCACGTTCACAAATACTGTGATTTATCAAATGCAACATTTACAAAGCAGGTTTTGGATGTCAGTACAGGAAATTCTCTACTACAGTGTGGGGTTCTTAGCTAGTGCCTAGCATACAAATGCGCAATCACCACCCACCCAGAAGATGGGAGAGGGCTCTCACTCTTGAGGAGTTTCCTCAGGCAGTGTCCTGACCCAAGGGGAGGAAACGGGTTCAGCCTGTCAGCTGATCCAGAAGTTACAATGAAGTCTTCCCTCTCCCTTCTCCCTTCTTTTTCTCTTCCCGAGTTCCTCTTCCTACTTCTTCAGTTCCTACTATATCCCTCCTTAATTCACCTTTTATATATTTTGTTTTAGCTTGAGAGACTCTAGTCATGCTTTCGTTATTGATAGGTTTAAAAAGTCTCCCAAGTTAATGGAAAATCCAGAGATCATGCTCAGCAAGGAGGGGTGGTTCCTTGGAGGCGGGTAAATCCTGGGACGGGGTTGTGTATTGGTATCGTAATGAGATTAGCAGGAGGAGAAGTTTGAGTGAAGTCCATTGGAAGGGACTGATCTGCCACCATTGCTGGCCCATCACCAGCCATCTTGTGGCTTATCAGCTGCGTGGTACGACCAGGCTGCCACCTCTGCAGGGAGTACAACAGAGTTTGGTCGTGGGGTCTTCGCTCCACCCTCCATTCACTCGTCGTTTGCACAGCACCATCAGGTCACCACCTCAGCAGGAAGCCAGTGGAGTTTGGCCCTGGTGTCTCCATTCTGCTCCACTCTCCGTTTACTCTTATTAGTGTGTGCTAGGAGGGCAGACTGTATTGCCCAGGGAATTGTGGAGAAGTAGGTTCCGCATATACCAACCATCCTGGAAGTGGTAACTGTCTCTCACCTCAAGCAAGCCTCTGTAATGCCAGAACTTCTGTTAGGCCCTAGTTTTTCTCTAATTTCCCCTTTCTTGAGCGATTCTCCCACATTTGGACATAGCAGTTAGTTGCTCTTGTAAACACTTTGAATGGGGAAAACACTTTCTACAATTACCACTTTGCTGTGTAAATTACAGGGGAGCGCGATCAGCAAAAAAACCCCAAGTGTCCTTTTGAAGCTGATCTCCCCGGTGTCCCTCCGTAATGTAGCTTGGGGGGCTGGTTTCCCTTAGGATGATAATGAACTGAAGGATACACTCCAGCCTAATGTCCTAAATATGCAATGGAAACTACATAAAGCCAGTCCATGTTTAACTAGGATTGATGCCTGGAGGGATTCCTCCTTCCATTTATATCTCATGGTGAAGCTTTTGCCTGCTTGTGCATATCATGGACTGCTCCAGGACCTGGTGCCTGTTCTTTGGATCTGGGGGAGCTCTGCAGCCTTTCAACTCATTTGTACCACAAAGACAGGGGCATTGGCTCTGAAGTGGAAATACTTAACAAAATGGTATCAGATTTTACATTACTGATCTTCCTTTCTCTCCTCTCCCATCTACAAGCATGTAAATCAATAAAGATTTAATGCAGAGCAAAATAATGGTATCATCTGAGTGGAATATGGCATTTTGCACTCCCTAAATTCCTAGCTCATGTGTGGATATTCTTAATAGTAAGGTTGGCTGTTCACAAGCACTTTCTAGGTGGATTAAGCAGTAGCTTTGCCAGAGCGGAACCTTTTCTTTCCTTGTTAAGACTAAATCATCATAAAGCTGCAGCTGTGTGTGCTTTATTCCTAGGTAATCGCTCGGCAGGTTTCAGAGGAGAACTTAAGGGAGGGCCGCCTGTACCCGCCCTTAGTCACCATTCGGGAGGTGTCGCTGAGAATCGCTGTCAAGGTAGGACACGCCAGGCTTTTGTGAGGTTTTTCTCCTGCTGCTCTTTACATATAAATTTAACGTTTCATTTGATGACCTGCTGTGTCTTCATACGCATTGAGCTCGATTTACATCAGACCTGGTCAAGCAGCAGGTTCTAAGTTAAACTGAGGTCCGCAGCTGTAACTGCCAGTGTAGCAGAGTGCGAGAGGGAAGGAGAGGCAGGCGGCGCGGAGCCGCCTCGGCCACCCCGTGCTCAGGGCAGGGAACGTGCCCGAGGGGCGGCTGCTGTGGCCTGTCCCCCGTGCTCGGGACTGGCCCTGTCCCCACAGCACGGCCAGTGCGCGGCCCGCGGGGTGAGCGGCGCCTTCTGTCTTGGCCCTGCTTCGTTTTGTCTGTGGCTTGTTTTATTTTTTATTGATAAATATAGAATTGATGTGAATTGATTTTAAGTAACTGACCTAAACCTGCAATTGATAAACCTGCAATTTGCCCAATAATCTGGCTGTCCTACTGGGGGGGAGTTAAAGCTTTAAAGTACTTAAACCCCCAAATCCTCCCTCTTCTGGTGGATATTTTTTTAAATTATTTTTATAGGCTTATTTTGTTCATCTCTCAGGATTTTTTTTTGCTGTCTTTCTTGGATTATTCCCTTAGTCACCTACTATAATTCAATTTATTGAATATTCTTTTGAAAGAACAATGACCATCTCTCATGCATGAAAAAGTTCCCTTAGTTTTATTCGTTCTGTGTATTTAAAAAAAGTCCTTCTTGCAGTTAATATTTTTGTTTTACTTGGATAATAAACTCTGTTCTGCAGAAGTCAAAATATTCCCTGCATTCCTCACACTGCATCAGACCACCTGTGCTTGGCAGAGAAACAGCAGCAGAGGCTCTGTCTCTGTTGACTCTGACAAGGTTATTTGTATGTGTGTACATATAATACAAATAAAAAAAAAAGGAAAAGGTTAACAAGTAATTCTTCATAGATGTATGTATGCGTTGTGTGTATATACACACAAAATATTTTCTCCACCCATTTCAAGAATCAAATCTGTTTACTGTGTAGGTTCATTTTTTTTTCTTCTGAGTTTACCTCGGAACTAGTAAGTTTCTCTCATACAGGGTGCACAGCAGCTGTAAACAAATCACATTTTCTTACTGTGCTATGAACATGGCAAATCTGAGTAAGCTGGTGGCAGAACAGCAGAAATCCTATCTCAGTGCTTGGGAGTTGTGGAATATTTTAGCCACTGCTGCATGACAAAATCAAAGATATTAGTGGATGAGGAGAGCACTGAACAAGTCACTGTGTTTAAGGTAGTCTGACTCATGCTACTTTTGAAAGTGATTTCACGAGTGAGACTAACTTAAATGGATGCAAACATCACCCTATTCCTAATCTTACACTATCCCCGATTCAGTGTAAATCTAGGTAAATCCTCTGGCTGGCAACACCAGAGAAGGTGAAGTCTTGCACTGATTTAAACCCAGCTCCTGCTCAGACCCTGTTAAATGCACTGGAGGACTTTACTGGGACTAATGAGGAATGTAACGTGTTGTTGCAGATCGCAGAAGAAGCCTATAGGAAGGGCACTGCCTCCTTGTACCCCGAGCCCAGGGACCTGACGGCCTTCATCCGCTCCCAGGTTTACTGCACCGACTACAACAGCTTCATGGCCGACTCCTACACCTGGCCCGAAGAAGCCATGTGCAAACTGTAAATATTTAGTTGGCAATGAACAAACGAGCAGCAGTTAAAATCATTAAAATGATCGGAATATTTCTGCCTAGTAAACTTAAGAATAGTTAATTTTTTAAGATATGCAGAAACTTTTTCTAAATTGTAATACTTGATTAGAAGCTCAGATTATGGAGTCATTAATTATACTGGAGAAAATAAAATTAATCTGAGAAGTGGATTTGTGTTGTTCATTTTTTGATTATTATTTTACCTCAGATATCCTCCATTAAAGTCTTAACAGATCTTTTTGTAATCAAAATAAATGGTTGTAACTTAACTTTTTGCCAAAAACATCAATGAGAACAATACTAGGCTTAATCAAATGATATATAGGAAAATAATCTAAGAAATATTTATGAGCACTGTTTAAACCATTAAAGGTCACAGTGTAACCCATGGTTTCCCTTGGATACAGCTGACCAGACTCTGGGCAGCCATTTCCCCTGCTAGAAAAAGAAATAAATGCAAACACCAGAGCTTTTGCCAGCTCTGCCTCTGAACTGCTGGACCATCCTCCCACGGAGCCTTCCTGACCTGGTCCAGCAGCCGTGCCTTGCACATTCCCTCCTGCTGGAAGTCTCAGGGATAAGGCCTCTATCTAAAGCTGTTTTGCTACTTCTCACTGAGGCTGAAAGTAAATTAGTTTATTGGGGCTATAAAACTTGGGTCATGTGGAATATGGAGAATTCTTTTAAGCAGAATTACTGTTATTCTATGAAAAGTGTAACATTCATTTCCGGGAACAAAGGGCAGTTGCAGTTTTTATTTTTTTTAAACTATCGTGCTTCAGCATTACTTCTGCAAAACTGAAATTCGTTTTTATTTTCCATCTCCTCAGTTCTGTCATGGCTACAGACTGCAGGTGTTAACTCCATAGACACTTTTCCCTCATTACATGATAAGAAATTGTCAACATTTTTTGTCATATTTTACTTTTTTATAATGCTGCCCAAAATTATGGCCAAGTAAACAATACTCATACTTACCACAATAAGGTATCACAGGTATTACCACAATATCAATCATTCCGAACAAACTGAAATTGTCATCACCTGTCTTCCAATATGTTGCTATTATGAAAAAAGTATTAAAATACTTTCTTGTATTTTATTTGAAATAAAAGATATCTCTGCTATTAATTCTGTAGTGTTTGAAATACAGTCTTTAAATAGATGCTGTCCACGTAGTCTGATTTTAGACTAGAGCAGCCCCAACCTCTACAGCTCGCCCGTTACAGCTGCTCTTTAGCTCTGTTTTCACCTTATTGTGCTCCTGGAATAATCATCTCTGAGTACCAACTTGACATAGGAAAGACTGTAAAGTTGTATGCATATTTATTTACTATACAAGGAAAAGAGACAATATTAAGCTTACGTTTATTATGTGTCCTCTTAAATGCTTTCATTTCCAAGGTGAAATATATAGGCCTAGCAATATCTACATGAAATGTCATAAGCTGAGCAGCTGAAAAGTCGCTATTAACAAAACCAGACTACAATGAGGTGGCAGGAAGAGCAGCTGGAAAATGATGGTCAGTAATGACTATATAATTGTATAGGTACTACCCAGGGCATACAAGTGACAGGCTAATGTGGGATTCCCGCCCACTCCTTTGTTTAAAAGCAAAGCTTGATGTGGTTGGGCAGTCTTTGCACTTCACTGAAAGAAGTGAGAACACAAAACACTGTATGAAATAAACCTTGAGTGAGATTTACTTACATGAGTAAGATTTCTTGGAGCAGGATATGCTTTTGTACTGGTAACCATGCTGATCTGTGATAGCGGCCACTTCAGTCGCCCATAACTCTATGCAGAAGTTGTTTACAGGCCTGCACCACACATTGCTTTTATACAGAGTAATGTATATGAGGAGACAGAATTATGTAATTTAGAAAACTGAACTGTAAGATTTTTATCATCTGCAACCACTTACTTGAGATGTAGCTCAGAGAGGCAAATGCTGATTTCAGGGTCTCAGAAAATAAACAAACATTCTCAAACATCTGTAGCAATTCGGAACAGAAACCAAGATTAACTCCTTGAACTGCATTCCTTGTCTGTTGAACAGTTTCCCTTTTCACAGTAGCTGTAAGGCACAGAATTTCAATGTTTACTTCATCACCTGCTGTCCAAAATTGAAACTCCTTTACACGGTTTCTCTTACTTGTTTGAAAGTTTGCCTTCGACACCAAATAAAATCTGAAAAATATGTCCACTCTGATGTTGTTCCAGGAATTCTCGGAACTGGCCCAGATCCATGTGATAGTCATTCCTCAGGCCATAATCACCATGTGCCTGAAACTGCAGGTCTTCAAAAGCAGGAAAGAGACGAAGACTATCAATGTTGCCCCCAGTTTCTATACTCTCCACATGCTTGCATGAAATATGCTTCCAATTGGGGTACCTAATGACACGCCAGAACTCATCACAGTTCTCTCTGATGCCCTCCACACAGATCACACCAGGTTTTCCTGTTAGGCAGAAGCCAGTCAGATTTAACTTCTTTGCACACTCAAAAATCTTCTTTCTCAATTCCTGCCTATATATGTGGTGGCTGTAGATCCACATGCGATGAAACGTTTCTTTAAATCCTTCTTCCTTCGAAGGACCTCCAGAAGGGAGCTGATGGTTTTGGAAGTAGGGCGGGCTGTTGTCCTTCACCCACTGCACAGCCGCACACACGCAGAGCTCCCCCGCGTCCACAGAGCTCATGTGGGAAGCGAGGCCAGTGTTGAGCTGCAGCTGCTGCTGCCTGTTCAGCACATCCGATCTGGCAAAAAGTTGAGGGGCTACATGAGGATAGAGGTGAGGCAACAGCACCTGCAGTTCTACTTTTGCCTTAAAAACACAATACACAACATACATACACACAAAAGGAAATGAGTTCTGCAGTTAAATACATTCTAGTTCCTTCTTTCCTGACAGATTATGAGATGTAATTAAAATTGCCCCACCTCAAAGACTGGAGTTACTTCTTGTGTTCATTTGTCCAAATAACCTATTATTTTACCAGTTCCTTTTGTTGCACTTTGCTGGGCCTTTCCCAACATACCTACTATTATCAAGGCTGATCCCTTCCGCTGTGTTTCCTGGGATGATGCTGTGGCTTGACAGAAGCTGGATAGATATTCGCAAGGGATATTTCTACTGTATGTTCCCTGGGCTGCACTCAGTGTTGCATCAAAAGCAAATGACCAGACTGGCAAAGTGGCAAGTGGCTTTTGAGAATCTTCTCCCTTACCAAAATGGCATACGATCAATAAACTCATCACAGTTGTGGGATGACCAGCTATCCCAGGAAGGAAAATGGGGACAAGAGTTAGATGGAAAACATATTGCATATTGTTATTATTTTGAACAAGTATTCACCCTAATGGAAGAAGTGCTCTCAGGATTACATGCAGATCAGTCTGGTTTTAGGAATGCCTTTTAGGAATGGAAACCTCTCAATTATCTACCCTGATTTCTTCCTAGATCCTACATGGGCTGCTGGATTCCTCTTGATGATTTCTATGGTGTAGAAACTGAACTCCATCTGAGGTACACAAAATAGAAGGAGATTCATGTGCCCTCAGTGCTTGAGGCTCTTATTTACCATTAGGGGACTTCCACTAAGTTATATAAACATATGATTAGTCCTGCAGAGAGAACTGAATCATGAAATGACTCATTATTTTCCCAAGTTTCTTGGGAATGTCATGGGTAAAAAACAATCTTACAACATAAGCCCTTCATACACAGTTGACTGAACTTCTCTTTGAAGGCTGGGTACATTTTAGGTGGATGCCTACCCTAATGGCTGTTTTCTGTGCACGTATTTATACCGCTTACACTGAAAACAAACAAACAAACTAAAAAACTTAGCCATGACAACTAAGGCAAGTTAATAGAACTCATTAGACTTTTAAATGTTGTGTCCCATTTCTACAGCTAGTTTTAATGCTTGTTTAACTCTTCTTAACAGCATTACACCATTTTAGAATATTTCTACATCAGTTTTTTCAAACTATAATTCAACAAATCAATGAAAGTATGCATGACGAAGGGCAGGTGAGAGAAATGTTAGGGTGGTTTTATTAAAGTGCAACGTATTTATTTACATGAGCAATACTATTAGCCTTTCTTGCCCAGAGAAAGTTAAGACTCAAATAATTAAATATTATTTTTGCTTTTAGCTTTTAAAATAGCAAATATAAAGGAAAGGGGAAAAAAAGTATTTTCTAGAGCAGAGTTGGGGGGAAATCTTGTGTCTTTAAGAGTCTGCACTAGCAGTAAAGAAGACAACACAAATGAACACCTCTAAGTGTAACCTCTCACCTTGGACTCCCCCACATCAACAGCAACTGAATACTCGAGCTGGGGGGGGCAGAGCAGCTTCGGAGCTTCTCAGGTAGCGCTGCACTCGAGGCACAGCATCCTCGTCACGCACTTTTATTTCCCCTTCCTTAGGAAACATTGAGAAGAGCATTTCCACTTCCAGGAGCTGCAGCTCGAGACACTCCTTTATTGTTGCAGCCATCGCACACCTGGAACGAGAAGCCAAACCCCACGGTTCAAATCACAGCGAGGTTTAACAGCCACAGCACCACACTGTGCTACTGAATAAGTCGGCTTCAGCAGGGAACCCTCTGTGTTTTTTGTTTTTCTCCGACAGCCAGAGGTTGCCTCCAAACTGTCGCACAACACACAGTATTTTCACTTTGGTCGCATTTGAGGGTTTTTTCCCTCCTAAAACCACAAACGCTGGAGTTTTGTCACTGAGAAGGCGCCCCCGCTGATGCCAGGGGGCAGGAATAACGCCGAGCTGTGAGCAGCCCTGCCAATCCCCAGCGTGTATATATACATGTACATATATATATGCGTATGTATGTATACACGCACACCTGCACACACATATAATATATATAGGTATACGGACACATACATACAGCTCGCCCCGATTTCTGCTCGCACCGGGAGGTGTCACTGTCGCAACGGCCGCCGGGCGCCCGGGGGCGGCCGTTGGAGGGGGCGGTGGCCGCCCGGCGCCACGTGGCGGCTGCGCGTGCGCCGTTGGAGTCGCGCGGGGCGGGGCGGCTGCGCGGCCGGCGGGGCCGCTACGTGACCGTTAGTGGCGGTTGGTGGCCGTTGTGCCGGCCGTTGGGAATCCTGCGGGCGCAATAGCCGCCCGGCGCGGGGCTCCTCTGCCTGGCTGCGGCTCCCGCGCCTCGCCCGGCCATGGATTTCGAAGCGGCTCGGAAGTGCTCGGCGCGGCGCCCCAAGCCCGCCGGGCTCGCCCTGCAGTACGGGACCGCCGGCTTCCGCAGCCGCGCTGAGTGCCTCGATCACGTCATGTTCCGCATGGGCGTCCTGGCCGTCCTCAGGTCCAGGGCCACCGCCTCCGCCATCGGCGTCATGGTCACCGCGTCCCACAACCCCGAGGTAAGAGCGACCCGATTAAAAGAAAAAAAGAAAAACTGCTGCCTGCAAGTAGCATCACTTGCATGTGTGGCGTTGTTTTTCCTCATGCAGCGCTGTCGGTTTGTCTCATTTGGGAAAGTACGGAAGCGTGCGGAAGTTGTCATGTTGGCAAGCTAAGAGCACTCTTGGGATGGACCTTTGAGCAAAATCTGTTTTAAAAAAATAAAAAGTTGTAGTGCTTGCAGATAAGGCATTTAGACTTCTGCAGCTGTGGGGAGTCCAGGTTATGGGATCTCCGGTTATCTCATTTTAACATCAAATAAATTTAATTGCAAAATGGTAATGAGTGGGATAGGTGACTTGATATGCAGATCATGTTACTTGTTTGGACTCGGTGCAGATTTTGAAGCCAAGCCATTTCCTCATGCACCAAGTTTGAAGAAGCAGTTTACTTAATCCACATCTTCTGTCTTCAAAAATATTTTGTTTAGTTTCCATGTTTTAGGCTTAGGGCGTTTTATCCTTCTTTCTTCTAAGGAAGATAATGGTGTAAAGCTGATCGATCCTCATGGTGAAATGCTGCATCCTCTGTGGGAAGAATATGCTACACAGCTGGCAAATGCAGAGGAGCAAGAACTGCAGAAAGTAATGACTGAAATCTGCCAAAAAGAAGCCGTGGACCTACACAGAGATGCTTTGGTTTTTATTGGAAGAGACACCAGGTAATTGCAAAACGCTATAGATATATATTGCGTTTACTGAGGTGCCAAAACTATGTTCATGGGTGTTACTGGATTTTTGGCTCTCCGCTACCAGATTGCACATTTTGTCCCTAGTTTGGTATATATTCCTTCCACAGTCCATAAAGGTGTTTTCTTTGTTTCCTTCTAGACCGAGCAGCATGAAGCTTTCCCAGGCAGTGATGGATGGTATCTCCGTTCTAGGAGGGCAGTACCGTGGTACGTTGAGCTCTCAGTCCTAGTTTGATTTCATGTTTTTTTATGTAAATGTGAGTCTTCCTGCACTGCATTTGTCTGTTGAAGAATAGCAAATATTATAAGACCTGTAGGAGGAATGAGGGTAGTGCTATATTTCTGAATATTGTGCCTTTTGTTTTTGCATTAGATTATGGTCTTGTGACAACACCACAGCTGCATTACATGGTCTGCTGCCATAACACCCAAGAACAGTATGGGAAAGCAACGGTGGAAGGCTATTACGAAAAACTATCCAAAGCTTTTACAGAACTGATTAAAAAGGTGAATGCTGCTTATTGTCACTTCCATTCAGATGGACAAAATGGTTATTTTCTGTTCATTAGCCTAAACCAGGTGTAAAGTTTGAGAGAATTTATGGTTTCGCTAGGGTATGGGTTCACTTTTCCCCCTCCTTCCTTAGGCTAATTCTTCCAGCTCTGGAGATAGTCAGAGGCATCTGAAGATTGACTGTGCCAATGGAATAGGAGCCCTGAAACTGATGGAAATGGAGCGCTACTTTCCACAGGAGGTACTGATCCACCTGTACAACGATGGAACCAGTGGGAAACTCAACCACTTATGTGGTGCAGATTATGTAAAAGTTCATCAGAAGCCACCAAGAGGTATGCGGTCAGTAATTCTATGTCCTTTATCCTCCTTCCCATCTGAAATATGTTTGACAATCTGGTCTGAATGCCAGAGTTATTTGAGCTAAAAGATTGTTGAGGACTAACTTTTACTTGTTGCTGTAATATCAAAACATTTAAGTTTCAGAGTAGGCCTCCAGGCACTTTTTCAGGTTCCTGAGGAGCAGCTGGAATAAACAGATCCCTTTTACCAGCAAACAGACTGATTTACAGGAGTCGGTGAGGAAATGACTTCAACCATATTCCTGGGGGATATGTAGAATAAAATTCCCAAACTGGCAAAGTAACTTAGTCTGAGTATTAGAGCACTGCTGAACTGGCTGTCCGTTAGGACAACCACACCCCCCTGCAACCATTAGCCAGAGCTGAACACCAAGCTGCAGTTTCCTTTATCTTTTGCCGTGCTGCTTGCTTACTGGAAAAATACTGAAAAAGAACTGGCCCAGTGCAGGCCCTGCTGGGAACGGTGCTTGTGCGTTGTGTCTTGATTCTGGCTGGAGTGAGGGAGGCTCCTTTGTCATTTCTATGCAGGGCTGTATTCTGAAGAAAAATTGTGGTTTTATGATCAGTCACTTGAATAAAATAGCTGATTTCTCTGAAGTAAGAAGTGGTGACAGCTCCTGATTTAAAATCATTGGGAGTCTCAACCTCTCGAAGCTGAAATTTTCATTACCTCCCATTTCAGCTTGAGCACCTCATGCCTGCAGTACCTCCTTAATTGCACTTGAACAGTATCGCTGTGGGTGTGCAGGAGAAGAAAGAGGGAAGTGCTGTGTACCGTGCCTGGGCTCCAAAGGACAGAAGGTGTCACAGTGGGGGCACTGCCAGGAGACAGGAAAAGGAAAAGCAGGTTGTGTCTCCCCAAGCAGCTGTGGGGTGCGGTGTGTCCTTGGGGCTCCCCCATGAGTTCCTGAAGGCTTCTGAGGGCAGCCTAGGTGTGGAGGCAGCTGTGCAGTTTCTGAAAAATTAACCATGAGGTTAACCTGAGGAACACCTATGGCCTGAGTTTTGGAGAAAAGCAAAATTTACCTTGATTAAAAAAAAAAGAGCTCATTTTTGTGGTGTGTTGCTGTGCCAGTTGAGGAGGGACACCAAGGGAAAACACAGGGATAGCAGGTGTGAATAAGGTAAAATAAAAACTGGCCTAAAACACATTCTCAAGAAAAAGGTTCTTGGTGCAGAGAGGGATGTAGCCCATTTGCATGTGTCTTGGAGGGTGGAGTTTGGCACGGGGAGCATCCACGTGGCAGGAAAGGCTGGCGCTCTGCGGCCCCACTCCGGCAGGCACCGCTTCCCCGCATGCCCAGGGGCGCTGCCGCCTGCCACTGAGCTCGGAGCGCTGCAGGGGCGGCCGCACCAGGTCCCCGTGCGTCGCTCCGCAGGCACCGCTGCCCAAGGGTGGCTGATGTCTGTGCGTCACCCACCCTGGAACTGAACAGTTTGTGTCTCTGTCTAACTTGCCTTGCTTAACTCTGTGCACTAGGGCTAGACATGAAGCCTAATGAGAGATGCTGCTCATTCGATGGAGATGCTGATAGGATTGTTTATTACTATAAGGACACAAATGACCGTTTTCATCTAATCGATGGAGATAAAATAGCAACTTTAATTAGTATCTTCCTTAAAGAGCTTCTTGTCAAGGTAACTTAAACCTATGAAATGAATGCTGATATTTAAATTTGGCAGAATGGAGTATACTGTGAAGAAACTGTGTGTTTGCCTACATCTGACTTAAGTGGACATAACATTTAGGAAGAGATCACTTTTGTACCTCAATGGCATGCCAAGAATATTGTTTTTAAAAGGGAGTGACTTCTATGACTTCTATTTTCTTTGTTTTGGTAGATTTCATTAAGTTTTTTTTCAGTTTACTTCTTAACCTAAACAAGTTCCATTGGTTCTGGTTTCTGTGATTACTGGCTCATTTTTAATGCTGTGATGGAGGTACTGAGCAGCAAGAATTTATGCTTACTGCTCATCTTTGCTTAATTTGCTCTAGAAGCTTCAGATTTGTTACATGGGGCCGTATTCACAAGCAACTCCATGTGTCTGCTCAATGCATTGAGCTTGCTGAATCTGAGAAATGGTGAGGAAAAGCCTCAGAAGGTGGCTGGAGGAAGAGCTGTTTAAGCCAGCCACCAAAAATGTGATGCCCAGATACATAAATGGAATTTGTCATCCTGGACATCTATACGTTCTTTCCTTTGATCTGTGAGCTAGTTCCTTCCTTGGATGCCCAGGAGTTTGTACCTGTAGGAGAACGCAGCTTTCAGTCTGAGTGTTGTGTGACTGTGATTACCCTGCTGCCCTGGCTACCTGTGTGCCGGGCAGTGAAGCCCTTCTTGGTTTGCCCAGGTGGAAGAGACTCTGAAGGTGGCAGTGGTGCAGACAGCCTACGCTAACGGGAGCTCCACGCGCTACCTCGAGGAGACCATGAAGGTATCTCCACCTCTCCCTGGTGGCCTGCTGCAAATGGGGCTTAGTGTCAATGGTGTTTCCTTTCTTAATCAATCCTGTTACGATGCAGTCACTAGGAAAACTAAATCGGACTCAAGCTCTTTCAAACCTGTACTAGTTGTTAAATTCTTGGTGATAAATAAGAGCCTGTGGGATCAAAGATGAATAGTTCCAGTCAGATTTTACTGATGTAAAGAAACAACTAGGCAAAAGTTAAGCAGAATCATCTGTTACTTCTGGGATTGCAGGAATGTGTGGCTTTGTGAAGAAATGAGTCAGTAAAGGCTCTTTGATACAATGAAACTGTTCATTTTTGCAACAGGCTGAATCTTGTTTGCTGCTGAAATGTGGTTTTCTGCTTGTGGGCAAAAACAGAGATATTTTTGTTTGGCTGGAAAAATGCATGTTCCCTGAAGCTGTTAAATAAGTTGGAGTTTTCATGGTGGGGAAGGGGTGTATGTTCACGTGTGACGTCTTTAAAAAGTGTGTTTTAAATCAGGCTTTTTATCCATTCAAAGAAATGAAAAACCTCTTTTACATCAGCTGCAGAAGTAGGGAGTAATTTGAGCTTTGGGAAATGAGTAGTTGTGAAACGTGGGTGTGTTGGTGGTACTAAGTTCTTGACATTTTCTGAATTACTGTGATTTTAGGTGTCACCTCGCCTGCAGTTCCCAGCCACTCATGACTGTGTGTGTGTTCTCCTCTTCTTTGGGTTGTAGGTGCCTGTTCACTGTGTGAAAACAGGTGTGAAACACTTGCATCACAAGGCGCAGGAGTTTGATGTCGGTGTGTACTTTGAGGCAAATGGACATGGTACAGTAAGTATGTGTGTGTAACCTGCGAGAACTGCAGCCATCTTGACTATATGGGCAAGGGCTTTTTTTTCCTTCTTTGAGAACAGACTTGCTTCCCCCTTCCTCCTATTTCCTGACAGTGCCACTAACTGCCCTATGTTTTCTGTGGGAATAGGAACTCATGGAAGGAAACCGTAATGGCCACGTGCTCTAGGTGTCCCTGCTGGAGCAGGGGGGTTGGACTAGATGATCTCTAGAGGTCCCTTCCAACCTCAACCATTCTGTGATTCTGCAATTCTGCATTTTTTTTTTGGCTGAAATGGCAAAAGCATTTTTTCCCCATCCTTGCTGTTGCATGTATCACAGTTCTTGATGTGTGGATGATGGATGGATGATGACCAGCTCTGACCGTTTTGTTGTAGGTGTTGTTTAGTAAAGCTGCTGAAACTAAGATAAGACAACTGGCAAAAGAGGAAAAAGATGATGAAAGGAGAGAAGCAGCAAAGATGCTTGAAAATATGATAGACCTGATTAATCAGGTAAAAGCTAAGGGAGAGTAGTCCCCTGGTGACAGGCCTGGGGTCACGCTGTTTGGGTGGGTTGTTCCTGCGAGGCTGCTGCTGGGAGCCACAAGGCAGGAAGCAGAGGGTCGTAGCGACGGGGACAAGAAAAAGGGTGCACGGTAGTAGTCTTATCGAGAGGGATGTCATGTTTTCTACATGCATGAATGTAGAATCCCTTTATCTGGTATAGCCTTTGGGGTTCAGAACGGGAAAGAAAGAGGGAATCAGATAACGTTTCTTCACGGCTGACTTCTCCTTTTTATTTCTGCCCCGCCTCCCTCAACAGACAGTTGGCGACGCTATCGCGGACATGCTGGTTATTGAAGCAATCCTGGCATTGAAGGGTCTCACGGTGCAGCAGTGGGATGACATCTACACTGACCTCCCCAACCGGCTGCTCAAAGTTCAGGCGAGTTACAGGTGCTGCTGGCTCGGGCTGCAGCAGCATCATGCAGCCCTTCTCGTATCCAGCTTGTTTTAACTGAAGCTTCTGTCTCTCTTTCTTCAAAGGAAAACTTTTGTTTTAGGACTTAACTAACTGGCCTACTGGAATAAGCCACATAAGAGAAAAGATCAGAGTTTCACTCTGAGTAAAATGAAATATGACCTCTTATACATATGATGAAATAACAACCGATTTGTTAAATGAAAAAAATATCAAAAATTGAGATGGGGAAGGTGGCTTGTTGTTCAGTTTGACTTAACAGTGCATGCAGATCAAGATCAGTGGTTATATAGAGTAGTGCTGCTGTTCAGTAGAAGATCTGCTGTTGCACATGCTCCCTTTGGTGATGAGAGGGTTTGTTAAAAGGGCATTTGAAATGTTTTCTTAAAACTTAATTTTGCTTTTCACACAAAGAGCAAGCAGATTGAATGATTTAGGGTTTCAAGACCACCACAGGGACACAGCTCTTTCTATTCCCATAGGTGTTTTTTTGTGCAGAAAATGAGAATTGGAAAGTTTTACCTCTGATAGTCTCAAATCCCAGGGGGCTGAGAAGAGCTTCAAATGCCCAAGAGAGAATTGCAGCTTTTGCTGCAGCTTTTCAGTCAGACCTCCAACTGCGCCGTGTGTTTTGAAGCAACACTAGTTACCTGCCTATGGGGCCAACAACCAAATGAAACCTAGTGCTTAATTTCACTTTTGTCTCTAGCTAAAGGAGTCAGGATTAGTGTGAGTGAAAGTAGGTTCCAGTGCACTTTCTTTTCTCTAGCTAAAGCTTGAAGTTTGCTAGTTTTCAGAGGCCCCTGCTTTCTAGACTGGATGAATTTTTCTTGATGTGTCACTCACTTCTTACAAAAATAAATTGAAAACTTGAGCTCCTGTCTTTCTTTTACATTCACCCACACTCCAAGACCTGCAGGTGTGAGGAGAGAGAGACTGCCCCGTGGTAGCAGTGTTAGAGCTGAGAGCACAGTAGGGGAGCTCTAGCCTCCAAATAAACCCCAGAAGAGAGTTTAAGCAGCCTGCTCTACTGGCAGGAGACGCAGCTTAAATGTGGAGGCTGCCCACGTTGATGGCCAACCCCTGATCCTAGAAGTCACCTTCTTTCCTGATTAATTGGCTGCTTAATACACACTGAGCCAGAGCCTGGCTGGAGGCCCCAACCCCAGCCGACTCTGCTTCTGCTGTTGCAGGTGGCCGACAGGCAGGTTATCGGCACGACGGACGCGGAGCGGCGGGTGACGGCGCCCCCGGGGCTGCAGGAGAGCATCGACGCCCTCGTGAAGAGGCGGCGAGCGGCGCGGGCGTTCGTCCGGCCCTCGGGCACGGAGGATGCAGTGAGGGTGTACGCTGAAGCCGACACGCAGGTAGGCTGGGCTAGCAGCCCGCTGCAGCCAGAGGGAGCTGCTCGTGTTCTGCATGTTCTCTGCTTCGTAGAGGGTGGGGGAAGAAGTAGTATGTTTACAGAGTGGTCATTTAAGGAGGTGGAACAGATCTTAAATTGGGACAAAACCTTACATTTAATATCATAAAAAAAATTTGAATTTTAATGTTTTTAATGCTTATCTGTAAAGGTGAGATATTCATAAAGGCAACTAGGACACTAAAGGATCAACCTTCTGAGTACTTGAGATAAAGGAAGTGACTAAGGCAATCAGAACTGCATGATTATTAAGGGGTGGATTCAAAAATAAACCTTGTCTGGAATTAAGAATCGGTCCATACATAAAGTTGTCACCAAAATCAGTGGGTTCTGCTCTGTCCCTGTCCCATTGTCCTACCCGCTGCTTCCTGCCCACACGGTGGCAGAAGAGATCTGAATAGGACAGAACAAGAGAGGGAGCAGAGCATCTGCAGGAGAACTCTGGCCTTACTGCTGCCTGTGTTAGCCAAGTCTCATGCCGAAGCTGCAGCATCCCGTCCCTAACTTATTCCTTATGTCCCTGTGTGCTAGGAGGCTGCCGATGCCCTTGCCCACGAGGTGAGCCTGGCTGTTCACCACCTTGCCGGCGGCGTGGGAGCGCCGCCCCAGCCTGCAGCGCAAAGGAAGGAGCTGCCCTTAAACCTCCTCACTTGACTTGCTCCGTATCACCTCACCCTTGGGTAGTGTGGATGTATCAAGCCGTTCTCGAGTGTAAAAGGGATGAATCAGGACTGAGCACAATATTTTTCCCCTACGATTTCTTACCTTCTTGGTAACTTACCTCTTACTACACTGCTCTGGCTGCTCGGTGTTCCTCCCTCCCTTCACTTCCGTAAACAAATGGGTGACCTGAAGGTCCCTTCCAGACAGGCAGGGGCCTGGTCGTGTCCAGAGGGGCAGCTCCAACTCTGGTCTTCCACGGGGGCAGCCCCATCCCCGCTATGGGCACTACGTGGTTGTCAGAGCTTCCCCAGACAGCTGCGTGCGGATCGACCCCCCACGCGGGCTTTGGGCCGTGAGGGGAAGCTCAAGGCCTTAAAGCTGCTGCTGGGCAGGAAAGCCTGAAGCGAGGGCGGGCAGCCCCGTCCTGCAGCCCCCGGCCCGTGCGCGGCCGCGAGGGCGGGCGAGCTCCGCGCTGCCCGCGCCCGCAAGCTGTGCAGGGAGCCCCGGGCCTGCGCCGTGGCTTGCCTGGGCACAGGGAGTGAAGAACAGCACTGGAAACCCACCGCCAGCAATAATATCTTCTTTAGGGAAAAAATGTTTTTATGAAATTATGTGGGCAACACATACATGCAATTAAAGCAATTTGTAATAATAGTATTTATCATAATTTTTAAGAGGGGGAGGGACTGACGCATGTTTGTGACACTGCCTCCTCCTGCAGCAGTTTGAAGGGGTTGGGCTAAGGGGATGTATTGCTGATATTTTAAATATACATGTATTACAAACCATACATTTCAGCTGCAGCTATCTACCTCTGGCAATGGGCTTTGTTCTTTCATGTTCCGTTTTTTTCTTTCTTTCATTTTATTTTCACCTACATTAACTCCTGGTACAAGGGCATTTTCCAGATTGCCAAATAAACACAAGCTCCAATAAGTCGCTAAAAACAGACAACAGGAATAAACTGGAAACAAATTGAAAAAATGTGCACCTTGTATTTTTTTTAGGATTTTTTTTTAAGACAGACCTCAAGACAACGAAACAAGTGTACTGTAAATAGTAGGCACCATAATCAATAGGAGCCACCAATACTTAAACTTGATTTAGGCCACATCCAGAACTCTTCTCTTATTTACAAATTTTTAAATTAAATACAACATTAAGTATCTCATTACATACAAAGTAAGAAAAGAATACTATACAGCTGGGAAAGATACAGCATTTCATTTAAATAGTTACATTACAGATAAGATGAACAGTACCAGCTTAGCTCACGTTTTTATGATGCCTTCAAGAAAATCCTTCTCTACCATCTCTTCAATTTTTTGCCTTGCTTTGCTGGAGAAAGTCTTGAGATTCTCCATTTTTATGTCCTTATTGGGAAAAGAGTTGGGGTAAAGGACAGGGCTCCCTGAGTGTCCAACGCTCCTGCTCGTGACTTTGCTGTTAAAAACTTGGCTGAGTACGTTAAAGAAAGGCAGAAGCTGCTCGATGCTGCGAACAGTGTAGAGGGTTAAAAGCAGGTGACCCGGCTCCCAACTTAGCGTTTTCCCTGAGCTCTCCTCCTCTGGGTTCTTCTGCAAATACAGAGAAATATGAGACAATACAGGAGAGAAGAGAGAAAGGGCAGGTACAAACAAAGCAGCCTGTAAGGCCCGCAGATATTTTCCCATGTTCTGTAATGTGTCAGTGGCAGGCACTGCTGCCTCGGCCCCAAGCAGGCCCACAGCACCTGCATCCCGCTGGCTGGCACGGGCCCAGCAGAGCTGGCCCCCAACGGCCAGCATCAGCACTGAGAAATAAACCCAGTGGAGGCTGCAGCAGGAACCAAGGCCTTTGCTTTGGAAGCGGAGCCGGGCGCGTTCGGCAGGACAGCGCCACAGCCCCTGCCACGGCTCGCGCCAAGGAGGCTTCCCTCGGATGCTCGCCCCGACCTCCTCGGGCTCCCGAGGGGGATTTCTGGAAGCCCACGAGCAAAGGCAGCAGGAGCGCAGCAGGGTGCTCTCGCTGGCCCGTGAGAGGCACTTGGAATGGCCACAGGCTAAAACATCCAAGCAGTAACGTCCTGCTGCTTCCTGGCAACCTGCTCCTTCCCTTTGCTCACTCGGAAATCAAGGTGTTTTTTTTTTTTTTTTTAGACAAAAGTTATTTTTGCCCTTTAAGTGAAAGGAACTGTCTTTCCCAACTCCAGTGCCTTCATGATATCTGTTTCATAAACAGTGACTAGATTAGTACAAAATATCAATGTGTTTAATATTTTCTTTTGGTTCTGTTTTGCTCCCTGTCATGGGAAACAACTCTTCTAGCTGTACTATTTCCTCTCCACAAGGTTTCAAGACACAAAAAGCTAGATAATAAACTGGAGTAACAAAACAAAGAGAACTGCAACCCTCTCCAAGCCATTTCCTCACAGCAGTAACTCAGAAAACACAACTCATTTGTCAGCCACTTAAACAGGCAACTGGCAGGGACCAGATTGGGAGTTATGTGTGGCAGAAATTGTGATTCTGTTGTGGTGTGTGGTGATAATTCCTTTTAGAACTCTCTCTCTTTCGAAGATGTAGGAAACCAAGGTAAAAATAAGGGCACCTGTGATTTTTTTAGAGGACAAAGTTGTCAGATTGTGAAGTGAAATAGACTTCTCTTTTTCATTTCCCCCTGAGAACTGGATACTACTGCAACGTGATGGTAGCGTGGTGAGCTTGTTTCACAACCCAAGCATCGAAGACCACCCTCACCTGATGCTTGGCCATCTCCAATCCCTCCAAAACCATCGTCTTAAAGTCCTCCTGCTTGTCCTGCGGAAGGAAAGAGGAGAACTTTCAGACTGCATTTCATAGAGCACAATAACACTTCGCCATGAAGGCCGTGCAGCTGCCTGGTGGGGGTGGTGCTGTTTTCCAGCAGAAAGATCGGCCATCCCAAAGAATCCATCAGCCAGAACCACCCCGCTCTGGAGCTAGGGGACCAGACGCCACCAGACTGTGACAGCAGGCACAGTTTGCTCCTCTGCTCATTGCCCTCAGCGCCAAGGAGGTTTGAGGCATGTTCTCAGACTGCAGCGCCTGACCCACAGCACAGCCTGTGAGCGGGGCATTAGCAAGAGCACCAGGGAGCAAAATTCAGGTCAACTGAAACATTTTGCTCAGAAATAGTATTTTCTGAAAAGAAACACGCAGCTATACTCAACTGTATTCTCTGCACAAAGAAGAAATGGCCTGGAAACCAGTGTTTATTACCTTAATTTTATTTCATCCTCATACCCCCAGTTTTGGTTCAAAATGTGCAACTGCTGCCTTGACTACAGGGTTCTAGAAATTCTGGATGTTCTGTAAATTCTCATTTTGCAGAGCCCTCCCTCCGCATGTCTCTCTCACTGGCTTGTGCTTTGCCAGTTCACGCAGAGACATCATTTGCAATGTGACAACTCCCCAGCAGGCACAATGCAACCTAGGACAGCGGGGCTATTCCAGTGGGAATCTAGATAGCCACCCTAGATAACTTCCTTTCCACAGAACAAAACCAAACAGTTACTGGCTGTGAAGGTGTTCAGTGAGAAGCAGGACTGGCAGGAAGGGACCTACCTTAGCTCTTTTCCGCAGCAGTTTTGCTAGACGTACCACGTAAGGTTTAAATTCCCTTTGATGAGTGCCCTGTCTTCGCACCTCCAAGCCCGAATCATCCGACGCCTCTGGAATAAAAGCCCAGCGATACCTGCCACGAAAGAGCACGAGCAGACGTTATCCTTACTGACCACACAGACCTTCTGCTACATCTCAGGATCAGGGAGAGTAAAGCTAAATTTTAAAGTAAAAGGAAAAACAAAATCCTTGCAAAGGTGGAAGAGGAAAGCCATTCTCCGAAAAGAAAGAGAACATGGTTGAGAAAAGGAGCTCTTGCTTTTTCTCTCAGAATTTTCAAAAATATTTTAAGTCTGACAAAAATAAGAAGGGACAGAGACTCTAGAAGTAGCCGTGTTCACATCTCTCCTGTGTATAAGGGAACTGAAAGCAGTTGCACAAAAGTGAGAATTATGAATAAATCCCCCCAAAGATTAAAAACACATCAGAGAACTTCCAAGGAGATGGATGTTCAGGGAACACCCAAGTGGCATCGCCCGAGGGGCAGAGCAGAGCAGGGCTGCACGCAGGGCCCTTCTGCTCCCTGCCGCAGGTAACGGGAGACACGGGGCGGCTGGGTCAGTCCTGCGCCGCCTCTGCAGCAAATCCCGGGCCATTTCTGTGTCTTCTGCAAAGCCCAGGCGCTTGGAGTCCATTTCTGCAGGACTGCTGAGGGGAAGGAGTTTGCAGACACAAACAGCTACTGACCACGGAAAGCCGGTGCCCCTGTCGCAAGGGGCTCAGAGCTGCCTCCTCCAGTCAACGATGCCATTGAGGTGAGGTCAAGCTGAGATCATGCAGTCTTCTGATCTGCTGCCTCAGTCATTGAGACACATGGGTTTATTTGGGGTTCTTGGACATGACTGCAACTGAATACTTAAAAAAATAATGCATTTTAATAAATCACCACTACTCCTGATTAGCTCACAAGCCACAGGCTGAAGAAAACTGGCTCTGGGGCCACACTGATGCTGGGAGGAAACTCCTGTCCTGGGGGCTACTCTGGGGCCAGAGGAGGCCAGAAAGAGAAAAGAAATAGGAAAACCAAGATTTTAAACACTGGAGTTTTATCTTTTACTTACATCTGAAATTGAGGAAGGTTTTCAGAAGGCAAAGCTAGGGCCAAATCCAGAAACTTGCAAGCAGACAGGTACAGGTTCAGCCACCTCTGGCTATTGTAGGAGGTGGAGAAACCATTGCCCCCTGTGTACGTCGTCTCCAGGCCAGCAACAGACGGGCCAGAAGTCCTAAACCAAAACAGTGGCACGTGAGGCAGAGCAGCCTGCAGCTCCAGGGGAAGATCCTCCTTCCGCCCTTGCCTTTATGAACAGGCAACTCTCTGGTAAACCCTAAGGTTGATCCTGACCCCATAAATCAAAGCAGAACTTCACAGGTCTTCGCTATGCCTGGAGTTTACACTTAAATGTAGTTTGTTGCATCTGATTCCTTTCAGTCATGCAAATTAAGAGCAAGTCCTAACTTACAAGTCAAGTGGATTTTCCTGTATCTTAGGGAAGGAATCTTCAAAAGAACAAAGAGAAGTTAAGTAAAACTGAAGAGCAAACTTGGCACCTAACTGCTTTTTGTTCTTTTGCAATATCTGCCTCTTCTGTTAGAACCACCTGAAACTGGGTCATACTGGGTAGAGAATGGCTGGGATGCAAACAGACAATGAAACAGGGAAAAAACCTTCACTCATTTGATGCCTTTATAACACTGGAAGAAAGTACCTTTTTTTTTTTCATAAATACTCTGTCAACCTTACTCCAAATACTTGTATCATACAGAAAAGCTCTGAGGTCATATACACACATTTTAATTGCAAAACTAGTATTATTTTAGCCAGTCAAACTGGGTAGACTCAAATTGTAAGAACTAACATACTTCTATTGCATGATTTACCCTTAGCTGTTTTTGAGCAAAATGGTAACGTTATTTTTGTTTGTTTTGCCTTCCAAGAAAAATAATCTGAACGTTACGTCCTCGGTCAGATCGGAATACTCTTTACTTGTCCTTTTACTTTGAACTTGAACTTTTTTCTGAAGGCAAACCGTTTTTAAAACTATTCGGCTATTACTATGTCAGAAGATTGCAGCTTATGCTTACCTGGAAATGTCTTCATCTGCAGTTAGCTCCTGTTCCATTAATAAAAACACTTGTACCTGAAAATCAAATGCTGTATTTTAATACCGTTTTGTATGGACTGTGACACAAGAAAATTCCCTAGGGTGGTCTGAGGAATAAGCCGTAAGCAGAACTGATGTTGTCTGGAGCTTTTTCCAGTCATGGATGAGGCAATAACCCACTGAACTGTGGATGGCACTGACATCCTGACTCCTCCATCTCTCTCTTATGCAGCTCACACAGCACAAGGAGCACAAGGACATAAAATGACTCTTTGATAGCCAGAAAAGCTCTCATGGCCAATCCCCTCCACTACCCAGAAAGGGAGCCCAAGCCAGAGTAACACCTGAAGGACACCAGATAAAACATAATATAAAGGAACGGTCATGCTCAAGTGTGGCCCCCAGGGGAAAAAAAAAAGAAAAAAGAAGAAAAGAAAATCACAGCAGTGACTCTAATTTGCCTTCTAACTTAGCTGTCCCTTAGCTAAGGGCCTCCAAAAGGACCCAGCCGAACTCCCTGCCGAAGCGCTACCAAAACCGAACCGCCGGCGGCTGCAAGAGCCGAGCCCAGAGCCTCCACACGAGGCTCAGAACAAACGTCCATCCTTGCTGAAACAGGGTGACCCAAGAAGAAAAAATGAAGCAAAACCTGGGGCCTGTTCTACATCTAGCTACAAGAGTTCAGCAACGGTGTGGTGGAATCACCACGAGTTGCCAGTGCAGCACGGAGTCTGCCTCCCTCTTTATGCAGGTTGTTCTCGTCCTCGTCGTTGCAGGAGGAGGGCTGAGTAGCCAGGGAAGCAGCAACAGGACGGGGTGAGAGCAGGGAGGGAGCGTGTACAGTTGGGAGGGTGCAGGTGACCATCTACACTGGTAAGAAAGAGTAAATAGGGAACACGGTGGAATAAAATAAGCAGTATAAATCAACAAATATTCCATGTGGTATAAAAAAAAAAATAAGACACCAGGACTGAAAATATATCAGCATTCAGTTTAAACTGTGTCCAGTGTACATTTAATCACACGCAGTGCAGCAAGTTTTGTATCAGCAACAGATTTACTTAAGAGCATGTGGCAGTTGTGTCTCAACTTTACAAGAGTCTCCCAAGCAGGAACACTAAGGTCAGCTCACCAGTTCCGTGATCATGGTGGGCCAAAGCGAGGTCAGGTGCTGCGGAGACATCCTTAAAAGCAACACTCTGAAAAACAGGAACACTTGGGAATGAAGAGTGGGCACCTGTGGCAAACGAAGACTTTCTACCAGCCTTTCTGAAATAACAAAAAAAAGCAAACAAAGATTTCTCAGTTCAGAATAATTCCAGCTACCATCTTTTTCTTTCCTTCATTTATCCTCATTTATCCAGTACATTGCTACAGCTTATTGATTCTGTCAACATAAAAAGTAACCACTTTTGCTAAGCAATGAATAAACACAAAAGCCTCAGACAAAACAAATACCGATTAAAGTTTTCCACGGTAATGCAATACTGCATCTGAACATTTTCCTCATCTTATGGAGGACTACACCCCATTCCCGAAAGAGGAGCAGATTCCAAAATATGCAATTTATACATCATACATACAGGCAAACAAACAAACAACATTTACATTGTTAAAAGGTTGCATCATCCCAGCATGTGAAAGGCTGCATCACAAGCCACCTCACAAGGACAATATTCTCTTAGTTAATCATAATTCCCACTGAGCATTCAACACAGAAGTAGATATAAGGTCATGACAGGGGATGTTATCCCCATTTCAGCAGTCAAAAAGCACCTGAAGGGGTACCCGAGAACACTGGTCAAGGTAAAAAAGAGGCAAACTAGTGAAACAATCTAGCTAAAAGTCAACTGGTATCTAAGGACTTTGGATGGGAATTCCAAGGACTTGGAGATCCTTGGGAATTGGGAATCCGGGTACTTTGTAATCATTTAAGATTTAAAATATTCTCATTGAAATTAAGAGAAATTTGGCATCCAGCCAGGGAAACTGAACACACAAATATTCCAGAGGACAAATTTACCTGCTGCAATCCAGAAACTGCTCTCCCGGGTGGCATGTGGCACTGAGCACGGGGATAGAACTTGCTCACAAGAATAGGCCTCAGCCACGAGCAGACTCAAGAGCAAGAGCTCCCCTGAGCGGTGCGTTTTTACCAACCTTGTATGTCGGGCAGGTACTTCTGGTACTGGTCCACCTCGCTGCTGAAGATGGCGAAGGCCAGTCTCTTGAGCAGCATGGCGCGCTGCTCCAGCTCCGCGTCGCGGTTCGCAAACAGGTTGAGGGAGCTGCTCTGCGCCACGGCCACCCGCGCTGCAGGGACACGAGCGGCGCCACCGTCAGCCTCGACATCCCCCTCTGCCTCGCGTCGCCGCAAACACCACTCTTTTTTTGTTGCTGCATTGCATTCGTGTGGTTCAAAAACATCCACTAAGAAAGTACCATTGCCATTTGCATTTGTAACCACACTGATTTAAAAATGTATACTGAGAATAAATCTTAGATATACACAATCCCTCTGGCCTTTTTTTTTTTTGTCTATTTTAAATAAATTTGCATGTACGGATTGTCAGAAGTTTGTGCAGAATCAATTTTTGCTTAAGCAGATCAATGTCTGGAAAAAAAAATCCTCTCTGGTTAATAAACTCTGTTGTATAAAGAAAAATCACTGCGGGCTGAGATGGTCTAAAAAAATTCCCTCACTTCAAATGATTTTACTTATGAACTTCTTTCCTGTGAGGGTGACAGAGCCCTGGAACAGGCCACCCAGAGAGGCTGTGGAGTCTCCTTCTCTGGAGATCTTCCAAACCCACCTGGATGCCACCCTGTGCCACGTGCTCTGGGTGTCCCTGCTGGAGCAGGGGGGTTGGACTAGATGATCTCTAGAGGTCCCTTCCAACCTCAACCATTCTGGGATTCTGTGAAAAAAAATTCCAGTCTCTGACAATTATGCAGAGATGAGCCAAAGTTTTCAAAATACTTTGCTTTTTTTCTCCATTTTTCCCTTTGAGAAAAGTTACCACAAGTCAGTAATACTTACTCATCAAATCTCTGAATGTTGTTTTGTCATGTGTCATCAAATTATCCATAATAGCTCTCCAACTAAAAGGAGAAGATTGCACACAAATTAGAAGAGCAAGAAATCCTTAGAGGAAGCTTTCTGCACTTTTAACTAAACTGTCTCGCATTTGGTAAAACTTCTAACCTAATCTCTTTGCTATATAGGTCAGTACAGTTTGATTAATATGGATGCTTAAGAATTTTATCTTATTAAGTATATGCATATATTTGAAAAAAAATGAAGTTGAAAAATCATGCTTCTTTTTTTTCTCTCAAGAGAGATAACTTGGGAAATTTTGCTCTGCAATACATATTTTCACGTATAAGAGCATACATACATAAAACACGTAAGAGCCACCAATACGAGCAAGAAGAAACCTTACTGGTTAACACAGGAAGCATCCATTTGGAAGAAAGTGGAATCCATAAAGAGATCAAACGCTTCCTTCTTCCACGCTCTTCTTGTGTATTGATACCCACTAAGACTGCTTAGTAACTGCACGCAGGCTCGATAGCTGGATGCATTGTGAGCACTAAACAAAAAGCCAACAGGAGGCAATTTTCAGCAGTTTTCAATAGCTATTCTATCTTTATCCTATCTGATTCAACTGAAGCATCGGACCCACCAAATTTCTATCATCTATAAAGGTGTATGTAATTGAAAAAATTGTAAAGATACCTGTGATTACGGAGGTAGGGAACAACATAGTGCATAATATTCACAAGCAAAGGAATAACTCTCTCTTTTTCATCGCTGTAGAAAACCATATCCAGGAGATGAGCCAAAACCTACAAGAAGTGAGAGGAAATGTTACTGCTCACACCCCAGCTACTTTATGCTTACTATAAACATTTTTTTTTGTTCTGTGTGCATTGAGTGAGGCAATCAAATTCCAGCTACTATATAAAATCCAAAGTAGAAACATGCCTTCGACTTAGGCAAAAACATAAAAGCATAAACCTTTGGTCAAAACATTCTACAGAATAAGCTACAAAAAAAATTACAAAGACTCAGTATGGTTATCAGAAAATAACACATACTACTAGCAGTACAGAAAATCTGCCACCAAAATCATCCCCTGCACCACACATCTGGAACGGCACACTCTGCTTTGCATCCATCTCACTGAATCTTTATAACCTGCTTAATTAGTTTTATATATTCTTATATGACAGGAACCCTTATCTTTTCACATCAACGTTTCCAGTCAAATCTCTTTTCCCCAACCTTCTAATCAAAAGCCTTTTGCAATATAAAAGATTATTATAAATCAGTATTTAGTACACCTGAGGAGACATTTACCTCAGAAAGTAAGGTTAATGCATGGACACTATAAACTGATGGAGTTATGTTTGAAGTTTCCATTGCTGGAGACAACATATCTAAACAAAAATAATAATAAAAAATGTCCAAAGTTAATTTTCTTAAGTCATCATTTACTTTACAAGCATATTTTAATATAATATTCTTTGAAGTTGTACAGACTCTGTTAGATACACTACAGAAGATACCAACACCTGAGCATGCTAATATGGAAGCATTTTTATAAATAATTTACATATAAAATACTAAATTAGAATTTTAATTCTCTCTAATACATGTATACATACTCAAATAAGCTAAAACTTTCTTAATTTTGGTCTGATAATAAAACTAATTACAAATGCTTTATCTAAAATAAAAGATGAAAACAAAACCACCTTCAACATCAGATTCCAGGTTGTTTCCATCAACCATGATCTTGGGGGAGGGTTTGACCTCCAAGTTCCGTCTTAGCCACGTAGTCTGTTCCAAGGAGGAGCCAGCAATTGCCCCAATGGCATCCACGATCTTGTGGGTTACATCCTGGTGGAACAGCAACAACTAAACAAATGCAAAATGCATCATCCTGCCTTGAGCTTCCTCCCTCTCTCTCTAATGTCTGTGGGTTAAGAATAAATCACCCCACATAAAACGTTCTCCTGTAACAGGAATTGCACCATTTTGCAACACGATCACTATTCCAGAGGTGCCACCTGCTCTTGGCACATGGCAAACATACATAGAGTGAAGTCTGCACAACTGAGGCTTCATCTTAACCCACTGTGCTATGAATTCTAACTGCTTGCGTCTGATCCACGCAAAACACAAGCACCTGGCTCTCATTTAAACCAGAGTACATCCTTAGGCCCCTACTCATCTTTAATTAAACTTTCAAGGCAGAATATAAAACTGCCAGCAGTGAAAAATGTTCTGTTGCCATGGTGGTCATCTGCACCTCTTTCTTCACCTATAGGCATCTAAATTTTTAATATTTGTTAAAAAAAGAAAAAAAGAAAAAAACATGTTCCAGTAAATTCAATTTTACCTCACAGCAAAAAGAAAAAAAGAAAAAAAAAAGTAGTTTAAAAAAGCAGTTTCATGCAGCCAAAATCACATGGTAGTAACAGAATGAGCTACACAGAAGGACACATCTCTGAAGCCAATAGACTTCTTAGAAAAACACTGAGGGGTTACCCAGTTTACTTTGGGTTCCCCAACAGATTTTTTTCAAACAAATATTCCACGAGGAAAAAAAAAAAAAGAAAAAAAAAAAAAAAAGGAGAGAGACACAGACAGACTTCAGGAAGCTCAGCAAATAAGAGAGAAAAGTTTGGAAATCATAAATAGTGGCATAAAAGAACAGACAAGGTCTCTGCTTGTAGAAATCACCTCCGGGCACTAGAATGCTAAATAAGAACAGAATATATATACATTTGTTTTTAACAGAGGAAAAGAAATACTCATTAAAAACTACTCAGTGCCATGGGCTGCCTGGTTAGCAAAGGCTGCTCTCTCACCCCACACCACTTTTGTCCTGTGACTGTTTCTCTAACACATCTCACCAATTATCTCTCCATGATATCCTCCCTACAGCTCATTTGGATACACTATTGTCATTCATATGTTTTCCTTAAAATGAAGCACCTGATGTTCAATATTTTCAAAGCTAAATATGTGTGTGTATATATAAATATATATATATATTTACCTGAAGATCTCTCTGATCTTTCTTATTCTCCAGACTTGGATTTTTCATAATAAACTCATTAAGAACACTGAAAAAAATAACCAAGTAGATACAGATTTTATTCTTATAATAAAAATTCAGATAGGATAACTCTGAAAAAAAAATGCATGCATAATTCTTATTTGCTTAATCTTCAGTTATTTCTATTTAATTTACTAATATGGTAAAAAACATGTTTCCCATTTTCTTAACTGGACGAGGACATTTCCCAAAGACCTAACCAGAATAGTTTATCAGATGTATGTTTTACTAGAATACACAAAAAATATATTTAGGGACAATTTATTAGCAAAATTTAAACCAAAAAATAGTGCTTCCTTGTTTTATACAGAAAACTATATTCATCATTTTATTTCAAATACTCCCTACCAGTTTCTATGTTGGCAATTAATCTTTTCTGGTAGGGTATGAATTTACATACACTTATTAAACAGCAATTAGAGTCACTTTCTGAGTAAAATCAGAAGCTTAAACCTACTGTTTAAGGTCAGAACATATGAGTCAGAATGGCTCAAATAATCAGTAATCTAATAAAAACCTTGGCATATCTCCCACCACAATATACGCTTTTATCCATACAATCATTCCCCATAGAATAAATTAATTCAATAGACTAAGAAATATGGATTCATTTTCTCTCAAAAAAATAGTGACAGTAATTTGGAGTGATTACCACTTCAATATGATTTCACACACTTATACTTGCTCTTCCTTAAAAATCACACATATCAAGTGCTTACCCAAGTATAAGGAATTGTCCTGGAGCTGGAAGACCAACCTGGATAGAGTCCTTCAGGAGAAGCAGCAGTGATCCCCAACTATCTACTAAGCTGGTCACTGGAATCCTAAAAGAGAAAGTAACGACAGCAGTGAAAACAGCATCTTCTCTCTCAAGAATCCTGCAATTTCTTTTTATTTCACAGTTCTCCTGTCTGATATTGTGAATCAACGTTCACATAGATCTTTTCTTGTTTAATGCCTTTTTTAATACTAAGTGGTTACAACAAGCTTGGAGCTTGCAGACTCCAGAAAAGGAGGGAGGCAGAACTGTGTACTCAAACGAGCAGTGCCCAGTTCAGTTTTCGGTGGCTGAAGTGTGTTTTAGGTGGGGGAAGAAATGGGATGCAGAATTTGGGAAATCCTAAAACACCTTTCCTCATTATAATACCTTCATTTCAAAACTATTCCTTTTTCACTATTTAGATTACACAGGGATTTTTGTTAATTCTATGGATTAAAAAAGATAAGTATGTCTGGATTGTCTACCTACTTCTTGGTG
The DNA here is from genome assembly GCF_059628265.1 of Tinamus guttatus. NCBI lineage: Eukaryota > Metazoa > Chordata > Aves > Tinamiformes > Tinamidae > Tinamus > Tinamus guttatus. The sequence continues at coordinate 455,714 of NW_028288619.1, forward strand.
AGAGAAATAAAATGGAACTTCTTGTCTTACCTCTGAGTATAAGCATAGAAAAACTGCAACATGCAGACTTCCAGTGAAAGATGTTTCTAGGAAGAAGAGATGAAATCTATATGATTAAAAAGAAGCAGCTGATGACAGTGCTAAAATGTTATGGCAGCAAGTGAGGATAATTTATTTCATTAACAGTATCTTATGAATTCCCATTCGGGTACCTTTATACAGTTATTCTTTTCTTTTACTTCTTCCTTCTTTTTTCCACTTCTCCTTCTCACCTGAAAGTAGACAACCTGACTCCAGGGTAGATGTTCATTTCCCTCGTGCAAATACCCTATTCCTGTGAAACACCATCTTTTACAGAAGGAGTAAATGGGATTCTGGAGCTTTTCGATAAATGGTAGTAACTTAAGAAGCTATAACCTCCCTTTTCTTTCCCTCACAACGGTCCATCCATCTACTAGACAATCAAAACTTTCACACTGTAGTGACCACTTCAGTGGTAGCATGAACCACTTGCTTGAATTTGTGAATGAAGTATCCAACCATTTAATGTCTAAGCTTCTGTAAAAAGATATTAAATGAATAGTGCATTTAGAGTGTTCATACCTTGTCCTTTGCTATGGCTGGAGGTTGCTTCAAAACTTCCTTCACTGTTTGTATAACAGTCTCAGTCCTCATCACACTGATGGAGCGAACTAGCTCTACCAGTAGAAGTTGCTCTTCACCGGCCGCAGGAATCACCTAAAAGGATCAATGTCTGTCAGAGACCTTCATCCCAGGCAATGCCTGTCCCAAAATTAAGATAAGCTGCCTCACAGGGTTCTTAGCAAGTAAAGCCAGAGAGATCTGCTACTACAGAGGAGAATTAGGCACCAGATATAAACTAACTCCTATAGGAGCATATCAAGATAGACCAAAAACTGAATCTGGTAGCCGTTTTCTAATTTGGAAATATATTCCTTAACAAAACACTATAGATTTTTCTGTTAACTAAATATTGACAGAATTTCCTAATAGGACATGCTATAGTTGATATGTCAGACATGAATTTATCGAAGTCATTTCTTCCAGGGTGTGCTGATTGTCAAGGGCTCCTGAGAGTCATCACTGGATGTATAATACTATCTTAAAAAGCTAAATAGTGGTTGGGGAGTGTGCTGAAGTGAAGAGCATGTATTCGACTGCATTAAGTGAGACAATTACATGAGTAATACACTGGACTAAATTCACTAAAAAAAAATCATGCTTTAAAAAGACTATGCCAATAGTGGAAAGTATTAATATGAGCAAAAATGCTTATGCGTTCTATTTATGAAGGGTCATAGTTTATACCCATATCCCTAAGCTTGTCCATAAATCATCACTGCCTTTCTCTATTGCATAGGAAACTTGGTGACAGACTGGACCCATATTGTCCTAGATTCCAGACTGACACAGAACAGAAAAAAAAGGTTTTAAAGAAATTATTATTTTTATATTATTAATTTACAGTCACAGTAAGAAGGCACACTATTTCAGCTAAAATACCAGAATTAATAGTTCATCCAGAGGCTTGGGGCTATTTACTCTGTTCCTGAAGAATTCATGAAGACAACCCACTTCTCAATGCAATTGGGACCATAAAGCTGCTAATTAATGAATACAATTTATACAAATATTTTCCATAATCTGTAATGTACATTTGTCACTGGAATCTCCACCTTATCCTTAACGTTTTAAATCACTAGGAGGTGCTGCCTCTATGCAAAGCCACCACAGTAGACACATACCTTTGTCCTAGAAGCATTTTTATTCTGTCTCCTTTCATTCCACACAAACGCAATAGCAGCCATGAAGTGAACACCATGATTCATTGAAATTGGCCCCAACAGTTCGAGAATCTGCTGCCTCAAATTCTGAAACACGGAAGCAGAACATGTATGCTTTTAAATAAGCACCTCGACCTTTCCTTCAAAGACCAGCTACCGAGCCATACTCACGGCAACTGCCACTAGTTCTTTTGTCAAAACAGAAGGATGCACTCGGTGCATTCCAAGAGCTTTATTCTATACATCTAGTACTCCTTAATCATTTTCTTAATGACTAAAACTATGGAAAAGAAAACACACTCGTCAAATTTTCAAATATTAATGAAGTGGAAAGCAGCTGATATAGAAAGGCACAGAGTTCAGAGTGACCTGAGAAAGTGTGAAAATGTCCTTGGGCTTTGCATGCAAAGGTAGGAATAAACCACTTTAGCAATTCAGGATGAATAAGTATTGAGGTAGCAGTGCTGCTGAAAAGAAAAAAAAAAATCTTGGAATTAAAATGGATCACAAACTCACTGAGTCAACAACGACAAGGAAAGAAAAAAAGCATCCAGAAAGAGCAGCGCTGCATGCAAGACATGAAACAGTATTTCCCCTGAAGGAGGATACCATGTAGCATGCCCAGTTTTGGACACCTTACTTCAAGAAATGTACACAAGCTGAGAGAACCCAAACTATAAAAAAAAGAAGAAAGATTAGTGATATTGAAAATATGACCTATAGGAGGCAGGAAATAACTTGTGTGGTTTAGAGAAAAGAAAGTTAGTGGGGATATAACAGTTTTCAAATATAAATGAAGTAATTACAAAGGACAAAGGAAGAGGAGGTTCACGCCCAATATAAACAGTGGAGGGTTTAATTTACAGTAGAGGGGAACAGAGATTAAGAAGTAGGAAGAAAATCAGAGAACAAGTTAATCTGGGAGGCTGAAATTTTAATTGGTGAAACTCTTAACAATATCTTTCTTAACATAAGCTCAAAAGTTATTTAGTCACACTTGGATCAAGAAAAATAGTACGTACTTCCTGAGACTACTTCTGACCCTGTTCTTGTCAACAAAAGGATTACAGAAAAAAAAAATCAATTTCTTATCTATTTGCTGACAGCCATTTCTGGTTTGGCCTGAGATATTTCAGAGGGAATTCACTAAGCTTGCAGGAAACGGCTGCCAAAGCAGCCCAGCTGGGCTGAAGCTTAAAAAGCTCTCTCATATCCGAGGGGCACGACTCTCTGCAGTGTGTGAGTTCCTGGCCATGAACAGCCCACTCTGAGGCAGCTACAAGCAGGACACAAAAGGCTTGAGGTGAAGAAGCAAGAAACCTACTCCAATAGGTAACCAGCTGAATTCAACCAGGATTTTTCATATCCAATATAGGTTAAAAGCTCTTTTATAAATAATGTTGATTTGGGCAAAATAAAATCTGGGATTTACAAAAGAGTTCATGCTGAATCAGCATACAAAAGCTTGTCTTATTTTCACTGAAACATAATGTTTGTAGCTCATTCACAAGTACAGACTTCTCATCAGTGACTGGAAAGCTTTCTTGGAAGCACAAATACAACCATCAATCACGTCTGTGCAAAAGCAATATAAAGAGTTACCTACTCCTTCAGTTTGAACAGCTAAGGTTGAAAGAATTGATTTGTGACGATGCTGTGTTACAACCTGATATATTCAAATTAACTATGAGCAAATCTTGTTTTAAAATACTTCAAGTTTAAATGACAGCCACTTAATGTGAAGTACAAGATTGAACTGCTTTCAATTAAAGAGCTAAGCAGAGTTCTCTGAGTCTCATCTTTACGGTTATTAACTTACTGCCAATTATGACATTTCCTTGTGTATAAGGACAGCACTGTAAAAGAGTTGAATGAATAAAGAACTAGTTCACAAATGCCTGAATACAAGCTGTTTTAGAAGTAGAGCTCAGTTTTGGTAAGATTTAATACGAATATTTTATATTCTTTGAGATGTAAAAGGGGATTCTCAAATGGCTTCAACTGTTCTTCAGGATGGAAATGATTTCCTTTATAGGAAGCCAAGAGGGGAGGCACATTGTTTCAGGTGATTCAATATATGTTTATAAAGCCTTGTTTCTGGAATGGATCGTTATGGACAGTAACAAAGGTATTAAAACACAATTTATACTTAAGGGAATGTAAGTGAATTTGGTTGACAGACGTATTCATGAACAATTTAAACAATGTAATTCCTGACATTCTGACCTTTGTGGATCCGAGATTAATAGTGGTAATGGAAGCAGCAGCAGCAGTTGTTTTCTCTGATGAATCTGCAAGGTGGAGGATGCTCCACAGAAGGGTCACAGAAGACATGATCATATGCAGGATAGACAGGATCCCATTGCGAGCTTCAATCAAGTGTTTCTGATCTACATTAACCAAAAGCTAGTGGATTTCAAAGCAGATGGGAGGAAGAGCATTAAACATTTATATAAACAACATTAGTAAAATAGTAGTGAATTGAAATTAAATAGGCAAATTTTGCAACTTTAACTCCCTTTTGAAATACTTATAATAGTTCTTAGACTACATAGAGTTTTGAGTGTATTATGCAAGAATAAACTAAAAAAATCTTAGACTCAGTCTCTTTCAGTATGGAATGTTTTCTGAACATGTGAAGCCTCATGCCTGAAATGATCAATTTTATATCATTTAGCAATAAATTTGCAAAACATAATTATTTCAGAATTCGAGGGGAAATTAACACACCCCGTGTAAAATTATTTACTTGCACAGAGAGCTAACTCTTCTCAGTTCTTTCTTAATCAACAGAAAGAAAATGGAAACACGAACAAATACAAAACAAAAAAAATTGCATGACAAAAATTTTCTTGCACCATCTGGGCCAAATTCCTGATATAGACTACGCTGAGAATATCAGATCCAAAAATATCACTTGACTAAAATGGCAAATTGTGAATATACATGAACTACAGAAAGAGGGTATTTTGACATATTGCCAGATGAGTAAAATCCAGCTAGAAAATAAAGGTATCAGCTTGTAAAATCCCACAAAGGAATCCAGCTCTAAAAAGTGACATCTCAAGAGGTCTGAAAGTTGATGAATTTCTACTATGCTCTTCTAGGGTAGAAAAACAAAACCAAACCAAAAAACCCAACCCTGCCCCAAGGGTAGGTAAGGGTAACTAAGGATATTCTCTCAAAGACCTAATCTGTAGGCAATTGCTCTTTTGAGACATATAGATAACAATGAAAAACCTATGCATAGCCAAGACAGTCATATTCAGTATTCTTCCACCCAAGTTTCCAAGTACCTATATGCAAGCACTGTTAATACCATTGTATGTCTTAATTTGACAGCTACTGTCAGGAATCCTTCAGCCACTCAAGCAGGCTTACCTGATGATACTGTGTAGATGGATCTAGGAGACAGTAATGAATTATTGTTGTGATACCTTCCAATAAAGTAAGAATCATATCTGGTGGAGTGACCGATGCCATCCAGAGAGGCCTAAAATACAAGATTCAATTTATAGAGTAATTCTTTGGATGGTGACTTAATCCAATATATTAAAATTTGCTTGAAAAAACTTGATAATCTCCCCATGCACATACCTATTATCAGATAATCCTGTTTCATATTTATACTGCTGAATCAAGTTATCCAAATTCCTGCAAAGCTGAAGGGTCACAGAAACGACCACCCTCTGCAGAACTTTTCCCATGTAAGGCAAGGTAGAGGTGATAAGGCCAATCCACTGGGGATGCATTTTACAGGCACAGTGTTGATGCAGAGCTCTTATCACTGCGCAGAGGAACATGCCCTGGCAGGTGATTGGCTGCGAGTGCAAGTACTGCAGGGAAGTCATGGGCTGCTGAGGGCCGATGTGCTCCAGGTCTGTGATGACAAAGTCAAAGCCCGTTTCATTCTCCTCGGGCACGGTCATGACCCGGTGCTCCAGGACGATCAGCCGCTGCAGCACTTTGAGGAGCTGCGACTGCAGAGTGCTGCCGTTATCAAATTCATCTTCGGAGAAGTTTATAAGGCTGTCTTCAGAGAAACCTTCTTCCACAGCCACGATGTTCTTCCCGGCTATCTTCTCACTGTGCCATTTCTGCGCGCTGAAGATAGAAGACAGCAGACAGTGCAGGATCACTTTCTGAACCTTGCACTTGGATAACATGTCCGAAATGAAACTCGGGAAGCCCTTGGCAGAGCTTTCTATGACTTTTGCCAGCTCGGCAAAAAGCAGCGTCAAGATCTCTATACTCATCATCTGCATATTACGGTTTCCGATGAGATCCTGCGAGGTTACTTTAACATGGGTTGGATAGTGGCTCCGCATATAGTACAAACACAAGGAGATAAGAATTTCTATGTACATAGAGCTCCGAAAATTGTGGTTCGAATCGACTGGGATGTGACTATAGAAATCTTTGCCCATAACAGATATTCGGTGTCTGGCTAGAAGATTCTGGAGCAAGGAGAGCTGAGGAGTGTACGCGTTGTTGACGCTGGTGGTAGAGATGGCACTTACAAAAGCTGAGGGATTTGTTTTCAGAATTGCTTTAATTGCAGAGAAAGCATAGAGCGTCCTTGAAGAGTCATACAGCTGGAGATAAAGCAGAACATGCTGATACAGTGGATGGATATTAAAGTGGGGAGGCCTCCGCATTCCTGGGGAGCCCACATCACTCTCTATTTCTGAAATCTCCCCTTCTCCACAACTGTACCAGTTTTCTAAATCAAGACCATCACTAAAGAAGACATTGGTTTGTTTAAGCTTTTCTGTTTGTGCTTTCTTCTTCTCTTCATCTTTCTTTTTGGCTATTTTCACCTTAGGTTTTGCACCTGGTTGCTTCCCAGACTCTTTAACAATCGTTTCCTTCTCTGACATTTTTTCTGGTGGCTTTCCTTTGAAGCTGAACTGAATACTACTGTGGCTTCGCTTTCTAGCCTTTGATTCCACGGAAGCAAAAGTGACATCAGAGAGAGACTGCTGACTTGCAGCAATACAGGGTGAAGAGTTATTTCTTGAAATTTCATCTCGTAAGCTCTCTAGTCCAGTCTCAGTTGATGCTGATAATAACTGGGAGCTGTCATTACTAAGCAAACTACTTTGGCTACTTTGAATATTTTGATCTTCGCTTTTAGTCACCTCTTCGGAGTTATCTAACGGACTGAACTTGCATGAAGTATCTTCAGAGTGTAGATTATGTCCGACCGGTTCAGTCTCTTCTCCAAGACCACTTACAACTTTGCATATCAGATCAGTAACCACTTGCTGCACAATTTCATCGGGCGAGTCTTCTCTCAGAGTCTGAGAGCTATCTTGAGCACTCAGGCTTTCTGTCTCTACCTCATAACTGAGGTTGTCTCCAACAGATGACTGAGAACAGCCAGAGTCAGAACTCTGCAGAGTTTCAACCTGATGGTCAGGAAGGTCAAAATCAGACACGACCATTGGAATAGTCTCACTGCTGGTACTTAACAAGGACAGCCTGTCACTCAGAGGGTTCACAGTCAGGCTGAAGTTCTCCATTTCATCCATAACGAGTTGTTTTTCATTGCTCTCTTTAACTATAAGTTGTCCTTGGCTTAAAGGCACATGAGAAAATGCTTAAAGAAAAACACAGAAAATCATACATGTAATATTTAGAATTAAAAATATGAATTTGCAATAAAAATTAAAAATTAAAGTATCTTTAGTACTTTGACTGGGATGAAGGTATGGTACTTAGCCCCTTTTAACTCCTACTAGTAGGCTTGAATTAGGAAAAAACATGCATGCATAAACAGATGTACATATAAGCTCTAGTTATTCTAGAGCTTTTTCTAGTTATTTCTAGAGCTTTATTTTGAGAATTACTGTCAAAAATTGTACTGTTTTAATTGTAAATAATAAAGAACTTGTAAATAACTTGTAACTTGTACACAAGTAATTTATTACTGTAATAAGTAATTTGTAAATAATAAACAAGAAAAAATAAATAAGAAATTTCCTACAGTCCTGTGCTGTACATACCATCCGCACAGCTAAATTTCTGCATAAAGTGCTTTTCATTTTCTTCTTCAGGGTGACAGGGAGATTTAGTCCAGTAACATTCGGCCTGTACTCGCTGAACAGAAACTCGCTGAGTTTTTGGATGGAGAAGCAGTAGGAGCAAAGGTTCAAGAACTCTTGCAATGTCATGTCTTTGAAGGACTTGATTTAGCCAGGCTTGTCCCACCGACCATGTTGAGCCATCTAAGCTATTAAGGCTGTCTAGCATAATAAATAAAGATCTAGAACAGAAAGAAGAACGAATTTAGCATATAATCTATGCTACACACAGAATAATCACATAGTAATCTGATATATGATAAATTAAACACATTGGGACATAATCCAGTGTTTCCCCTGTATAAAACACTATTTTATTTGGAATGTAAATTTTGCAGCCCAACATTTTACATTATAGCCTAGCCTAATGAAGAACTAATCAGAAAGACCTAGTAATAATGTCAATTAGGATAGCTCTCGTAGTAGTAGTATAGACAGTTAAAATATTTGTACAGCTGCTAGAATAACAAGTTATCATCAGTATTAAATACTACAAGAAAAACAGATTTAAAAAGTCAATCCATGGAGTTGCATGGAAAGTAAGAGATACCTTACTCATCTAACTGCTTGCCAGTAAGTGATATCTTACATAAAAACATACAGATTACACACAATATTTTTTTTATATCTTAGTGCTTGCAGATTTTTCGTAAATTCTCTTAGCTCTACCCTTGCTTTCTGTTTGTATATAATGCAATTTTGTGTTGACTTCTCTCTCTTGCTTTTGTTTCTACCATGTCACAGCAACAATGTGAACAGCCCACTCAATATATACAGTGCACTTCTAGGTCAATGCATCAAGTGATCTTTCCTGTCCTATATTTTATAGCTGTCAGGAAAATCTACAGCGGATATAATCAACAGCAGCAGCAGCATGAAAACAAGTTTATCAAACACTGAGATTCTCTGTATTTTAAATATTCTATGCTGCTCGCATAATGTAGTCAAAGATTTTGAAACAAAATTATTTCAGCTGAATCATGGCTGCAATCACCAACCTGTCAAAGGTGCGGCCAAAGGAAGAGGACTTGTTGATATGAAGGTCGCGGGTGAGATGCCACAGCACTGCAAACTTTGCATGAGCTTCCATTCTTACTTTCTGTGGACCAAAGCACATGTTAGATCAAACTGAGCACCACTAGCCTCTGATAAGTACTGGAAAAAGAGAGGCATGCAGAAGCTCAAAAGGTATCGTTAAATTATTATAAACCACAGATTTGACTGTGGTTTCTAATAATGAAAATCAGTAAAAGGCAATAGTAACTTTTTACAAACAATTTTAGCAACATGAAAGGATTCCTCCCCCGCAATCTTGATCTTTCCTGTTTTCAAATTTAGCTTGAAAAGAAAATTGAATACATATTGTCACAGCTTGAGCAGTACTCATTTTAATCCGGCCAGTTGCACAGCTCTGCTTTCAGTGAGCTGATCAGAATCATACCAAGCATTAGAAGAGGAAATGGGTAAGCTTTTGAAGAGGAAAACTCTTCATATAGAAGGGAAATAGAGGTAGAGAGAACTGTTAGAGAAATATTTAGATGTAAGCAGCCAAGTGGTAGCATCTGGAGTCATGGGACTAAATACAGTATCCAAGAAAATTAGGGAATGAAAATGGATAGAGAGAAATGCAAGAATTTTCCAGCTAGATAATACATAAAGTCCATCAATAATTTTCTAACTTTTGCTCCAGATTTTGCAGTTTAGCTTCGTAACAAATAACACGTTTAACAAAGCAGATGAGCACATTATTGCTAATAACATAACATGCAAAATATTTAATTCTGAAAATGGTATTAATAATTTAAGTCTTTATCTCTTTACTGTGGCCAGCAGAGCAAAGAGTTATTGCAGCAAGGCTGGAAACAGTAACAAATGCCACACTTTGATAAGAATATATGGGTATATCTGTAAACAACAGCATGATCCAAGAAACAAGGAAGCTACTAAGCAGCTGTAGGACCAAACAAAGAAAGCACAGTAATCAGGATGCCTATAGTGAGTAAAACATCAAGTGAAATTAGTTTCAAATACAATGAGGGCTTAAACTAAATTACTAGATGAGCAAGGAGACAAAGAGATGATGCACGTTTTGTTTGTTGGCTTTTGAGATATACGCTATAAAGAGTAGGTATATGTAGTGAAAAGAAGCTAGTGAAAAAGAACCAAACCCACAAACAGTCACTGAGAATCTGGCACGCTTCCAGGCTTCCCTTACAACATGTAGCTTAAATGCTGCTACCACTAATACAAGCAGTGTGTGCCACAATGATGTGAATTCTAAGAGAAAGCTACAAAAATACAAATTATAAAAAGACTATTAGCCAGACCACACTAAACTTGGACTACAAACTAGAGAAACAGCAGCATGCTGCAAGGAAAAGAAAATGCAACACATAGCTAGAAAATGATATGCTTATCACAAGAAAAGCCAAACACATGCCCAGCTACACAAAATGGCATCTGCTGATGAAAAGTGACCAACTCTCGAGCACGCGGAGAAGGCTTCACGTGAGCGCTGGCAGTCCATGCTGTGAAGATCTAAGAAGCTACCGTCCTGGTCACAGCAAGCCTGGCAGAAATGCTCGTGAGCCACCTTGTCAGACACAGCACTCCACAGACCTCACAGCACGACGAGTTAAGCTCCAGGTCAGCAGCAGGATTGCCAACACGCCAAGCTGTGAGCTGCAGCGACGGACAAGCTGGCGCACACTCAGCGCGGCTGCCCTTGCTGGTTGCTGGCAGAAAGGCAGGAAAAGGAACTGCTTGTGAAATCCCATGAGCCTGAATTGCCAGTGCTTGTGAACAGGTAACAACTTCCTACCTGGCAGGGGCTGGGAAGCCTGTTTGTACATCTAAGTACTACAAAGGCCTTGACTCTAATGTCAAATTGATTCTCCTTACCTGAAAAAAATTCCTAGAAAAAGAGTAGAGCACTAGTCATTTGAAGTGGAATGCCTACTAACTGCTGTAAAAGCTGAGCACGTGCTATATATGCAGGTAAGCAGGCAATGCAGTCTCCTACATAAAATAGTCTGTGCTGCTGAGTGCTGAAAAGCTCCTTTTGCCTACCAGGACAGCACAAAGAGATATTACAGACATAAAATAGACACTGTCAGCAGTGTCTACTTTGAAAATACTACTGAACTTGCACTAGCTACACTGAGGGCGAAGCAGAGGTAGCTAGTTGGGCAGACAAGATCACTTCTGAAAAGCCAGCAGTGAGATAAGAGACCTTTGTGCAGCAGAAAGGAAGAGCAGAAACACAGCATGTGACTTGCTGAGCAAACAAGTTAACCTGCGACAGCAGAGCAGGAGTTAGGCCAAGTTACAAAGTACTAATGAGAAACCAGACGCCAGAATCAGAGAGGCAGAGAAGCAGCTCTCAGATGATTCAGAATAAATACCTTCAAGAAAAGAACAGTTTCAGCCACACGCTCAAAAGAAATGTTCAGACAACCTGCAAGCCAGCTGTCATGCCAGCCAGAGCAGACCAATTGCCAGAAAACTGGCAATTACTGTTTAGCAGTTTATTAGCTACCCTCTAGAACTGGCAAGCATGTCAGGAAGGGTCAGAGTTTAAATTTTATAAATCAAATAACTAGGGAAGAAAGGCACTATATGAGATTGGGAAGGACTGTACTGGAGCCTCTTCACTGAAAGTTTGAAGGAAAAGACTGTTACAGAAACACTCCAGCTGGAAAGTTACAGAGGAGGGAGCTCAGAAATCTTGAGTGCAGCTCTTGGAAACTGCAAATAAAATAAAATCTTATTAATTACAAGCAGCATTTCATTTTGATATTTACATTAGCTGTTACAAAAAGAACAAGATAATATACGAATGGTCCGAAAGACAAAAAAAATCATTGTCAGAGAAAAAGAGAGTTAAGGCAGAAGCAGCAGATCAGTTATGTCAAATGCAGCACACTGAGAGAGATGTTTCTTACAGCAAGTGAAAGGAACCGAAAACAGACCTCGGATTGTAAAAATTAGGTGGTGGCACAAAGATAAAGGCAGTGAAGAAAATAAGAAAATGCATCTTGGAGGGAAACTAGAGACACCTAAAGAACAGAAAGCTGAAGAGGACCATAGATGACTGCCCTGATGAAGAATTAACCCAACATCACTATCAAGCAAAGTGACTGAGATGTGGCACTGGCAAAAACTTCGTCCTTGCTCCATCTCCAAGTGCTGTGGAGGAAAGGAAGCAAGTGGGCATAGATGCTATATGAACATAGGTTGTTTGATAGGATACAAGGATTAGATGAAATAGGAGGGAGCACCTAGGAGAGCTGCATTTGGTTAAGATAAAGCAAAAGAAATGTTTAAATTTGAAGGAGCTGTACAAAAAAAGACAAGCTGTTTGGAAAACCAGAACGGAATCAAGAAAGTCTAGGTCCAATTCCCACCATTATTAGATCTTTTTTGTATGTTTTGATTAAGACTTTATCTTTCTGGATAATGCTTCTTTGTACAAATTATTCCCTATTCTTCAAAGAAGCATAATGAGGAAAAAGGAATCAATGACTGGGAAACACCAAGACATCACGAAAACAGGGGTCAAGTACAAAGATAAGGTTAAGTGTTCCTGTGGGTAGGAATAGAGGAAAGTGATAACACCAGCGGGTGGACAAATCTAATGTTCTGCATAAAAGACAAGAGTATTTTTAAAGTATTATATATATAAAACTGTTTCAAACAACATTTTTAAATACTGGAGTCATTTACGTCCTCCGCTGAAGTGCCACGACCTTTTTCTCCAAACATGTTTCTGTAAAAACATCCATATATTTAACTCATCTTTTAGTAACCATGGGAACAACTTACCTTGTCTCTGTGAGTCAGCTGCTGACTAATAACATCTTCACAAATGCTAGAAGAGGGAACAAGGTTGTGCAGCTGGTAGAAAAGCTCCACACTCTTCTGATGATGCTGAGGAGTTCCATCACCCAACTGGTCCCACAGAGTTAAAGCTATATGCTTTGTACGTGAAAATAAATGTTGCAAGAAAAACTGGATGAGTATCATCTCTATCTATCATCTCTCTCTATATATATATATATATTTTTCCCCTCTAAACTATCTTGAGATATATGTAGTCATAAGAGACACTGCATCATCTGATGATACTGTATGACTAACAGGCTATCTAGAAAATTGTTCTTTTCTACTTATATGAACATTAAGCAGCTCTCTCAAACAGTGTGTTTATTTAGGACACAAAACATTCCTGCTCGGAGTCAGAAATTGGCCATCTCCAGAAATAAGACAATTCTACTGGAATATAATTAACTACATAATATGCTCTGTGGCCAATCACCTTTTGGAGATGTTATGTAAATCACAAATGCAGAAAGAGTAGTTTGTCAGACTTCTGTATTATGTACAGCTCAGCTTCCTGTCTTTGCTATGCGTAGGTGTTAGTGATGCTGTTCACACAGTTTTCATTTATATTTTCAAAACCTTGATTCAATCAAGTGTTTTCACCTGAGCAATCAGTAAACATTCACAGTTGGAAAGTTGTTTAGTGTTTTCATGTAGAGCCTAACATGGACTAGAGTTGTCAAAACACTCAGCAAGGAAGCTCAGTTTCCCACATCAAGAATAGGAAAAGGGCAAGAACTGTCAGTCTTTACCGGTCAGAAAAAATACGATCTAAAGGAAACATTAACGAGGATGCCCAAAGCACAGTACCTTGAAGAAATCTGTCTTTTCAGCCATGAATCTCAGGTTGCCTTGAGTGAGAGGAGGTCTAATGACCACAGCCACTCGCCCCTGGTTAGGACTGAGAGGCTGAGTGGTTTCCACACTGTTCAGATTTTCTCCAGTGACAAGAGCAACGGATTGAGTCAATCCAACCAAGTCCATCACGAGGGAAATAGTAACACCTTGAATGCTGAAATCACTCGCTTGTTTGCAAGCATTCATTAGAGTCTGAAGCCACAGTGGAGGCTGCACTTGTTCACAGTCTGAAATGAAAACCACACAAAATGTCTTATACCTCAAAACTACACCTATGATTGCTCTGTACTTTTCACAGTTCATCCTTCTCACTGTATGCACGTAGGAAAATGTATGCAGGAGATAAATACTTACTAATGTGCCTTTATATCTTTGCCTTTAGAATAAATTTAAGAATGTAGTACTATATCGCTTCAAATATTTAATAACTAAAAGCAAACATCAAAACTTAAGGAAGAAAAAATACATTTTATGGAATTGCATCTATTTTCATGGATGCATTCATGTCATTTTTTCAGACAAAACTGCATACTTAGTAGACTGTACATTCCCTCAGTCGTTTTCCTCCTTCAGGAAATACTTGAAGGTCAAACAAGTCTTAACATTGGGGTTTGTCCTAGAACAACTGTCGTATCTTATACATATAAAAAAAGTGTAAACTGACACAAAATGTATTTGTTTCACTTCAAGCACACGACGGTCCAAAGCATCTGCAGCAATTGACGGCTTCAATGAGAAACTTATCCCTACTAGGTAGCATTCTGCTTTCGCTGCAGGGTCTCACTTCCCACTTCTCACAGCTCCCTCCCTTGTCACCACACTGTGGTCTGACGATGCAGGTTCTTCTCTCTGCAGTTGACAGCCAAATTGCCCTTTGTGCACCACATACTCAATGCACCCGTTTATTTTAGTATTACCAGATTTACACTTCTTAAAGCATTGAAAGCACTGTGGATTGCATTAGTAAAAAAGTAAATGATTCCATAATGAGACGCACATGAAAGTGTTACTTAATAGGCCTAAATAGAGCATCTTTTTAGAACCAAAAGAGGAAAGGTGCAATTTAGAATTCGCATACACAATAATCTCGCAGTACAATTCAGAACCTAAATATGTGTAACAGTTCTAACGTAGGGTCCTTGGGTTTACAGACATGCACAGCCTCTGAGCGTGTCCCGCTGCCGCCGCCGTGCTGGGCTGTCCTGCCGTTCTGCGCACCAGACACGGTGCCTGGGACAGCAGCCTCCCAGCTCCCTTCCACCTCCTCCTGCTACGTCCCCGTTTCACAGAGCGCAAACGGAGAAGCCCAGGCACTGAACGAGCAACGCAAACCCCAGACATTCGACAAAGCCAAGGGGGTTCCTAGACCGACTACCTTCCTTTGAGACAACCAGGAGACAACTCAAGCTCTCCAGGCCTCCTGCTTTAATGTTCAGAGGGTGGCAATGGTAAGAGTTAAATCCCCTGAAAATAACAAGCAAACAGCTGATTTTTTTTGAACTTCTCTGTTATCAGCCGTGACTCTCTTACTTGTGTTTGAAAATGTTATATTTTTCAGAGTCTTATCACAGAAAAAGTAGAAATAGCCTATGCTTTTACAAAAGGTAGCATGTCTATTTTATAAGCGGGAATCTGAAGGTCAGAGATGATGCAACTTTTCACGAAGTCCCACAGCAAGCCCAAGGAAAAGGTTAACAGAACGCAGAATTCGGTAAAGTAATGCCCTTAGTTAATACAAGATCATCAGCAAGCTGCCTTTAACTGGCATGTAAATATTTGGCGTATCTGGATCTCAAAGTCAAAGACACTCTACTCCTGACTGTCTAATGAAGACACGCATAATACACCTAAAATACTGTGGAAACGGAAGCAGCAGTCATCTGTAAAATCAACGGGGCTGTTCCTGAATGCCCGAAATCTACCCCCTCTCGAAGCAGCGCCCATGCCATTTGGAAAGCTATGGATAAGAACAATTTCCAAGTTTCCAAGAAAAACAAAACCACAGGAGATTCTGAAACTATTGTAATAAATTGCCAAAATTATCATAATTACGGTTTCTTGCATGCACCTAGTATCTGCAACAATTCTCAAGCCATAGACCAGAAATGGCCCTGGAAAGAGGACACTTACGGGAGAACACACACATACTTCACAAAACACTCATTTTTTCCTTTTATTTTCTAATGTGGTCATGGCCAGAAGAACTGTTAGTATCCCTTGTTTCTTAAGGGAACAATTACTTTAACTTCTAATAGAAGCAAAATAAAACTAATGAAGTTCTTAGCTGCTGTGAATTCCATTCAACAGCATAACTTCTACATATTCCTCAAAGCAATAAATGTGCAAAGCAGTCCAAAATTACTCAAATGAAGCTAAAACCATATTTAATGTTAGCTTGTGACTACCACGTATTATGGCAAAGTTTTCCGTGATATAGGAAAAGTGTTATTAAGAAAACATTCCTGTATCCATATGGTAAGGAACCACACCTGAAAAATCTTTATTCTACTCTCAGATTTCAGCTTGTGCAATTAATATCTCATCCCAGTACTGACTAGCATCAAATTCCACACAAAATGTTCTTAAAACCTATTAAGAAATAGCTTAGTCCAAAAAACCCCAAACCAATTAATACAGAAGGAAACATGTATTTGAGAGGAATACCAAATAACAGTACTTAAAAGCACAACTATTGATACTTTACACATTAAAATGTATGTATTTATTTTAAAAGCAAGGAACAAAGAAGAGTAACACTTACCGACTTCAGGTTTCCCAGCATGTAATTCTGAAGTACGATTTCCCTCAGCAATGTAAACAGGAAAACTGGAACATTCAAGATAGAGCTGACAAGCAGCAATAAAGGCAGGCAGGTATTCTTTTGGTGCTTTTTTCTTGTTCGTCTTCTTCACCTTAGCATCTCCTTGTGACTCTCTATCCCACTTTGCAGCCTGCCCTTGCTCTCTAGTGGTGTCTACAGGAAGCTCTGTCCCTAACGGCTGAGACAAGGAATGACTTTGAATGATATACAGGTTGATAAACCTGGTTAAGAACTGCTGGACATACTCCAAGCAGCACTGCATTGCAGTCTTTTGGATTGTCTTCCCGCTTCGAGCGGCTGTCCCCTGCGTCGCTAGGGAAGGCAGCTGCACGATGGTCTCTTCGGATCCCACGGTGGACGCGGTCTCGGTCTCCGAGGACGTGCTGCCTATCACAGGGATGCTGGCTGCAGCGTGGCCGTCGCCGAGCGCTCTGTCGAGATCCTCGCTCGTGTCCGCCTGGTACTGCACGAACTCGGTGAAGCCGCTCTCCGAGGACCGGCTGCTGGGAGGATTTTCACCATCTTCAAACACATCGTTAGGATTGTCAAGTGAAATTGAGGGTACCTAATTGAGATAAAAGTTTAGTGATTCTCTAAAATGGGTTACTTAGGTACTAGTAAGAAATTACTTATTTCCTTGTCAGCTTGAAAGCAACAAAAGTTCTAAATTTTTATTCTAGCTTTAAATATCTCCCAGTCTAGGAACTGCAGGCCAGTCAATCTCATTTCAGTCCCCCAGAAAGCTACAGAGCAAACCTTTCTGGCAGTCATATGCAGAAACATGAGGGACTTGAAAGTGATGGACAACAGACCACAGAGACCTACCAAACACAAACTAGGTCAGACCAGCCCTCTTTCTATGCTGAGGCCATTGGCTCCATGGACAAGGGACAGCAGGGGATCTCATTCACCCGGGCTTTGGCAAGGAGTCTTCTATCAGTGTTCTTATAGCCTTATAACTTTTTTTTCGTCCCACAAAGTACAAATCCAACACACACAAAACGTATTTTTCCAAGATGCTGCAAGATACAGTCAGTTACCTTTTTATTTTCCCATTCTTTGATGGAGCTGCTGTGCCCAGTAGGGAGCTGCAGGATCCCATCTGCCCCTGCAGACAGCAGTGGAGGTTGGACCTTGCTAAGGATCTTGGAGCAGAGTCTGAGAGAATCAGTAAGCTCAGACAAGTGCAACGTATGAAGATGACTTGTCAATGCAGAAATCATTCTGAGCAACAGCTGAGGCAAATGTTCTGTTTGTATTTCAATATAAGTCTCCTAATAAAGAAATAGTAAAGTTCATGAATTACTGCACAAATTCCAACCTAAAGGTTATTTTCTACAACAGTACTATGTGTCATTTCCTTAACTGTTTTCTAAACATCTGAAAAATGGAAAAAGGAAAAACAAAAATTCAAACATCTGAGAACAGGAACTGCATGCTTTACTTCCAAAATTTTATGAAATTAACTTTATAGTTAAGAGAAAATTTTTCACTGGGTAATCCATACATGTAAATGTATCTAGCTTCTCCCAGAATTTTAAATCTTTACGCTATAAACACATTACAAGATGCAACAATACGACAAAAAGACTGCTACTCCAGTATTACTAAAATAATCGTAACATACAAACTTAGGAATGGATAACAAAAAAAAAATATTAATAGCTAAAGGGAAAACAGGCTGATTGCCATACCTGACACAGCACTCTCATACTTCTAGTAGGCTTTAAAATGAGAAAGCAAAGAATTGAGGAAAGACAGGTATAGAAAAAAACAGTCCCAACAGTCTTTGCTATATTAAGCAATGCCAACAAAGAAGATGCATCGTATTGTGACATTTAAAAGAGTTAGCCTTAAAACAAAGTGGCACAACTAAACTAGACCACAGAACTACAAAAGCTTATCCTGGTAATACAATACATGTTTCAGAGGAAAAAAAAACACAATGAGGACAAATGAAAAGATTTCAGATAAATGCATCATAAAAACATTTCTGCTTATATCCAACTAGTCTACCTGTTTATGGCAGTATCTTTCTAAGAACAAGATTTAATAAAGCAGATATGGCATTTCTGTAAAATATCAACATATAAGATCCCAGCATTAGCAACAAAGAAATTCTTACCAAAGACACTATATCCAATAAAAAATCCACTAGCAAGCAGAAATTTGTCAGGGGTAACTCAGATTGCTCATTACCACCTCCAGGCCCAGTCCGAAGTCTGGCATGTAACGTCCTCCTGCAACAATCAAACAGGGTTTCACAAATCAATTTTTTGTTTGTTTGTTTGGTTGGTTTTATTAAACTCACCGTGTTTCTCTATGCAAAGCTACACGTTTTCCTTACACACAAACAAATTGTCTCTCCTTTTAAA
Organism: Tinamus guttatus; assembly: GCF_059628265.1. Taxonomy (NCBI): domain Eukaryota; kingdom Metazoa; phylum Chordata; class Aves; order Tinamiformes; family Tinamidae; genus Tinamus; species Tinamus guttatus. Next base: position 474,540 of record NW_028288619.1, read on the forward strand.
GTATTTTATTTGGCCCTATTGCTCCTCCTTCTGAAAGCACGCTATCGGGAATGTCTTTTGCTGTAACACAATATCCACTCATTAAATTAGTGAAATCAGGCCACAGAAAATTGTGCTTGTCACTCCACCTTATATCTTCTATCCCTAGCATAGGTACCAATAATAGCAGGAAGGAATAGTTTTACTGGAAACACAGTCATTTGGAAGAAATCAAAACCCAAGGCTTTAAGCACTTGAAAGAACGAAAATTAAAAGGCCCGTGAAGATTTAAAGTTGTGCAAGATAGAAACAAAACAGGCTCTGTCTTCTTCACCGTCAATTGCCTACATTGTTTCACTACTGACAAGAATGTGAGGAATTATCTTGCTGTGGAGAGTGTAAAGAAATGCAAACAGTCTGAAATCATGCTGTTATCTTAAGACTTTGAAAACCACAAAAAATATGAACAAAGAATATTTTTATTTCTCCAATTCATTCATTCTGCACATGTGGTTGGAGGAGGGAAGGTGCCGGTCACATTTTCAGCAACGGTTAATTATGTTAATCTTTTCGCGGTGTTTTGGAAGAGCTCGTGAATATATTCCTTCATGACTGAATAAAATGGTTTATTTGAAACAGCAGAAGCAACGCAAAAACCACACCTGAAATGGTGACAAGAAGATTGCACTGCTTATAAGATGGAAGAAGTGAATGGAAGAACGACTGGCACTATGGCCTCCTAAGTGTCACCAAAAAAGAAAGAAAAAAAAAAAAAAAACTGTATCTGGTTACGAATCTAAATTAAAAAACAAAATAGCATTCAACTTGCTGTACCTTTCTAAGAGCAGGTAGGAATAGACACCTTCCCTCCTAAAACTAGTAGCCTCCTTTACAGTTCAGTGAAATGGCCCATTGGGGTAAATTATGTAGCACTTGAAATCTTTTCAGAATTCTGTCCTCCCCTCAGGAAGATCTATTTCACAAATTACTCATACATTTGTTCAGCTATTATACCTTCCAAAGGAAGACTTAAATTAAACTTGCTGAGGTCTTCATCAAAGATAATTCTGGGAGAAAGCTCAGCTGCAATGACTTAGTGCAAAATTAGATGGGAGAAAATACCAGGTAAAAGAAATTCCTTTCTTTTTTTTTCTTTTTTTTTAATTTTTAGTAGGGAAATTGCATATGAAAAAGCCTAAGACTGTTGTGAAAAAGTAACAACTATTATTTCACATTCATATTAGGTGCCATAAAGACAACATATAAATTCAGTGTTTAAAATTGGCTGGATAAGTTTTCACTTAACAGCATATTCTATTAAAGCTCATGTAGATAAGCAGTCTCAGACTCCAGACTCTATCCATAAGAATCATTAATAAGGTGGGCAAGTATGCATTTACAGGAACATTGAATTATTTATGGACAAATTCTCACTTCCTCATTAGTTGGTAGCGGATTGCTTACTTCGTTTTGGGAATTCAGAATCAGTTCAAAACACAAAAATTAAACAAATCATAGAAGTGTTAGTTGGCAGGGTTTTTATCCAGCCTAGCCTCCCATGCCAAGCAGGACTCTGAACAACAGTAGATAAGGCCAGCTGCAGTTTTGTCTAGCAGAGTCCTGGAAACTACGGAGGAGGCTGCACAGCCTTCCTGGGTAGGCTGCTCCAGGGCTGCACCGTCCTCCCAGCAAAGCTTTTCTAGGAAGCCAGTCTGGATCCTGAACGGCCACTCAGTGCTGCCCCTTGCTTTGCCATGACCTCTGTGAACACCCTTCAAGAAATCATGGAGTGCTACGGAAGTCCCTTCCTTGCTTATTCTTTGTCAGGTCAAAACAAGCCCAGCTCCCTCAACGCGTCCTGGTGGGTCCTAGGCCTCTGCTAGAGCTTTGCTGGAGGACTCAACACCCTTCTTCAACTGGGGTGCCCAAAGCTGGACACTATGTTCCAAACAGCCTTAATAACACCAAGAGAGGAGGAAAATAACTTCCCCCTGCGGCCTACCTGCCCTCTAATGTAGCTCAGGATGCCATTTGCCTCATTTATAATGACAGCATAGTGTGCGTTCACAGGCAGTCCAAATATCTTAATATAGTATTAAGCTGTTCCTTAAGCAATGACAAAAGCTTCATTTTCTACAAATTTGATTCCTGCATCATCTATCCACTGACACTACATCAAACTCTGCTCTCTTGGAGCTCATCTTCCTCCCTTAATATTTCTAGGTCTCCCTTATTTACTACATTCCCTCCCTTTTTGTCACGTACAGGCCTCCCACACTTCTTCCTCAAAACAGCATGGCAAGAGAAAACATTCCACACCTCACTCTTGATGAAGATGCCCAACTTGACCGGTACACAAAGAGTCACCACAGACAGGACAAAGAGAACAAGACAAACAAGCTTTCAGGTCACTCTGGAGTCTTTGTCTCAGCAGGGGCACTAATTTCTGCCTCTTGTTTTCACCCAGATGCTGGTTGTGAGAATTCATGCTACTAAGACCACTAGTCATACTTGTTTGATAATAACCAAAGGGTCAAAATTAACGGGATGGGAAACTAAAAGACTTACAGCTAGAATGATCACATCAAACTAATTTATTTTTTTAAAACAGAAGCTTATAATAAAAAGCTAACTTCAATTTAAACACATGCAGTAATAAGTATTAAAACCCACCTGCAACATTCTTCAAACCAACGAGCAATGTAATCCCACATATAATAAGGCTCAAAAGAATTAAAGAGAAGATTGGCAGTTTTAATCAGTTCGGCTGTTCTCTTATTTTCTCTCAGCTTGCTAAAAGAAAATAAAAAGAAGACTTGTATTACACTTTGTTTCTGATTTATGTAACTACACATCACCCTGAGCTTCCCCCCAGCTATCTGACACTTGATGAACCATCTCCCCCTCATCTCTTTGGCAGCTGCTGCCTTATTGCTCAGCAAACTGGCAGGCTCCTCATACCAACGTCTGCAGTTGCAGGTTTCCTGCCTATCCTCCCTTTATTGTTTGACCTTTTTTACCACATGTTTTTACTAGAGCTGTTTTCTCATGACCAAATTCATATTTATTATTTTTCTTGCCTTTGCACTTCCTTCTTCTCCCTGTCTTTTACGATTCTCAGCACAGTCTTTAACCCTTTCTCTGACTTCCTGTAGCACTCCCCAGTTTTATTCTACCAGAAAGCTCACCAGCCCATATTGGTAAGTTCCTTCCCCCGCTTTTTTTTTTTATTATTATTTTATTAAAGAACAGAAATATCCACAATGCTACAACTGATCTGTAACACTGAGATACAAACCTTCACCTGTATCAAGGGAATATTTCTGCTGTGAGGAAAGGGTAAAAGTATGCTAAAGCTTTGAAAAAAGATACAGCTCTTTAGACCTCTGCATCAAATGCAAAGTTGCAATTAACATCAATGGAACCTGCATCATTCAAAACCATGGTCGCAGTCCCACAGGCTACACAATTGCAGCTTAAATACAGTATGCTTTCTGCTATTCTTCTTTTTTAAACAAAATACATTGTTTTGTTTAAAATACTCATTATCCACCTGCTTAGTTGTGTGTGGTCTTTGTTGAAAGAAGGTTCTGCCTGAAGCTCCAGTTCTGCTTTGCACTGTGTGTATAACGTTCGGAACACTTCAATCAACACATCCTCTAGGATGGCAGGGCCTAGAGAGAAATACCAGCAATAACAATCTTGTGTGTTATGGCCCTGCAACAGTCCACATCTGAGAACTAACTAAATAATTAGCTGGTTTTGGTTATCGAAATCAAAAAATTCCATTTGTTCAACTTCATAAACTGTGTTCATTTTCAGAAACCTTTCTCATTCCAAAAATACATGGGTAATTGCAGTATCTGGGGCTACATTAAAACACAAGCTTCTTTGCCCCTGCATGTATAATGAGGGTCTGATACCAACATATCCCACTCAAAAGTCAGGGAGTCACCTTAATCTAAGGCACGCGCAAGCCAAAACACCCCTCCTCTTCTAAGGAAGGGGCTCAGCTCAGTACCATGTGAATGTGACTACATGGTTTCCTAATGTAAGGAAATTTTCTGCCAACCAGTTTCAAATATCCCATCACAAAAGCTGGTTCATGATGTTATCATTCAGAAAATTTACTCAAATATTTAAATGAAAAAAATATAATGTAAAATATTTTCAGCATCTTCATTCTCATTAAACTGAGGTGAATTATCTTTAATTCTGGACAGACTCTGCAGCATACTCCTTTAAATAGTGTTCCCTTTAAATTTGAGCAAATTTCTAATTTTTAAGTGAAAAGGCTTGCTTCTAAACAAGTTCAAAGTGATTCGGTTTAAAGTATTTTCTCTTTCTGGTGCTTTCTCCTATCTTTGTAGGACTGCCTTCAGTTGGAGTGCTGTTGTTGGCTTCAGCAGAATTCCTATTACTTTTCTCCATCTGAATTTGCCAGAAGAATCCTTTGCATACTGTGAATGAAAATGTGACCCCCAGAAATCACAAATTATTGGAAAGAAGTCAAGTTCTTATCAGATATTTTGTTCTTTGCACCGCACTTTGCAAATCACTTGCTTTCCAAATTGTACTCTTGGAACTCTTGTTTTTTTATGCTTTTATTATTCTGACCCCAAGTCTTAGGACAGACTTAGAAAAGGATTTTGCTATTTCCACTACTCCCAAAGCTGTGTTACTCCAATGAAAAAGGTAAGATATGTAGCCAATACTTTTTAATTATCTACTTTTGCCTCATAGTCCTTTGCACTTATTTATTGACCATTAAATCTAAACACTTTAAAAGGGAGCAAAGAAAATAAAAATAAATCAAAACAAAGAGACATTTTGTTAACAATAAATTCTTCTGAAAAAAGTAACTATTCTGTTGTTAATATTTCTTATTTCTATGTGCATATCTGATTAATGAACAGACTATTCCCAAAAGCAATGGTTGAAATTTACACCAGTTAAAGCCACTGCTCCATTAAAGAAGGGGGAAAGATCCAAATAGAATTTCCTTCACCATGCAGTTACTTCTCCCAGTGACTCCCGATTACTTCAGACTGACTCTGTTGAAGGTAGACAAGTTGGATAAGGTAAAGCCAACAACAATACTAAAATATTAGCTTGGAAGACCTAGAAATATAGCTTACCTGACAACATTAAAACTGTCATTAAGAATACAGCTTTTTAAATTTGTGCAATAAGAAAGAAAAATTCTGTCAACAGAATCATACAAAATGACGTCAAGACTCAAAAAAGTAATATAAAAAAATACCTAGTTCAGGCTTATCCAGCAAACTTATAAGAATTCGAAAAGGCTTTAAGTCTTGCATTAATGTGCTTTCTTCTCCATGTCCATTAACTTGTAATATTCCAACCATGGCCTAAAAAGAGCAAAAGCATATCAGGAAAACTAAAACAGAAAATAGTTTTTGAAAAAAGCTGCATATAAAGGGAATATTCTTGGCAGAGAAGACTGACTCTTTTCCTACCTCACTGTAGCTTGATCACGCCATTCTTATGTATTTCCTAAACTTTGTTTTCAAAATCAAATTCTATTCCATAGGAATACTAACTAGACTATATCAACATACATAGGGAAGTAGAGAATGCACAATTACATACTGCAAATAGATTCAAAATCAAAAATTTTTGAGAATAAAAAGGACATGATCAATGATGAAGAAATTGCCTGAGAAGGTAAGACGCAGAACTTAAGAGCTAAATAAACAATCTGTCCACACAGGGTATACCTGACTATGTGGCAGACCACTGTCTTGGCTGAGCTGAATGGAAACAGTTTTAAAACAAACTGGCAAACTGAGTTCCTACACTAAAGCGGTTAGCAGAACTAGCTGCAGAATTTAAAAAATCCTGAACTGTCACAGATTAGTTTTGTGTCTGCTGTTTCCATCACTAAGTCAAGCTAGTTCCTTTATTTCACTGTTTCCAAAATGAACAGGACGAAAAAAGAAAAAAGGAGACAGGGAGAAAGAGGCAGGAAAACAAGATTGACCTGTTATCTGTTATAAAGATATATTGTTATCTGCTATAAAGAGGGTACTGTCAGTCAGTATCCTGACAGAAACACCTTCTATACTTGAATGTGCCTTTAGAAGCAAAGAATTTTCAGTACATAATAAGATAAAGGAGAGGAAAATACATATAAGGAGACGAAGAAAAGCAGAAAGAGGCAATTTCTTTGCAGTCTTTCAAAAGACAGTAGATGTCTTTAGAAAGCACATGTAATGTATAGCAAAGCAGGCCAAAGCTTGTAATGCCCTTATAATATTTTAAAACAAAAAATAACAGAATTATCTCCCTCACGTTAAAAATGGTTGCTCTCCATTCTGCTGTAAAAGTAGTGCCTGCTACCAAAAAGCAAATAGGTGATATCATCTCTGCACTATTAAAAGTACTATCATATAGAAAGAATCTAGTATTTAAATCCTCAAAATGAAAGCTGGAGCATAAGCTACTAACAAAGGCCTAGAGGATGCTAAAAGCTCATTATCTTTTGTACAGAAGGAGTATTTGAAGCTTTATCTCATTCAAGTCTTCAGGCCTAGGCAACATGTGAACCTGCTGCCATGCAGGAGGCAGAAGTGTGATAAGGAAAGTGTGAGAGCACCAAGAAATTCCTTGATGTACCAGCCAATGGAAAACAGAGGAGAGGAAAACCTTCCCTACTGAAGTCTTCTGGGTGGAGACTAACTGAACAATTTTCCTTTTTTGCTTCCCAAGACCTAGGAGAATTTTCCATAACTACAGAGTAGTTCTACAGAGAACTACAGAGTTCTCCAACTCTGTTTTTGTGAAATAACAGACTTCCATGTGCTGGGCTCATAAACAAATATCTTCCATACATGCTACATTCACTACGGAAAAGGAGAGACAGAAGCCTAATACTTGTCCTGGCTATACTATATTTTTAAAGAAACCCATCATCCTACATCTCTCATGTGTTTTTCATTGAGAAAGTATTAGAAAAGTGAGAAAAATATCACAGAAAGATAGAAATTACAGTCACGTTGAAATAGCAAATTGAAGGATAAAGAAACAGCTACATTGCTCAATATTATTTATGAGGATAAATGCTTGAATAAAGCATTGTAGAGTTACCTGGACTAGCATTTCCTTAGAAAACGTGTTGAAATAGTAAGTGGCATGTTCCTCGGGATTGCTGTGCCTTGTACTTCTAGGTCCTATAAGGGCACCATTGTTATCAAAGCCTTCAAGCAAACAAAAGACAAGGCATCTAAATACTCATCTCTTAGCAGAACTGTTTGCCAATTTCTTTAAACTACGAAGCAACACACTAGCACTGGTAACTTACCAAGTTGAAGTCCATGTAATGTTGGCAAAAGAAAGATGATTTTATAGAGTTTAATATGGGAAACTGACTGACATTATTTTCATGCAAGCATTCTGCATACAGAATTAGACAGTTTAACTGTTATGCAACGCTACTAATCAAGGTTGTTTTTGGTGCAGAGAAACAAATCTTGAAAAACAAAGTATGAACTACACAGTCCTAGAGTACCTACAAAAAATATGTTCCATAAAAGTATTTCAATATCAGTATTATTATATAAATGAGAACATAAAGTGGAGTATTTAAAATGTAAACAGATGATTACAGAAAAAAAAAGATAATGCACTGACACTACTAACATAAGACACTTCTACAGGAGGAATGTCAGTCGCTTGGTAAGCATTTACATTCCACAAAATGTAATAAAGTAATAGATACTCAAAAGTAGATAAAAATAGATGTCCATTTCATTCGTATCTTTTAGAAAAGTGTAGAAAAACAAGAGGCTAGTCACACTATTAGAGTTTGACAGAAGTGTTTTCCACAGTTTCTGTCCTGAAGTAACAAAAACAGAAAGAAAGCTTGAGAAGATGTAAACCATCCAGTTGCAACTGAAAACAATTGTTCTTAGCAATAGCTAAAAGCTAACTTGTATCTAAAAGAGACGTAATGTGATTTTGTTAACAGAATGTTAATAAAAGTGTTTCCAACTATAAAACAGTAAGAATAGTTAACAACAGAATTGAATAATATATATTGTACATAAAATCAGACTTGAGAGAGTCTTACAACATAATCAACTCCCCCATTTTATATTTCTGAGTAGAATATCATTGTAATGTAAAAGCAGCACATGTTTACACACATACACATCTTTATATATATATATATCCCATCTATATATATCCAGAAAGTCTGACCTATTCAAGAGAAAACGGGGGCATAAGCTGTTCACAGAACAGGAATCATCATTGTGAAACTAATTTCTGAAATTCCATTATCTTTAAGTGGAGTCTATGCTTGTAAAATAGCTGTAAAAGAAGCTTCTGCAGTTAAGAAAAGCTGCATGATATTTTAATTCCATAAAATATCCGTTTCAATGGCAGCAAAAGATACATCTAATTCCTCAGAGATACTGAAATGAAATCTTAGTGCAGAGTTTAATCTGGAAATTATAGCTTTAATTTGGAAAATGTAGGTAAGTAACATGACAGTGTATGTCATTGTTTTTCTCTAAAATGCAAGTAATTTGCAATTCAATGCTTGAGCAGTGATAAAGGCACGAACTGATTTGAGCTGAAGTTGGTATTTTTAGCCATTTTATGAATTGCAGTCATTTGGCAAGAAGCCATGAGAGTTTACTATGCGGTATTAAAAGCAACCCCCACACGTAATTCCGAGAAGAGCAAAACTAAACAAGCCTGGCTTTTTTTTTTTTTCTTCTCTCTCACATTTATGCATCAAATTCCTGCAACTTCTACAGCAACAACTCCAACCCCCTCATGCCAAACTCTGTTGCTGACTCCCTTGATACTTTCAGTTCCCTCACATCCCCCAAATCCTCACTTCTTCTCTCCCCCATCCTCACAGCTACCTGCTCCCATGTCTTAAGCTGCAGCTGGGCACGATGCAGCACTTGCTGGAGAGGGTTTGGGGTAGCCTTGAGACACGCGTGTATTTGCTGGTGAGCTGGGAGTCCAAACAAAACAGGTAATAGCTGAGCTTAAAATACTCTTCCCCTCAGGTACAGAAACCACTTTGAGTTTTACGACACTGCGAGGAACTCCCATGTTAGAGATTCTGACTTTTCTCTTAGACATGTCTGGAAGTTATTTGGAAGAGTAACAGAGCGGCTGGATATGATCACAGATTTTATTTGCCTAAAAAATGTTGAATAAGAGTAATTATTCTCATACTCATATCCTCCAGGCAGAATCTTCTAGATAGTTTTTATTCTCTACTACTCTCTTTTGAGCAGAGGTTAGTTGAATATAAAAGACTAAATGAGCATTTTATTTTACTAAAACATTTACTGAAACTTAAAGTTAAGGCTTCCATAATCAAACCTTTGTCAATACAATGCATACAATGTATTTCAATATAGTTCTTTATTTTGATCCCTTCTATACCATTATGCTCCAAAAATGCCATTTATACCCTGTAACACCTATTCTCTGTATTTTTGTTTTAAAGTTTCTAGAGAGACAGATTGCCTTTGAACGACTGCTTGCGGAGGCCTCGTGCAACGGCTCCACCCCTGACTGTGGCCCATACTTGCTGCTATTGAAAAACGTACAAATAATTTATGTAACAGGAAGGAGTTCTAGCACGACATTCTTAATTGGTTATGCGCAGAGAGAGAAAAAAGAGACAGGCTTCTTCCTTATGATGAGAAAGAAAGAAAAAAAAATCATTTCATTTTTTCAAGAATCCTTCCCCATATTATGGCCAGTGGAGCCTTCCTCCACTTTTAGACAAATGCAGCACAAACCTACCTAGAAGCCAAGCATAAAGCCTTCGGTTGAGTGACATATCTCTGCGCAGTACTACGTGGAGGGCTGCTGACAAAATTCTGATCATGTCTGGACGTGTTGCCTGAAGAAATTAGGGACATTACTTAAATTAACTATGAAAAATACATCTTATTTTATGCTTTCAGCTCAATGTACACTAAAAAAGTTGTTAATTCAATGTTTCAGCATTTCCCAATTCAGAATAGCTCAAGAGCATGTCTTGCTCTTGGGAAACTAGAACACATTTATTACTCAAAACAGACACATTGTAATAATGTGTACTCTTCAGGAACAACAAAAATGCCTAACTCAATTAACAGTTCATTTCTATTAGAAATTATCTCATTTTGTTTACGAGGCAGAAGCTGTGCAAAAAAATTCAACTAAAATGTAGTTAAAAAAGAAAACAGATGTATAAACTTCAAATTGGTTAATGTTTTAAGGGTTTATGTATTAATAACCCCTCCTCCCCCCGCAAAAAAAGTTGCATCATTAATTTCATCATTTTAGTCCCTCAACAGAGATATTTCTAAGAATCCCATACTTACTACTAGATGTGAACAAACCACCCCACAGGCAAAGGTAGGTTTTTTTCCATAATTTCCATAATTTTTAACAATTGTTAGAATCAAAATGTATGTATATTATTTTCCTCCAGGAATAGAACTCAGGGATCATTTTACAACAGAAAATGATTAGCAGCAAATGCTATCATCTGAAAATTATCTAGAAGCTGTAGGCTCATCTTCCTCTATGACTGGGGATGACTAATCACCCCAGACCACTGATCATTTACAATTTTTTAATGTTCTAAATCATTTATGCTCTGCTAAAACAATTAACTTTCTCTGGTCTTTGAACACTGGGAATTTGCACATGAACTGATTACTTTTTTTCTAATCAAATCAGAGCAAGTTAAAAGCTTACATATAGCTAAATGTCATACTTCATATTAGTTTTGTGTACACAGAAATATCAAGATAAAAGGCCATGACATGAGAATAGCCAGACCTATGAAAGAAACTATTACAGAAGGCTTTTTTCAAAGCTGGAGCAAACCATGAACAAAGATTAACTAAATATTGTTACTAAGAAATGGAAGACATTAAGGAATGTTCAAATTAGTTCTTATACATTAATAACCTACCTGACTCATGTGGAAAGGAAAACAAAAAAGGATAAGGTCCAAAGTGCTCCTCTGTACTAACACACTAGAATCCTGCACCGATGTGCTTACTGCTTCCACCTGAAGTAAGGGAAAGTACAAAAGGATTTGCTGTATTAAGTTGGTAGATATAACTGAAATGCTTACAAAATAAGAACATTTGCTTGCAGACACAGTGAGGTATAGAAAGTTCAAGTCACTTCAAAATTTGAAATAATTTTGTATTTTCTTGTTTTATCTTGTTTCATTATTTAATCAGTAAGAATAAATGCAATTACCCCTAGCTGTGTAAGAATGAATTTGTACCTCTTCATAACATGAATTGATATATTTAAAAGATAAAATAATTCACTACACATTTTTCAAAAAGTACAACAAACCTCAATCATTTTTTACTAACGTATGTCAAATGGAGAGCCAATTTTAATCAAAACCCAAATAGCTATGAAAAGTTAACTGAGCTTTGCAACACATTCATCATGCACAGAGACAACAATTTATCTGGAGCTGTATTTTTATTTCTTCAAAGGCTACCTTTGTAAATATGGAAAACATCTAGCAGTTGCTGGAACCTTTGCAATTACATAATTACACTGTATCTTCATTGCTTTAATAAAACATTACCATTAACTCAATGTCACTGCCAATTATGTAGAGTTGATCCTCCATGGAGAGCTTCCTGTTCAAGTGGGAGAGGACGTAGGTGATCCCAGGCAGCCGAACGGCCGGGCTGGTGAGGAGACTACCCCAGAGCGCGCTGTAGAAGGCTGACTGGTCCACCGCCGCGGCGACCTTCTCCAACAGCGTGTTCGTTCTGCACAACAAAGTCAGCTGCATTAATGTGTGCATTGCTAGCAATCCTGCTCCCCAAAACCTTACAAATTACGGAAAGGATACTTTCTCTTGAGAGGCTAAGGGAAGCCCTGCTTACATACTGAACACTATGATCCACCTAACAATCCTGTGGACAGCCTGCCTTGCAAAATACTTCTGCCTGTCCACAGCTTCTCCTTACGTATTCAGGACAGCTCAAGGCACTAAGTAACTTACCCATTTGCTACTGGAAGCCAACTTTTACTGCAGACAGAGCCTAACTTCATTCTTCAGTGTGTCAAGATTCAATCCCAGTACCTCAGACAAGCTTAGGCTTGCTGGCTGTGTAGAGATGCCACCTCCCATGCCACATTGCTAGAAATATAACATTAACTTATACAGACAGGTGGACTACTGCTATATGGCTCTTACATATGTGGGTTAATAATAGCTTAGATGTTTTAATTAATAAAAATTAATTGTGGAACTCTCATTTGTGTATCTTTAATTCAATTGATACACCTGTTTTAGACCAGAACAAACATTTAGGGGGCACCCACTGAAAAGAAACAAGTAAAACATTCCTAATGTTACATATCTCAATAACATACACAATAATTGTTCTATGTGATTTCAATTTCCTTTGGATGTTAGAAAGCACTAATAGTTAATTTATCATAATTAATGCTGGAAATTCTCCATTACAATGTTCAATTGCAATTAATATGAGTAGATTAATTTGATGCACCTTTAAGAAAATAAAAGCAATCCATACAAGCATTTAATGAAAAGTTGCAACCAAAAAACCAATCATGTTAGCTTGCAGCCATATCTATCCTTACCTTTCATAATACTCTGATCCCTCCTCTAAACCAGGCAGTATCCCAGTTAACAGCCCTTGCAGACCTGGTTTCAACGTTTTCCCCAGTGGGAGGTAATAAATCTCATAGAGGCTCAATAATGTTGGCTTGACCGACATAGCAGCATTTGCAAGGAGTGGAAATAGCCCAGAACTGTGAACAAAAAAAGATATATGTATATACATACTTTTTAGGAAGCTGCTCATGTAGTACAGTTTTGATGAAATCATTAAAAACTGTAACAGACACGTTCAGCATAATTATAAATAGTAGAGTTTATCCTAGAATTTTGCACTGACACATCACCATGCTCTTTCAGTAGTAGAAATAAAGTATCTATTTGCTTTGGAAATTCTATCAGAAAATATATTCTCAACCCAACACTAAACCTATTGTTTAGGATGGATCATTTAAAAGATTAAAAAACTAAGGAGAATGTTTTTGAGGTTACTGTGAAACTAAGTGCAAGTTCATGAATGACATATATGACCAGCTAAGTAAAAGGGGGGCGGGTTCCAGATATTAAAAACATTTTTGCTTTTACAGCTAAATAGCATAAATTACTACAAATAGCATTAATAACCAAAAAGACGTGAGCACATATTTTTCACTATTTCACTATGGAGCACTCTGCTTTAGAAGACCCTGATACACTGAGAAAATGCATGAAAATTTAAAATATATGTTTGAAACAAGCTTCTTAAAATCTACACCAATATATCATTAAAAAAAAAAAAAGGCTTTTTAGTATGGTGTTATGCATGTCACAAAAACACAGCTTTTCTAAGTACAATGGTATTTGTAAAAAAAAAAAAAATTTCTTTATGTACCTAGAAGAAAAAGCATGTTGCCACTGCCAAACTATTTTTCAGGAAAAAAAGGCCTCTTTGTTAGATAACTGGCACACAACCCCACAGTCTTTCTTTGCAAGGCTGCCATGCATCCTTCAAGGTTTGATGTTTAGAAATGCTCATTCTGCCTTTACTAAAAATACTGGAATCTCTGCTAGTGCAATTATGTGAATACCTTGGTCTTCTCCCAGGCATGTACAACAACAGTGCCTTTGGCAACATTACACAAGGCAGCATTTTTCACTGTGCTCACAGAACTGAAAGAAAGTTACTTCAAGGACTTAATTGTCAATGCTTTACTAGTGCGAGACAGAATAGCTGAAGGTACAGTTTATTTCCAGGCCCTAGCTACCTAGTCAGCATTTAGCTTTATTCTACTATTTCTCAAACTTTACTCTCTAGGGCTACGTAAAGATTTAGGACAACATGCTTGTGTACATATATATATAAAAAAACTTACACACAAAACCCCCCCATGCCTTGTATAATAAGACTTAATGTCTTCCCCTTTCTCTCCCACCTCTCCAACAGAAACCTATTAAGAGGTTTAGGAATCAAAATATTTCACTATACTTTCTTTTCCAAGCTCTCTTTCCTTCTCATGACCATCAACTCCAAACACTAACAGTAAGAAAAATTGGTTCTAATCCAACTTTCCAGCCAGATATACTATTAACCTTCTTATCTTGTTGCTTAGATTGTGTGGAAGCGAAAGTTATTTGAAATAAATGACACACTCTTTTCCCAAAACATTTAAATCACGATAGAAAAAATGTAATGCAAACGCACGGAAGCTAAGTGTTAGAAGTACAATTATTGTGCATACATCCACAAAACTGTTTATTTCAATGAAAGCAATAAATTTCAGGTTTCTTAGCAAGAGAATTCATTTTAAGAAAAGTTTTGGTGATCTGCATATCTTTTGATACACAGTATTCAGAGGAAGAGTATTACAGAAGGGCCAGGAACATGAGGGAAAGAAAACACTTGATTCTTGCAGTGTAACTAAACAGTATCATTAGTCTAAAATGCAGAAAGCCAAAAGCATCCCAACTACAATTTGGAATGGAGTTGCTTAAACTACATGTACCTGTATAGGAAAAGATCTTTCGCCAGGCGCTTGGGCCCAATGATTTTGAAGATGATCTCATACGTTTCCAGCGCCTTCCGATGAACTCCACCCGGCAGGGCTGGATGAAGGCATTGCGCCAGGCGCTTGCCTATGGTCAGCTTCTTGGGTACTACCTGGTACTTTGCATTGTTCTGTAGCACCTGGTTAAAGGAATAATAAAAATCAATACATTAAGAGAAACAACACTAATGAGTCACATGCTGAACATTTTACAAGAGTCTTCCCAAACATGGTTACTAAGTTACAACAAACCCATAAGTCACAAAGAAAGCACAACAAAAAGGTTTAAAGTGAACTGTGGAGCTTTTTGTTTGCAATGTCTTTCATTTGCACACTGCCGTAATTGCCAAGGTATTTAAAAACTTCCTTTGTAATGAGCTCCTCACTTAACAGTTCGTCATTTCATTTTATTAGTACTTCAAGCCATGACCATGCTATGGTTTATCAGGACAAAAACTACTATCTCCAGTTGCCAAAATGAACCAATAGTTTGAACCAATAGTTCAAAAAGAACTATTCAAGTTATCTCAAATATAACTCATTGTCTGCAGTTTAAGAAACTCTGGGACAGCATACAAAGCTTCACAGCTGCCTGAAATTGCGTAATTGCTTTGGAACTGGAACGCAGAATTGCATTTATGTCTTTAGATTTTTATTTCTGAATAACATATCCTTTTTCTTATATAATACACTGTAAAGAGAAGAAAGGAAGGATCTGGCAGTTTATACAAAGAAATAGTCTCAGAAACCTTGACAGCAATGTTTTCGCTCCTATTTAAATGGCAGCACGTAAGCACTTCAGTCCTGTCATTTTCTGTGCAAGTTTCTGTAGAGCTCCACGCTGGTAAAATGTGTGTATGCAAATAATATCCTGATCCTGACAAGAACCACCCCCCAAAAAAAAAAAGAAAACCCAAACAAAACTGATGAGAACAGGATTTTTATGGATGTCAGGTCCTATATTTGTAAAATGCTATTAAAGATCATAATGATATTGCACATTTCACATATTTACTGGTAATACTAATTAAAATGCTAAAAATTTCTGGTCAATCATTATTTTGAGCCTCATTGTATAATGCATATCTTATATAAAAGATCTTGTTGACATTTATACCAATTCCTTTTTTTCATACTATTTCAATATGATTATAATTTAAAGCAAGGTGATTAAAAGTAAATGCTAATAATTGGAAGGGAAAAAATATTTTAATTTATTTGCACTAAAAATTAAAAGAAACTTACTTATCCCTTATGATTACAACGGCTTCTATTGTAAGTCTTTAAGACATTTGTTTCTTATTTGCTTGCTGTACAGATCCAAAAAATGGATCAAACCACTAATGTTGTTTCCAATCATATTAGAACCTGCTAGAACCTTTCCTTTCTGTATTATTATACCAGTTGTCCAGTCTCTAACTGCAATGTGCATTCATGATTTTTTTTTCCAAGCACCCAATAATGCATACCTTGTTTAGCTTTCCAAGTGCTGATATTAAATCTGCCCATTCACTGGAATATTCAAAGTTCTTCAGAGCTTTGTCAACTGCTGCTACATAGTTTCTATATTTGGAATCACTTAGTAGCTCCAGCTCCTCCGTGTTCATCCTCCCACAGAGTCCCCACTAGAGACCAGCTTGCAATTCATGTACAACCATTACCTGTTCAAAAAAGAAAAAACACCCAAAATGTTGTAACTAAAGTCATATTATTAAAACAATTTCATAAAAGAGCATGGTATTTTCCTCACGAAGGGTAATACAGAAACATCAAACTAAAATCAGGCTATTTATAGTAAATCATATACAAAAGCACAGGTGTTGTACACAAATATGAAATATGTCCCATTTCTAATTTCTAATCCAGTCCTGTAAAACAATGTTGGAAAAATCACTCCCCACCTCAACTCTGCTTATTCTACAAGGTGAAGCAAGTCTGAAGACATCTTAACATTCAACAGCTAAGACAGTACTGCTGCAAATTAGTGAACACAAATCAATTTTTTTATGTATATATTTCTGAGAAAGACTTTTTTGGGTTTTTTTTGTTTGTTTGTTGTTTTTTTTCTGGGTCATTACCAAAACAAATGACCTGTCCACAAACTAACATTTTTGAAAAACAGAGCTCGATCTTTCTGAATCACTTCCAGGTGGAAGAAAAGAGAAGACGACACATGCAAGAGCTGCACAATATTCAACATTACCTTCAGGCCTCAACAGTTCTTTTACGGGATCTGCTGTTCCTAGTCAGCAATACAAATGTGCTTCGCTGCAATATTATAATATTACCCACACATACCAGAAGAATAAGTTTAATAATGTTCTATCATCAGCGGCTTTTGCAATTTGTTCTATGCGTTTTCGTGCCACCATTGCAGTTCCAGAAACGTGACCTCATGCTTTTATAGGGTACACACTCATTTCACTAAATTTAACAAAAACAAATGTTCCTCAAGCTATTTCAACCTCAGACAACTATAATCCACAGTGAGAAACTCTGTTGGAACGGAGGCTTTTGTACCCCTTTTAACTGGAGTCTTTTGGGCATTCTCTCCGACAGGCAGCTTCAGGAAAGACATCACACTCTGCAAATGCTCTTGTCTTCTGGCTTGAATAAAGGAAAACTGGAAGAAAATTGCATGCACAATTGTGGGCTGAAGCATGGTGATCCAAACGAAAACACAAGTGTAACGACAGAGAAACTGTACTCAGCAGACTGCCTACCAGGCAGGATAAATATCACTCTGCAACACAGCAGCTTAAGATCTCCTACAGTGAGCAGAGAACGCGCCTCGTCGGTTCCTCTTCCCCATGAGAAGTAATGTGAAAAACAGTGGGAATATTTGAAAAGATAAATGTCCACAAAACAACACAGCAGAGGAATTAATGGAGGTAGAAAGTGACATTCCCATCTCTCACGGTTCTTAATGAAGACATTTATCTTCAAATTCTGCTAAGGAGTAAGTTTAAATGTTTCTAGAGTAGTCAGAAAAGACTAAAAATTCAACTTGTATTATTTCAGGCAACAAACACACTCCAGTTGTGTAAGATGCATCAGAAAACATGGACACCTTTTATCATGTATCATCAATTTCAAATATTTTATCTGGCACCTAAAAATCTTTGTTTACCTAATTTATACTGTATCCATCCATCCCTTCAAAGACGGTTCTACCCCAAACGACTGTGAAGCTGCTATATAGAAATTTTATCTGCAGGTATCATCAGGAGTCATCACTGACAGAACATCGCAAAGCCCCAGGATTGTCACCCAGTATTGGCAGCTACTTGAAGGCCAACCCCTTGCTACGTTCTTAGGTCAAACCAAAGGCCAACAAACATCACCACTACCAGCCTGTTTTACTTCTTCAGTGCTGTAAGAGTTAAAAAGGAATAAAACTCTATCCAACACCTCCTTACTATGCAAATAAAGACAGCAGTAAACTAAGCTTTAAATAATCTAGTAAAATTTATTTGGTAAAGTGATCTAGACCCTTTTTGTTCCTTCAGTTAGCAGATGCTTCTGAAGCTGCAGTGACATGAACCTGCTTTAATCCTCCCAAGCGTCACGTCTTCACTACCGGGAGAACATTAAAAAAATAAAGTGGTGCTTCTGCCAGGGAGGCTGCGGGGCCCCGGGTAGCAGCAAGGGACCTCTGAGTCCCCACTCACCACCGACCTTCCGGGGACTCCAAAGCCTCCAACACTAACTCTGCTACTAGGAAAACAGGGACTGGAAGGTACCAAAAAGGCCTGCTCTTTTCTTCTGTCCCCTCCTCAAAAATCAAAATTCTTCGTTATCCATTTCCTTATTCTCTTTATTACCATCTTACTGCTCTTGTTCTACTTTTTTAGATTAAAAAGGAAAGTCACATAGAAGAACTGAAATAAGAAAATAAGCATATATTTATTTTTTTAAATAGGAAAAACCTAGGATTGTGAGAGTTAATTAAAAAGCCAAAAATTATAAATTTTTTGCACCTATGATTCTGATGGCTGACTCATAACGACAGGCTGTCTTTGAGGCAGAACAGATATGGAAAGTATTATTTAAAAGTATATCTGGAGTGCCAAATCAATAGATTTCATGATACCCACTGTTTACAGTTTGTATATCAAGTTTATCAAGTTTATATATCAACTACATATGAAGTTTATTTCATTCAGTTTCACATCATAATAACGATCTTTGCTGTGGATTAAGTCCAGAAAGACATCAGTTTTGCTTTGAGAAGCTCTAGGACACCAACAGATTTCTCACAGAGACAGCTGCACAACTGCTCTCCACAAGTAAAATGAAATATTAACACTAGAAAAAAGAAAAGGACCAATGCAGAAGAAGAAAGGACAGCAGCACAATTCTCAGTTTTCCAGACACAAAGGGTGGAGTAAGAGCTTGACAAAGCGAATAATTCTTTTTGAGTGAAGAAAGAATCAGCATCCTTTTTTATTCCACTAAAGCTTAAAGGCAACAGGACCATCTATGGCTGGGGGAAGAACGCAATACTGCCTTCTTCAAATGCTTGAAAAATCTGAGAGCTAACAATGTGGTCTCATGGAGGGAGTCAGAGGTTAGACAAAAATAGCAGGATGACAAGGTTAAACGGGTAGCTTTTTAGGACCTACTAACAGACAGAATATTCTCTTTCAACTTAAAAACAAAAACAAAATAAATTTGAATAGCCTACCTTTTTAGACAACACTCATTGCCCATCAATTAATGAAGTTACTCTAATCCTGTAATTGATGATATTTGCTGATTTTATATATATTTATATATATTTTATACATTTTAATTACAAAATCTTTCTGACATATTTTATTCTGTTGCTCATCAAGCCCTTTTCCTTTATCCATGTTATTGCTTTATTACTCTTTATAATTACTCTGCAAGTCAGAAAGCCGTTTACACCTAAACATTATCTGTATGCTATCAGCATATTTAATTATGAAGTTTTAGAACTTCAGAAAAAAAATCACAACATTCTATCCTTTCTTACCACTTTGTGTCCTTTTAGTGAGACTATAGGAGAGAATGAATTTCCTGCATTTTTCTTCACAATAAAGAGTCTGTATTTTAAGCAGCACATCTTCCAAGTCATTTCAGTAGCCATAACAGGCCAAGGATATAGAATAGATATCATGCAAATATTACACACAAATAATGATGTTAGGAAGAATTTCTATATGAAAAGAGTGCTCAAGCATTGGATCAGGTTGCCCAGGGAAGTGCTGGAGTCACTGCCCCGGCAGTGGTCAAGGAATGTGTAGATGAGGCACTTGGGCACATGGTTTAACAGGAGTGGTAGTGATGAATTTACAGTTGGACTCCATGATTCTTAAGGCCTTTTCCAACCATAACAATTCTCTTATTTTATGCATAAACCTGGCACAATGCCTTTTTTAAAGCTACAGGTATTCTCATTTTTATTAGCCCTCATATATAAAAAAGCCACTTGTCTTTACAAGTCTTCCTTTTGCTTAGTCTGAAGATACTGCATCAAAATATAATTAATCTTTTCTTATTTCTATCATATATTCTTGCAGATACTTTTCTGTTCTCTTCACTTATAATGAAAATGCAGATTTAACAATATTTAATATTGCATCACTGATATCTCA
Source organism: Tinamus guttatus (assembly GCF_059628265.1). Lineage (NCBI taxonomy): Eukaryota > Metazoa > Chordata > Aves > Tinamiformes > Tinamidae > Tinamus > Tinamus guttatus. Next base: position 494,777 of record NW_028288619.1, read on the forward strand.
ATATAATGTTAAAGCTTGGTAGTATTTATCTCCTTACAAATACCATACCCTGCCTTACTGTTTAATGGATTACTTTGAAAATCAAATGAATAATAAAATGTATACACAAAACCATTAAACCATCAAAAAAATAAGAGGATAAAACATTTATCTGTCATTGTGTAATCACCACTTAGCACCAGGACTAACTTTCCATGAAATGTTTTACAGTCATTTCCCTTTTTAAGCAGAAGGATGAAGAGTAGTGTTCCTTGTTTTTTCTCTCTTTTGCAATATCTTATAACAAGAAAGAGGCAAACTTCTCAGATAGAAATTTACCCAGTTTCACGAAGAGTCAGGACACGAGCAATGAGCAACCTGTTGGAAGACTTTGCCTCTTTTTATGGATGACAAAAAAGGAATGTGTGATGAAGCCTATCATCAACGAGGAACATTTACACTACCTAAGAAACGCAATAAACCCTAAACTATTTCATAAATCCACATTCAAATCACAAACAATTGCTGAAACGGGCCTTGACACTGTTTTCAACCTCTGCAGGGGCTTAACAGTAGCTAGCAGGCAATTCTTGCTATATTGTTCTATAGAGTCTCTGGAATTACTTTGAGTGGAAGCAGGAGTTATTTGGGACTGTGGATCTCCTTTTGGTGGGGGTCTGGTGTACTGTGTTCACATAGCAGCCTTCAATTCCTCACATCACCAGAGAGATTCTGCCTTTCCTCTGAAGTCTGTTAAGATGGTCCTTTCCTGGCTGTTTTCTACAGTTCATCCTTTCCAAACTGCAACATTATGTTTCGTTTCAATACAAACTATTGACTCACTTAAGATGCTGTAAACGGTTTTGACAAAAGAAATTAGAATGAGAAGAACCACACCTATAAGTAGCTTTCATCTACACTTGTCTCAATTCACTTGCCCGATTATACAATTTCTCTACTATTCCTAAATTCTCAGGTATCTGTTACACCCCAAAGCTCTTCTTTAGGTGTGACCTGCTGCTGTTCCCCTCTGATGCTTACCCAAGCCACAGGGAAATGTTACACCTGGCTGCCTCACACGGATTTGTCACACTGGCAATGTTGCTTCCTGGTACAGGTCAAGGGGCTCATCACTAAAGAGTCCAACGGCGCTTGCTTTATTTCATTTTAAGAGCTACGATTTGTCCTAACTCTGCTAACAACTTTGGCTCACATGATGGTTTCCTATGAATTCCTCAGAACTTCAGCTTTGGGATATTTCAGGCATAATTCTAAATTTATTTACTGATCAAAGCACAGTTATGGGACATACAGGAGGAGGCCTAACAGATAATCAAAAAGTAAATGAGAAAAAAAAAGCAAAACAGAACTATTTGTTTTTAAGTTGTGTACAGTGCCCACACACCAAGCTGGGAAGTGAAGAACATGTTTTTATTTTAATACACCTAATAAAAACATAGATTTGAAAACACAGAAAACAGAAGCCTTGTCATTTATTAATTCATTATATTTTGCTTCCTTTTGGAAACATTTAAGAGCACGAACAGCAAAATAAATACCACAAATTCCAGCTTCGTCTCCCAAGATAAATATCAAAGGTTGGGAATACTATCTACAAAGATGCAGATTTTCCAATTACAGCTAATTACTCTATAAAATGATTTTCTATACAGTCCTTTCATATTCAGAATTGTTTAAAGCAGCGTCTCTAATGATTTCTGAAGAATAAGAATATTTTGAGCTTGTTATTTTAGCTAATTACCATTCACAATAATGGCAAATGCAGCAAGATGCATCCCCCAAATAATCCAAAAAAGAAAGCATATATTTAACTGTAATTAGACCTTGTCTCAACAATGCCTGAAGCAGTATAGAGCACTTCCTAATAAGATTTTCTATTGTTTTTAATCACTTCTTGGTGCACTTTTCTAATCAGTCCAATTTTGCAAGTAGTAACAAGTTAAAAAACAACCTTGGAGGTCTGAATTCAAATTCACAAATTCAGCCAGAGTAACAGTCTGTGTATTATCTATACTGGCAATTTCTAAATCAACATGAGATATTTTCTAAGAAATTAGCTCTCATTCAAACAAGAATTGAGAGATAGCCTGTGGCCTGTGCTAAAAAGCTCAGGTCAGATACCCCAGAAGACGTGCTCTCTCTTGTCTTTAAAAACTATGAAACATGTTTATCGTTTATTATATTTATTAGTAAAAGCTCAAAACAGCATAACAATGTCTAATGTTAGATTTGTACAATGCTTAGTTTTAAAGGAGAGTTTGCCAACCTGCTGCTGCATTTCAGCTGTATAATCAAAAAAAGATTGCATGAGTTTCACTGCCTCCCATTACACATGCATTTATCTTTTATTTTCCCATACTCATCATTCTAATAATGCATAGCTTCAGATGAGTTTAACACTCCTTTCTCCAAGGAACACTGATATTCTTTGTAGTGTTCACAAAATATTGCATTAAAAGGTTACCCAACAATTTGGGCAATAGTTTGTCCAGTTTTTTAAACATACATCCTTTTTGACATACCTGAAAGTCCTAAGATATCACATATTCTGTAATGGATTACAAACAAGTTTATACAGTAAGAATCTTAGATTTTTTTTGATCATTTGGAAAATAGTGGTTAGACCAAAACTTGTTCATTCTCAGAAGTAAACCAAAAAGGACATAAAATAAAGGTTAAATTACCTACAGTTTTTGCACATTATACTAGTAATCAAATAAAGACAAAACACCATTCCAAGGCTTTATAAGTATATACACACACTTATATTGCACAAGTTTCTGATACATTTTCCTTGTTCATGGAGAGAAACGTTTTGCTTATTACCGAGACAAAAATCCATGAATTTCTTCAGAGCTGTGTCCTGTTGACCATAAAGATATTCTGAAATTTCTACAATAATTAAACACATAACATGGACAAAGAATTAATGCTACATTTATAAAAAATATATAAATTTTTTTAAAAATAGAACACAGCAGTGTGTTATTGGTGAAATCATTTACAGAGTAGTCTAGGTCTTCTCATTTCAGGTTTCAGCTGCGAGGGGTAGGAAAAAAGGGTGGTCCTGCACCATTTCTTCTTCCTCAGTGGGAAGCACATGTCTCATTCTTTTTTATTTACAATTTAACTTTTAATTTGTTTACAATTTAACTTTTATTTAATATCAGCATGGTTCTACCAAAAATGTTTTTTCTGTGTTTTTGTTTTGTTTCTTTAAGAAAAAAGAAAAATAGGCTGAATGGCAATAAGCACATTTAGTCAGCAAGTCTACCCTGGCTAAAGAGGGAGTCATGAAAGGTACATGTAGGCCTAGAGTAGTAACTGTGGCCAAGAGATGCACATCCAAAGCGTCCACTCTCTGTTCACATGGACACAAGGCACAAGGCCACAACCTGAGAGCACTTTCAGCAGCCAGACTGCTAATTCTGGCTAGTATAGTTTGCTGCGCACGTCATGAGTGTTTCCAGTGGTCGGGGAACACAACGGTGCTTTTACACAAGAACGGCACTGCCAGGGTAGGCACACTAAACACAATTATGTATTATAAAGCACAACCTCAGCACCAGTGAAAACTGCATGATAACATCTAGTCTTTATTTGCAGGATACTGTTTAAAAATCTGCTGTCACTAATGCTGTCAGCAAGCTTGGAGAGTAAGACTAAAGCCTAAGTTAGGCATGTAATCTCTACTCCATCTCTCACTTTTAGGCTACTTACTCTCCAAGAGCACCTATTTTCACTTCAGTTGAAACAAAAATAGGAACTAGGCTGTTGATATCCTGGCATTTTCCAAGTTACGGTGAATATTTACCCATCCGAGGGAATTACAAATTCACTATATTAATACAATTGCAAAATTGAGACATCTATTGTTCAATTGGCATAAACCAGACTATGTAGTTTGCTTTCTGAAGATTTACCAATATTTCAAACATAAACAAACATATGCAACATCCAGACTAATGTAAGTACTTAAAAAGGATACAAATAGACTAAGACTTGGCAATCAAAGTAGAAGCTATGACATTTGGCTTAATGGTAAGGCCCTTATTTCCTCCAAACATTTAGGCACATTCCTATTTAAATAGAGTCCTCTGTCACATTGCACTCACACAGCTGGGACTCAATTATCACCTCACCAGTTGACAGACAGGCAGATGACAGACATCATGTAGTCAGTAAGAATTACTGCACACAGAAAGAAAATGCAAGTGTGCAAGGAATTCTGCCAATTAACCAGTAATGAAAATGCAGGGACTAGAAAGGCAGAGTCCTCCAGAACAAGCTCTGCAAAGACTGCACCCCATACCCAGCACATTCCAGGATTTTTAAGGCAATAATAACCAGTAAAGCCCAACTGATAATGGTATAGATATGGAAATGATATTTCTAAAAGCATTTAAGGCCAGCAGTTGCCATATACGCCTGTATATCAACTAGGCATCACCAGATTTAAGGACAACTCACCATCAACAGATGAGATTTAACCCTGCAGCCGCACAAAGCCGTGCGGCCCACAAACCCTTCCAAATCATCCCAAATAGCGGGGCCGGGCCGGGCCTTTACCCAAAAGGGGCGCTCAGCACCCACACGCTCAAGGTCAGAGCGGGACAGCCCGGCACCCGGCCGCACAAGGGCCCCGGGCCGGGGAGCAGCTTCGCGCTCACAGCCGGGCCGGGGGGCGGCCGCTCCGCGCAGCCGTGACGCCCACCCGGGCCTGCGCCACGCGGCCCAGCGCCCCCCGCTCCCCTCGCTCCCCGCGGCAAAGCGCGGGCCCGGCGGGCAGCGCACCCGGACCTCGGCACAGCCCGAGGGAGGCGGCGGGTGGCAGGAGATGGGGACAGGGAAGGGATGGGGTCAGGGAAGGGGTCGCCACAGGGAGCGCGCTGAGGGCAGCCGGGGCCGCGCAGCGTTACCTGAGCGACCGGCGCCGGAAGAGCCGCCCGCCGCCGCCGGCGTCCCTGACAGCTCCCGGCGTGCCCCGCGCCGCGCCGCGGCGCCCCCTGGCGGCTCGCGGCGGCGCCGGGGGGCGGGGCGCGAGGGGCGGGGCGGGACCGCGCGTGCTGCTCCCCGAGGGGCGGGGGAGCCGCTCGGCCGCTTGATTGACAGTTAGTGACAGTTAATTGACGTTACTGACAGTTTGGGGTTGTTTCTTCTTCACCTTTCCTATAATAAATATTCTGAGCCTTCATTGCACAGATGGCCCCCATGGGCAGCCCCACAAGGAGTTTTTTTTCCCACAAGAGCGATTTCCTTCACGTCTTACCACCTCTTTGGGATTGGAAGAGCAAATCTTGCACTGCACTGTTACCTCCAAAGTCGTCCTTCCGGTCCTCAAATTTAAGCAGCCTTTCTAGTCTGATTATAAATTACTTCTGATTATAAACGACTTGCGTAAACGCTAACACAGGCAAGCGGCTTCCGTGAGAAATCTTCCAGGCTTAGTTGGAAGGTGGTTCTTAAAGTATTGCCAAGGGGAAGTCTCCATAAACCAGTGTGATCTTTCCAAGAATCCCGAGCTGCCTGTGAGCAGACCTGCAGCCTCCTGTCGTGGAATTGCGTTAACTGATTTCCAGGCGTGTGCGGCTTCCGAGGTGTCCTCAAAAATTCTCTGGAGCTTTACACAAGCTTGATTTTTGTGGCCCCCAGTTTTATGAATTTATGCAGTTTGGCTGATTTTGCTTGAAATTTTTGCCTTGAAAGGCATCCCTGGATCTTCTGAGCATCTCCTTTTTCATTACATACAAGATTAGCAGCTAGTCTTCATTTCGGTGAAAAGTTTGAAAATATGAACCGGAAATGGTACAAAGGACCCAAAGAACCTTTGTACTGCGAGCCTTAGTGAAAGGGCTTCAGGCCTTGACTTCTCAAACACTGGGAGCAGGTTCTCCCAGGAATAGTCGGGTGTGTTTTCGGAGTTTGTGTGATCTGCTTACTCGGAATACAGTAACTTCTCACAGCTACTTGGGCCTGGGAAGTAGGTGGAAATGAGAGCCATTACATGGACTGTTTTTTTTGTTTTGTTTTGTTTTTTTAAGCAAACTCTCTCCCTTGCCCCAATAATGGCTGCAAGGTGTAACAGACACTTAGAATAGTCAGCATCTTACCGTATTTGAACAAATTTGTGCACTATTATAATTAAAGAAACACCAGGCTGCAAATTTAGCTAGCTGTTTTTTGCCGTGTTCTTCCTACAAAAACATCTGTATTTACCAACTTCTTCAAGGCTCTTCTAAGAAGAGTTCTACCTCAGTATGGCTAACTCAAAGGAATAAAATCACTTCAAGAGACCAAGATGATAACACTCGCACCTCAGATAATAAATTGCTCCTTAATTACTGATTAGGAATTAGTGCAGATTTGCCTGTTTGAAGCTTTGCAGGTGACACTACCAGGTAACTCTGCAAGCACGAAAGAACTAAATGTTGCGACTTCCCAGGGCGGGCACGCGAGGCGGTGCGGCCGCCGTTGGGGGCGTTTCCCGAGTCGCGCCGCCGCCGTTGGGGGCGTTTCCGTTGCCGCGCGCGGGCCGTTGGGGCCGTTTAAGGCGGCGCGGCGCGGTATGGCGGCTGCGCTGCTGCTGGAGATCCGGCGGAGGACGCAGGGCGCCTTGCTGGTTATCGGGTATTGCCGCGGTGCTGCCTCCCCGCCTCCGCCGCGACCCTCTGAGCTGGGCTGGGAAAGCGGGTGGTTTCCCTCGGTGCCCCCCTTCCCCACGCCGGAGCGGGCCTGGCAACGGCTGCACGGTCTCGATCCCGGGTGGCGCGTTTACCTCGTGGCGTTAGTGGGAAACGCGGTTGTTTGAGGTTGCCCCCAGCAATAAATAGGCTTCCCGCTCCTCCCCCCTGTCCCCCCAAATGTATCAACGCCAAAGCTGCTGCTTTTGGAAATATGTGAGTGAGAGATAGAATGAACTGAAGGAATAAAGGAATTGTGTAATCTAATGTATGCAGGAAATGTGTACGTATTTGGATGCCAGTACCCATTTCTTGTGAATGATTAATTGAAACTTATTTTAAATATATGCTTGTATCTCTGCTCTTTACTTCAGCACAGTGCTGTGTGAGCTGCTATCCAACTGATATATCTTAAAGCTATTCCATGTGATTTTTGGTCTGTATGGCTAAGCTAATGCTACAGGTGTGATATAACAGCTCTTGGTGTCAGTTCCCCTCTGAAGCAAATCTCTATCCATATCTTTCCAGGGAAGCAAACCTCAGGAACTCTCCAGTGGATATTTTGATAACGCCAACCTCCCTAGAAGTGCGATGTGGAGAGGCCTGCACAACGGTGATGCTCCCGGCGGGGATAAGGGCTGCCCCATCCTCCTGCCGTGGGCTGCGCTACCTTCCTGGCGAGGGGCTGCACCTCAGGCTGCAGGTGCACGTGGGCTCCAGTGCCAGTAAGGCTGGAGTGGGCACTGGGGTTGTGTGTTGGTCTAACACTATCCAGTAAACTCCTCTGAGGCAAAGAAAGTCTGCTCTGTTTCTTTTTTTAAAAAAAAAAAAAAAAAAAAAGCTATTTTTATTGGGGAGCTGTGAAATATCAGTATTCTAACTATTGTGTAAAGAGAGACTGTAAAATTTACATTCTGCAGTTAAAAAAAAAAAAAAAAAGATGCTTAATGCACACCATGAATTCCATATAGCCTTTCTCTTTCTGAAGGGCTCTCTAGCTCTGAGCAGGCAACTTAACTGGGGGCTGATTTGTGCTTCTTCTAATCAAATCCAGCAGTCATCTGTTTTAACAAGCATAGGTGAGAGTGGCAAAAAAGAAAGATGCCATAGCTGAATGAAAGCATTTTGTGCAGGAGTTTGAGAACTGCTTTTGATGCCCTCCTGTGCTTTTCCATAGGACTTCAAGCTATTTTTTCCTTTTCTCTTTCATGTTTACTGTACCCTTAGCATTGGATATCCTTTTATGTTGCCATTTAATATTTTATGTTAATATGAAAAAATAGTTCTCTTTTATATTCTAGAACCTTTTAAAATATTTGTAATTTGTGAGTGCCACCAAGTTATTAATTCAGAAAGCCTGTACTGAAAATCTACTATTCTTATGTTTCAGGAAGTGGACAATGCCAAACCTGCTTCTATATAGAGTTAGGCTGACAGTTCTATTTTTCTTGTATCTAATAATACGCAGTTCTTTGTAGAGCTTTCCCCAATCCCTTTTTTTAATTGAGGAGGGAAAAAAAAATGTCTTGGAAAAAAAAGCTGCCTTTTGAGAGATTTTCATTTTTGGCCTGTAGAGGGTAGTGTTTGCTTTCTTTAGCTTCAGTGGCATGGCCGTGGCTTTCTTACCTGGCTGAAAAGAGCACCCCCCCTCCCCCCCCCCCCCTTTTCCCCCTTTCCCTATGTATTCGGAGTCTATTTTATACTGGACATAGTAGCGCAGAGGTTATTATTAGCAGAACTATCATTACAAAAGATTAATGTTGAATTTCAGTTTAGACTGCCTTGCCATGACTTCAATTGAGTGGGCTGCAGTGTTAAAGTGATTATTCACATACACAGTTCAGCAATGCTGGACCTGAGAATGGAAGTGGCAAGCTCTTCCTGAATGTAATTGCTTGTTCCTACAAATAAATACATGTAATACTTAGGAATTCTGCTTTGGTTGTTAGGTTCTTTTGTGGTTTGGGGTGGTTGAAAGGATTTTTATGTTAAAATAGGAAAATATTTTGCAAAGTGCCAAGTTTAGTAGGTTCTCTCTGTTCTGTAGAATTGGTTTCCACCTTGAGTGAAAGCCTGAAACCCCGAAAGTGTTACAGCTTTTATTGCCAATCCTGTGGGGACGTCATAAGGCAAGAAGGGTAAGTACTGCAGTGTCTTGTATATGTAGCAATAAGAGCCATGGTAATTGCTCTTCATTTTATTTTGTGTACTTAGAAAACTTAAACATTTATTTTAAAAAAAGTAAATGGGAACACTTTTAAAGTACACAGATGACGAAAATCAAAACTACTTGAAACAGCTTTTCAGTATTTACTCATCTACTACTTGATGTCATTCCAGCTGGAAAGTATCTTACAGAGTGTTAGGTACAGTCATTACAACATTGATCTGCAAGTTGGGAAATCTAGATTTACTTCTTTTCTCCTGATTTTTTTTTCTTTTGTCATAAAGGAGGCATTTCCTTTTGTGGCTATGTTTTCTGTGATGTGTAAAATGGAATGCTTAAGGTTGGAAGGGACCTCTAGAGGTCATCTAGTCCAGAATGAATATGATGTATTTCTTGCTGATTTCTGCCTTACAATCTGTAGTTTTTCATTCACATGGCAACTTTTTGCACTGATTATTAGCTTCTCCTTTTGCTGCTTAAAGAAAGCTGTAGTATTTTGGACTGGAAATATCGCAAATAAAGTGCAGAAGTCAGAGACTGGGGATTTTATGATGTTAAAAAGACTTGTAGTTTATTAGTATCTTTAACATAACCTTTGTTATATTGAAGGGGATAAAACTGAAACTTTGACCCTGAACTTCTTTATTCCTTTGCAGTTTAGGGATCTTTGTCACATCTCCTCAGCAGCCCATAACTTCTCCTCAGTGAGCATCTCCTCTTCTCTGTAGTTGCAGAGTGGCTGGTCAGGAAGAGGATGTTGGCAACGTTTCCATTTTATCTGTTAAGCAAAGCCAACTTCTAGACAGTTCAGGGATACTGGATTTGGGAAGTATATCTTAACTGGATGACTCAGCCTTATCTCCATTCCTCACTGAGTTTACAGATTGCATGAGAACTTTACAACAAAACTGCTGCATTTCTTAGCTCTTGTGATGAGAGTTCTTGACTGCTTCAGCTGGGTATATACAACTTTAGAGACAGGCTTGTAGCCTTTTCTGATCTGTATCACTGCTAATATCCAATGTGGTAGATACCAACATTGCACAGTCTTCAAACTTCTGTTACTTTCTTGGAATCCTTAGGGACTTACAATTTGCTTGACCATGAATGATGATTTGCTAGCAATCTGTTCTGAAATGTCTCATCAGGATGACCTGCAGTAACTCTTGTTTTATTTTGATATATCTGTGGAATAATGAAAAGTTCTAGTGAATAATTTTTGAAAGGTACTGGACCTTTTGAATTTACAGTTCTCTGAGCAGATGTTTTATTAAATTTCAATGCAGCAGTTCACATGCACAGAGGCTTCATCTTTTGGTTCTGCAGTCTACAGTGTGACACAGTTGGGACTTATGTGAAATGAAAAAAAGAAAGCATGTTAATGGCTTACTAGGTATTTCTCCTTGCAGGGAATCTCTGAACCTTTTGGGTCTTAACACTAAAAAGAAATAATAATATTTGGTGAGGTAAGGATAAAAGATTGGAACTGCCAGTGTACCCAGCACCTTCCATTTCATCACTGGGTGTTGTTGAAAGACAGCTGGCCCTCTTAGAAACAAAAGTTTCTTGTTTTGGTCCATGGGTAGTATCCTAGAGATAATGATTATGCTGTGACACCATGGGCGGTGCAATAGAGGAGAAGCTGTCTAATGTGTGAGGAAAGCTTGGTGTGAATTACTTGGAGGGGAACTGTAGTAAGAACAACACAAGAGCTAGAAAGTAAGAACTTCGAGGAAAAGATTGAAACAAGTCTTGTTTATTGTAACGAAGAGAATGTAGAGAAACCAGGTCTTTCAATATGTGAAAAGTTGCTGCAGAGATGGAGTAGTGGTCTTCTATCCCAGCAAGAATTTTGCTTAAAAATGAAATCAAATTTATTTTGATACTCTTTTTAACTGTTGGAGATTGTTTAGGAGGGCTATGGAATCTCTACCGTTGTAGGCATCTAGGAATAGATTAGGGAAATATGAGAGGAATATGTAGCAATGTGTCAGGAATGGCTTAAGTGTAAGCAGGCAGTCTTTGTCACCCATTTCACCAAGTCAGATGCTTCTTTTTAGAAAATGTGTGTGCAAGACATCTGGGCCTTCTCTTAGTGTATAAGAAAAGCATGTGATATATTGAGGACTTTCTTTCATCTTTCCTTTTAGGAAATTTCTCAGAGTTCTTCCTCTACCAAGTGAAAATTGGAGTGCTTTAGTTGAAGAATGGTGTTGCCACCCTAACCCCTTTGCCAGAAGTGTGTTGCAGCCTCGGAAAGATGACTGTTTTCTTGGAGACACCTTTTTCCTGTTAAATTCAGGAAACGAGTCACATGTGCCAGAGTCTCCTTCAGAGAACGGACATCACACTTCTCAGAGTAGCTCCACCTTGGTGAAGTATTTTGTTCCAATAATTCTCAAATGAATATATATATATACATCTTTTTTGTTTCCTTCTGTATAAAACATTTCTTTGCCACTGGCTTATTTAACTTGCATGTGTTACAGGGGTGTTTTAAAGCTCGTATAGAATTGTTGACAGTGTCTGCCTTCGGTAGCATAGAAGCCAGAAAATTTTCTAAACTATGGTTTACATTTTCTAAAGAATACGTCATGGTCTTGATACCGACCTAGCAATGAAGGAAGAACCTCTTCCTATAAACTGTACAAATCACTTAGTGATGCAGTTCTAAAACTAGATGTTTCCTCCTACAAAAATAGTCATGAAAGATGACATTAAAATGGTAAGCGCTATGGATAAGGTGTTTATCAAAGGGTAATGGAACTGACAGCAAGGGAAAATAGAGTAACAATGCTTTTTCATTTCAAAGTATGAATGGATAGGTAACCATAAATATGATCAAAAGGAGGAGCATCTTTTTAGCATTTTTCTCCTCTTTTAAGCTGTAGAAGTTGTAGGAATCAGAATGTGAGATCATGAAACAATGGCAATAAAGATGGAAAAAGGCATAGTGTATGAAATTCAAATTGCAATACAAAGAGGGGAGTGATCTGTCCAACACAGTAAATCAGTCAGAATATTTGTCTGACAAGAAGGGTTGTTTTTGAGGCAGAAACTTGATAAAAAGATGTTACTGAGATGTGGGTCAAGCCAGGATAACAATAGAATCTCCGAATGAGGAAGCTGTTCTCTGCGAGAAGCTCACAGTAGTGCTTTAATATGGTGAATTTTCACATTTCCTTTCTTAAACTTGCCTTGAAGTTGAAGTTTCTTTCCTTATTTGTGCCAGATCCTTTCTTGCATCTTTCACTGAATTTTAATGTCTGTGTTTGTGTATTTCCATCTGACTCAATTGCCAGGCAAGTGAGGAAAACTGTAAGGTTAAGCAGAAACTGGTCTAATAAGAAGAAAACCCGTATAGTGAAATAAGATTCTTCTATAATATGAAAATAATAAGAAGTTATAGGCAAGATAGATTGCTATTGGCATAAATGTTCTTATTTTAGAGAATATTCTTGCAGTCTGCCCCAGTATGAAAGTTCATTTTTAATTGTCTTCTCAGTCCTTTGAAAAGTGTTTGCCTATGACCAGAATAGTAGCAGGAATGTACCAGAGATGTTTAAACAGTCTTTTCCAACCTCCCATGAGACCTAGACAGCATCCTTCTGCTGCAAACTTATTTCTCATATCTATTAGTCTTCCAGTGTAACATAGTTTTTAAATGTCACATGGTCTTCCAACATCCTAATAGTATCTCTTGGGGAAAATATTTTCCGTGACACCATATGAGGGATCTTAGGAGTAGAAACAGTAACCTTCTAGGTAGGTGATCCCCTTCCATCTGCAGCTTGCCAGCAGCTGCAAGTTGTCAGATATATTGATTTTAATTAGTCTAGCTAAAACATCCTCTTTTCTATTGAACTCATGATCCAATGAGCTTGCAGTGGTTTTTATGTACAATACTGCACAATTTCCAGCCAGAACCTGTAACTGTCATCAGAAATGAACATTCAAGTAGTAGGTTTCGAAGTAGCGCTTGTGTCGTTCTGCTGTGTGGCATTTGTACTGGTCTCAAATCACAAAGACCAGTCTCCATATCCTTGCTCTTCACACTAAGCAAGTAGCTTTACTGTATATATCTATATAGCAGGCTGGGTGCTGTGAAACGAGGCAACTGTGTATATGTAAAACAGCTGTTTTTCTTCATGTTCCCTTCTACAAAAGAAGGGGACTGTACTTTCAGCTTAGTTAGTCAGGTTCTGAAATTTTAGAAGAGGGTTGTAGGGCCTTCCCTGGAGCTTTTAGTTCATGATCCTCCTTTTGTGAAGAGCGAAAACATGCCACCACTAGCTGTCTAACTTGGGAGAAGGGGCTTTCCGATCCAAAGTTCTTTTTGTTTTTGGGAGCTAGACTGCTTCCTGCTGTTCATTATATTACTTGCATAGTACACATCAGAAAACTGTTAGGTATTTCCAGCCTTAAATCCCTTATTTCTGTTTGAGCTATAGCATGTCTCTTAGAAAGATGTCCAGTATTGATTTAATACTTCAAGTGATGGAAACTTTACTACATTCCTTGGTAAGCTGTTCCAGGGGTAAATCATCCTGACCCTTAAAAATTGTTCGTCTTCCAGGCAGAGTTTGATTCATCCTGGAATTCATCAGTTGGATATTGTTACAGTACTTTTTGATAGCTTAAAGAATTCACCTGGGATCTGAACAGAGAATCTTTGTCTCCTTACTAGATTAAAAAAATAAGAATTGCAATTCTGTATCACTTTTCTTCTCTAAGGTGTATTTTCTCCGCACTTTTTTCAGTCTCTTTACAAACTTTCCTTTAAAAGTACAATTTTGCAGGAATCATCTCACTAATTCTGAATGCAAAAATCATACTCTGTGTTTATCCTTGCCTATTATTCAGTTAGTGAGTTCAGAAATTGTATTTCATTCTATAGGTTCTTATTAGTAATTCCTCTTTAGATAGCTGCCAGCATCTCAATTCACTTCACTCTTCCTGTTTTCCACAATAAATTCCTATATTTTGTCATGACTGGCTATTGCTTTTGTTCCTGAATATATGATCTGGCATTTGGCTATATTGTAGTGCATGCGGTTAGACTAAGTCTCCATTGCCTCTGATTGCGACCTGGGCGTATGACTCATCTGACTGCATTGTTTACCGCTCCTCTATCATTATGGCAGTAACTACTTGGACTTCTCTGTAGAGTAACTGAACACGGGCCAAAGCTGTGTATTTGCCTTGGCTATACACCCTTTCATCAGGAAAGGCTGCACAGGCTGTGCATCCTTCAAGGCCCACAAATTAGAATGGACCAAATTAGAATGCATTACTTGACATTGACAAGTGTAACTGTGCTTGGACATCTATGTGATCTGAAAGTCCGTGATCACATGTTCTGAAGACAACATCTGATATATAGAGATATACGTTTCATCTAACAAAGTAAGTTTTATGATATCTGGCATAGGTAAGACTGTTGCATTTAATCATGCAGCTCAAAAATGCCTTTAAAATGGCTTTAACTGTGATTTCTGGTGGCATAGCAAGGGATAGGGGCACTATTTACTGTTCTGGACATCAGCCATAGTCGTTTCTCATTATTTTGAAACTTGGACACTGAGCTGTGAGATGGCTGGGATGAACAGAGTCTGTGCTCCCCGGGAAGCGTGCGTCTATTGGCTTCAGTTAGACTCAGTGGGAACAGTGGCCACCTTTTACAAAGGTTACAGTTAGAGGCAGATGCAAAAAAATTATCCTCCCAAATGAGTCTAATTTATGCCAAATTTAGATGCTGCTTTTGTGGGGATGTGTTGCATTATGATTTGGTAGTGACTTGCTTTGATTTTTGTAAAACTTGTCAAGATTTTATGACTACGTGTGGATAACGTTATACATTGAAATCGTTCACTTGGGGTACAAAGATGATTATGTGAAGATGACAAACTAAAATCTAATTTAGGTGTCTTAGTACATTTCCAGGATTTCCATCTCAAGAAAGGTTTGCGAACTTGGAGCCTCCATGCGTTTGTATAAGCATACTGCTACCAGAGCTGCACCTGTGATGTAGCTACAGTAACTGTAATGTGCTAATCCAGGCTAGCAGTTCTGCATATAGTAATTCCATAACACCATTCTGGAGTTATGCTTTGGATTAAAGTAAGAGTTGTACTTACTTGTATCTTTATGCTAATACTGAATTTAAATCTGAGTACTGGAGTTCATGTCTTTTGTTAGGTCAGATCACAGTTCACCTAGCCTCAAATTAAAACCTCTTTAAGAGGGCAGTAAGAGATGGAAGATATATAGTAAGGTATAAATTGAGTGATGTTTCTCCTAGTATAGACACTTGTTGAACCAGAATGGTGTGGTTTTTTTATTTTATTTAGTAAGCCTTTGGTAAGCTAGTAAGTCTTTTCATGCTTTCTGTATGAACTGTACTCTCCTGCAGCAAGTACCGAGTTACACTATGCATTGTGTGAAAACATCCTGCCTTTTGCTTGATTACAATTAATGCAGTCAAAATCTTAACTTTAAGAACATTTCTTCACTGTTCTTTTCCCAGCTTTTCCTTAACATCTGTGGTTGTGTATATCTTGGTGATACACCATCCCTTTTTTTGTATTTTAAGCTTTTTTCTTTTATGTTTAGTTTTTCCACAAAAATTGTTCTTTGTCTGTAGGTTGTTTTTTTTTCTTTTTTTTGTTTCTGTTTAAATGAATAAAGTAGGGGGACAGAGCCACTATGTCTTTCTAGAGTATTGTAGTATGTTGTGTTCTTTAGTCCTTTCCTAGTAGTTCTAAATATTCTGTGGACATTTTCTGCTCTCTGCTGATCTGTTATTTTTAAAACCTTTTCACAGTGACTAGAACTGAGTGAGGGCAGTTGCATTACAGTATAATAATTTGAATATAAGAATAAGAATTTCTTATGTGTATTATTTAGCATTTATCAAAATTGATTTTCTTCTGCCGTTTTATCACCCAGTGTCTTGAGATTCTCCTATTACCTCTTACAGATTTTGCTGCATGCTCAGTATGTACTGGCAGACTTCAAAACTAAGATGAAACTTGCAATTGAGTGAGAAGTATAAAGGGCTTAAATAGTCAGTGTAAATATCTGTATATCTGAACAAAGTACAAAGTTCAATATATGCTCTGGAGATTGTGTTAAAATTGTACATTCCTTGTTCAGAGCATCTGAGCGACATTTAAATGGCATTTCTCTGTCCTACAGAAATCAAAGGAAAATACCAGAGTAATTTGTAAGCACTGCAAGACAGTCCTGGGAGAAACAGTATCATCAGGTATGGGATTTACATACTAGACTTGACTCTCTCAACCACTGAGCACTGGAGGCAAAATACTCTGTAGGAAAATAATTTGAGTAAGATATAGAGTCAATTTCTTTGTATTTGTCTCATTCCCTTCTGGAATGGATGAGATTGTTTGCTTTGTAAGAACTTACGTGATTTGCTGCAGGATCTTCCTTCATTCTTGTTTCTGTGGCGTGCTTGGCTATGATTTCCAGAGCTTTGGAAATCCAACTGCGTAATTCTAATTTATTCAGCATTCCCATACAATTTGATCAGAAATTACAGCTAATTTACCATGGTGTCAGTCCTATAGAATAATGGAAGGGGTAAAAGAGGCTTGATAAACAAAGAATGAGAAGCTAAAGACACCTATTAGCTGGGAACCAGGTTTTGTGTAAAGTATCTCCTTTGATGAAAGAAATTTCTCTGTCATTCATTCAGTCATGAGATTGAGATTATTGTTTTAAAAGCTGTCAGATTGAATTAGAATGTCTTAGAGGTAAGACTGATAGTTTTCAAAATGTAGTTATTAGTTGGCAAGTATCAGTAATAATACTTATTAGCTGTCATTTTTCCTCTACTGCACTGCATCAGTGTGAGATCTAATTCAATTTACATTTGGAGAATACAAAATGCTTACAGAAAATTCAAAGTCTGTTTAAGAAATCATGGGGAGGCAGAAGACAGCTAGAGGGGATTTTGATTTTCTTGCAAAAGGGTTTGAGCTATACAACCTTTAGTAAGACCAGATTTAAAGTAAGTCCTTTGAAAAGTCCACCAGGTAAGTTGTAAAGTGTCTGGAAGACAGTATCTAAAAAAGAGCTTTACCCGTCATCATGAATGCATGTTTTAGGCTAAAGCTTTGCACAGTCATAACAAGAGCAGTTGATGTGATCACTGGATATAGGAAAAGGGAAGTCCTGTGTAGAAACAGGGATTTGATCTAGCCTCTGTACATAGCTAAAGTTAGATCACATGTCCAGGTTTTGTAACCATGTTTCATTGCTAGTGTAGGACCATGAGGGAAAGGTGAAAGAACACCACAAATGTTACAGAAACACATGATGTGAGTTTTGACAGAAAAACACTATGAAAACACTAGCGAGCATACTTGACTGAAATACTTTGGTGGTTTCTTATAAGCAAAAATATCAGTGCCCAGCAGGTAAGTTGGATCTCAGTGGTGTAGCCATGGAGACCAGGTTTGGTGTGGAGACCTCCCTTGTAGGCTAGTCATTCCTTACCTCTGTCTCCATATGTTCACAGTTGAGTGTTTTGTGTGTACGAAATCTCACCTTCTCTCCCTTTGCAAGTAATTCATCTTTCTCAATTCCTGATGCCTTTGCAGTAGCACCACTAATTCCTTAGGGTAACAGCTGGAGAGCTAGCATGAGTGAACGAGCTGCTGCTGTTTTTCCTCCTTGCTCCTAGGATTAGCGCAGCATGGAGCAGACTAAAATTAAACTTTAATGTGAAACATAATTTCCTAGCAGTGAGGATAATTAAAAAGTGAAATATTTGACTGTCGAGTGGGTGAATTTGCCAGACCTTTAGAGTCTTTAGAACAGTATTAGGTCTCTTCCTTGAAAAGCTTGCTTTCATCTACTTTTTGTGTGGACAGATTTCAGATGAGGCCCTTCAACCCTTAAAGTTTAGGAAAAAAATCTGTTGTCTGTGTGTTAAGGCTTAGGGGGATTTATTACTCTATATACTTAATTAGTATTTTTGTACTGCTTACTTTCTGATTAGGCTGTATTTGTAGCAGAGACTCAGAGCTTCATGATTTTTTGACTGGAATTTATTGATAAAGATTAAGTTCTGAACTCAAGCATTTACACTCTAGTTCTTAAAGGCTGTCTTCAGTGGAGCTTTTTCAGAACATGTACGTTGAAACTTGGAGTGTAAGCTTTGTGTATTAGTGTTTACTTAGTGCAGTTTTTAGAGAGGAAATTCCCTTCTGCTCTTTGAGCAAAGAGGAAAATTAGTCCAGTCTGCTGCTGTTAAAACTGTCATGTGATTCACAGCAGAATTACTGAGCAGGTTGCTAAAATACTTACATAAGCTGTGCTGATTTCAGTCCTTCAGGAAAGTTCTTTCAATATGTCTTTCAAGTTTGGTTCAACAGTAACACATAATGGGGAAGAGTTAATTGGCACTAGCAAACATTTTAATGCATGAAGTGTTTCAGTCCAAATGCTTTGGTTCTTTGTTTCAAGATGACTGTTCCTAGCATTAAACAAGGATCAATAGAAATGACAAACTGTTGATGATATGATCTGATGCTCAGAGCAGTCTTCCTTTGGCAGTGAATGCTTTCTGTTAACAGTTGCCCTGCATCTCTTCCCACAAACCAAAACAGGAACTTGACCATCTGCTGCATGTCTGAGTGCTGAGCAAAAGTTTAATTAGTATGGTGATACAGTGACTTAGTCTACTCTGAAAAGTCTGGGGTTTTTTTTGTTTGTTTTTTTGCTGTACTTTAAAGATCTAACATTTGTGTCATTTTAGAGACCACTAAGTATTATGCCACTGAGGTAGTGATTCAACCATCTGAGGAAAGCTTCAGCACAATACCAAGGTAAAAAAAAAAAAAAAGTTTATTCAGACTCGGATTTCAGAAGGATGCTAAAATATTTCAAAAATATTTCTGAATAATTAAGTGTAATATAATTTTATTAAATTCTATTTGGTTATCACAAATTTATGAATTGTAAATACAATCTGAATTCACTCTCGTACAACTTCTTTTGCTTGTGTATGTGGATAAAAGGCGCAGGAAGATCACAACAGTTGTTGCAAAGATTCTTAGTATTCAGATAAGAAGACAAAATAGTTATTTTGAATTATTCAATTTTTGATTACTTCTAGTGACTAATTATGCAAGTGGAAGGTTACATTACCTAAGTGAAGCTTGAAACTGTTAATTGGGAGAGGATTTTTGAATTTTCAAGTAATCTGAAATTGTGACTGAGCTCTCACAGCTGCTTCTAGCTGTCTTGAATTATGTAAAATGCATTAAAGTTCTTTCTCAAATTTTATTTGAGATAGTGTGTCATTGTTCTGAACCTTGTTGTGTTCATGTACCTAAAGTACAACAGACAAAAGCTGTTTTTCTGCTTTTGACAGTTGGTGTCCATCAAAATAAGGGTTTGGAGGCAGTTTAGATTTTTTTTCCTGTAGCTGTAACTTTTAATAGATCAGCAAAGTGCTCTGGTTTGGGGCAGACAAAGATGATGAAAGCTCTATCTTAATGTCATTTCCACCACGTTAGTTATTTTCATAATGGTTTGCTTGGCTACTTACTCTTGATCAGTATAGTTGACTTTGCCAATATATTTTCTATTCTTCCACAGGTCTCAGTTCATACAGAGCATGATAGCTCAGTGTCTTGTGGAGATTTCCTCTGCTAAAAGCACGTTTAGGTTCAGCATAAAAGGGAATGATGGAAAAGTCTATATTTTGGTAAGCCTTTATGTTGAAGAAATGCAGTGTATGAATCCCACCATCTACAATGTATTATTTATAATATGCCGGACTGTATAGATTAATAATCTCAATAGTTTTGTCTAAACAATTCTGAAGAGTTTGCTTCAAGTAAGAAACTTCCCCCATTTTTTTTTTTAAATTTAAATAGATGTCCATGCAGAAATCTTTACTACTTATGCAGTAAGTTTCCTTAGGAACTGCTGTTTCTGTCCTAAGGAAACTTGCTGCATAAATAAGCAGACAGAAACAGCAGTGTTTGCTACTCAGCTAATACTGAAAGATTAAGGTTTTGACTTGTATAATATAGCTTTCAGCTTCTTGTTCAAATGTTTATCTTTAATCATTGAAGTCCATCAAATTATGTAGCATATTTCACAAATATTGTCTTAAGTCAGCAGTTTACTGATATAGTCTAACACATTGCACTGCAAAATGAAGTGCAGACAAAAACAAAATTGCCAGTTATACTTAATGTTTTAATCCTGTTAAACTTGATTAAGCTTTATACATAAGCAGCAGCAGCTGAATTTTTCAGACTTGTAAGATGGGGATTTGATTCTGGAATTATTTTAACATTAGGCACTTAGTATAGCAAGATTTTATTCATGAAGGGAATATACACACACAACTTGGAATTTTTTCATTTGCATGGGCGATTCATAAACAAGAAGAGATGGGCAATCTAAAATGTTTTTTATAAATATGCATTACAAGTTCTATAACTTTCCAACACTCAAATCCTGATGTAAGTGTATACCTGTTGCCATTAAATATATTTTAGTGCCAAGATAGCGTTTATGCAATCACTAGGCAACACTTTTGCAATGGCAAAATAAGGTCTCATGAGCAGTCCATAGTCATTATTATATCTAATCTAGTTGAAGGATCATTGAAAATTGTGGTGGTTTTCCTCCAACTTATGTTTCCAAGTTACTGATTATTCTGATACTGAAGTCCAGTAGTTTACATAGAATGAGTTGATTCTTTCAACATAAATTGCCTTATGTAGCAGATTTGCAAAAATGCAACTCAAATAAGAGTAATATCAATACACTAATGTTCAGAGTGGACTGAACCAGCTTAGAGACTTACCTGTGTCTGATTCTGATCAATATCTCTAATGTTGCTTATTTTTATTGTAACATGAGCAATGTTTTGTTTAATATCTGCAATCCCTTAGTTGTGGCCAGGATGAAGTTCTAGGTGCTGAATAAACACCAACGGTATTTGGGTAGTGGCTTAAGTCTAAGGACTCATACTTCTGCCCACAGGATCTATAATACAAGCACTGTTCAAATTAATGGTTACAAATAGCTGAACATTAAAAACAAACAAACCCCAAACAAAAAAAGTTGCTTGAGGCTATGAGTATATAGTCAAGTCAGACAAGTTGTCTCATCAGTTATGCATCATGGACAAGTTGTGCTACCTATTTTGACAATAATCCAAAAGTTGTGGTTCACAGTATTTGTGTTCTCATGTGAGTACACAGAGCTTTGCCTGTGTACACTGTACTTAAGGTTTAAAAAAATATATTGTGAAAAAAGTTTCAAGTGTTATGTGTACTCATGTCACTGATTTCGTATCCATGTATTGCTGAACATAGAATCATAGAATGCTCAAGTTTGGAAGGGACCTCTAGAGATCATCTAGTCCAACCCCCCTGCACACGCAGGGTCACCTAGAGCACGTGGCACAGGGTGGCATCCAAGCGGGTTTGGAAGATCTCCAGAGAAGGAGACTCCACAACCTCTCTGGGCAGCCTGTTCCAGTGCGCTGTAACCCTCACTGTTAAGAAATTTTTTTTTTTTTTTTTTTTAAGTTCATGTGGAACTTTTGGTGCTTCAGTTTGTGGCCATTACCTCTAGTTCTGTCGGTAGCCACCAGTGAAAAGAGGCCAGCACCATCCTCCTCACTGCCTCCCTTGAGGTACTTATAGACACTGATTAGATCCCCTCTCAGCCTTCTCTTCTCCAGGCTGAACAGGCCCAGCTCCCTCAGTCTCTCCTCATAGGGCAGATGTTCCGGGCCCCTGATCATCCTTGTAGCCCTGCGCTGGGCTCTCTCCAGCAGCTCCACAGCCCAATATTACCCAAATAGTTTAGTTGCAGATATTTTAATTTATCGCTTTAATTGGTTGAAAAGCACATTTTTGAAGACTTAGATCTTTTTTTAAGACATAGTAAAGAAAACACTTTTTTCCCCCCCCTCTCTGAGTCAGTCATCTATACAGTTTCCTCTGCTTAGGCTAACTTTCTCTGTCCTGTTTACATTCCCTAAAAGAAGAGATGCTTGCAGCCTCTCTCTATTCCAGTCTTGGAGAGTTCCCTACACTGAAGTCATGTAAAGTAGACTTAATCTTAAGTCTTAAGGGCACCTTAGAGTGGAGACCTCATTTTTCATGTATGGTTGGAGTGTGAGGCCAGAAATGGTAACAAAAATGACTGTTAAGTTACTAGCCTGTGTGATGACACAAGTAATGGTAATATCTGCAGTTACTTAGAAAGAAATAACAAGAAAATAAGTGTTTTTCTTAACAATGTTAAAATGGAATTGATGACTAACTTGTCATCAGGTTGCTGAAGGCTGGAGGCACAAGTTGAGATTTTGGGGAACTAGTCTCTAAATTGTAGATCATCCCTCTAGCTGATCTACTTTGATCGAGTTCTAAAGGTAACTGGGGCTCCTTATGGCAATTCTCTTTAGGAATATGTTGACAGGATGTTTAACAAAGGCCTCTTCTATTGCTCTCCTTTGAGAAGGGGGCAACAATCTGCACAGTCAATGTTATAAACTTTATGAATGAGCTTCTGTAGTGATTCTTTTCTTACTGGAGTTAACATCAAAGGAATGTGGTGGTGGAGACTCTGACATACAAAGTAGTAGAGAGGAAGAAAAGGTATATTGCCATCAAAATGATTTAGAACATAGATTTGAAACTATGTTAGCCAGAAATATTGAAATGCATTGAGTCAAAGACTTGGTGCTTTATTGTTCATCCAGACAAAAAGCAGTATCAGAAAATAATTCATGCAGAAGGATGGAAAATGCTATCTAAAGAAACAGATTTAGTTCAGAATTTGATAGTTCTAGACTATGTGCAAATTTTCTCATAACCAAGTGTCTTTTCCCCCTAATGACTTAATTGCTTTATTAACAGCTGTTTGTTGGATGAAGGCAAAGATGCCTTCTGGCCAAGTGATTGAGTGCCACTGGCAGACTTGCAGATCATCCCTTGTGATGGCAGCACTTTTCAAATGGATCCCCTTGTGTATGAGCTGGATCAGTTTCCTTCTCCAGTGTAGACTACATAAGAACTTTGAAAGCAACAGCCAGATATTACTGTTCTTTAGAGTAGTTTGAAGGGTGTACACCTTCTGAAAAGTGTTTGAAGAGATTCCTTCAAAGGGCAGTTGGTGGGGAGTGTTAATACTTGCAAAAGTAAGGAACTCTAGCTAAAGTTAAGCTTAGTGCTAGTGACATGTGTGTATTGGTCACTTTTCTCCCCGTTTTCTGCAGCATTTCTTCAATACTCAGCCTAAAGCACCATGTGTGGTGGTCTGAGCTACGGTAGCCAATTTTGCAGTTGAGACTATACATGTGCACTGTTGGTTACCAGAACAGAACTGATGCGGAGCAACTGGCTCAGCCACTGTAGTGCAGCTCCTTGTTATCGTTCATGTGTGCATCCTAGAGGAATTCTCCTCTTTCCCATTCTCTCCCATGGCATCCTTATTACAGATTTACAGGTTTGCTACCTGATGTCATGTATCTTGTTTTACTTGGAGCTGATTAGGTCCTGAGAAGCAACTGATTAGTCTCTGGTGAGCACAACTGCTGAAGTCCTGTTTTCTGATAGATGTTTTGTAAATGAACATTTAATGCAGCAAAAGACTTGAGAAATTGATTTCCTTTGGTAACTAAGATCACTTCTTAGACTGTGTGTAAGGGAAAGGCCTGGCTGATTTTGTACAGTGCTTAGCATGAAAGCCCTGAATTTGATTTGGAATGCTGGCACACAAGGGTTAAATAAGTAATATGATGCAACAAGTTCAGGTTTCTCAAAAAAAAAAAAAAAAAAAAAAAAAATCGTACTGAAACAGGAGGCTTAGGTTATGTGTGTGTTTGGCGTGGGTTTTTTTGTTGTTCATTTGTTTTTCCTCTCTGTTTTCAAAGGGAATTTGCTGCTTTCACAAAAAGGCATATTCATGGACATAGTGATCTTAAAAGGGGTATCTTAAATTAGGTATCAATTTATTGTATTAGCCTGTGTTCATCTCCAATGGGGTCTATGCAAACTCTACTAATAACAGTGAAAGTAAAATATCAATTCCAGTTTGGTTGCACCTTCTTAGAAATTAATGTGATGTACAAGTAAATATAAAGAAACTTCACTAAGTGTGGCTTTAGTATCAGTTGTTTATACTACATCAGGTTTAGGATCGGAGTAACAAAACAAATTGAAATTGATGTCATCTTCAGTAATAGAAATTATTTTTTTAATAGATATGGCTTTTAAATTCTGACACGTTCCTGGTGGAGTTTTTAGGAGGCTTGTCCTCCTGCTATGTTTTTGCACCGTTTGGAGATACTTTGAAGCCTGATTCTGGACCAGTGGGGGCCTGGAATGCAGTCAAGGTTCTTTACCAGCCATGCATTAAAAGCAGGAATAAGGAGTGAGTATTGCCTTTTCTGATCTCGCGTTCTGAACCTTGAGTCTTTCTGCCATACAGGTCAAAAGTATTTCTTTCCTTGGGGCAGTCCATTAACCTTAGAAGTGTATTTTTCAAAATCACATACTCTTTGCTTGCTTTTAAAAAAAAAAAAAAAATCACCAGAGAGAATCTGGTGATTACAATTTTGCACAGTAATATTAAAATCTAGGTGAAAGTGTTATGTTATTCTGACATGCACATAATTTAGATGATAGGAAATGTCTCCATGCATATAGCAAAATCATATGCTCCCTTTTTCATTCATTCTTTTTCCTCCTACATATTAACTGGCTGTACACTTCTCAAGCTTGGTCCTTTTTCCAGCTGTCTTGATAGAAGCTGGAAGGATCATGGTGCAGCATCTCCATGAGCCTGGACCTTAGATGTACTGAACACTGCATTTAACACTGTCACTGTTAAAGGATGTTTCATGTAGCCTGGCAGAGTTTGAATAATGCCATAGCAGTAATGCAAGACCTCAGGAGGATTGTCTTAGATGGGATGCAGAGGGAAGTTCATTGAATTATCAAAGTAGTCTCTGTGTACGTGTAACTTGGTTTCAGCCCAATGGTTGCATTACTTCAAAAACAATTGAGGCCCTGAGGAAAGGAGAAAGAAGGGGCAAGGAAGGTATTTGAGTTCAATATCAAGACTTTCTTGTGCGTCTGTCCCATTCCACTCAAACCCACCCTCATAAAGGGTATTTGATTTCTGCAGGCTTTGAACCCTACCTTATGGCAGGATGAAAAGAGGGAAGGGGAAGAAACTGTCTAACAAATTTAAGCTTTTAACTGCCAAAGAGCAAAGATGTGAGAATATTGATTTGCCAGTGTTTGTAGGTGACAAAATTGGATTTCTGGCATAACTTATTGCTCTTTGCAGTGAGAGAAGAAAGGATTAGTTTTGTGTAGGTCAAACTTAAATAGTAGTTTGGATTTGTTACTTTTTCTTTGAGGTCTTTGAAACTATGACAGTTCTAAACTGGTACATGAGTATTAAAAATTTGGAGGCCATTCCCTCTAGCTTCAGTACCAATACACATTATGCCAGAGAACTCGCAGCACAAGAATGTTGCCTCATTCAAACGTGTATATGCATTTAAATATTTTAATAGGAAAAATGTGTACCTCAGAATGTGATTCATAGTATTTGTCCTGAATATTGCTTAGCTTATTTGGGCTGCTTCCTCAGTGGAGTGTGTGTTTTGAAGGAGGCAAGGGGACAGATCTAGTACTGAGTAGTTGACTCTCTAACACTCAGAGAATTTGAAGCTCTAAAATGTAAAGAGCAGATCACCCTATCATGCAAAGTACTATTGTTATTCATGTAAGAGGAAATAAATATCTTTTTTAAAGTCATAGCTTAAAAACTTGGCCTTAGAGAAGCTCTGTAATTTAAATGAAAATATTTTATTTTAAAAGGTAAGTTTGGAACACTAACACTTAAACTGTGTATTCTTAGAATTGAATTTTCTCAGATATTACAAGAAAAAGTACCAGCTCTCAAAATGAAAGGTATTTGATTTAGGCTAGGATTTTGCCTAGCCACTTGGAGAAGCCATTTTTGCTCTCCTTAACTTCCCTTTCTAGTTTAAACTTCACGTGGGCTAAAGCCCATTGCTAACCCCATCCCTGCATGCTTGCTCAGTTTCACTGTGTTCTTCTCAAGTCTCCTCTCCCTGCTTCCACCTCTTGTACACTGGCTTTTTATGCTAGAGTTTGGTGAGGAACTTCATTTTCCTCCACATAGAAAGCCAATCTCTTTTTTTGTTTTCCTGCTTGTTGGGATGGACCATTCTTGAGTTTGGAGGATATCAACAAGCTCTTGGATCCATCTCCTTTCCAGGACATTCTGTCACATTCTGACAGTCTGTCATGGGATTCTACTAAATGGATTCCCAAGCAGGCTGAAGTCTGCTCTCCTGAAGGGCTGGATTCTGCTTTTTGCCTTGCTCTATCCTCACAGGATTCCAAACTACACCACTTAGAGATGATCTGTCGATGGCCTCCACTTTTCTTTCAGAAAGGCTCTCTTTCCACCTGCACATTTACTGTGCAAACAAGAGATCTTCCTGTCAAGTAACACATGCTGCTGGGAGTAATAATTTTAAATGTTGCTGAAGTCAGAATGTTATAAAAATGCATGAAGAAAATAGTTGCATACAACCACAACTTGACCTTAGAAAGTGATTTGTGAAGGTACATGAGAAGTATAGTAGTGTGCTGGGTAAAGCATTGTCAAAAAGTCATTGATAACTCTTCTTGTCTCTTTTCGCTCTTTTCTGGACTCTTGCCTTAAATGGCTTACAGCTTTTGCAGAAGCCTTCTCCTATTTAAGAATTTGTTGCTTACTTGAGAGTTGAAAGGTGACTTCAAAAAAGTGTTCTTGTGTTTTTATTACTTTGAGAGACAGAATAAGGTAGAAAATTGAGTTTGTGGCTGAAATCTGAAATTTGTGATTTCAATGCTTCTGTTGCGCTTTTATGATTGCACAAGAGTCTGTATATACTGAGCTGCTTATGAAGCTGTGTTCCTGATGGATTCCAGGATGTTGTTGTTTTTGTCCCAATAATGGCTTTCATTCAGTATGTGGCTGTCAAGTAAGTCATCTTTCATAAAAGCTTTGAATTATATCCTAATTCAGCCTGGAATTTGTTCAGTGACACAGTGTTTCATTGATTCTTTTATGTTTAAAATAGTGCTCTTTCCCAGTGCTTCAGTAACTCTTGTCTGCAGAAAGTATGTGGGAGCAGGTAGCTAAGAGCTGCCTGGATGAGGAGTGACCACAATTTTAGTCTTCTGTGGTCTAAGATGATTTCATACTATAAACATACTGTGTTACCTCTGTGATGATTAAGTGGATGGATATGATTGTAAAAGAAGTGTGAAGGATTTTTCTTATTTCAGATTACCTTTTTCTGCTCCCTTTTTGCATTGTGTGCTTGGGGGAGGGCAGGAGAGAACTGCTGCCATAGGGGAAGTGAATTGCCTTAAAAGAGCTTACTGAACAGCTGAGCAATGCTTGTTGAGAGAAGCACTCTACAGTCAGTCAGGGTTGCAGGGCAGACTTGGGATGGGAGAGTTTTTTTTTTTTTTTTTAAAAGACCTTTCCGAATTTAAGATGCACCTTCTGGAATGCTTGGAACTTTGCTTGAACTTTGGAGGAAGAGATGAAAACTCTGTGGAGAATGATCATTTTTAGTTTGAGATTTGTTCTTCAGGATATACTGGGGTCATCCTTCCCCATCACCTTCCCCTGATCATGAGAAAGGTTGGCCCCAGTATATTCTGAAGAACTCCTTTCAGGAGAGGTGTTCAAAGAAAATCTGCCACATCCAGCATCCTTTCATGGTAATTAAAGATTGTCATTATTATTCCTCAGCACAGGTATTAACTGTCATCTCTATCTCTAACTCCTCAGTGTTATCATATTTTAATATTTCTAAATATAAGTAGTGTTAGAAGCACTAACTGAGGGAGAGGGGAATGTTGGAATAAAGCCTGTGTTCACCAAAAGCGTGATTATCTTGGGTTATTGCTCAAAGAAGGATAACCATATTCTAATTCATGTTGGACTGATTATTTAAGTGGATGTTTTTGCTCAAGTGAAGTCTGCCTTGAAAATTAACAAATTGAAGTCAGAGGAGGGAGGACTCTGGCTGCTTTGGTAAAAATGGATCCCCAATCCTGACTGTACTTAACCAACTCTCACCTAGTCTGCCTTTCTTGTTGTATGGAATGGGAAATGCGTATGTCACTCCACATCTTACACTGCCTTATTATTGTACTGTTCATTAGAAGTATGAAATGCTACATACCTAATAAATGGTCATGTGAAAAAAAGCAACTGACTGTTAATGATATTACTGAGTTACTACTTATGTGCTAATCCTGTTAGAAAAATAGGAAGTCTCGAGCATGTTTATCATGTTTAATATGCTTTTGAAGCAGGGTTTGTGATTCTGTAATAAGGCGGAATAAAAATAATTCAGGCTTGTATGTTTTCATTGTAATTTGTTATTTATCTGCAAAATGCATCCCAGGTAAACGCAATTTTACTACTACTCATGGCCCTCTAGGTAATATTGCAGTAGCTGCTCTGGGAGTATCAGAGCTTGCAAGAGAAATTGGATGTGAAAAACTTGTGGATTAAAAGCACCATTATCTGAAATCAATTCATAGTCTGAAACAGCTGCCTTCTCACATAGTTAATTTCATTGTCAAAAGATCATTAAAAGAAAAGAAACACCAAACTAGGCCAGACAATGGTTCCATGTAGCCCAATCTGTTGATTCCAACATGAGGAAGGGATGTTCGGGAAGCACGTGAGCCTCACCACTGACAGCTTCTGTAGTGGTTGCACTGAGGATGTTGGAGGGTACGACTTGTTCTGCTGCTTTTAGTATCTCCTAGCGTGTCTGACCATCTGCTTGAATAACCTCTCTTTGTTCTTCCTGGTACTGCCTGCCTCCACAGACTCCTTTGACAGCAAGTTCCAGAAGTTTACTGTTGCTGTAAAGAACTATTTAAAACTGTTCTCCTGCTTGTTCCAGTGAGTTTTCTGTAAAAGCAATATTAGGGGTTTTGGTGAGAAACAATTTGGCATTCACACAGGCAACATGGACATGGCGATCCTAAACTTTAGGCTGATGCTATAGCATGTGCTACTCTGCTCTTGCTGATTAGATGTGGAAGTTAAATTTACTGGCCAGTTTCTTGGAGGAACATACAGGCAGTGTCACATACAGGCAAGACCTACTGTAAGGTCTGTATATATCTCTATTACATTCATATTGCTTTTCTTATAGCGCTGCTTTTCAGAGAGCCAGATAGCCTAAATGTGATGATGATGATCCATAGGAGATAACTTTACGATTGCAAGCCGAACTATAGTAGCTTTTCACCTAAGTACCTAGTTTGTTTCTTACAGAAATATAAAGACTCTTCAAGTTCACTTGGAAACTGTAAATACTCAACTCCTATAATGCCTTTCAAATGACAGGATTCATTTGAGCAAGTCTAATGAGACCTTAGAAAAGTCTCTTAAGCAGATTGCTGGCCAGAACTGCTTGAACCTCAAACTATAATTTACAGAATTCTAGGATCTTGGTCTGTTTTAAATTAATTCCGTTTGTGTTTCTATTGTATTTCTCCATGACAGGCTGCATAAACTAATAGCGCTTAGATTAACAAAATGATTAAGGGTGCTAATTTTACTTGCAATACTTTCTATATCAGTAAGGCGAAAGCAAATTGGAAACACATGACTTCCTTCTGAGGAAGACTAAATTTTGAAACTGTTCGGGATATTTCTGTTCTTTTTACTGAATTTCTGTGTCATAACAATAAGGCATTGGTTTTTGCTTATTTGGATGCTCTGCCATCAAGGATAAACAGAAATCTTTGATTTCTTCTTGAAGACTGAAGGACATCTTAGAGGAAAAAAAAATCAGGCATTGGTGTTTTTCTAGCATGTCTATTCCAGGTCTTTTGGAACAAGCACTTCACATGCTGAATCCTCTTGATATTGGCCTTAAGCTATAGCAGAGAGAGTTTGAATGAGAAATGGGCACAAGTTGATGTTTTTGTGGCTATGAAGTTTGAGACAGAAAAGGAAGAGATCTCACTGGAAAGGTGGCAGGTACTGTTCTAGGGAATAAACGGCTGATTTTTAGTTGAATATATTCAAATAATTGCCCAAGGCAGAACTGCTTAGAAATCAGATTGGACATGCCCATCTTCACTCATTCTTCCCAGAGTCTTTGCTCTCCTGGAATACCTGTTAAGCATTTGTTTTCTTCTCCTTTTTTTTCAAAGTAGAACTGAGCAGATTTACCGTTACAGAGTTCTCCACAGTCCTGGAGGCAGGAATTTCATATAAATCTTCTGGAATGCAGTTATCAGCCTTGCTGGCTTTTCTGAGGAAAGCAAAACAGAGCAGTCTTTGCTTGAAGCTCAGTCATCAGGGAGGCGGCTGCAGCCGTTCGTTTTCCTTGGCTGCCCATGTCCCCAGTGCTGTAACTGGGACTCTTCAGCTGAGTGGGTACTGAGCAAGGCTGCAGCATAGTGTCAGTAGCAGAGCTCTGGAAGTTGGGCTTTAAGCACAATTTATTTCTCCACTAAGTTGATTTTTCTGGGCCCTACAGAGCTGTTCTATTTCAATATGGAGATGTTGAAGTGTCAGGTGTCTCGTAGCTTCATTCAATGTACTCCTTTCCCCTTAGCTAGATTCCCAGCTATTCTAGTTCTCTGAAAGCAGTATGGCTGATCAATATGGACATTTTTGTCCAAAAGTGGAGTTGATGTTTTGTGAGGGGAACAACAGTATGGCTTAGACATCTGCCAGCTTTTCTAAATATCTTCTACCCTGTTTTTTATGGGATAGGGTTAAAAAAACTCCAGAAGTATTTTAGTTATTAAAAAGGCATCCAGCATGGTCTTGATCTGCTGGAATTAATGTTGGTATGTGAAGTATCATCCTCTGAAGATTTATAAAGTTAATTGAAGATTCATGTTTTCAGAGTATTTTATTATTTGGTGTGTTTCAAATCTAATATCATTACCAAGTGGCAGCTTTGTTGGTTGCAATAATACCTGAAAATCTGCCCACAGGTATTCTCTGCTGCCTCTTTTCAGCTGTCTACATATTATTGCTGTGAATTGCTGTTCAGTTGATGTATTTCAAACAGAAGTGGCTGCATGTCATTAACATTATTAAGGTCTCTTAACTTTTTGAACATGGTTATTAAAAAAATACAGACTCTTTGGTATGGAGAAGCTCTACGAATACAGAGGTTTCGTTTATAGAAAACTGTGTTTTTCTGAAACAGCTGAAACTGTTACTGATTCTTACAAGAATAAACCAGGTATTGGAAATCTTTTTTGCCTCTCAACATAGCAATTCCAAAGACACTAATTTTAGCACCTCTGCAACCTTCTTTGAATTAGTTGGTACTACTCAACACTGTTATGTAGATGGGTTTCTGGTGTCACACATTATGTATGATGGGACTCTGATGTGGCAAACTTCAAGAGCTTATTTAGTATTGGATACCAGATAACTGTAGGTCTTGATCATCTTGAGGAAAAGTTGGAGAGAATGTACAGATATAGTTGATTATGATGAAGTTTTTAGATTAGAGATTGGAAGGTTTCTAGTTATCAGAGCAATGAGATTCCTACACAACCTTCCAGTAGGAATAATATTCTCAAGAAATGTAATTGCATTTAAAATGAAGTACAATAAACTATAAAAGGGAGGGTCTGCCGTAGTTCCTGTTCTAGCAGAAAACTGAGTTTCTGGGCAGCTCCGTTTCCCTACTTTATCACTGAGCTGCCCAAAGGTTCCCTGCTTCATAGTTGTTGCTTCTGTGCAACAATTTAAGGATGATTTGTTTCTCTACCTCTCACCTGTGTTCGGATATCTAAAGTCTGTTCTAATTATCTACTTTTGCAAAGCATTTCTAGTACTCTGTCTGCAGCTGCTTTACTTTCTGTTGTTGCATATTCTCTTTGTATGATCTCACTAATTCAAAGGTTTCAGTCTTCACTGTACTGGTGCCTGCTTTACTTCCTTTAATCCAAACTGTATCTTGGTCTATCTGTAACATCACCTCATGGATCAGCATTGGCTCAACCTGTCCAAATGCAGATTAATCCTTCCTTCTAATTCCCTCCTCCTTTCAGTCTTCTGCCAATGTCTGCCTTGCTCATGCTCAGGTTTTAGTTGCCACTGTTTCCCCTTCCTATTTCTCATATAGTCACAGGATGGTTGAGGTTGGAAAGGGCCTCTAGGGATCATCTAGTCCAAACTCCCTGTTCAAGCAGGGACACCTAGAGCACATGGTGCAGGGTGGCATCCAGGCAGGTTGTGGAATCTCCTTTTCTGGAGATCTCTGGGCAGCCTGTTCCAGGGCTCTGTCACCCTCACAGGAAAGAAACTCTTCCTCACATGGAGATGAAACTTCCTGTGTTTCAACTTGTACCCAATGGCTTTAGTAACTGGTCTTTCATTTGGGAATATTTTGATTGAATGACTGTTTGCTGCTGATGAATTCTCAGGACGACCTGATTCTGTGACTTGTGGTTTTCCTTACTTTGCTTCACGTTCTTCTAATTAAACTGAAGTACTGAATTTCCTTCTATTCTAAAGTCAGTACATCACACACCAAAAAAGGGCATCAAATAACTTCAGAGCAGCAAGATGAGACTTTCTGTGAACTGTGGTTACAGCTCTTATTTGTACAGCAGGCCAACTTCTCCCTTTGGATTCAGGCGTAATGTTTTGAAGTGTTTGGTATTTGTGCACACTTCTCTCTGGAATATCAACTGTACTGTGAAAATGATTTAGTTTTACCCAAAGGTTTAAAAATCAGAGGCCTGGAAATATTATCATCTTTATATGGTTCTGAAAGTGCATTTCAACTTCAGAAATGAGCTCACGCTTGGTATAATAGACCTTAAAAAGGGAATTAAGGTTTATGGAGCGTATGCAAATCTTCATGCGGTGCATTTAGTGTGAAAAACCTGTGTGAGAACATCAAGGCAAGTGCTCTAATACTTTGGCCATGGAAATTGGAGATTTCAGCTACAGGGCAAGAAAAAGAACGTGCCACTGCTGGGCATGTAGAACATCAGTGCATTAAATTTTGATTTAATTGATTTTTTTTCTTTGTATGGTGCTTGCTTGATTATTCTGATGAAATAAATGACCGTCTGTTGCTAGTCCAGGGCCCCAAATGCACACTACTTCCCAGTAGCCCTAGGAAAGGGATTTCAAGACTCTCCCTCTGGTACTGGCTGCGGGGTGGTCTGATGGTGGGGGTGAGGGCCAGGAGGAGGAAGGCAGCTGGAGAGACTTGGTTGGAAGCTCCTGCTGGGAATGCAGCTCGCATAACTTGCCTAGAGGATTCAACAGGAGTGCAGGACTGAGGCTTGGGCTTGTCTGAGGGTGACTCATTTAAGTACAGCTCTGTCTTAATTAGTAATAGCTCAGCTGTGCGTGCCCTGGTTTGTAGCCAGAGTCCTCACTAGGGACTCAGTGTAGCCAGTATAACTGCTCCTAGTATCGCTACTACTACCATGTCACAGCAAAGGGGTGCCACATAGCTCATGGTGTTTGCTGCTTGGCTGTGGGATGTGCCACCTCCGCTGCTCTTCTCTGCTGGCTAGAGAGGGAATCCAGGCAGACTGTCTCACAGAAGCCAGCTGCTTTTCAGTCACTTGGGTTGGTTGCCGAGGTTAGTCCCAGCTGTTTGCCCTGCCTGAACAGCACAGGCAGCTGAGCTGCTTTCCAGTCAGTTCCTCAGCTGCTGCACTTCAGAGCGTATGGTTGGATGGAGTTGTTGCCACTTTCTGATTACTTTAAGAGCTCGCACTGTCACCCAGGGTAGTTCAGGACATGAGTGATGAGCATTCCAGATATCCAGGCAGGGGTGATTGCCTGAGGGCTCTGTATCCATCAGCTGTCCCATCCCTGCTCATGGATCAGGTCATTGGGCACCCAAAACAGGGTGGTGCGACTGCCTCCCAGGGCATGCGATGCATGGAACCAACGCGTTGTCACCTTTGTAGTGTCCAAGCATAGCCGCCTGTTTTCAGCTTTAACTGCTGCTTTTTTTAACAGTCCTTAATTAATAAATATCTGCAATGATTTATAATTGGATCTATAAATCCATTTCTAATGGCTAGACGCATGAATTTCAACAGTTGCTTCCCTAAGGGTACATTAGTCAGCATAAGCTCAGGCTGATATGTAGACTTTTTTTTTTTTTTTTCAAACTCCAGACTCAGAAGGAAGTATAAAAATTTTATGATGTTGCTTTAACGAGGTCCACTGGGATTTGGGATTATTTATCTAAGCCCTTATTAAAGACAAAATCTTTTCTGTGTTTAGCCAAAGAAGGCTTCTCTTCAGACAGTACAGTGCACTTCAAGAAGGAAGGAAATGTGATAAAAGCAGAACTGAAGTCATGGAGAAAAGTATGGAGATTCTTATTCTGTTTTGCCAAGATTAGTATTATTAACAATTGCCAAGATTAGTATTATTAACAATTAGGGGCTTTAAAAAAGGAAAAATGTAGTGACAGTAGCATGAATGTTAAGGCCATTTCACTATATAGTGGAAAAGCTGTCATTATAGAAGGAAGTTATTTGTGATGCTGAAGCAAGAAGCAGAAGATGAAAGAAGTCTGCCTCATTCCCTAACAAAGGGATTAATGCTCCTGTACAATTAATAATTTTATAACTTCATTCTTCAGCACTCAGATGTGTCCAGGTCTCCTGTCCAGGCCATTCCAGAGTGAATCTCTCCTCAGAGCTGATTTTTCTTGTGCTGCATAGAATTTCTTAATGCTGCTTACTTGCTGTAATTCCTTAAGAGTATGTGTTACTCGAGAAAAGCCGGGTTTCCTATGGTGCGTTAGCCTTATTTGGAGCTGTAACTGGGAAAGTACCCTTCCTCTTCCCTGCAAAGGCATCCATTTGTCAAGGTTTTCTTATAACTAGCTCGGAAAAAGGTGCACAAGAAGCTTCCTTGGGGAAAAAAATTAAATTTGTTTGCAAGGTCACTCGATGCAGGGCAGGCTGCAGGAAAGTTAGCTGTGCAACCCCCAAAGTCATTGAAGAAAAAAATGTAAACCTGAAGGTAGCTGGGCAGATATTCCCATTTTTACTGCAGGGAACCTGAATATTCTATGAGGGATTGTTTAACCTTCATCTGCATATTTTGCCTTATTTACTAGGTTAATGCAGATAACCTTGAAGCAGTATGTGCATCTGTCTTTCCTCTGTACAGGAAAAACGAAAGAGCTTCATCTTTCCCATCCTCTCTTCCTTCCTGAGAAGTAATGGAAACATATTTTAACATTATCATGTTCAATTTGTTTGAGGTGGAGTGATTCGGTCAGCATCTAAAACTCCACTTTAAGAAACTTGATGACTGTAATCTGTAACATTAAACAAATGTGTTGATTCTGAGTCTTCCTGTTGTATTTTGATTGGAGAGTCTGACCTTCGGGAGGAAAAGGAGGGATAGTCCATGAAATCAGTTGTCTTGAAGTTTGGTGGAAATGTGATGCAGGAGAGAGCTGAGAAATGTTGCATGTGTTTCTTTCAGGGCTTCTGCCTAGCATCATGAAGGCTGTAGAGAGGCCGAGATGATCTGTTGTGCCAGTGCACACGCAAGCAGAAGGAGGCCTACTGCATGTATGGAAATAAAACAGCATTTCCCAGTCCGCTGCGGGTAAATCAGAGAGGAGCCAGCATAGTGCTGGCTTAACTTTATTTGCTTGCTTAGTTGTCCCAAGAGCAGAGCTGGTTTCTCCATGATTGCATCATCTTCAATACACTGTCATAGCATCTGGATTGCACACAGAATCACGCCTGTGGTGAAGTGTATGTGGCAGTGCTCTGTCGGTCTTGCTGGTTACCCATACCTTCCTTTTCCCAGTGCTTGCTTTAAATGCAATGAATAAGTTGAATTAAACTTAGAGAGTAAAAAGCCTCAATGATATTTTCTGCAACTTCTGTGAAACAGAGAGCAGCACAGAGGGCAAGCTTGTTAATGTCCCTGCCAAGAAACAGCTGTATCCTGAACACAACTTTTATAAAACTTTTGAGAATCCATTGAAGAACAGTCAGCCTGGGGGAATCCAGATTTCAGTGATTTATCTTGAATTACGTTGCATTTACATCATTCCCATCAGCAGTTACTATGGAGTAATTATTACATAGGGCTTTTTTACAGCCATAGCATTCACAAAGTGAATGCTGTTTGAGAAGATGTACTCCCATTTGCCTAGGTTAGAGCCATGACCCCTGTTTTCTATGTGTCTGAAGTATAGGAAGGAGTGGCACGGAGGAGGAACAAATCCGCAGCATTTGAGAGCTCTGTTAATGCAGGCTGGGAAGGGAAACTTTTTAGATCCATGGTGGTGTGGCTGATATTTGATGCAAGTGTATAGCAGCACCTAAGTCTGCATTTTAGCAGTATGCCAACAGCATGCTGTTTTGGGTCCTTTGCATCCGTCTCAAGCACAATAATCTGCAGTTATTGCTACATGCTAGAGAAGTAATGAACCATCTGTTTTAATTTAGAATAAATGTATCCAGGAAAGAATCAAAAGGTGGAAAGGAAGAAAAGTATTTTAAGGAACTGGAGCCACCGTGGTGAATTGTTCCTCCGCAATAGTCTGGCTACAGCACTCTATTGCTTCCAGGCAGAATTACTGGACTTCTTTCTACCTAGGATACAGTGAGTAATTCAAAAGTTCAGCTTAAAGCCTTAGCATAGCTGTTAAAGCAACACATTCCAAAGCAGTGTTCATGAAGTTTTGATGAGAGTAATTTGCTTCTTCTGTTAATAGGAGCGCATTGCTGCTGAGAAGTGTGCAGTTGTGTTGTTCTTAAGGGCTGTGCCTGCAGTTTTGCATGGTGTGGATATCAAGAGCAGTGAGAACCAGTGGCCCCCAGGAGCTAAACTTCCCTGCTTTTGTGTCTTATCTGAGAACTTGTGAACTAAAACAAAGTGTGAGTTGTGCTTTTGCACCCAGCTAAGTAAAAAATGATACAGGGGATTTTTAAAAAGCAAATTCAAGGAAATGCAGACAGAATATGTTGAATTCTGTCTTCCATAATTTCTATTTTGTCTACATGTACATGGGTGTCACGAGCCCAGATGGAACTCTGGTTTCTCTGTGGGCTTGTTCCTCAAGGTCAGATGCTTTAAAGCAGAGGTTCATTTTAACTGATGATTTTTTTTCTGAGATCTTCTGTTTTTGCCACAAAATGTTGATATTTTTGCAAATGAACGAAGAAAGACTTTTCTTCTCTATGTACAGTTACTGTTGTGGGTTGACTCTGTGGTACCATTTTACACTCTGGTGTTGCTGGTAGAGCATGTCCTGGGAAGTACCAGGCAGGGTTGGAATTTTATATCCAAGGTCAGTTCCCTCAAAATTAGAATTTCTTGTTTCCTTCATTCTACAGTTGCCTATTTTTGCTTACCTGGTGCTCAAACTAAATAAAGATGGTAATATCTTAGCTGTACCCACTGGCCATCTGGAGCATCTTCTGTGTGTGTTTTGAGTCCTGTCATGAATTTTAAGTACAGTGTATTTGTGTGGTCCCACACATCTAGGTGACCCATTGAACAGAAGTCTGCCTTGCACATTTTTGCTGGTTTAGCTTTTCACAGATTTATTTTAGGTATTATGAATTGTCAGTGTAAAGGTTCTGGTCAAGCTGAACACCTACTAATCCAGTCCTGTGATATTTAACCTTTATTCCGGTGATTGTTGCTGCTGAATTTCTGTTTTCTTTTCTGGAGATACTGTACAACCGGGACTCTTTTTCAGTGAGATGAAAATATTTTGTAGGTGATAAGGTTTATAACTTAAAATCGGTGCTTTTGAAACTGCATAGTAGCTAGCTGGAAGAGGGAAGACAGCATGGAAAAGAAGGTATTGCACAACAAAAAAATCTTTGGTCCAGAGAAGTATGTTGAGCATTTACTCTGAATTTATATGTTCCTTGGAGCATGTATCTACTGGAGAGGATTCAACTCTGTAGATGTATTTTCACACAAGAATTTGCAGTAGGTGGAGGTAGCGTTCTGTGCTTCAGAGTAGTAATATTCTGAGCAATCAGCTGTGCTGGCATGGTGTCCTGATGCAGTTGTTTGATTTTCTGGATTTTTTTTTTCTTTTCTTTTTCCCCTTTTCCATCTTGTGGGGGAGCAGAGAGAGTTCAACGGTCTAAACAGAGGCCTTATTTGTACTAATAAAACTTTTTAAAAACAGCAACAAACCTAGCATCGTTTTATTTACCTAAATACAAAAGGATCGAGCCTAGTGAAATGTTGGGGGGCATGAGCTTTAAAAAAAAAAGAGAGAAAAAGAATTGGACCTGTACTTTGTAGATTACGATAGACAACTTTTATATCTCTGTCTGATTACCCTTTGATAAATTAAGACAATTGCAGTATGTTGAGAAGTAGTAAAATAATTTAAAATACAAAAATTAAAGAAAAATGTAATTAAGATTAATTTGCAATCACCTAACACAAAATATTTTAGCCTGAGGTCTTGATTTATTTTCCACTTAGAAATGAGAAAAATACATGTAGAATGTCTGTTTTAAATCATAGAAGCGCTCACTGAAGCAAAAAGCATAATTTTACTTGAAATTACTCTGAAATGTTAAAAAAAATATTCTTTTTTCATGTAAGTTGCTCTGAAAAGTAGTATGGCAATGAGCAGATGGCACTGTGGGGAAGTTAAACTTGAATTTTCATCATAATCCTTTCTTATTAATTTAAATAATTTGTTCTTTTCAAATGGTGACACACTGAAAGTTCAAGCAGGGCCTGCATTTTCTAGGGCGTGATGTTTTAAACATGCTGAATTGTTCTGATAGTGCATTTCTAGATGGTTTATTTTTTACCAGATTCTAGGAAAGACAAATTCATAAAAAAGATTAAGTGTGTATGTATGCATATGTGTTTCTAAAATGTATCAGTAACTTTTTAAGAATGCTTTACTGGAGACAATATTTAAGACTAAGTTTGCAAATACCCAAGCACTTTTCATCCTGTCTCCATGGTGATTCCCTAAAAAAAAATGTAAGTTTTAATATTTAGAGATGGAGTGAGGGTCAGAGCATTTCTTTTTTGGCCACTGTGGTCAATTGCGCTAAATCTAAAACTGCAGCTGGCCACATGGCTTCCTGGATTACGGGTTTGTGTCTTCTACCTTCCCTTGGTCATCTCCTTCCAAGGGCACCAGAGAGTCCCATTTCCCTTCCTCTCTTCAATGAATCTTAAGAAAGGTTTTATACTTGTTGATTTGGGATACGATGCAACAGTTAAGATGCCTGGGAACGTTTGTTAGAAGAATCGAATAACATTCCCAACTATTGCAAAGGAATAACTGACTGCATTAAAACAAGACTAGAGATGGCTGTTTCAGAAGAGGAGCAATGTTTTGATTCTGTAAAGAAAGTTTTCTACAGGAATTTAGTGTAGGCTGTGGAAGAACTGCATTCTTAGTACTCCATGTTATTTAAATTTTGGCAAGAGTTTAGTAGCTAATGACTGTGCATTGATTTTTATGTCATTTTCAGATTATTGCACGGATAATTAAAAGTATAAATAGCTTAGCCTTCTGGCATATCAAGTATATAGACACATAAGCTACCATAATTTATAATTGTTTTTAGATTAAATCATTTTTAAGAATAGTTATTTAATTTAGCAAGTTTGTCCTTTGGTTTCATAAAGTCATCTGTCACTTAGAGCTGTAGTTTGTGGAAGGAGCTGCTTTAACATTCAGTGAACTCCGAGAGTCAGGGCTGAGCCTCTGACGGCTTTTTTAGCAGATTCATCAGCATTTAGGCTCCAAATGTCGTGAAACACTTGAAGGAAATTGCCAAAAGTTAGCTAGAGCTTCAGAGCTTCATTGAATCAAGTGTTTCACGACATTTGGAGCCTAAATGCAGAGCATGTTTCCTTGGGACATAGCTACTGAAAGCAAATTGACCTGGTGCCTTGGTGGTAACAGAGAGGAATGCTCCAGGTAGGAGCTTTTTAATTTTCCAGTTGTGATCTACTTAGCCTGCCCTAGGTTAATGTATTTATAGAAGTAGTCTGGTAGATCTGAGGTGGTAACAGGGATGCTCTGGAAATGCAAAGGGGTTTACCTGGCACTCTGGAAAGGCTGTCTGTTTTCTCCATTGCTGAGACAGTTGTACTTTGGATGAAACTTCGTCCATGGTGGAGCATGATTATCTGAGAAAAATGGCCTTGGCAGAAGGGGCAAGAACTTTCTTCTCCTGAAAGAAACACCAGCTGGTGAAAGTGCAGTGCAGTTTCCCAACTTGTAAGAGTCCTGTGAATTTTTCCTGCGTTTGGAAGTTAGAGTTCTCTTGCTTCACTGACATGCTGTGAATATGTACTTTTTGTGAGGACCTTTAGGGCATTACAAGCAGGTTCCGTAACTGGA
The DNA here is from genome assembly GCF_059628265.1 of Tinamus guttatus. NCBI lineage: Eukaryota > Metazoa > Chordata > Aves > Tinamiformes > Tinamidae > Tinamus > Tinamus guttatus. Next base: position 535,098 of record NW_028288619.1, read on the forward strand.
TGGGTAGCTACTTGTCTGCTTGTATGTAGAGACAAGCAATGATGAAATAAATGATTTGTGATTTTGGTGCCTTAAACTTTGCTCTTAAGGGCAAGACTTTCAAATCACACTGTGACTTATGTAGGCATCGTAGCCGTTCTGGGGGCATAGAGCAATTCCTTAATGAGCACAGAGAGGTACCTCTGAGGTCTCAGAAGAGTGAGCTGAATGCGCTTACCCGAGCGCCCTGTGATCAACTGCTGCTGCCGCAGCTTCGGAGCAGCTCCCTCCAGGCTCATCCGGGCAGCCGCTCCCAGGGCTGCTCATCGCTGCACTAACAACCAGTTGGGTACGTTGCACTTGCCAATAATCCCTAAATCTAGGGAATTCTGGTTGCCCTGGATTTTCCTTTTTTTTTTTTTTTGAGTAGCTTTTAAAATATCCTGATTATTTATTTTTGTTATTGTTATTATTTTATTCTTTCACATATGCCTACAGCAATCTTACTTTCTTAGCTGAATTTCTTTGGTTATGGAAATGTGGCAGTCATGCTCTAAACTCCTGCTTCAAATGGTCCTTTCCTCAGAACGTTGAGAAGTACAAAGGGGAAATAGCCTTAACTTTTCATCTTTGTTTCTTATTTGTTTTGAATGCCTTATGAGCATTCACAAATGTGCTATAAGCACATTAAATAATTTGATTAGTATTCATTGCATGTGATGTTCTTATTCTCAATATCAAAGTTATATGAAAGTTTTATTTATGTCTCTTTATACATTAATCTTATGTTTGTTGTATTTTTGTGGACCAGCCTAAGGTATATGTTGCAGCTGGAACAGAAAGGATGGAATTAAAGTATTGCTTTAATCTAGAGGGCCTGCATCTCAAGTTCAGTTGTCACCAGGAAGCACTCTGACTCTTGCCCTCATTGGAAATCAGTTTTGTTTTCACCAACCTATTTTCCCAGCCCAAAACTGTAGGATTGTGGTTTTTTTCCAGTTGTCCTCAATCCAGACACTGAATTGTATTAAGTAAAAAGATCAAGTTTCTCAATGTGGCTCACTTATTAGAAAGTTTAAGAGTCTGTGAAGAATGTTTACTGTGTGGATAATGACATATTATTAAATTTGTTAATACTGTTTTGAGTAAACATTGCTCGTTTGTCCGATGTGAGTTATGATCCATCAGCTGCTGTTATTCTGTGGTAACTCTATAGATGTGTCTCCACTGTTAAGACACCCATTTTCAGGAAAACATCAAACTTTCAAGGTCTAACATATACTAGATCGTGGGAAAATTAATCTGAAAAGTTCTGGGAGGGGAGCAGATAACAAAATGGGAAACAGGCACAATGATTAGGGTGATTAGGGTTTTCCTGATGATGAGATTGCTGGCAGGCTTGACTGAATTGTGACAGTTCATAGATGTGGATTTCATGTCCTGTGAGAAAAAAATCACTTTGACATGCCCTTTTCTTAACTCATAGCCTGCTCTTAGCTTGGACTATTTTATTAGGTTTTATTACATCTTGCTGTATTAAAGTTTGGTTCTTAAACCTGACTCTCATTTCTTTCAAACACTGTCAAGCTGTCAAGGTCAATATTTAGCGGTGAGCTTTGTCTGTCATGAAGTCAGTCTGAAGTAGGTATGCACTCTCTCACCCATGATGTTTTAGGGAATCTGTATAGAGTTTATTGATTATGTGTAATGCTGAAGCTCACAATGCCTGGAAGTTGCAGAAGCGCAAGACCTCTTTGCAGGGTAGAAAAACTGAATGTTTTATGAAGGAAGAACACGAAACAACATGGGTTTCTGTGGTTAAGTTATTTCTGGAGGGAGAGCTGTGTCTCCTTCACCACTTCTAGCCTCACCTTCCCTGTGATCCTATCAGCCAATGTTGCCATCTCTGTTCTCTGGAAATCGTCCTCTTACCCTTTACTCACAAAAGCAGCAGGTCCGGCCTGCTCAGTTTTTCTTTATGGGAAGCTAGAAATGAGGGTTCCTTGCTGAGGGTTCCTTGCTGGGAAGCAAGGGGAAAGAGCATGTGCAAGTCCTGCTTGTATCCAAAGTCAGAGTCCTGCTGGATTGTTTCCAGTCTTAAAGTCTTTTTTTTTTTTTTTTTTTTTTTTTTTTTTTTTTTTTTTTTTAAGACCAGGACAGCAAGATGCAGTTTTGTGTAATTGGCTGAGGAGCTTTCAACCAGATCTGCATGTTTACATATGGGGCAGTTCAGGAGTAAGCACTGTGCTGCCAGGCTTAGCTGTCCTCCATGGGTGCTCACTCTCCTAAGGAGAAATCCCAACATATCGGTCTCTTTCTGTAAATATAAACAAACAATCCCCTCTCCTGCACTAGAAAGGAGAGCTCTCCTTATACAGAGTAAAAACAGACACTGTAAAACTAAGATGTAAAAAGGTAGGTTTTTTAAAGCAGAGAGATTCTCTCCTCTACAATGAAGATAGCAGAAAAAAATATTTTAATACTCGTATGAATAAGAGTAATGAAGAAGAACAAAAAGGAGTATCCTCTAATAAAACACTAACTGCCCACAAAAACTTGTGTTAAATGTTGCAAAAGGAGAAGATTTAAAGAGCAATTCCAAATGAGTGTTCTTGGACTAGTAAGTGCTAGAACACACATGATTTGTTTACTCTAAAGGGACACACTGGAATTGTTTCAGGAAATACTCATAGCTAAGCCATTAATAAACAAGAGCTACAATATAATTAGGTTAGATGTCTTTATGGCAACAGTCCTCCCCAAAAATAAAACAACAGCCAGAAAAAAAGTCTCTAGGGCAGTGTCAGTGCTGTAGAAATTGGGCTTTAAAATGAGGAGGGAGCTCCAAAAGATCCTGGTTGTAAGTGCTAAATTGTAGTGCTTGTGACTTTTGAAATATTGTCCGGAGTCCTGAAAAGTTCCTTGCAGGAAAGGTGCTGGTCTGTGGAAACACCTCCCCTTAGCACATCACCTACGGTCCTCAGCTTCTCTGAGGGTGTTCGGCGGTGCCCGCGCGCTGCTACAGTTAGACTCGCTGGTCTGTGAAAAGCGGAAGGCTGCACTTCCAATGGCTTCACCTGAACTCGCTTGTATTGCCAGACAAGCTTACCAAAAACATAGAATAAAGGCCTAGTAAGGGACATAAAGTTTCTGATTATAGTTGTGGAAATCTTTATCTTTTCTTAGCCTGAAATATAAAACTCATTCCTGGATTACAGTTAAGGAGGCGCTGTTGTTGCTACCTGCTTAACACTCATCATCTAGAGCTGGACATTCTCCCTGGGAGCATCCCAGGGTCCCTGGGCCAGTCGCTGTGGCCTCGCTTTACCTCAGCCATGCTGCTCTTTTCCTTAAATTTCCGCCTTCCTTTTAATATTCAAAAAGAATTTGGGGCTTAACTGAGAGCTTTTATTCATCAGTAGTTAAGATGCTGTAACTGTTCCCTTTCCTGACTTACCAGCAGACCCTTTATGTGTCTTAAAACTCATTTATGTCTTAGTCATTTCTTTACATGACTTTAAAAGTCAAATCACATCTTTCACATTATGAAGACTTACTGTGCGACAGGTTTTGACTTCTCTTCTTTGGTATGATATCAGCTGTGAATGGAGCCCTTATATGATGGACTGCCACTAAGAAGGCCAGAAACTGCCTAGCCTGGGACAGCCTTCCTCTTCCCTCCAATCTGTTCTAAGCTCCTAATGGGAGCTCACAGGGACCCACCTGCTATTGTCAGAGCATGGCATGTTTAGTAATTTAGAACTGATAGACTTAGCTCTATCTTATTGAGGATTTAGAAAAAGAATAAACGCCCTTCTCTATATTTTGAAGGTGGTGAAGGTGTCTCTAACCTTGTGTGCATTATGGAACTTCCTTCTGTGTATTGAAAGAAAACCACATTCCTGCTTACCCCCCTAGATAAAGAAGGAAAGAGCAGGAAATAATGGTTAGGAAAGAAAAATATGGTTAAAATTCAGGAGGCCAGTTTAAGGCAAATGGATGCAAGATCAATATGACTGCTTACATGAGAAGGAAAAAAACATGATTGAGTTGATCTTGCTGAATGCTATCTGACGGGGAATTGCTAGGGGCAGTTCAGATTTCATCCAGAAATATTGTTTAAAACAATCCACTCATGTTTCTAATTCCAAGCTTGATACACACTAAACTTTCCCGTCACATGATGTATCTTTTTGTAAAATTGGTAGTAAGAATGAAGTACTCCAAATACAGATTGTATTTTAATGCTCGTCAGTGACTCTTACAGACAAAATATGAAGAGAATCTTATTATCACAAACTATACCACTTTCTAATATAGATTTGGAATTTGGGCATTAAATGTATATTTTAAGATAATTAAATTTGTTTTTTTTTTGTTTGTTTTTTAACTTACAGCCTTGCTGATGCATGGGAGGACGATATTGGAGTTCATCCTTTAACATTTCCATCAGAAACTTGTTTGGAATTACTGCTAATACTGGGTTTAAGTACCAGCTCTCTGCCACCTTCACTTCGTTGCATGAATTCTTTCCAGGTAAGGCATTGCTATTTTTTTTCAATGTAAAGGTGCTATTTCCAAAAAGGAGAGATCTCTGGATACTGATAAATACCTTTGAAATAAAGGCTTAACTTTAAGACTTGCTTGATTTTCCCTTAAAATATTGTAATGGAGGCTTTCTTTTAGTGGCTTTTTTTTTAAAAGTTGTATTTAATTTGGAATATGTCAAGAGATGTCACTGGGTTTTTAAACAGAATATCACTGTTTAAGTTAAATTATATGTTCAAATAAATATCCTCAAATTTCCATAGTTGAGCCTGAATACCTAGAGTCATTCAACTCCATTGAAATGCACTATTATATTAAAAAAGTCAAAAAAATCCTTAGCTGAGCTAAATATAAATATTCAGAGTGGTGAAAATCTTTTGAGTAACGGGACTAAATGTTCAAGCCACTATACAATTTCAGGAGCGAGTGAAGCATTCAGTTTGTGCAGAGGGTTCTGCTGCAAGTTACTGCTGATGTTCTGGTGTTCTTGCCAGTCACACAAATTCTTCCTCCTAAAATGCCAAATAAAACCACTGTTAATGTATAACGCTAAGTCAATCTGTGTGGTCTTGATCATGTTTCTGAACACTTTAGATTTCTACCAACAAAATAGACATCTATAATTCATCCTGATAAAACATAGCAGCTCAGCCTTTTTATGAGACTTTTGTCTCCCACATAGTTACTAAGTCAGCCAGTTATTGATAGAAATCTAAAGCCATCAGATGTTGGACAGAAAAAAATATCTAAATTTGTGTTTATTATTTGCAGCTATATGAGAATTGTCATTGTGGTAGAATTGAGTGTTGTTAAAAAAAAAAAAAAAAAGTTTATAGCAAGAGTTTATAACAATAAGCTGCCTCTATTTGTGCATGCCCCAAAATTGTAATCAAGGCAAGAGACTATTTAGTTTGTTTTTCACTAACATCTCTTAGGAATATAATCTTATTGTAGAATTTGGGGGAAGAAACACCATGATCATAAAATCAAACAATTGTAATAGATGTACACTGTTGTCCACCTGCTGGAAACACAGCTAGATGTTAGAAAATGAATATGCAACTGCACTGCTGATGTCCTTTGTATCTTCTGAGCTTGAAAACAGGGGATCTGCGTCCTGTGAACTCCTTAGGTAAACACCAGGTGTCGATCACTTCAATCATTTCAAAATTATGATAGCAGAGCCAGACTGCAAAACTGCAAGTTTCAAAAATTGTTTAATATAGCTCTTCATGCAATTAAATAATGTGTGCTTCTTATTAAGGAGTGACCATTTCAGTTGCCTAATGTAGGAGAACGTATTTGTTGTCCATTACATTGCTAATAATCTGTGGTGAAATCTTTCCCATGCACTTTGTGATAGGTTAAATAGCTGGGGCTACATGTTTTTTATTGTTTCCGCATGTAGCGAGCCTGAAGTTGTAGAATTCTAATTCTTGCCTGAACAGAGATAGGAAGTGATAAATGCCTGTGAACTCATGCAGATGAGAGTCAATAAATTCAAGAAGCTTCTTCAGAGAACAGAAAATTTCACAGCTTTTTTTCCCCCCATGTCAGAATCTTTATGACTGTACTTGAGTGCTGCTGGATCACGTTAGCTTCGTGATGCAACTTTGGGAAGAGAACCATTGTCTCAAATGTGAGCAGCGCTTGGCCTAGCCCAAACACAAGTTGGTAGTAGCCATATTTTCTGAATCCTCATTTGTTTCTTCTTGCCTCTGCCTTAACAGATCAGTCATACTCAGAGCTCAGTGGAACCACTGAGGGCTTAGTTTAAAGCAAGTGGAATAGAAATGCTTTGCAGCACTGTGGAGAATGTTTTCCAGTAGTGACCTGCTTGAATCTTAGTTTTCCTGTCTGTAGGGCAAGATATGACAGTGTCCAACTGCTGTAATCTTGATTAAGAAAATGATTTCACACTGAAGATGCTATTCATCACTTTAAGATGACTCCTAGTTACTGTTTTCAGAGCAACAAGCAAGGGAGTTTCACAGGTTTTGACAAGGCAGAGTTCTGAAACCCACTTTTACTGTGGATTTTTTCCCAATATGTGAAACGTTCCCACATTTCTACTTTTCTTACCAGACGGTCTATATTGGCCAGTGTTTGTCTTAGAGGGCAAATGTAGTCCAGGAAAGAATTATTTATTTGTGTAGCTTGTTTAGATCTAAGTTTTCAAACAAGGAAAGCCATGAAGCAGGAACAAAAATTGCTTGGGCTCTTTACCAGTTCTTTACAATGTGCAGTCAGCTTTATCGGGAGGTTTTTGTTTGGTTTTGTTTTTTCTTGCTTGCTTCTTTGTACTGATATTCACCCTTTTGTACAGCAGATAATAAACTAGTATGTCCTACTTTTTCTGTGTTTTTCTTGGAAAAAGTTGACAAGATCTGCAGGGAACTTGAATGTTATTAAATTATGTTGCTACCTGAGCATAAGAGTTGTCTACATCCAAAATATTGGAGTATATTTTGAGCCAGGCAGTGAGTAATTAAAGGGCAGCAAACAAAGACTGTGATACTTTGTGTGTCTTAAAGGATTCAATGGCAAAAATAGTTGCTCACTTGTTTGTGGTAGATCTGCAATGGTATAGCAAATTGCATTGATTTTTTTTTAATGTACATTAAAATAATACTTGTATTTGAAAAGAACCGTAGAGTTTGCTCTTATACCCCTCGGTGCAGTTTCAAGTGGCAATCATCTTCCACTGATGGGGGAAGAAAGATGGGGATTCTGCAGCTGAATGTGTGATTCAAAATGCTGCTGGAGTTAAAAGGGAAAGGACTGAAGAAAGTGGCTGGAGTTGAGTACCTTCCTTAAATGTTTACTTTTGAACACATAGGATGGGGCTAGATACTTCCCAGCATGGCACTTTTTGTTTTCTGATAGAATATTTTAAGTTACATCATGTAAATGCTGCTATATCTGTAGGTAGTTATTTGAAAGTTGCAGCCTAACTCTTGAGATTGTATCAGTAAAACTTAAAAACACCCCCTCTTTTTTCCTTTAGTAGTTAGGGAGACAAAAATGATCTCACCCCTGTGTTTTTTGAGACTGTATTTTCCTTCCCTCTCTTATATTGCTGAAGACCCACATCTTTAGCTGGTGTACATATGCATTGGAATATATTTGGGATGTAAAAAGCATGCAAAGAAAATGTGCTTAGTTGCTAATCGTCTCAGTAATAAACTTGTTCTGCTTTGTGCTCTAGAAGTGCTCTCTGGGAGTCGCTTAACAGACTCCATATCTGTGCTGAAACATAAATTATGTTTATTTTCCAACAGTGTGCTACTGCTTAGTAACATAATATTTGAAATCACTTTTCATTCCGGTTTGACTGTGTGAAAATTTTTCCATACAGTTGACTTCCCTGGGGCAGTCTGGCAGAGAGGAGCTGCAGAAGACGCCTGTAATGTAGCTCTTTGCTGAGCTGAGGGGGCAGCTGCTCGGCACAACTGGTGGCTGAAATTCCCTTCCTTGTTAGAACCGACTGTTCCTTTGAGGTAGTTGGTGGACTTGGGCTCTTTGGTCTCATTTTGCCTGTGCCAGGACACTAGCATTTTTTTTTTGGTAGGCTGTAGAGAAAGGCAGGTTGGCAAGTTGGTGTCTGGAAATTCGTGGGGACCAAAACGGGTGAGACAATCTTGCTGGCTTATGGCTGCTCTGGGGTTTACTGGAGAGCTTGGATTTACAGCCCTGACTTCCACCTTCCCACACCTGCAGTCCGTCTCCCATACTAAGGAGGCCTAGGATCCAAGGATTGACTGAAGCACTTCATTTTTATCCTGGAGCAATGCAAAGAAGTCAGGTGGGAGAGAGGACCTGGATCCCAGAATTAATTCAAAGGTTTGAGAGTGTCCTAGCTCTGCTCTCAGCATGGCTTTGCCCCTCTCTGTTCAGCTCCTTTATACTGTGCGGAAAGTAGGATTACGTATCAGATGCTGAATCCATCTGGCTCTCCTCTCACATGAGCTGACAGCTCTGATCTTTAGGAATGGTTGGACTTGGCTTTGTCTATCATGTACAATATGCACATACATACACTGTACATATCTACAGGACGTATAATACTTGGGAGCACTTGGAGCTAGCTCCCACTTGAGTTACTCTGTACTTGATGGCTGAACTGCTCGGCTGCTATTTCTCAGCACAGAGCACGCTGGTGCTTAAGAGCTTCCAACACAAAACAGTTAACATGGGGAGATGCTTTAAAGTGACAAGTAATCTCTGCTGTGTTTTGCTAACCTTATCTTGTCTGCCTCTGAATTCAGGCACAGTGAACAGAATGTCTTGGATATTGAATTTTTATGAAGATGCACGGGGCTGTTCAGCATGTTTTCTGCTGGTGCTGTTAGTATAGGAAACCAAGCATTTTACTCCCAATATCAAACCTGTATTCATAAGGCTACAGTCTGTAACAGTAGCTCTCAGAACTAAATAGATAATGTTTTTACTTTTGCAAGTAAATTGAAAGAAGATTGTGTTGCAAAAACTGTGGAGCAGTTTCAAAAAAATTTTTCTTTTTTTTTTGAAATAGCTCTTGATATTCTTTGATGTCGTTCCCTCAACGCCCCCCCCAAAAAAACCCTTTTCCATAGTACAACCTACATGAAGTGCAGAAAACTTACTAGAGTAGACAGATTTAGAGATGTCAAAAAGCCATTTGCTCAGAGAATAAAAGAATTAGTAAAAGCAATTGTCACTACAACTTAACGGCCCTAGAATGCAGGTAGCTTGCTGTCAGATTCAAAAGACTTGTGAAAGGCAAAATAAAAAGTTATTGCTTTCTGTCAGGCTTACCCCTTGTCTGAGCTGAAATGTGCCTTGACATTGAGTGGTTGTGTGGTGTTAAGACTTACTTAAAAATAAAAATTTCAAAATTAAGTTAGCTTGAGATATGTTTCAGGAATTTAGGACAACTACAGTGCACCTGTGTCTTCTGACAGTTTTTCTTGAAGCAAGTAGCTGAGAAAAGTTCAGAATTTTAGCTCGATTCCTTCTGTTCGCTTCTGAGCAGCTGGAGCTGCAGAAGTGACACACACCCAGATTCTTGTTATGTTGGGTTCCACACTTTGGAAAATTGCAAGAAACAGCTTCACTTGTTCAAATTATTTTGGGACACAATGGTATAACAAATGAAAATAAGAAGAGGGAAGGAATGGACTTTCAAAAACATGTCTCTATAGTTCATTTAGCCCAGAAGGGTTTTTCTGGGAAGGAAGGGAGTCCATTATGCAGTATAATAGCATATTTTTAAGCATTTTTATAAATTAAGCTTTCTATTAGGTGGTTACTGAGGACCTCTCGCGAAATTAAACATAGGTTTGGATACGTATATTTTGTGTTACCTTATAGACAACAGATGAAATTCTTAGTTCCTTAGGGCTTTTTTGAAATTTAGCCTTTTTCTTTTCTTTCCTGAAGTTCCCCCACTGTTTGTCTCTGAAATTTCTGAATGAGCATTGATGGTAATATGGAGAAATGTCTGCAAGTACATTGCAGTCTCTGTTGGGATACAATCATTTGATTTCCCTTAACCTACCAGTTTTGCAAAATGAAAACTACAGCAGGGAAACCAAGTATAGTTAGTGCCAGTGTCTATCAGCTCTCCCTATTTGCCCTAGTAGTGTTTTCATTAGTGCAGTTTAGGATAAAAATGCCTGCTGTACTCCTTTTTTTTTGGCTTTGACCAACTCTGATGAATTGCTAGGATGACATAGGATGGCTTAAATTTGCTCTGCGTGCTTTTGTAGCTTCTTTGAGAAAAAAACCTTTTTCGTGTGGAAATGATCTTAAAAAAAAAAAACAGCCCCCTCACAAATATTTATATTTCATTTTGCTTTACATCCGCAAATATGTGTGTTATTGTGAGGTTTTAGACGATTTTGTGGAAATGTTTTTAAACTTGATTTCAAACAGTTTTTCAAAAATATAGAATAAGGACCCAAGGCTTTTACGGTACTGGGCAAGAAGATGCATTTATTAAAAATGCACACAAATATTTCACTGACTTTAAAATAAAAGGAGCTGTAATGTTTGTTTGTTTGTGCTTGTTTGCATTTACTAAAAATCATAGCAACTCTATTAAAATCCTGCAGAATAAGTAGAAAAGAAATGATGAAGTGATACTGAGCAAATGCTGACAGAAGCAAACAAAATTAAAAGAATTAGTGTTCCAAAGAGTAATTGGAATATTTCTTGGCAGATGATAGAGATTTCTAGTTTCAATTAAGAAACGATTGTCCTTTTTTTTTTTTTTTTTTTTTTTCCCATCTGCTACTTAATTGCCCTTTATTAAGTTGATGTTCATTAAGCAACTCTGGATCTATTACCCTGGGAGGATGCATTACACTGTAAGCTATCTTTTAAAAGTATCTCTAACGTGTTCTGTAGTATTATTTGTGTGAGTGTGTGAGATATTGAGACTGTCCTTTACTTTTTTCTCTTTTATTCTTTTTTTTTTTTCTGTTTTCCAGTTCTCAAGATCTTGAGCTGAGACTGAAATATTTTATTAGTTCAGTGCTCATTGATGGAGGAGAGTTAGGATTTTGGCAGCAGTGGTCCTAAACTGAGATTCGTAATTTGTTATCTCTTTCTACTTCAGTATAGAAGGACTTCAAGAGGTAGAATATGGTCCTATCTGAAACATGGGCAGATTTTATTTATTTATTTTTTAAAAAAAGGAGCTCTCAGTGAGTAGCAGTGAGCGTGTAGCACAGAGGCAATTGCATCCACTAGAAATGAAGTCCTGTGCTGCTGGAGAGAGAAGACCTGCCTGAGGAAGCAATGCTGCCTGCATGTGGTTCTGCCTGCCTGGAATCAAGCAGCAACCACCTGCATGGGTTTCTTAACAACTAAATATTTACTTGGTTACTGAGGAAAAGAACCCAGGGGATGAAGTGTAAGATCAGTACCTGGTAATACACACAGCAGTTTTCTTAGAAAACACACTCAAACGTCATTCACCACTTAGACATGAGTGTAAGATGGATTGCAGAACTCCCAAACTGTTGAGGAGTGAGATGCCTGGTTAATACTACTCTTGCTTTGTTTTCTTCTGTTGAGAGAGTTCTGCCTTACCAAAGTCATTCTGAAATCTGAAAAAGCAGCTATATTTGTAATGCCTAATTATTTAGTACTTGTGGCCTTAACATGCTACGAGACACAGACTGAGAGCTGGCATTCATTGTCAACAGGCACCAAATTCCCAGAGAGCATTCACCATCCATGTGGTGTTAGGAAAGAGCAGTCAGATAACCATAGTCTGCATACTTGGGTGCATGCAGAGGCTTCCTTAGAGAGGGCTGCTGCACTTCAAGAACATCTCGCTGTTAGCTGAGGCTGTCACATTTCTGGCTATGAGAAACTGACTCTGCTCGGAAGAAATATTTAGCCTCTTGCAAAATGAAATATTACTGCCTGTACCACGTGGTCAGTAGGTGATTTATTTCTGTTTTGGACTGATTTCTTCAAACCTTAATTTCTGTAAATTAGTTTTAGCTCTGTTCAGTTCATAATTAATGGATTGATTTACATGAGGAGTAAATTCCAATCGGCCAGCCAGCCTTGTGCAGAAATCTGGTATCAGCTGCATAGAGCTAGGTAGTCAGTTGTTAATTTGAATATATTACCTTGTCTTAGTGCTGGATTATTACTGGATTGTTACTGTTAGCAATGATCTATAATGGAAAATTTTCTGTAAAGTTCTATGTTATTAGGATGTGTGCTTTGTAAAAGGGTATTGTTATGGAAAACCATAACATACTCTTATCTCCTTTCAGAATCCAGAAGGAAGTTTTGAAGTTACTCATGAAGTCCAGAAAGATCTGAAGAATATAAAGATTTTATAAATGTGCTACTTACTATATTTACAGGTGCTTTAAAAATAGATGGATGCGTCCTGCGTCCTTATCAGATTGCAGCTGTAGACTGAAATAGGTATGATATTTCACAGATTACAGAAGTTTTGAGGGACCCTGAAAAGAGGATGCTGGTCAACCATAGTATATTGTATTAGCAGACAAGGCAGCTCGCCAGGGCACTCGGAGGAGTTTGAGAGTGGAGTGTATTAAAGAGCTGGAAGCAGTAATGATGTCTTCAAGGAGACAAATGGGGAAATATACAGAAGTCTGCAAAGCCAAAGCATAATAATTGAATCCATGACTTGACTATGATAAAGTACATGGTGGATGGAAAGGAAGGGGTTGTTAAGCTCTCAGCTGAAAATGAGCCTGGAATGGATCTTTTGGTGAAGAATTCAGTAATGCCTCCAGTGAGAAACATGCAGTTTGCCTGTGTTCGGAAACAGCAGCCCATCATTCTGTGGCAGTAAAGACAGCGCTGTGCTCTAAATCTGCGTCTTTAAATCATAACTCTGTGATCTGTGGCTGGTGGCTGGTGACAAATGGTAGTGCTTGAAAGCTCTTGCTTATTAAGGGAGAAAACTTCAAGGTTTGGAGCTGAGGAAAGCTGGAATGGAAAGAAGCACTGAGGGATTGTTAGAATTGCTATCTGTCAAGGAGCTGGGAAACACCTGAAGGGAAGCAGAAGAGAAAAGATGGATCAGCTGCCTTTTCAGTAGTAGACAGCTGCTGTTCCCATCCACACAGCCCAGCAGAATTCTGACAGACACAAAGAGAATAGGATCACAGGATCTTGATTTCCATCCTCTTGAAATTGCTCATTGTAATTAGCGATAAAAGGTCAGTTGTGGAAATGTTTTTGTGCTATAGCTGCACCTAAAATGAAACATGGGAACTTCTGAATTGAAGGAATTTGTTTCACATATGGGTGTGTGAAAAGGTATCTGAGCATATGCTTTTTAATGCTCTCAAAATAACATTTGGAGTATTCATACAGGAAAAAGAGAAGGGCAAAAAGGCATTTGGGTATTAACACAGCCTGCTGAAGCACAGAGACCATTTAGCCTTCAACGGGAAGCTGTTATGCCTTGAGGTGAAACCTGGCAACCATTTAAGTGTCTATAGAAAAACTTGCAGGAATCTGAAGAGGCCACAGCCAAGTGAGATCACCGGAGCGCTGGGTGGGCAGGATGCAATTGCTGCTTGGCCTTCTGCCAGGCATTCTGCTGCTTGCTTCTTTATCCACCTCCTAGCTGCTTGGCATGTGGAATAGGAAGTGATTCTGCCTTATGACAAACAAATATTTCCATTATTTCCATAGTTTTTCCAATCAAAATTTAAAATACATTTTTTGTAGCCTACATAGGCTGTTTTAACAGACCACTTCCCAGTGTCGGATATCTCTGTGAGCTGTGGCCTTGTGGATGGATGAAACTAATGAGGGAGCTGTATTCTTTCCGTTGTGTGTAGTAAATTTGAATTTTAAAAGGAAAATAGAAGAGAGTTTTAAGCACCTTGGCCACATGAAAGAGTCTTTCCTGTAAACTTTGACAGCTGAAAATGTTGTCTTAATCTTTCTGGCTATCCTGGCTGCTCAGTCCCAGCAACGAGTTCTGCCAGAATACATGGCATTCCAAAAACATGATCCTGAAAATGACTGGACTGTCTTGTTTTCTGTGTTGTACTGTTAAGTTTTGCTTATTTTCAGTGACTGCTAACACTAACCATTGAGTCTAGTCCTTCTTACCTATAACTGTCTGAACAGTTCAGTTTTTCGTGGTCATTCTTCTTGCTTGTGGTATTTCAATCTTTGACACATTTCTTTCTTTCTTTTCCTTTTCTTCCAAACTTAGATGCTCTATAAAATAATAATTTAAAATAAAAGATTATTGTTGTATAGTCTGGGGGTGACTAGCTAAAAAAATTATTTTCTTTTAATTCACCAACAAGCCTGCTGCTTACTCTCAATTTGATGGTTTCATACAACATCCAGTCCATTCATCAGCTGCCAGCTCTTCAGAACTCATTAAACTCTAGGGCTCCTCTTTGTTGCATTCTTAGGCTCTCTGCGGAGGTGGGGCTTTATGTGACTTTCTCATTTCTGTTGCATACCATTTTACTTTTGTTTCCTTGAAGATTCCCAGTGAGACTGATGAGAGAGTTCACGACCTGTGGCCTCTTGGTGGCAGTGGGGTACGGACTTCGCACAACTTTATGAGCAGGCAGCTTTCTAACTCGCTTATCCCTCTTTGCTCTTGGAAACTCTCTTTTGGTAGTTGTGGTTATCTGATTGTATTCACACCTTTTTGGGTAGGTAGAAAAACTGGGTCTGAGGGGGAAGCAGTTGAGCTCTCTAACAATATAGAATCAACTCTGTTTTTTCTTACTAAGAAAAAAAAATGTGAGATGTGCTGAGCACACAAAAAAACTTCCTTCAGGTTACATTCTCTGCTTCCACAAAAAGGAAATGCATTTTCAGCTGTATTTTTATAGAGCAGTAGCTAGTGACTATTTAAATTAATCAAAAGTGTCTATTCCCCATGGGTATCCTGCGGATATGTTCCATTAGTGACTCTTTTTGCTATTTTAAGGTGACATGTAGAATGTGACTAAATATTGTCTATGGAAGTCTCCATGTTCTGCTCTGTAAGTTTTTACCCTCTTCCTACTTTTATTTTTCCCCATTCCTGCCTTTTCAGCTAGTGCCCTTTCTAAAACCTGGACTTGAACAAGTGAGTAAATTAAGATTTTTTTTTTCTCCAGTTTGAAAGGTTTGACCTAGCGTCATGTTACGTCCCACATAGCTAATGAAGTATTAGAGGTTGAAATTTGATCATATAAGTAAATAGGAATTTTAGATTTTTTTCCTCAATTGTTGTGGCTGTTGGAGAACTAGAAATGGAGAATTGGAACTGGAAAAATATTGCACTGTACCAGCAGTCCTCACTTCTATGTGAGGGGACTGGGAGGAGCCCATCTTCTGAGGTCACTGGGTCCTTGTGCTGTAACCACAACTCCAGATGTAGGTGGAAAGCTCTGACTCCACCTGGAAATTACTGGGCTGCTGCAATTTAGTTGACATGAACTGCTAGAAGCGAGGTCTATTTGCATTTGCTTAAAGGTAGCTTAGAGCTGAAGAAAAAGCTGGTGAATTAACGAGTCAGTTTGTAGTCAACCTTTCGAGGTTGACTGTCGAGGCAAAGCACACATTTTGACAGCAATGCAGAAGTCATGGCTCTTTTACAGCAGTACTGATGCTGCTTTTTCATAGTACAGAGGCTAGCACCTGGACAGGTAGGTGCTGGATTATATTCCTCTGCCAATCCTTGCTTGGATAGGTAACCTGCAAAATAGTTGAGTGCCTAATGAAATCTTCAAAAATAATTCCCAAAATTGCACCTTTTTTGGCAAAAATATCATCTAAAAGAAGCTGCAAGTCCCAAGGATATCATGTGTATTCTTAGATGTTTCACATACTGCTGTATTCTTGCAAAACTGGCTTGTTGTTGATTACTTTTGATCATTTAAATAAGACTTGCTGATATTTCAGATCACTTCGTGTTCTCATTTAAGTGAGCAGCTATTGAGAGTTTTTGCTAATCAGGTAACATATTTAGGGATCCACCTGAAGATTTATGAGCCTTTTCCTAGCTTTTAGGTTTAAAAATGCAAGAGATGATCCCCTAGTAGTTTCAGCTTTTCTCTAATTAGTTTGTGTCATGGCATAGAAATGCACCGGAGGAATTTATGATGACAGCTCAACAGTGTGGGCAAGGACCTGTTGAAGTTAATGTCAGAACATCTTGGCTTCAGTGGGGCAGAACTAGATTGCGAATGAATAAAGCCACCAGCTGGATATATGGCAGAAAATAATTACTGCAGGTTCTCTGAAAGTCCTTCATTAACACTGCTGGATGTGAACTTTGCAAGCAAATGCTTAGAGCTGGTCTCTGATAGCTCTTTGTTAGACAAATGGATTAATAACCGATTGCTGGTTCATGCAGAAGGTGTTTTTTTTTTTTTTTTTTAATCATCAAACACTTCCAACAGCATAAGTGATTTAAAGGCTTCACTCTGCTAGGAGAGGAAAATAAAAATTGGTGTTTATAGTGCAGTACTTGCTAACACTCTGCAGTTATTGGTATGATGTAATATTTTACACTTGCGTGAGTATAGATTTTGAATAAAAGAATTTAATTAACACTGAATAAATGTTCCTCATAAGGGGAAAATTCTCTAGTTCTTTTTCATTAATGCTTCATGCCTCTAGCAGTTAACTAATTTAATTTCACTCCTGGTGCTCAAGGTCTAGGCTATACTTTCTTTCTGTCTTTCAGCCTGTCTTTTAAACAAGGTTTGTTTAGGTTTTATCATTGGGAAGAGAAGTTCAGCCAGAGGAGAGAGAAAAGAAAAGAGAGAGAGAGGAGGAGGGGGGAAAAAAGATAGGTGCAAAATGTTTTTCCTATATTTGGACTTGGTTTTGTAATACACAGTGAACATAAATAAAACTGTGTGTAAAATATAATGTGGGGAAACAGGTATTTGGAATGATTTCTGAGACTGAAAGGCTAACAGCTTGTTTTGAAAAAGTCAATTAAATGGAGATGAATGGTCTTTGTAATGTGACTGATCCTAACTTCTTTAATACTTCAAAGTAATCCTTGCGCATACAAACAACCCTGCTCCTTTAATTTTACCTACTTAAATGTAAGGGCTTGGAGGATCACTATGTAATGAGTGCTTTTTGAGTTTATATGTTTATACAGTACAACAGGATTTGTAGCAAGTTCAGGATAAAAATGAGTGAAGTGTGACAAATGTTCAGAGAATGAAGAATATCCATGCAAAGAATATCCATTCACGCCAAGAGAAAAGGCTTCTGGTGTGGTTTTACTGAGGCAGAAGTTTCAGTAGTCTCTAAGTGAAAAATTAATGTACATCTAGTTTGAGGACAGCCTTTGAGTATTACTTTGCTGCAATATTCTTGGGACAGAAGGAACCTGAAACTTGAGGCAGGCAAGTCCCCACTTCACTGCAGAAGTTGTTTGTGATGCTGCTCAAATTTTAGGACTATTTTTGAAATGTGTGTTCCTTGCCCTCAACATGAGGATAACAAGAGCCTTTGAGTAAATCCATTAAAGACTGAGATGTTCAGATGCTGTATTAATAGGCCATTTCAATACCAAAGTTAAAAAAAAAAAAAGAATCAAATGCATTTGCTTTTATTTTTACACCCAAATGCATAGCAATGCATGGATGCATACAGACATTTTGAAAGTGTCATTGATGTAAGGCACCAGCAGAACAGGTGCCTGGGAAGTATTTAAAGACTTTATACTGCCAACCTCTTTTTTTTTTTTTTTTTTTAATCTACAGTTAAATTACACCTCAGAGTAATGTATCACTTGCTGGGATTTAGAGTAGTAGGCTCGGATATGACCCCAACTGCGTTGTCAGTACAGACAATTTTTCCAAGAGGTACAGTTTATTTGCTTTGTCATAGAATATACCAACTGAGGAACCAGGTGATGTCCTTCCTTTGTATTTTGCTTTGTCTTCTAAGCACTAACAGTATATGTATAGTTTTTGTATACATATGTGCTATACATACACATCTGTATACAGATGTGCTGTGTGTATACTGGGCAATGTGGAAATGGAGTGTGTCTGCCTGCAACTGATGGACAAAATCAAAAAAGTTCCTGACACTCAAATTGTGTGTTTGTGAGCTACTTTTAATGAATTTGTCAAATCCAAGAGAATTATTATTTTTAAGTTGAAGTGCAACAGTTTTTTTTTTTTCTTTTCACTGATTCAGCACAGTTGAGCTAAGATTTTCATGAAGAATTTTTAAGTAGTTCTTGTTCTTTGCTACTTCTTGATTAAAATTTTGAGCAACTTTTGATTATTTCATTCAGGCTGGTTTAAATCTTTCTGGTATCATTAACTTTGGGTCCTTTCTAGCTACATTCTTGATGATCATCTCTCTCTGCTTGATATACCCTCTTTATATACACTCTTTTTTTTGCTGTCTGAATTTAATGTGCTCTATTTGTTGATTTGCATAGTGCAGGTAAATTAGATTTTAATAGCATCTTTAGTGGCCTTGCTCTAAGGCAGGAGTTCAAACAGTGTTTTAGTGCAGACTAATGTGCAAAAATAATTGTACTTCAATAGTCCGTACTGATACCTCAAGGGAGTTATGACTCCAATGTATAATTTGTTTATATATATTTGTCAATGATAGTAGAATTGAATATATATATATATATATATATATATATATATATATATATATAAACAGAGAAAGGAGAATAGAAAGAACAGATGGAAATTTGATTATATTTGAGGTCATTAATGTTTTTGAAAAGGAAAATTAAAAGTGAGTAAGAATATCCTATTGTTAAAAGAAATCATGCTAGCTTTGTTTTTGAAAGATTAGATTTTTTATCAGTACTGGACATTGTCTCATAATAGTAAAATCTAATTGTTATTTTCATGTGAAAGTGGAAAGAAATCAGTGGCTAGAAAAAAATAAAGAGGAGGGAAGAAAGAAATTGGAAAAGAATAATGTGGGCTTCAGGGAACTATAAGCCAAAAAAAGATTCATCCTACCTGTAATATAAAGAAGAAGTCGAAGACAAGTTGTCCAAAGATTCAAGATAATGTTTAACTTAGAAGTATTCCTGTCTGTTCCTTGACTGAAGTATTTTTCAAGAGAGTGACAAAAATTAGTACCTCAAAGGAAGCTTAAGGAGCTACCTGAAGAGGAAAAGTGAAATTTGCAGTGTATCTAACCCTTAAAGAAATAATAATAATAAAAATAATAAATAAAACATGACTTAAAATGGAAAAAATTATGCTTTGAAGGTTTTACAAAACCACCACAACTTTTTTTTTTGCTTGAAGGATATCTAATGACCAATGTTTTTTAATGGATTAGCTCACTTTAAAAATGAGTGCAAGAAATATGTTCACAATAATGTTGTACTGATCTGCTGCTTGTGCCTCTCTGAGAACCTGGGGGGAGCCACCTCTTGTCTTGCTTGGTTCTCATGCTCTGCTAAAATAACTTGCCTTTGTGGTGGTGTTACTGTGATTAACCATTAAAACCAGGGTGAGCAGGGACCTGAGAAAGCCATTTCTGTGCTCCCAGTGTAAGGTTGACTGTACCTGCAGTATCTACTGAATATCTACTGGAGGTTTTCTGCATCCTAAGGCAATAGTCTCTCTGTAATCCCAGTATTCCATCCCACTGAACAAGCAGTCCCTAAATATCCTGTACGTGTGTGTAAGAATATGTATTTGCAGTTGTGTCTTATTGGCACAAGTGCTTTAACATCTGTTTTGTTTTGAAATGGGGCTTATTTTGACCAGTTAGCCAGAGTGCTGCCAGTGCCCACGTGTGAACTGTGCTTTGCTGTGATAAATGAGTACAACTTGTCTCCAAATCCATTTGTTTTTTGCTTGGATTCCTTTTCAGAATGTGATAGGCGACCTACTTTTGTGGGGATGAAGAATGGCTTTGCTGTTCCTCAGTGACATTATGGGTCTTGTAAACTGTTGCACAGTCTTTTGGAGTAGGTGGCATTATTAGGATGGGTATTAATTATTTTGAGGCAGCTGATGCATCACCTCTACATCATCTATATTTGTCTCCTGAATGTTCCTCATCTCTTGCTAATTATAGGTGGTCTTGAGGGAACTGGCTTTCTAAGCTAAATAGACTAGTATTAACATGCAGGGTATTTTTGAAGTGTACTCAAATGAGACATGAGACAGTTGACTACGGCCTATGTGTATGTTAATATCCCCACATTTTTCCACAGTTCTGGAATGGGCAATTGCTAATGCTCCTCTCCCTGCTTGTCCCAGAGGAGCAAGCTTCCCAGAAGTCCTTACCCTGAAAGCCTGTGAATCTCTCTCCTCTGTATCCAGGCTTGTTGAGCAGACTGGTTATTTTGTTTCTGCTCTAAGAAACCTTAGATCTTTCTGTCCTTTTACTGCTCATTAATAACTTTCCTCTGTTCTTTGTTTCATTTTTTTTAAACAAATTTAAACTCTTCAGCAGCTTTTGCTATTATCATCAGTCACCTGAAACCAAAAAGGGAAAGAGCTTGTGTTTTTCTTCTGGTTGTCTATTTTATGGAATTTGCTTATCTAAAAATCTTTTTCCTTTCTGTCTCTTCTCTTCCACTTCCCCTCAGCTCTCCCCCTCAAAATCAGTAACGTGAGAGGCCTAGTCTGAGCATAGGATTAAGAGCCAGGAAATCCCGACTCTTTCCATGACTCACTGTGTGTCCTTGGGCAATCTGTTATTATTATAGACAAAAGTTGTGCATAGCACTTGGCTGAAAAATTAGAAGTGTGGTACATGATCCAAGGAGATTCTTTTCTAATTTAAATCAAAGCATGGCAAAAGTTGAACAGGAAGAAGAGACTGTAGAAGACAAATCCTGGTGGAGTAGGTTGCTTGTGGACAACATAATTTGTCTATGGAAGGAGATGTGTTTTACTAGCAATTTATTGCTTACAGTGTGATGGAGACCTCAAATAACTGTTCTGGTAAACATTGGACACGTAACTCTTTGTTTCAGAGCTTTCTTATTGGAAGTGAGTAAGACAAATAAGGATTGTAGCAGAACAGAGCGTGTATGTAGGTGAACTTGTGCTCAACTTGATAAATCCAAATACTCTATCCAAATGTTTTCTTGGAGGGTTTTTTGGCATATGGGTTTGGTGTCATTCAATAAGTGTATGCAAATGCCCTATATATAGTTTTATATTTCATATCTTGAAGTATGTGAACCCTTCCTCGTGGTTTAGATGAACTCATGCAGATCTTTGGAGAGAGCAGATGCTGGGGAGTGTCCCAGGCAGCATTACTACCTAGAGCAGTAGTTTTACATCCAGCAGCGAACCACTTCATCTGGTTTAACGTAGTCCTTCCATCTCCCTAACCTCTTGCTCATGTCATATTGTCCCTCCTTCCTTCTGCTGCATGAGCCAGGTCACTGTGCAGCTGTGCCAGTACAGCAAGGGAGGGAGCTCACAAGAGGCTTAAATTGCCTCCAGAGAAATGCATTCTTCTGTGCGGGACCACCCACATCAGCACAGGCTGTTGTGGTACTCATAGTCTTTGATGTTTGCTTTAGGGAAGGTGTCACAGATCACTTGAGGTTGAAAGGGATTTCTGGAGTTCATCTAGTCCATCCCCCTTGCTCAGGGAAGGTCACCTGGCGCATGTTGCCCGGAATCCTGCCTAGAGGCTGTCTGGTGACAGAGCCCTGGAACAGGCTGCCCAGAGAGGTTGTGGAGTCTCCTTCTCTGGAGATCTTCCAAACCCACCTGGATGCCACCCTGTGCCACATGCTCTGGTGTCCCTGCTTGTGCAGGGGGGGTTGGACTAGATGATCTCTAGAGGTCCCTCAACCATTCCGGGATTCTGTTAGTATCTGCAAGGGCTGAGACTCCACAGCCTCTCTGGGCAGCACGTCCTAGTGTTCAGTCACTCTTACAGCACGGGTGTTTTTTCTCATGTTCAGGCTGAACTACTCATGTTTCTGTTTGTGCCTTTTGCCTCTTGTCCTCTCATGGGTCACGACTGAAAAGAGTCTGGCCCCATCCTCTTGACAGCCTCCCTCCAGAGACCTACGTACGTGGATAAGGTTCCTTCTATCACTTTAGTGTAGCCATTTGCTGCACTGGGTGTTTGGAGCTTGGCGTGGGGGGTTTCTGGTTTTGAATTATAAAATTCCTACATTTTTTATTTTTTTTCCCCTCTGAGTTTCCTTTCCTCTTTCTTGATAGCAGTGGTTTTTTGAAAGGTAGGATGACATGGTTCTGAGAGTCAGAATCTTCTGATCCATGCCAGCGTATGTTTTGTGTTTTTTTTTTTTTTTTCTTAAAAAAAAAAAAAGAAAAAGAAAAAAGCATTAACATTTCCCCCTCTTGTTGCATTGTTAGGCTGGCACATGAACCTGGTGAAAAGATTTCTTCAGAAAGATGTTTAACATGCCCCCTGCTCTGGGTTCTGTGCTCTCAGGTACTTCTCTGAGATTTTACGCCAGAGTAAAATACTTGTCTCAACTTTTACTCCAGAGGTTTGCAGTACTCAGTGTGTGGTTTGCAGTCATCAAGTTTAGTCCCCTGGTGTTGCAGATAACATGTCAGGTGTTATAAAATAAAACAACCTCCATCCTAAAATCTCTTGGGTTCCTTGCTTCGATCGCTCCTTTTGGAAAGCCAGTCAGATTCTTCCAATGGCTTCAGAAATGCTGATCAGTTCTGATGCATTCATCAAAACTCTCCAATTCTGTACTGATAGAAAGTAAGTATTTGCAGTTGAGTGATGCCTGCCAGGTACAGGAATCCACAACCATTAATGAATGTAAATTTGAGTCTCTTAAGCACTTTGCCATGTGAACAGTTGACTTCTATGGACAATTGAGTTAAATGGAGCTGTTCAGAGCTATTCAAATGCATTTGTAACAGCAATGATACAAGGTCAAGTTCAGCTTTTGAATAATTGTGTTATTGTTGCGGAAATCATTAGAATCTAAAGAACGTGTGAATCTGTCTCAGGTTGAAATTATTTCTTCTTTTTTTTTTCCCCCTCCAAAGAGAGAACGCACATCGTCTGTCATTTTAAGACCTTCCTTACTGTCTTGCTAATATAATAGACTTGTTCTCTCATGGGTGACTGCTGACAAAAAGTACCAGGGAAGGATGCACCTTAAACATGCTGAAGTCAAATATAATTAGTTAAACCTGCTTAAAATGCAAAAATCATTTAATGCCAGTAACAATACCATCTACCATCTAGAAGTTTTACTGCTAGGTTCTTCAATCAGTTGTTCTGCAGGCTACAGGAAAGCTTTTAATAGCGAAAGGCACAGGGGACTTTAATGTAGTCTAGACAACCATTGTAGATTCTTCTGATGCTCTCATACAAAGCTCTGACTTGAGAGTCAGTAAGCCTGTGGGTCCCCACAGCTTGATTCAGTCTCCTCAGTTAAGTTGTGTTTCCATACACGTTATATTCTACTCTTACAAGATAGAGTGGTGGGACTTGGCAATAAAAAAATAATAAACACCATAATCCTGCAACATCTTTCCACAATAAGTCTTTGCTTTTAAAAAATTGTTGCTTAATTTGCTTTTACCTACTGGGTTGTTAGTACATCTTAATTAGAACAGATTTAACATGTAGGATTGAGGTTTGAGCATAATCTGCTGTTTAAAACACTTGAAAGCTTTTATTTTTATTTGTTTTACTCTTAGAAATTGTTGAGGGAAAATATTCTAAAGATGATGAATGTTATATTTTATAATGAAGCCTCAAAGTCAATTAACTCCTCAGTTTGCTAAGAAAACTTCTGTTTTCCTGAATTTGTTCCTTAAAATGGATGGTTTCAGTTTTTCATTTGATTGCTTTTGGAAAAGGAGTGTGCTAGGTCCCTACTAGAAAGGGAAATCATTTTGATGCACTAATGACTGTAGAGAGCCTTAATGGCCAGAAATCCACGCTGTAAAAACACCTGATATAATTTAGGAGCTTAAATCCCACTGGCAGTGGCCTTAAAATCCTCCTAAATCATTTGAGGTTGTGAAAATGTATTATTTTACCAGCCACCTCTGAACAGGGAAGTTGCTTTTTGGCAATCTGCCCTTTTTGCCTTGGACCAGACTTTCTCTGCGCATGAGCTGAGCACAGTGGGCACAGTCATTTCCTGAATATCTCAGCTAATTGACAAACAATTTTGTGCTTTCTTTTGGGTCCCTTTGAGTATTTCACAGGGTAAAAATAAATGCCATGTTTAAATTATTTTCCCTTCCTCTTCTTGGTTATGCTTTTATTGCTGCCATATCATCTTCCACACACCTGTTTCCATCTTAACTCTATCCTAATCTCTTGCCAAAAGCTGAACTCTAGGTAGGAACGCAGTAGTCCCAATAAGGCGTTAAAAATAAAATAGCATTTGATCCTCATATACCCCTTTATATATACAAACTAATGAGCCCTCATACCTCTGCAGGGAGGCACATGTTCTCACTGCAGTTTTATCTGCCAGGAAACAAAGGGAGAATTAAAGCAGTTGTTTTTTCCAAACTTTCTTTTTCCAGAAAGTCTTTAAAAGATAACCCAAGGAAGGCACCTGTTCGCACTGGTATCAAAGGGCTTGCTAGCAGTGTCCTTTTCTCCTTTAATTTGCTCTGCCTTTTGAGGAGGCAGGTTTGAGGAGGTATTCCCATAGCAGTAGATTTGTTATGGACCTTATACATTCCATGTAAATGTGAGTTCCCAACCAATTGCCTTTCATTAAAAATAATAATAGCTGCAAGTCTTTGCTTCTGCTAATCCCTCTGTTCTGTGTCATGCTGCTTCTCTCCCCTCCCCGCTTCCTTGGGTGTTTCAGGTGGCTTTTCAAGCAGCATTTACTTTTGGCGTATCCAGAAACGGACGTGCCCATTCTCCCCCTGTGGCAGCACTGTGTTTGGGGTCAGCAGTTTCATCCTTACCTCCAAGCGTGTCCACGTAGCGTTTGCTGGGGGATATCCTTATAAACTGCATTTGCCTCTGTGTACTGGTTTGCTTGTCATCACTAAGGCGAAAACATTGCAGGAGAGAAAGGTAATAGACCATTGTTTTGCTTTTGTTTTTTGGTTATAAATGAAACACATTTTGAAGACTAAAGCAGAAACAAACTTGGAACATCTTTCAACCAGAAATCGGTCATTGCTTGTTTCTTTGTTGCCTCTTCATTTATCACATTTATCAAGCACTTTATCACAACACTTTTTATTAGAACTTTTCCTCAGTGACAGCTTGAAGACTGAACAGGTGATCCCTGGTGCTAGCCTGTTGCCGATCGTGTCTCTGTTATCTGTCCTCTGGGTTTTCTACAGCATCTTGGTAAGAGATGAGAAGGTTCCTGCTGGTGCCTCATGCAGACAGACCTTTAACAGGTTGCTGCGGTTGGGTGAAGGGAGTCAGGAAGATTTTCGTTAAATTAAAATACAAAAGTAAATTGACCAACAACATTAATATCTAATGTCTCTGCTGTCTTGCTAATGCTCTGTCTTGAAGATAACTGTATTGCAGTTATTCTCAGGGCTATGGAGAGCCTAAGGAAGCCCAGATCGTTTTTTCAGTTGATACTTGCATGATGCCTTGATAATAGCACTCACATATCTGCTGTATTTAGTGTGAATAGTTGTCTACCTTCCAGGTTTTAGCAAGAGATCCTGCTTTCTCTTCCTTCTTTGCTGTGCTTCCAGTTCAGTTCCTTGTTCTCCTCAGCATTCTGCATTACTACTAAAATCAAAGTGATCTTAGCTTGCTATTCTTCTCTTACTGGGAATATAGGATGGGGATAAGGAGATGGCACAGGGAGAAAAAGACCAAAAAAAAGTGCTGAATCAAAAGATGTCAGAAAGAAAGCACTAGCAAGAAACAAGCTGCTTCAGCCAGACGCTGGAGGTGATTGTCGTGCAGATCCTACCTGCTGGAACTGGCTGCAAGTAATTAAAGGAGTTTTGTGTGTGTTTATGTGCACTCTCTCTATTTCCCTAAGGAATCAGGATGCTCAAGTCTGCAGGGGGACTGAGTTTGCTACTGAAGTAAATACTGCAGAACAATATATGAGCCACAGCAGAGGCTGGAGGTATATCCTGACTGAAGGAGCGTTAATTGTGTGGGTCTAAGGGAGAGGACTAGACTGATGTGAAAAGAAAAACAGTATGGCCAGGGGTTAGAAATAGGAAGTTTAGGAGGAGAACAGGAAAACATGAGTTGAGGGAGTGATTTAATATTAGAGAATAAAAGAGCAAATGTTATTTTATGGTGAAGGATTTGAGCAGGAAGATGACTCTATTTTTAACTTCTCTGCATTGGGTGTTGCACTTGAAAGTCATCATCTTCTTTTAAACAGTTTGTTACGATATTTCAGGCCTGAAAGCGAGAGAAGGAGAGGAAGGAAGAGGGGGCTTCTTTTATCAGGATTTAAAGAAACAAAAGACTAACATTCTCCAACTCAGCCTCCCCGAAAATCTTTCTTCTTCCACATAAGAACTTAAGGTAACAAAACAATTGGTTGTCCTCATACCAACCAAAAATGTCCACAGATTGATTTTCTACTGTCCTTGCAGCTGCCTATAGATGTCCTGCTCAAGTTTGGGCAAGTTTCACCATGCAACTGTTACACTAGCAAAAAGCTGCCCTGCAGTGTGCGCACAGCCTGGGACTTCACCTGGATCTCTTACTATTGCTCGTTTGCCTGTAGCACATTTCAAGCCCTGCTGCATTTTTAAAAGAAATTAAAACTTTTAGGAGCGATTAGGTGAAGTAATGCATGCTGATTTATAGTTGGGATTATTTTGTAAATCCTGAAGGGCATCATCATTTTGAAATCATATTTAAAAAATAAATCCTTGCCGTGGTTACAGTTATTTCCACTGGCAATTAATTAATTTTAATTACCTTGCTGTTGCTTTTTTTCTTTTTTTCTTCCCCTCATCCTGGACAGAAGAAGAAAATGTAGCGAGGACTGGAAAACGCACATGTTGGCAGTTCCTTTCGTATCGTACAGGGATAATTTCTCTTTTCCAGCCTTCCCATAGAAGCACTGGGCAAATCGGTTGTTTAGATGATAGATCTACTGCAGCCAGGTTTTCTCCAGCTTGCACACTTTCCTGTTTTCCTCTGAGCTGCTGCAGTAGTGTGGCGTGTTTGATGCAGTATTTGAAACTTGGTTTGTCCACTCTATCCATTCAGTCCATATGTAAAACTGTTTTAGTGGTTTTTGCAAGGAGTCTTATTTCTCTAGGGATATTTTTGTTTGAAATTATGTTTGCAGGTTACTAGCCAAAATTTACAGTCTAGTGCTATGAACTTCTGCTCCTCTGAGCATGGGATGATCATTCTACAGTTTACTTAATGCAGGAATGCCAACAAACTGTCATTATATTAATAGTAATAAAATAATAAATAATAAAATAGTAATAGTAATTTTTTTTAAAAAAACTTTGTGTTCTGGTGTATACTTTAAACCAGAGTTCTCACTGCATGACATTTAAAGCATATTGGGAAACCTTCCCTATGTGAGAGGGGACTGGAATAGTATTTTTTGATAGTGTGGAATAAGTGGCTGCCATAGATTGACTGCGGAGGGGATTTTAGGGCACCCAAGTCTATTTACGTGACATGTCCGGCATAAGGGAAACAGGAATGCAGTGTCATAATTTGCAGCTATCATCCCAGGAGCCTGGAATGTAGAAATAAATAAATAAAGACATCAGTGTAATGGAGTGCAGCTCTGCAATGCAAGTCTGCCTGGGCAGTTTGCAGAGTGCCTGGAGGCTGTCTTGACCCCCTCATTGCTGGGGAAGGGGTGTACCTTGTTCCTGTGCTTCTCTCATTCTTCTAGCATTGAATGTGCCCTCTTTTCCTCAACTTTGAATCTACAACTAACTTTTTGCTCCCTAGGAACAGTTTCAGAGGCATAATGACAGTAAATAACTGCTTGGTAGCGTTCAGTCTGGCAGACAGCTGCTTTTTATGGGTCTGGGGATTCAGTGGGAGCAAGCACAAATATAGCAGTTAATGTTCCTTCAACTCTCTGCTCACCTAACACAATCTGGTTTGTGACTATTCATTCACACTTCTGCCAAAGCATCTTTTCTGGACCTTGTGCATCTCCTGTGGGTGAATGTGGTCCCTGACCTCTGGGTGAAAGCCGGTGCATTAACCGTACAGTGTGGGTAGGCAGCAGGGCTTCAAGTCCTGGCCGTCATGGCCAGAAGTTGCCAATCCACAAATAAAAGCAGCGGTGAGACCTAGTTGCTTCTCGTGGTTATGCAGCCACAGGAACACCAAAGTTTGAGCACAGTTCATCAGAAAAAGGGTATTTATAGAGCTGTTGGCCTTGACATGGTGTACCTGGTTTCATCCTCTGGCTTCTTGATCAATCTTTATTTTACAGCTATGTAAGAAATATCAGGCTGGATTAAGGTTTACAAGTCTACATGTCTGTATATGTGTAGTCTGTAGTTGTGCCAGTGTGGTATTAAATGCATTTTTTTCCATGTAGTCTCACAAACTTTGATTATATCACTCTATCTAATTCTTATTTCAGGGTATGGGTGTATCTATATGCATACGTATACAGCATCTGGATGGCAGTGTAATTACAAGCACCCAAACTGTTGTATTAGCTGTAGCTATTAAGAGTATAACCATAACTCTTAGCCTTAGCCATAGTATTTGTGGCACTGCAAATCTGTGTATCTCAGACTTTGGTCTGAGGCTTGGAGAGTTTGTTCTCCTCTGTGCACTGCCTGGCAGCACTTGATGACCTGTCAGTTATGAGAGCTAATGAATATCACATTTGACACTGATAACACTGTGGCCTCACAGTGTTTAATCAGTGTTTCCTCTGCAGGGTGACTCCAGCATGCTTGGTTTCACGCTTGCACCTGTGCAGGATTGAAGCAGAGGTATCTATTTGTATTCACATACATTGGTCTAAATATGCTTGCTCTAGGTGACTTACACAGCTATTTTA
The DNA here is from genome assembly GCF_059628265.1 of Tinamus guttatus. Classification (NCBI taxonomy): domain Eukaryota; kingdom Metazoa; phylum Chordata; class Aves; order Tinamiformes; family Tinamidae; genus Tinamus; species Tinamus guttatus. The sequence continues at coordinate 564,049 of NW_028288619.1, forward strand.
AAGCATGTGTCCCACTACGAGGTGTTATAAGCTGCGTACCATGTAGTGTTACAAACTGTGTGTGATAGTGTTTAAAAAAATGGTCTAATGTTCAAAGAACAAAAAGACTGTATAATTTATTTTACATATTTAATCCTCATTTTTGAGCCTGGTGGCAGAGTTTTGTTGTTATTCAACTTTGAACAACTTCTTTGAGCCTTTTGTTCTTCAACAGAAAAGCAAAACCAGAGCAGTTGTATTTCAGGAAGTGTTCATAGGTTTAACAGATTTATTAGTTTCTGCTGAAACTGAAGTGTATGTAACTACTTTTAACTCACTATTTTCTCCATAATTATGCAGGAGTAAATAGAAGTGTAATTCCCCCTATAACACTCAGTACTGTTGTATATCTTCCACCTATGTGTGTTTAGCTACTAGGAGAAGCATATATATTAGAGATGGTGCATCCTCAGCTTTGAGACACACACAGAGGGATCTTTATTTGTGCATTTTTGGCCTCCTGTTTAAGAGAATATAAAGGTAAAAACAATTTAAATGTTTGCGTTAGAGCGGGGGAATGCATCTTTTGACATATGGGTTGTTTTTCTGCTTTGATGAAATAAGAATCTGGCTTCTCTATTTTTTGTAGCCGATTGAACGATTGAACTTTTTTCCTTCTCATAGCTGAGAAAATAATTTTCTCCTAGCACTGTGTTTCCTCTGCCTATTGTCAGCTCCACAAAGAAGATTGTGTGCACTAGACTTGCAGATTGTATTTCTTTAAAATACATTGTTCGGATGGTTCTTGCCTCTTCTTATTTTACATGGTCCATTCACACTGTTACCATTTTGGGTAGACACGTGCACCTTCTGCCATCTGGAACAGTCTTTTTATCTCCATAGTTCATCAGATCTCCATTGTTTTTCAAATATTTTCTAAAATTAAACTTGTTTCTTTCACCTTTTACTCCTCAGTGTTTTCTGACTCTGCAACTGGATGCTTAACTCGCTATGAAAAGCTTTTACCCTGCTTTCTGTGAGAGTTTTATCGAGACACTACTTTGAGATGCTGCTTGATGAAACATTCTTAAAAAAATGTTATTAGAAAGTTTCAAAAGGCTGAACCTATCACTTTTTCACTACTGTCTTGCTACCTAGGAAGGAGTATTGCAGCCTCTGTTTTGAGAGCTTATAGTGAAAGAGCTGCACTGGCGTGCTGCTGCTGTGTACTTTTTTAATTTTATTTTTTTACTATTTTTTTTTTCAAACTGTTACAGACCCCCAGAATCACAGTGGTTGGAAGGGACCTCTGGAGATCACCTGGCCTAACCACCTCCTTCAAAGCAGGGTCAGCTAGAGCAGGTAGCCCAGGGCTCAGCCTCTCCGAGCAACCTGCCCCCAGGGTTTGACCCCCCTCACAGTAAAGAAGTTTTATCTCTAAATGTTACTGGGCATCACTCAGAAGAACCTCCATTTTCTTTACTTCCCCTAATCAGATATTTCTATGTATTGTTAATATCTGCCTTGAGCCCATTTCTTTTCTGCTCAGTATTGGATGGCCACTAATTGCCATGGTATCTGCAATACCTGAAACAAACAAAAAGGCTTCAACAATTTATTCAATGTGGAGCAGTTGGAAAAATTGGTCAAGAAGCACTTCTCCTGCATTTTTTTGGGGTGCTCTGCCATTTCAGTGGATGAAGCACATTTGAAAGTACTTGGAGAAATATATGTATGTATGAATGTATATGTAAGCGTGCGCACACACACACATACATACATATATATATAGAGAGAGAGAGAGAGAAAGAGAAGGACACAGCTTATCAGAGATGAACATGCAGCAGTAACAGATGGCCCAGGATGATGGGAACGCCAGTCACAGAATCACTCAGAATCCCAGAATGCTTGGGGTTGGAGGGAACATCTAGAGATCATCTAGTCCAATCCCCCTGCTCCAGCAGGGACACCCAGAGCATGTGGCACAGGGTGGCATCCAGGCGGGTTTGGAAGATCTCCAGAGAAGGAGACTCCACAACCTCTCTGGGCAGCCTGTTCCAGGGCTCTGTCACCCTCACAGGAAAGAAGTTCTTCCTCACGTGGAGATGGAACTGCAGAGGTCTGGCGTGTGGCATAGACATAAATGCTCTCTCTCTCTAAATGCTTTTTCTAATTTTCAATATCATTCCCTTGGAGTCTGGAGTATAGCTAATGGTTTAACGTTTTGCATTTCCGCCTTCTCCTGGGAAATCTAAAAGAACACAGATCTTGGAACTGATTCTAGGGTTGAACAAAACCTGCATTTTTTGCCTTGCTCTATTTCTGATAGTTTGTAATGCCGTTGTTGCTATTTTATCATTTACAGAAAAAAAAAAAAAAAGCGAATTCGTAAGCTGTGTCATTATATGTCTCTGGTGCTGGGCTGTGCTATGTATAGCACAGTATACCTCTTTGGAAAGCTTCAAAATATAGAGTTTGTGTTCATTCCTTCTCCAAAGCTCTTAGCAGCTTCTGCCCTTGTGAAAACTAGCGAGAGGGAGTGCTGAGGTGCACTTGTTACTCTGAGACAGAATGTGGTTATCATCTTCAGAAATGAGCGAGGGAAAATGAAATGCAAGGTCTCCTGTCATAGAAGTAAGTGTGGCAGGGTGCAAAACGCAATTCTTAACAGTGCGTTAGTATTAGCTATCATAAAGGGGACAGCGTGCTGAGCTAAAGGCAATAAAAAAAGAAATCCTTGCATTGACTGATTAGGCGGCTGACATTTGTAGTGAATTTAGCCATAAGCCTTTGTTTGTAGACCTGGTAGCTATTTGGACTTTAGTTTTCTTTCACAATGTTCCACTGGCATTGTGAACTTTGCTGAAAGAGCGTGACCGTTCTGCCTGTCTCTTACTAGACTGGTGGTGTTGAAGCTGGTGCACAGTTACAAGATGTGTAACCTAGGGAATGTAACTTTGCCATTTAGCAATATGAGTGCATGGAGAGTAAGGGTTATAAGTCTGTCCGTCCTCTGTCTTAACTCTCTGAATTAGGTCACTGTCAGTTCTGAAGAAGGCTAAGTGAATACAAAACATGGAGGGGAAGCTGCTGCATGCTTGTAATGGAGAACAACTAGAAATCATTAGGCTTTTTATATTTGGTAGGTTGCCTTTTATCCAAATAACTGTTAATCCTGAAAGTCCACTTTATGCACTACAGATGTCATTTGCTGTTGTCTTAATCACGGACAATTGTTCATGTCCTCTCCCCCATGCTTGCTTTGGGTAGGATTTTTTCCTATATGGAGATAAAAGTTTGGAATTGGTTCCTGGTCACTTCAAAATCAAAGGCATTTTTTCCATGACTTTAGAACGAGGATTTCACTTGTAGCAGCTAGCAGCAGCATTGTTCAAACAAGCTAATGCTTTGGGCAATGGATTGGAGATTTAATCTAAGCTACTTTCAGAATACTGTCAGATAGCCTTTTAAGATAAGCAAGATGAACACCTTGTGCTTTGTTATTCTGAGAGAGGAAAAAAAGGTTTTGACGTGTAAGCAGAAAAATGTGGGTGCTTAAGTTTCTTATGAAGGACTACAAACCTGAGGCTTTGTAATCCTTTTGTTTAAAACGTGAAAACTTCTCCTCTTGACTGAACTTAGCAATAAGTGCAATGCATGATCAAAAAGAGGGGCTTTAGGAACTTTTAGGTGATATTTATTAGGTAGACAATCGGTAGGAAAGTAATGTTACTTTCAAATACAGGGTCTACTCTCTCAGCACAGTAGTGAACAATGTTATCTTAATCTATTTTTTCTTTAAATGAAACGTTTCTAACATATACTTTCAGTGAATTTAATTAAATCTCTCTGTTTTCTCTGCGTTGCTGAGACTAACTACAGTTTTCTTTTTGCTTTCTTTTGCAGGTTGCCTTTTTGAAGATGTGAAGAATCCAGATACATATGTTGAAAACTATTCTAAAATTCGTCTTCAGCAAAAATAGTATAGCTGCCTTCCAGTGGTGTGCTTTCTAGAAAAGAATCGGCTGGCATTACAAAACAAAATTTGGGGATGCAGGGAGTATTCTTCATGTCTGGATGTTTTTCAAAATCATAAAATCCAATACAGTGACTATATTCCTAGATGTAATTCTGAGAGTATTAGAATGATACTCTTATTTAAAATCTTAGAAAATTGGGATAACTGTTACTACGATGTCTTTATTGCCAAACTAATGCATAGAATTATCTATGTACTGCTTTTATGGGACAGTGGTAGATAATCATATGTCCTACAAATGGCAACAGAGAAATGTTCTTGAAGTATTTTATATTGTGAATACTCAAGTAAGCTCTTTACTTTTTTGATCTGGTAAAATTAGAGACAATAAAAGACAATCTTTTATTTTGTTAAAAGTATGTATTTATGAAGTATCTTGTTTCCACATTAAGGTCTCTCTCCTTTCTTGTGAGAGAGAGATGAGAAATATTTACCAAGGCTGTCTGTGTTTTCCTGTAAGTGTCTGATAGTAACACATGGCAGTCAGGGACTGGATTAGTTTATCTGACCTGTGTCAGGTAATCATGGGGCAATTCACGTGTCTTTAAAATTAAATGTATAGGAAAAGATCTCCAAAAGGTGTGGGGGAGAGAGCAAGCACCTGTTTAAGTAGTCTACCTTTTTCAAAGTCCATCTTTCGTTTCTTAAAACCAAAAGACACTACCTTGTGGGAAGGCAGATACATGTAAGGAACTAATTTTGAGGAGATTATTCTTGGTAGAGAAATTCTTCCAAGATTTGTGAATTTCATGGAAACTTAAAATGACTTCTACTGGATGGTGAAATCATTAGAATGCAGGAACTGATCTTGCCAAGTTTTCAACACCTTCTATGAGTTATTTGGTATCGAGACAAATGGCTGAGGCCTCTCAGCAGCTATCATGGGCATCTTTTTTTTCCGTTTTTATTTTAAAGTATTCAAGGAAGAAAAAAATATTCTGAGTTTTGTATTCATGGTCTAGATTATCTAGGTCCAAGATATTTTGTCTGTGCATCAGGTCCAAGATATTTTGTCTGTGCATCAGTGTTTAGTCATTTTATGAATAAAATATATTTTCCAAATCAGTTTGTTTATTCTGCTCAGTTTCTGTGACAGTTTTGGTTTCCCAGAATATCGCAGAATCACAGAATAGTTGAGGTTGGAAGGGGCCTCTAGAGATCATCTAGTCCAACCCCTCCTGCTCCAGCAGGGACACCTAGAGCACGTGACACAGGGTGGCATCCAGGCAGGTTTGGAAGATCTCCAGAGAAGGAGACTCCCAACCTCTGTGGGCAGCCTGTTCCAGGGCTCTGTCACCCTCAAAGGAAAGAAGTGCTTCCTCAAATGGAGATGGAACTTCCTGTGTTTCAACTTGTACCCATTAGCCCTTGTCCTGCCATGACTGAGAAGAGTTTGGCCCCATCCTCCCTACATTCATCCCTCAGGTACTTGAACATGTTGATCAGATCTCCTCTCAATCTTCTCTTCTCCAGGCTGAACAGACCCAGCTCGCTTAGTCTTTCCTCATAAGACAAATGCTCCAGTCCCTCGGTCATCTTCGTGGCCTTTCACTGGACCCTCTCTAGAAGCTCCACGTCCCTGTTGTACTGGGGAACCAGTACTGCAGGTGCGGTCTCATCGGAGCTGAGCAGAGGGGCAGGATCCCCTCCCTCAACCTGCTGGCAACACTCCTCCTGATGCAGGCCAGGATCCCATTGGCCTTCTTGGCCATGAGGGCACATTGCTGCCTCATGGTTAACTTGTTGTCAACCAGGACTCCCAAATCCCTCTCTGCAGAGCTGCTTTCCAGCAGGTCAAGCCCTAATCTGTCCTGGTGCCAGCTGCAGGACCCTGCACTTGTCCTTGTTGAACCTCATGAGGTTCCTCTCTGCCCAACTCTTCATCCTGTCTAGGTCCCTCTGAATGGCAGCGCAGCCCTTGGGAGTGTCGGCCCCTTCTCCCAGTTTGGATTCGTCCACAAACTTGCTGAGGGTGCACTCTGGGCCCTCGTCCAGTCATTGATGAACAAGTTGAACAGCACCCGGCCCAGTACTGACCCCTGCGGGACACCACTAGCCACAGGCCTCCAACTAGACTTGGCCCCATTCATCGCCACCCTCAGAGCTCTCGCTGGGCAGCCAGTTTTCAGTCCACTGCCCACTCATCTAGCTCACATATGACTGAGCAATTTGCAGACAGAAAACATTCATATTGCACAGAAATAATCCAACTTCAAAATCTTTTCCAGACCCTTTAAATGATCCTTGTGGAGTTCTGCATTGACGAAGCAATCTTATGCTTATATTTGTGCTTTTCAGTTGAAATCTCTGTCGTGTGCTACTTTATCTGGTGGGATGGCCATAAGCAGTTAATCTGCCTGCAGTAATGTCTGTTGTTCCAGGATGACAAGTGCAGACAGATACTAAAATTGTTTCACTAGCAGTAAGAGCTTTTGGGGACAGGATGGAGTGGCAGGGTGTTGCAGAGTTGAAGTACTAAAACTACAAGTCCACCCTTTCTGCCTGGTCCATCACTCGTTCATGTCACACCTCTAATATGTCAGTGCTGCAGTTGGCTCAAAAAACTCTGGAGAAGCAAAGGCGAAGAGCCCTAAGCCCAGTATGTGCTCTTGTACCCTGGGCTCTCTAGAAGCTTGCCTTCTGCCTGTACATGCTTAAAATTTTCAATTACTCTTCACATGCTTAAAATTTCCTATTGCTCTTTTTTATTTAGTACATTGGAAATGAAAATGGCAAAATTGTCGAAGGGAAAAGAATAAAATATTCTGTTCTGACTGTCCTCCCACCTGGGGACACTTTCCTTCCCCAGATTACCAGTAGACACTGTCTGCGTCTAAGCAAGGAGCCGGGCAGGTAAACATGTGGAAAACATGTTTCCCTTACTCTTCAGGGATCTTAGGTGAACTTTTAACTTCTACATTTTCTGGAAAATATTAGTCCGTGTATGGCAAGATAGAAATGCCTCAGAAGGGTTTTCACCTGAAAGTAGGTTTCTTTGTCCATCTTGAGGGAAAAAAAATGTTTTTGAATGTTTTGGAGGTTTTTTTTTTCTAAGTTAATGGCCAGTTAATCAGTGAAGAAGCCCTTTTTCTGAATACAAGCATCATGGCTCCTCACCCAAGCTCGTCAGATCACCACGATCTTCCCGCAGAGGTGGAACTGGGTTTTAAGTTGACGCTTTCTTGCCTTCTAGCCCCTCACAGAATCACAGAATGGTTGAGGTTGGAAGGGACCTCTAGAGGTCATCTAGTCCAACCCCCCTGCACATGCAGGGACACCCAGAGCACGTGGCACAGGGTGGCGCCCAGGCGGGTTTGGAAGATCTCCAGAGAAGGAGACTCCACAACCTCTCTGGGCAGCCTGTTCCAGGGCTCTGTCATCCTCACAGGAAAGAAGTTCTTCCTCACATGGAGATGGAACTTCCTCTAGAAGAAGGGAAAATTGGCCATTTTTCTAGAACTGTTTTAGCAGCGAACCTTAGACTACCGTAGAAACAAAGGACTTGGATTAAGCAAAACTTCTGAGTTCTGCTCAAAGTTCCTTTCTCGGCCATGGCCTCTCACTCTTCCCTGCCTTGGTTTCTGTCTGTGGAAAAGCAGCTGCTTACCATGTTAGTCATAGCATCCACAGTGGCACAGCACAGTTTAAATGCCATGCTTGGATATGCCTGCAGCAGAAAGCTTGCTTAGTTTTGAAGTATGTAAGCAAATTTGGTATCTCCATGCAGGTGGAAGAGCAGGCACCAAAATAGACATTAGTCTAGAAGTTGTGCCTTTTAGAAGATTATTTGTCCTACTTACTGCTTCCTCTGTGCTTTTGTATCTGCCTGTTACACTCTGCATTCTTCATGGCAGAATGAGTCTTAATTTTTGCTTTCTGTATTGCCAAGCACAATGTTAGTCTTAAAGTAATAATAATAAATCAGCAATGACATTAAGAAGTCCCCGACTCATATTAACTGAGATAGATGGGCATCCTTTCCAAACGTGCAGTTTCCAAATAGCGTCAGGCAACGGGAGGATATTAAAAACGTCAGCTTTAATTCTAATATCCCATCAAGTTATAAGGATGGCTATTGGTGTGGTGCACAAAACATGCCTATCTATCAGAACACTACTGTCCTCTCCATAAACAGAGAGAGACAACAATATTGCCTCTGGGATTAATGGGGTGTAGGGGGGTTATATTACTGTAGGGCTTGTTACTTTTTTTAAGCATGTTTTACTGTTATAATTAACCGGGATAGTTAGACTGGCATAGCAAATTAGGTCCCATTGTGGTTATTTTAATTCAAAAATTAGAGTGACTTTTTCTAGTTTAGTTTAAATACTCCTCAAGAGTACTTCAGGATAAACTGAATGATGATAATGAAGGGATTGATGCAGGGAGCTCTTCTGCTATAACTTTCTCAGTTGAAGTGCAAATTCTAGCCTAAATACATATCACTTCTCTACGTAGACAATCTTTTAGATATAAAGAACAAGTTTAATTAAAATTCAAAATAGATATTTTTACACTTTAGCATTCTGCATTTAAATGCAAATGTGTTTCAGTAGTTTTATATTTTGCTGCCTTCAGTTTTGTTCCTTCAAAATACGACTTTATGGTTTTGACTTTTCAGTGTTGCCGCCTTTCATTTCTGTCCCAGAAATTTTGTTCTCTAATAACAGCAGGTGACTAGTTTGCAGCTCATTTTCCCAATTTCTTTAAGTTTCCCTCCACCTTTTTTCTTGCTAGCATCATATCACTTGTTGCAAAAGCAATGCAAAATCTGCAAATGCAAGAATTAATGAAAGCATTGAGCAGCTGCATCTTCACTAGGCTTGTTGGGTTTATTTTTTTGGAGCAGGATAAGTTGCCTTGTGACAGAGACTGGGCACTGTTAGGTTTTTTTTCCCAAAATAACAGGAACTTTACCACTCCACATGCTAATTACTCGGTGGCAGCGCGTTGCTTATTGGGGAGAGCAATTGGCGTGTTCAGATCCTGTGGTGTTGGGGTGCAGTGTGTTCAGATGTGCACCGCGATTATATCGTCTTGTTGCCAGATTGTGCCTAGTGGCATATGCTCCAAACCCACCCGACCACGTCATGCACACATGGGCTATGCAGGTCTGTATGCTGAATGACAGGATGCAAAGCTGATGTATATGCATATCTGTTTATCATTGCAAACTGTATTTATTTTAAAATGTTACATGGCATTTTAATTCGTATGTTTTTAATGACTTCTTAAAAATGCGAAGTATTTTGCTGTTTCTCAAGCACCAAGTAAGTTCTGTTTGTGTCATTGGCAGCTCCACCAGCAAATAATTGTGAAGCAAACATTGCACTTAATTAATGACCCCAATTAATTAAACATTAATTGATATTGGCTGAATACTTTGCCTTTTGTCAGCTTGTTTCTCCCCACCTGTAGAACCATGACTGTGCCGCAAGGATCATCGTTTTCCTATCAGTAACATGGTCATTACTCAGCAATGTAACCATGTTGGAAGTCCCTTTGTGGGCACAAGCTGAATTACATAAACCAGAGGCAGATTTTTAGGTAAAATAAAGTGCCATAGCTCTCCTGACCTCAGTGGTGCTGTTGCCAACTGGCAGCCATGGACGTGCAGTGCACATGGCAGGGAGGTGAGGCCTCTCATGTTCAGTTCTCCCTTTCATGCGCCCTTGCAATGCAGAATTAAACGGGCATGCAAAGAGAAACGAGGCTGGACACGTCTGGGAAAGGCCTGAGGCCACGTCTGGGCCGATATGGGGATAGCTATAACCGTCTTCGTACGATCGCAATGCAGAGGCTCAGCACAGGTCACAAATACAAATGCAGTGGAAGGACGTTACCTGTAAAGCAGGAAGGGGGCAGAAAGAAATTCAGTCTCTATCAACAGCTCTACCAACTCTATCAACAGCTCTACCAACTCTATCAACAGCTCTATCAACTCTATCAACAGCCTCTATCAACAGCTGCATGATGTAGCCTTAGAAGAATAGACTAATAGAGATTATTCGTGATGCATTGCATGAAGGCTCTTCTCCAAACTTCACAAACTTTGTCAAAAGTTCTGCTCTCTCTGTGACTAATGGGAAGCATGACATGCAATGATCCAATTGTGTAGCTAGGGTAGGCTGTTTTCTCAGATTATCAGACGTGCCCTTTACCAGGCTTTGATTTATGTGGACCTAATGAGAGAAGAGCAAGAGCAGCTCTTTGAGCTTTGAAAGAAAATCATGGTATGGGACAATTTACAGCTTGTGCTTTGTCGCTGAAGAGGAGAAAAAGGGTTTTGTAAAACTGCTGGAATAAATACTCTCAAACTCATGAAGCAAAATGAAAATGCACTAAATCAGGATGCCTTTTAAATGGCTATTGCGAGGAAGATACGAGCTGTTGTTTTAGTCGATTCGGAGTAATTATCAAAATCATATTTTGGGGTTGAGGTGCGCACATACGGCTTGACTGTCGCAGCCTGTTATCTCCAGCGCCACAGCGCAGTGCCTGTCCCAGCGCAGCAGGCGCAGCCGTGACGGGGCTGGCAGCTCTCCACGCAACTGGGCAGCGCGGCACGGCACGGCGCGGCACGGCACGGCGCGGCACGGCGCAGCACGGCGTGGCACGGCGCGGGAGAGCCCTGCGGAAGACAGCGAGCACAGCGCAGGAGAGCGCTCTGCAACAGGGGCACCGGGAAAACTCCAAGCCACTCGCCTCGTGGACACTGTTTTCTATTTGTAAAAGTGCTTTTTAAGGTGCTGCAGGCATCTCGAAGAAACATCTTGGTGGGTTGTAGGTTTGGGGATTGGCATGGTAATTTTGTAAGTGAAAACGTATCTTCCTAGCCTGTCAGGCTTTTTCAGCATTCACATGAACTTGAAAGAACATCTTTTGTATAACAATTCTGATGTATTTTACAAATATTTAAAATTAGCTGTGTCTTCACTAGGGTACGCATTGCAGTCTATGCCTTCAGACTCTGCTAGATTTGATACTTGCTCAGCAAGAGTCACCATTTGCACAAGAGTCTATTGGCTTTCACCAAATTTAGAGAATATTTGTTTGAAATAGAAACCAGCAATAGCATAATTTGTTATTACAACTATTTGCTGCCACCATGCTAGTAAGAAAGACCTTAAAAAAACTATTTGTTTTGTTGGGTATCATTTCACATTTTAGGGCAGATTTTTGTCTCTTATTCTACTAGACATTGGTTACATTATTTGCTTTAATCATTTTATTTTTGTATAAAGAATATTAGTTTAGATTATTTTCAAAAGAGTTGCAATTCAGAACCAGGAGTATCTTTTATCATTTGAATCCTGTTAGCGCTGGCACTTTTTCATATGGTTTTGTCTCCTATGACTCCATCCATTTCCTGATCCACACTATTTTTTTACACTATTTTTTTTCCTGTCTTGCTGGATGCCTTACCTGAAGCCTGATCCAGCACCTCACTCCGAGAGGAATCTCCTGATTTCTGATCTAAGTGTATTCCTGGCTGATCTACACCCATCTGTTGTGCCAAAAGCGTTCTTTAGTGTTACTAGTTAGTTTTGCTGCTAGGTTTTTAAGCCTCATTGTGCATCTGGGGAACAATCCTGTCTCCTCTCAGTATTCATTTTATTAATAGTTTCTTCCTGAAAGAAAAAACTTTATGTTCTGCAACACCTGCATCTCTCCTGGTTTGAATTAATCTTCCTTGTGCAGGTGTGACTAAATCGTGCAGGTGTGACTAAATCGTGCACACTGGGGATCTCAGCACAGTGGCATACATATTTCTTCTCTTCTCTTGGAAGGACCTCTCTTTGCTTCACAGATTACTTTTCTTTTTTTCCACATTTGCATTATACCGATTTCACAGCTCACACTCCAGCTTTTCTTCCATTTCCAGCTGTGGAGACCCAGAGAATAGCATTAGTCAGCTGTAGGTGCACGTTGGTGCATTACATCCTTCTACTATTAGATAAAAATTGCAGATTATTTTGTTACTGTCTAGCTCTCTGTTGCTGATCCATTAGACCATAGAAAATGCATTCTTGAGCATTATTTTTTTCCTTTTTTAATTCAGTCTTTAGTACAAATTAAATGTCATTGTAGTGATCAAATGTTCGTGTAAAAAGAGTGTTTTGTTGCCTCCCTCCAGCTGTGAACATTAAACACAACCTGGTGATGCATTGAGACCAAAGTCGAATAGTGGGAGCAAGGCCCTGGGCTGGCTCCAGCAGCCGCTGATGGGACTATGGGCTAATGGTTGCTTTTCCTGAGTCCAGGCACTCATGTTGGCCTCCATAGCTTTGTGGCAATAAACAGACCTGGGAGATTCATTCTTTTCCTGCCTTAGTGTATACACTTCCAGAGAGACATTTGACAGACCACTAACTGATCCATGCTTTAGTTTTTCCATTTGTAATATTATTTATACCCGAGGATAATGATAATACGTTATGTCCTATATAAGCCATTTTTTTGACTGCTGTCTCTTCAGCTCTGTCCATCTCTATGGGGTGGGTTTGTCACTGCTCTAGTGTCTGAGCAGCTTTGCACGTTGTATAGCACAAGTAACACCCGTCAGGTGTGATGTGGCCACCTTTTCTTGTCAGAAGGGAGGTATGAAACACCTGCATGGTGTTTCACTGCCTTGGTGGCGGTGAATAAGGAGCAGTTGGCTAGTTTTAAATGTACACCCCGATGGTGCCTCTGTTGGAAGAGGTGGAAGAGAAGATGGTCGGGTTTGTCGTGGCCCAACGTCTCCATACGAGATCCTTCCACGGTTGCCTTGGCCACTGTGGAAAGCCTTTCCCCTTGAGTGCAGCTGCCTTCACATGGGGGATAACAGCCCACTGTGCCCAAGCAGAAAATGGTTTAACGTGGGTTTTGTCCTGGAAATATGAACAGTCTGACAGCTGTCCTGGGCCGAGGTTTTCAGGTATCTTGAAGAGAGGAGTTGGTTTTACAACTCCAAGAGACAGCAGCATAGAGAGCAGACACTACCTCAGTGCCAGGTGTATTTTATTGAAACTAGTCTGAAAGGAATTTTCTTGTCAACAAACCGTGTTAAAACCGTTATCCATTGAAGGTGCCTTGTGCAATCTTAGCCCTATCATCAGCAGTATTTTTAAAATGCAGACTACATCAGCCAGCTAGAAGTTGCTTGGTCTGCCACCAGGGTGACAGATTCTGCTTTCCTCTGCTTACTGCCACAAACTCCAGCTGTTTTGAGCAGCTAACATTCAGTTTCAAGTAACAACTCATGTCAAGCTAGTGTTGTTCAAACATCAAGAGGCTTAATGAGAGTGGTAGGGCTTCACATGGCAAAGGGTGGATAGAAAGAGCAGGAATTCCTGTAGAAATTTTGAATGACTGAGTTTTGTAGATTAACACATTTCATGGATTTTACCCTAATGCACACAGAACAAATGCACAGGAACATCATATGTGTGCAACAAGACGCAGAGAATAACTCGGGCTTTTAGAATGTATTGATTTCATTTGATCCTGTAATTAAAGATTATGTGGTAAAGCATTACGTCACATAACAACATGTGCAAATTTACTTCTGGTATTTTCTGCCTTACCGTGTTTTGTCAGATAACCAAAGTGTGTTTTTTTGATGGCATGTATGAAAAGTCTTTTGATTATTTAGAAGAAAATATTAAGGAGTTCTGAGCTTGACACATGTTTATACACAGCCTTTTGTATAGCTTCAGGGACTGGGCTTGCTGCTTTGAATAATGATTTGTTGTTCAACTGATTTCTTGAAGGATGCAAGATTAAAGGTCATGTATGAGCAGTCTCCCTACTGAGATTGCTGATGATAATTCCAATTTGGCCTTCACTCCTTCTAATGAAATGATGTTGCACACATTGCAAAACTCTAGTAATTTCATTTTACTGTAATTCATAAAGAAAATAATAAGCATGCAACAGTGCACTAGGGTGTTTTATTAGAAAACTGAGGGCCATCTTCACTATTTTTTTCCAGACAGCTTTTCTCCTTCTCTCCGTGTTTCTGTTTTTCAGAATCGCATTTCTTTGGTACCATCTCACTTCTGCAAAAGACAATTTTGTTAAACGCATTCCCAAACGCACTGATGAAGTTATAACTGTTTGGCAAAGGCTTGGAGACAAAGATACTGCTCTGAAAAATGAGCGTTGTCAACAGAAAACTGATTTGTAATCATATAACATGGCCAAGGTGGTCAAAGTTTTCCTATTTGTTGGTCGCCCATCTCCAGGTGTATCTACTCTCCTGGGGGAGTTGTTATATGTCAGAAGCATCTACAGGCTCTGCCAACCCTTGTCCCCTGTCAAAGTGTATTGCAGCAGAGACCTCTCCTATCTCTCAGCTCTGTGGTTTTTACCCACTGTAATGGACATCCTTGGGCTAAGACGCACTTTAAAATAACCTTATCTGGGTCTTTGGAATCTTTTACTCTTCCTCCGACTATGAGAAAAAAAAAAATAAAAAGCAAACAAACAATAAAAAAACCCATGACAAGATCCTATGAGCAGGTTTCCGGGGTCTTAGCCAGAGACCTTGTTTCCTTTAAAAACCTCAGCCCTTGCTCTAGAACATGGCCCAGCTGCTGAACCGCTGTTTTCTCCCCACCATGCTGTAGCCATCACATGCTCCTAGACAAAAAGAGGCACTAGCAACTTCTTTAGCAAGCTTTGTTTTCTATTAAATAAATTGTGGAGCTGCTCCACGTAAAAACTGGTGCCATGGGAAGAGGAGAGCTCTGAGATGTTCAGTTTGGGAGTCTCGCAACCCCTGTAAATGCTGAGCTACCACTGGACTCTATGGAAATGACGCCGTCCTAGGTGTGCTCAACTGGAGAACCTCAGGAGCTTGGAAAAAGTCAGGGCACCTCCCAGTCACACGGGGGCTGACTCGCTTGGGTCTGCGCATCTCTTCCTATGGATCTAAACGCAGCTCTGGCTGTGTCTCAGATCTGCAGTTAGAAAATGAGAAAAAAAGTACAGGCCAGCCTTAAAAAAGATGTTGGAAGGAGGCACATGTTACAAATTGTGCTATTTTGGGTAAGCAGTCAAGGATTTCTTGGATAAAATGTTAATTTTCTGTAGACAGTTTGTAAAAGGCAATGTGTTTTGTTTTATCCCCTACTAATAATTGCATGGCATTTTGGCACGTATGTGAAAAGCTGTTGTTCCCGCTATCTGCTAGGAGATCACATTATTTCCTTCTCTTAACTTGTAATGCATTTACCCTGCCTGTGATTTATGTAGCGAGGAACAAGAACTGAAGCACTTACACAGGGGAGGCGGTGGCTTCCTTGTATGCCGGAGCTGGGAAACCTGAATCTTCACGTCTTTAACCTGTAGGATAGTCTTTCCAAAGAGGATGCCTTAAACCTGTTTGTATTTATTAGTTTTGCTATTATTTCTACACTGTTTAACAGCAGCTGACTCTTCCCATATTTTGCAAGCTCCTGGGGTGTTTGTTATAGTTACAGAGGCTCGTTCTTGGAGAGGAGCAGAGTAGCTGAGTTTCTACAGCAAACGGAGGCTGCAGATCTATTTTAGCCAATGAGCCATTAGTTTATGCTAGTCTAGGAAATTCTGCTTTCTATTAAACTACAGCAGCTAATTTATGTTCTCACAGAGCCGACATTAATATAGTATCCAGTCCCTTGAAAATGTACACTGCTTGCTTCATTCCAATCCATCTGCTTTATTTTTTATTTTATTTTTAAGGAAAAAAAAAAAGTGGTTAAACAAGTTATGCGCGTTGATTTGATGATAGGGCTGGGAGTTCCTGCCTCAGATAAAGAAGCAAGGATTAACATTAAAGATGGAATTTTACCTCTTTCAGCTCCAAATGTAAGACATGCTCTGTGCAGCTTGCAATCTCCCTATAACCTCAGAAAATGGAACTAGCTTCAAGGGGCAATTACTTGGGCCATTTTTTTTTGCTGGAAATGATTGTTCAATACTGTGCTAACTTTAAAAAATATGTTTTAAAATTGCCCCAAAGGAAACTAAGAAGTAGAAAGCAGGAGGCAAAGGGGATGAAGGGAAAGAAGAAATAGAAGTGTGCTAAGACTTAAACTCTTTATGGTCTGCACATAATGTGGCAAAAAAAAACAACTTAAAACAAACAAAAAAAACCCAAAAAACCTTCTCTTTAGCAGAAAGCATCCTTCAGGCTGAATCTCCTGTGCACCACTTGCAAAGGAAGTTTAATGTAGCAGGGGAAAACAGCCTTACTAAAAAAGTTGTGAGCAGGCTCTAATTTCCAACGTCACCCTTCAGCTCTGAGGCACCCGAAGTGCGTGCAAACAGCCATGTGCAAAATGGCACCGTGGGACACCCTCCTGCCCCCTTCAATGCGCGAGGGCTTTCGGATCGTGAATCAGTGGTTTGTGTTGCTCCAACCTGCAGGAGCTTCTCCGGTCCATCCGAGGAGGGCCCGTGTGGTATCCTCGGGCCAGTAAGCTGGGGGTGGAAACTCTGCTCCTGGCAGGGGCAGGAGATTGGGAAATTAGTAAACGCAGACCCTATTGTGTCTTTTTTAAACTAGAAGTTTCAATTAGAGGAAATATATGCACAGGAAAATCTAACAGCTCCCCATGCTCTGCTTAAAACCTGAAACAAATATAAACACTTGCAAAGCACTTTTCACAAGCACTTTATAAATCAGAACGTGAAAAAGGAAGTGACATTAAAAGCTTAATTTTTAAAACGCATAATTGCATACTAAAAGTAAGGAAATTCCAATTAGAGGGAAAAATACTCGGAGCCAGAGGAGCAGCATAACTGCTGTAGGATATCTAAGCCACCAGCTGACAGAGAGCTTCTAATTTAGGGCCAAATTACGCTCCCATTTATGCTGGCATGTATCCCTAGGAACTCTGCTCACTTCATCAGGGTACTCGAGACTTACCCCAGTGTAGCTGAAATTATAAATGAGCCCTCAGGAAGCTTTTTGCTACTGAGAATTCTTTCAGAGACTTATCATTATTTAAGTTCTCTCCTGAATAATGAGCAGGCAGAGGTACTAGGGGGAAAAAGACTGGCAGGCCTGAACCTACTGCTAGGAAGGAATAAAATATTCCATAACTTTAACAATTCCAACTTCATTAGAGGTACTGCTATTTGAATAAGTCTTTACTATTTACCTCTGACATTTAAATCCTCTAAACACTGGAGATACAGAGATTCCAGATTATTAACAGGATGAATGGATCCAATTACAATGTATAGCCCTATCTTATTCCTGAGGAGGCTTTTTGCAATTACCTTTCAAAAACTGCTTGCTGGAAGTCTCAGTAGCATGTGACTTATTTCCAAGGCAAAGTAAAACAGATCTATATGGCTGAACATTTGTGTGGCATCAAAGCTATGTTACATATGACCGTGACCTTCAAACACTAGTTTTTACGGGCATGTCCCTTGTGGTTAGTATGATGAATGATATCGCACTGGCTAATTAAATCAATACATCTCCTTAATGTCTTGCAGTTTCTGAAATTCCTCTCACTTTTTAGACCATGGATCATCTTTTGTATCCTCTTTTCTCATATCGACGTGCATTTTCCCCCCTCTTCTTTTTCAGCTGAGCTACAATACATCTAGAACTCTCCTTCAGAAAGTTATTTTTGGGAAGTATATTTAGTAGCTCTAATAAGAGACCAGTTGAAAGATAACCAGGAGCTCCTTCTGCTGCCCCATTACATTTATTTTCACCATTTCATTTATTTTTCATAGTGAGGCCATTCTGCATCTTTTTCAGACTTAAATTATAAACTAAACCATGGAAATAACCTTTTTATTGAATGTGTTGTGAATTTTATTAATGCAGGGAGCCAATGGGGGCTTTTCAGCAGGTTATATGAAAAAACATAAGAATCCCACAATGGTTTTCACTTTCTCCTAGAACCAGCAAGGATCTGAATTAGGAATATGGCAAACAATATTGGGAATATTAGGAATATGAGCTGGTTGTGCAGGTGTGTCTCTGTGCTTCAATCTAACAGGAAGTTTTGTTTGTTTCCTTGATTTTTGTTATATATTGAAGACATAATAAAAGAAGTTTAAATGCTTTCTGTGGAAAAAAAACTTCATTTTTTTTCCACAGAAAATGGCCTGAATATTTCTTGGAAAATATTAATTCTCTTGGATATTTTTCACTTTTTTTTTCAGTAAGTCACACTTACTACTGTCTCTTGAGCAACCAAAAATGTCTGGAGTTTTTTTTTTTCTCCATTGGGTTTTGTATTTTTCCCTCTGTCTTCTGTTAAATCTTATTTACTCATGAGTTTTGTAACAGGCAAAACAGGAGAAAAGCGAGGAGAGCGCAGGGGACCAATTTTTCAACCCTTAATTGTTTTCCTGGAAAGCAAATTGTGGAAGAAACCAGCTCCTGCAGCAGCCAACCAAGCAAGATGAGAGCAAAAATACCTACTGTTGATGTTTCAGGCAGCCCACGCTTGGGCAACTTGTTATGATCCAATAGGACCTATTAACAGGGCAATAGCAAAGTTGCTCTGAATGTGTGTTTTATCATGCTGTACCAGTCCCTTACCACACAGTAGGGGTGTCCCCATCCAAGGGACCATGCTGAGACCCAGTAAGAGCCCCTGGCTTCTCCCCGCGGTGGTGGCGTTTCCCCTTTTTAGTTTGTGATAGGGATGTGGCGAGATCCAGGAGCAAGAACTGAGATAACCACCTTCTTTCCACTTCTTTCTAAAAGGGACAGACGAGGAATCAGCAGCCCGAGTTGCAGAGACAACAGGGCAGAGCGCTGCTGGGGACAGTGTGTGGCTGGTTGCACCCAAAGCATCTTCCCACCAGCTTCTCTAGGAAAACTTTTGCAGGCAACCAAAATCTGTTCTCGTGAGAAGAGCCCAGGATTTTTCCAGCTTCCTTTGCCCTATAAATATATATAGCAAGTATGTTAGCAAAGGCCTGGAGTGTAAAACCAGAGCACGTTGCTTTGCCTACCAGGAGCCTGTCACGTTGCAGCCTGTCCCGCAGGAACGTGGGTCGCGTTCGGGAGCCCGGCTCATTATCCAGCCGTGATGCCGGGCGGCGTTCCCTGACCCGCTCTGCCGCTAATGGAACTGCCAGCTCTGCTGTCAGTCACTTGTCACCCATCCAGGAGCACATTAAAAGCCTTTAAGGAAATGGATCGTCCCAAGAGCGGAGTCTTAAAATAAGATTGACCCTATTTAAACAGACATGCAAAAGAGCTTGGACTTTTCCCTCCCGTTGTTGTTTGTGTGGGTTTTTGTCAATGTGAACTGAAAAAGAGGACATTTTTCAGGAAAATATTGATTATGGGTGATAAGGGTTCTGTTGTCAGGGCTTTGCCATAGTTTCAAGGAGTGCTTGGAAGAAAGGTTTTCAGCTCTGTCTCCTTCGGGGGCCCTCAGCCTGGCGTTGACATCTCGTGGAGGGAACATAACGAGCGATGCTCACCTGTTGAGGTGGGTGTTTTTGCCAAGGGGGTTTATGAAGGCTCTGACTGACGGCAGGCGTAAACTTCAGCACACAGGGGCACCTTCATGATGAAAGGAACTGAGTCACCAAAGAAGAGGTTCAGCAGGTGACACGGCACCGAGTCAAGAAGCCGCTTGTTGAGCAGGGAAATGCTGCTCTAGCAAAGTGACATGTGCATCTCCAGGTAAGTGAGACTCTTAATTTAACTGGAGAAGTGTCAAGATCACCTTCCGAGCAGGTTAGAAGCAAGGAGGTTTCAGGCAGAAAGTAAGTCAGCTTTAGGAGGAAGAATTAACTCTGCTCAGAGTCTCTGAAAAGAAAATTGGTTATAGAAGTTGTTGTGCTCTGTGGAGAAAGGTCTTCTCTAACAAGAGCGGTGGGAAACATGGGAGACACCAGGGAACAGAGGCCCTGACATGTCATGAGAGCATCTGCAGCAAATGAGTGGAATACAGAATGGAAAGGACCTTTGCACCCCCTCTTGTAAACAAACCGAGTGCCATCTTCTTCTCTAGCATGAAAATATTTTTGTTACTGTGTTGTCTGTTTTGGATACTGTAAATAAATCCCACGATTTGCATTTACCTTAGCCCAGCTGGAGTTAGAGTAACTGGTTAAAAACAGGACTCCCTTGCTGCTGCAGCCCGGGAGGAGGCATCCCAGGGTGAGGAGACAAACTGTCTCCTCCCTTGGCAGGACAGCGCTAGCTGAAATCTTCAGCAGGATAGTGGGGAACATCCCTGCATCCCAGTGGTCCTGAGGGCATCTGTACACTTGAGTTAAGTGTGCCTGGGTTTTTATTCCTCTCTGGAAGAGCAAACATCAATGCGAAGCCTGAAGGTGTCTCTCTCCATTTCTTCCTCGGTTCATGAACAGCTCTGGGTTTGCTGGTGATACAGGTAGTCTAGCAGTGATCATGCCAGAACATTTCTTAGTGTCATAATCCTGCTTTTATGTCAGACACCAGCAAAGGAAATTATTGCTGCCATTGCCTAGGCAAGCTGGCAAAGGCACTGGCATAATAACACACATCCGTGAGCATTTATCCAGTTCTTTTCACATTCCTTTTTTTGTTTTCTGAAGCAAAAGGAAACATTCCCTGGCAACTATTTTAAAGTTAATGGCTTGCCAAAAGCTGCCGTGACGAATGGAAGTGGGATGCTGCAGCATTCAGGACTGGCAGAGAGGCTTAGCAGGATTATGGAGCCATAGGCTGCACGGCGGGACCCTGGTCTCCCCTCAGCAGGGAAATAACCCCAGTGCTGCCTGAAAGAGCGAGTGGGAAACATGCAGGAGACACATTCCTGAATATTAACTACTCTGTACTAGTTTCTCCTGGAAGGAGAGGAAGGAGGTAGGAGCTGAAGAGCAGGACCCCCTTCTTTCTGCGCAGGGGTGCATCAGACTGGCTCCGCTGCTCCATGCAGGATCCTGCCTGTTAATCCCCTCCACAACTCATGGGACAACAAAATATTTCCCTGAGCTGGAGGACAAATGTTTAGTCCCGTAGTTAGGATGCCCATCTGGGAAAGGTGAGCCACAGGCTCCCTTCTCTTGTCACGTATTTCACCCCTTTGGAAATCATAACTAACTTGTGTACCCATCCTAGCCACTGAGACAGGGCTGTCTAAGAGAAGTGGAGAACTGACTGGGTTTCTCAAGCAGGTCTTCAGACGGAGGATCGATTTGCTCTTGTTGCGCTTGATTCACAGTGAATAATCCTCAATTAATAAGTTAACCAGGAAAGCTGAGTATTCCCTTCCAAATCCAATAATGCATATAGCTTTCAGGAACTTCTGCAATTTGCCTGCCTTTGCCATAGCTCCCTGTGTAACTTATGAGCACAGGTACCTGGATATACCCAGTGAATTTGTCTTCCAGGGGCTTCTGCTTGCAGCAAATGCTACTAAAGTGGATCAGCCCTGGGAGGAGAAGCACAGAAACATAGTAAGGTGTCAAATGTCTAGCCCAGAAGATTTTACTACCAACCTCCACTAAATAAAATGTCAAAGCTGTCAGGGCGGCCACCAGGCAGACAAGTTAAAAGGTAACAAAGCAATCAGGGTAGCTGACTTTCAGGTATGTCTCTCAGTTCCTATCAAAAGTGGTTGTCATCATTCCTGAGCTTCCTTATAGCAAAAATAAAGGGGGTATATAAATGCTGGAATTTTTCTCCTGAGATTTTTTTTCAGTGTTACTGAAAAACTCGAAGTTTTCTGAACAGTGTCACTGAAAACTCGCTGTTCTCCAGATCTGTTAGTAGGAACATTTGGGAACTGTAATCTGCCCATCCCCACATGCACCTTGTAGGGACTTAATGAGTTCCTGCGTGTCGACTGTCTGAGGTCCATGGGCTTGGCTTATTACCTAGCGAGGACTAAGTAATTTCAGTGTCCAGGAGAGGCACCCATAGTAGGAGGTTTGAGCTTGACGGCCTTGAAATCTTTACAGGAAATCTTTACAGGAAAAACTGCTCCTCACTTTCATTGGACTGAAAAAATTCTATTTTCAAGTTTTATGCAAACACAATTATAACATACTTGAGAATGTCTTTTTGGTATCCAGTCATAGAGCCTAAAAAACATTGATTTACCCAAGGACAACAAATGTCACTAAGTTAATTTCCTCTGAAGATAGTGACTGAACCCCTGAGAGTTTGGCCCTTTGGATTCCAGCCTCCATGCTTCTTACACTTACTGGATTTACCCCTGCCAAGCATGTCCAACAGGACAAGGTAGCACTTGGCTCTTCCACTTTTCTTCTTGACCCCATCTGCCTATTCTTCCTCATGGCACAGTCTTGTTTTCGTATGAAATCGGCGCTTTTGCCATTTCTTCATTGTTTGTTCTGTGGCCTTTGAGGTCCTGCAGTCAAAACAAAAACACTTCATTAGCATTGGTATCTGGGGAAATTGCCAGATCTAAAAGTATCAGTTATTGAAGTTATTAGCAGTTATGTAAACTCTCCTTCTTCAGGATGTTAAGCTTGGGGATAGACAAACAAGTTGCTTTGTAACAGCCCAAATTAGGATTTGGGGGACTTCCTTTTGAAGTAGCTAGTTCTTGCCATTGCTGGAAACAAGAGAGATGACAGTTCCCATGCAGCATAGGAAGGTTTGGATACATTCCTTATTAGAAAGAGCTCACATTCCAAAATAAACACAGGCCACGGAAACTCCAGGAGTCTGCATATTTCTGTGCTTGCATCCCTACAGAATCATATAGATAAAACCATGCATGAGATACACAGCAGGTTTCATTCATGCTAGATGGTAAGATATTGGTTGATATTGCACACATATTTAGGTTTAGCATGTCTTGGAAATACAGACAGTCTGGAGCATAACACAGTCAAGTTCTGTTTATTTTTGGTAAGGTGACTCCAAATCATATTAGGAGCCGGAGAAACATCATCAGTTCCTGAGCCAGTCACAACAGCATCAGCTTTATCAGCACTCATTTACCATTTAAAAGAACAAAGGTTAATAAACAAAAGATACAATGTGTATTCCTATATGGGTCTCAGGAGTACTAAGTCGTTTTTAATGAGAAACAAAGTAATTATTGGTTCTGCCACCTTTAGTCTCTCAAATGCACTTGAAACTGTTTAATATGTACCTGGTGTTGTTCGATGGAATATAAAGACTTAGGAACTGTTGTCAAACATTGCAATATTGCTGTGTTAGTGTAAAGACAATGAAGTCTGGATATGAAATTATATATTTAAAGGTGATTGGAACCTTTTTTCTTCATTCATCAGAACTGCCCAAGATGCTAGCATAAAAGAAGCACTTCAGTTTTCCTGGTATGCTGCTGCCCTAATAATGATAAATTACTCTGTTCCTCAAAGTAGAGACGTTTTTAGCTTTTAAAATTGAAAACATAGTGAAAGATTTGGACAGCAACACTGTGACAAATTTAGGAAAAGCCTGTTTCTAAATTTACATCACCTCTGTTACATCCAGAAGCCTCAGAAAGAGGAATATGAGATTAGCTAGGATAAAAAAAAATATTGTGAAATATGGTAGCATTCATGAAAAAAGAACTTGGAATGGCTGCCTGATTTAAGGAAAATCTCCATAGTCAAACTTCTGAATGGCCGTGTGCTTCCTTTCCCTCTGCTTTGCTGCACGTGCCAGATCAAATGCTCGGGAAGCGGACCACGTTGCTGTTGGTGCCTCTTCGGGAGGTCATGGGACGTGGCTGAGGCTCCTGCGGCTGGAGCTGCGTTTGGGGAAGCAGTTGAGCTGCAACGTGCCGGCAGGACGGAAAATGGCTTCCAACGGGTCCGGTCTTCAGGGCAAAGCCCCCAAGCCCAGAGATGCTCCTTGGGGCCAAGGAGCGCCAAGAAGAATGGTTCTTTCTCTGCCCCTCAATAACTCTGCTTTACTGTGGGGAAATTACTAACAGGGCTTTCGCGGTCCCACTGGGGCCCTGGGCACAAAGCTGGGCCAAGTGGGTGGTGCGGGGGCTCCTGGATGATGCACAGCTGGTGGTGTTGTCCCCACCGTGTAGCTGCTAAATCACTTCCATGCTCTGTCTTGATACGGAGCAGCGATGGCTTTGCATCTTCACATCTGCTAGTCGATAACCGTCCTCTTGAGTGAAAGCCCTTATTGACCAGAATGAAATATAATTGTGTCTTCCTTCAGCTTTTGTTTTGTAAAAAACGTTTCTCTGGTTGACCTGACTTTCTACAGCAATGATGGTATTTGCTGTAGATTTCCTTGGCAACATAACAGAATGGAAATAAGAGTTTGTACTAATCTTTTCTGCTTTAGCTGTGATATGCAGTAGCCATTTCCACATCTGCAGCAGCTTTCCAGTGTTGCTGTTAGCCTGGAGGTGAAAGAGCCCCTAAGCACTGCTTGTGCAAATGAGGTTTTCCTCGCTATGTCTGCTCAGTACTTCACCTTTCCCGTTTCCTAAACTGGGACAAACAGCAGCTCCTTTCTCCTGCTGGTGCTGAAGCACCTACTGCGGGTTGGCACCTACTTCCAGTCCAGCCCCCGAAGACACTTTTCACTTCAAGTGCCAGCACCGGTAAATCTACTTAAAGACACGGAGAACCTGCAGACTCTGAGAAATCGACCCAATTTTCGTTCTTTTTTGAACATCTAGAGAGCTGGCACCTTTCTCCTCCTCTCCTGGTGCCCTGCCTAAGAATCCACTTCCTGATGCTCTGAGAAAGGCACTAGCAGTTTCTCCATACTGAAGAATCAGCAAATTTATTTAAAATTGTGCAGTATAATTCTACTGTATTCCCTATCAGCTAACTACTGCTGTCAGAGGCTCCGAGCCCTATTGCATATAGCACTTCTGCGAGCAATTTGGTGCCATAGGTTTATTACCTTACTAGGAAGAAGAACATTTTACAGACCACTCCATGCAGAATTAGATGTTATATTTAATTAAGCCAGGTTCATGTAATTCTAGTGCAGTGCAAGGAATTAGATGTTGAGAAATGGAGAATATAAAAATAAAGCAGAAAACTACTAATTTCTTCAAACCTGATGATTTCAGTTTTGTCTGAAAGACTTCTGTTGAGGGCAGTAAGTTAATAATTAATTTAATGGTGCAGCATAAGGTCAAAATGTTTTTTAAAAAACTGCAGTATGGTCAGTCAGTGCAGAAATCTGAATATTTAGTTTAAAATACCAGCATATGCTTGTTCCACACGGGAGCACACTGTAAGCAGCCCCCGTTACTGCTAATTGATTTAAACCTCAGAACTCAGTGGGAAATCACAGATGTTAACTGCTCAGCGATGCACTAAAACTTCCTAAGTAAGTTCCTCACAAAAGGTTCAGAGTAATTGCAAGGTATCTTTTCAGGCCCAGGGACTATATAAAGCTGTTCCGCTGAGAGCTGTTTCATCGAAAGCACTGATGATAGCCTTGTGAGTCTGTTAAGGAAAATAACTTTATATTTGTTTCGGGACCTTCACCCCGGAGAAGGCTGAAGAAAATGTATAATGTTTGTGTCATGCTAAAAAAAACGAAAATCGCCCTCTTTTTTGGTCTTCTTTGAAGCATTTCTGAAACCCTTAACGAGAAAGCTGGACACCTGGTGCCATTTCCTTGAAAATCTGAAGAAATGTGAGCAAGAATGCTGAAAAAAAACACCCCAAAAACAGCAGAGAGTATTTCTCCTAACCAATGTGCAACTCTGCATCAAGTACATGACAGAGAATATAAGGAAAATATTCCAGATATCTTTGATTAAAAAGCCTAAAGACCCTTCGTGGACTCTCCGTGACTCTGAAGCTTAAACAATGGACATACATAAACAGGATGCAATAACCACTTAAATGTAAATGAGGACAAGCTTCAGCAATCAGATTGCTTCCAGAATTAAAACTGCCTCTCCCTAGCCATAGAAACTACCTACAAAAGCTGTCTGCTGACAAATCCTCATCTTCATTTCCCTTTCGGTGACAGTTATGATGATGTTCTTTCTAGTAGCAGTCATTTTTCTAGAAGTTAAAGGAATCTTTAAAAAAAAAACCCAGCTAGTAATATAAATTCTTAAATATCATTAGATATTCAGTAATATCCGAGGCTGACTGTGACTCTCCTAGCAAGATTAAGTGTGGCAAGTAACTTGCTGGCGGATTTTCTTTTGAGCCCAGTTCCCAGCAGGTGGGTTGTGAGCTCGGTTTTTGTGCTTTAAGGCTTGAGGGCATCTCCAGGCAGCAGATATTTTTCTGCTGGTAATCTGAGATTTCAGAGGTTGGAGGCTCTGGAGCAGTGCTGGGCATATAGACTAATAGCAGTAGTTTGCTCAAAAGCATCAGCCAGATAAGACCTTGAACCAGAAATCAGGAGAATTGGGGTCCGCTCAGTGAGTTCCATCTCCCCATGCCTCCGCCTGCTGTTTGTAAAATGAAAGTATTATTTCTGGGCTGCAAAGCTTCCTGATGTCTGGCTGGGAGGTGTGCTCTCTCACGGATGTGGTGCTCACAGTGCAGCTCAGGTGGCCCACGCAGGGTTCCCAGTCCTGTTGCACAGAGGACAACAGAGATTGAACCTCCTTTCCTAGCGAGGGCTCCTTGAAGCCCTGTGAACATTACCATCAAGGCAGAGGGATGGAAAATGCTCCCCTTCTACCACTGAGGTTCTTCTGATGTTGGTGCAAGACAGGGCTTCTAGGAGAGGTATCTGTCCTGGAGTCCAGTGGCCAGAAACATGACCTAATGGGCAGCACAACCATGGGCTCAGATGAAGAGAACAAACTGACAAGTGTCACTGTCAGGATTAGGGGGTCCTCTATGCCTACAGCATTCTGCATACCTGTCCAAGGGCACGAAGATTAACTTGTACCTCTTCCCTACCATTCTCTCTCCGTAGTCCAAGGAGACGAGAACAAAACGTGTGTTTAAGGATCACATTCTCAGACATACAGGATCATGTAGGTCAGAAAGCAGTCTTGGACGTCAAGTGCCCCAAGCCCATACTCAAAGCTGGACCCATGTCCACCTGGTCTCAGACTGGCAGCTCTCTGTACAGGAGGAGAGCAGGAGCAGGTTGTTAGCAGTGCCATCATCCTCCTCTGCCTTTCTTTTCCCTGCTCTTGCTTCTTCTCAGTGAGTTGACTGCTCTGGGAGCAGGGCATCTGCCTTCCTCCACCTTTCTCCAAAGGCGTTGACTCTCATGGAAAATTCCCTCAACCTCCAACCTTTCAGTAGCTGTGGCTGTTTTGTATGGTGCCCTTCTAAAATAGTATTTTTAGGTGCTCAAACTCAGAGAGATCTTTTACGTGTCTTTGCATGTCTTTGTGCATTGTCTTCCACTCCAGCTTTTTGACAATCTGGATGAGGAACCAAGGATGGCCAAAGATGGTGAAACATATACCTTAGGAGCAACAGGCTGAGAACCTGGAGTGACATATTGCCCTATGTTGTTATGCACATCTTTTGGAAATGTTATCCTGCTGCTCATTTGATGAGATTGTACTAGAGGGGAAAAAAAAAGGAGCAGGATGCAGGCATGGCAAATGCATCTAGCAAATCATTAAGTGCTTAAGTGGTGATGATAATGTGAGCATGGGTTTATTGCTCTGCATTTTAGAAACATCTTTTAAAAACTTCCCATTTTGTGAGGCATTTATTTGCATACAGACAATTCTGCCTTTCCTTCCCGTAATTTTATTGCAACTGTAATAGAGATTTTTGGAAATCAAATATATCCTACTACATACGAAGACTCTGACTATACTAGTGGGTTGCTAGTGATTTATGGAAAGAAGATATGGTTTGCTCCACCCACTGTGTATCTGATAGAAAAATCCAGTAAATTGAGATGAATATACTCATTCTTTGCAGATGTGGGTGGATATGACAGAGATACTGAATTCAGTCTCATAAAGTCAGTCTCCTCTTGCCTTATGTAAGCTTAAAATAAATAGGGCCTTTTCCTCTTTACTCCTCCAGTCTTGTGTTGGATACTGCTCCTGAGATAAGAGTTTTTTCGAGTGTTGGGTCTTCCCTGAGATTGTTTCAGTTGCCTTTTGGTCCCTTTTGAGCCTGTACTGTTCTTGCCTTCTTCAAGTCAACATGGGATGGAAAGAGGAGAGATGGCCTCTCCTTCACCATGGTGGCTCCTGTCATTGCTCTGTTCTTTTTCTGACTCCCCACTGTTTCTAGTGTCTGTTTTAAGGAAAAGGCTTTTCAGACAGTATTCTTTCACTAACTGGAGATATTGTCCTCAGGAGTAATTTGGATCACTTTTTTCTTTTTGCAATTAGTCAATTTCTAAGCAATTAGTCAATTTTAATTGAACAGTGGCACATCTGACAGCAGAGATTTTCCCTCACTAATACACTGGCAGTATTGGTATTGAGATGGCGCCTGTGGACCATCCTTGGCATTCTGGATTAAAACTAGTGTATGAGAAGGGAATACTTTTGTTCTCCATCCTTGCCAGTCTTCTCTGATTGCAGCAATATTTGGTGCTGACCAAGTCCATAAACAATGTCTCTCTCCTCAATCTGTATTTTTGGTTACCAAAAAAGGTTATTATTCATTTCACCTTAAGTCATGCCTCTGATTATCTGATATGAAACATGATTGTGTGGTTTTCAAAGCAGTTGTTTTTATCAAATAATATCTGAGCATTGGAAGTAGAGCTGAATAAGCGACAAACAGAATTTTATGCAGAGAAGAAGTTAAGAAGTGTGTTGATAGAAAATAATGTCTCACAGAAAATTGGAGACTCTCAAAAGTATTCTTGCAACATCTGGATATTGGTTTTTGTTGTGGCATTAGGTAGCTATTACGGACCTGTGTGCTATCTTTCTTGCCATGCACCGAGAGGTGAGAGAAACACATTTTTAGCCATTTCTACATCTCATTAGCAAATGGTTCTATATGGAAATACGATGCTCTTGATCTTGGCAACCATGATACCTATAGAAGGGTGTGTTAGTGATTTGTGGGACCAGATATTAAACCTGTAACACTTTAAATATACCTGGCCATGTAACATAAGACAAAAATGCTAGGAATGCAATTAATGAAAATGCCCTCAGTGAGACCCACAAAATTTCCCATGCACACAGCAGACTACAGATTTCTATCTTCTGTATTGTATACCAGATAAGCCTAGTGCTAATGACAAAAGTATTATCTAGCTTATTTTCAAACTTCTCAGGAGCTGCAACACTAAAAAATTATTATTCTTCACTCTGAGGATAATTTTGCCTTCCCTTATGATAGCAGCGACTGGAAGTAAATCACATGAATGTTATCATGCTTCTTCCAAATTATTTGCAAAGAGCAGAGTTACTACAACAGGCAGGGAGCGCTGGGACATCGCATCGCCGTGTGCTCAGCTCCCCATGGTCACCAGCGCTGCGCTGTGCGTGGGGACGCCGCGGGTGAGGAGCGCACCATGGCTGCGGCTGCTCCAATGATGCTGCTAATATTAGATTCGTGTTATTGATCTCTGCTGTCCCTGGAGCCAGGGAACTGAAGGAAGCCAACAAGGAGGGTAAGGCAAACTGTAAAGAGCTCCCCTGTATTCCTCATTAAATAGTACTGTGAAATACTTGCTGGGGAGCCTGGGTCATTTGTGCAGAGTGATGAAAATCACACTGGCGCTGGCTTTAGGCATCGTTTATGTCTCTCCTTTGCTCTCAAAATGAGTAAATATGGGATACAGTGAAATGTACGAGGTCCTAAGATGTTGGGCTAACTGAATTTCACCCCACATGTGTTCACGTATAATAAAATATAGCCCTCAGGCCAGCTTACGTCAGCTGATAATGAAAAGGCCAAGAAAAGTTTAAATGCACACTACCAATCCAAAAGCAGAAGCCTGTGAAAGGCCATTGAAGCAGGAACCAGCTGTACCTAAAACATTGTAATTAGTTGTTGTGATTTAGGCTGCAATACCTGCGGCAGGCTCCCCTGTTGCCAAGGCCTTGCATCAGTACATGCCATGTGTATATAAGGTGAACCAGAAACCTTGATTGTTCTGGTGTTAATACAGCAGAAACTTCAGAAACTTTTGATTAAGCCTGGACTGGTGTTGATACAAACAAGTTAGACTTAGTGGACAACACTCCATCTAAAAAGCTGCAGATATGAGTGAATTAAAGCTTTGGAGATCGTGAAGGGATCTATTTGGACTTCAGATCTAAGGCTGTGGTTAGGGGGCACAGTAAATTAGATTTCAGGCCTCCTGGTACGAGACTCAAAGTGACAGAGCAAGCATGAACTTGCCCTGTGCTTTCAGATTTGTTCCAGAAAACTTGGATGGGCTAATTTTGTGCTCAGAAGCTTTACACAAGATTAGGTGTCAGCTGTCTTCTGTAGCCCATCTAAAGCACTCCTGACCGCATAAACCTAGGATAAATTCCACTTTGGACATGGAAGCTGTTCAACAGAAACATAACCATCTGTTTCTGCCTGCTCTGGATCATATTTGTACTGCTGAGTAACCAGACAACATGTTGAGCACTAATGATCACAGCACCATAGTCTCAGAGGTATGAACCTCAGATTAAAAACCACCTTCAAATGGTTAGTTTTTTCCCTTTGTTGTCGCTTTGCTTGCTCTTCCTTTAGACACCTCCTTTCAAAAGGGGAGAGCATTAGAGAAGGAAGAGGGAGGGATCAAACCAGCTTCCTGCTGCTCTTTTTTCTTCAGAGGAAGAAAGCGCTGCGAGAAAATGATGCCTTCCACCTTCTTCTCCTCTCCATACCACAGAGCTGTGCTAACGACTACCCTTTGGGTTGTCTGAGCAGTTTTGTATGTGATTAACAAAGGAATAAATTCAATCAAGTGTCCGTTGGTTTACCCTAAAGTCAACTGGAAGCAAAGGAGGCAACATTGTTCTGCCCAAAAGCAATGAAGGACTTAAATCCATTGCCCTAAAGCCCAGTATTTACAATTTTATTGTATCCTTCTTTAGCTAGCACAATGCAGACACCTGTCACAGTCCTGCTGTCTGCTACCTATCTCTAATTTTGAGTCCTGAGAGCCCTGAAACTCATAATGCTGCATTAAGCTTGATTTGTTGACACTGTCCATGTTTCATTGACAACAGTCCTGTTTGGGTCAACAAAACCTGCTGAAAACCATGGCCTTTTACCCCAAGCGGACCAGGAACTTATGTTCCTTATACCACAGCCCCGTTTCTCTAAATCAGATTTTACCCACAGTTAATTCTTCTTTCTGCTCCTTTATGCTGATTTAAAATTGCAGCAAGAAATTTTCAGTAGCTTTGCCTGGTTTATTATTATTATTTATGGTTTATTATCAGTATAAAGACAAAGTATTAATTGATCTCTCTCTAGTGAATAATCTCAAGTTTGCCAAGGTTTATGTCATACTTTAATGACAAAGGGCGGGGATGGAACATAAACCACAGGACACTGCAAAGTTCAATTTACTTTAGCAGACCAAGTGAGGGATTGATTTGGTGAGAAAAAGCACCTTTTGGGGAGATTCAGGTGTGCTGTCTTGGCAGCCGGTGGCCCATGGCCAATGCAAAGTTCATGTCACTGTGGGCATTGCCCTGTTGGCTATGGCTTGCCATGCACAGCCTGTTTGCCATGTGCCCACCTCTTGACCCAGGTAAGGCATGCTCCTGTGTCACCTAAACGTGCGGAAAGGAACTTCTTGCATTTAAGCCTAAATCTTTTTTTCTTTTTCTTTTTTTTGAATAAATTGATGAGATGCCATTAAGTGCCATTATTGGCTGTTTTATTACAGCAGACCAGACCAGAAGATGTACTAATGACATACACAAATAAGTAACTTATCTTTTGTCTTCTCCAGCACATTTCCATTAAATTGCCATTGACATTGCTCTTTGCTGCGGGCCTCCTCCTGCTTGACTAGTGGAAAACTAGGGTTTTGGCTTCTGGAGCAGGATCCTGTGGTCCCTCTCCCACTCCAAACAGGACTTGGATTGGTTGACCAGATAAAGGTAGGGCAGGAGAGGCAGGAGAGGCCTCGTGGCAGAGGAGGATGAATTTTCAAGCTTATGAACTAGTGAGATAAGTAGCTAGAGAAGTAACAATCTACAGAGAAGAGATTAGCCCTTGTTTGCCTGCTTTTTTATTTATTTATTTTTACTTAATGAGCTCGTAAAACGGAAGTTTGTTCCACACAGTTTGCTGCCGGGTTCCCAGAGAACTGCTGAGGGTTCCCAGAGAACTGTGACACCTCTCTGCCCCATGGCCTTGGGTAGCCGGGGAGGAATCTTGTCAGACGGGGCACTTCTCCTGTAAACTCCCGTCTGACAATGGATGAGTAATATCGCTCTGGCTTTGCTGGCTCTTCTCATGCAAATGTCGGTGTGATAAGCATCTGCTAATCCTTTTCCAAGACTCTTTCTGCAGCAGCCCAGAAAAACATAAATCATCTCATTCCTCTTACTCACATTCATGAAATTCCTCTGATGGGGTTGTGCTAGGACAGCCTGTTGCTAGGCCTGGTAAATGGTGTGTTGCAGAGTCCAGGTACCTTCTGAGGAGAAAAAAATGGGAAAACATGTCCCGGGCACTCATCAAATTTTCTTCTCTACTCTGAAACTTATGAGGACTGGTCTTGAGACTAACGGAGTCCACAGGACTGGTCTGTCCCTTGGCCAAAAAGGGGAAAATACAGACATTTCTGATTGTTGGAGAAAAAGTAATGAAAAAAAGAGCACTTGAGAAAAAGCTTCAGAAACAAATCCTTTTTCTCTGGTGTGCTTCAGGAGCAGCTGGCTGTAAATGATAATTGTGCTTTATTTAGGAACAATAAATTAAAGCAGAGGGAAATAAACGCAGTGATATTCCCAAAGACCTAGCTGATAATTTTTAATGCTTTTAATCACCATAATTAAATGTACATTAGAAAGCTACAATGACAATATGACACAGCCACAGTTACTTTCTTCTGCATGTACCTTTTCCCGGTATTGAGTTCTGGTTGACTTCCTGATGATGATCTGCATTTACAGTGCATACAATCAAAAAGTACCTAGTGCATGCTTGCCAGTCCAGGCTCTCCTTCCAAGAATATCTCCACAGTTTAACCACCACGGGAGCTTCCAAGTTAGGAAAATACAGAGCACATTCATTTTTTACTCTGTCAAAATCTGCAGGTTCAGCATTGTTCACAGCAGAAACAGATAAGAAAACATAAATCTAAGCTATCTCCATGGGTTTCAAAGGTTAAAGACCAACTTCCCGAGTTTCAGAGCAAACGTGATCATGTTCCCTTTAAGAAGTGGCTGCCCGTTACATGGTGTGGTCACTTCATAATTTTATTACAAAGCAAAACCATGTTTGGTTCTCTTAACAAGATTCCTAATTAATTGCAGAGTACTGTTTTGAATTAAAGCCTGCAGTTTTGCAGAACTGAAGATCCCAAATTGGAGATTCGTGAGTCCAGACCCCTGAGAAGGCCAGGAGTCTCCCACGGCTCAGTGTTTTGTGCTGATGACAAGAGGCCTTAAATCTTCCAATAAATGGTTCCTGTTAGCAGCTGTTCAATGGTTGATTAGGTCTCACTAGGTTTTTGCTGTTTCTTGGTATGTGGGTGTAAGCGTCTGTCTCTCATCTCAGAGACATCACTGGAACACCTGGGAGGATGGCGTGAGGGAGAATGTGGTCCTCCTGGTGCCCTGTGTTTCACCTGCATGTGTCCCCTGACATGAGCCAAATGAGGAGCCTAGAGAGGAGAAGGGAGAAAGCTTCCCCCTGTGAACACTGAGAGAGACAAATTAGTCCTCGTAACTCAAAGCAAATTGCCAATGTCATGTCTGTTGATAGCTGATTGCAGCTCCTAAGGGCCCTTACTCCCTGTTTTATGATGCCTTCTGCTCCTCTGGAAAATAGACATATTCCCAGTATGAATTTGGAAGACAGACTACTTTGGGACTTACAATTTTTAATCGTTCAAAATGTTGTTGTATGCTGTATGATGGGAAGAGGATCTGTCTTATGTAGCTGTTAGGTTCTCTGCAATGTTTGAATCAAAAGGAATGTACCAGGGCAGAGTGTGCTAGGGTTTAGTTCAAAACACACACAGAGTTAGGACTCTGAGGGAAAAGACTAGCAAGGGCTCGTCTGGTGCACTACTGAGGCCTTTCAGCAAGTAGCAGAGAGAAAACTGAACCAGTGGTTTAGCTGTGAATATCAAGAAGGCTTCTAACCGCCAATGCCCAAATTCTGCAGTTCTGTCTATATGCTTTTCTTAATAGCAACGGAGCTAAAAATGAAACACACCTAAGAGGAAAGAAGAGGACAGATGTCACGCAGGGTTTGAGTCTAGTTTCCGAAATTTTGGATTTGATGGAGAGGCTCTTTGGTCTGGGAGATTTAAAATACAAACAGACAAAAAAGTGGGGTTACTTTGAAGTTAGAGGCCAATTTTTCTGCTTTATTGGTGCATTGAGACAAAGGAAAGAAATCAGTATTGATTTTGGTCTCTCGTTGTTTGTGCAGGATGGTAAGACAGAGATGACTAGAAAATTAAAGGAAACTCTTGGAAAATGAAAAGACTTCCTGAAAAGGAAGGGCCGGTTATATAAGGTCAAGAGTGCTTGCGAATTGCTCAAGTCTTGCTTTATATTAGAAGAAAAGAACTAGTAGTGAAACATTGGTCGACATGGCTGGCATGAAAAAAGCACAAGCATGAATATAAGAGAACTAACAAAAGTGGCAGTGAGGCTCTATTAGAGTAAGTAAATGTAAATTGCATATATGAAACAGGAAAGAAATGCTATTTTTATTGCATTATTTCAATTAGATTTTAGATTGCTGCGGTGATATTCTGGAATTTCTGAATAGCATTATGAAAGATATTTGCATACTGCAAATACTGGGTATATTTACCCCAATTGCATAATAATGTACAGTTATACAAGTCAAATAACTGCAGTAGAATTGACAAAATTCTATATATGTTCTCTGTTCTTTTAAAGCAATGTGCCTAAAGTAACCTCAACACCCACTGAAATACAGAAATAGGCAAGCAATGGGAATATTTTCCTTCTTGCATCCATACATTTCTATATTTAAATCACTGTTAATTACATATATATATACCTAGTTAGATAGATAGACAGATAGATGTAAAAATAATTTATTTATTGCTGCAAATAAACAGGAAGAGTTCTGCTCCTTCTACAGTGAAAAAATAAAGAAAAAAAAGGCATCAGAGAAAAGTGTTTATAATAAGTTTCATGCAGAGGACTAAAGAAAACATTAGCAAGCATCTACCAAGAGTTATGTTTGATGTATTATTATTTAAACTTGTAATTTAAATATATGCAGGTTGCTAGAGATGGGGTAGTGCTGTTTGACCTGCAGTTTTACTTCTGCTGTCATTTCAGAGTAAATAAGCAAAGTACTAAGGGCACAGCTGGCCCTTAAGATGCACAGTCCTTTTCTTTCTCTCTTTTTGAGGAGAGACTTTCGTGAAATCTGGATACATCTGGGCATGTGTGAGGAGGGCAGCAAGGAGAGCATTGCTTTCTCTGTAATTCTTAAACCTTGTCTTTTGAAATAAATGTAGTCTCCTCCTTTTCTGGAGTCAGTCTAATGGTAAGTGCAGATGGGATCCTGTGCAGATCTCCGATTTCTGCCTTTTTGAAGGGAGTCCAAGGCCTCCAGGTTTAAGAAAACCCAGCGGACATGCCAGTGCGGCACGTCTGAGGGCAGGGCACCCGCTCCAGGCCGCGGGCATGCTGTCTGAATGAGAAATTGGGAATTTGACCCGTCCCGGATGAGCCGGGAGCCAAGCCAGCCACGCAAGAGCAAAACAGCCCTTGTTCGAATGGCTCCCACCTGGCTCCGTGCTGAGAACCCGCTCGGCGAACGTGAACGGGGCTGGAGACGGCGAAGGCGAGACCGGGCCCTCCGCACTTGTTGGAGACGGTCGGCAGCGGCTGCGGAGCCGCTACGAGGAGGCAGCAGGTGGAAAGCAGGGCACAAGCACACAGATGTAGCGCAAGCAGGACAGCTGGTAACATGTTCTTTTAGCTACTGGGAAGTACCTTCTGCCCTATTTAGAGACTTTCGCTGTTTAGAGATGGAGCTTCCAAAAATATACCCTTGCAGATATGCAAAATTCAGTAAAATAAATGGTTTGGATATTGCTTCCATAAGGGCAATCCAGGAAATTGTCAGTGTGGACACACGTATTTTTTGAAGTCTTACCGGTCAAATGTTATTTCTTTCCTCTTAAAGAGCCTACACGCAAAATTATGTTCTCACTGATATCCTCTGTGGGGACAAGGATTTTTTTAATGCTTGCAAAACCTGAAAGTCTTAAGAGGTGCTTAATTTGCTACAGTGTCTCCTATCCATCTTAGCACACAGGTTTTTCTGAAAGTGGGGAGCAGAAATCAAAGCATGACAAGTTGACCAGAGTGTCTTGGAATTAGTGGAGCACTTAAAAGCAATATGACTATAGCAAAGAAGCTGGATGGTTTCCTCACTACCTCTTTCACCAGAGGATGCTGGAGAGAAGGTTGCTCAGTCTTACTCCTTGCAGAAAGCAGAGCTGACTCACTGCTGGAGGTTAAAGATGTCAAAAGAAGGTTTTTTTTTTCTCACGCTATTGAATTCAACATACAGAAAAGCTGCCAGTTTTTGTGACCATGCTAATCCAAGGTTCCCAGCAAGTTTGTAGAGGCTTTAATACTGCTCCCCAGGGGAGTCAGAAATGCCAAATCCATACTCATTAAAAAAAAAAAAAACACCCCAAACAGAACCCAATGGTAATGGATTTGGCAATTGCAGACCAGTATTTCTTCCTTTAGGAAAAACAGTGGGCTATAAATGTATCAGGAACTGCGTGTGTGTTATTCTTCAGACAAAAATCTCCCTATTTACCATTGGAGGGTGTCAGTCCTCCAAGAAATGGGGACTTTGGAAGAGCTTGAGGCAGAGCCATGGACCAAGATAAGCACAAAGAAGGGTAGTCTATGGTCTTTCATGCCTCTGCCAGACAATCTCCCCTTTAAACACTGAGTCAGCACCAGTGTTAGCAGGTTGAGCTATGGGGAGCACAGACGAGCGAGGACGGTGTTAGCCAGATGTGCTTTCCTTCTGCATAACGCCGTATCCGGGGGTCCATGCTTTCCTCCTTTTAGACACTGCTCCAAGAGGTTGGAAAGGACAGATGGGAGCAGTGCAAATTCATCAGTCATCCCTGAGGAATCATTCAAAGGGCCTGAGTCAGTGCTGAGCCAATACCATAGTCTTGATACCTCTACCTCTCCTTGATATTAACTGCAATAACTGGCTGCATTGCTTTAAATAAATGAATCTTAAGAAGTTTTTATAGGCAGAAAAAAAACAGATGATATCTTGACTGTTTCAGGAATCTGCAGTGGACCTATCATTTTTTGATACTGCATGGCCTAAATTTGCTTTCACATCTTTCATCAAAGTATTGTAAATAAAGACACTTCTAAGAAAGGATCAAAGGATGAATGGAATAATAATGGGTCAGCTTCACACCCATCTGTTATCTGCGTAATTAAATCAAGGCGATAGATAAAGTTTATTGAAAAAAGACAATGTCTTTGAATATGCAGTTAGAAAGGATTATGAAATAACCACAAACCTTAGTTAAAAAAAAAAGTCTCCTATTTGGGAGGTGACTGATTAAATCCTAATTAAAAGTCTTCCTAGTTCCTAGGTCAGTGTGATGTCCTTGACTGAAGATATTTCAAAATTTTTATGGTCATTGTAAAAGAAAACAGAAGAAAATTAGAGTTTGGATTGTGTTTGCCAGCATTCACAACCTAAATTATTCCACCACCACCTGTACTTCCTATCTATCCTCCCACTTACATTTATCTACTACTTCAGTAATGCCGGAGAGAGGAGACCAGTTTCAATAAAATCATCTCCATGAAAAGATATACGTGACCTTATCCCCGCATCCAAAAGAAGCCAAACAAAAGATTTCCCCCTCCCCTGCAAGTATTTGGAAGAACTTTCCACATTTTAACATTACTGTGTTTGAAGAATTGTTTTAGAAAAGCCAAAGCTTACTAATCAGGTAGTATTTTTTCAATTTCTGTTCTGAAGCGGGGTTCATGTAGATGCTTGCTATAGAATAATTGACATACTTTAATCCCTCTAGTGTATGTGAACTCTCAAGCATAAGAGAAACTTTAGTTTCAGCAACATCTAGACGTATGTTGTAAGGGAAAGCGACTTGTCTCATATCTGTGAAGGGCATCAAGATGCTTGAATGGAGGTCGTGAAACAGGATGCAAGAGAAGGGCAAGCGAGACTTTGCTGGTGGAATAACTGCTAGAAACATTTCCCCTAGTCACAAAATTCTCATTCACTATCTAAAGAAAATGCTTTGTGGATAGTAAAAAGATCAGAAAAGGAATCTTTTCAGATTTATTAAAATTTTAACATTTTAAAAAATGAATTTCTTCAAATGCTCTGAGATTGCTTGGGTTTTAAGGAATCAGTCTCAATACACCTTTTTTCATTTTAAAGAGCTAACACATAAGACAGCTCTGGCTTAATTCCTGATTTCTGAGTCAATTCTGATCTACATACTTCCTCCCCAGTCTTTCATGTCCTTCTGGCGCTCTTTGAGGCAGGCCCTAGCTCACTGTCAACATAATGTGGGCAGGGAGCGAAAACCCTTTTGCTGGAGAAACAGCTCTGATAAGGGCTTTGGACCAGGGGTTCAGCCCTCGATTTAGCAGAATTGCAAATACACTTTTCTGGGTGTCTCATGAAGGTTGTAAGCCAGAGCAGCTTGCAGAACTCAAGTTTAAACCAATCCTGCGGCTGAGAAAGCGAAAGAAATAAAGAGAGAGGTGTGTTTGGTCCTTTGCAGCTGCCTCAAAGAAGAGCTCTCTGGGAAGCCTGCATGGGCGATGCCTCCAATAGTCTTGAATACTCCTGAAGTGCCTTGTAGGAGATTCCTTGTGCCCCAAATACTTGATGCTCCTTGTGCTCATGCACAATCACATTTCCAGGCTCTTACATAGGCTAAAGGTCTCCAAGAGTTTGTCTTATACTGCCTTCAGTCTAAAGAAAGTTTCCTTTTTAACACTAGCATAATAGAAGATAACAGATGGTTTTACTTCACAGCGCACGTGTTAGATGGTTGTTCCTGTTCACTTAGCATCATTCTGCTTGTTACATGTTCTTACACCAGCAGTGTTTACTCTCTCCTGCACCAAACCCATCAAAAAGCTGCCTTGATGGTACATGCTAAATATCAAGTTACTTACCTCTTGCAGGAACTTATCACTTTCTTGATCTAAAAAAATGCCTTACGTTTCTACATGTTTGATAAAGCAGTGTGTGGAAGGGTGGATTTACTAACATTGGTAGATGGTATTTGAAGTGGCAGTGTTTAAACAAGCAGAGCATGTGGGAACCTCCAAGTAACAGCTATTTCATTCAGTGCAACTTCGTTATTTTTACAGCACTTTCTAGTGCAGCCTCCTTCCTGAGTAATCCCAAGGTCATCAACCTCACAGCTTTGAGCAGAAGGTCATTTAACCTGCTTACTGCTGTCAGAGATGAAAAGAGATTTTTTAATGCTTACTTTCAATTTATTTTTCTTTAAATTCTGTTAGTGTTCCCCTTATCTAGTCTTCAGCACTGAAGCTAGAAAAGAAGCTTCTATTATATTGGTTATTTATGATTTTGGTCACTTGTACTAAATCCCTACTTACAAACATAGTTTTCTAACTTGTTCTCATAATTCATTTCTTTTAATCTTAGAATTAAGGCTGCTCTTCTTGATTCTTCCTGATTTTCTTCCAAGAGCTACACTTTTTATGTTTTTTTTTTCAATACTTCTTTTTTTTTTGATACTATGCTTGTAAGGAAAAACAAGAGGCCACAGGATGCGGCTTGATCAAAAATAATGTCCAGAATAATATCCATTGCTCTTTTGCTTCTCGTAGGGTGTTTGGATTTGGATTTCTCCCTCTTCTATCCTTGATTAGCCCCATTACCTCCAAACCCTCCACCTCCTGCTGCTCAATGTCTGTGGCAGAGCACTTGCCTGACACCTTCGTCTTCATCGTACGATCACACCAAACTCAATTGCAAGACTCTGCCTTGCAGCCAGGTCTGCCAGAGAAATCATGCTCTTCATCGATCCGGATGAGTTTTCAGTAAGTATGCTTGCTAAAAGCTGCTTGGGATCTTGGTACTTCGGCCGGGGGTGGAACTCTCTGAAATGGTTTTCAAATAACTGAAGTAATATGGAATAACTTTTTCACCGTATGAGAATTTTTTTTTTTGATTTCTGAATTTCATTTACTTTTTATTTTTATTTTTTTACTTCAAAAGCAGTATTTTTACATAGCTTCAGATATCCTCTTTTCCTTTTCTGCAGAAATCACCTCGTCTGCATTTATACATTTCTGCATCTGTGCTGGAACTTTTCCTTTATTAATATTTTTCTAAAATCTTTATCTTTCCAAAGGAAGCTATATAAAGGAATTTTTCCAAGGCTTTTGCTAGAGAAAAATGCTTTATCAGTCTGTTGTAATGAGACTTATTCTCTTTCTTCTAATGCGTCAGTGGGGCTAGATTCTGAATACTTGGGTAACTAGTGCTCTATAAATACCTTTGATAGATAAATTACAAACTGGTACGCACTGGAGCAGGTTTTACATGTCCTGTGCAGTGAAGGGCAAGGAAACTAAACAAAAAAAGCATCCAGCCCCTATTGCAATTAATTATATCAGAAGGACTTAGTTTGCCAGCTATTATCACAGTTATTTTCTTTTTCTAAACACAGGGATAAAAGTATGGTAATTCTTGTTGGTAAATGCTGCTTCATAAAGGGAAGTGCTGTACTTTGCAAGGGCTCTCATGGCCATGTAACTGTTGTCTGTTTTGCCAATGGCATTTGATTAATGAAAGGCATCTTTGCAAAGGCGTCAAACATCCCAGGATATTCCCACCTGGAAAAGGCTGAGGGAGCATTTCACTAAGCTTTGCAGAGCCATGGAGATGCTATATAGTTAGGGGTAGTATTTTTAGTCATCACATACCCCAGACAGGGGCACTGACTGAAACAAGCAGGACAGTCAAGAAGAGAAGTAAGAAAAACCATCACGAAAGCAGGCAGCGAACCTCTGGATCGTGTTGCTGCTGGACTTTGTTGAGTCAGCATCAACAAGTTAAGCAAGGAATTAGACACGTTTATGGCCAACAAGTATACAAACAGATACTGAAAAGAATAGACAGAGATCTAAAATAAAAAGAGTGTGAGAATGTGGTGAGGCCCATGTGTGCGCATAAATAGCATCTTCCATTGCCACTGTTGGGACACACTACCAGGCTGGTGGACCACTGATTTAACCCAGCAGTACACTGGGCTCTGAAGTATGTAGGACAAGGTGGTGGGATTAGGACAATTGGCATTCGCACTGAGATTAAAAAACAAAAAAGAAACCCAAAGTGGAAAGTCTGTGATTGATAGAAAAGCATGCTTCCAGGCTTGGAAGCATGTTCTGAAGTTTGACTGTTTACTGGTTATATCCTATTTTATGAATATATGCTTTTATTGATGGGAATTATACCATGGAGTTCTCCTTTTCTTAAATTCTTTTTCATATTGTCCAAAGTTTCACATGTTCAATGAAAATAGCTAGTTAAGAAATCCAGAGAGGCAGTCTGAATTGTGATGCCCATATTTGCCTGGATTATTTTACAGCTGCCTTAATCTGTACTGGGATCTGTCTTTTTCTCTCTCTCTCTCTTTTTTTTTTTTTCCCCGGAAGTCTTTGGAGTTTTAGCAATAGCCAGAAGACACAAATATAATTACAAGAAGCCACTTTGTTTACAGCTCCCTTCTCTCTGCTGAGAGTTCTTCCCAGTGGAAAGTTTAATTTAGCTATCACTTTTTGCTGAGGAAAGCACATTTTTTAGATTCTGTTTCTATTTCAAGAGAAGTTTCTATCTTCTCCTTGCTGCATCTAAAATGCAATCTCTGTTCGTTCTGTGTCGTTCTTCACAGCCTTCATAGGGAGAGACTGAGCACAGGTTCCCTTGGGAGACATCTGTGTAAACATTGCTCCTGTATTTCTATCCATCATGTTTTAATCTGGACCTCCGCCTTCTTCATTTTCCCCTTCGTGTTCCCCTTCTCTGGGCTTGTGTAGCAAGCTCTGATTTCTTTATTTATATTCATCATAAACTGCCCGGGAGCCACCAGAACTGGCTGAGACCCACTGTGTGAGAGGCGAGAGACAGCTGCAGTCTCCAAAAATGTATTCTTGGGGTGGATTTAGAAGCAGTTGCACCTTCAAAACCCTAAGACAAAAAATGGATAGGCCGTATACAGCTGTCTGATTCTTAAAAAAGCATCTCAGCATAAGTTAGGGCTTATGACATAAAGTAGCTGCTGAGGTAAAAATGCAGAACTCTCCTAACAAATTGTTAAAAGAGAAGTTAAGACAAACCGAGCCACTGTCCTGCATTTATAAAGCTGATCTCTGTGTTTTACTTAGTATCTAACTTGATTTAGCATTGATAATGCAATAGTTCTCAGAGTAAGAAGTGAGGAATAGGGCTTACTGTGTTACTCTGGTGTGTGCATATATATAAATACAGATATATACATTAAAAAAAAGTTTAGAGATCATGACTTTCCTTAGAGGTATCCTTAGAAGTGGCAGCAATGCATATGTCCTGAATTTTTGGCAATCAAAACTCAAAGTTACATTCCTACAAGGCTGGATTTTCAGAAATGTTGATGCCCACAGTTTGCATTAATGTCATAAGAAACTCGACATATTTTGCAAAAAGTAGGGATTAGCAAGGGGCTTAACTTTAGCCATCCAGATCCATAGAGCAAGCTGCTAGCACCTCCAGAAATGACTTCTGTAACACACAGCTCTAGTGGGTTTCTTCAGAGAACTTTTTCTTTCCTCTTGCTAGCAGTGGCTTTATGATTTTGATTTATTCTGAGCTTTATTCTCTGTACTTGTTAGTCTTTAATAGAGTCTTATATTGTAATCACAGCTGAAATCTGCAGATTATGCTGCCACAATAAATTATTCAGATGTGCTGCTTAGACTTCATTTTGCTAAAATGGTTCCATCTCTATCTGAGATTGACAGTTATTTCTGAGTATTATTTAGCCTTTCACATCACAAATC
This sequence comes from Tinamus guttatus, assembly GCF_059628265.1. Classification (NCBI taxonomy): domain Eukaryota; kingdom Metazoa; phylum Chordata; class Aves; order Tinamiformes; family Tinamidae; genus Tinamus; species Tinamus guttatus. The sequence continues at coordinate 607,138 of NW_028288619.1, forward strand.
AGGATTCCTGCCTATCGTCAGTTCCAGTTTATAGTGCCAGATGGGAATCTGGCATTGTGATGGGGAGTAATTGAGTAGGACATATTGCTTTTTTTTTAATTTTTAGTATCAAATCTATAAGGTTCACAAAGAAAAACATCTTCTTTTATCCAATGAGCTCGAATTTATGTATTCTGTAAATCATCTTAATTTCTCAAATGTCAAGACGACTTTAATAGCCCTAATTGAGGAGAAAACCGAGCTGAAACGCAATGCAGTATTAGAACTTTCAATGAGATTCAAACCACTATTTTTAATGGCTCCTCTATTAAACAAAAGAAAGTTAAAAGCTATGTTATACAGGCAAATGTTATGCTCACTCACAGCAAATAAGTCCAAGTTCGTGCTTGGAACTGAGCTGGGCTTCTTGAATCTGACATCCAAGCTGGGTACTGACTCCCACATCCCTCATCCTTCACTCTTATCACACATATAACAACAAAAGGAGGCAATCTCTCTTTTAACAGCCTGGAAATGGCTACGCTAATTTAAAAGTACTGCCTAGCAAACAAGAAAGACTCAGAGACAGCTCCTCTATGCCAGGCCTTTACTAACCTAAATTTTGCTTTATGCCTGACAGAAATTCCATTGCCTAATCAATAGCTTTTTTTTTTGCTTGCTATAACAATACTCTTTCAGAGAAAATTTCCCTCTTTCCATGCTGAAGTGGTTGACCAGGCTTTTCTCCTCCTTGAGGGAGATTTTTTTTTTTGGTCGTCTTCCTTAGGAAACACAAATGCCTATTTATCTTTCCCTGCTGCCAGAAATTCAGCTATAATATTGTAAGAATAAGCGCAACATGGTACTGGGATTTTAAAATGTATCTGCAAAGTGTATGTATTTTTCATGTATCTGTTCTTTTTCTAATTTATTCCAAAATTTACACAAGTTTATCTCTGAGAAATCAGATAAAGTAATTCCAATGTTTCTGCCTAGGCTTGTTTCAGTGAATACTAGATACTGGAAGAAACAGTGAGTGTCAGAAGCGATCTGTATTTAAACTATGTTTGTATGAAGTATCATACAACTCTAGTCCCTCTGTCTCCATTCACCATGCTTCCTTCTCCTCAGTTGAAGGTGCTGAGAGGGACTTAGATTTGACAACAGGATTTTAGTATTCAGGAATCAAGTATGTGTCATTCTACAGACAGGTTTTGGGGCTTGGTTCCCTCATATCATACATACGGCCTACTAAGGTAGGGTCAGTCTTGGTGTAGGTGAAGGGCCCACCACACGTTGTAGACCACTAGCTACATGTTGCTCCTCAGGCCCAGGATGTAGTGGGCTACAAGGAGCACCTAATGAAGCACAGCCCTCACTCCCTTCTGAAATGGGCTGGTAATGGTAAACAGAGCCAAAAAGCATTCACCCTTCCAGAAGCGCGATTACAAATTCACATTCATTATAGCAGGATTTCTACTTTCATTACATCAAGTATTACAACTCTCCCAGCAGAAATCAGTTATCTGGCAAATTCAACTTGTTTATATGCACATCTTAAATGCCTGTTTCCTACTCAGTGGGAAAAAAGTTGTGAAGTGATGAGTGAGGTATTTTTTCAATTTTTGACTCAGATGAAAGTGTCATATCCAATCTTTTTTCCTCCCTCTCCTCATTTTATTTCCAAAATGGAATGAAGCTTGATTTTTTTCACACTTAATTACATCTATTAATGGAGAAATAGGATCCCCACGGCAGGACACTGTAGCTAACTAGCACATTCCCATTACTGGTCATATATTAACAAGAGCCTAATCTGAACCAGAAATTGTTCTGCACATTTGAAACTGATGTCCCTGAAAGAACAACATCCTTGAACAACGTGCATTTTGGGGCATTTAGCAGTTGAAGCATCAGTGAACAGAGAGCTGTAATTCAAAGTACTAAGGCATCTAAATATATTTATATACAAAGCTTAGTCTATGTATTTAAATAAACAGTAGAGAAGTAGCAGGAGAAAGCTGGAATGCCAACCAAGGAGGAGGACAGGAGGGAAAGCATCCATATATGCCTGTGGTATTCCAACTATCTGCTGACTGCCACATCTACAGAGTGTAGATGTATATGTGTGTGTCCGTATACATAAGTATATAATGCATGGTATTGCCTTTCCAATTATATAGCTCACGGGAATGAGTCCTGACTTGGTCTACACAGATGAAATATCCAATATAACTCATTTTATTAAAATTATTAATATTGCCAACTCCCTGTCGCAGGGTGTACAACAACTTTATGGTTTGGTTCTTGTCAAGTAAGGACAGCATCGTTGTTTTGTCATATTATATTCTGTTCATTCTGCAATCTGCCATAAACAAGTTTATATTCGTCTTTATCCCAAACAGACCACAATTTGTCCTTGGTTTGACCCACTCTGTTATGCTTGAACTTCCTGCAGAACAAATTCCAATTATTGGAGGGAAGTTTTCATGGATGTAGCCTTAGACGGCTGGGGTAAGAGTTCTTATTCTATTAAAACAGATTCTAAAATTGCAGATTTAAGCTATATTTGTTCTCTGACCTCAAACAGTGTAAGTATAAAAGTGACTGAATGAAATGATCGCTTAATGTCATGCACCAGAATATCAGAAGCGGGGTGTCGTATCTGACTCTGCAAGACGTATTCTGTAACGCAATTGTAGCCTAATATCATCTCATGGTGTGATCACGCATCAAGAACTCCCTTGGAAAAAACAAAGCATGCAAGCTACTGACAATCAAAATATGACAAAAGACTGATGATGACAAAGGACAAAGTTTACTGATTTTATGAAACTGGGAGGACTAGCTGATACCCCAGAGGGCTGCGCTGCCATCCAGAGGGACCTGGACAGACTGGACAACTGGGCGGTGAAAAACCTCATGCAATTCAACAAGGCCAAGTGCAAGGTCCTGCACCTGGGGAGGAATAACCCCACACACCAGTACAGGCTGGGGACCGACCTTCTGGAGAGCAGCTCTGCAGAGAGGGACCTGGGTGTCATGGTGGACGACAAGTTGACCATGAGGCAGCAGTGTGCCCTCATGGCCAAGAAGGCCAATGGGGTCCTGGGGTGCATTAAGAAGAGCATCTCCAGCGGGTCGAGGGAGGGGATCCTGCCCCTCTGCTCAGCTCTGGTGAGGCCGCATCTGGAGTATTGTGTCCAGTTCTGGGCTCCACAGTACAAGAGGGATGTGGAGCTGCTGGAGAGAGGCCAGCGCAGGGCTACGAGGATGATCAGGGGCCCAGAACATCTGCCCTATGAGGAGAGACTGAGGGAGCTGGGCCTGTTCAGCCTGAAGAAGAGAAAGCTGAGAGGGGACCTAATCGGTATCTATAAGTACCTCAAGGGAGGGAGTGAGGAGGATGGTGCTGCTCTCTTTTCACTGGTGGCCACCAACAGAACCAGAGGAAACATCCGGAAACTGAAGCATCAAAGGTTCCACAGGAACTTAAGGAAAAATTCCTTAACAGTGAGGGTGACAGAGCACTGGAACAGGCTGCCCAGAGAGGTTGTGGAGTCTCCTTCTCTGGAGATCTTCAAAACCCGCTTGGACGCAGTCCTGTGCCACGTGCTCTAGGTGACCCTGCACGGGCAGAGGGGTTGGACTAGCTGATCTCTAGAGGTCCCTTCCAAGTTTGATGATTCTATGATTCTATGACTGGTGGCATAAAAGCTGCAAAACCTGTATCATGGTGGTTACAGGCTAACGGAGTTTGGATAGTGCTCAATTACTCATGAATGGAACAGATGGATCCATTCAGGAAATTTGGCCCGGTTGGTCTGAGCCATTCAACCACCAAAACCATGCTATGGTTCCTGCAAGCTTGCCTGGTCAGTCCTTCCGTAAGTGCTTGAATGCTTAGATAGTCACTATAGCATGGTGATACCAGATGGCTTGTGATATTATCTGTTTGACTTTGCTATTTTTTCTGTAATTTGGCAATGAACTAGTTAGTCTTAAACTGCTAGTCTTGGTCTGTTATCATATCCCCCAAAAATATTGAGTGAGCAAGACTTCCACACAGATAGAGCGGCACCGAGCAGCAGAAGGGCCTGTTTTGTGTTTCACATCAGGATTCATTAATCCTGTGGAGGAGCATATGGAGAAAAAGAAAAGGAAATTATATTTGGAGTTTCCAGAGAAATAAAATGTATTAGGATTCATTTTTTTTCCTAAGCACAAGTCAAAGTCTTTGCACATCATGTTGTCTCTTTTAAAGTTTAAAAAAGCAAAAACATTTTAAGTTCAAGTTCAAACAAGAATGCCTTTCCTTATTACCAGACAGTACATTCTTATTGTCATTTAGAATCTGTACTAGTTAGCCCTGAATATTTCAATGGCCTCATTGTACTAATTGGACGTTGGCATTTTTTTTTCTGCACTAGCTATATATCTATTTTTGGTTGCTCAGGCTTCTGTGAAAGGATCTGTATGGTGAAAGCATGTCCTTTTTGGTGAAAGGTGTCCAAGCAGCAATGTCTAATGAGAACATCCAGATCAGATATAAGAATTTCTCTTCTCCAAATCTTAAAGACCCAAGGTGCTGCACACACAAGGCTCACTCTCCTTTCAGGCACTGGCTATAGTAAGAGGCACGCTCAGTATTTTCCCATGGGATTTTTACATAGGCAGCCTGAGCTCCATTACAGTCCCCAGAAAATGTTGCCTTTCTCCAGGGGATTGCCCTATATACCCAGTATCTGTCTCTTGATGTTTGTCATTGAGTTATTTAAGGTTATCTCCAGAAAAGGGTGCGCATGCAGCCAGTCAGCACCACCCTGCCTTCTGCATGTGGCTCTCATCTTGCAGAAGATAGAAAAAAGATTTGGGAGCTATTTAGATGAGAAATATTCTTAGGTGTTGAGTCAGCCAAGTGGAGCTGTGAAGCCCTTCACCCTTTCTTGCTTGCTTGCTGGTGTTATTGGCATGATGACCAGCAAAGTTTAAGCATTTCCTGGCAATCAAGAGATGTAATGACACAACTCTGCTGCTGTGGTAGAGGCAGGCAGTAGAAATATCTGCCATACATCACAAATATTTCCCTACTGAACCTTCGACAACAGCAAAAACTAAGAATAACTAGTAGGATCTATAAACTCACCTGTAAGACTCTTTTGCCTTTTAGCAAAGATATTGGAAATGCAGCTTTCTAAGTAGACTTTTTAGTGGTAAGCCTTTTGTTAGTGGCTTTTTCTTAGTAGAACAATTGAGCATTTTCTAACTGCAACAATGCTGCCTACCTGGACTGGTTCTGCAAAGCAACATAAGGCCTGGGCTTCTTCAGAGTCTCACCATGAATGACGCATGCAGAGCTCAGGGATTTTGTTCTTTCAGGTTTCTCTGAGTTTTGTGGAGGAGGTATATGAGAAAGCAACACTCATGGCTGGCCTTAAAAGAAAGTCAGTCAGGATTAAAGTTGTCTGAAGTTCTCAAAAATCAGAAGTGTAGAAGAAGTCTTATTCTGCGCCTCTGCACCTGAGGTCATGCGTAGGGGTAAAGCTTGGAGCGCTGTGCTGACTCTCCCAGGCCTGCAAGAGGCAAAGAATGAACTGTGGCCAGATGTGGCCTCAGACATGGGAATGAGGCCGAAAGCTGCTTTTCTCCAGTTGCAAGGCATTGAGGTGTGAGAGAGCATGTACTCCCCAGGAAATGGCAGTGCCCCAGCCAAACACGCTGTCCCTTGCATTATGCCCCATGTCTCTGACACGTCCTAATATTATTTTTGACAACTGCTGGTGCTACACGTTAGTCAACGTAAGACTGTCACTTCAGATGGAAAGTATGGGAAGCAGGTTGGCTTTGTGCTTGTATCTTTATTGAGCCCTGTCTGCAAGTTAAAAATTATAGTCTTCGGTTAAGCACCCTCTGCTAATGGCACTTAGAGAATGGCAAAGATCTGAGAAGAAGGGTGGAATTTATTTCTGGCAATTTGTACCTCTTTTAGCAAGACCTTATCTACAAGAACTGAGTAGGGGGAAAAGGCTATAGATCAGAGCAGTAACAGTATATATTCAATTTTCAACTTTATACACATTTGCCTGGCATCTCATGTGGGTGAATGCTGCAACTGCACACATGTATTTTGAAAACTGGTAATATGTTGCTGAACCATTCATTTGGCATTCACATTTCAAATCAGATCCCATCTCTTAGAAAAAGAGAGGAAGCTACAGGAGAAGGTTGAAAAAGTACTCAAGCTCTTGGTGAAGAAAGAAAAGAAGGAATATAAAACTTTCCAGCGCATTTAGAGTATAAAAATTTTCAATACATTATTACGGACCTGAAATTTTTATAAGGCTAATTATTCTGTTCTACTTTTTTTTTCCTGATATGAAGAGGCAGCATTAAAAATTTCATTCTTACAACGTAATAAAGAATCCAATAAGGACCTCACGTAAAGACTCCATGTACTCCTGCAAAGCAAGAAAATGTGATTTAATTACATATTTTAAAACTAATTTACTGTGAATTACCGTAATATTCTGCAGACAGCTCCCTTCAGTTGTTTGCTTTTGCAGATGGGAGATTACAACCCAGCATTGTTCATTTTTTTCGCAAAAAAAAAAGAGCCTCTCCATTTTTTGGTGATGTTTCATATTCCCTTTGTTTCTTTGAGTAGTTATTCTAACACAAAATAAATGGAAAATGTCACACCTTTCCAACAGAGTCCTTCGTCATAACAAAAGTCTTCAGGGAATTACTCTGGAAAATATGAGGGCAGTCGTGAATTGATTAGTTGGCAAGAAGCCTAGTCTCGCAGAATATATAGTTTAGCTTAGAATGAAGGTTTCTGGAATATTATATCATCCAATCCTGTCTTATTCCACCAGAAATTTCATCACAATCAGTAACCTGATATAATGTAAGCACACATTTTGTTATGCTTTTTAACTTTTTCCACCTACCACTGATCATAATACTTAAGATGCTTGAGAAACAAAGTGCCTGGTGAGTTCTACTTTTGATAAACATGCTTATTCTATCTTCCTTATACAGTCTGAAATAATTTTAGTAATTGATTACGTTATTTAAATTAAATTATTGACTACAATTAATAATTACTTAGTGTGAAAGAACCAAACCTCCGTAATTTCTAGGAAACATGCATTGCCATTTGAATATGTGTAAAATTGAGATGTTTATCCTGCGCAGGAATGTTCCAGCCCTTGAAATGCAGTTTGTGTTTGATTTGAGTAGTTTACGTATCCATTTAATAATGCTCTATGTCCTGATGCTGCAAAAATGAAAATCTGTTTGGCAGGTCTCTGGTGGCCTCGCAGTGCACGCTGGCTAAATCGCATCCCTGGGTCATGATTCTCCACTGGCCTCAGTCTGTGCGCTTGCAGGTACAAAGCATGAAAACAGGGATGCATTGAAAGACAATGGCACAGGTGATTTTTTTTTCTGACATAGCAGCACCTACACAAACATATGCAGATTAGTCCCTAAGGCACAATATTGCCCACAGTTTCTTGCTCTGAAGCCAAGATGAGCAGCCTAACACAGTAAGAAGATGATGCGAGAGCAGTGAAAGCACCAGAAGCTGCTGGGGAGTGTTTTTAAGAAGGATCTATTTTGAGGTAGTATCAGGGACTAAGGCTCTCTGTCAGAGTCTTTCTTACTTTCTAGCACTCATGTGGGCTTTTACTCTAATTTATTGCAAATGAGAGTAAAAAAAAAGGACCCCTTGCTCCAAGAAAGAACCTCCCCCTGCAAAAAAAAACACCTCTCAGGTTCTGCCTCATTATACCCAGCCCGAACGAATGATAGCTGATGTAGAGAGGAGCAGGGTGGAACATGGTGTTTTGTTTGTCCTGGTATCAATGAGGGCTTGGAATGCTGATGTGTTGGCAAATCTATTTTTGTGTTCATATTTTGCATAGATATTACTGTATAGTGCCTTGTGGAGGAAACAGGAATTTAACATCTAAATATTTTAATATTCAACAAATAATAGTACATACAAAATAGAAGAAGAAATGATTTTCTCCCTGAAGCCATCCCAAGGAATTCGCCTTGGCTTCTTGCAAGCACTTACAATGTTAGTGCTGATTTCTCCCTCCAGTAATTGAGGGCTGGTATATGTTAATTCTTGTTTTCAGGAAATAGATAGTTCTTCCTTTATTTTTTTTCTCTTTGGAGACAACCTCTAAAATGACATACACTGGGTTTTGGTGTCCTTTCTGTCTCGCAGTGAAAGCTTTCACAAGTGCCGGGAGCTGAATCAGCACAAATTTCAAGTGGAAATAAGACGCTTGTTTTTAATACGCATTTGTAAGCCACAGGCACAAGACTTTGTTAGTGTTGCCATGGCCTCAAGTCTTTAATCAAAGCTGTGTGTCCTTCTACAAGAACAGGTGCTGTTATAGACTCATGATACTGGTAATTTTGACCCCAAAATAACTGGATTGTATTCCATGTCCTTATAAAGAACAGATTATGTAATCACAAAGATAATTTCTGGTCTTAAAATATATCAATTAACTTATTTGCTCACTTAATTTTGTTTTAGATAAATTGTAGAGATATTCCTATATTCTGAGAGTGGGAAGGAAGGAAAGAGAGAGGCTTATAGGCAAGTGAGAAACAGTAATCTATCAACTGGTGCAATACGTTAATTGTTTTTGCCCTTAGCATGTAGTGGTATGAAAATAACATCGTTTTTGTTGTCCTTTGCCATCCAGAGTCCACTAAGGTTACTTGAAAGACTTTCAGTGAGTGTGGATGGCAATCAATAGTGCCCCAGGAAGGTGGAAAAAGTGACCAGTTGTATGGATTTCTCATGTCCACAGCCGCATTCAGTAGGAATTTTGCTGGTGCGAGATTAGCCAGAGCAGCCTGCCGATATACAGCTCTTTAAGACTGGAGTGCAAATTATGTACTTGCAATAACAAATAAATAATGCAAGATGCTGCCACCGTATGCCATCTATATGCACATGGTGCTGAAAATCAAGGTGTCCATCTAGCTCTGTGACTATGCATATGCAATGCGTACGTGGATAGATCTCTTTCAGGATAAACCATATGAATGAAAGTGTTTCACACATTACAAAAGGTTTTCAAAGCATAAAAATCTGCTCCAGCTTGCAAGTATTTAATATACAATACACACTGAACTCCTCCTGGATTTATTTGCTTTGCTTCTAGCTCATTCTCTCTTATGTTGGAGCAACATTTATCACACAGTCTGTTCACTTTGCTCTTTAAAGGACTTTCAGTTTAACTCATTGTTATCCTCAAGGCAGTATATTTTTCTCCTAATATCTCGATTCAAGTAATCCCTTCCTAGAAAGCTGGCTCACTATGGCTCCATAACTAGTATACCCTACTTGTGATGCTGCAATGACTTTTATTGCAATGATTTTATTTGTTCCTTTTTGTAGGTCATCTTTTCCCAAAATCTGTCTTAAAATGAACAATTCCAAAATGACTTCACTTTCTGACTGCACCTTCTTTTGGGAAAAAGTTTCCCTAGAGCATTGGGAACTCATTCAAAAAGGGAAACATGACTTTCTGAACAACTTTGGAAAAACATCTGTTGTGTGAATGATTTCCAGGTGATGATGTTTCCCAGATCTCTTAAAATCTATTTTATTTTCATTTCTCTCCCTCTCACCCTATCCAGCTTCAGGAACATTTTTTCATTAAATGTGATAAGCAGTTATATCCAGAGGGATTTTCCTCTGCTTTCTTATGCTTTTTTTTTTTTTTTAGCTTCATAATTTTCCAGTATTTCTAGAGGAACAAAGAGAAAAATTAAAGCTGAGATTGGTCATCATTCTGGCGCTCTTTAGAACAAGAACAAGTACTCAAGCATGAGAGCTTTTTGAAGCTCACAGAACCTAAAGAAACTAAGTAAAATTCAAAAACAACACGCATTCTGTGTCTAGGGACTTTGTCACATTCCCTTTGGCTCTTAGCCGTACCATAAATGCTCACTGTGTTTTATACTGCACAAGACCATCCAAAGCTGTATGAATGGTCTTAGACCAGGTGTTTGGATTCCCATTTTCTCTACCAACATGGTTTCTTCATATTGCTGTGGTGGGGAAAAAAGCAGCTGCTTAGTGCTCTAGATGGAATTGATATTCTGAAAGAGATTAGATAAGAAGGAGCTGTTAAGAGCCTTCTGGGGATCTCTCATATCATGCACACATGCCTCAAAGACTTTGCAGAAGATGCAAAACTTCAGAGGTAAATGAGATCTGGGGCAGCTCTGGGAAAGGATAGAATTCAGGGCAAGAGAAATCAGCAGATGCCTTGTTTTGTGAGGCTCCATGAGGTGGGGAAAAGTGTGTTATTTCTGAGAAGAGATGAAGGAGACAATAAACCTTAGTGTATTCTTACGTTTGCCAAAGAGAGGGGGAAAAAAAAAGATACTTAGATTAGAATTAACGTCTTGAAAAAAAATCCTAACAGAATGCAACCATTTCTGAGAAATTAGAAAAGCACAGAATGGCAGTTTTGGAAAAAAAATTGCAAAAAAAAAGGAAATATAAAAGTAATGTACAATATGGTAATAGTGTACTAAGTAAGTTATTAGAATGCAAGAATTGGCGTGAATACTAAATGTATGCTAAGGTCTGTTCAGTTTAAAAAGAAACACAAAGGTTTTGTAAAGAGTGCTAATATGTTGTATATATTATCTTCTACCTGAAAAGAAATTGCTAACGATTTACAAAGAGAGTTATCCTAAGACTAATTTATTTAAAATAGCTCTTTGCAACTAGCACTGTGGGCCCATTTGGAGCTTGATTTAGGGTGAGCAACAAGGACAATTACCTCCAAATCAAGCAAACAGAGGAGCTCCGCAAGGTTAAAATGGAAAAGTCAATATGTGTGAATGTCTAAAAGAGCGATAACAGCCCCAAGGGGCCATAACAGCCTTTGTGTATGGACCCCTGCAAGCTGTAATGTCAGTTTGTGAGCAAATTCATGACACTTCCGTTCTAAGACAATATAGTTTTTTTCTAATTAGACCATAATAGTTTTTTAAGATTAGGAGTCTTGTGTGTTGAAATATTTGCTGTATGAAAGAAGGACCATGGAAAAGCTGAGGATGTTTCATATCAAGGAAGGAGTCAATACTGAAAATGAACTAAGGCTAGAAATATAAAATTAGTTGCATGGTACTATTTCACATCAAAATCATTTTGTTCAGACCTGTTCAGGACCCAGACAGGTTTACTCAGAAGGCCAAGTGTGAGAGTGTTTAAGGAATTGTCACTAAGACTTCTAAAAATCTTTTTGGAGATGAAATAAGCCTTTTTGAAAAGGGATTAAAGGGTAAAAGAAAGGGTAAGATGTCCTTTGGAAGAAAAATGGTATGTGAGTACCATTTTTGTGGTACTTACCTCTTACTATATGTGAAGAGTTTGGAGCTCTTGCATGAGTGAGCAGACAGATGAATATGGCAGCATTAGCTGAGATGTGGAAAATGCCCCCATTTTGCCTGGCTACAGCTTGAAGTCTTTCCTTTAATCAGGTAGTACCTGGATCTAGAGGATTGGGTATATTTAGAGGTTTGCATTTACCTCATTTCTGAGCTTTAAGATGCAGACCAGAGCTCCACAGTTGATGCTCTAGGTAGTTCTACTCCAAAATCACTGTTATGCCTGCACTAGCACAGTAGATGGGAGCTCTTGCTGGAAATCCTGTGCCCACCCTGTTCTCAGACACTGTTCCAGGTTGCTGTACATGAAATGCAGAAATGAAGCTCTGCCTCTTTGTCGTAACTGTGTTCTTTATAAGTATTAGATAATTCTTTCCACTCATTGGAATAATAATGCAGTTTGTATACATAAATGTTTACTTGCTCCTGCTCTTCATTCTATAACATCATAGCAGCATACTGCAATTGTTTCTCTTGTAACCTGACTGATGAACCAAAGAGTATTATGATATTAGGTAGTCTAAATAGAAGGCTAAAAGCAAACATCTTTAATAAATTTATCTGCACTGGCAAGAAGAAAATTGAAAAAGTTCATGGTATTTCTGAGCTGAATTTTTTGCAGACTGGTTCATGGTTTCCAGCTTTTAGATGTTTTTATTTTTTCTTTTAATTTTGAAGAACAGTTCTCTAAACACGGAGCTTTGAAGCATCATTTAACAACCAGTCATTTCTTGCATATTATGAGCTGTCTACAGCTTGGACTGACTCTGTTTGCTCTGTCCACCTCTTGTTCCTTGGTGGATCTTAGTTGCAGATCTGCACTGTATCCCCTGGGTCAGTTACAGCGAAAAGGAAGGCCCAGGTTCTCTGCTTGGCTCCAGGGTGCAGTGACTTTGGTGCTCCAGGCTCCTCGGGAGCTGATGGCTGCAGCATGAGGGGAGTGGGAGCAATGCTCTGAGCAAAAGGCTCAGAGAGGTGGCAAGACCTAGCATGAAAGGGCTGGATGCCAACCTCCATGCTTGCCCACTAAATGGTGCGGAGGCCTGATCACCTACGCTGATCAGCTCTCCTCTTTCTCACAGAACTGCAATACAACTTCTCAAATCTTCTGCAGCCACTGCTGGCAAAGCAAATGTATTGAAGTCTTGGAAAGAGATTTTGTTCTCCAAAGTAGCTCCAGTGCCCTCAACCTAGGATATATCTGGAAAACAGGAATGAGCTCTGCTTACTCCTGTAAGATCCATCCATGCCGAGGTATTAAGTTGCACAGATGGGCGAAAGCAAAATGGAGATGCACAAAATGAGATTTCAAATACATAAACAGGTTTCTGTCAATGGCAACCTAATAAAGGAGGTAATTCTCTAAACATATTGTTCCCATTTCGTTTCTAATTACAGTGAACTACACGGTTAGTTCTGCTCTTTACGTGCACTTTAATTACTCTCTCAATGTTGACTTTCTGCATTATGATTCCTTTAACACACCATAGGAAATAGACATTTAATTAACCAGATGTCACTCAATAAATCTCAACTTGCACTCTCTGAATCAGAAAAGCAAATGTTAAGAGGCATAAAAGGGGCAGGATTTTAAAAATAATTTATTTTTTATGTTTCTTTAGCTTTTTTTTAATAGGGAGGTTATGAAGGAAAATGAAAATGATGCTTGTAAGCATTTAATTTAATGAAAAATACTTCCATAAAGTGACACAAGATTCTAATATTATGTAAGTCTTGATGTTTCATAACTATTCTGATAGACAATTGAAATTGAAAGCCAAAATGATCTCACTTGTATTTCGGATTATCTTGTCTGTATCTGTTCAATATCTTTGGCTTTTAAAGACAGTGTTTTACACGTAATTCTAAAAACTCTGACTTCATGACTATGGTACTGTGATGCTGCAGGAATATTAGCTGTATTAGTAATGCTCAAGGCACATAACAAAGGCAGAGTGAGACAGGGGCCCAAAGTGAAAACGGAGAGCAGCAACTTGCTTCAGAGAAGGGAGTCTGGATTCCTGAGACTCGTTGACCCTTCCCGAAGATGTTATAGAGACCTGGTTTGTTCCACGTAGTATCCACCATAAAATGAAGTGTTTTGGTGCAGCCAGCCAGCAGGAAAGTCAAGCAAACACAGCCAGGTTCTTTGGTTGATGGTGGACTATACTGCTGAAGTGATTCCATATCTACCTGGTCTCTTTCCATGTATTAGCCTGGTGCATCCAGAAGAGCTGCTGTGCTCTTCTAGATGGTACCTTGCAGCTGCAGAGCTCCCATCCTGGCTCTTCCCTAACCTTCAGTCCAATGTCTTGGCAGAGGTTTCTTCACACCTAATCTCAACACTAGTTTCGGTTCTTAATTATCCATGGTTAAATTGAAGGCGCCTCTTATTCTACTCGAGCCACATGGGACACAACTCTTCCTTTATCTCATTCCATGTAAGTCTATGGTACTTATAGCTTTCCTTTGCAGTGTAATTGAATATGGCCAGAGTCCCATAAAATAACACAAAGAAGGGGCATGTTCTTCCATTAATAATTGCAGTGCAAAGCTCCTATTAAAATTAATGGGCACTCCACACATACTCTAGTATAAAAATATCCTCAATATTCTCACATGCTATTTCAGGCTCTTTTTATTCTTTCTAACTAGTTTCCATTTCAATTACACCTAACGAACGCTATGGGAATATATATATATTTTTTCCATAAGGTTAGCAGAATCAAACTTGTCCCTTAGTCTAAGATTTGTACTGTGGCCTCTCGGTCCCCTTCTTCAAAATGGAGCCAGCACCTGTTCTGCAGCCTTGCAAAACTGTATTTTACCATGTCCAAGAGTCATAGTGTATGATAATAATATCGAATCTTTTTACAAACCAACCTGTATGCAAAACGTAGTGATATCAGGAAATAAGTCATTCCTGAAACGTATCTGTTAAAGGATTAATTGCTTTTTCATTCTTGCTCTTTATTTTTTTTTGATGCTCAGCCTACATTTCAGCAGAGAAAGGACAGTTTTGTAAGGCCAGGTCTCAGCTGCAAGGTCTTTTTCTGCTAATCTAGTAAAACAGCTGCTAGTTATTTTCTTGCATCTCCAGAACAGATTCTTTTAATAATAATAATTCTCTCTGCACCATTTGGAAATAAAATAGTCAATTCTTTCCATAAACAGCGTGATTCCATCTAAGCAACAAAATCCTAGGTTTGCGACAAAAAGTCTAAAAAAGACTCTGCTCAATAGAAGAGAGGGCATTGCGAGTTCTCCCATGGCTCTGCGTTTGTTATCCCTGGAGCCACAAAGCTTCTTGCCTCACCTTCCCTGCTCCGAGGTGCCAAAATGGGCCAGTGACGGAGAGGGAGCTCAGCAGTCAGTGTGTGGAAAACCCTCAAACCATTGTCACCGTGCTGGGAACTGGTCCGTGCTGGTGAAGGGAGAGCTAACTTGGCATGACATGAGTTTTGCCCTTATGCTGGCAGTCAATGAGAAGTTAGAAGGAAATGTAATACAGGAGACAGGCAAATATTTTGGTTGATCGTTGAGGGGTGTCATTCAAGGCGGCTGCTGCAGCAGCAGAAGAGGAGGACTCTGCCCCAGGCTGTGCCCATGGGTTTCACCTCTGAGAACTGCATAAAAGCAAATGACATCCACCAGAGTGAAGGAGAACACTGTTAAGCAATACCACTTCTGGGCTGGAATTTCCAAGCCAAACCACATTTCTTACTTCCAGCTGTGCCTAAGCTTTCCTAAAGGAGTTCACTCTTTAGTTGCTTAATTGAGCTCTGAGTTTGGGAAAGCATTAGCTGCTCAGGAGGCCTCCAGTGAATTCCCATTTGTGGTAAATTGAGCAGGTGACTCATCACCATCTTTTTAAGTTAAAAATTCCCATAGCAGTGCTACGGCCAGTTAAAATGAACAGCGCCAGACTAAATAGCCACCCAGTGATGAGATGACATTTCTCCAAGAGTAGTTTTTGGGGCACACAAGATCCTACCTGCAAGAGGGCTCATCTTGTGGCTGTGCCTACACTTACTTCTTGAGAGATGGACTTCTAGTAATGGTTCCCATCTGGCCAGTTATGCTGTGGCATAAGGTACTCAGTAATAAATGTGCCATTGCACAGTGTGTGACCTAAGGACTATTTTGTGATGACTCTACAATTATTTCCTCTTCAGCACTGACAATCTAGTAAGCTCATCTGGAAACCAAAAAATCTTAGAGATTGAAATTTTATACAATCCCTTTTACCTGGGAAATTTCCTAACTCAGAATGGAACCCCTTGATTTCAAGAGGACTGTAAGCTGCCAGAGGAAAGAGAGGGAGAGAATAAAGAGCTGACCAGCGAAAAGAACAAACAAAAGCCATTGTACAAAGAGAAAAATGTGAGATTTTTGGTTCCTCATAAACACATTTCTTTGCTTAGCAGCAATCATCAAGCCTCAAGGAGATTTTCAGGGAACATCTGCTCTCTTGCAGTCATCTGTTTGGGCATTGGCTGGATGAAGACCTGCCCTTGCTTGACTTTTCCAAGGTAACTCCCATTAAATAAATAAGAATCAATTAATCTGAACAAGAAGTACCCCTTCATTGAGTCTGTGCTGAAATCATGTCTGATAACCTGGAGTGCAGGTCCAGAAATGAATAAACACAGTGTTAACAAATAAGTCAAATGAGGAACCTCTGCCTATCCCAACTGACTGCAAGATGAGGGAGCAGTGCCCCGGTCCACTGTATGACAAAGTCCTCTGCCTGCTTAGAGCCTGTCTGGAAGAAGGCTCCAACCTAGAGGAGCAGGGTGACAGTCACCAATTCCAGGCTGAAATCTTCAAGACAGTTTTCCAAAAGAGATTCCAGTTTATTTTACTACCTGAGCCCCAAATCTCCTTTATCTTTTACCATCTTCTGCCTTACTTTCCCCCTCCTTCTTTGTTTTTGGCTTCTGTTTCGAAACAGCTTGGTATTTCTGGCCAATTCAGTATCTTTCCAATGCTGCAGTGAACCTTTTGAATAGGACAGTGGCTAAAAGCAATGCCTTTTTCTTCGTCTCAGTGAGGACACAAACCCACCTGGGTTCGCCAGGAGTGACAAAACTGTGTTCAGGGATTACGTTTCTCTCCATAAGAATTTCTCCAGTAAAAGAAAGCACTCATGGAAGATATGTTACTTTCTCTCTTAGATGCTGCTTTTCTTCCTCTTTTGTGCATGTTTGTCTTGCTTCGTCTTCAAAGAAACAGAATCAGTCGCAAAGAACATGAACAACAGCAGCTTACATGCATCTCAACTATTCCTGTTTACTCTCTACAAGACTCTGTCCTCTATCCTTCCCACACCAAATTTGGTATCATGTTAAAGGCTCGTAGAAGGTTTGGTCTCTGGGTTTTCTCTGTTACTGAAAAAAGCAACCTCACCACATGGCAGACTTCATAGGTGAGGATGAGAACACATGTAAAATACATGACATTTTGATTACTGCCTGTGTCTGTCACTTCTTTCCTTGTCAGTGGCCTTCTATGATCATATCAGTTGAGCTGAGTCTGAAGAGTATTCCTCTTCCTGAGCAGGCAATAAATTAGTAGAAGAAGTATCTACATAAGATTTCTTTAAGCTGATCAAGAAGATAACTTTCTTATATATTTTTTTTCCTTTGCTTGAAAAGTGGCTAGTGCTATTGCATATTTTAAATAGCTTCCTTAGTAGCCCAGGCAGTTGCAGGAGATGAGGAGACTGCCTGGTCAGAGGAGATAGCAGCAGTAATTGGAATTGCTGTTATCAAGAGCCTTGTGTGTGTTGCCAGATGGGAATGAATTTGCCAAGAAGCAGAGTCATTCCCTCTTCTGCCCAGGCCAGCTGCAGGAATACAGCAATAGTGGCATTGCACTGTTCTGCCTTCCAGAATGACCATGGCAGCCATTTTCATGTTCAGATAATTAATTATTGGTTGCAATTTCAGTCATGCTGTGTAGGAAGCTTCAGTGGTAATTAGTGACAAAAATTTTAATCAGCAAATTAAGTACTTCTTACTAACAGCTGTCTGAGAAATAAGCCAAGATTGTTTAATGTGTCCCTTGGATTTATAAAACATTGGTCTTTAGGTTCTTTATCTTTTTGTGAATGCTGTCATCATGTCTAGATGTATGTCTGTTGCTTTATATCTGCATAAAACTAATAAGTTCTTTTTATAAATGTTGTCCTTAAGAATGGGTGCTTTGTAGATTTAGTTTAATTATTGAACTCCTATATATTAGTAGTAGGAGCAGTGATTTGTATATGGAATGCTTTCTCAAAAATTTTAAGAGCTGTTTGACCTAAAATGAATTTATGAAGACTTGGAAATAATAAATAAATGAATCAAGCAATGTTTTGGCAAAGAAATGTGAAGAATTCATGTAGTTTAACTTTCTTGCTGATAATTGCATTCGATATAATCTGAAAAAATATCAGAGAATTATTTTGCCTCAGATAATTCCCGGATTATATCTTTCTCTCCCACACAGCGTACAATGTCACCTGCCATATCTGGGGAGTCAGCATGGTCCAGGGATCATGCCCAACAGGCAGATTGGATGTAGCCATCCTAGTTTGGAGATAAGAGCACAGATATAGGCCATGACATGCTAGAGGGCATCAAGGACCAGAAAGTGTTTACAGGCACACTCTGTTTGGTAGCATAAGCATAGCCTGAGGTTCCAAGTTTATTTCCCAGGGATTATTTTTATTAAAAAGTCTATTCTGAAAACTTTCCAGTGCTGTACCATGCATCTTGATTTGCTGGAAGAGCAATTTGCAAAGCCACTGCTGCACCCAGAATCTACTATTGTACTGCCTACAACATACTATCTACAATGTACCTTACCTATATGTTTAAACATATAATGGCTGCCTAAACAGCCTATCTTCAAACAGATAAATGGCTGCCTGAAAAATGTCCATGCAGATGTTCATACTTTTGCCCCACCAGGGCAGCTGGTCCTATCATAAGCAGAGAAAGTGGTCACTGGGGTGAACAAAGCATTCTCCAGACCTAGGGTGATCATTTTTGTCAAAAGGTATGGAAACTGGCTGCAATTGGGCTTGGGAAAAACAGTCTGAGCATTTGTAAATAATGACATATGGGAGATAAAACATTCTTCCACTCCACCCTTTAGAATCCATAAATGCTGATTCATCTATTTAGAGTGCTGGTTTAGAATATTTTGACAACTCTTCTTGCTTGTAAAAGGTGACTAAATTGATATCAAGATGAGCAGAACTGAAAAAATGGAGAAGCTGAGATGAGCTTTGGACTAATAAGCTTCCTGAGATGGCTTTAGATTAATAAGATCCCACCAAGTCCCGTGTTCACAGATATCCAGAAATGTAGATTTTCCAGACAGTCTTGTGTTTCTCTAATCTTCCTGGTCTCCTCCTCCTCTCTATTCTGCTCCTGCTGAAAGTGTCCACACTCTTTTTCTCAAATCCATGCAGTTATGAAGATGAAACACGAAGTTGCCTCCCTCTGGAAACAGAATATTCCTAACTAATATTGCTAAGGTCCTAGCTTAACTCCTAACCCCATGACAGTACACCAGTGGATGATATCCATTATTTTATATCCACACCCGAGAGGCATTCTTTGTCTGAAATAGGACATTTTTCTGATGATCTAGATAGAAGACACTCTAATGGTGAATAAGTTTTGACAGATGTCATCCTCTCAAGTCAGTAAATCGAATCACCCTGTAGGCAGTCACTTACCTTGTGGAAGTGCTGTTTGCATCTCCTTCTTATGCACCAATAAACTATTGTTTGACATACTATTAATTGCAGGACCTGGAAAGAATTATAGGGCCAATTGTGTTCAACAGGTCATGCTTGTCCGTTTTTATCTCTATCACAATTATGGATCAGCAGATGTCTCTGACTAAAATAAAAATAGAACAAGAATCTTGCACTCCTCTGAAATAAAGCTTGACTTGAATTTGGGGAAGATTCAGTAGATTTTTTTTCTCCTGCCTTTTACTGTTTTTTTATTTCTGAATACTCTGGTTGTCAGCAATAAATGCAAGCATTAAGACAATTCTCAAGTGATGTTACGGCAGTATTTGCAACCTGGACAAAAGAAAAAAAGTAGTAATAAACAGTGGATAAACGGAGCTTGTTCGTTGAAGGTGTAAACTGGGCTAGACAGTCTGCTGATGGATGCAGAGGGCCTTTATATTCAGTGGACTCTGGCATAGGTTTTGGTTCCTTTTCTGCAGCTTTTATTTAATCTCTCCAAATTCTTACTTATGTTGTTCTTTCCAGGACTTCACTGTGCTGGTCAACGCCTTTCAGACAGTGAAATCCAGAACTGGGCAGTATGTAGCTGTGTGCATGGCCCCAGCTCACACCAGTCCTTTTAGCTCTATATGTGTTCTAGATTTTTTACTTGCCTACTTTATGCAGCTTGCATTTTTTTTTTCTAGTCAGGTTTCATTTTCTTAATATTTATGGTCTTATTTTTCTAGTATATTATCATCTCAGCATTGTGTAGTTTTCCGATCAAAGTATTTTCAAACCATGTTCATGATCTCTTCCACCTTGGCACTTCCTATACCTGTAACTTTTTACCTCGTCAGTGGAAACGCTTCGTGAAATAGATGAGATATCTACAAAGATAGACCTAGGAACTTAAACTGACTTTCTGGTTAGTTTTAAGCTACTATAGTTTCTTTCCTAACACTGTCTCTCTTGGCCTCAGATTTGAAATGTGAGTGTTAAGGCTAAAGGTTGAAAAGCATCTCCTGGGATTTTCTTTGTTTTATTCCATAAAAAGGGTAA
Organism: Tinamus guttatus; assembly: GCF_059628265.1. NCBI lineage: Eukaryota > Metazoa > Chordata > Aves > Tinamiformes > Tinamidae > Tinamus > Tinamus guttatus. The sequence continues at coordinate 627,356 of NW_028288619.1, forward strand.
AAAATCTAGACTTTGAAAGCATTGAGGCTTTTTCTTGCAATGTTATAATGCCAAACAGTATGTTTTCAGCATTCCATCACAAATATTCTGGCATTTTATGATGGAAACTATTTCTTAACCCTTGTTACAGTTCTTTCATTTCTTCCCAACACCATTTGGACAATTTGTTCATCTTCCAAACAGTTCTGATGTAATCTTTCAGATTTCATGCAACTATTTCACATGCTTTGCAAAATCAAAATAACCCAGCCACCTTACTCCCATTTTCCATTTATTTCCCTAATTCCATCAAGCAAAACAGTCAGATTTCTGACGTGATTTATTTCTTATAAATTAAATTGGGTTCTTTTATCACAATCCCATTAGCTTCAATATAGCTACCTTTGTGCTAAATTTGAATGCAGATCTCAATCTTAGCTTCTGAATTTCCATTGCTACTAACTGTTAACTAAAAAGTTTTCAAACTAGAAAAGTCTACATTTTGCATGCAGGTATGCATCACACACTGCCATAGTCAACAAAGCTGTCTTCAATAATATTTTAAGTCTGCTAAGATGATGATCAATGTCTTGTTTCTCAAGCTGTTTGATTTGGAAGGATTAGCACAATGTCTTCCCAAGGCTGCAACGTGAAAAGCCAAGCAAACAGGCACATATTCCAAGTAGGAGATCTGAAGTAAAGATTAATTTCTGATTGATAGACAAGAACCTAATCACCCGTTACTGTGCAGTGCTCTTGTAGTCAGTCGCAGGGAATGAGGAAGCCAGCACAGCTAGGGAAAGGATGAATAGGTCAGGGTAACCCAACTTGGGAAGTATGAGAAAAGGGAATCGGAGCTCTCAGGTCTGCATCTGCTGCCTGACTTCTCTTATCCTTGAAAACGAGCAGACACCTTTTGCAAGATGAAATCACAAGATGTAGCTCAAAGTGGCCAATTTTTAATGGCATATCCTACAGGATTCTTTTATTTTCTTCTCAGTTTTTTCTTCCTTTTTTTTTTTTTAATTTAGCAGCTGTTTCCAATATTCCAAGTAAATATTTAGCGTGTTTGTTTCCTGAGTCAGAACAAATGCATGTTACTATTTTGCATCTTGGACCATCATTTGAAAACAGTGTTGTGCGTGTAACCTCAGCATACTCCATTCCTCAGGTACTGACTCATCAAATGGTGTCATCTGGCAGCCTCCTGGTGCAGGCTGGAGCGGGACACATCTGCAACACCCTTCTGCCAGGACCAAGGTGTGGACTGATGTCGGGAACCTAGCAGGAGATGGTAGCTTGTGCTGCTTTGGTAAAAACTGTGATGGGTATAAAAGGACGTGCTGCTCTCAAATAAAACCTTTTTGTCATGGGCATGTTCAAGTGATTTGCACAAGCTGGTAGTAAGACTCGAGCTTTTAATGAGAACTGTGCAAGAGCATGGGCCTGCAAACAGCCTCCCTCAGCCAGGCATACACTTACACTGGTTGAGTGAGCTCTCAGCGCAACTGGAACCATGAGTTAGGTTTTTTTCCAGGTCATGTTCTAAATATACCCACTACCCCATTACTCTCATGTGCATTCACTGGAGGTTGTCTGCACGCTGCACTCTCAGCCCTTGAGACTGCAGCAAGAAGGGCTATGTGCTCAGATATATAACTAAAAGTTTTCTTCAGAGCTCTCTGTATCCCTGTAGGCTCCTAACCCAGGAGCCACATCCCGCTCCTTTGCTGCAGTAATGCCATGCCGCTAATTCCCTACCCAGCCTCCCAGAGGCAGCTAGGGACAAACTTTCCTCAAATCCTCCTCTGCAGTTCTTCAGAGTTGCTGGTCATACATGTGATAATTTGATGTGGCATACTGAGAGAAATACATAACTTCTTCAATTTAAATTCAGTTGTATTTATTACTACTTGCTGTCTCATAAGCATGTTGCATTAAGAGCTTCACACTTTTACTGCACCTCTCATATGGATTGAATTCTGCATTTCTGACAGATTTTGAAAAGGATCCCAAACTGCTAATAAGGCTATGGGATTTCTTTTTTCCCCCACAAAACTCATTGGGAACAGGAGTGGGTGCTAAATTGCTATCAGTACTTGGGAACATGGGCTAAAAGGTGCATCCAACGCACAGCGAGTAGCTGAATCACTCCATACAATCAAACAAGTTCAGGCAAACTAGTTAATCATAATTAACAATAAGTTAATACTAACCGAAACAGATATGGAAAACTAACGATGAAGCTATTTTTAAAAAAAGCGGAGATGCTTCGGCAGCTTTCACATCTGGTGGAAGGGCGTGAGGTCCTGGGGGCGCTCCCTGGGAGGCAGAGCTTGTGCTGAGCCAGCTGTGCTCACAGTCCAGCCTTCCTCTGAGGTTACTCTGGCCTGGAAGCACATCGGGGAGTATTTTTCCACATTGACCATGTTAAAGCAGATAGAACAATTATCTCTTATTTTAAACTGTGTGTTTCAAGTTTATCTGTTATTTTAAACTGTGTGTTTCAAGTGGAAGCCACAGTGAAGCGTGCTCACTTCAGAGGACCCCGTGTAACCTCAGAGGCTTGTGCTGCAGGTCAGCCCAGCTTCTTGAAATGGGTACCGTGGGCTGCCCATCCCACTCCTCACCCTGGGTCCAGCGCAAGGGCTAAGAGGAGATGAGAGGCCCTGCTAAACTGGGAGCCCAGACCCTCAGCTGCAGAGAGCTGGGAGCGAGAGCGATTTTAAGTAGAGGACATAGAGTTTCCCTGAGTATCGCCTCCAGGATAAACACAAAGGAGGGATAAAATATTCCTATTCAGCACCTGTACCCTCTGCATTTTTTGTCTGTCTTGCCTTCTCCAAGTAAAACCACGCCTATTACAATTTTCTCACCTATTTCATTATGCCTGTAGCATGAACAAGATTTAAAAGGTAACCTGAATTATGTTTGTGGGAGAGATATTTTTTCTCTTCTAAACAAATTATGTTTCTAGAACCATTTCCCTCAATATTCCCATTTGGTGTAGGAGTCCTGGAACTCATGTCCTTTTATCCACAGCCAGACCGTGGATGTGCACAGCTGTGACATGGAGTTTACTCTTTTCTTTCCTTTTCAATACAAATCGCTTCTTGATCTAACTTTGCAGGATCCTGAGGGCTGAGCCTCGGCGAGAGGTCAGCTCCTCTCCACGTGCAGCCGCTCTGCTCCGACGTGCTCACTGACCAAAGCCATCAACAAGAACGAATGCTGGGTTTTGGGGAGGCAAGCACTGCTGGGGCTGCATCTCTTGCTTATGGTTCTACTTTATATTACGAGCAAAAAAAGGGCAGCTATGGCGAGACTTGCCACCCCTGTTGTCTGCCTGGCACCCCAAGCTGCTGGGCTGCAAATTGGAATAAATGCTGACAATTGCATAAGCAGAACAAGGAGAGCTATTAGTACACGAAACAAAAGCTCTTCTTCCGAGCATTCAGACATTTTTAGTTTCCCTGCCCCAGAAATGTCAGTGATTTAAAGGAGCGACTCGAGCCGTATCTCGGCTCCGTTGTCATTTGCATGTCAGGTTCTCACACTTTGCTGACTGAAGGCGATGGAGGTGGGTGTGAAGCAGACTCTTGGCAAAGGCTTTCAAAAATGAATACCTAAAAAGTCAGGCCCCCAACTCTGACTTCCCCCAAGCTGCGGGATGTTCGGAAGTGGAAAAACTAAGCCACTCACTCGCATCCCAACATAGGCATTAGGTGCCTATTAAAAAGAAAGAGCTGCTTCTCCAAGACAGATTCATCTAGTGCCGTTGCAAACTGGTAGTGCTCAGCTCTGCTGGTTCTCTTTAAAGGCAAAGGCAGATGTTGCTGAGTGTCTCCAGGTCTGCATTTTTCCCCAAAGGCTAGAACGCTTCTCCCTGCCTTGATGGAGGTGGGAATCGACCTCAGAGCAGAATTCAGCACCCCCAGCTCCTTACAGTGCCCTGGCCCATCTGCGCTGAGGTCACATCAGTAACCCCAGAAGGCAGGGTGAGTTTTGAGAGAGCTGGAAAATTGAGTTACTGCAGTAAGAGAAGCTGTTACTTCGAGCTGGATCAAAGGCATGTTGACAGGGGTTAATAAATAGACCTGTAAGCCGAAAGCAGCATTTTGTTTCCTCTGTGCTTTGGTTTTGGTCCTGCCTGTTCAATACTTTTTATAGAGTTATATTCACCTTAAAATAAAAATAATACAAAATGGGACTTAAAAAAGGGGGAGAAGTGCATGTCCATTTCTGAGCTGATTTCTTCTCTTAGATGTTTTGCTGCAAGGGCAGAAGATGTGTTGCCCCTGAATTACTTGGCTATAGAGGAAAGTTTCTCTGTAATTTTAATGGCTTGCAAAACTTGAAATTAAGATTTAATGGACTGTTAGCAAAACACATTTTTGGGCTTGTAGCATGATTTCATGCTATGATGCCTCCATTGACTGGTTAGTTACAAAGCTGCTTCAATTCTCCACTAGCAATATGTTTCTAATTAACGCTAGTATAGCTGAAATATTGAAAATCTCCTTTACCAAAGAAACATAGGGCCTATAAATTATTCTTCCTGTCCTCCCTGCCGCTTTCATTGCCAACAAGGAATTTTGTATTCAGAAAAACTCATTCTCTCCCTGACGCTCCTTCGAGTTTCCTCCACTTCGGAAATATTGCCCTCAACTGGGGACACGGTGTGATTTATGGGAGTGCTGAGTCTGCAGAATTGCTCACACAGCAGTACACTAATAACATCATTCATTTTTTATTTAAAACGTTGTACAGGCCAGCCCTGTACACAGTTTGTGGGTGGATAACAGCAGGCTACCAGGGCTTATGAGAGCTCAGGGCTAAGGGCTTGCTCTGCCTGCCCGCCTGCCCTTCCCTGCGGACGTGGGCACCCACAGCACATCTGGGATCTGCTTGGGTTGACAAATCTTGGTACAATCAAGGGGTGGGGGGAAGTTTTGCACTTACAGAGAGAGAGATTTAGTCAGACTGTGGTCATGAATAGCAAACCAAATGTGCTCTAGGCAGAGGACCTGACTTGCTCTTTGAAGACTTGCACTCAGGTGCAAAGGAGGTGGTTCTGTGTCCCTCAGCAAGCAGAAAGAGTATAAGAAATTTACATTAGAAACTTGGCAAGAGCATGGAAGAGATAGATACTAACTAAATACACACTGGCCTGGAAGCCCCAGAGCTGCAAATGATTGGAGACTGGGGCCTGGCAGGAATGTTTCATATGGGCTTCCCTGGTTTTGTACACTTCTGTTGCAGGCATTTGCCTTAGCCCACTTCTTGGATCCAAGACACTGAACAGGGAAGACCTCTTCACACTAATAAAGCCGTTCCTCCATTGTGTGTGTATGAGGGACTCTCATTCTCATCAGAAGTCTCATCCACAGCCCAGGGAATGAAATCTCAGGGTCTCTGCCAACCTTATCTGGCCAGGACTTATGTGTTTCTATCGGACTGGCTGAAAAAGTACTCTCTACTGTACATACATACAAAATCAGAGGGCAAAAGCATCATTTCTGTGAAGTATTTTCACTTTGCTGTATGAAACGGTGACCATTATTTGCTACCAATGCTGTTTCTAACTTTAAACTGTGAGTTCACGGAGAGGTGATGAAGGGAAAATAAAAAGGCTCCTTTGCTATTGTTGCTCTTCAGTGTTAAGAATCTGCAGCTGTTGCCTGAGATGCGTTTTGCCCAGTTTATGATAGTTAATAGAAAGCTAAAGTAAACAAGGTCTGTGAGTTCGATTTTCTTAAGCTGCTTGCACAGACTCGTTCACAGTTGAAAACAAGAGATGTAAGGCCACCAAAAATCTGGAACTTTGTTTTTCCACTTTTCTTAGTACAAGAGACCAACATTTTTTGGCTTGTGCCATATATTCTAAGTTTACACTATAGTCTACATAAACAAAACTGTCAGCTTTACAATTAAATGAATATGGATTGAGAAATGTTTAGTGCTATCACTCAATAGGATCCTTTTGCTGGGTGTTCAGAATCATAAAAAATCCAGTGAATCAACACTCCATCATCCTGTTATCCATCTTCATCACTCCACGTCCTGGTAGGGGTAGCATTAGCTCTGCATTTAAATTGGCATGCACAGCTATGAGCTGTGTAAGAAAGGAAGGGGAGAAATCCTCCTAATCTACTTATCAGGCAGAATGAACTGATTTAGGGTTATACATTCCTAGTCTCCTGTTTTGACAGCCTATGGTTTCATATTTTCATTTGTAAAAATCAGTAGAAGTTATTTGATCTGTAAAGGAAATATCGCAGCTCCTGCAGACGTTTCTTAAAAGACCTTCATTTGGACTGCCTAATGGTTTTGTTTAACAAATTCACTACTGCTCTGGGAGTCTCAGATTCAAATGTCTTTTGTTTTAAGGGATATTGTTCATTTTTAGCTACCTGTCACTTTAGTCTTGAAAACTATTCATCTTAGAGAAGAAGCAGAAGTTGCAGAAGAGTTTCAGCTCATGAATAAATGCCATTGAAAATTGAGTTTCCTGCAAAATGATCTTGTGGGTCTTTGCATCAGTGTCTAGTGCAGTCACATGTGTTTATTCATTTGAGCCAAGGCGTGGGGCAATGATCTCAGTCCTCCTAGTTGAGCAAAACATGACGTGTTGGACCCTGTGGCCATTTGGATCACTAAAGCAAGCCAGAGTGACAGTGAGAACTGTCACTCACTGCAGCACATCAGAGACTGTGAAGCTGTCTGATGTGGGCAGACCAGAAGCCAGGCCCACAGCTCTGGCTTTCTGTTGCAGAGCAGAGGCTGATGAGGCCACCCTTGAATCCTTGTCCAAATCTCATGTGGGTCTATACTGCTTGCCAAGAGCTGGCCCTGGAGCAGACTGAAAGATCCTGTTTATGTAATTCAGTCTAGTGCTGGCAACAGGTGTTCAGGACACCTGAACACCAGAGTGGGAAAAGGAGGGAACTGAGTGGATAATGGGGTTTAGAGATAATTACTCTGGTGTTGCAAAGGTGAAATTGGTAGAGAAATACAATTCTTACACTGGGAAGAGACTGAAAAAATAAATTGCTTCCAGGAAAGCTGAGAGATCTTTGCAAGCACTGTCAATGCATGTGTTGCAGGGAGCTCTTTCATAATACGAGACAAAGAAACTGTGAACCCTTAAAGGAAGCCTGATTTTCTGTCTCTCCATCCTAAACCTGTCATTGTAACACTGCTGATGAGACCGTGGTTAAGTACAGGGTCAGCCTGGTGAAAAGCATCCACACAGCTGCTCACTTTGTTGGAATCAGCACCAAGTAGATAGGAAGGAAGGGTAGGAAGAAAGCGCTCAGCTGTGCTAGCTTTGCAAAGGAAAATTCGGTGTTGCACTGCCTAACAATCTTATCAGAAAGAAATGCTTCCTTGCACCTCCCTCTTCCAAATTCAGTTATCATGCAGCACGGCAGGATGTCAGGCACAGTTGTAGGATAATTCTGTGGTTTTTTTCTCATCATTTGGAGCGTGCCTGCTCTTCGTTCTAATCAAATTGACTAATCGTACAAATAATGTGGTGGCCTTTTGAAAATGGAAACAAAGTAAAGATTAAAAAGGTTAAAATCTGCATCCACACAAATATCACTTGCACCTCAGGGAATCAAAGGGATTGAGAATTACAGCAGTAACTCAAGCCAAATAGGGCAGCACGACTGCTACTCTGTGTCAAATGAGGCTGTCTTCCTCCCAGGGGCTTCCCCAGTCCTTTTCTAAGATATCTTCATTTTGCAGAATCATTCCCACAGAGATGATCAGGTATAGCCTTAAGGAAGAAAATGGTATTTACCTTCCCTTCTCTCCGTATCTGCCCACAGATGCTTCTTGGTTGAGAGGGCAGATCATGGGATAGGTCTCCCACATTCCCAAAGCACCAGTGTGATCAGAGAGTAGCTGTCTCTGGAATTGTATTACTGTAGCAATATCTTCAGCAGTGTTTAAAAAAACAATTTTGTGTAATAAATACCCTCTTTTCAGGTGCTTGTAATTCTGCCTAATTTCCAGGCAGGCTGATGGAAAACACCTAATCTGAGGGTTTTAGGTCAAATTTATCTGCATGTGATCCTTTCAGCAAAAATATGTCATCTCTTCCTAATAATAAGGTGGAGGAATAAAGGGAAAATATTGTTATCATTAAGACTCATTGAAGCTGGTGCATTCTGCACTTAAAATAAATTGTGACTAATTCACTAAGCTCATTTATGAAAGCAAGAGAGTGATATCACGGGAGACTCCAATACAGAAGCATGTGTCTACAGGAATGGACCTGTGCAGCTATGGCCATCTCCTGTTATGCAGACACTAAGGCTGAGCAAGCTGAGCTGCCCGCAAGCAGACGGCTTCTTCAGCCGCCCCCGTAAACTTGTGTTTGATCACCTCTACCTCTAAATTTTGGTCACCTCTAAATTTTGCCAGACAAAGGCAAAATTTCCAGCTATTTTTGAGTTTGGGTTTACACAAGATGAATTAGGTTGAGAAGCAGTGACAGAGGAGCTGAAACCTTGGAGAAGGTAACACTGAGAGTTAGTCAGGATAAGTCCTGGATCTGGGATGGGGCCATGGGATGACAGTCTGAATGAGAATACTTCAATGGCTACAAAAACCCAGAATATCAGCTACCCTATGTGCAAACATGAGGCAGGGCATACTGGGGGGAAAATTTGTGATCATCAGAGAGTACACACATTTAATAGAAGAAAGAAGGTGACTTAAGGTTTCTCAGGTAAGAAGTTGAATATTCAACTGCAGCCTCTCCTTCCTTCTGTGGCTGCCATTGCCTATAATGTTAATGCATAGCATCATAATTTCAGACAGCATCCCCTGCCTCCTAGCTGGTTAGAAGAAGTGTCTCCAATATATTTAAACAGGATCATCTTTATTCTTACGGGTCCTTGGGGTGTTTTTTTCTCTCATGAAACAGGGGAAAGATCATGACATGTAGATATTCCTGGAAAATGTTTGCCTTTATTTTTTTTTTAAGAAAAGTCCTTCTAGTCTGCTGATCAGCACTTTCTGCATTTAAACTGGTGTTTGAGTCTAAAAAGAGCAGAGCTGTCAGGAAATGTTCTGCTTATGTTTAACTATTCCACATGGCTCCTATAGCGGTGCCCCCTTGGCCTTCCACTGACATTTTGGCCTCTGCAGAGGAGTATTGCCAAAATCCTGGCAATAAAGAGATCCATTCCCTAACAGAGAGAAAAGCACCGGCTCTGCTTTGTCAGCTGCGATCCGAGTTGTGGACCATGCCTGGGCATCGTGGTGCTGCCTGTCTTGAGGACGTGCTGCAGACACGAGTCAGACCTGCCCTTTCAGCCCAACAGCAAAGCCGGCCTGGGACAGCAGGATCAGCCCCATGCTCTCTCCTGTGAATTACACCTGCCCTGTCACCGTGCACTAGCAGAGACCATGGATTGCATATCCTAAACCATATTATGTGCCATTTGTTTTCCACATCATCTGTTTCCTTCTCCATTCTGCCAATAGAGAGACTACATCTGAGGGGAAGGAAGACGCAATGGGCATTTTCATCTTGGACTTCCAGCTGCCCAAACATTTCAAACTATTGTTACATTTTTGTTTTCAGTAAGTGACATGGTGCCATACTGTCCTTAACCCTGCACCCTAGGTTTTCTCTCCAAATGTGTCAGAAGATGTTACCCAACCACAAGAGTGAGAAGTGTCCATCACTGCCACAGTAAGGTCCCAAAGCTCCCATCAGCATTGCAAGACCAAAGAAGCAGAGAATGGGTAGAGGTCAATTTATACATATATGTGCTGCTTGCTTTGTGCAGTATTAAAGTTTCTTAACTTCCTCTTTGCCTGTCAAAAGAGGTTCAGAAACAACCTGAGAAAATGAGGAGGTTCAGAGACAGCCTGAGGTGTGAAGGAGTTGAGGTGAAGGTGCAATGACCTGGGCACACATTGGAAAGCAGAAGCCTGGTGGTTGGCTTTGATCACCCAGAAAGCTGGAGAGGGAAAAAGAAGACCAGGAAGATGATCCAGTGCCAACACCAGACTTGAGAGGAAGACAGAGGAGAGCAGTGAGAGAGTAAATGTGGGAGGTGGACCATGGGAGACCAGCAGAAAGATCGGGAGACTAGCAGAAAGATCAAGAGACCATTCAGGCCCTGGAATTTAGCCAGGACAAGGCTCAAAACTGTGAAAGCAGTTCATGGAGACCAGCAAAAAAGAACAAGCAATTTGGAAGAGATCCAGGCCAAAGCTGGAAGTGGTAATTGAAGAGTCAAGTAGCAAATGAGGTTCAATGAATTTAGTGACCCAGGGAAGAAATGCAGTAAAACTCCAATTGGAAACATAGTTTTGAGGAACAGTTTTTTTTCTTGGTTTGGTTTATCTTTGAGGAGAGAGGCATATCAGAGCCTGACAGGCCATGAAAATGAAAAAATAAATTGTTAATGGGCAAAGAGGGGATGTGAAAAGGTCAAACAGAAACAAATAAAGCATGTGTGATTTCAGCAAGGGGAATGGGAGGCCAGACTGTTTGCAGGCAAGCCGAGTAAAGATCATTATGGATCCTTTACCAAAGCAGTACATGTGTGTTTTTTAAGTAGTGCAAGGATGGATCATCTCCAATATAAATGGGAGACTATGCAGCTGAGTGAACTAAAATGTGAACTGAAAGCACAAAAACTGATGTTAATGGAGGAAAAAAAAGCAGTGAGGAATTAGGAAAAAAAACACAGATCTGTCTGGAGAACAGACAGAGCATTGGCAGAAGAGAAAGAGGACAAGCTTGTAGTGCAGAAGGGCATTCTACTGCTAACAACAAGAAAAGGGAAAAGGAAGAGCAAAAAAAAAAACCCCAGATACTGGGGACAGGAAGGTCTAAAATCATAGTAATGTGAAAGTGGGAACAGAAAGGTTGAGTAATGAAACAAGTTCATAACAATCACAAGAAAAGGGGAGGTGAGGGCGAATATGAAGAAAAAAGCAGCAGAGGAATTTAAGACAAAGATATATCGGAAGTTCCAACAAAGATGGGTATCTTTAAGGATTAAAATGTCTTACTGATGTGTACTGGTCTCTCCTAGAATAACAGAAGATTAAGTAGTGATTCTTAGATAGATGACAAATATAAAAAGCAAATGCTTCTGAGAAGCAAGAATATCATTCTTGTATCTTTCTGATCAAAGTGAAATATTTCAGAAGGAAAATTCATAGTTAGAGTTACCTGAAAGTGATTAACCAAAGTCTTTGGTTTACCTTTCTCTTCAACCATGCTGTCAGTCAAATTCGAAACTCTGAAGATGGCTTTTTCTGTGGAAAGAGCGTCTGTCTCTGATGTATTTCACATGATGAAAATTACCATATTGTTAGAGGCCAGTGCCCAGGCGGGTTACAGAGCACCTGATGACTGATACGTTTCTGCGAAGTCTGGGGAGACCCTTGGCCTTTCTCCACCACTGTAGCCCCAGGCACAGCACAGTGTATCTCCTTGGTAGGAAATCTGACTTTGTCACTCCACGGCAGCCCTCCAGATATCTGGCAAAAGTGCAGATTGACTCTGGTCTTTTGCATGGTATCTCTTTACTATAAATCAGCGGTGAGTGACCATGGTGACAACCCCAAGAGTGTTGTGAGTGTCTGAAAGTGGCTATCTTCCAAACCTTGCACTTCAGCACCCTCTTGGGATGCTCAAGGAATACCCCAGTAAGTTTGGAGCATCCTCTCCTGACCTGAACCAGGAATAGTCCCACCAGAAGCTTAGATGGACACTGCTTTAGTATCTGCTACCCCACGCTCACACACCCATACCTGCGTGAGCACAGGTTTGGATGCTTCTGGGGACAGGTTCCTGCTCTGACTTCCATGGAGTTTAGTAGGTCTGCAAACTTGTGATGCATCAGGACTGTTCAATGGAGGTTCTTGAGCAAAAAATGAGTGGTCTCTCTCTGACCTTGTGTAATTTGGCCTGCACGACTGAATGGTCCCTGGCTGTATTAAATCTGTACTTATCTCTTCATTCTTCCACCTGAATATGCAGGGTTAGATGGTGGGAGCCCATCCTCATCCTGTTTGTAGTGCTCTGGAAACAACCTCAAATTTCAGGCAGCATTTGCTAAGAACTTCATTCGTACATTAAAAATAAAAATACATAAATCTGTCTGCAGCTGTGTCAGCTGCTATTTCTTTTTCCAGATAAGAGGTTCCCTGGCATCCCTCTTTCTCTGTGTCTCTTGCTGGCTATCAGATGTCCTAGGACTTTTCTCCTACTCAGTCAGCTTGCTTTCTCCTGTAGAGTAAATAAGCATAGACTTTGAGCGCTTTAACAGTTAGCATTTTATGACTGTCTTCAGAACATTATTAGTTTGCAAACTTCTATTGAACCTCTACAAGAAAACATTTTTTTTCTTGCACTTTGCAAAATATATACTATGACAAATATTTTGGATTTTATATAGTTATATTAATATATTTTTATATATCATATTTATTTATGTATTTTGGATTTCTTTAAAAATATCTCATATTCCCTTCAGAGTACTTCGTTTAATTAAAAGTTATATTTTCCTAAAAGTAGAATTTTACAGAGTGCTCACAGTCCTAGTGATTTCATTGAGATGACTGCAATATTAGTGAAATGAATATTTTAAAACAGAGGGAGAGAGCTAAGCAGCTGAGAGCTCAATGTACTTAGAATATTTAGTTTAAGTTCTTAGTACTTCACACAGTGCTTCTTAGCATATCTATAGCTTGACTAATATTACTAATAATAAAATTCTAAAATTTTTAGAATCGCAATTACCTTTTTCTTTATTCAGTTTTAAAACTGTCCTCATTTTTTTTTTTTTTTTGCTTTGCTAGAAGGCAGAAAGAGAACAACAAAACCTGCCATGGAACATTACTTCCTCCAGACCCTTTTCTCTCCTCTCCGCTGTGATCTCTCTGGCCTGAGCACCCCCAGATCCCTCAGTCTCTGCTCCTAACTCCTGGGCCACCTCAGCCCCCATGACAGGTACCCCAAGACTCAGGAGTTGCAGGTGGCCATACACTGCAGCATAGGATGAATTTAGGATACAGAGGTGTCCAGGACTTATGCTTATTCTGTCCGACATTTAGCAGTGATCCACAAATAACACCCACTGCTACAGCTCATGTGCTCCTGAGCCAACCACTTAAAGGTTTTAGAGGGTAAAAGATGACAGACTACAGGAGCAGGTGAACAGAGAGATTTGCCACTGAAAAGCTTTGGTTTCTCTTCCCTGATCTGTCAGTGTCCTGCAGGGAGTCTCTTCCAGTCTTTGCCCTCTGCTCACCCAAATGGAGGCTATCTGCCTTCCCTAAGTGTCTCCAAAGAAGCTGTCAACCCTGAGCTACTTAACTCGAGCGCCTTGTTTAAGCACTGGGTACCAGTTCCCCCTGGGGTCAGGGGGACCCCCCCACCGAGGGTCAGGAGAGGTTGCAGCAGGGAAGTCCAGGTGTGATCCCTGGCTTGGGCATTTGGGATTGCAGGCCTGTCATTTAATCCTAACACATTCTGTAGGCCTTAATGCGGAAAAATGTCCAAGCAACTATTAGAAATGTTTTGAGCCAACAATATAGGGAACAACTTACTGATGGAGGAAGACTAATAGTGGGAGCTCAGCTGATGTAGGAATGAGAAATCTTATGTACAAGCCTTGAGTGGGCAAAGGCTCAGCATGATCACAAACAGCAAATGGATTGGTTAACTTACCTTAGTAACCTTAGGTATTACCTTAGTTAATAGTAAGGTTATTTGGTGTTAATATTACCTGTTAACTTACATACTTTAATCTGAGCTTTACTAGTGAGGTGATAATAAAGTAAGTGTTCCTCTCTGAGATATGTTCAGATAGCTTTGAACTTGGCAAGTGGAGCTGCTAAAATATCTTCGGAGCAAATTATCTCCATTTAGATAAGCTAGGCATGCTTTTTTTTTCTCCTTACAGGCTGTCCAGGTGTAAATTTTTCAAACAAAATGAGGAGAACCCAGCAAAGCATTAGCATTATGGATTTGTTCCTGCCTTGTAGCCTTCAGTGTGGCCATTTCTGTTCTGTGAAGTGTTGGGTTATTCAAACCCTTCTTGTAGCATATCCTGCCCACTTGGTTTCAGAAATAAAATGCAGGATTCATAGACAACAGAAGAGCTGGACTGTTCAGTGCTGGGCTGTGCATCTGGAGGTTTGCAAGTGTTCAAATCTGGAAAGGACAAAATTTCAATGAAAATAAGTGACTTAGAAGAGACAGTACAAGAATTACATACTGACTGCTCAAGAAGAAGAAAAGGTAAAGAAGATATCCTTTTCTGCAGCTCGGACCTCTAATTTGTAGAGCATTGGAGCAACCCAGAAGGGGGCTGCATTAAAGGCATATTTGTTAGCTCATTACCATAGAATGAAGATGCAAGTGCATCTATAGCCCAGAAAACAAAAGCTTTGATCTCAACTTTAGAGCAGAAACCAGAGGTGAGAGATTTGAAGCGTTTTGTTTCTCTTCTCTCCCTGCCTGCCCTCCGTTCTGGAGTGATGCTAAGTGTGTCTGTACATCAGGGCAAGTCTGAGCAGTGCAAGTTAGAGCAATTAGATCTGCAGTTATCCCAGAGGATAACAGGACATGGCAGCGTTTCTCTTCTGGGCAGGATCAGAGCACAGCCCATTCTAGTTAGCCCTTCTTGATAATGTTTTCTAGCCAGGCCAGCAAAAAAAGCCCTTGGGTTAGGAACAAAATGTTCCCAAAGCCATCTCTGTAAGAGTGATAAAATGCAGTTTGAATTCTAGCAAGTTGGCCAGGAATAGCTTTTCATTAAACAGCTGCAATGATTGTAATCATGGTTAGATAAATTAAATAAATATTATTAAATGTTCTCTAAGACATACAAAATTATTAATGGATAAAGCATAAACTGGAACGAGAATTGGCTGCTTTATTTGAAGATACAGTAGAAGACCAATAAATCCTGCAGGCAGATTAGTTGGAAAAAGCCAATAAAAATTATTTACCTAACCAGGCAGCCCACTTGCTATTTGGTTTGACAGATTCAATTTATTTTCTCCTTTTAAACTCATTTTTCCTCTTTTACTGCAACAGTTTCTTGAGTTTTGGAAACAGCTGAGATGATGGAGTGTAAAGTTGTGCTTATATTTCTCAGCAGGTCTATTAGAGTTTGGGGAGCAGCAAGCCTAGGCTCTAGGACTAGATATGATATATTGAGCAGCTGAACAGCTTATGTGTGATCTAGATGCAGGAAACTGAAGTGAAACAAGGCACACATCCAGATCCATGATCTCAAAATGTCATATCTCAAAGTTCTTACATTTGTCTTTCCATTCATACAGAGAGGGTAGTGAGGAGAAGGGATTAAATATGTGTTTGTGAGCATAGTCTGATAGCGCCAAACACTGAATCATTTTAATCATGTAAGAAGCTATGGTATGGGTCATAGGAGAGTCTATTTATACACTGTTGACCAGTTTAAATATTGACCTGGAATGATCACCCCTCATGGTTAAGAAAAATGTCTTTCAGCTTGAACATGAAGTGTCGTTTGAATGTGACTGAGTTATTTTCATGGTCACCAAGACCACCAACACTATGTGAATAATGAATCCTTTAACACTGCCTGTCTGAGAACCTCACTTATTTTCCAGCTGACAGATAACACTTTTACCTTCTCATGCTGTAAAGAATAAATTTCCCTGCCGTGACAGAAGGTAATCTGCTGTACTATTAATCCTTGGAGTCGAAGGAGTTAAGGTTAATAATTACCTGCATTAGAAAAGCAGTGCATTCCTGTAAATCAAAGCAGCCCCAGTGGGCAATAGTTTGCAGGCTGGAATTGCAGCAATGTGGCATCAAGGTCAGCGGCTGTGGAGTTAGGCTGGAGTTTGGCTGGACCTCGAATCTCTAGGACCAGCACCCCGAGCCATTCCCCAAGTAGAAAAAACATCTGGGATAAACCCTCCCTCTCTTCCTTCACAGACGCATTTTTTTGCATAAATCAAGCAGTCAGAAAGCACAGCTCTAAGTGGGAAATTAGTGTTCCTAACGGAGAGTGGGTGAGACGGACTACTAAAATCATGATGATCCAGCTAAAATTAGTAAGCAAGATGCTTACTAATACAAGATACTAAAATTAGTAAGCAATTTACCACTTTCACAGGATTTCTAGAAGCTGTGTGGTCACACACTTCAATAAAAAATTAAGGTGAGAAAATATCACAGTTGACTTTCTGTGTCTAAATTTGCCCCTCATTAAGATGTCTGGCAAACTTAGTTTCTGTGAGCCATAAATGAACATGTATTAGATTTCTTTTTCCAGTGGACAAGGGCTAGCCCACATATTGAGGTAATCTCCTGTGCTGCAGCTCAGAGGGGCTGCTGGGCTAGATGGTAAAAGAGCCCTGAAATGGCGCTTACTCCTTTACCGTATTACTGCTTCGTGTGGAAAAGGCTAGGATGAGCAACACTCTGGGATCTGCAAAAGACAAGAGAGGCATCAGGCATCTTTACTGCTTTGTTCTTGGTCACTTTTCTTGTCTCTGTCTCCTCTTATTTCTATGTGACTTATGTAAGGGACAAAGTGAAGATAATGATGTGTTTAAGGAGTGGTGGAGACAGGGCATGGTTATCTCAATTTTCTCCATCTGTACAATCAAAGATTACAACTACTGTACTGGAAATGGAGTGAAGTCAAGATTGATTAGTATCTGGTGAATCATTAATATGAGAGTTCAGAAATAATGGTAGGTGCATTTCTAGAACAGACACGATAGTCCAGGGACAGTCATATCCAGGCAGCGTCATACTGTTCTGCACGCAGCCTTCATGGTGAAAGAAGGAATCACTATTCTGGTTCATTACAATGAATTAAATGCATAATTCATACATTAAACATGAAAATATGAAAATAAACACAGAATGTAACCAAAGTTACCAGTACTTTCAAGCAAACTGACAGATGAAAGACAAAACCTTGCTCACTGTAGAGGCATTTTGAGATGCTGAGGCCTTTGAGGGTAGTGTGGTGGAGGAAGAAGCGAGGCCAGGGAAGCTAGACAAATCTCTGCAAATGCAGAAAGAAGAGAATTGCACCCACTCAGCCCCAGAGTGGTCTGAGTCACTGCTCTTTAATGGCATTTGTGCCTCGGCACTGCCCAGCCTCAGTCCTCTCTCCTGCATCTCTGCCCGTGGTGGTCATACCCGGTTTAGATGATAAACAGCAGGTGCCTCCCACGTGTAACTTCCAAAGAGCAAGTAGTTGAAACTAACATTTCACAGTGGGTGACAAATAAGTTTGGCAGTTTAGGCAGTGCTGTGTCTGCGCTTGTAGGGTTGACTCTTCCCTCTCCTCCAGGACTAGCTGATGTAGATGATCTGCCTGAACAGAGAAAGGCTTTTTCGCAAAGACTAGAGCCCCCTCTGCTCTCCGCAGCACCTTCAGCTGCTCTGAAACCACATGGTGGAGGATAGTGTTGGGCAATGCAATGGAAAGTATCCTTTACTCTCCATTCAACTTTGATGACAAATCACTTCTGGGCTCTACTGTGTGACAAACACAACAGCTCTGATTCATCAGTTTGCCCTTCCTGTGGTCCCTGTGCATCTCCTGCAGATGAATGTTGTTCTTCCGTTTTCCCTCCCCAGTCCCAAGCACACACATGTCCAGCTATGCACACAACATACCTCACATACCTCTAACAAATTTCTGGTGTCCTGTTTATATCCGGTCCTAGTGTGAAACACCTAACAGGTCCCTAGGCAGTTGTGTAATTCCTGCTGGTACCTATTCCCCATACAATAACCCAACAAGTTGGTGGACAACCAGATAGTAAGGCAAGACAGCAAATGTTGTGCCTTTATAGGGGAGCTGAGAATCAGGCTAATACAAGCAGTCCCAATGCTATGCAGTGCAGAGTAAATAGTGGAGTGATGATGTGTCAGTGTCCTATATTGGAGAAGGGAAAACATACTGCATTTATCGTCATACTATACTGTCATGCAGCATAAGAGAGTTATTTATGTAGAGTACATATAAATGCAAATATTCTGGTGCATTTCATGCCCTCACATCTCCCAGTTCAGCACATGGATGCTCTATCAAAGACAACTGGATGAGATCAAGGAATTGATATTTCAGGTATTAGATCCTTTCCCAAACAAAGGAAGAAAAAAAGCCTAGGTTTATGTGGAAAGAGTTTTGGCTACTCTCAGATGTAGTGTGATTTAAAAACACACTATGGATTAGTCTTCGTAATATTTTATCAAGTGAATTGAGTAGGAGCATGCAGTATGTCAGGTAACACTGTATGAAACCAAGTAGGTATAGACCAAATTTTTGCTAGCTAGATAGGCACAGGTGACCTTTCTGAGCAGGGAAACAGCAGTGATGTGCAACCATTTGTGATCCGCAATTAAAAAACCTCTACCCTATTCGAGCCCAAAGCAGGAATTTTAAGGTCTAAAGAACGTTTACTCCTGTTATTACCGCAAATCCACTCAGAGTGTTACCGATGGAAACATAGGTACTAGAGAGAGACTAGGAAGGAACCTATCACAGAAATGAAGCTCAAGCGTTTTGCGTTCCTGGCCAGCAGCATCTCTCTGGCCAAGGGGATAGTGTAATACTTGCTATCTATGTAAACTGGATTGGAAAAAAAAGGGAAAAATCCCATGTTAAGTGAAGGTATACGGCCAAGCAAGGACAAAGATGTCCAGCCTGTCAGAGAAAAGGGATCAGAAATAGATTCTGGAGGAGCAGATTTTGGAGATCCAAAATAAGAAAGCAGTGCTTGGAGTGCCAGTCGTGTTCAGGGGACAGTGGGACCAGAGAGAAGCAGAGCCAGAAGGAACAAGCCATGCCTGGAAACCCTTATATCTACTGTTGCACTAAGAAACCATAAGTTCTTGTGTTGACTCCCTGTGTTGTATTTTGCAAGAGGTAAACACATTTTGGTATGCACTTTGGGTTAAATTTGGAGAAGAGTTCTTAAAGTTGTTTTTCCCTGGGAGGTGAGTTGGTCTTTCCCTCAGATGCTAGCAATTTGTTCCTTTTCTGGCTTCAAAAATAACAAATTATGACAGCAGCAACCTGTTGATTAACTAGATTGAACAGATTGAAGCGAGCTCACATTTTGGTGAGGACTTTTGGGTGAACTGACAGAAACAGGGCACTCAGTATTATCTGACTGGTAAATGCAGAATACATTCTTTAAATTTTTTGGTGGGATATTAGTCAGTCAAAGGAGAAAAGCTTACACCATTCATTTAAGTTTTGTTTACATATAGTTGCTTCCCTGGAAATGAGGGGGCCAGGAGGAGCTATGCAATAGCTAAAACGCCTTTGGAGATACCGGTAATCTGTGGACCTGCTTCTTGAACACTCCTTTCTTTGGATGCTCATCCCACAGACAGGATGCTGGTCCTGGGGCTTGTGCTTTTGAGAAAATTGTTATGAAAATTAAAGTCTGTTCAAAGTTTGGCCTTTCCTCAAAAAAAAAAAGCAAAAGCCAGTAAAAAGCAGCAAAAGTAGCGACAGAGTCAATAGTTGTTAGTCAGTGCTTCAAAGTGTGTCAAGTTCCAAGTATTTGATTATCTTAAATAAATTTTTATTTAAACCAATAAAAACTTCTAAGAATAATATTTTATTACAAGAATAACATTTCTGTTCAGTCACTTGTACAGTAAAATTTGAAAGGTCAGTGCCCTCTAAGAACTGAAATCAGCAGCTGCTATAGAAAACTTGATGCTTCATGAGATAACCAGTTAAAAACTTTGATAATATTAATGGAGGATTCACTACTTACCATGTTTCATTAGTTAAAATACTCATTTTTTTAGTGTCTTGAAGAATAATCATAATTACTTTAGTGATGTTTATTTTTCTCATAATAATAGTGTGGAGCTGAACAGCCAGGCAATGTTAATCGAAGGCCACTGCTAATTGAAATGCCAAGTGATTGCTCATTGAACTTCACCACTGCAGTATTTGGGCTCAGCTAAGCACATTTTTGACACTTCACCTTTGTGCTTATATGACTGCAGATATAATGGTTCCATTTCAACCTGGATTGCTTAAGTTATGAATAGCTTGTGAATGAGGCAGAAAATACATTAAAAGCCATCATTATTTCATTTTCCATGCATTGTGGAAGGGGTTTTCTTTCAGCTTCTACTAACTGCCATTTTTTTTTCCTCTGGGAAAGCTTTCTTTTTCCTAAAAAAAAAAAAAGAGCTTAGTAGACATTTCATTCTTATTGTAATGATCATCATTTTGAAGCATATAGATACACATTTTACAACCTATCTAACCACTTTTCACTTTCCAGTGCCAGTGGCTATATACTTATTGTAAGCTGACTCAATAGGGAAGAGGTTTTAGCATGAATCTGGAGCAAGATTAACATGTGCATTTGGTGTCACAGCACATCGCCTTATCTACTTTGCTACTGTGGTGAAGAATGAGCACCTACCTAAAAAAAGCAGTGCCAGGAAATTCACGAAGGTGAGGAAAAAAAAGAGAGATTGAGCTAATTGCCTGCTATTGGGAAATGAACAAGAATTCATGCCCCTTTGAAAAGTCCATCTGCAATGAATGGCAGGTTGACTAGCTTTTTTAAAAGGAACTTGGTAGGATGAGTAAACATGAAACCATTTAGTTAGTGAGCTCTCAGTTCATAATTCAAAGTGGGTTCTCATGTGCAGAGGAGAAACATGTACCTACAACAAGAATGTCATACTGAGAAACAAGGAGCTATTTTGGTCAGCAGTATCATATGGAGACACTTCCTCCACTCCAGGTGGGAGGCTTTTGCAAGAGAAGAAATAAATCCTCCACAACAGTTTGTTGAGACAAATGGTGGTGGTATCTAAAACAAACAGTCTATTATGTAGTAGAAGCTCGATGAAAATGATTTTCCTGGATCTATGAAGTCTTCGATTTCAATGATTTCATCTTTTTTTTTTTTTTTTTTTCCAGGAAACTTTCACTGTCTTTAGACTGGAAGGGACCGTCTTATTCTGGGAACAGCACATTTCACTTGGATCTGGGATCAGGCTGTGGTTGGAGAGGTTATTATTTTGTACTGCATCTTGTGTAACTAGCATCTTTTCTCCATTCCCTTCAGATCCCTCCGTTAAGTTGTTTTTCCTGTTGCCTTGTCCTCAGAGAATCTTCTGTGTCAAACCTCATGCTGACAGTGGTGCAACTGCACCTGAGCAGGTGCCCTAGATAGCGCTTCTGTCAGGTTGAACGATCCTCCAGGTAGCTACCATGGGTGAAAGTCTAACCCTCCTGAAGCCAGTGCCAGAACACGAGCTGATTTTGGTGGAGGCAAGTCAAAACACGACAAATGTTTTGCCTATGTTCATCAAACCTGGTGTCTATGCACAACTGAATCCATGTATCAGGGTTTGTGGGTTTAGGAACTTGGGACAGAACTCTCCTAAAATCAGTCTTTAGTTTGGAAACACTTCTCTCTGCATCCCTAAGAAGCTTTCTATGGACTAAACAATCTGAAATAGAGATATTTCATTAAAAACATTTTCTACAATTCAAATGGCAATCTTTTCACATCACGCTTGCACCTATGAGTGATCTGAACAATTTCTGTGCTTGCTAAAACAAACAACATTGGGTCTGTAAGATAATGGGATCTAGAAAATTGTTCTCTCCCTCAATAGCACCATGACTGCTTGTTTTTTGTTCTCTTTTTTTTCTTCATTTCAGATGGAAATTAGTATGAAGATACTTTTTTTTTTACTCTTTAAAAGCAGCCTATAACAAGAGCAAAGCAGAGCTCATTCTTATAACAGAAAGAGTGTCTATTTTCCTCCTAGTGATATTTCTTTTGCAGAAAAGCTTATGCATAAAAATATCTATTCCCAGAGTTAGCATTTCAGCAGTAATGTGAGCAGATAGGTACTGTTCATAATTAGTGCTGCATTTTGCTTTGGCTTCTGTGCCTGTGGAATTTTGTGACACCGACTATGTAGCTATGAATCTCTCCCCATGTATAGGCAATCTAGAGGATGTATAACGTTGAGAGAAAAGTGCCTCCTGAGGACTTGGGAATGTTACTGTCGAACCTCAGGTAAGAAATGATGCAATAGCTAAAATCCTCTCAGGACATCACCCTGACGCATCGGGCGAAAGGCAACGTAGGCTGCCTGTGATGCAGGTAGTTGAGAGAGAGGGGAAAAAAAAGTATTCATTTGGAATTTTCCAGCTGCAACCTTCTGCTATAAATGCTTTGTTCTAAATATCACCCCAGTAATGCCACCTGCGAAAACTTTTGCTGCTGCATCTGCTGCAGTAACAGAGAGTCGATCTTCATGGCGTCTCTGGAAAACATGCTGAAAGGAATATTTGAATATCGTAATTAAAAAAATCCCTCTTTTACCATTCATGAGTATTCAGCCTTTTCTCTAAGGGACCTGGTTCAATAAAATATGTGGATAGTTTCCGCACTGCATTGCAGAAGCTTCCAATAAAAATGCCTTGAGGTTTCTTTCATCATTTTCTCATCAGACACACACAATGATTTCAATCTGCGGTTTCTCCTTAAACAAAGGTGGAACACGGAGCTTTCTTTCCCTCATATTAATCACCCTTCAAAGGACAGTTTCCATATGGAGCAGACCTAGGCAGTTAGCACAGTAACTCTATAATTTCTGCCCAGCAGTTCCTGTTATTTCAATGAGACCTTCTTGAGGAGGTCTCAGGTGCGAGGAGCTGCCTCATCTGTCCCTACTGTGAGCTGATCCTCTCAGGTCCAGCATCACAAGTGACTGAAATAGGGATGGAGATGCGACAAACTACTTCCAAAAGTGGTTACAGACAACACAACTGAAGTGAAGCAGGGACAGTAGTCACTGCATGGGTTTTTACTCCTTTGGCACTTACACGCTTTGTAGTTCCAGCTCAGTGGAAACATATGGATAGAGTTGCCTGAGGCACAGTAAAATTATCGGTGGCATGTAGTCAGCCTCTCCCCTTGATGAGTGTATGTCTCGGTGTTTTTGTTACAAGAGGTTTCTGATGATACTCAGCCTGGGCACTGATCTGCTTCAGTAGCCTGGCTCCGGGAGATGAGGCAGGGAAGGGGAGGCAAGGGACCTTTCCACATCTGTTTGTACCTGTGGGAGGAGAAGATGCAAGCTCATGCTGAATATCTGGCTGCTGAAGGAGAAAATGTTTTCATGCTACAGAGAAAATCTGTTTTGTGTCCATTCTCTTGTCTGAGCTTGTGTATATTTATTAAACAATTCTGCCAAGGCACACACCAGTCTGTAACTGAACCACACTGTACAAACTCTTTACCTGTAGCCCACCAGAAAGCACTGTTTTGTATCTAGGTCTCTTTTTGCTGCAAGCTGATACAGTTCTTCCTGTACTGGAAGGCCTGCCTAATTTTGGTAGGAGCAGTATCTTATATGGGTATTTGCCACATAGTCTGCCTGGATTACCCAGTGTGTAACAACTTAATTAACACAACCAGCTGGAGGATCATCTTTCCTATGGTGTTTTGGTTATCTCAGCAAGCTGAGCAAGAGAGGTGTTTGCTCTAAAACCAGAAATAGCTCCAGGCTATATGAGAAAAATTGGGTGCTGTTGGGGAGAGTTTTGAGTATATCAGTGTTAGACTTGGTGAGGCTCCAACTGCGAATAAGGTCTCCAAGTATTTGTGTAAATACAGAATGAGAAACGCTTCCTTTCCAAAGAGCTTGGTGTCTGCAACCTCCTGATCAGCTTTTCATGGAAATAGGCAAGAGAAGGGATTTACATACAGCCAGCAAAAGCAGCTGGAAGGGCACACTGCTTTTCTAATTCTCCACCACTCCTGCGGAGCAGTTTCTGTTTCTGTAAACAGGGCTTGGGGAATGGCAGTCACAAGGCTTTTATTGTAATGACTGGCACTGCGCTCCAAATTTCAGATGGGTTTTACTGGGAACAGCTTCTGAAAATATTCTCTGTGGAGAACAGCATGGGAGAGAGGAATTATAAGCAAACTCTCTATACAGCTTTTGCTTTCTCGTATGTATGTGCACATGTATCCCTACATACACATGTGTTCATATATGCAGAGGACAAAATAAGAACATAAAACTGAAACTTCTCTGTTCTACTGTAACATTAAGGAAAGAGCCAGCACAACTTATACTTCTCTGCAGGGAGCCTCTATAGCTAACTCTGAGTCACTATTTAAACTACTCTGTATGCGTACATACAATAATGACCTGAACTGCCAAGCTTTGAGAAAAAGTTTGTAACAAACTTTATAAGAAAACAGTGTTGAACTGGCAACCAAATTAAGACCTAGTCTGGCATATATATATTTTTTTAACGACAGAAGCCTGGCAACAGTACAAAATCTGCAGTTTCCTCTACTCCCTCTCTGATTTCTTAACAAATTAGGAACTAAAAAACATTCATCAAACAGTGAGTGTTGCATTTTTAAAACCATCTGTTGAGCACGTTTTGAGAACCAGGAGCTTCATTTTTCATTCACAGATATTTGTGAAAGTTTTCCCCCTTCCCCCATTTAAATTAATTATTGCCATTTCCAAGTGATCAGGGAAGACACATCTGCTGGGACCGACCATTATCTTTCAAAAGCAGCAGCTAAAACACCCTAAAGTTGCTGGCCTGCAAAATTTCAGCTTCACAAATACTATATTTGGCAGAAAAGAACTGGGGTGTGAGTATATTTACTGCAGAATCATGAGAATCAAACAAACCATGAAAGCAATGAGTCCATCACATGAAAGGAAGGCTGGATGGAGGCTTCCTTCCTTCAAAGGAGAATTGTATCCAAGGGAGATTCCTGTGTTTTGTGCAAAAATGCGTGGAATTCAGCTAAGAAGTGTGGCAGGGTCAGGAAGGTCTCCCAGTGGAGGAGAGAAAAGGAGAGGGCTATAATGGACAGAGAGGAGCAAAATGCAGGTGAATGTAGGGAAGGAAAAGAGAGAAGGGTGGCAGTTATAAGAAGTCTTCCCATACTTTGTGATCGTCTTGGGGGATGAACTAGAACCAGGGAGAAAAAGGGCAGGAGGGGCAGGGTGACAAGCATGGGGTTTCTTGGAGAATGGCAGTGTCTATGTTAGATCCTCCAAAACACACTCAACAGTTCAGACCCTAAAAAATCACCATTAGTGGTGCCAGCTCGCATATTACGGTGGATGGAGACAGTGCCAGCTGGAGCAGGGAATGCCCCTGCCTGACATCCTTCTCTTCCTGAACTCTCAGCAGCAGGACAGGTGATTAGGAGCACATGTCTCTCCAGAGCGTCCCAATTCCTAGCTCAGCATTTTAGAAAACTACTTGATGTTCATCTTCACATATCAAGTAGTAAATTGCCCTTCAGAAACAGCCGCCTCTCCCGTTCAGCTTCCCACGCTGGGGCTTCCCTCCTCGGGGAACACAGAAGTGTGGGTTGAAGTAGCAGCAATCATTTCGTCTCCTATGGGTTGTCAGTCACCTCACATGAACCAGCACTTGTGTTTCTCCCACTGGGACACCCCACAGCATTATCAGAAAACCTGCATGTTCTGAATTAAAGCTGGAAGATTTCCTTTTCTGCTAAGCCCAGGGCCTGTGATATGACACACCACAGTGGAGACTGTTGTAAAAATGAAACTGAGAACTTTTTTCTTTCCTTTCAAGGGCTTATACCAGGTCTTTGAGCAGCACAACACTTCATTTTTATTGTCATTCTCACTCTGCTTTCCGTGACTCCAGCTGCCACATGGGATGTGCTTATGTGTCCTCTATCACAAGTGACATTCTTAAATGCTCCCGCATACAAAAAAAAAAAAAAAAAAAAAAAACCCAGGCCCCAGAAGTGCCATGAGGTCTTCAGCACCCATCAAAACCAAATAAGTTTTTTTTTAAAAAAAATTAACTAACATCTGGATGGGTGTTTGTTACCCAAAACCTGGACTGCATTTGACTCTAGTGTATCTTAATAATGTAAAAAACTGCTCTGTAACTGGTAGAGGAAAAGTCCAATAGGTTTTGGTGAAGCAACACCTGGTGAAGCTGCCAGACATGCATGGAGGGAAAAACTGTGCGCTAGCCCTAAAAATATCCTCATGGGAGTTTATAATTTTAACCACTGACGACACTCTGCATCTGTATTTAACAAAAAGGAGGGTGAAAGGAACTGTTGCTGCTGACTCGTCTTTCCAAGACCTTGTTAGCACAGAGGAAAGGGTCTGCCTCAGGCCTGCATGAGAACAGGGAAACTTGATGAGCTCCTGTGGGTCTGCCCCATAATTTCCACAGGCTCCTGGGAGTCACATTCGTCCTTGTGAACGTCCCACATGCCAAATGAGATTATCGCTACCTGCTCTGCAAAGGACTAGGGTTAAATAACCTGAAAGTGCTTCAAGAGTCAGAGAAAGAGCTGGAAAGCACTACCAGTAACAAGGACGATTAGCAATGACAGCCAAGGAGGTGACTTTATACATGGTCTAGAAACCACACAGTGCTCAGGTGGAAGTTGTTCTTCAGTGTGAAGTAGTTTTTGACTTTTTCTTTACGCGTCCTTTGCACCTATATCTGTGACAGAGCGTCCTGCCCGAACAACATGGCCAGTGAAGGACGGACACATCTTCAGGTCTGTTGGGAATGACTCCGATGCCCGAATGCATGTGCCTAGCTGTCCTTGGCTTTCTGTCTGACTTCGGGGACTGATCCAGAAGGGCAAGGGCCTCCCCGCAGGTGCCGTAATGTCCACAGCAGCCCTGCGAGGGGGACAGGCAGGATGGCGTTCAGCAGGAAGGAGGAGATGCCACGGTCCTGGCAGTGGTTTCACTTTCCTTATGATGTTTTGCCTGAGTTTTATTGTTTGACCTATAAGGCATCAGATGCCACAGACCTGCCGCAGACCTGCTAAAAGGCAGCGAGACCCTCTCGTGTGACTGGTTCCCAAAGAGGCTCACAAGGCCGCACGGCAAGGTGGCTGCCAGAAATATCCATGATTCAGCTCCCCTTCCCCCCAGACAGGCAAACAAATGCCCACTTTTAACATCACATTCCTTTCACCTTTCCTTTTTTAAGTGTTGGCAGAGCCCAGCAGGCAGAGCAGGTGCGAGGCAGCGCGAGCCCGGTATGGCAGCAGCCAGGGGCACCTCTGGGCCTGCCAGGAGGAGCCGGGGCGGCGAGGGGCTCCTTTTCTTTTTAGGGAAATTATTAATGACCACGAGGCGAAAAAATGATGCAATAGCGAAAACTTGCTGCGCGCCAGCTGTTGTTTGGAAATGGATTCGACTCAAAAGAGCAACACAGACGGCGTAACGGATTCCACTCCCCCAGTCCAACACACGCGGCAAGGCACAGCGCTGCTGCTCCTCGACACACTCCGCACAGCTATGCCACGTTGTTCTCTTTGCTAGCAATGTCCTTTCACTAACGACAGCTCATGTTTTGGCTGGGAAAAAAAACTAAAACAAACAAGAAAATGAGTCCGAAACCCCAACATGCTGCATACCTGCCTTAAGAGGTGCTTTCAGAGGTACCTTCAGAAATTTAAGCTGGCTTGAAGTTCTGCTGGTGAAAGTGTGAGTCTGAGCAGAAAACGGAGATTGAATAATTTCTCCCTCATAGCTGAAAATTCACATCCTATCTCTCTCCTTGATGTTGGGATGTGGAAGTTAGCTCCCCCTGGAAGGGCACAGGAGCTACCATCCTGTCAGGAACTTTCTGCTGATGGTGAAACGAGGGTGGAAAGGAGTATCTGGTGCACCCCCAAGTCCACGGTACCTGTCTTGTACTGCTAAAATGTGGAGGATTATGTATACATTGTGACATTTAAAAAAGTGCTGTGAAGATATCTCCTAGGCTTGGTCTCTCAAATTCAAAAAGTAGTTTGCTAACTTCAGATTTCTTTTTTTCTTGAATTTGTGATTGATGGCTAATATGTGTCTGTGGTCCTCACTTGCCGGCAGTTAGGGCTGGTGCTGGAGCCATTTCTAAGATTCATGCTTGTC
Source organism: Tinamus guttatus (assembly GCF_059628265.1). Classification (NCBI taxonomy): domain Eukaryota; kingdom Metazoa; phylum Chordata; class Aves; order Tinamiformes; family Tinamidae; genus Tinamus; species Tinamus guttatus. The sequence continues at coordinate 655,323 of NW_028288619.1, forward strand.
ATTTTTTGATTTGTCAACACTTCCGAAAATCTTTAAATTTACATTTATGACTACTCCTTTTTCTAATGGCAATGATCTGACATTTTCAAGTCTCCCTTGTAAGAACTGCATCAGTCAAGTGTCCTATATAGCATTTGTTACCTCAGAGGAGGGATCTTGCTTTTTGTTTAGTTTCTTGTTCTGTTTTGGTTATGGGCTTCAAAATAACCTTCGTATATAAAAACTTGCAAGTGGAACAAAGAAACATAGAAAGAGATGTATTCTGGGCCTATTTTTTTTTCTCATTCGAGCAGTAGCTATGAGTCCCTGTGGAATTTATAATCTCTGCAGGAGTTTATCAACTTTGTGCACAAATCCTGTTCCAGGCTTCCTTGTTAAAAGAACTTTTCAAGTTCATTTTTGTTTTAGAAGTTGAACAGTCTTAACTGTTTTACATGCTAGGCAGGATCTTTTATTTTCTCCAAAATATTTTTTAATTAGCTACCTGGCATCACTCAGTAAACTCTTTCGAAGGTAGAAGGACAACTGTCGGGTGAAAAAAATACAGACCTAAACCTAGGAACTAAAAGAAAATCCTTCCTCTCACCTCCCCCACGAATATGCAGAATCCCCGTTATGGAATAATCTGCGAATCATGGGAGAGAGCTGGGAGATCTCTGCAAACATGCTTCCCACCGTATGGGAGTCAGGGGAAAGAAATCTACGGAGGAACTGTTTTACGTTTTTTCTTCTTTGTTTCACAGATACTTTTAAAGACTTCACAGATGCCATGTAATTAAGCTTCACTTTATCACAGTTTCGGGAGCAAAAATTTAAGTGCTAAAAGTAGCACTCTGCCCCCGATGCCTGCCTTCTCGCAGTCACGTTCAGTCATATCACATGAAGGAGCATGTAGTTGTTCCCATTTTTGCTTGCAAGCTCAATCTTTTCCTCCGTCATCTCGTGGTGATCTAAATGCATATACCAGGATGCAGCTCTGAAGCTATTTCCCTCCCTCCTTCCTTCATGGTAGATGTAAGTCTGCTCTTACGATGGGTATCAGTGTACAGTGACCCTGTTCTCTGTTACTTGTGGTAGCCAGGAAAAAAGAGGTGCAAGATGGTCAGGCTCTGTCAGTGAAAAGTGGGTCTCTAGCACATGTCCACAGCCTGGGCATGAGGCACTGTTTTGCTGGGCTATCATTCACATACTCCTGTTTCACTATAGTAGTGGGCAAGTTTCATCCCAGTTTGGATTTTTTTTTAAATGCTCCTAATGGAACTTGAACTGACAGAAAGATTTCTAGTTGCTTGTGCTTGTGTTCATTGGCACCATCAATGTAAATGGTGGCAAGAATGATCTCTGGAAACTGAGCACAGCAACTACGCGGGGACCTCTTTGGTGACTTTGCTGCATGTGGAGCATGAAATGCAGGTGTAGGAGAAAGTCATGAGTAAATATCACCTGCTCACCACTGGGAAGACCAAAATCCTTGGTTCCCCAAGCTGCTGATGGTGTGGATAGAGAAGACAAGACTTTCTCCATATTAAGTCAATGAGAGAAGTATGGGCTGTCAGACGGGTTAAAGGGTTGGTGCTCAGGACCAGGATGAATAGCGGAAGGGAAGCACCAAATTTTGAGGTATGCTAGGCTTACATCTGAAGTTCTCATGTCCTGCTCAGGTTACCTCCTCTTTTTGTGCTTTATGAGTTAAATCCCAGTTTTATAAATGGGTGGGTCACACAAGAAATAGCTTTATATTAGGACTCTGCCATACATCCCAGGCTTGGATTCTGTATCATATCTGAAGGAAAATTGTTATAGATATATCAGCTTTTCACCCACAAGGTGCATGTTATTTGATATGCAGCTGCCCTGAACTCAAACCTGTAGATGAGGCACTGCCTTGTGTTTAGGACCTGCTGAAGCCGATGACACAGGAAGATAGGGTTTATTGAAGGTGTTGCCTGACCAGCATGCAGAGTGTGTGTCCATCCTCACGGAGGGCTACGAGCTCTTCCAGGTGTGCCCGCAGCCTCCCACAGCAGGACTTGCAGCTCACACACTTCACCTGACTCACGGGCATCTTGCTGACTGTGGGGCAGTCTGGCACACTGCATTTCAGCAATCCTGTCTGCCAGCACTCCAGGCTACGCCAGTACTAATACAGAGCTTCTGAGTTCCGAGTTCCAGGTGTGGGGTGTTTGCCACCACAAACTTAGCACCTTCATACCTGGAGGGCTCATCCCTTTGGACTCTCTGTCCCAGAAGGATCTTCCAGAGGGTAGATGGCAGGACAGCTATGGGTAAGCATAAACAGCTGAGGAAAAGGTCCTCTGGTCAGCCCTACCTGTTAGTGAAGTCATTGGAAAAGTGAGGGGGAAACAGAAATATCAAGCAAGGGGTGGAGACAGGGAGAAGTGCTGATGAGATGCTGCTGCATGAGACAACCTGCTAATGGTGTGTCTCTGCTGTGCCTATTTCCAGTCTGAATGGAGTGATCATAGAATCATAGAATCATAGAATGCTTAGGGTTGGAAGGGACCTCTAGAGATCATCTAGTCCAACCCCCCTGCATACGCAGGGACACCTAAAGCACGTGGCACAGGACTGCATCCAAGCGGGTTTTGAAGATCTCCAGAGAAGGAGACTCCACAACCTCTCTGGGCAGCCTGTTCCAGTGCTCTGTCACCCTCACTGTTAAGAAATTTTTCCTTAAGTTCCTATGGAATTTTTGATGTTTCAGTTTCCGGCCATTTCCTCTAGTCCTATCAGTGGCCACCACTGAAAAGATACCATGACCGTCCTCTGCACTCCCTCCCTTGAGGTATTTATATACACTGATTAGATCCCCTCTCAGCCTTCTCTTCTCCAGGCTGAACAGGCCCAGCTCCCTCAGCCTCTCCTCATAGGGCAGATGTTCCAGGCCCCTGATCATCCTTGTAGCCCTGCGCTGGACTCTCTCCAGCAGCTCCACATCCCTCTTGTACTGTGGAGCCCAGAACTGGACACAGTACTCCAGATGCGGCCTCACCAGGGCTGAGTAGAGGGGCAGGATCACCTCCCTCGACCTGCTGGAGACGCTCTTCTTAATGCAGCCCAGGAACCCATTGGCCTTTTTGGCCACGAGGGCACACTGCTGCCTCATGGTCAACTTGTCGTCCACCATGACACCCAGGTCTTTCTCCGCAGAGCTGCTCTCCACAAGCTCGGTCCCCAGCCTGTACTGGTGTCTGGGGTTATTCCTCCCCAGGTGCAGGACCTTGCACTTGGCCTTGTTGAACTGCATGAGGTTTTTCACCGCCCAGTTGTCCAGTCTGTCCAGGTCCCTCTGGATGGCAGCACAGCCCTCTGGGGTATCGGCTACTCCTCCCAGTTTGGTATCATCAGCAAACTTGCTGAGGGAGCACTCTGTGCCTTCATCCAGGTCATTGATGAATAAATTGAACAGGACTGGACCAAGGACTGACCCCTGGGGGACCCCACTAGCCACAGGCCTCCAACTAGACTCTGCACCGCTGATCACCACTCTCTGGGCCCTGCCATCCAGCCAGTTCCTAATCCATCTCACTGTCCACTCATCTATCCCACACTTCCGGAGCTTGCCCAGGAGGATGTTGTGAGGGACGGTGTCAAAAGCCTTGGTGAAGTCGAGATAGACGACATCCACCGCTCTCCCCTCGTCTATCCAGCCGGTCATTTCATCATAGAAGGCTATCAGGTTAGTCAGGCAAGATTTTCCCTTGGTGAATCCATGCTGACTACTCTTGAGCACCTTCTTGTCCTCCATGTGCCTGGAGACAACAGCCAGTATGAGCCGTTCCATCACTTTTCCGGGGACGGAGGTGAGGCTGACTGGCCTGTAGTTGCCTGGGTCCTCCTTCTTGCCTTTTTTGAAGACTGGCGTGACATTGGCCTTCTTCCAGTCTTCCGGCACCTCCCCCGTTCTCCAGGATCTTTCAAAGATGATGGAGAGCGGCTTAGCTATGGCATCTGCCAGCTCCCGCAGCACTCTGGGGTGCATCCCATCAGGGCCCATGGATTTGTGGGTATCGAGGTTCCTTAGGTGCTCTCTGACCCAATCTTCCTCTACCCAGGGCAAGTCTTCCTCTTCACCCGCTTCTTCTCTTGCCTCTAGGGCCTGGGGCTCTAAAGGGCTGCCCTTGGTAAACACCGAAGCAAAGAAGGCATTGAGCAACTCTGCTTTTTCTGTGTTATTTGTAACCAAGGTGCCCATCCCGTCCTCCAGCGGACCCACGTTCTCCCTGATCTTCCTTTTGCTGTTAATGTATTTGAAGAATTTTTTTTTGTTATTTTTAACGTCCCTTGCCAGCTTGCCTTCCAGACGTGCCTTAGCTTTCCTTGTCGCATCTCTGCACTCCCTGACTACGTTCCTGTATTTCTCCCAGGGGGCCTGTCCTTTTTTCCACATTCTGTATACCGCTGCCTTCTGCTTGAGCATTGCCACAAGCTCCCGGCTCATCCACGCAGGTCGCCTGCCCCCTCTGCCTCCCTTCCTACACACAGGGATGCACTGCTGCTGGGCGTGGAGGAAGTGCCGCTTGAAAACTAACCAGCTCTCTTGGGCCCCCCTGCCTTCCAGAGCACTAGCCCATGGGATTCTACCGAGGAGGTCTCTGAAGAGGCTAAAGTTGGCCCTCCTGAAGTCCATCGTCGCAAGGCTACTTACAGCCCTGCCTCCTCCTCGTTGAATCCTGAACTCCACCAACTCATGGTCACTGCAGCCGAGGCTACCCCCCACCTTAACATCTCCTACTAGGCCCTCCCTATTTGATAGCACGAGGTCCAGTAGCCCACCTCTCCTCGTCGGCTCCTCCACAACCTGCGTCAAAAAGTTATCGTCGACGCTCTGCAGGAACCTCCAGGACTGCTTATGCCTGGCTGTGTTGTCCTCCCAGTTGATGTCGGGATAGTTGAAGTCCCCCATGAGAACCAGGGCCTGTGACCGTGAGGCAACATCCAGCTGCCTATAGAAGGCCTCATCAACCTCCTCGTCCTGGTCAGGTGGCCGGTAGCAGACACCCACCACAGTGTCTCCCACATTAGCCTGCCCTCTAATCCTTACCCACAAGCTCTCAACTCGCTCATCCTCGACTCCCAGGTTGAGCTCCATGCATTCCAGTTGCTCTCTCACATAAAGAGCAACTCCACCACCTCGCCTTCCCAGCCTGTCCTTCCTAAAGAGCACATAGCCTTCCATGGCAGCGCTCCAGTCGTGCGAGCTATCCCACCACGTCTCTGTGATTCCGATGAGATCATGACGCTGGGACCGCACACAGATCTCCAGTTCATCCTGCTTATTCCCCATGCTTCGCGCATTGGTATACAGGCATTTCAGGGAAGCAACAGAGGCCACAGGTTTCCCAGGAGGGGCGAAAGAGGACCCTCCGTGATCATTTCCTATCCTCACTTCCCCACTACCATACTCCCGCTGGCCGCCATCTGACCTGGGCTGTGCGGTACTGCTTGCCGCGTCAGTGTGCCACTCCCCTTCCCCCTTCTTGCCTAGTTTAAAGCCCTCCTAACCAGGTTGGCCAGCCTTTTTGCAAAGAGACTTGTGCCCCTCTTGCTAAGATGAGTACCATCGTTCCCCACTAGCTGTTGGTCATCAAACAGAGACCCATGGTCGTAGAAGCCGAAACCCTGTTGCCAGGTCCAGCGGCGCAGCCAGTTGTTTAGCTGCCATATTCGCCTTATCCTCCTTGAGTCCATTCCCCTCGTTGGCAGAATGGAGGAGAACACCACCTGGGCACCTGTACCTTTGATGGCCATCCCTAGGGCTCTGAAGTCTTGCTTGACGTCCCTCATTTTCCCCATGGCATCATTAGCACCCACATGAATCAATAGTAGAGGATAATAGTCCGACTCCTGAACTATTCTTGGGAGCCTTTCTGTGATATCCTTTATTTTGGCCCCAGGCAAGCAGCACACCTCTCTGGATGAGGGGTCCGGTCTACATATCGGTGCCTCCGTGCCCTGCAGCGTGGAGTCACCCACGACGATCACCCGCCGCTTCTTCCGGGTGCTCCTTTTCACTTTAGGGGGAGCAGCCTTGCTGCATGGATTAGACTGCCCCTGTGTAGAGATCCCCTTAGACGGGCTTTGGTTCAAGGCCTCCTCTATCTGATTCACATGTTCCAGGGCCTCGTACCTGTTGAACGTGGTCACCGGTGGAGGTGAGGTGGGCTGTGGAGGGGATCTTCTGCCACCTCGAGTGGGGACCCGTTTCCATTGTTGGTCGTCCCTGGAAACTGTTAAGTCCACCCCCTCTACCCTAGGGCAAGAGGGCACTGGACTTTCTGACTGAATTGGGGAGTTCTGAGGGTAGCTTTCCTGGGAAGACTGCAGGATGCAGCTCCACCAGTCGATTTCCCTTTCGCATTCCCTGATGGCCCTCAGCCTTTCTACCTCCTCCTTTAGCTCCGCCACCAGGCTGAGCAGGTCATCCACCTGCTCACACCTAAGGCAGGCTGTGCTTTCGCCACTCCCCGGTAACATGGAGAGGCCCAGGCATTCCCCGCAGCCAGAAGCCTGGACCGCTGCATGTTTCTGTGGCGGTTCAGTCTGGGTCGCCACAGTCTTCCTGGCGGAAGCTCTCTGCCGAGTGGAGACCATGTCTTTACCTGACCCTTACTCCCTGACCCCTGCCCGCACCTCCTGCCTGCGCAAACTGCCGCGCTAACTGCCGCGCCACGCCCTCCCTGGCGCGCCACGCTCTGTTTGCCCGCTCTGTTCGCCGCGCTCCTGGTCGCTCGCGCTCCCTGGGGGCAGCTTTTAAATTCCCGCCTGCCCTGCCGGCTCCGCCCGCGCTGAGTCAGAGCCGCCTCTGGCCGGGAGCTCAGCACTGCCCGCACGGGGGTCGGCGCTGGGGCTGCCTCTCGCTCTGTTGTTCGCCTCTAGACAAGGAGCTCCGGGACGAGCGTCCGCTCCAGAGCCCTGCCCTTCGAGATCTGAGCCAAAAAGGCAGTTTCACACTGATAAGAGAATCAAGTAACTCTTGCTTATTCAGGTCCCTCCCTGGAAACTTGAACAGGTATTTGAGATACAATTTTCCTCTGGCCACTTTTCAACTGAGTCATTTCATGTGATATCATCCTTAAGAAGAGCCAGGAGTCATGTCAAGCTGGTCAGGTCCATATAGTCACATGGGAGTCTCTTAGGTATCTACAGGCCTTGGGTGAAATGCTGGCCAGTGCGGCAGCTGCATCAGTGACTGGGGACTCCAGATCTGGGCACAAGCTCAGGCTGAGCCTACGGATGTACTGGCATAATGTGTGCTATGTAGGAGCTGCTGCGACAGTGAAGGTGTAACTTGTGTCATACAAGATAGATGTTGTGCCCTTCTCATTGCTATGTGCCACTGCTCTGTCAAGAGACATGAGCAGGAAAAAACACTGTTGACAGTTGAGTCCTTACTTTGATTCAAGCCTTTATATCATGCATAAAGATGCAGAAAAAGCCCCATCAGAGACACAGGTGGTAACAAGTGAGCTTGTAAGATGGGTGTGAAGCAGTTCTTACTGAAGGTTTGGAAGTGACGCTGTGGGGTTTGCTGCTCACCCAGCTACTTGCTGTGGGTGCCAAAGGCACATTCCTAGCAGTGGTTCACAGGACACATTCTACATTGCTGGATGCAAAGATGAAGAAAAATGATTTCTTCTTAAAAGAAAACATCTTCCAATACCAGAAGCTTTTGTTTTTATCACTACGTACCACTTAAATCTGTTATGATTAAATATAGGGGAAAAAAAACATGAGAAAAAAAAATATGGTCATAGGAGAGAAGGAAATTTGCCTTCAATTTGGCCTTTAATTCCTTTACATAAAAATATTTCTTGCATTAAATGATACAGTAGAAAAGTTTAAAATTATTATTAATTCTTTTACAATCTACACCACCTGTGAGCATGAACACATTTATATTTATTAAATATACGTCTTGGCTTGTTACCAGACGCCTGCAACAGTCTACATCCTGTTGACACGATTTTTCAGACAGTGGGGTTCCTTGTGGTAATGGGCAAAAATGCAAAATGGAATGAGATACAAAGCAGAGGCCAAAAGTCTCAGAGAGAGCAGGCAGAAGCCATCATTTTTTGTAACAACCTCCGGGGCTGTCTGTGGCATGGCATTGCTGCCATAAAGGATATAGTGAGCTATGCTCTCTGCCAGGAGTTTTCTGATATGCAGCAGAGGAAGAGCTACTCAATTTGGCTCATTTGTAGAGCACAAATGGAAAGGTCAGTTCTGTAGGGTAAGGGAGGCGTTTGTTGTTGGAGTAAACACCTTCTTTCTCTGCTGGATGCTTCTCTTAAACAAAATATTAAAGGGCTCAGCCTTCCGCCTGAGGAACAAAGTAATTCTGAAATGATACAAATACTGGCACAGATTTAACCTTTGATTTTGAGGATAACCTTACTTTTGCATGACTTTGGCCCAGAAGTTTTGTACCCAGGATAACGACGGAAATTCTTGTACAGTAGCTGCAGAGGCTCTAATGAGGCTGATAAAACTTTATCTCTGGAAAATTCCAAGTATTCATAACCCCTCCCTCTCTGATAAAAAAAATATGACTCTTTCCATGATCAGAACAGTGATTTTACAGGAAGAAAATATTTAAAAAATTTTTCTTCAAAAGTAGTTTCAAAGTAGATGCTTACCTAAGGTTTATGTGCCATAATCTCATTTTGTTTAGAGGTTTTGCCATTGATTATATTTTGTCTTAAAATTTTGTTTTTTAAAAAGAAACATCTTCCATTTAAAAATCATCGTCCTATCAAGCCAAATAAATCCCAATATTAGGAGATAATTTTTTCTTTCCTAGAAGTTTCTAAATACTCCTAAGCTGTCCAGTCAGCTTTCTCATTTGCTTGTCAAGTAAGGCTGCTGTTTTGGGATAGCTGATCCAGGAGGGGAATTTCTCTCCTTTCAGGATCTTCCTATGCTGTGTATAGGAATCCTAAATATTTATCTAGGACTTTCCTATGTTTCTCGAGTGAAAAGCTTGCACATGCAGCTGATTCCTGTCTAGTGGTTTAGGACTTCAAAGGTGGCGATGCTGGGTTTCCTGGAGCCCTGCTTGAGCCAGTCTTTATTAAATGAGTTTAACTTTCATGAAAGAAAAAGTCTCCACGGATGAATCAGAGTCTGAAAGCTTCTAAAAAAAAAAAAAGGCAATTAAGGGAGAATGCCTCATGCTCTTTCCCTAGGGATCAGTTAAACTTGCATTTTGCCCATTTATAAGTAATGTTCCCCCACTGGCAGAGTTTATTACGAGATTAAAGGTGAGAGGAGGATTGTAGACCCAGCTACTGTGGAGTCTGTGAAGGGCGGCTCTGGAGCTGCAAAACCGTAATTAGCTCCACGTTGCCCCATGCTGGCTGTGAGCACCCATGAGGTTGGCCCCAAATGGTCTGTGTGCAGCTTCAGCACCTCTCCAGGCTGCCCTGCCAGAGGGGATGCGAAGATGTCGGCCCTGAGAGATGCCCACGGGCCAAACCTGCCACAGGGGGGAAATCCGGCTTGTTACAGTTCAAATGGCTGCAGCGACCTGGTTCAGGGACGGCACGGCGACCACCCCCAAACCACTCGGGCTATCAGCTAGTTGACACAAATGTGGTGGACGGCAAATGGCCTTTATTGATGGGAAACCAGGTGTTATATATCTAGGTTTACAACGTCACATCCGTCTGCTTACACCATAGACTAAACACTATTGGCTACTAGGGGCCCTATCTTTCCGTACAGCACGATATCTTCCGGCCGCCGTTCCCTAACTATCTGCAACAACTTCCCCCCTCCCTATGCATAACAAAACTAGCTAAAATACAACTATCTTATTCTTATTACTATCTTATTCTATTCTTATAGTTATACCAATCTTAAAATTACATATCATAAAGTTGACATAAAACATAAAGCACAAAGAAGAAGGCGCGTAGAAGGTAGGGGATGACAGGTAATACCAGGGTGTAGGAATAGGGTGTACCTTGGGATAACTTGGGGGTAATACTGAGTGGATATATTCTTAAAGCAGTTGTTGGTGTTCTACTAACATGATGTTAACCTTCTCTAGCTGATTCTTGACAAACGGCATGAGCTTATTCAATATACAGGGTCCAAAGATTAGCGTCATCATGATCATTGTGATCGGCCCTATCAAGGTGGATATCAGGGTGGTTAACCACGGCGAACCGGTGAACAAATTTTTGTACCGGCTGCGTTTGGAACAGGGTTCAATGGGTGCTAGTTGGCAAGGCATGGCACTGAAAACTGGTGGCCCTGTAGTTATTTTTGTACTAATTGCTTGAGATTGTTCGATCTGTTCAAGTACCCCATTTAAAGGGCTGGTGTGACTCTACCTGTCCTATAGTGACAAGCTGCAAAATTAAGATAACGCAAAGGCATCGCGGCCCCCTCTTGCGGAGGCTGTTTTGTTGTTTTCTGGATTCGGTCAGCGTGGAACTCGCAGGCTCGGGCGGGACGCTTGTCACCGGGGTGTACGGGTTACGGGGGTGTCCGATGATCCGGTCCTGTGAACAGAAACTCACAATTTTCATTAGTTTTATTTTGAAGGTAACAGCCACCTGAATTGGGGTTGCTTTCCTGCAGGGGACTCTAGGAAAACAAGGTCTTTCTGTGCTTTAGGTTTATGTTAAAGGATTGGGGCTAACAGTGTTTGTCCTCTAGTTCCTCGTGCCTGCTCAGCTCACAGACTCGAATATTTTACAGTAGAAATACACATTTCTGTTTCATTTTTTTTCCCTGCCCATCCTTTAACATGCACTTCAGGTTCTGCGATTAAGGAAAATTCGGTTAAATCTTTTTTTTTTTTTTTTGTCCTGTAACACAGACAAACATCCTAAAATGAATCCTGCTTCCTCTGTGGAAATTGGAAGCTCTTTTTCTTACTTAATGGATTCCCTGTTGACATCGTTATATGGATGTTAAAGTCAGGCACTTTCAGAGAGATTAGTGTGAGGGGAGGAAGGGAGAAAACATAAATTCAGGCAGAATAAAAGAAATTTCCACTCCTACGACAAGAAGAGAGAAAGGAGAGTGGCCATTTTTTTGCAAGAGAACAGGAGCAGCTGCCTGCTGGCATTTAGCAGTTGTCTACGAAGGTCGACGTACCATAAACTATAGGCCTAGAAACAGGAGGTCAGTGGCACCATTCATTACCAGAAATGTCTCAGATGATTTAAAGAAAAAAAATCCTTGTTTGTGGCTGATACAAAATCTTTGTATCCTCCTCAGCGCTTGCAAGGAAATTGCTTATGCATGCCCATGTGCCTACAGCAGCACATAGGGAAGAGCCCAAAGTGAGGCACAACGGAGGTAGCACAGTCTTAATGCAGCCCAGTCTTCACTGAGAAGGAAATGGAGGTGCAAAATAAATGAATTGAGGTCAGTGCTGCATTAAGCGTCCATCAGATTCCTGCAGCAAAGTCCAAGAGAACACGCCTCGCTGTTCATCAGGGAATGAAATTTAATGTAAACACATTGGTTTTCATTTTTATAGTAGAGATCACCAGCAAGATGATTTCCAGAACATGTACACCTCCAGGCTCAGTCACTTTTAAAAAGTGAGAATCTTAAATTGTAAGATTCCTACAGTTCTCCCTTTTTCAAATGGGAGCTGAGTCTTTTTATGCAAGTGGATTTATTCTAGTTCAGGAAAGACTGTTGTCTTGCACATAAAGAGCTTCACGAGGTTCAAGCTTACTCCTGAAAACTCAATTCAACACTTATACGTATATGAGGAGTGTTTTTATTTAGTGGCCCAAATCATTTAGTTATTTATGTTAGCAGTAATAAATAAAACAATAATAAATTTATTTACTAACATCATAAAACATAAAAAGCATTAGTTTCCAAAGTAAGTAAACAGGATTAAACTCTGTTGTAATACAAAGAGAAGGACTCTTGCCAGCTGCTATTGCATTGGACAGAATAGTTGCAACATAGACCTAGAATTTATTTTAGGGGTGTTTCCTATAGGGTTTGTTTGTTCATGTAGCAAGTGGACCTATTAGGACAGTCATTCTTTTCAATAAATTTTCATTTTGGTGGTAGTGGGCTGAGATATAAAAATAAATGCTGCTAGAAAATTCTTTGGACTAGTGAGTGTCCTTGTATTATAGAAGAAATTTGGTGTAATAGAATGTGGGTCAACAAAACTGCTTAGAGCTCAAAAATGTGCAGTGCAGGTGTTTGATTCAGGGAAAAAAGGGTGAGAAGTCCCAGAAAAAGGTGCTGTAGAGAAAAGGACAGACACAAAGGTTTATTCTGGAGAAAAGTGTCCTCTGAGTCGAGCACTTTCCCTGTTTGTGTGCGAACAAGACACACTAGAAAATGACCCAAAATAAACCTGATCATGGGATAAGGTAGCTACCACCTAGACTGGGAAATCGATGCTCTCCTTGGAAAAGCTGGGAAAGACTGGATGCATTACCAGCTTTCAACCTCTTCTTGGCAAGTGCAAGTGAAAAAAAACCCACAAACTTATTCTAGGCAAATTCTTGTTAAAAAGCAGAGGGCGAAAGTAAATCTATTCTCTTGTTTTCTCTGGAGGTCTTTATGCAGTTTATGGCTGCTTTGTTATGCTGAACTGGTTCTTGGTTGAATACATACAGGAACACTGGGAACACGAATTAGGATGGAGAAGTAAAAGACAGACATGCATCAAAAATAATTTACACTACCTTGCAACTGGTAAAAAATGTACACAAAACGGATTATTTGCCCATCCCACTGGGAAAGATTAGCGAAGAAGAAAGAGTAAACACTGTACACTCTTTATATTTGAGAAGCCTGAAAATGGGGAGAAATCATGTAATGTAATGTTATTTCATCCATTGAAGATATATATAGTATTGTACCAGCATGGCCAGATTTCATATCTGCCTAAATGCATTGAAAATTAAAGATTTTGAAAGTTGTCCCTGTGTCACTAACAGAAGCATCTAATGATAATGCTTTGAGAAGCTCATGATGCTTTTGTCTGAAGTTTTGCATTTACCTTTTGGAAGCAAACACTGCTGTAAGGTCAGTCTGGATTTGGGGCCGGTTACCCTGAAAATGCTGGGATGCAGCATGTTCAGAGGGGCCCTGAGCATGAATGTGAACTCGTCATGCTGACATGTTCCCCCCATGCCTTCATTTGGCACAGATGACAGACAGCAAAGGCAAAGCCTCCAGTGCTCACCTGGAGGAAAATCTACGTAAGACTGCCCTGTGGTCCATGTTCCTGAAGCCACCAGGCCTGACCAGGTTACCTGGACTCTCCTCTGCTCCCTCTGCACTTATGGGGCTTCCTGCTGCTTTGATGTAGCAAATGAAAGGCTTGTGCTCTCTAGGTGTTTAGGGAAGATGTTTTCCTCTTTTCAGCTGCCAGGTGTAGAAAGCCAGGTGTGCCCTAGTGGAAGTTTTAGCTCTGCTGCAAATATGCTTTCTTATGGCAAACCTTTACTTCTTTCTCCTCTCGCAGACTATTTCTCATGCCTACAGACAAGTCATAAGCATTTTCCCTACTTGTCTGGTCTAGCAAGGCTTCGAGTCTGGCTGTTTTTATGATTTCTGCCTTGACCTTGAGCTCGGGATTGCATAGCTTGAAGCTGGGCTGAGCAGAGCACTCTGCCTGTTTCTACAGAGCATAAGTTTGTTTAAATCTGTTTGAACTGAGAAAAGGTGAGGGGAGGAAGGTAGGAGAAGTATTCCAGGTCTATAGCCAAGTTTCAAACCAAAAGGGCAGAGATGATTGAATATAATTCTTTGGAGAGACGGGGGTTGACATGCTTCGGTTCAGGAGGAGGCACTTCAGAAAATCTTCCTTTGATAATGAGGCTGCAAAGCTGCAGACTGTTGGGTAATCCAGGGTTGTTAACAGATTCAAGCATAACAAACAGCTCTCCTGGAAAAAAAAATATGGTCACAATCACTCCCCCAAAAGGATGTTCTTTCAACCGCAGATCAGAAATATTGCACGTTACAACTCATTAAAAAGCTCTGGGCTCCTGTCCAAGGCAAGCGCCAGCTTCCTCCAAGCACTGAACAAATACAACTGCGACCGTTATTGCTGCCTTGCTGGGTAAAGCTCCTGTGTGACTCCATGGCTGTGGTAGGCAGCGAGCCACTGAGCCCTCACCCCGTTTCCCACCTCTGCTGACCATTTGCAGCCCAGCTGCATGGCCCAGGCTGAGGCACCAGAGCGCAAGGTCACCTAACCCTGCTCGGCTCCCCGCGCATCGCACAGCTTTGGGGGCATATTCTCTATTCTGGCTTGGTACAAGGAACCCTTATGCTGGTATATAACTCTACATGGCCATGTTGCTTTTCCAGGGCTTCCTGATCACCAGTGGCTAGAGCTGAAAAGCTGCTGGGTTCCTTCAGCCCTGACTTCCAAGCTGCCCTGCTGCCTTCTGGAAATCACTGTCCGCTTCAGACATCTGAGATTTCTATGACCTTGAAGGGGACACTGAGACCACTCCTAAAGGATGCAGAAAGGGCAGCTTGCTCAGAGCGGGGTGCCTAAGCTAATAAATTGGAAACTCTGGTGGAAGAGCTGTGTCTGAACTCCTGCTGGAGTTTTGGGGAGTGTTGTTGCCTTACACCAGGTTGCAGTTCCACAGTGATCTGCCAAAAAGCTTCACGGTTCTCTGATTCCTGCTTGATTTGGATGCTGAAGCCAACCTTTTCTTACAAAGACAGGAGCTGCTGAGGGTGTTGCTCTCTGTTTTGGTAATGCTGAGCAGATATTTGGAAAGCCCGAAGTAATTTTGGGAATGAGATCCAGAGGTGTTTGGGGAAATACGTAAGTGGAAATGTTGCTTTTGCAGGTGTCAGATGCATGCAGAATTAGGAGGGAGATGAGCATGGAGCTGGAGCCAGGTACCTGCAGAAACAGTGGCTGGTGTGAGAGGAAGGAGAGAAGCTTTATGCTAAGCAAATAAATCAAGGGTTCTTGAACCACAGCACCAGCCATGAGGTATTAAGTTTCATCTGTATCCGTCAAATAATTGTTCCAGTGGCAGCATTTTAAATGTCAAGCACTTGCCAATGTTTATCACCTATTGGCTAGTTCAGCTGGGGATTTGGCCCTGATGTATAACTTGTTCGTTGGTGATACAGAAAGGAAATATAATGGCAAGTATACGAGCAAAAGTAAGGAGGAAATAATTTAAAATGGTAGTATATGTGCATTCCCTTGAAAAACAGATATGACAGAAGCTTTTCTTAGTTGTACTGGAATTACTACTGGAACTCGGTGTATGGAATCACTCTGCAGAATCCAATAGTACATTGGTAATGTGGCTTCTAAAAAAGATATGAAAAATATTTTTTAAAGGGCTGTAAAATATATTCCACAAATGATCTTTTTTTTTTTTTTATTTCCTGGAGAACACTTTTATAATGTAATAAACGAACTCTTACAAATGTTCACTCCTGGGATACTACTCGCCTCTGCACATCTGGTGAGAGACTGGGGAAGAATTTAGCGCAGGTGCCAGTTTAAAAAGTCACCTGCAGCCTTGGGATTAGTTCTGACTTCCTGCTTTCTTTTCAAAGCGAAGCAGTAATGCAACTTGATGGCAGGGTATTACCTTGCTGCCCAGAAAGGCAGTTCTGAGAGACTCCGTGCCCAAGTACCATTTCCAAATAGCTCTGATGATTGCTTTTTTTAGAACACAGCCCCACGAGTTGCTGCTCAGGCAGGAGGCTTATTGAGAGGCATTTTGCCTGGATAACAGCAACATCAAAAGGCATCCAAGCATGGGTTAAGCCTGGATCTGCCTTTCTTTTCTCTTTAAGTTGTTTTGCCATTCTGGAACAAATCACCTGTTTCTTGCTAATGTCTCTGAACATCCAACAATTATGGGTGCAGAGATTGCGAGGACTCTGGTCTTGGACCAACATTGGCTTTAATGATGGGGGGAAGCAACAGAGAGAGGCACAAGAAATAAAATGATGCTGTTTTTTCCGATCAAGAGGCATTCATGGGGTCAGAAATCCGACTTGTACTTTCTGGCTCTGATATCTGTTTAGAATTAACAAAACAAATTTGCCTTGAATATTTGCCTTCAATATTTTGAAACACAGTCTTGTTAAATAAGCTATATAATTCTGTCATTTTTTATCATCTCTTCAAATGGCCATTTAAAACACACCATTCAGTGAACTAATATATCCTGGCAGATTATTTTTCTTAAGGTTGTAGAGTATCTTAATGTATCGCCTTAATGTATTAGTATTGTGGTGTATTAATATTTTGACTTCAGTGCTCCCTTTGGCTAATTCTGGAGCATAATTTACTTCTCTCGTGGTAAGAGATAAATTATTTTTCTATCTACTTACAAGTTCAGTACAGCAAGCTTCCCTTCTCCTTGAACTATGGTTCTTCAGCAGATATTTCTGTAAGTGAAAATAAAAATTTTGATGACTGTATTCAGCAAGATATTGTTAACTCCGTCAAAAAATTATATCCATTATAATACCATCTAGGGAAATTAAGCTCATCATCAGAAAAAAATTCACTTCTCATGAAGTGCATATTGCAGAAGGCTCTTCAAATGTGCTGTGAGTCTGACCGCACCAGCCCAGGATCTACATCGGTCATCTCCTTCTCAACCTCTATGTTCTGTCACCACTTTTATGTTCTTGCATAGAGTGGATCTTTATTGAAAACTTTGCATTTTGGGCTATTGCATTTGATCCTGTGATCTGAAATAGAATTGATTATGAAGAAACTTTCTCTTTTTTTTCCTTGTCAAATGTAGATTTTGGTGGACTATTCCTGTCATTCTAGATTTTTGACAGAATGCACAACATACCTTCTTGTGAATGATGGGCTAACTGTCTCTTTGTAGAGTACTGCCAGTGTCAGGTTCCTAAAAGCAAAAATCATTTTCCCCTCTTTCCTGTCAAATAATGAATTTGTCTTAAAAAGCATGGATTTTTTAAACTAAAATTTAAAATTGCTTTTTCTTTTAGAAGTCTTCAGGAAACACCATTTTTTGGTGTTTGTTGTAAAGCAAAAAGAAAATGGAAGGTGAAAATGTCATGTACTTCCAAGACTCCGGGCACTGGGGAATCAAAAAGAGCATGAAGCAACACAACAGCAGGGCCTGTCAGATGTCTCCTGTGGAGGAAAGCTGGTCAGAAAAGCTATTAGAGCAGCTGTCACCTATTCTGCCCCTTGGCCACAGGCTGCTTGCTGTTCTGGTGGCAGGGGCAGAAGGGCACATGCCTCATCTGCCCCCGTTCAGACTAGCATTTTAGCTGGAATAGCTAAAGAAGTGGCTAAATCACCAGGTTATGAATTAAACTGTCTGAAATGAGGATGTACACCCTGTTCTTCACCTATTATGGAGCAGTAAGGTTTGCCAGCAGGCAGGGAGAACATCTGGGAGCAGTATCAGCTTAACTTTCCCCATGGGGATCAACGCGGCGGTACCTGCCGAGCCCATAGCGCTGCCACTGGCACTGGTACATGAGGAAGTTACTGCTTTAGCCCAAGGGAGAGAGGTCTTCTTTCTGGCACTGAGAGCTCAATCTCTCATCCAAGCTAATAGTCCAGCCAGAGGGAATGTGAGCCTTGGCTGCTGAGAGCAAGAAGCTCTTTTGCCTTTGAAAATCCAATATAACCCCCTTGGGTGTAAGAATTTGATGGCAGTGTTATAGACATGGGTGAGTTATTGATTCATCCTTCTGCTTCTGATCTGTCCTTCATTTTATTGATCTGACTTTATATCCTCAGTTTTATATGACTGGTAGAAAAATACAATTCGTAGGATATGTTCCTCATATTCATTTCATTAAGGCAGATGAGTGATCTATGACAAGAGCGGTGCAAAGATACGGCCCACTCGCAGGTGTGATTATAGACGCTTGTTGATTTTCACTCTAGTGTCCAGTCAGCTGCATCACATCATGCTGAATTTGTCTTTGCCACCAGTCAGAGAATTGGAAAAATTTAAACAGAAGAGCAGATGATGAAAAGAAAATAACAAACATTGTAATTGTTCGTATGTGAATAACAGTGTCTGTGGGAAGAATGGCCATTCTCCACATATTTGTTTGGATGATCATTGGCTTTTATGAATGGGATTCAAGCTGAAGAACAGCTCCTTCATGTGTGAACCAATATTCATGTTTGGCCAGTTCTGTTACTCGCGTGAGTCTCCCTTCAGATTTAATCTGAAACTGAGGATACATTCACTAGCTGTTATTTCCCATCTCCTGTTTGCTGAGGGATTCTATGCCTGCATGATGGCTTGCTACAGTACATCACCAAATGATAATGATATATTGCTTAAGCACAGTGCATTCTTTATTTTTATAACAAAATAAATAGTATTAATACATAGTTTGTACTTATATCTTTCATTTCTTCTGTCAGTCAGTAAGACTGACAGACTGTCTTGGTTCCTTCTTTTCATTCATTGCTGTGTTTTTGTTCAAATTACTGATTTGTCATAGAACTAATGACTTTTTTTTCCATTTTTCAACTTGTAAATATACATGTTTTGGCTCATTACTGTAGTATTTGTCATCAGAATGACACTATCAGTCATTTTAAGTCTAAGATCAGACCGGGATGGTGAAGGAAGGTCTGGATGATTTGAAGACAATGTGCAGAAAAAATCTGAAAAAGTTTCCTTTCTTAGAAAAGAATTAATTTAGAAAATCAGAATAAGATTTTCCTGGAATTGGAGTTTCTCTGGAATGGGAGTACTCAAAATTGTGAGCAATATTAGAATAGCATTATGGAGGGATTTCCTTGTGGAAAACTGGGAACTGTGTGCCTGGTGACCAGCAAAGGCCAAGACCCAGTTAAGAGGAAAAGGTTGCATGTGTATTTTTATTCTAACTTCTTTCTTTTCAATTCCTGTGTGTTTTCTTGTGGGCAAGTCAAGACTTTGAACAAACTGTCCTCTGGCCCTATGTTTTTGCACTAGCCAAAACTGCCAGGGAAAGTCTACAGCTCCGGCCAGGAGGTTATTAAGGCTCCTGCCTGAGAGCAAAGGTGAGCCCTGGGCTTCTGCCTTGAGGATTGGGAGTTTTAAATTTGGACATAGAGTGAAACAGAGAGGTCAAAGATATGACTTGCCAGTAATTATATGCCTGGTCAGGGTCTATTTGCAATCACCCTGCTCTGGCTGTTGACACAGAGTCCCAGCTGTGATGTGCGGGGGCACCTTTACAAGATGTGCACGTACAAAAGCAGCCTGAAAGATGAGGGCATCGATTTCCCTTTTCTGAAGGAAGCCTCAGAGCTCTGGTACCCAGCCTGGATTTCACAGGCATGGAAACTACTGCACTCATGAATTTCAAAACACCTTGTAGTATATACACCGAGATAATCTTTCAGATCTAGCTCTCCTTATGCTTCCGAGAAACATAATAAACAAAACAACTGAAAAATCATATTGCATTTTGCACTATAAGTCATTTCAACAATTTTAGACTCTTCCATTTGAAAGAGCAATATTTAGGAAAAAAAATGTTCAGATTAATGCCTATTACAGTGTAATAATTAATCCAATTGCACTTCTGTGAGGAGCTCTTTCTTCATCTAAAAGAGTCAGGTGGACTTCTGGTCTCCTCCTTATTTGTGCTACAGTAACATGGCCTTGAGGATACAAAGATATCACTGAAAACCAAATCTCATCCAATTTTATTCCTGTGCCACTGAGCTGGTATCTCATACACTGTAAAACATGGTTTGCTAGGCTTGGATCTATATCCTAATTCTCAGGAAAGTCTAGAAATATCATTCAATATAAACAAATATGTTCAATATAAACATATCTATTGTTTAATATAAACAAATAAATTATTTCAAATTGATTTTACTGAGATACCATCACTGATATCACCAGACAGTAAAATGTTTGACAATTTGTCTTTTTAAATTAGAAATTTGAGCTGAATTATTACATTCTTAAAAGATAAGAACAAGTCACACATAGCTGCAAACTTTCGGTTCAGGTTGCTCAAGCTGCCAAGTTGGTCAAAGCTGCCAAATTTTGCCAGATCAACAAAGACATTTCAAATGTGAGTGTAAAAAACCCAACAAACTGAAGGAGTTATGCTGATGATGGAGTAAAATTTGGAGATAAATACTGGCACGTACTAGGGAATGGGTGCTAGCTGTTGAGGGCAGTCCTGGTGTCTGTGGCTATGCCCTTGATTCACGTAACGGAAGGGAAAGTGGCCAACAGGACCACTGAGCTGGAGAGAGCAAATGGTGCTGTAGGTATCCTTGCTGTATGCTCTGGTAAAACACTGTTCTTGAAAACTTCACTCTTCAAAATGAACTATATTATTGCATTGGCCAGGATCAAAACAAAGACTGCAGTGGAAAATTACATGGTGTGGTATTACCTACATCAGTCTAGGTGGGACCTTATAAAATAAATTTGTTTCTTATGTTAAAAGACGTTCACTCCAGCTTAGACAAATCTGAAGAAACACTAAGCTATGAGCAATGATGGGGGGAAGACAGTTATCAACAAGGCCCCTTATTCTTTTAAACCATTTCTGCCTTCAAAAATATTCTACCTTTTTCCTCCACTGATGTTACATTTAGAAAGCTGATGGATGGATTCTTTTTCCTTCTTGTTTCTTCCTTTGTTTCATTAATCTGTTTCAGCATTTTAGACAAAATTTACTTTTTCTTTCAGGAGGATATGTTATGAAAGAGAATGTTTACCAGTAGTAAACAATAAAAACTCAACTGCTGCACATTTTATTTACTCACAGCTGATTTAGGGTTACTTTTTTAAAAAAATCACCTTAGAAATCTGAAGTGGTATTGCAAATAATGAACACTGGGCAATGTGTTTATTACGATGTTTATACAATAGCAACCAATTGTAGATCAGCAATTATATATACCTCTAAGTGCTATTTAAGCATTAATTGACCCTGACTGTGGACTTCTGAGGTAAAATATACTGTATTATGAAGGAAACTGAGACATAAAAACATATAATCCACAGAGGAGATACATTTAAAGAACACATTAGACTAAAATTTTGGCATCTTACACAGAGCTCAGTAATACAAATGAATTAGGATTTTTTTTTCAAAATATTTGCATAAATAAATGACTTGCAGTTCTGACCAAGAACTGCATCAAATAACATACAGAAAGATTTTCTTTTGCAAGAAGAGAGTTCAGCTGATTTTTTAGTGTGCTGCAAGCTGAAATAAGGTAGAAGAATAATAATTACAATATTAAGCTTTCTTTAGTGGACAGGATTTTTATACTTTGCTGAAATATTTTCCTATCTTAAAAATGTTGAGGAAATCCTCATTACAGTAGTAATTAAGATCTCTTACTAGGTTACAGCAAAAATATTTGTTATTGCCTTCAAGTAAGAGTGGAATATAATAGATATAGCCATAATTAAGATCATCTTATCCAAACATATGAAATGTTTGGTTGCAGAAGCTGATGTGGAATGATTACTCTTATATGTTGTTCTTTCAAGACTTAAAATTGTTTCTGTCTCACTGTTCTACTTAAATTACTGAACCCAAAACACAGTCTCATTTAGGAAATTTTTGTGTTTTATTCAAAATAACAAAAGAAAAAACAACTCCCTTCAATGCCCACAGCTTACATTTCCTTTATATAATGTGATATCCATGCTTATGTTACAAAATAGAAGAAAAAGTGCAGGCTTTGTGGCAATGTGTAGATAAAAACAAGCTGCCCTTTTAAAAGCATTTGTCCTTTACATAACTATTATTCACTTCCAGCAGTGAATCTGTACAAAGGTTTTCTGCACTGGGAATAAATTAATGGATCTATTAAAAAGGACAAATATCATACTGCAAGCCATACTCACACTATCATGGCCAAACAGATGCTGGGGAAGTAGCACTTGGATATTGTTCCTGCAGAAACAAAAGGTTTATCACTAGAGCGGTGTAACAGTAGCAAGAGCGTAACCTACTTATTCACCATAATACTCCAGTTACCATGGGGGACCCTGGAACTCGGCATGTTTTACAAGCTAAGTCATGAACTATGACCATGAGCACAACTTTCCTTGTAGAAGCTATTTATCATTGACAGAGAAATACTAAGTGACATTATTTTCATGTAGGTATAGATATTTAAGGTTTAGTTGTCTAATACACCAGCAACTGCTCTAGACTTCCTTTATAATCACTGGTGAAGCCCCCTCAAGAGCAGACTATCTACCTGACCTACTTTAGATACCTGACCTCGTATGAGACTAATTTCCCCCTGAATATGCCTGCTTCTCCCTGTTGCCTATAAAGAAACTAGGTGAGACTTTGACTATTCACATTTAGCAAGTTAGGTAGGATGAATCCCACCTAGTCTCTCGGAAGGCTTACGGATACCTGAGCTAAGTCATCTACAGAAGTTAGCACACTCACATGGCTGTAAGCACCACTAATAGAGCTAGGTCAGGGTATATCCCCACTGCACCAGAGCATCCATGCTAAGTCAGTGTGTTCACTACTCATTTTTTCCACCTAGATATTCTCATCATTTACATCATGATGAAGTGTGGATATACCTGAAGAGGAAAAGCTGAATAACAACAATCTACCTGCCATGGTGATAAAATGATGGAACAAAATATACCTAGTATAGAGAAATTAAAATAGCTGAACTGGTTTTACTGGAAAAGGTAACAGCTCTGTTATGCAAAGGCATGAGCTCTGCAGCATTAAGGCCTAATTCTTTTTTAAAGTAGGTAGTGTCATTTCCTCTTAAGTTCTAGAATATAGTTATCAAATCAGAAAGTATTTCTTTGCAGTATTGTAAGGATGTTATGAAATATTGGTAGTATTTTACAGAAATCCTGTACAGACTATTGACAACTTTGCTGTTGGACGCAGCAGCTTCAGCTCAGGCAGTGGTGTCACAGGTGAGTAGGCAGGTGTGACGGAGCTGGGAGGCACAGAGCTCGCAGGTGACACATTAGGGCAGCGCATTGCAGCACATGCTGTGCAACACATGCACAGCAGCGCATTGCACTTGCAAAACACAAGTAACATATTCAAAACAAGCTGGGGAACCTAATCGCTCTGCGGATGAAACAGGTAAGGAAAAAAAATAGTTGAAATTCAGCTAAATTTTGCATATTAAGAAAAATAAGTTCCTGCTATATCTTAGTTGTTAGTCCTATGCTTAAAGCTCTCCTGTGAGGTGATACATAGCTCTGTGACTTTGATTTTACACTTTCTTTGAGTATTAGTTCTATACTGGTTCTTTCTTGTTTGCTAATGTAATAGCTGGATTCCTTGTCCCCTTGCTAAAAACATAAATCCTCAGGGTCTGCCTAGTAATTTGTCCGTGATTTTTTTTTTACAGGGGCGTGTGTTAGATATCATAAAGCACAGGTATTTGTTTCATTGCAAAGCATGAAGCCTAGCTAATATAGGAAAAAAACAAAGCTAAAAGCATAGCTTTTGAATATATTCTTAGTGCTTATTTGTATTACAGCGGTGTACATGAGCTGAGCCAAGACCCAGGCCATGGGAGTCAGTGCTTGGCTGGGACTCAAGCCCTCACCTAGTCTCATGGCCCACGGAAGGTGAGGAGAGCAAAGCACACAAGGCACGTGTGCCCTGTTTGGTGGACACCGTTGAGCCCAGGACTTTAATGCACGTGCACTGTCCTGTGGAGCTGACCTGCATATGCCACCCTGGCACGATGTGCCAGGTCCAGACCACAGCAGGAAGAAGTCCAGCAGGCAAGGCACAGGGAGACCCAACGGCACACAGGGTGCTTTCAGTCTTAGGTCTGCAGAAACACTGTGGAGCCCAAAAGCTAAATCCCAATGTTCTTTTTCATTTAGCATTTTTATTACTTCATAAGTAGGAACTTTCAAACTCAGCCTGAATAAAGACTAAAAAGATGTCTAGTTCTGGGCTCCACAGTACAAGAGGGATGTGGAGCTGCTGGAGAGAGTCCAGCGCAGGGCTACAAGGATTATCAGGGGCCTGGAACATCTGCCCTATGAGGAGAGGCTGAGGGAGCTGGGCCTGTTCAGCCTGGAGAAGAGAAGGCTGAGAGGGGATCTGATCAGTGTCTATAAGTACCTTAAGGGAGGCAGCGAGGAGGATGGTGCTGGCCTCTTTTCACTGGTGGCCACTGACAGAACTAGAGGTAATGGCCACAAACTGAAACACCAAAAGTTCCACAGGAACTTGAGGAAAAATTCCTTGACAGTGAGGGTGACAGAGCACTGGAACAGGCTGCCCAGAGAGGTTGTGGAGTCTCCTTCTCTGGAGATCTTCAAAACCCGCTTGGACGCAGTCCTGTGCCACGTGCTCTAGGTGACCCTGCGTGTGCAGGGGGGTTGGACTAGATGATCTCTAGAGGTCCCTTCCAACCTTAAGCATTCTATGATTCTATGATTCTATGATTCTATGTCAACCCCTGGATATGCAAACTGAAAAGTCCTTATGGGGATCTAAGTCTTGATTTTGCTGGAGAAATTTTGGGCTTTTCAGGATATTATTATATTGTCTTGTTAGTCTTTTACTGATGGTGTAAGTCTACAGTGTTTCCATAATGAAGTTCACAGGTTTATTCCTGTGATATACAGGCAGGATTATTTCAATTCTGTACAGTGAATTTAGTTTATTCATCAGCCATTGTATATCCTAATGATATACAATGGCTTAAACCCCCCAAACCAAGATAATAACAAACATGTGTGTTTGTGTGTGTGTGTATTCCTCTTTTATAAATCGGTTTTAGTTAAACCATTTGTAGACCTTTTTCTTATGTAACCAAAAAGAGAAAGGCTATTCCAGCAAGTACAGCAGAAATCTGCAAGACTGCTTCTCTGCAGAACTTTTTATTCCTCCCAACACAGTCACTTCTGAGAGCAGCTGGAAGAGGTGAGATTTGCTGGTGAAAGCAGCACACCCAAGAGCTCTACCCACGACTGACAAAAGCTTGTCACTGCTTGGACATGTTCAATGCCAAAAAATCCTCTGAATTGCACCACAGAGAATTTTTTTCCCAGTTTCTACTTGCTGTGACTTTTTCCTCTTCACTGAGAAACACACAGGAAACTTTCAGTGATATTTGAGCAGTTAGATATTTTGCATGTTCTCCTCTGGGCTGGAATGTGAATGAAGCACTATTTTATTTCCTTCCTCTAAACTCTTCCTAGCCTTGTTTTTCTTAACTGTGACATGCCCAGCACAGCCTGCACAGGACAGTTGTTACAGAAGATGGCATGTAAGGTTTTCCCGATGTTGTTTTTTCCTTGCTCTCTGTATGGCTACAACGCTCAGCTCCCGGAGGGCTTTGAGCTTGGCTGGTTCTCGGGGCTCTGCTGCATTAACGAATGGCTGTGGGTAGTCTGAGCTCCCTATATCGGCTACCGCCGTATGCGTGACATTTGCCTTGTCAGGCCTTGGCATCAAATATGGGGCTTGTGGTTCTTATCTCAGAAATTGTTTGGTCAAATCTGTTGCAATGTGCTGCAGAGGGATTCCTGCTGCCGTTCTGCTCCGCTGCTCCTGATTGCTGCCTTAATCTGTCAGGAAAAGAGCAAGAGAAAGGTGCACTTGGAACTTGTTTTTTGAAGATCCTAGTTTGAAATGCAACTGTTCCTTCACAATAAAGCATATTAAAATTCCAGAGTTTCATTGCATATCTCTTTTATTTTCTCTTTTTCCTTTCCTGCCTCTATTTTCCCCTTGGGCACCTTATTTACACTGCTTTTCTTTTTGACTTCCTTTCTCATTGGGCACCCCTTTAGAGATGGACACAGCAGTTGATCCTTTTCCTTCCAGATTCAGTTGATTGACTTCTGCTGCTACTTCTACTTTCTACTTGCTCCAAAACTGCGCTTTTCCTCTTATAAAATGAAGTCAAAAGCACCTCTCAGCACAGAAGGAACATGTTTACTCTACCCACCACCCACCTAGCTCTCACAAAAGGAGCAAATTAGCACAAGAAACTCCTAAAGGCTTCTCAGTAGCTTGGAAGCCACGGGCTAACTTCCCTTTGCTTTCTGGCATGGCTGGAAGCGCGTCTGCAGGGTGAGCTCTTCAAGCCTGCTCAAAACAGGGTCTGGGAAACGTGTTTCTGAGGGCAGAGCAGGGAAGAGCTTTAAAACACAACCGGTATTTCAAACATCGGAAATGCAGAGGTCTTAAAGCCTGCAACATCTCAGCTGCTAAGCACTAAAGGGAAACTAAGGCAAAAGAACCTCAGCAGCTGTCATGACCTCCACCAGGGGAGGTCCATGAGCACTGCTGCATTTCTTTGATTTGGGGGTCTGCCTGTAGGAGATAAATTCTGAGGGCAATACATGGTCTTTAACCTTGTTGTATTCAGCAGACATGAATCATACAACTTTAAAACAATACCAAGAAGCACCAGCATGCACTAGGCTTCGAAATACTGCCTCTGGCTTGCCTTGCTTGGGACCAAATGGTGTGAAACCTAAGCCGGGAGAAAATGGGGATGTCAGGAGTTACCAAGGAAGGCTCTTGCCAAAATGAAAACTGCCAACAAGCAAACAAGGAGGAAACCTAATAGCTTGGACTTGCACCTAAATCAACATGGGATGAAGTTATGCTGTGCTTGAGGCTGTACTTATTTACGGATCTAGACATGGGTCTAGGTATCTAACCGCAGGCATAAAGAAAGCACAGACCATTAGCAAACTTGAACTCATTTTTTATTTAGATAGGAGCTTGCTTGTATAAAGGCTGTGCTTGGTTCTACGTCTCTAAATAAAACCCCAATAAAACAGTATTTCCATTGCTACTAAACAGTGCAATATCTCATGCTACTAAACAGTGCAATATCTCAGAATAAATCTAAAGCGGAAAGGTTTGCAAAGGTACTGAGCTTCCTTAGTTTTTCTCAAAATCAAGGTTCATATGGGGCTCTGCCTCTATCAAAAAGCAAGATATTTTTAAAAATAGATACAGATGTATACGAAAAACAGAATAAGGCGTTAGTATAAGGTATGGATTGTACTGAAACTCTTGCATATCTGTTTTTAAACATGAAAATGCAATATTACATTTTAGATTTAAAATACATTACATATGATCAGGTTTGAGTATTTAGTGATTTTACCAATGAATGTAGCAGGAAAAGAAATCTGTGTGGTAATGAAAAGTGCTGCTGGTGAAAAGGTTAGCAGCAAATGAAGATTTGAATACCACCTAAAAGGACTTGACTGAACCCTTGGACTGGAATTACAGAAGTGAGAGGAAATTTAATAAGGACAGATAGCAGTAACTACTCTTATAAACTGGAGATTTATCATTAGGAGAAGAAATGTGTGATGGTCAATCATTTTCAAAAATGAAATGCTGCAATGAAGAAGGCAACTAGAAGGCTAAAACTTACAAGGTTAAATGTTTCTATTGTAAATAAACAAGTGTTACCCCCACTGTACAAGCCACTGTAGCCTGTGTAAAAAAGTGGATTCCAGGAAAGAAAATTTGCTCAACTGGTCAGGAGAAGGGAGAGACTCTCTCTCTTCTCAGAGGAGACTGAAAAGAGCCTGAGTTTGTCAGTTTGGCAAGACAAAATTTGGAAGGGGCCAGAACTGCTGTTTTTTTGCAGTCTGGAGAAGGAAGTAAGAGCTGTAGAGAGTGAAGAGCTCAAGTGTCTGAAGTCTTGATGCCACAAAAACAAATGATGCCTCAAAAACAAATGGAAACAAAAATAAAATGAAGTCAGAAGTTTGAAGGAAGATTCCGTTCTTCTGCATTTATCTTAGAATACCTTAGAATTTGGGCAAACATCTGCAGCATTTTTAATATGGAACAAGATAGATTTATGAATCGGTTTATATGATGTGATTGTTTGAGATAGCAGGGGTCTGGATTTGATGACTCAGAGGTGACTTACAGCCCTGCCGTGTACTGAATGTTCCTCCTCTAGTCTAGTGCTTGAGGGGTCAATTTATTTCATTATTTGCTGGAAAAATACAGTTGCAAAGCCATGCAGCAGAGCGCCTAGGAGGAATATGGCTAGGAAAAAAATTATACACCCCCATGCTCTGTTCTCTCAGGTGACAGAGCCAAATGGTGTGGGAGAGTGAGGGAAGATTCGGGCTTGTGGGTGGGCAAGGTCTTCAAGCATTCCTCAAAGTCATTTTCTCCCTCAGCACCAGTTTTGAATACTCAGAATTATTTTAAAGCTACCTTGCTCCTAGTGACTCAAACTCTCTCCTTTTTATTTTTAAACTGTATCCTGGATTCAGCTAATACGTTCTACTGAATTGTCTTTATTACTGTGTCGCTACTGCCAAATTGCAAAAATGTGGGGTTCCTCATCATCCTCCTCCAGCTCGATAAAAAAATATCAGATATCTTAGCTGAGCCTGTCTGAAATAAGCCTGACTGTGACTATGTCAAGGAGGAGGGAAAGCAAGTTCAAATAGCAGAAACACGTTTACTTGCCACAATTTTTCCCCACTCTGACACACTGATCCTTGCCCCGAAGTGTTCTGCTGCTTTTTTCATCATAAGATGTGGAATGTTTTTATTTATTTATTTATTATTGTTATTAGCAGAGAGGTTAATGACCCCATCCTCTGCTTCCTAGGTAAGCTGGTGACACCTCCCAGCAAATGGACAATTTCTGTGCCCATCTTTCCATTTGTGCCCCCCCCCAAAAAAAAAAATACCAGGAGTTTCCTCTGATATGCTGAAAGAAATTAAGCAGGATACTGGCATGTGCTGTGCCTACCCAGGAGCTCCAGCGTAAGCCACCTGAATGAGGTTTAAGTTAGTCACCCCATTCCACAATGGGAATCCTGAGGGGGCAACACAGAAGCAAGCTGAGCAAACCATCCCATGGGGTAGATCTTGCTCCCCGCTCCTGCAACTAAGCTGCTGTCAGTCATGGCACGGTTGGAGTGCAGTCTGTGTTATGGACATTTTCTTTCCTGGTAAAGCGTGATCAAGCTGGTCCCGCAGCGAGTGGAGGGGGCTGCTTGCAAACTGTGCTGTAGCGTGGTGCCTCCAGCCTCCTCTGAATTCCTGAATGATGGAAGGGCAATAGACCCACGCCGCCTGCTAATGTTTGCTCCTGCAATGCTATATAGCAATAAATTGAGTTCTGTGTCTTCTAGTTGATAAAAGTTGTTTATCTCCTGCTGAGATGTTGGATTTGATTTATATTAGACTGCTTTTTCTATTTCCACAGTTATCTACAAGACGAACCACTAAGGGAGGGGAAAAAAAAGCAAACTCTTTTTATTGTTTTTTGATTTGTTTGTTTTAAGGTCTGCCACACTGCCTCTTTATAGGGACACTGAAGAATGGTTTTGATTGAGATGGGGCTATAATGCAAAGTTTTCTCAGTATTCCAGCAACAGTCATTATAATGTGTAACATCTAATTACAAGCACCTAAGGTTGGATAAAGTCTTACAGTATTGCCTTATCCCTGATGTGCTGAGGTGAGGTTCCTTCCATATAGACTTTTACTGGTGGATTCCAGCACTAGGAAATTAAACGTGCCTGGGACAGTTATTTCTCTACTTCTGAGAGCAGCATCTGTAAACATACTTTTAAGCTCACCTACCTTGCTCTTAAGGGTGCTCGTGCTGAAGTTGCCTGTTGGGAACCATTCATAGCCTGTGTCAGCCTTTCTTGTCTTACCACACTCATAATTTCTGCAGCACTTCCCAAAGGGACAGTCACCTTCCTCTGCAGTGCCAGCTTGCTGAATCCATCCTGGTTCAATGAGCCCTAGAAAGCCAGCCGTTTTACTGACATATTGCTGTCTAGCTGACTGCTGTCCCCATGTATTTGTTCTGCAGCTGCTTGCCTGGATAATGCCCTGGCACCTTGGAGGTGAAGAGGGGTTAAGTTCAGACTGTTGATTTTGGACTACTACATCATCAGATCATTTTAAAATTTGATCTGATCTTTCACAGCATTTGCTACTGCTGTAGCTTGTCATCAACCATTTTAAGTCTCTGCACTCTATAATTAATGAAAATATTGAATAGAACTGGCAGAGGAGAGACTCATAAGATGTCTCGCTCCACATGTCCTCCCACACTGGCTTGCTGAGTGTATTTTTACAATCAGATGTGAATAGCTTTTATGATAATTTAATCTACACCCGATTTCCTTAGTTAACAGTGGGAAGGGTGTGGGAATGGTGGGAAGACAGTGCTGGAATCCTTCTTGTGGTCCAAGTGCATTGCAAAGGTGAGATACAACCTTCCTTTTGCCCTAGGCAGCTTATCCTATCTTGGAAATGAAATGCTTTTCCTGCGCAAAGTCAGAGGGAGGTGGTCTGGACGTGCGGGACTGGTTTGAAACATTCAGCTTCGATAGAAATCTTGGAAAATGTTCGCCCTGGAGTTCCAGTTGTCAACACAACACACTGTGTTGATCTGACAGTGTTCAGCTTCTCCTTGCAGAAAATGAGAACTGGTTTGTCTTTTCCTGCATGTACCAATGTCATTGCTTCAGCTGTGATCATCTTGAAGCAAATCTTTTCTAAATTACAAACTTTGCTTGCCTACATAGCTAATGTTTGTAGGTAGAGGCAAATATCTTGTTTGAGATTGGCTGATATAGCTATTTTTCAAAAATAAATAATTGCTATAACAATAAAAAAGGAATAAAAGAAATTGTTTTGCAGCTATTATGGTAAAGAGCGCATTAGAAATGCATACACAGAACATTTCAGAGACTTAAGCAATTGCTTGAAATGATCTATCTGCTTGGGTTTTTGAGATGTCTTTTCTTTTTTGTTTTCTCGTATTATCTGAGGCTGTGGTTCTCAAACTGCTATATTCTCCCTTTTCAAAAGGATACAAGTTTGGGTCTTTCCTCCAGCTAGAGAGGCTGTGAATGTGGTATTTACCCTTCCAGGTTTTCCTGTGGCATGTGGATGCCTGCTCTAGGTGGAAACCTATTACGTTTTGCCATTTGCCCTCTAGACATGTCTGCGTTTGGGAAGTCCACAGAAGACCAGGGGGTCAGTAACCAAGGAAGAAGTTGGTTTGTAGCTTGTTGGTGGTTGGTTTGCATATCAGGTAGGACATCTAGGATGAAGTAGCTTTGATTACTTAGGTGAATAGTTCAGATTAGGAAATGGAGGCCAGCTAAAGCCCAGAGGTATGTAGCTGGTAAGAGGACATGGAAATGTTAGCCCTTCACGTAAGAGAAGTCTGCATAATTTACCAGAACATTTCCCATTTACTCCTTGCTTGTGGGGTCTGTTCAGGCCAGTATTTTCTGAATATATGCATTCTGTTTGAATCTGCTTACTGAACAGCTGAAACTAAGAGAACTGCACTCCAGTATGTAAATCTCCTTGGTTAAAGTATCTATCAATTTGGCAAAACTGTAAGGGACTGATCCTGAGAGGCCATTGGAGCTAAGTATGTGTTGATCTTTCTCTGGACAAGGCTCTAATCCACTTTGCATTGACAAGATTAAAATACAGTTTCTGCATATTTCTATGCTTCTGCACATTTGCAGAGCTCAGTGTGTAGTGTGTGCTTATCCATGAAATTGATGGGATGTAGTATGAGGCTTACCAAACTACTAACAACTGTATTTTGCAAAACTTATTCCCATGCTGTGACGTAGAAGGTGCTATGTTATGTCTTTTGTTAATTAAACCAAGAAATGTAGGCTAAAATGCTGCTACAAGGCAGCCCTAAGCTAGAAAAAAAATAAATTAGAACTGAAACTTGCGTTTTAACTCATGTGTTTTCAGATCTAGCACTTAAAATGTACAAGATACAATAAGGTAACTTAGTTGCCTTTTATCAGTAAGTCATTATGCCAAGGTAAAAA
Source organism: Tinamus guttatus (assembly GCF_059628265.1). NCBI lineage: Eukaryota > Metazoa > Chordata > Aves > Tinamiformes > Tinamidae > Tinamus > Tinamus guttatus. The sequence goes on from NW_028288619.1 coordinate 687,131, forward strand.
TTATATTTTAAATTGTATCTCCAAAAAATACATGTTTTTACCTTTTTCTCACAGGCAAGGCTTTTTCTCTCTTGCTGGAGAATTCGGCTTGTTCAGAGTTCTTTATGTGACTACAGAGAAGGTAATATGAAACATTTTTCAATTTGGAGCTGTGTGGAAGTGACAGCCTTCTGACACTGACAAGCTGCCTTGCTTCACTAGGTGAGATCCCTTCATCAAAATGACTCGCTTGTGGGCACGCTGTCTCCTTCCCAGAGGTGTGTCAGGAATTTGCATGTGCAGATGTTTACACCAACGCCCACAGAAATATGCTTGTCTTGCAAGGTAGACATGGGCAGTTCAGATTTGGAGCAAAACAGTCAGCACCCTCCAAAACCGGAACAGATCCTCTGAGCTGGAATTAGTTTCATTGCCTACCCTAAAATGCTGTCTGCTTCTGCTTTCTCCACATATACAGCTTTGCCTCTCCATGGCTATGGCCTTGCAGCCTGGAAAGGAAACAGCCACAGGATCATGCTGGGTGTCTTTGACACCTTGAGTGACAAGGAGAAGGCTGGAAACTGTCTTTTATGGTCTCTTATAACACAAGGATGACAGATGAAACTGGAAAATTGAAGGTTCGGAATAATCAGGTTCTTCACACAGGGCCTGGTGAAACAGATTTCTTTGACAAGGGATATTGGAGATGCTTAAATCTTACACAGGTCTAAAAAGCAATGGAACAAATTTAAGAGAGAAAAACACACCGAGGACTTTTAAATACAAATATATCGCTTGAGGATTTCTGGCTCAGGTTGCTGCTAAATCACAAATTACTGGGTCTAGGAAAATATTCTAGGGAAATACTGAGTTCTAGGCTCACCTGGTTCACCTAGGCTAGTGGGTAAGACTGTTGCACACAGGATGTTGAGGCAGGCTCACATATGCAAAGATTAGTGTTGTCTGCAGCTGATGGCATATGTTGATTTTAATGATAAAAGTTATTTCTAAGGAAATATAAAAACAGGAGAGAGAGGAAAAAGGACCAGGAGAAACTTCTCAGTGGTCATCCATGAAGAGTAGTAATGAGGTCCTAGTGATCATCGTCCATGGGGAGCTCTCTCCAGTTCAGCAGGTGAAGAGGCTGAAGATAACTAGGGTGATGAGGATGATTTTGGCAGTGTTTTTTCCCTAGGTATGTCTGTTCTCCCTCATACTCTTAGCACTGAAGGGAATATGCAAACCAGGTACAAATATTACTCACTGACTGGCTGTTAAACTGTGGTTTACATACTGTACATATTTTTGCAGCCAGCAGGCCCTTTGCATTAAAAGGGCCACAGATGGGGGGTACCCAGGGCATGGTAGAGGAGTGAATTCAGTGCCAAGGGCAAGCAAGGAAGCGTCTCTTGGAAATGACACATTTTCCATGGCTTTCAGAGGACAAATACTATCTCAGGGAAAGTGAAAGGTATTTCAAACTTTATGGAAAAAAAATGCACAGGCAAAACAAAATAGGACATTGCAGAGGGTATATTTAAGTTATAGCATCATTAAGCTATAGCATCATGTTTCAAATATATACATATATATATATATACATAAAGTCATCTTAAGGATAAGCTTACCTGATCATCAGGAATCAAACTGAATGTCCGCTATTCTCTCTTGTTGAAAGGCAATTCACCTCAAAAAGGAAAAAAAAACAATTGAATCTGTCTAATTTCCTACTGTCCCAACAGAAGAAAAACTCATATCAAAAAGGCTGACAGATTTTCTATTACATGAGTGCTGCCAGATGCTCAAATCACAGTTCTTCGTTATACAGCCTTAGCTCAGGCCTGATGAAACTGAGTCTTTTTCGGAACGTCACCAGTGGCAGAGTCTCACCTCCCCAGGTCTCCCGGGCTTTCTTGCTCAGGTATCTCATCTGCATCAGAAACCATTTACTCAGGCAAGCTGAAGTCAATGAGATATTTTTTATAAGTCTCCTCCAAAATAAGTGTTTGCCTGTCTGATTTTTACCGTATACATATATAACAGGTAATAAAATTTGGCTTAGTACAATTTGTGAATAAATGAACACAAACCTTTGTCACTAACTAGGTCAATGAGAAGCAGGAATATTCAACTATGCGCAGGAATATTCAACTGTGCTTATGATATATAAAAACTGACTCTATTTTTTGTCAAAATTGTTTTGATGACTTGATGTTACAGCTTTCTCTGTTTAAACGCTAAAGTGAGGAAAACCAAGTAACCTTGAGCAAGAATATCCTCCTAATTTCATGAGAAGTATAGCCTTTGGGATTCTCTAATAATTCCTACCTCTGAGTCAGGTAAGGAGTTGTATCACAGCTCAATACATATCAACTAACATATCATACTCCAAAGAATAAAGATCCTGGCTGTCTGTTGAATTCAAAGTTATAATAAAAAAGAGATAGAATTGTGTATCTTTGAGAAACAAAATGCATATTTGGACAGGAATGGCAGTAAGACAGAAAGACTTTTGGGGTGGGGTGATGAACAGACAGTCTCTCAACTATATTTGAGAAACTATTGAAATAATATAGATATCTGACTATCGGCGTTGTGTCAGGCACAATAAGTTATATTAGGCAGCTACATTGTCCCTCTTGTTTGTGCTCTTGCTTTGGCAACTTCCACAATTGTTGCAGGGAAGTAATTTAAAAACATTAGCCTATAAAGCCAAGGTTAATATTATTTATTTATTTATTTATTTATTTATTTATTTATTTATTGTGCTCCAGAGCTGGATGGAGACAGCAATAGAAACACCTTAACTCTGTCTTCATACAAGCAGCAACAGAAATGTAAGAGAAAACATGCTGTTTTGGAGAGATAGTACTGCCTCATGTTTTGAAATAATCTGTCTTTACCTAGTTCTGGACCCAAACTTTGTTGCAGCATTCTATTCATCTGCCATCTGGTTTTAAGAATGACATTTGTCCCTACTATGTGGTTTGATGCCACAGTATAGCTGAAAATTTTGAAAAACCTTCAGAATATTTTAGAAAAATCATAGGGTCAAGTATTGAACTCAGAAAATTTAACTCTGTAAATGATTTAGGAGTCACAGTGAACAAACAATTCAACATGAAATTCCAGGGCGATGCTGCAGCAGAAAGGATTAATACAGTCTGACTATGCAAGCAAAGAAATAATGAATTGTAGTAGGATGTAATTTCACTTCAGTACACAGTACTGGTGAGCCCAGTATTGCAATAACAGACTGGGATTCATCTGTACTAACTTGGGAGAGATTAATCTCATTTTGAAATAAATATCCAAGCTAAGGTGAATTATCTGCTAGCAGAAGATGATTAGAGATCCTTTCAGAGATTTGTGGTCTGGTGAGATGAGTCCCAAGTTTGCTTGCAGAATGGTGGAAAGTTTGGAAAATTGGACGCTGGTCAGAAGAGGACCATGAAATGATTTAAGAGCAAGAGACTTGTAGTAACAGACTCAATCTGTTTAGTTTATCAAAAGGAAAATTGGAAGTGACATGACTACGGTGTACTTTGAGAAGAGAAACTGGGTCCTAAAGGGTTTTCATTCTAGCAGACAAATGTAGTAAAAGAACTAAGGGCCGGAAGCTCAAGCTTTCTAATACAAATTAGAAGTTAAGAACAGCTGGGTTTTTTTTGGTATTCAGTGAGAAACAAATTGCCAAGGTTGGAAGGTTAGTAGTGGATTCTTCATTTCTAGCTGTCTTCAAATTATGACTGGGTACTTCTGTGGAGGATACACTTTAGCTGAAGACAAGTTACTGGGCTCAGTGCAATCAGTCACTCTTTATTCGCTGTTAATGTAAGTCCTAAATCTTTGCAGCCGCTGAAGTTTCAGAACAATACACTACCTGCAGATCTTACTCCCATTACTTTTCCTGCAAAATACTAAATGTAACTTTTCTATTTTTTTCCAGCAATGACTGTGGGAGGGAATGCATCTGGGGAACTGCAGTATAATAAATAAATAAATAAATACTGAGTGTAAAATATATTTTTAAATGTGGCTGCACATCCCTTCAAGAGGTTTGAATCTAATATTGGATCCAAGCTGAGCATTTCGAGTCTGTCAGCAAAATTTGTACTACTAGACCAAGTAGTTCTGGATTCTGCCATTACAGCCCTGAAATACTCAGGGATGTCATGTTAAAACAGCAAACACAACAGTAATTTTCATTAGTATTCCAAGCAAACAAACTGCTTCAGAATCAGTGGAAGTAATGGAGATGCCTTCGTATGGATTTACTGGCTGTGTTACTATATTTTTTCATAATAACATGATGCCCCCCGGCCATGTCCTCTATGATGGCCGAACAGTTGCTGCTGGTCATTACTCAGCTTCCCCTGCATTACCTCTGGTGTCCTTCTTCTTACAGGCATACAAGGTGTCCCAAATGACCCATGTCCCATGCCCATGACACTGCTTGATCTCCATCATGTCCCTTTTTCTGTGCCAAGGCAAGGGACTGTGCAGGCATCTATCAATCACCCATGTGGCATCTGATCGCACCACACATCTATCTGAGGTATCTGTGGGGACCAGGCACCAGCAATAAATTGGATTCAATCTACAACATTTCCCTCAGTGTAGGACAGTAATTTTGATCCCTCTCATCTGCCCTGACTTGCGCGAAACTTATTGGAAATTATTAGTCATTGACATCATACCTTTCTGTCAGGCTTGGTTGCAGTCAGCATGTAATAGAAGGATGGACAAAGATAGCAAGAGCACATAAGCCGTATTTCCCTGGGAAACCAGACCAAAAACACATAAGGTATGTATTGCAAAGCACACTGGCTTAACTTTTCTGGCCTGTAAATGTGTTTGAACCATAAATCTTCTGTGGGAAATATGCAACAGCTAGTGAGAACCAGAACACAATGAACTCAAGATGAGTTCAGGATGATATAAGGAGTCTCTGTCACTGCAGAAAGTAATTTCTACTTTTTCCACAGACAAGAACTTTTTAATATTGTTTTTCATTGATTAATAGCATATCTTATATACACCATTAGGTATTACAAAATTTCTTAGAAATATACAAATGGATTTCAGGAGCTTCAATTTTCTACCATTTATAGTCTGAAAAATACTTACAGGTTTTCCTTCAAAAGGCTGAAAAGCATGAGCTAAGTCTGGAGTTATAAGAATAGAGAAAGCTATTCTTCCTTCTCTTGCATTTTCCCCTGATTATCTGTATAGGCAGTTTTGCTGTCAGCAGAACCTACAGAAGTAACTGAGCATGGAGCAATTGGTAGGATCAGGCTCTAAACCTGCAGAGCTAGCAACTCCTGCTCTAAAAACTGAAAGTGGAGGTAAAAGGAGTTGGTGCGACTCCCTTTGTAGGCTAATATAAATAAGCTCTAAGGTAACACGTTGTTAAAAATGGATTGAAATACTAATTTCTCTGATAGTATGAGGAGTATTAAGAAAACAAATAATGAAGTCAAAGGCACAAAAGTCTATAGTAGACTATATGAAAATATAACTTTACAATGTAACAGTTTTTTTTGGTAGATGAGCTTTTTCACATTTTTGTGCAAAATGATTGTTAAAAGTGTTGGAAGTACAGGTAATGAACACCAATACAAAACCAACTTCTAAAGCAATGTCAGGATACATGGGGCTTAGGAGGAAAGGATTAGGAAACAGATCCTTAGACCTCCGATAAGTGATTTAAATGGAATTTGGATTTGAATGGATAAGAAATAATTATCACTGTGTCTAAATATGCTGACTTTCCAGTTTCCTGCATGGAGAACTGCTTGGAGACACGTAATCTTCTTTAGGTGTTTCATATTCACTTTCATATTTTTACATGGTTGTAATTTAAAAGAACTGTGGGAGGAAAATGAAGCTCTTTCCTCCTTTATTTTTGATTTTTGGCAAGCAATTTTTAAAAATAATTTTGTCTTTCTCTGCTCATTAACCACTTTTTTTTTTTTTCCTCCTGCCAAACACACTGTCAGGAGCTAGAGCTAACAGGACAAAAATATTGCCTGACAGTGATAATAGCTGCTATCGCTAGCACAACTGGTATGCTGGATTAAGTTTTCTTAAGAAAACTTCACCCTCTGAGGAGAAAAACAGGTTTTATTTTCATGAAATAGATCCTTTCTATCTCACACACCCTGAGTAAACTTGGCTTTTTAAAATGTTTAACTATTCCTTTTTATTTGTTTTTTTTTAAAAAACGGTTGTTTTGATAGCGTCTGCTTCTGGTGGTTGAGTTTTTAGCTAAAAATAAGAAATAAAGAGTATACATAAAAAGCCTTGAAGAGCTCTTCCCCCAGAACTGAAACAGCTCCAGGAGCCCACACCAAAGTATAAGGCAATTTTCTATGGGTGAAGCAGAGTAGGACCTTGGGCCTGGGTCTCCCACATCCTTGGAGCCCAGCAATGACTGGGCTGGTTTTCCCTTTCCACCAGTTTGGGAAAATATTGACCACAGACCCACAAAAATACTTAGGCTCTGAATTCTCACTGAAAACATAAGATGGAGTTACAGGCCTGAGGCCTTAGGAGTCTGCCTTGCCACAAACTAGAAATGCACTGGAAATCTCAAAAAGGTCACAGGAAACAGAACAATTTTTCTAGTTAAGAATGCTTCCAGCTTTTCCCGAAAAGAGTCCATGAATCTACGTTATTTGCATACTTGCCACCAAACAAGGTTGGTTGTGATCCCTGACACAAAGTCCAGGTACAGGCCAGTCACTAGTATCAACACTGGGGTCAATACTGGGACCGGGATTGTTTCATATCTTCATTAATGACCTGTGTGATGGAGTCAAATGCACCCACAGCAAGGTTGCCAACAAAACTGGGAGAAGCAGCTGGTACACCAGAAAGTTGCACTGCCATTCAGAGGAACCTCAGTGGGTTGGAGAAATGGGCAGAGAGGAAGTTCATTGAGCTCAACAGAGGGAAATGCCAAGTCCTGTCTCTAGGGAGGAATAACCCCGGGCACCAGGCCAGGCTAGGTGCCAACCAGCAGCTTGGCAGAGAAGGTCCCAGAGGTCCTGGTGTACAACCAGGCCAGAAATGAGCCTCTGTGGAAAAGAAGGCCAACACTTTCCTGGTCTGCATTAGGCAGTGTGTTACCAGCAGGTGGAATTCCTCTCTGTTGAGTCCTGGTGAGACCCTTCTGGAGTTCTATGTCTAGTCATGGGCTCTTTAGTACCAGAGAGACATGGATGTACTTAACTGCACTGAATCCAACTAAGAGCCAAAAAGATGACTAAGAGCTTAGAGCATCTGACATATGGGAAGAGGTTGCAAAAGCTGGAAAGACTAGGGAAGAGAAGGCTCAGAAGAGATCTTCTCAAAGTGTATAAATGCCTGGCATGAAGAGAAAAAGACAGAACCAGACTTGTCAGTGGTGTCAAGCACAAGAAGCAATGAGCACAAATTGAAATGCATGATATTTCTTTTAAATGTAAGAAAAAAAAAATACAAGAGAGTGCTTGAAGTAGAAGTTACCAGAAAGTTTTTGATGTCTCTATCCTTGGAGACATTCAAAACCCGTCTGGACATGGTTCTTGTAAGCCTGCTGTAGCTGACCCTGCTTAGAATAGGATGGTTAGACTAGACCATCTTCAAAGATGCTTTCCTAACCTGATTGCTCTGTCATTCCTGTTCTGGACATTCATGTAGAGAATTGTCCAGCCAGTTTTGTCTCCTGGTGCATTTTTAGTCATCCATAATAAGAAATATAGCATATATTTCATTTAGCTTATATAGCTTAAGCAATTTTCTGCATGTTTTTAATATCTTTTTCCTCTCTTTAATTTACCCACCACAGATTTGCATGTGGAAATCTCTAGTCAACTCCACTGAAGTAGATTTAAAGTGGTAAGATGCATTAGGCCTTATGCAACACTTGTAACATGAAAAATGTTATATAGTGTAAGAGCTGACAGTCCACCCTTGGGATATATGGAAATTGGACCTAGAGCCTCAGTTTAAACTTGGATTTTGCTTGTTAAATTCCTAGCAGGTCAGTGATACAGCCTCTACGCTCAGATAACCAGAGACAAGATATCTTGAAAATGACACCTTGTTACTTACAGAATGGAAAACATGGGATGAGCTATTAACTTTTCTTCTCCTTCCTCTTCCTTATTACTATAAGGCCTATCTATCCCATTTTTAACTCCTTTATCTGTTGAGGGAAGAAGAAAAAAATAATACAAATGCCTTTTATTGCCGTTGCTGTGACATGCTACATACACATACGGTGACTGGAGCACCTCGTTAAATTGTGGTGATAGACTGCATTCAAAAGCCTCCCTGCTCTTTACAATGCAGCAGTGACCTTTTCCAGCCATGCACCATAAATGTACAGCAGCTGGTACCAAAATGCAATGCCTAATAACTTCAAATGGAATAGAGATCCAGCAGTTCAGTCTGCCCGCGATGTGGGAGAGGCACATATAGCTCCCCATCATGGAGCAGGGCTGTTTATTTTTGCCTCTCCAGCAGTAGACCTCAGGGTATTTTCCATGAGTCTCCATTGGTAAACCTTGCTGCTCCTTCCTGTCTGCATTACAAGTTCTGTTATTTTTCATTTAGCCTGTTTCTGTAAGTGCAGCCCCATGTGGCACATGCTTCAGGTCCCTGTGTTGAGGAGCATCCTGTTCATGCACGAACATTTTGTGGGACTGCTTGTTGAACTGGAAAGGCAGCCAGTCCCTAGAAATCATGGTATTGCTTTTAAATCCCTTTGACTTAAAGAATACTACAATGTTCTGGTCTCTTATATCCTTAGGATATTCTGACTTCTGCAGGGATATCATTTTGGCGATCCTTTTTTTTTTTTTTTTTTTTTTTTCCAGTTGACTGGCAGGCTAGAAATTCACTTTATAATAAAGTTATGGACAAAAATTTCATGTAGCTTCTTAATTCTGTCACCAGGGTTCCTCAGGGAAAAAAAAAAAAAAAAAAGTGTCCCAATACTTATGAAAGTTAGCCAAGAGAGTTTTCCATGATTTCTGTGACAGATGGATCAGAAGTTCCTTGCTATGGCAAATCCTAAGTGGTTATTTTTTTTCACAGGGAATCTCATGTTGTTGTTCTTCAGAGACCCAGTATACAAACAGTAAAATTTTAAACACTTTGTATTTTTTCCTCATTTCCATCCTGTGTCTGTTTTATGAGTCTCTCACTTCTCAAATTCTTTTGAGGAGTGTAACATTTATTAAAAAAAAAAAAAAAAAGTGGAAGCTAGAGCTTCCTGAATAATGAAAGGAACTCTATTACAAATATTTTATTTATACATTTTGGGGAAATTTTCCTTCTATAGGCTGCAAAAGAAATGAAAAATGAATAATTTATGGGAAAAATATCATTAAATGCATTGACTGAATTTCTTGAGGATTATTATTCAATTATCTTTAGGAAAAGAGAAAAATGCTCCCATGCTCTGCTTCTTTGCTGACATACTCCTGCTTTCCTCATACCAGCCAAATCTTTATAAGTGTTGAGTTTGAGGTGGTTATTCCCAAATATCCCACTGGACAAAAAAGACGGATTGGTAATTATTACTAAAGATGATGATTCTAAGAGAAAGAGCTACCTTGATCTGTGAAGGTGGTGTATATTTTTTTTATCAGCCTCTTTTATAGTTGCAGAGCATTGTGCTGAGTGGTTATTCTCACTCTCTTTTGGCTCCCAGTACCACTGTGAAATGATCTAGGAAATCCTAAACTTTTACAGAGCATTGGGAAAATCTCTTAGTCTCAAATCCTTTATATGTGTGTGTGTATATATACATATATATATATATATAATGTATATATAGTTGGTTACATTTTAACTTCAGTATTATGGGCTATTGACCTATTGAGGTCATACTCTCTGGAGCTAGCAAGAGCAGGAGTACTCATTTAAGTATACTTAGACATTCTGCAATTTTATGTCTTGATCTTCCTGCATGTCAGTCTTCTAGTTGGTAAAATATGCACAGTAGATCTTCATTTCTGTGGTCCTTTTCCCTTGTCTATTAAGATGTTGATGTCTTGAGAACAAAGATTGTTTCTGTTCCATACATTTGTATATCAGCTGGTGGTGCAGCGGAGCCTTTGGATGCTATCCTGAGACATTTTAGCCGAGTATTTGTAGGACCCTGTGCAAAGTGAGGCCATCTGATGTATCAGCCTGTGTGGGATGATTGCCAACAACTCCTCCATGCACTACTCACAACAGAGGAAAGGGAAAGGATACTAAGAGGAGCTAGAGAGTCAATACCGGGAATAGAAGATCTGACCGAACATAGTGGCAGGAATGTTCAAGATGAACGTGTGCCCCTCCAACGTCCGGAGTGGGATTATCATACGGTGGACGGACAAAGGTCCACTGAATTGTATGGCCAATATCTGTTACAAGGGCTTCAAAGAGCAGCCAGAAAACCTATGAATTTGTCAAAAGTAGTAGAAGTGTTGCAGTTCGAACAGCTGCAGCGACCTGGTTCAGGGACGGCACGGCGACCACCCCCAAACCACTCGGGCTATCAGCTAGTTGACACAAATGTGGTGGACGGCAAATGGCCTTTATTGATGGGAAACCAGGTGTTATATATCTAGGTTTACAACGTCACATCCGTCTGCTTACACCATAGACTAAACACTATTGGCTACTAGGGGCCCTATCTTTCCGTACAGCACGATATCTTCCGGCCGCCGTTCCCTAACTATCTGCAACAACTTCCCCCCTCCCTATGCATAACAAAACTAGCTAAAATACAACTATCTTATTCTTATTACTATCTTATTCTATTCTTATAGTTATACCAATCTTAAAATTACATATCATAAACTTGACATAAAACATAAGGCACAAAGAAGAAGGCGCGTAGAAGGTAGGGGATGACAGGTAATACCAGGGTGTAGGAATAGGGTGTACCTTGGGATAACTTGGGGGTAATACTGAGTGGATATATTCTTAAAGAAGTTGTTGGTGTTCTACTAACATGATGTTAACCTTCTCTAGCTGATTCTTGACAAACGGCATGAGCTTATTCAATATACAGGGTCCAAAGATTAGCGTCATCATGATCATTGTGATCAGCCCTGTAGTTATTTTTGTACTAATTGCTTGAGATTGTTCGATCTGTTCAAGTACCCCATTTAAAGGGCTGGTGTGACTCTACCTGTCCTATAGTGACAAGCTGCAAAATTAAGATAACGCAAAGGCATCGCGGCCCCCTCTTGCGGAGGCTGTTTTGTTGTTTTCTGGATTCGGTCAGCGTGGAACTCGCAGGCTCGGGCGGGATGCTTGCCACCGGGGTGTACGGGTTACGGGGGTGTCCGATGATCCGGTCCTGTGAACAGAAACTCACAATTTTCATTAGTTTTATTTTAAAGGTAACAGCCACCTGAATTGGGGTCAGATGCTCTTCCTTTGCAACATGCTTAATCATGAACGCTCCCGCCGGTTTTTCTTTAATTCGGATGTTTACCTTCTTTTTCTCCTTCCTTAAGTTTGAATCGGTTGTGAGCCACTCGTCCTGACTAGTGGCTGATCCGGAGTCGGAACTCGACTGACTGGTCACTTCCGGGCTCCGGTACTTTTTCGTTGGGCTTCGGCGTTTTTTGAAATGTCCGCTCTGATCGGTTCTCGGCCCCTCCCTCGGGCTCGCTCCAGGTCCCTCACTCGGACTTGCTCTCGACCCCTGACTCGGGTCTTCTCTTTGTCCCTCACTCGGACTTGCTCTCGACCCCTCACTCGGGTCTTCTCTTTGCCCCTCACTCGGACTTGCTCTCGACCCCTGACTCGGGTCTTCTCTTTGCCCCTCACTCGGACTTGCTCTCGACCCCTCACTCGGGTCTTCTCTTTGCCCCTCACTCGGACTTGCTCTCGACCCCTGACTCGGGTCTTCTCTTTGCCCCTCACTCGGACTTGCTCTCGACCCCTCCCTCGGGTCTTCTCTTTGTCCCTCACTCGGACTTGCTCTCGACCCCTCACTCGGGTCTTCTCTCCGTCCCTCACTCGGACTTGCTCTCGACCCCTGACTCGGGTCTTCTCTTTGTCCCTCACTCGGACTTGCTCTCGACCCCTCACTCGGGTCTTCTCTTTGTCCCTCACTCGGACTTGCTCTCGACCCCTGACTCGGGTCTTCTCTCCGTCCCTCACTCGGACTTGCTCTCGACCCCTCACTCGGGTCTTCTCTCCGTCCCTCACTCGGACTTGCTCTCGACCCCTGACTCGGGTCTTCTCTTTGTCCCTCACTCGGACTTGCTCTCGACCCCTCACTCGGGTCTTCTCTCCGTCCCTCACTCGGACTTGCTCTCGACCCCTCACTCGGGTCTTCTCTTTGTCCCTCTCTCGGACTTGCTCTCGACCCCTCACTCGGGTCTTCTCTCCGTCCCTCACTCGGACTTGCTCTCGACCCCTGGTAGCAGACCAAACAAACCAAGCAAACCAAAAAGCTATAAATCTGGCCTTTGTGTCTCAATCAACCCCAGATATAAGGAAAAAGATACAAAAACAAGATGAGTTCGCAGGGAAAACTAGAAACAAACTAGTAAAAATTGTTCAGAAGGTATTTGATAGTTGGGATACACCCAAGGATGCCTTTGCAAAAAAAATCACCGAGGCAACAACAGCGACAGTGGCAGCTCTACAAGCCACTCTACCCTGTCATCCTCTAGATAGGAAGTTTCCTCAAGGAAGGGAAAGAGGGGATAATATGGGGAACTCCCCCAGATGATCTGTTCCTGACTGAGATCAGTGCGCAATTTGTAAAAAGAAAGGACATTGGAAAAATGAGTGTCCTTACCAAAATGCGCCACCAAACTTGCGAGAAATTCTATTTATGAAAGAAGAAAACAACTGACAGGACTGGGGCTCTGACAGCCCCAAGAGCCCAGGGTAAGTTCCCAAGAAACAACTAGGGTACAGGGTGCTACCGGACAGATGGCAGCAGTTACGTAAAAGATGGAGTCTGGTATGCAGGGGCTGCAGTGGTAATAGAAGAAGGCCGAGTAATATGGGCCCAATTGTTGCTGTGTGGTAGTTCGGCACAAAGAGCTGAACTCATTGCTCTGACACGAGCGCTACGATGGGCAAGAGGAAAGGCGGTAAACATCTATACCAATATCCGGTACGCCTTTGCCACCCATGAACATGGGCAGATATACAAAGAAAGGCAACTATTGACATCAGAAGGAAAAGGCACAAAAAATAAAGAAGAGATCTCAGCCCTACTGGAAGCTCTGTGGGGCCCCTGTGCAGTAGCTATTATCCATTGGCCAGCACACCAAAAGGGAAATTGTCCCCAGATACAATGCTCTAGCTGATAGAGGAACAAAACAGGTGGCTCAACAGCCAGTGGGGCCACTGCAAATATTAACATTAATGCCTCAGACCCAGTGGCCTGAAATACCCCCTGAATACACTGAAGCCGAGAAAGATTATATAAAGGACCATAAAGGGATCCTTTGGGGGAGATGCAGGATGGTGGTAGCTGCCAGGAGGAATACTGTGTTTACCCAAACAGATGGCAGAAACCTGGCTATGAGACTTCCACTCCAGCATGCACCTCTCCTCTAAAAAAAGCACTTGAGTTGGTACGACCTCACCTCTGGATGCCAGGTCTACGTCAGAAGTTGTAGAGGATCTCTGTCCGATGTGCTACATGTGCTCAAGTGAGCCCAAAAATATCCTCACCAGACCACGGGACTAAAGAAGTGGCGGACGCACCGGGGCTTTACTGGGAACTAGACTTTACCAAGATAAAATCCAGAAAGTTAGGATATAAGTATCTACTGGTATTCATGGACACATACTCGGGATGGGTGGAGGCCTACCCAACAAAAGCAGAAACCACCGCTATAACTGTGAAAAAGCTCGTGCAAGAAATAATTCCTCGGTTTGGTTTAGTACTCAGTTAGTAGCAAAAGCCTTGGAAATCACCTGGAAATTGAGGTGTATCTACTACCCCCAGAGCTCAGGAAAGGTAGAAAGAATGAAACGTACCTTAAAGGAAACACTTACTAAATTGAATATTGAAACAGGGGCTAAATGGGTCGATTTACTCCCAATGGCGCTTTTACAAGCATGGTGCACCCCATATAAGATAGAGCTATCCTCCTATGAAATACTCTATGGGAGACCCCCGCCTTTGTTCCCCAAAACATGAGCATTACTAACAGCTCTCCAGTGTTCCTCCAGGCATTACAAAAGCTAAGAGAGCAGATACACTGAGGCTTGCAAGATCGCAACGAGAGCCGGAAGCCTATAAAAGAGCCAGCTCACCCACACCACCCGGGGGACTTGGTGTACATCAAAAGATTCCAGATGGCATCACTGCAACCACGGTGGATGGGGCTGTACCAGGTGATGCTTCACACTCCAACAGCGGTGAAGGTCGCTGGAAAACCTGCGTGGATCTATCACTCCCAAGTGAAACCGGCTCCTCCTCAACCGAATCCAGATTCAGATAAGTGGACTATTTCCAAGGACCCTAGCAACCCACTGAGGGTCACAATATGGAGAAAATGAGTAGACAGATACGGGGAGCCTGGTTAATTTTGACAGTGTGTATACAAACTTTTGGGTTAAGATATGAGCACAGTCCTTATCGCCCCATTAACTGGAAATGGAAAATTAGGGATACTATAACAGGAAGCACAGTCCAGTCAATAAGCACTATGGATGCCCCTGAAATAACCTTTGATTTATGCGATATAGGACTGCCCATACGATGAGCAACAGGAGGCGCAGGAGGAACAGGGTACCAAACAGGGCAGCAGCGGCTCCGGGACGTGGTCCCCATTGTGGGACTATTGTGGGGGAGGAATTATTACAGGGGGTACAATACTACATATGTCCTGCTATAAGAAATCCTGGGTGTCAAGGGGATGGCCAGTTTCACTGTGCCCAATGGGGTTATGAAACAGAATCCTCCTGGGGGCATCACAACCCTTTCATAAGAATAGAGTGGGGTCCGAAGGGTAAATGCAGTATACCCGGAACCTGCAATCCGATCCTATTTAAACGCCAGTATTGGGGCCGATACGGAACAACCTGGGATACGGGCAGGACATGGGCAGGACGGGGGTAATGGAAGGGCCCACCTGAGCTACATTGAACATCATCATGGGAGAGAGAAAAGAGCTGCCCCTATCTTAATTCCATTACTGGTTGGGCCAGGAATAGCTGGCTCCATCATGGTCAGGGCTTCTGTGTTAATCGCTCAAAAACAGGGATTGCAGGACTTAAGCTCATGAGTACCACAAGATATGGTATATATGGAAGAGACAGTGGGAAGATTGGAAAATCAAGTGGACTCTTTAGCCGAAGTAGTCCTCCAAAATAGAAGGGGACTAGACCTTCTCTTTATGAAGCAAGGTGGCCTCTGTGTAGCTCTTGAAGAGACGTGCTGCTTTTACGCAAACCAGTCAGGGGTCATTAGCGAAACGTTAGCCATGGTGCACAGGAATCTAAAAGAAAAATATTATCACGGAGTGCAAGAACAGAATCTGTTCCAGTCGTGGTATAACTGGTCCCCATGGCTGACCACCCTAATGTCCGCAATAGCTAGTCCCGTAATATTCTAATCTTTATGATCATTGCCCCTTGCATCTTAAAATGCACCTGCACTTATATCACTAATACAATTTCAGAGGCAAAAATAATGGTCACGAGGACGTACCCACTCCCAGGAGAAGATTATTACCCCAAAGGTTTGAGGTAAGGGACAACAGCCAGTGGGGGAATGTAGGACCCAGTGCAAAGTGAGGCCAGGTAAGGGGTTAATAAGGTTGTGGTGACTAGGTACCTAATCTCACCATTTTCTTCTGTGAAAATAGCTTGCTGTTCAGATTACGCGGAGCTAGTTTAGCACAGGCAGAAAACACCGAGAACTAGAACTAACAGGACACCACCTCCTGCTCTTGTTGCAAGCTGCATCTAATCTCACCATTTGCTTCCATAAACACCGCTTGCTACTTATGCTGCATCATCCTGCTCTTGCTGCAACCACGAGATTAGATATCAGCCGTGAAGAACTGGTAACCGTAAAATAACGTATGAGGGAGTTGCAACTGTCTATAAAAATACGAAATTCTCCCCAGGCAGGCGCAGATCTCAGGCATTGTAAGAGATCCACCACCGGCCAGCTAATAAAGCTTGCCCTTTTACCCACCAGGTTGAGTGTGGAGGTGATTGCTGGGGTTACGGACTAACATATTACTACAGAGATGCCCTGGAAAATGAAATGAAAATTAGTATTATCCATCATAAACCTGGAAGCATTACAATCTAAAATAGCATAGTCTAAAATATGACATTGGCCTTTGAATAAACACTCAGGATTTGGTGACTGACTTCTAGGGGAAACTAGGATTTGCAAAAGAGTGCAGTGGAGCGGTCTATTTGATATATTTTGATATGATACTAGTTAATCCCCTGTTATTCATTTCTTATTTTGCTGGTTTATACAGGAAGACTTTAGAATTTAGAGTGTATATATCTTCTCTCACCTCCAGACTCCCTTTTTGATTCCCAAGAAAGGGTCCTTTATAAGACTGGGCACATATGTTAGCAGTGAGTTGACAGTGGCTAATGGCAGAGAGTCAGCAGAACTGCTTTACCAAATATGAGTGCAACATGCTTATTCAGGGACTAATTAGAGCAGTCCCAAACCAGAAATTCAGCGTTGCTGCTGATGAGCGGCTGCTCCCTCCCTGCTAGCCCCACACATGCTGGAGAAGGGCTATGGCCCTATCTGCCGACAAAGCCTCACAACCATCCTCAGAATTGGCTCCCAAATTATTCTCCTCTTGCTTTGCTCAAACACTTGCCTCCCTTTTACGCTCAGCATCTTGCCTTATGCTGACATCAAAGTGCTCTCCAGAGCATCAGCCCATTGTATCTGCAATTAGAGCAAAGAAGTCCTGAAGAGGTGAGCTGCAGGTATTTTATTTGTACTTCAGCTCTGCCTGAGGATAGAGACATTATGCCTCATTACTTCTAATGTTTGCTTTTACACCTCCTTCTTACCTTTCTCAGGTTTTCTTGCTTGAAACCTGCCAGACTTTCTCCTTGCAGACCCTCAGAGGATCACAGAGAGGCAAATAAGGTTGTGCTTGTTGCTGTTGGCTGAAATACAGTCCTCATTTCAAATACTCTTATTTCAAAACTACTTTTGAAATGAGCAGCAGATTTTCAGAAAGGAAAACCAAAATCTTCAGGGGTGACAATTGTCTGTCATCAAGTAATTAAAGAAGTGCAAGCTTCTTAGCAGTTTGCCTTTTTAATTGATGTTTTAAGCAATTACAACCCTGTCTTGCTATAGCCTGTGCCAACGTGATGCAGCGCGTGTTGCTCCACAGGCAGGTTGCTCTAGCTAATTTTTTCTGCTGTTTTGCCTTGGCACCAACAGCATCCCTCATTAGTTTCTTTATTAGTACATTTAAATACTCTTTTAGCACCATTAAGTCTGAAATGGCTTTATTCTTTGTTCAGCAGTATTTCTGTTCAACATATTTTCTCAGCTCTCCCTACAAGGTTCCTTCAACAGATGTTATGACGCAGTTGAAGGAACGTGAACCAAATTGTAGGTAATGGTCCATGCTTATTTGTTTTGTGTAAGCTGTGGTTTCTATAGCTACTGTACATCTGCTTCGTGCCATTTGCTGATCATTTTCTGTAGCTGTCTCCATCCAGATATTTAAAGCACGCTGTACTGATTCTGCTCAGCACAGCAATCTGATAACTACTCGGCATGTGAACCAAGTTACAAATTTGGAAACATGTTTGAAAACAGCTGTTAATTCTACGTAGTATTTCTCAACCTACTATTAGCACAATGGCCACATTGCTAAAAAGTGTAACGTGCCCTGAGTTAGCAAAGGGCTTGAGAGCAGGGCTAACGGTGAGCACAATTAGGCTTGTTCACAAGCTGCTAATGTGGGACCCCAAAGGCAGAGACTGTCTGTACAGCACATTAATATTGCAACAATTAGCTGAGAGATGGGGTTACCTGAGATTTGCTCCAAAGATAATTTTGAGTTATTACTTCTGTTTATTTTGAAGTTTTCCTTTGGATGTTGAAGCGAAGTAGCTGTGTCTTGGATTTTCAAATTGTGCCTTCCTTCAAGCAATTCCTTTTCTCTCCAAAAATTCTATCCCCCTTGTCATTGAAAGTAGTGTTACTCAACTTTACTGATTTTTAGAAGAAAATTGCAAGTAAGTGCTAATGTTTTGTTATTTTTTCATCATATATTCTGTGTTTTTTTTCCAAGACACTATCTACCAGCCTTCCTATTGCCTTTATCCTGTTCTGTCTGCTTAAGGTGAGCTCATTTTTAAAGAGTAAAACAGAGGCACAAGAGCTGAGTGCGTCCATTTTGCCTCTATAACCTGCTTTCCAAAGACAGGTGGCCTTCTGTGATCTCTTTGTTGCGCCTTGCTTTGCAATTTGGGATTTGTCAGCTAATTTCAGCTGAATCTGACAGCAAGGGTAGAGATCTCCAAGGTATTGCCTGCCTACAAACTACTTCGCCCTGGCCCGTTTTCCCCTTAAGAGATACCCAAATTAATTCCTCCACTGAGGGAAAAAATGAGGTTCTCTGCTGAGGGAAACGCTGTTGCACTCAGCTGCATTGCTAGACAGCTGAGAATCCAGCTGGGAGACAGCCCTGGGAAACGAGGCTGCGAGTCCTGCTGTGCCCAGACCTGCTGGCTTCACACTGCCGAACACTGCTGTGCCTTTGCAGGGGAGGTTGAGAGACTGAGGTCCCTCTCAGGAATTTTTTTGCCATGACTTTTAAGGAATTGCAGCCTGCAATGTGCTATAAGACTTCCTTATAGGAGTTTAATGGGCTCATTTGTTTGGAATCTGATGAGAAGGTACCAGACACGTTAATTACCATCAGCAACTGTCATGTAATAATGCGCTGAGCTTGATTAGTTCATGATACTGGACTTTCTATCATAATTATTTCATTGATTTTCCACATGAATAAAAACAAGCGTTCCATTACTTTTTCTTCACCTCCTCCATTTCTGATACAATCCATCCTTTTTTTCAGCTCTAGCAGTGCACATGGAGACAGCAGTTTGCTAGGAAGCAGAGTGTGCTCATTGCATATAAGACACTGTAGCTCCGAGATGAACCTAAAACTAGATCCAGAGTGAAAAGAGAAATCAGATGCTTTATTCTAGGAGAAGTGTGAAACTTGGAAAGAAGTAAAACTTACACAGCTACCACTTCTAGGACAGAGATGGTTTTCTAGGATTAAATATGAACATTGTAGTCATGAAACACAGGCACTGATCCAGAGTCATCAGCAACCTGGCTGCTCTCTCCACTTAATGCAACTCAACTCTGGTCTGGTTGGTTGATCCAAGACAAAGCGTGTTAAATGGGACTAATTTACACTTGTCAGCTCCTGCGCAGGTCTACATGACAGATCACAGAGCGGGGTAGATAATGCCAATAAAACTGTATTTGCTGCACGAGGTAACACACTAACTTGGATGCACATGGCAGATTTAATACTCGGTATTTAATTTTTCTCATCTTTTAGCAGCATTGCTTCTAAACAAAGGATGCCGTTTATTAGCTCAATATGAGAAGGTGTTAAATTAGGGGGAAAAGAGCTTTTTTTTTTTTTTTTTTTTCCCCTTTCTGGATGCAAGGAGCATTGCAGAAATCACAGGTATTATATTAAATGAATAAAATGTATTGTGGTGCTATGGCAGCTTGATCTGATATTATGACTCTCTATAAACCAGAATATAGGAATAAAAAACTTCTCTTTGTAATAAAATGTCATTCAAATATTTAGTGCAGAAGTTTTCTTTCCTGCACATCACATCACTGAAGAGTCTAGAAAGAAATCCCAAAGGGTTCCTCTCACTGAAATTCCCAACTTTACCAAACCAGCACATCAGCCTTTTTTCTTTTTTTTTTTTTTTTTTTTTAATTTCTAATTACCACAATACCTTACAGAATAGATAATTACAATTTTATAGCCTGTTAAATTATGCATCAAGAAAATAAATGTATATTACATATACTACTCCTCTTCTATACCACTCTACTTCTCTTCAGCTATACTGAGCTGCACTTTCCCTGCAGAAAGAGAGACAATGATTCAAAGCATGAATAGACTTAATGCATTTACTTAAAGCAGAGGGTTATGACCTCATTTAACTCTATCCTGGAAACTAGTTTGACTGGCCAGTGTGTCAGAGTTTGTAGGGTTGGTGCCTTAATCCTCCAGGTCTTTCAGTGATATCTGACACTGTATTCACTTTGTCAGGTCTAGTAAATGGCCAAGTGCCTGATTGCCTTTAAATATTATAGCTGTTGAGAGTAAATTATTCATGTACATTACCTAAATTAATTGAAGACAGCTTTTACTTATATTACATTTAAAAATAAATAAAATAACAGAAGAATCAAGTAATCCTTTTTTTTTTATCAAACAAAAGAAGTCTAATTGAAACTGTAGGTACTTTGTATGAGGATTAGTATGTTATTTTGTGTGTATTTTTTAATTCTTATATTTGACCTTATAATAAAATCAATGTATTTTCTTCCTGAAGGGAAAAGAAATGTCCAGACACTTGTGCTGGTGAATCATTTGGTGAATTAAATTTGCAAATTGTAAGTAGATACTGTATAGTATCTAGTGTTGAAATGTTTACTTTCTGGTACAAAGTATACAGTTTCTTCAAGAGAGTGATTTTTCTTGCTGCTGTGTATTTGGAACAACAGACCTTGAAACTCATACTGAGAGGAGAAAAAATTATCCTTCTTACTGGCTATAAGAAAGAAAAAAATGGTATAAGAAAGAATCAGTGGAGAGTTTTACCTTTGTCAAAATTAGGAATACAAAAAAGGACCCAACAACCCTTGTCCTGGAATAAAATAAGTACCTAGTTGCTTGGCTGCTGGAGGAAACATTATGTTACTTACAGCAAGACAGCCGAGTGCTACAAAGTGGTGTTCCAAAACAATCTTACAAATATGTGCAGAAAGCCGCTTACCCAAAAAAAAAAAAAAAAAAAAAAAAAAAAGACTAACAAAGAGAATACACCCTTTTTGGCACTTGTGTGCCTGACTCGGAGATGGAGAAAAAATGCCTCTATGCATTGAGGATTCACCCACCACAAACGGTTGGCCTCGGCACTGGGCTGTCTCGCACCACGAGTGTAGTAGTGTGAGGCTGGGTTGCAGTGTAGTTGATTTTGTAGCTCAGCAGTGAGCATACAGTATTTGGTGCTCTAAGAAATGCCTACACATTTTGCATAAAACAGTCTCTGGATAAAGACAATGAGGACCTAGGGAGCCACAGAGCTCTCCATCATCGCGGCAGAATAGCGGCATCATGCAGATCCAGGAATCCTGTTCTTCTGCTGACCCTTCCAAGCATCTCTGAGGCTCTTGAGCAGTTAATGGCCTCTACCACATGCTGGGGGCCAGAGCTTGCATGTCCTAGGACACACTTCTCCTGTCTACTGCTCTTGGTCCATGCATTTAATGACTTTAGTACCAGAAGCCCTGATCCTTAGTGAGTGTTAGCTAACTGAGAATTGTGTTTCTCTACTTTGGGTATTTATTCAGGATAAGTTATCCTACAGGGAATCACAAGTGATCCACATGGGTGGAGAGATTTCTCCTGCCTTCAGTAGATGTGCTACGCTGTGCTGCTTCTCTCAAATCTAAGATGCTAGGTTTCCATTCTAAGTTTCTCTGTCTTACTGTAAGAATCAATCATTGTTTTAGTATATTTGTATATTTTAGTATATTAGTATATTCGTTAGGCTATGAAATGAAATATGGCATTTGGAGCTAGAACCTGCAGTAGGCTGAGGTCCTGCTCCTGAAACCCTCTCTGCTCTTGAATCAGTGCAGTCATCCTGTGGGATAACCCTTTGGCTTCAGAGGGAGCTGAAGGTCAGAGGTGTTTGAGGTTATGCTGAACTTCTGAATCACTTAAGCATTCAGTCTATGCCTGGTCCTTTGGCCTTCTCATTAGTCACAGTACATATAAATCAGTCTCTTTTTTTAATGTTGTTTTCTTTTCCTGAGCTCAGTTCTGAAGCAAACTCTTCCTCTAAAAGAAAGCCTGTATTTACAGATTACTTCACCCTGAGGTCTGCTCTGGACAGAGGGTCTAGGTGTAAGGCATACCAAGTTTGGCTCCATTCACTCACGACAGTCTTCTAATCTTATCCCAGTAAGCCCTGTACGTTCGACTATCCCATTTCATGCAGGATAACATATACCACTGGCATCCTGCTGCAAATGGACCCCTCTGCTGGGTTGCAATACAGACCTTCCAGTTGTATTGTGGAAATCACCGTAGTGCAGGGCCAAGGGACAAAAGCTAAGAAACTGTAATTCCTCATTGAATATGCTTATATATATATATATATATTCTTAGTATCAAGCATAAGATTGGTGATTTTATGAGAGGATTATCCTTTAATGAGTAGCAGAGGCTCTGCTTCCCATCTACATGATGAAGAGGTGCTGTGCTCGCAGCTCTGCCGCATGTAACAAAGCTGGGCATTGTGGTGCTGTTCTAAAATAGGGGTCTGAAACAAGGGCAGCACCTGCTTCCTCCTCTGCACTTCTTCTCCTGTTACATTATATATAGAGAGCAATTGTTGTTCCTTCTGTCTGGTTAGTTTTCTGTACTTCATACAAGGGTGGCCAGGGCCTTAATCCTACTGGTTGTGCTCAGCTTGGTGGCGAGAGCACTTGGCATTGCAATATTGCAGGCACTTTCTGATGAAAGGAAATCCATGCAGTGGTTATGTTTCGACGCCAGAAGGGCAACCAGAGGAGGCCAGGACTAATGACCATGCAGAGCGGGTACGATCCCTCTCTAGCAAGAAACAGCCCCAAGGGGTGTGGAGGCCACCCACTCTATCCTTCAGTTCTGCCTGGGCACAAACTTTGCTCCCTTGGACGAAAACTTTTAGCAGTGAAGATGTAGCCAGGGACACTGATAGTTAAGATGTGCAGACTTGCCCTCTGAAAGTGTCCATCTCGGTTGGTTTTCACCAGAAACCCAGCACAACTAGGATAACCTAGTGGATAACCAAGTGGCCAAATATGTCTTGGGAAGATCTGAACAGTGTTTACGAATATTTGATAGAAGGATAAAGATAAGATGGAGCCAGACTCTTCCCTGTGATACTCAGTGACAGAATGAGAAGCACTGGGCAGAAAAAGAAGCAGGTTGAGGAGTCTTCCTCCTTGGAGATATTCAAAAGCCATCTGGACAAATCCTGAGCAATGTGCTCTTGCTGGCCGTGCTTGAGCAGGAGGTTTGGACCAAAGACCTCTAGAGGTCCCTTCCAAACCAGCTATTCTGTGATTTCATCCCTTTCGCAATACTTGTGAAAAGAGAAATTACTTTCAGAGACTGACATTTCTCCAGTTCTTTACCAGGAACTATCAGAAGACCCTCTAGGTAGCAGTTACCAGATACCTTTGGAGAGTGGTTGAAGAAAGGTAAAAAGGAAGTGAGCAATACGAGTTGGCTGAAAATTGTTGCTGTCCTTTGGGTAACATGCATCCTGCCAATAGCTCTCAGCAAAGCAGCCCTTCCTGGCTCTTGCTATATTCCTGCAGGTGCTCTGGCAGGTTACCTCTGAGCAGGAGCCTGGCAGTAGCTCATCTCGTCGTGACACTGATGGCTCATGCACCAGCCGTCTGCAAGGGCTGGGAGCAACACGGTGGGAAGCCTCGCCGTGCTCGGCGTGATCCATTGCGCCTTGCTTCAGTGCACAACAGCCGCTCCTGCTGAGCCCCTGCTGGGGCTGCGGAACAGGCTGCTCGCTCAAAATGCAGCTATCTGGCTAAAAAATGTGACAGAGTGGCATTCGCTACACATCACTCACCTCTTAGCAAGGGGAACAGAACGTATAGCCCATAAGAAAAGCTTTCAGTTGGAGGCATTGTCCTAAGGCTACTCAAGGAGACCAGAACAAACAATGAAATTCTGAGCATCATTCTCCACGCTTCCTAAAAAATATTGTTCTGGCCACTTCCTTGTTAAACTTCACTATTTATGAGATTATATACTTTTTTGTGTGTGAATAATTCAACAGTTATATTAATTATAAAACATTAAACTCCCAAATGAGTTCAGATATTCTCTCTCAAATTCCCAAAGCAACCTGAAGAATTCCCTTGAGCATGTCTTAACATCTGCACCCCAGAAATTAACCCATCAATAGCTTAAAGGTTGTAGAAAATAATCTCACATGTAATATCTTTGGCTTAGAATGCTTTCAATCCATAATATAGAATTCCCTGACAAAGTTTATTTTTACTCTTCCTGACTTGTATTTCTGATTTGTATTAATTTTATTGCATCTTTCCCCCATGGCTTCTTTATTTCTGCTTTAGTTATCTCCTTTAAAATATTTTGTCTTTGAATCAATAGGCTGTCCATAAAACCAAAGGAAAAGGGTTACTAAATTATCCTCAGACTAAGTGAAGAAACAGTGAGCCATTATTGGGTAGTATTCCTTGTGATTCTTTTGGGGAAGATAATACTTCACCCTATATAAAATAGATTAATATTGAAATGCACTCAAAATAACAAGAGGGAACTCATCGCTGTACAGAAAATAGTACAGTAACCAAAGAAAAGGATTATGTTAAATTGCTCCGAAGAATCTATACCAACTTTTTAGTTAAGGAGACTGCAGTATTACACCCAAGTTTGGAGGCTCTGGAGAAAAGAGATAACGTCTTCAAAGTCCATTCCTTGAGTTAGAAGGATGGATGAGGAAAATTGTGCTTGTTTCGTTCTGAGATAGATCTGCCCAAAGATTTATACAGTCGGAGATGAAACAGAAGCAGCGTCTAATATTAAGGTGGCTTAATGTTTTTCTCTATAACAGTCTGTTTTGTAACTATACAGCGAATCTTTGCTTGGAGAGCTCTGTCATTACTAGGCCATAAGTGAGGTCACAAGAAAGATGTGGGGTGGGGGTGAGGATGTTATTCTGTTTTTAAAGAATTGCTGTCAGTTTAAAACCTGAGAGAATAAGAGAATATAATAAATACATAATACTTCATAGGCTGGTAAATTCCATTATTTTTTATTTTTTCCTGAGAAACACAACAGATAGACCTGATGCTCCAGCAAGAGCCTTGCCTCACTCCTGCAGTGAGTTATGCAAGATGCTTGTTGAAGGGCTGGGAAGGAAATTCCTTTTCTTAGCTAACTCATTCCTTGTGAAACCTGAAGAAATCTAAAGAATTGTACAGGCACTAATACCAGTTAGTGTGAGTCATAACAGCAACAGAACTCCTGTAGTCAGGCCCTGATTATTTCCACTATTATGTTGTCTGAATTAACTATGGGATGGACTCTCTGAAGCCTGGGAGGGGATTAAAGCTGGATTCCCAGAACTAAAAGGACCCTGAATTAAAAGGTGATGTGGCAATGGGGAGTCTTCAGCCTACATTATAGAGACAACATTTTTAGATCGTGGAATTTTTTGTTGAGATTTTTCTGACAAATTCCCAGTAACATTGAGTACAATAGCTTGGATTTATGAACATAGGAAAAGTCCTGCTTGTTACTGTTTTATGCTATACAGCAATCCTGTTGCCGTTTTATAAATGGGTATAGGGATAGTCACAGATCACATTAAATGCAGTCCTGTAGGTTTTTGCATCTAGAATCTTATTTGCTTTTAGTTTCCAACAACATCTCTATCAGGAAGCATACAAAATCTCTTCTTTTTTACATGTTCAAACCAGTCATTATATTTTATGGTTAAATTTATTGAACTTTCTCATACAAATGATGGAAACAATAACAAAGAACACTAGTTCATGTTTCAAAGGTGACTCACAGTAGCTGGTAATTTATCATGGGATCTTTTGCAGGCCTATTTTTGGTTTGTTCTCAACACACAACCTTACTGAAGACTCCCAGGTGTTCTCGCTCAGAGCAATGTGATATTGTGGGGATTGCCCTGAAACAAGTGAACGTGCTCATTAAAAATGATTTCTGGTATGAAGCTGAGACAACTGGCAGTTAGAACTTCTCCTTGTTTTGACCCTTTCCCTCTTTTCAGAGATAGGATGTACTAAGGTGTTTCAGAGTAATGATAACTTCTTCTTAAGAAAAATGACTTCAGGCTACAGATAAATGACAATTTTTTGTTTTATGTTTTATTATATATACACACACATATATACACATACATATTTGATTTGCATAACTGATATTGCCCTATAATATTCAATTTGCTACTGCAACATTGGCATTTGTGAGTACACAAGAGAAATGGCAATCAGCTAATTGAATAAATAAAATGTAGCATATCTGTGGGTAGATTAAATTGTAATTAAAATGTGATTTCTCTTTTAGAACTATTCCACTTAAATATGTTTCTTCAGATGATAAAACTTATGGTGCAGCATTATGCAAGAAAATGCAAGAAACTTTTGAGCCTGAAAGCCTTTTTAAAGGGAAGTGGGAAATGTTTTATATCACATCCTATTCCTTCAGGACACGCAACTTTTGAGGTACTCATCTTACCATCTTCATCATTATAATATCTTTTACATGAAGTAATGAGTGGCAAGGGGACTAATGTTTTTGCTGTAAAAATTCTCCCTTAGAGCCTACGGTATTTGCAAATTAAGTGATCTTGCTGCCACCAATATTTTTTTTAATTCTTGTCACTGCTTATCATCATTAAGAGTCTTTACAGAGACATCTCATCTCTGTCCTAAGGGTCTATTCCTAATGGTTATTATATTTGAAAAATAAACATTTTTATAAACCAGTGAAGTTCTTCTCCCTGAAGGTCTGTCTGTCACTCTCTTCACATAAACAAAACTTGTAGTGGTTTTACACCGAAATGTCCAAGCACGTTATGTATTGGTCAGAAATAAGAAATTTCTCTTTTTTTTTTTTTTTTTTTTTTTTTTGTGCTGTTTCTAGATATGCTGAGACTCATCCTACAGCTCTTTTTGGAACAAAATGCAGGTTCTGGGAATGCATACTTCTATGACTTTTAACTTATGGCCATAAACAGAGCATAAAAACTAAATCGTTTTAAATATATCTTGGCTCTAAGTGTGATCACGGGCTAAGAATGGTGGGATGAGATGAAGCATCATGTGCTTGGCATCACTGTTCTGAGAGTGACAGGCAAAATAATTTGTGTTACTGTTCAAGTTTCACTAATCTTTGTTAAGCTTCAAAGTTGAGTTCCGCAGCTATTAATGAGGTTAGTTTGCGTCTCTTAGAAATCCTCTTGGTAAATTCCAGCTTACTCTGCTGCCTTTCAGCATCCGAAGGTGATCCTTGTAACTGTAGAGGAGAGAGGCTAATGAAAGCTAATTCATTAACTAATTCATGGAAGTTAATTATACAGGAGCTTAAAAGGAGTTGTGGAAGTACGTCTTGTGGTTACATTACTGCATTAACCATTGAGTTCTGACTTGTGTAAGCCGTCATAGGTCACTAGCCACAGGTCACTCAGAGGCAGCTGTTGGCAAAGAAAAAGGAAAGAAAAAATATATTATATTTTCCAATATCATTTTTAGAAGCTTTTAGGTTTTATAACCAAACTTTTCTACAAAATGTACAACTAAATGGATAACAACTGTTGTATATTTATATAAATACTCAGCTTTTAGAGTTTCACTTTGAAAGTATTTTGCAAATGTTATCCAGTGAAAAAGTCAGTGAAAAGACTGAATAGCAGTCTTTTTCATGAACTGTACTTTACAGCATGAAGTGCTGCTTTCACATAGAGCTGGAAAAACACTTGTGCATTGGATGGAACAAAAAACATGGAACTGGCATGGAACTGGCATGCTTCCACAAAAAGAAACAACTTGAGGTGTTACTAAATAACTACAGTGAAAATAATGCTGATTACCTGGCTGATTCTTGTCTTCTCAATGGTATCTGTGGCACTACTCACATAATCCAACTTTTTCCACAGTGTGGTAATAAGTGCACTGATGACTTCTGTCCATCACATATTTCAGCAACTAAGAAATGTTTCCTTCATAGTATTTCAGAATGGAAATGCTGTTTGTTCTACTCTGATGAACTGAGTTTCCGCTCTAACAGTGCATGCCAATAAAAGACACACACAGTTAAAAGGAATGCAGGAGAAGTTCTCAAAGACTTTCCATTGCCAAAATCTACAAATCGCCACCCACATGACCCAGCATTTCAGTGAAGCTATAGACTGAACCAAATGCTTCCCCTCTGCACAAAGAAGAACATAAGTCCTTCTTACTTAAAGACATATTCCTGAAGGGACAAACTATGTCTTTTTAAGCTACAAAGAAAACTAAAACAAAAACAAAACCATATGGAGCCAAACAGTACGTAATCAGTGTCCCACTCCAACTATTACATCACTTCATGTTTTTAGTTTGCAGATCTGCATGTGTACTAGGCAAAATTATTTGGCTTCTGATATTTAGGAAGTTAATATTCTCAAGAACTTAAATACAGAGGACATTCTCTGAATGTTCCTTCTTTTGCCTACACTCTACATGGTCTGCAGTGGAGTCCTCCTGTTTCAGCTTTCAACCAATTCCTTCAACAGGCACCAAAAACTACACATATAGAGGACTGTACAGGATACATAGATTATATGTACAGATACATAGATTCGACCCATATATATAAGAGGTAAATGTGCATTTACATCTTAATTTGTTGAGCAAAATGCGCCTCTGATGGAATTTTTAAGTATGTTTAGGCACAGTGCAAGAAAATGAGCTTTAGGACTTACTGGGGCCTTTGGGTGAAATAAATGTCTAATAACTTGACATAAATTATGCAATTACAGGAGCTGACTAATCTTATTTTACTGGAAAAGTACTAACAACTGGGTTTAATAGCTCATTGTATTAAGTATCCTTTCCAGTGATGAGTCAGAATTGAGACACAAATTATGATCTGCTCTCACAGAACAGAGAGGTGAATCACCTGCTCTCTCCAAGCCTTCATCCTCCCTCATGAATTAAAACATGTCATTGATTCCACATGGCCATAGCAGGATGTACTTGAACAACTTGAAGATAATTGAGCTACAATATGCAAAGAAATAATGTCTATGGGTTTTCTTTTGGAGGGGATGCAAAATTTACAAGGCACAACTATGAAAGGCTTGGGAAAACCTTCATCTACTTCACCTGCTTTAAATATTGGATATACCCTTCTAAGGTCTCACCACCTTCAGATGCTTCTTGCACAGTTCCCACTGAAGCCTATTATAGCTCTATACACAGAATTAGACCTGGGGAATCTCACTTTACCTGGAGGAGGATAATGTTAGGTGGCTAGCTGAATTAAAAATAAATAAATAAATAAATAAATAAATAAATAAATAAATAAACAAAAGGGATGGAGCAGCCACACATCTGCTCTCCTAAAAGCCTGCTTACAATTGCCTCTGGGCACTCTGGGGGGCTCCGCTCCTCTACTGTGTAAATATTTGTTATAGCTAACAGATACCTTTGCATAAAATTACCACAGCTGAAAGCATGTGAAAGAAAATAAATGAAATAAATAAACTGTGCAGTGCTTATGTTACTTTGATACAACTACTTTAAAGAAAACCATCCACAGCCTCTAGGGCTTACTGGACCAGACTGTCCCTCAGAGGTTCCTGCAAGGTCTCTTGCACAGATCTTTTAATTAATTTATTTATATAGGAAAATCTCACTGTTACCGTCTCCGCTCTCCTCCTCCGCTGCCCATTTGCTGAGCGTGGGTGCTGTGATGATGGAGGGACTGCCCCCAGGAGGGGCAGCCCAGCAGCTCCTCGACCAGGAGCCTTGGGCAGGCCCTGGCTGAGAGGGGCTGACGATATCCAGAGAGGTTTGGACTCCAGCAGGAAACAGGTCTTTGGTAGGTATCTGAAAACCTTTCATATTATTTCACTGTAGTCTCTTCACTACCTCATTTGTGGTCACTAAATAGAGATTTTTTAAAATACTTTTTTATCCAAGGAGTTCTGCTCTGAATAATGTTTTTTTTTTTTTACCATAAAAAGAATGCATCGTTTTTTTGCTGTTTTCTTGAACGAGGCAGTCTCTCTGGCAGAGAAAATGATCTGTTTTGCCACAGATAGACTTCTTGTGCCCACGTCACTGCCTTTAAATGCATCTCAGATATCTCTATCTGGATATCTCTGCACTAACCTATAAGCTTTACCCCAGTATAGTGTTCCCCAGTATTCGTGCAGTGTTTAGCTGCCTGGAAAGGATGTCTTAGATTTAGCTTTGATCATCTCTTAAAAACCTCTTTCCTGACTGAGTCCGAGCAGTGCCACAAAGGCACTATTTACTTAATGCTAAGCATTGGAAGAGAAGGCTCTGGTGTTTGAGGGAACTGTTTCCTCAAACCTAACCACTAGTTAGGTTAAACCAGCAAGTGTTCTTGGGGAGCTTACAAAGAAAATGTTACACATCAGTCATTGACATTATTTATCTATTTATTTATTTTGCAGTAGTACCTGGATGCTCCTAACAGAAAATTGCAATCCAGTATGTCAGGCAATGTAGAAATATAGAACGAAGCTACTCTCTAAAAGCTCACAAGCAAAAACGACAGCAAGCTTCTGAAAATACTTTTCCTAATGTATTTACAACATCAACCATGTTTTAGGATATTTTATTCTTGAGTCATAAGGTTATGATCTGAGCTCCACAAACATCTCGTTTTTGCAATATTCACAAGTCCTACCTAGTAGTACCCACCATCAAAAACAAAGTTGTAAATGAAAGCAGGATTTTAAGTAAGCATAACTTTCTTTTCTTTCTTTTTCCCATTTCAAAGTCAGTCCTATGTTGTATTACTTTGTGCTGCTAAAAAAAAAAATGGCAACTGATGGGGTAAAGAGAGCTCTTAAGAGTACCTAGGACAAATTGTATCATAAAACTAAAAGGCATTTTTCTTGTCTCTGGTAGAGCAATGCCTCCCTGAGCAAATTTAAATTATCTCTAGCAAGAATGATTTATCCCTGGGGCTCCCAAAAGTACCTCTGGAGCTCACACACTCCTTACTGGAATGTCCCAAGTCACACCAGGTGTCAGACATTTTCAAAACTTTGGAATAAGCTCAAATTCTTGCTAATAATCAGTCTATTTTATGTCACTCTGTCTGTGACAAAACGGCCACAGAACAAAGATAAGCTGACATGAAAGGATCACCGACTTGTAGAGAGACCCTCCAATACCTGATACAGATCTTTGTTAACACACACAGACTCTCATTGCTCCAGATGAAGGAAAGGAAATGGCCAGAGCACCCTTACATGACTTCTTTGTATGGTCTCTTTAGCTCTGATGGCTCTTCAAAGGTGGGCAGTGTTAGCATAAGGTAGAGAGGCCTCTCTTGTTTATAGCCCAGCACATGGTAAGCCAGGGCAAGAGCCTTGCCACTCCTCAGCTGCACTTCAAAAATTGAGACCAACCCTTTCAAAAGCAGAGTGATATTCCTAAACAATTCTCTAACATATACTCTTCCTATACTCTTTTGCAAGGTATAAATACCTGTATCTTGTATACTTAGCCTGCTACTGCCAACTTGTATTGTTTCCTGGTAATTTTTCAGTCTTTGCTTTGGTAAGAAAAACCAAAAATATCCCAGTCCCTTTCTCTCTTTCTCTGAAAACATATACTCAGAAATAGAGTTACCCAGGTTTTAAGGTGAAAAAAATAGTCAGAATATTGGCAACATCTTAGTGCTGAAGAAGCAATAAAAGCAAAGTGGAGGCAAGGGAGTATTTTGTGCTAAACTGTTCACCCAGGATAGGTTTCCATCTAACTGTTTTACAAGTTATGGATTCTAAAGCTAGTCACAAGATTTAACAGCTGCTAAAAATTACCATGTTATCGCACACCATCATTCCAGTTATCAAAAGTGTTTTTTACAATAATTTCACTGCTCTAAAACATAAGACTCCTTTTTTCCTTACCTAGAAAAGAGACCAAAATACAACTAGCTTTTAATAAATATTGTTTGTAAAAGACTGGAGGTGATATAAAACTGAAATAAAAACTTCTACCAAGAATTGTAATTTCCAGCCCCAACCACATATAGCGGCTGGATTTACATATACATATACATTTATATTAGGAAAAAAAAAAAAGCTTTAGCTATTTATAAACTTTAAAATGCATTACTTAAATGTATATGTGTATATATAAACTGAAAATGTATGAAACAAATTTTATTTGCGTGAGTCATTATGAATTTACAAAGAACAAAATGGTAGGGCGATATAGATTTTTTCCTTTTTAAAAGAAGCAAGGGCAGTTCTCAAGGTGATTGAGTTGCCTGCACATCTCCAATTTAACCTTGCATTCCTGAGACACTTAAACAAACTGCAGAACTGACTCAGATGAGCATGCACTAAATTTTGGCTGGTGCAGGAAGATACTAAGCCTATCCCAAGATTTAAATACTGTATCCAGAAAGTCAACGGGATGAATTTATTGTTTTTTTAGCAGGAAGATGAGACTGCTCAGGCAGTATAACACAGACCAACAGTACAGTCTTTGTTGATGAGCTGAAGTTACAGCCAGGAATAAATCCTCTGTCTAATGTGACTACACTAGCAACACCCCAATGGGGAGAAGCAGTTGACTGGCAGTTTCAGGTTACTGAGTCTTCTGCCTACTGAGATAAGAACTTGGCAGATTGGGAGAACCATTTCTGTAGGTGGAGAAAATACCACCATTCCATTGGCTATCATTACACCCAAATCTGAAAGCTTTTCTCATGGTCTGACCCATCATAAAAACAACACTATAACAATCTGATAGAATGGAGCCAATACAGAAGTACAAATCACATTTTACTGATGAAACTGCTTGGCCTGAGAGTTGGCTATACCATGACACAGGACATTCTGCTTGGAGTCTAGCTCCTTCTCCTCCTAGGAACAGTGAGAGTGTCTGCAATGGGCTGGAGGCACCCATGAGTGCTCAGGGAGCTGGCAGGCATCATTGCAAGGCCACTCTCAATCATCTCTAAAAGTTCAGGGCAAACAGGAGAGGTTGCTGAGGACTAGAAGACAGCATATGTCATCCTTGTCTTCATGAAGGGCAAGAAAGAGAATCCAAGAAATTTTAGGCCGGTCATAAACCTTGATCCTTTGGAGGTGAAGGATCAGCTAATCTTGTAAGTCATTTCCAAACATGTGAAGGACAGGAAAGTGATCAGGAGTAATCAGCATGGATTTGGGGAAAATATGCTTGACCAACCTGACAGCCGTCTGTGATGAGAAGACTGGCTTGGCAGATGAAGGGGAAATTGGTGGATGTTGTTTATGTTGACTTCAGTAAGGCTTTTGACACTGTCTCCCATAACATCTTCAGGGTCAAGCTGATGAAGTATGGGCTAAGTAAGTGGACAGTGAGGTGGACTGAAAAACAACTGTACTGTTGGGATCAGAGGGTTGCAATCAGCAGCACAAAGTCCAACTGCAGGCAAATGAATAGTGGCATAACCCATACTGGGACCAATACTCTTTCATATCTTCATGAACAACGTGGATGATGGGGCCAAATGCACCCTCAGAAAAGTTGCCAACAGTACAAAACTGAGAGAAGTAGCTGGTACACCAGAAAGTTGCATGCCATTCAGAGGGACCTCAACAGAAGAGAAATGGGCAGAGAGGAACCTCGTGGAGGTCAACAAAGGGAAATGTCAAATCCTGCTCCTGGTGAGGAATGACCCTGCACACCAGGACAGGCTGGGCATCAACCAGCTGCAGGGCAGCTTGGCAGAGAAGGCCCTGAGGGTCTGGGTGGACAAGCAGTTGACCAAGGGCCCATGCAGCCCATGGGCATGCAGCCTCCTGGATTGCATTACGCATTGCATTGCCAGCAGGTGGAAGGAGGAGATCCCTCTCCTCTGCTTAGACCTGGTGAGGTCACATCTGGAGTGCTAGGTCCAGTCATGGCCTCCCCAATATTACAGCGACACGGACATACTGGAGAGAGTCTAGTGAAAGGCTCAAACATGATGACGGAACAGCAACATCTGTCATATGAGAAGAGGCTGAGAGAGCTGGGACTGTGTAGCCTAGAAATGAGAAGGCCCAATGGAAATCTTATTAAGCTTTATAATTACCTGATGGGGAGGGGAGGGTATGTAAGGAAGACAGGGCCAGACTCTTATCAGTGGTGTCCAGTGATAGGACACGAGGCCACAGATTCAACACAAGAAATTTCATCTAAACACTTTGTAACTGTGACGGTGGTTAAATGCTGCAGCAGGTTGTCCAGAAAGGTTGTGGAGTCTCCTTCCTTGGAGCCATTCAGAGCCCAGCGGGACTGAGTCTTGGATGACCTGCTCTAGCTGACCCTGCTCGAGCAGGGGACTCAGACCACATGATCTCCAGAGATCCCTTCCAACACTAACTAGCCTGTGATTCTGTAACATCGCAAATCTAAGCAAGATCTTAGGGAGGGATTTACTTCAGTCTACTTTGAAATCATACCTCACTGGTATGATTTTTAGTCCATGTTTTTCTACTCTTTTCACAATGACAATTTTCCTTCAGGTTTCACCATGTTCCTGCTCCCAAATTTATTCAAAGCTTACATCTCATTTCCTGATGCAAGATAAAAATTTAAGATGCTTATATTCCTTTGGAAGGATGAACATTTATTGTTAAATTAATGTGAGAGGAGAAGAATGTGTCTTACCTAAATATTTCTAATAAAGCAGACAAAAGGCTTTTGAACAGGAGAAAAAACTTTCTCCAAGCAGTAAGAAGGAACTTTCTCCAGCAAAGGAACTTAATCCTCCAGGAATTAGGGAATATCACAAAGCTAACCAAGTACAAGGTGCTTTAATCTGCCTATGACTTCTCTAAGGAAAGCAAGTGCATAGCCTGTCCTTCTGATGGTGTATGCACTTCCCTTGGGAGGGAAGGAGAGAACAATAGCTGCTTATTGCATTTAAGGCAGCACAACGTGACAGGAAGACATATAGCATATTCTGGTATGGATATTTTCTGGATGAAACGTCGATAATGTGAATTAATTGTGGCTCCAACAAAAGGAATGTCTGATCAGACCTAAATAAGCTGAAACTGCTGAAAAAATCTAAATTTCTGAAATCTTTAATGTTGAACCTGAAACTTCTGAATTTTTATGTTGTCATTTGATTCTTCACTGAGTGCAAAAAGGACAGTCATTACCAGGAGATTTCGGGTTTTATCACATTTCTGCCTTAAACTGTTTGTTCTGTCAAAGATCTTCCCTTTCCTATTCCTTCCCTTCATATAACAGAATGAAATGTGAGCTTGGGAGGGTCCAGGCATTGATTTGTCTCCTTGTACTGAAGACTACCTCTGGCAGCTTCACTGTTCAGAGTGTACAAATCATACAGAAAAATATGAGAGGACAAGATATTTCTATTATCCAAATTTCTGGAAATCTCACCAGTAATGTCATCAATATCTATTACTATTTGTGAGAGATGATTTTTTTTTGTCTATCAATTCCATTTATACCAACCGGTTGTTGCTTGCTCCTATTTTCTTTCTAAACCCCTGAAGAAAGAGTTTTCTGTGAACTGTTATAGAATTCATATAGCAACATACCTTGAATTACTGCGGCGGAGCAGGGGCTTCACACTCATATCCAAAGGGAGTATCAACAGCAAAATGATAAGGACACTTTGTGTAGCTCTCTCAAGCGACTAACGTTCAGACTTGAGTCTGCTCCCGGCATTTAAAACACGAATTCCAGCTAGTGGAAGTACTAGCAGCACCTACTGTTAGCGGCTGCACCGCAGCACTCTGTGTGTGTTCGTTTGAAATAGGTCAGATCAATTCATTTTGTTCAGTCTCATTTATCAAATCCTATTTGCTATCTCTGTGATTTTGATAAGGGAAAAAATTGCTAAAACTACAAAATCTAGAGAGCTTTATTAAGAACAACAGTAACCCCTACTGGATTGCGACTGTCTCCCTGGAAACCTATGATATAAAACACCTTGTACTGCTTTGTGGAAAAGGCATAGTCCGCATAACTATTATGCAGAACCAGTCATTTCTCTGTTTGCCATAAATTTCAGTGTCATCATTTCCTGGATTAAATTGGAAATCCTGCTGAATTTACACTCAAGCTCACTGAAAGACATCTGTTCCTTGTAAATTCAAATTTAGAGTTTGTTGTTATTGTTGTTGTATTTACAGATAAGTTATGCAATCAGGCTTTTGCCAGTTAGTTTGTTTCCATGCTAAGATTATCACGATTTGGTGAACGCAGGTCCTAAACTCATATGAGTACCTTGCAGATAACCCAAACACACCGGGGTGTGTACAGGGTTGGGGAGAGGAGAAATTAGAACAGAGATACAGTAAGCTATTAAAATAGAAGTATGCCTACCTCGTTAAATAGCATGTATTTCAAGATCACATTTCAGTATTGCAATCCTTTCTGCATATGTAGCGTTTCTAGCAAACGAAGAGTATATTAGCTGGGCCATTTCTGGTGGCATTTAACTCTCCTGAGCGTCAGAAAAGTTTGGGCACTGTTTCTGGAAGGTTTTTTTTTTTTTCTAGACCATCTTCTCAGATTACAATTTCCTTTCTCATAACCGGAAATCTGAATCACGGAGCTCCTTTGAGCAACCACAGAAGTTTTTTGGTATGTTGGAAAACTAAATAGAAGGGAAAGAAAAAAACTGAGTAAAAGTCTAGCAATGCTTATAAGATTATTAATTTGCTTAGTGATAAATATCAAAGATTTGATTCTGTGCATGGCCGGTTTCACAGAATTTCGATCTTCGATGGTTTACTAATGAAAAGTAAACATGGTCTCCAAAAAAAGGTGAAGGAAAAAAAGGGTATCAGTGTCAGAGAGGACTACTTATATAACTATCTTATTGAAATGTATGTAATCATTTGCAACTTATGCAAGCTGGAGATGGAAGAACGATAGTCTGCATATACGGTGTCACAGTAAAACCTAAATGAATCCAAGAAATGAGACACACTCTAAATATTTGTGAGAGCTTTTGATACCCTCAAGTCTTGCAAATATATACTCAAGACAAGGTTTTTCACACAGAAAACTGTTTCTCCATATTTATCTTAATTTCTATTAACACAACGTATTTTTTCCAAAGGCAAATGCACAGTTGTTCAACAACTTTTCAAAATTAAGCCTCTTTAAGATACTTCCAAAGCAGCACCCCAAAGCAGCACCCCAAAGCAGCCACTTTAGAAAATCTTGACTATTCAGCACCAATTTGCATTAACTTCAATGGGAGCACTCAGGGTGCAGCAAAGTGCAAGTGTGAAGCGCTTCTTAGAAAAACACACACATAATCCATTTAGATACTCAGATGCCTTTCCAGTATGTGGGAAAAATAATAGGCACCTAAACTAGCCAACAGAAAATACTGAAGATTTTGGTGTGTTTTAGCCTTTTGTACTCTCTCCTAGTTTTACATTGCTATATGCATAATAATTTTTGTTTTCTGATGTTTAAGAACTTTTTCTCAGCCACCTCTGGGCTGACAGAAGTGTCCACCGTTGAAAACAGGGAAACATAAAAGCACTATGGTAAAGCCACAGGTTTAAGTGGACTCAAATCTATATGCAACTGCAGGATTTGATTATCATATATTTATAAGCTGTTACAGAGAATGAAGAAACTTAAAGAAAAAACAACTGTCAGTGTAGTTGTTTGTGTAGTCATTTGTCTTCAAAACAAGCTTAAATTGTTCAAATGCTCCAAAATACTGTCAGTTTGTGAGTGCTTACAGCATTCTTGGAACAAAGAGCAGATTTTCTTATTTTGATTGTGTTGGTTTGATTTCACTGTTGTTATTGGATGTTATACTGCCAGCATTGAGTAAATATTCGATTCTCTTAACATTTGACAATTTGATAAAGGAGTTCTCTATAGCATAAGTGCCCATAATGTCATGTAAGGCTACCCTAGGCTATGCCACAAAAAGAAAAAAAGAATTGCATGGAAACAAGTAAAACATCAAAACCAGACTGTGGGCAGATACTAAGACAGATCACTCCTAAGGCAAAATCCAGGATAGATTAATTAACTGTGTATAAAGCTAAATATCCTTCTGTGTCAGCTCTCCCTAACCATGTGTTAAAACAATAATAGCAAACAGTGAAGTATAAGTCCTGCTAAGTGTTCAGGTGTGCTCCTGGGGCAGCACAGAAGAATTCCTCGATCCTGTAAAAAAAAAAATTCAGAGCTCTGCAACAGCTGTGAATGAGAAGATGAAACATCAGCTTTCCCTTTTATTTGCCACATAGATGCAATCTAAATATTCCTATAAAATGAAGATAGTTTGCCATCAAAATGTTTTTTTTTTCTTAGGAGTTCAGCCTGCATTCTTTGTTTCAGCAAAACTCTCAGAAAAAATATTTCTTTAATGGTTTCCTCTCCAGTAAGAGAACTCACACCATCAATAACAACAACGCCTTTATGTTTCACTACATAAATATGTATTTGAAGGTTTTAAAATATACAATTTGATCTAATCATTAAGAAACTGAAAATCCATTACTGTTCATTTTAGAATCAACACAATTTGAAAATCGATACTGCATATATTAACTTTAAAAATAACGAGCTACCAACTTATGTTCAAATAACAAAACCTCAGCACTTCATGATTAGAACACAATCCATTAAATTAACTTGCCAACATTTGTTCTAAAGAAATTAATCATAAAATCTACATATAAATTTTCCTTTATTTTTCATGCAGATTTACATCACAATAATCAACCTGAGTTATAAAGAAAAGGACTGCACTTTCAGCAAAGACTTCAATATCTAAGGATTTGAAATAATTAAATCAAGTAGGAGCATGCAACATTAATATGCAACCTAGTAAACATTTTATTAAGTTTCTATTCAAGAATCTTTCTTAATTATGAAATAAAGCTTCAATCCACTTGAACTGCAAATCTGAGAAATTCGCAGCAATTTCTTGCATATCTACAATTTCCAGAATGGTAAAACATGCTAGAACAACCAGATAGAATTCTTTTTTCTAACATTTTCATCAATGTATTGGAACAACACTGTTAATATATTCAGATGGTGGATGGTACTTTCATGCATAATTACCAGAAAACCCAAATCTTTTTATTTTGTTAGTCTGCCATCAAAAAGAAAACATTATCTAATAAATACTTCAGAAGTACAGCTAATTACAACTATCAAAATACTAACTAAAATACAAATACTGTGATTAAAACACTACTTTAATGTGCCTAGTAGTTCCCCATAATCTGGGGATGCACGGCCTGATTTTGAGATTCTTCTGCACTACGGAGAACTTCTGGCATAGCAAAGTTGTTCAAGGATGTGACAACATGTAAACGGTAACACTACTGAGGAAGCAAAAGTCCTTTTTAAGGACAGGGTTATATGGGGAAATCTGCATTTTAACACATACAAGATACCTGATAAATGATGTGCTCCCCAAACAAGAGTGACTTGGCTTCAGCGGGCTTTCATTGCTTGATTTCAAGGCCAGGTCCTTGCAAATGCTGAGTGGTGCATTTGCAAAAACTGAGCATTATGTAATGAGCCTCATCTAGTCACGAATTAAATTCAATCTTCTATCAAAACCACCAAAAATACTGCAGTGGAAAAACCTCCATTAGAACACAACTCGTTAGTAAAATGTTTCTGTATCTGTAGCAACAGGAAGGTTATTAGAGGTATATCCACAAAATATGACTAGCACAGAAAGACAGCATCAATCAACACTTCTCTCTATCAACTGTGTTGCGATTCTCGGTGCTGACACACTACAAAGGGATACTCTCTTGCATGAACTTCTCTGTTCAACCTTCCCTCATAGTATATAAATGTAATTTGGAAGCTTGAAACTGAAATGTTTTTTCTTACCAAATGCTATTTTCCTTCATCATATGCTCAGAGAGAATGATTCTTCGTGAACACTCAGCTGCTAAAGAAAAAGAGAGAGCGTGTATCAAATCTTCATTCTGCCCACTTTGGCAAAGGCTCTTTTTCCTGCTAAGACTTAAGAGGAAATGACGATGTTAACTTTCAACATACAGGTGCTATCAGGCCGGGCAGACTAATAATGCTCTTTTTATGGATTTCTTGGGAAAGCGAGATGAACAAAAGCTTATGTTGGTCTGCAAAGCACAGAGCATTTTACAGGGGGTGTGCTAGCAGAATAATGACATGTTGGCATCTCAGCGCAGGGGGATGTTGAATATTTTGCTCTGTCTCAAGTGACATCTTGGGCAACAAGCAGATACTGGTCTGAGCAGGCAGCTCCACTAGGCAGCACGTCACTGCGGACTGACACTGGTGCTTAAAGGGTAAATTCCTCTGAGTGGGAAGATTTAAAGTAGCTGCTCAAAACTTCTAATTACGTTTTGGATTTCAAAGTTATTGGCAATGTTATAGATAGCTAGGTATAGAAAATGGTTGGTTGCTAATATATAGCTACTTTAGGTAGCTATAGAATTTTGTGTTTCTTAGCTGCCAATGCTTACCTGAAATGCTTAAGAAAATACATTAAAATCATTTCTATTCCTTGTACTAGTCTTAGAAAGTGTCAAGCTTATTGCAACTAAAACTGATGTTAAGGGGGCAGTTGAGCCTTGGATGATCCATGTGTTTTGCTTAGCCTTCCTTGAAGATTTGCACACTACTTTAATCCAGATGTTTTCTACAAATCATCAGTGACAACCTTGTCATGTAGAACTTCTTGGATTTTATGCAAACAAAACACATTTCAGAAGCATTTAGTACTGCATGCATTTTATTGAAGACTGAATGAATAAAACACCCTTGCTAATTAAGCTACTCTGGAAATCGTAATTGAGTGAAATTTTAGCGTCAAAGCAGAAAAACGGTATAAGTATGCTTCAGAATAAGTCTGACCCTAGGATACCTTAATGTATATTTCTTAAATTCTGAAGCACTTTTAGAGCTTCTTTTTAAATTTCTTTGTATATCACTGTAGCTATTTCATAGTAGAAAAGGAAGACGAATTCCAAGCTTTATAGAAGGGGATTTAAGATCAAATGAATTGTACAAAACACCAAAGCATTCACTGCTGGTCGAACACTGCAGGTGAACATTGCAAAACAACACTGACACATGCTAATTGCAACACCCTAATAAATACACAGCTAAGCAAATGGCATAAGTTATTTTAAAGTAGTGGTCACCATCTCTCTCTGAAATTTCTATTACAATGACTTTTATTATAGAAAAAGATTATCTTTAGAATAATGGGTATAGTACAATAGTCACACTTGCTCACTATACAAATAGGGATTTACTTTCATTGGTGATAGACGATGACTAATGTCATTGCCTGATCTTATACACTTCTGTAAATTGTGTCTCTTGCATAATACATTATACACTGTATTTACTTAAAAGTCTCACTGTATTTACTTAGAAGTTAACACAAGTCAAGAAATTGCCCAAGAAATGGCTTAGCCTGTACATATATTACGTACTATATTACAGAAGCATCTTTAGCAAGGATGAGGCTCTTCTTTTCTCGGCACTGTGTGAATAAATGTGAAGTGATAATTCTGCCAAATGACCAGCACAGCACACTATACAGCTACTGCAAATTCTATCATCTTGGTACAGAAACTGTGTTACGTATACTAAGGAAGAGGAGTTTGCATAGTTGCTCATTAATAGTTATTCATACTGGAGCTTATACTATTCTTAAAATATGTGCAGCTAACATTCAGGCCAGCGATTTGTTTTCTCAAAAATCCACAAACTTAAAATCCATATGTTGTTATCTGGGCATTCTCCATACATTTAGTTTACAGCAGGAGAATTAAATTATCCTCTAGCTTACTTTAACTGTAACTATACTGATTTATCAAAAGATTGCTTGTATTTTTAAACTTTGGAGAGTGGATATACAAAAATACATTAAAAAATAAGCACTGCTATTCAGTAAAGCCAGCATAAAGCAATAAAAAACTAGTCTGAACCAACATGTGTTGCTTGTTTTGACAACACCTGTAGTTAGGAGAGAAAAATGCATTTGAACAAGCTTGATGCCCAAATTAATAACAATTTAAATTATTTATTCTGATACTTAAGTGACTGTTTTATACTTAGGGGCTTTTAGCAACGGAACATACCTATAAGGAAACTGTCACTCTTGGAAGCGAGGGGAATTAGCTGATAACTCACAAAACTATAAAGTGCTTAAGAACTTCAAGTAACAGTGCTCACAGAGAGAGCACCACTGATAAACTGATACAGTAAATACAGAAAGGTAATATAAATTGGTATGCATTCTTTCTTCAGGAATCTATACATGTACTAGAGAAAAATGCATTAATTATTGGCAGGCATTGGAAGGGCCTCATTAACCTTTCAATACATTCACCAGAATCACATTCTAAATGATGCATCTTTGAAGTTTCCCTTTGCATGCTTCGCACACTTAAACACATTCTCAAATAAGTAGTGAGCGTGAGTGCACATATAATACTTCAACAGACTTGCCAGTAGTTTTAAGATAAATGCTAAAAAAAAAAAAGTTTCATTACTCAAGTACATTAGTACAAAATGGCACAAGCACTGAGAGCTTCATACGAAACGGCAAGTACTTAATTTAATAACCCAAATTGTGTATCCTTTTACAAGTCCGGAGCTCTCCGACTACAGGACTGAGCTGCATTTAATTTAATTCAAGCCCTGAAAGTATGCATTTTGTAATAAATAATTCTACTGAGGCATAATTTTCTGTATTATGAACTCAACAATTAAATTTGAATTTTTTAAAGTTTGGTAGAGGAGACTAGCAAATTCAATTAGTTTCTTGTTTTTTCCATAACGTTGGCTAGCATTTCTCTTGAAGTTTTGAGAGAGCTCACTGGGGGTTTTGTGCTAACTGAAACTGTGCTCTCATCATCAAACAATGTAATTCTTACAGTATATTTCACAAGACTCAAACATTCATGCCTAAACTATACACTTCTTAAATTTTTAATTCAAATTACCACTGTAGGGCTACTACTTAAAGAGACTGTAGAGCTATTCACATCAGATATCCAAACACATTTCATTAAGCAGCAAACTTCAGTGCAACAGTTCTTGTAAGACTGTTTATTGAACAGTTCAAACTGAGTTTAGATGCACTTTTATATATATAAAAAAACATTCTCTTTTCACGTAAACTGCAATCAAAAAATAACTTTACAAAACAATAAGAGACTTACTGAGATTGTAAGTTTCCTAACATGTAAAACTAGGAGGCATTTGTGCATGCTATTGTATTTCCTTCTAACAGAAAAGTTGCTTAGTTCCTTTGCTTTGTCCCTTAGTCTGAAGGCAGTCTATGAAACAGAATCGTTGTCTTGGCATTCAGGATATACAAGACCAAAACTGGTACTGACGAAGGTAATGTCTTTTTCCCAAAAAAGTTGAGGCAGCTTTTGTTGAATGGTATCTGTATCGGTACGTCCTATAAACTCTGGTGGCTCTACAGCAGCAGAGAGAGAATCCTTTTGTATCTTTTGAGACTTTGAAAAACTTTCCCGACAAGTACCGGCAGCAAGTTCCACCGAGAGCAGGTAAGGACAAGAAGTAGCAGCTCGTTTCTGACGCGCAGCCCACGCCACGCGCAACTGCTCGGTGTCTCGACACAGAACAGCACTGAGCTTCACATCACGCGGAGGCACGCGCTCCCTCACGCTACGCACACGTCTCTGGTTGCTCTGGGGAAAGGGAGGCAAGCACGAGGGTAAAGCTTTAGTCTACTTTTCATGCATAGCTGTTGTGTGGCGCGCCGCTCGCTCCGTCAGACGTCGGAGTTGGAGCTGAGGTTGGTTAGCCGGGGGTCTGCGTTGATCTCGTACCGGTAGTGATAGCCCTCCATGTGATCCCTGCAGGCATCGCGAATGTTGTGCATCCACTTTTTGATTCCCTTGCGGTTCAAGTACAAAACCAGGAGGAAAATGGCCCCGATGAGAGCCAAGACTATCCCTAAGAAGACGTACGAAGTCTGTAGCTGGGAGGGCAGGTCTACGGGCACGGAGCAGTTCAGGTCCGAAGCGTTCATCTTCACCAAGGCTTTGCCCAGCATCTTCTCGGGGTAGGCGCACGTGAGGGCCTCCTTGCCCTCCGCCTGGTCGCTCTCCTTGAGCCAGTTCACCAGGTCCTCGATGGCGCAGTCGCAGACCCACGTGTTGCGGCGCAGGTCGACGCTCCGCAGGGCGGGCAGGCCGCGCAGCTGGGCCAGCGTGCCGTTGCGCAGCGCGCTCAGCGAGTTGTCGCTCAGGTCGAGGCTCTGCAGGCGGGCCAGCCCGCGGAAGGACACGTTGCGCAGCCCCACGAGCGAGTTGTTGCTGAGGTCCAGGTGCCGCAGGGCGGGCAGCGCGCCGAACATGCCGGCGGGCAGCAGCAGCAGCCCGTTGCCCGCCAGCTCCAGGCGGCTCAGGTTGCGCAGCGCGCCCGCCTGCAGCAGCGCCGCCAGCCCCAGCAGCGCGCTCTGGTTGCGCAGCGCGCCGCGCAGCGCCAGCTCCTCCAGCGCGCTGCCCGCCTCGCCGAAGGCGCGCGGGCTCAGCGAGGCCAGCGGGTTGCCGCTCAGGTCGAGGCGGCGCAGCGCGGGCAGCGCGGCCAGCGCGCCCGCCTCCACGGCGCGCAGGTGGCTGCCGCGCAGCTCGAGGGCGCGCAGCTGCGCGAGGCGCGGCGCGGCCAGCGCGCCCGCGGGCAGGCGGCCCAGGCGGCCGCCCGTGATGGAGAGGCGGCGCACGTAGGGCGGCA
This sequence comes from Tinamus guttatus, assembly GCF_059628265.1. NCBI lineage: Eukaryota > Metazoa > Chordata > Aves > Tinamiformes > Tinamidae > Tinamus > Tinamus guttatus. The sequence continues at coordinate 731,922 of NW_028288619.1, forward strand.
GGTCGGGCGGCACGGCCGTCAGCTCCGCGCCCGCGCAGCGCACCGTCTGCTCCGCCTCGGAGCACTCGCAGCGCGCGGGGCAGGGGCCAGGCGGCTGCGCGCCCGCGCAGCCCAGCAGCGCCGCGAGCAGCGGCAGCAGCAGCAGCCCCGCGCGCGGCGCGGAGGGGGCGCCCCGCGCTGCCGCCGCCATCGCCGCCCCCGCGGCGGAACTTCGCCCTCCCGCCGCGCGCGGCTCCCGGCGGGACGGACCGCGCGGGGGGCGCCGCTGCTCCGCGCCGGCCGCTTCCTCCGGGGCTCCCCGCGCCGGCACCTGCGGCAGCGGGACGGAAGGGACGGAGGGCAGCGGGCACCGGGACGCCCCGATCCCTTCCCCGCCCGGCCACGCGGCTCCCCGGTCGCCACCGACGGCGGGAGGACCCGGCGAGGCGCCGCGGGCAGGGAGCGCGGCCGGGCCCGCGCTTACCTCCCGCTCCGCGCCCGGCGCAAACTCCGCCGGCGAGCGCGAGCGAGCAGCGAGTGAGAGCGGCCCGGCCCCGCCGCCGCCGCCGCCCGGCCCCGCCGCCGCCGCCAGCCAACGGCCGCCCGCCCCGCCCGGCCGCGAGGCGGGGCCCGGCCGCGGGGAGCCCCGGCCGCGGCGGGCGGCTGGCGCGGGGCGGGGCGGCCATGTCGGGGCGCCGCCGCGCGGGGCGGGGGCCGGGCCGGGCCGGGGCCAAGCGCGGGGCCAAGCCGCACAGGAGCGGTGCGCTGCGCTGCGCTGAGGCGGCCCCGGGAAGCGGTGAAAGTAACGGAGCGGCACATGCACGCGCTGCCCCGGGAGAGGCAGCCCTCGTCGGGGAAGCGTGAATCGGTGTCACTGCAAAATACTCGCTGGTTACTGTGGCTGCGAGGAGGACGCGGGAGCAGCCGGTGCCCCGGGGTCCCCCGCTCAGGCTGCTCCTGGGTGGATCGGGTTACTGGCTCCTGTGCTCAATCCTTGTCCTCTCAGGATCGCTTAAAAAGTCAGAAAATCTCGTAGGTTTCCTTTTCCCACTATGTCTGTTGTCTTTGTTCTACTTTTCTGATCACCTGGATTCCCTTTTTTTTTTTTGGGGGGGGGGGGTCTTATTTTGAACTTGCCCAAATGCACAGAAATTCTGTGAACGGACTTTAAGTTTCTGAAGTAACTTCTGTTCACTTTTTAAAAGTAGGTAACCGAAAAAAATAATCTGAGGTAAATCATAGAAAAAAATGACTGGGTGAGTGTGCACATAATGGCATTTTGATAAAATGCCATTTTAATGGAATAATCGAATTAAGAACAATTGCACCGGGGTACTCATCATGTGGTTCCCCAGTGGTCTTACTGGCTCCTGGCACTGCAGGGCTGTTTAATCTTTGGGCAGGGAACATCTTTTCCTTTGTGCTGCATTTGTGAAGTGCTCCATGACAGGTGCTTGCATGTGCTTTGGTAATGCAAATAACGAATAACAAATATTTTCCCATTAGGCAGTACTAACTAGCATCTGCTTAGGCCACTTATGCTTGCAGGAAGAAAAGCACTTGTTAGTTCATCTGCTCTGTTCTCTTTCTGTTTAAATAAAACAGGTTTTCAGTGATGGGTACCCCAAAAAGGAAACTACTTCCTGGTGAACACCGAGTAAATTTCCTGGAAGTGTTTGTAATCTGTGCTTGGAAAAAAAAAAAGGCAGGTTTTGGTTATTATAATTGATTAGTTTGTGAATTTGCATTGCATGTTCCATAAAACCTCATCTCAGTTTTTTAATCAGCCTAAAACTTTTGACTGAATTTAAAGATAATATTTAGAAAGACACGATCTTGGCTGAAGGATTCAAACCGGAGAAAATTTTACTTTAAAGACGTTGTTCCAGTGGTTGATACTCTTACATTTTGACTCCATTGCTAATGCAATTTTTTTTTTTTAACTGTTGGGAAAATTCGTTTTTTCTCTGAAGTGTTTCAAGTTGTCTCAATAGTGCTTGATGGTACTCGGCGCTTCCTAGGAAGTGTCCCACTCCTTGAAAAGGTAGCTATGATGTGCTGAAGCATATACGCCAAGTGAGCAGTATCACAGAGACATAATTCTCCTCCTTTACCAAAAATATATTCCCACAAAAACGGGAGTGCAAGCTGCAAGTTCCATCTGCTGCTTTGCGTGGAGTGATCCTGGGGGCCTGCAGGACGGCGCCTTCTGTTGCAGCCAGAACTTGGCTCCATTTGAAGAAACATTATCAGCATTCAGAGAGCCCCGTAAGAAAGTGCATAAGCAACCAACTGCTACCCTGAGCTGAATACGTGAATATTCCATTCAGCATCCACATGCTCACACACATAAACATTTATGTTCCTTTATTATTCTTTTTAAGTGCGCTTAAATTTTTTAGCTGATTTTTTAATATTTTTTTTTTTTTTACTTGCAGCACTTCATTCCAGACATAACAACAGTCTGCCCAGATGATCTGCTGACCTGTTCTGGATTTCATTGTCTATATGATAAATGCAGGCTAAGTCCAGTGATTGATCTAGGCACCCATGTGGAAATCATTTAGCCATTAATCACTACACGGGATAACACCGTGTTTGCATTTTGTGATACGCTTTCCATTTTTATGCTGAAATACCAAAAATCTGTCTAATCCAAAGAATGTCAACTTTAATACTCTCTCAGCGTAGATTAAACTTTCCTCCTACTAAAGGATCTTAGCTAAAAGCGACTAATTCTGTTTAAGAACAATTTATCTGTAATAATGTGTTAATGTGAATTCTGAGGCCTCCTGCATGTCTTTAGCTGGAGATGGAAGGGTCAGTGGGAGGCAACATCTCCCCATGGGAAGCAACATGGGTAAATTAGTAAAACTATAAGGATAGGTTCTTTACCTGTTTGCCTTCCCTGTTTATCTAAGCAGTCTGTTTGTCAGGAACTTACTATTAAAATCTGTTACTCAAAAATGAGGAGAAAATTATGGTGACCTCCAGTCAGTGAAGTTGACTGGAGGAGCTGGGGTAAAGTGTATACCAGAAAAAAGACTTGGTAGGAGGACTTGCTGTGTGTATTCCAGGTACTGCCAAGGTTTGTGCATTCCTTTATCAAGTGTAATCCGGCTTTACAGGCTCCGACAAGCAGAGGATCCACAGCAGGAGCCAGGTTGAATAACCACTTACAAGTTCATCAGATGGTAAGCGAGAATTTAACATGCTTAAACTGATCAGGCTAAATTTCAGCCCTGCTTTATTCTCCCCTTGCTCAGAGTACTTTGTATGTCTTTTACCTTCTAACTTTGATAGATAGGTATATGGATGTAAAATGATTTTTTTTTCATTATTTTATCATTAACAATTTAAGATTTCCGTGACCTAGACTAAGTTCCATATAAATTCTGCTTAGATAAGAGTAAATCATTACAGCCATAAAATTCTTCCTTGTGGAAAATGAACCTTGTGAGTTTAGTGCTTTTCACTGTCATCTTAATCTTTTTTTTTTTCTCTTTTTTCACTCCCTTTCTAGCTGCAGGGCTGTTTTTGCAAGCAGGCTTCAGCTGACAAGTTTGTATATTCGTGTCTAGTTGGGATATCCTTTGAAGGAGCAATGAGCTAGAAGGCTGATTGTAACACTGGGAAAGTCAGTGGACCAGATTGTCTGTTGGATTAGTGTTCCTCTGTGCCATAATGACCTGCCCTGCTGCATGCAGTCACCCTCAGTGGACACTGATCTCAAAATCCTCTTCTTGGGCCAGCTTGCAATTTTATCTTGGTTATGGTGTGTGAAGAAGGCACATGGCTGGATCGAAGTGCCATGATCCAGCTCATCTCAGCTAATGATTTCTTGGGGACTTTCAGAAAATAGCAGAAGTTAAGGCAGTCACCTCGCTCCAGTGTGGGGGCAGACAGGGAAAGCTAGACCAGCCTCTCCTCCCAGCTCTGAGAAACAGCAACACAGATCTGCAAAGAATCTGGGCCAATGTGTTCCTCACACTCAGAGCGATAGTCCCACTCACTCAGCCCTGCCCAGGCGGTGCTGCTCCAAGGTTTCACAGCCTCTCCGCATGCCAAGGGGGTTTCCCAGTTTGCCCTGCTTCCCCAGCGGGGGAAAATCGCTGAAGACAAGTCTTCAGGATCTGAAGACGTGTTTCCATGTAAGGTCTTTTTTTTTTTTTTTTCCCTAAAAACATGCTTATCTGTTGAAACTCAACTTTTGTAGGGAAGAGTTGATATTGGTGATTTCCCTATTTTAAAACGCGGCATACAAAAGACTCAACAGATTTGAGAGCACACGGGGTTTGATTTTCTGCTGTCTTACACACTGTATAACTATTTACATTCTGACAAAGCAGATGTAAAAGACAAGCTCTGCCTTGTTAGGATTTACTTCCACTTAGTTACAGGTATGATCATGTAGACAAGATTTAGAAAGCCTGGTTCTCTACTGCTTTTCCTATTTGCTCGTTGATCAGTTGTTATCTATTTGCAGCCACTGTGCCACATTCAGTTTTAAACACTCTTCATCTACTGAGCTCTTCCTTTTTTTGCTTTGCCTTCCTAGTCCTCTCCTGCTTTCTCTCAAGTCTTTGCATCTTTCTGGGTTACTACATCCCATGTGTTTTGGAAGGAATGTATATTTAGAAATTGGAAGGGGACAGGAGGAACAAGGAAGGCAGAGTGATTTTATTCACTGTGTTTTTGTGGGGGCAGGACACTGATGGCAAAGTGAGGATGATCCCTTCTTTTTAGTGGCTGCATCTGAAATACTGCATTCCATTCTGGCATCCTATAACAAGAAATATGACAATAAAGAAAGAAGAAAGAGAAGAGCAGTAAAAGTGATTAAGAGACCAGATGTACTATTGACTTATGAGGAAAGGCTAAATTAACTTTAAAAAGGTATAGCTTGGCCAAGAGAAGGACTGCAGAGAATATCATAGCTGTTGGAAAGCAGACTGTAAAACTGAGTGATGAAGGGATTTGAATTCAGTAATTAAAGGTGTGTAAGATGATTAAAAAATGTGTAAAAGGAAAATACATGCTTGATATAAAAATAAGCTTGTCTACGCTGTAGAACTGTCTCCTTGGACATTTGATTATTGGGATTTTGCTTAATTAAGAAACCTACTTTAGAAATCATAGTAAATGTCTGTGCTATATTCAGTTGACTAAACTAATGAAGATGCAACTCCCTCATACCTGTGTTTCTGTCATGTTGGAAAAGAGTCTCAAAGAGCACGATGGCAGGTAGGTACATGTAAGTCTGTGTGTATGAAATGCAAATCTTTGACTTTTCTGGACTGTTTCTTGTGGCGTTTGGGATTTGGGAATATGGCTTTCCCATAGTTCATGGTTGCCAGCACTTCAGGGGTTGTGTACAATTTCTCGCTTTTGCTTCCACCAAGAATCTCCTTACCGAGGTCTAGCCATTGTATCCCTCAAAAGATCTCTGTCATAAGACCAATGTGACAAGTAAGAGCTGGAGAAGCAAAAATATTAAGAGTCAGTGCAGAAATTGTTTTGAAAGAAATGCACATTTTTCCTTTCTTCTTTGCTGTAACATTCTGGACAAGTCCTCAGCAGTTACATGTAGAGGAACAGTCTCTTCTGGCACTCTCTTTCTAATAAAATTAATGTCAGAATAACTCAGCTTTCTCCATTCCATGTTGCACGTTTAAAAAATACAAATGTGTATTCGTATTTGGGTTTAATGCAATAATGAAGCATGATATGCATGGTCACCAGATAACCATTGAGAGTTACTGATATCAGGCTTACTGATTTATTTTAGTATGCTTTATGAGCATGAATGCATTTTACATTATGCATTCTAATTATGAGCTTGATGTCCTAAATTGTTTGAGGTCTGCCTGTTTGGTTTGCTATCCCAGGATATAAACTAGAATAAAGTGCCGAAGTCTCATTAAAGAATCAGAGCAGAAGTCCCTTTAATCTGGCATCCTGTGTCTTACGGTGACCAACACAGGGTGCCAAAGAGTGAGTTACATGTGAACATGAACCCCCTGGAATTTGTTCTAGCCACCACTGATTCATGATTATGGAACTTCCCAAGCCAGAGCTGGAGAAATGTCAGTACTACGAGCAAAGTTAGCTGAAGTTTGATCTTTTAAAATCTACTTTTTTTTTTCCTATAACATATCTAACGTATGAAGAGAAAAAGTATTTGAATGTATTTTGGCCAATTGTAGGCATGAAATTCTGTAGTCAGATGAATATACCAATAAATATTGTTTTCCTACTCTTAAAACAGATAGCCTAATGCCAGGCACTCTTTAATTACAGTTTTCTGATGTATTTGTGATGAATAATGCATTTCAGGACCATACCGGATGCCGGACTGTACCGGTTGTTGAAAAAACTCCTAGGAGCACTTGCACCACGTACATCCTGTGCAGTCTCACAAATTAAGCTGGTAGGTTGTTTCTTAGTTCTATTACAGCCTCCTGGTATTATTTTGACAGGGTTAAAATGCCTTAAAGGGAGTAAAAGGGTGGATTTCAGAGACTCTTCCCACTCAGTGCAGATATCTCCATTGGAAATAGGGTCCTGGCATGGAGCACATTAAGAGTAGTTGTGGGGTGAACCAGGGATGCTTCTTTCACGGGGACCAAGTAATGCAAGAAATAATTGAGACTGCTCTGACTACGTCTGGGACGAGGCAGGTCTCTGGAAACTCACAGCCTGCAACACAGTTCCAGGATGTATCGTTGCCTGTCTCCCTTTCCTACTGTTGATACCCGGAAGATAAAGGACTGAAGAACCAGCTTCCTGTAAGTTGGAAAAAGGTTCCTGGAGACTTGTTATAGGAACAGCTTCAGGAAAAATATTTGAACGTACAAGCTACACACTTTCCTCAAAGATACAATTAAAATATTGCTGTCCTGCGATGCTGAAGCCAAAAAAAAAAAAAAAAAAAAAAAGGTGTTACCACTTAAACACTGCAGGGCTGGGGAGTACTTAATATTTTAACAACTGCTAGCTGGGCTTTGCCTTCAAAGGAAGTGGTACAAGCAGTGTAACAAACACCCCTGTTCTTTTGGTTTAGGTTTTTATACTTGAAGAGTAGCTCAGACTGCAATTTATGATATGAAATTAGACCTAGGGCTGCCCAAAGTTATTTCTTTTTACAACTAGGTTAAGATATTCTGAACTTCAGCACTCTGGGACCAAGTAAATAAACATGACATTTTAAAATTAATGTGGTTAAATCATCTTTAGGTCATACTGAAAAACAAGCCACTAAAGTTCTCAGTGCTGGAAATATTATTACTTCTAATATAAATTCACTGATGATGGTTATTAGCACAACGGGGAACTGATCATACTGGAGGTCATGGGTTCATTTAAGCATGGGTCAGAGTACTTTCTTGAATGGCAAGCAGTTTTGAATTTAACAATTTTACTGTGAAAAAGTCAACTTAGTCTTTGCAAAGTACAGGCACACAGCTTGGTATTTTCATCTATTGGGGGGTCCACTATGAAGAGGAACTGTGTAACACTTGAGCATTTTTGAGGCCACTGGTAAGAAAAAATATTGCAATTATTATTGTTGTTATTATTATTATACAGTTCCACAAAAAGTAGCTTGCTCACTTTTTTGCACTGCCCGTATTTCATTTATTCCTTTCATTCAGGATGTTCTTTCCATCATACTTGGATGAACTGCAAACCCATATGTCTCTAAGCAGTTGATGCAAGCCTGTGAATAGGACCAGATGAGGTCCATAAGAAAAGCTGGGATGCATTCATTTGTTATTTACTGTATTTTCAACTGAAATGCAAAAAAAAAGATTAAAAAGATAATCATGTATTGCATCTGCATAAGGCATAGGGAGCTTTTATGTAGCCTGTTTCTCCTGACTGTTTCTTCAGTCAGTTGGTTCTTTGGCATCTAATATCAGTATGAAAAATGCCTTCACCTTGCCCATCTCATGTTGCCAAGTCACAGTTGAGAGGTGCAGAAAAACGAAGATAAATTCAAGAGCTCGAAAAATAAAAGAGAAAAAAAACACTGACTTGGAGCAAGGATTCACTTAGTGCTGTTAGCAGCCCCAGTGTGGAGGGTAGAACTGTTTCAAAGCCTGTTCTCTTCGGCTGTTCCCTCAGGGTAGCAGTTGCTTCGTTGTGTCTGGATATAAGGAATTACGAGGTTAGTGTACATCAAACCCAGTGGCGCCCTGCACTGGAAAGCTAAATATGTAACATGCACCCTGCCAGAGGCCTGCATCAGAAGCCAGCAGCTGTGGCTGGCTGGGGGTATCTCAGTTAACCTGTTTCGAGCTAATTCAGGTACCTCTATTCTCACTCTGCCACCTGCAGTAAAGATACAGGCGAGTCCACCTAGGCGTGTAAGTTTTGTTTTCTGAATAAATTTCATGACATTAGCAAGTTTTCCTCTATGAATGCAGAACTTAATTTTACTTTTCAATGCTTTTGCAAATTGTACGCATATTCTAGCAAACCTACTGCAAAACGTGGCTGTTAATTGATCTCTCAAATACAGAGGGTATCAGCACTTACGACAATAATGCAGCCTTTAACATTAGCTGGCATTCCTAGAAGCCATTTTTACCCCCTTCTCACTTTTGGAGAGAAGACGTGACTGAAAGCTGATGGAGAAAACGTTTTTGGAAAACCAATGAGAACCTGATCTTTAAGTGATCTTTAAACATGCATATAAGATGTATCCTTTGAAATTACTTAAGGTATATTTACACATTGATATTTTCTGAGCACATCCAGCATTCTCATGGAATGTGTCTTCTCTCTCAAAGCTGTCCTTTGTGCATCTGAATGATTTTGTGTGATTTTAGAATCATTCAAAAATTCCTCTCTTCTATCTGAAGTTAATAAAGGGCTTCGGAAACAGAAGGGCAATAATTACACTTGTGTCTTCAAGAATCACTGAAGAACTGAAGTGTCATTAACATCAGTCATGATATATTGAGCCAAAAATAATTTTTCATTACAGAAAAGAGAGAGAAGAAAAAATCTTGACCATGGGATCATGGGCCTTTCTAGACAAGTCTTGTCTGTCTTAGTGAATTTGTGGCAGTGGTCAAAATCCACTTGCAGCACTTTGTCAACACCATTGATTAACTCTGAGGCTTCACAGACTGCCCAAGAAGCACACAGCTCTGTACTGAAAACCATAGTTTTCTATCACACACCTCCCTGTAGCGCCCATCTCTAGAAGCTGTAGCACTAATTGCACCTCACTGTGAGAACCTGCTCCAGGAAAGCAGCAGGTAGCTTTGCAATTTCTCTTCTTGCTTCATCCCCTTTCTGACATGAGTATTTTCATGGGGCTGGCGCTGTTGGCTCTCTCATGCCTGTCTGTGTGACTGCTAGTACATTGGAATTGCCCTCCTGGAACTGCAGCTTCCAGCTTGACGCTCTGCTGTTTCTGCTCGTGTTCCTCCATGTGGAGGAACATGCGTGGCTACAGCTAACCTGTTGGCTTGTGTAGGTGCCTCCTCTCCCAGAAAAACCTCTGGGATCACAGTCTGACTTTGCTTAAACTCTAGTTGTTGCCCTTACATGGAGCTGCATGTAATTTACCTTTTGGTCTGCACAAGGGCCCTGGCATTTTCTTTTTGAATAATACTCACCTGCAGTGACCATCTTCCGGAAGAGCAGGATGACTGCCAGGACTGTTGGCTACAGTTCCCCAAGAAAAAGATCTCCATGACTGGCAAGCAGCAATTTCTGCTTGCTCTATGGCTGCAACAGTTCTGTAAAACCAGATGGATCACTGAAGTTTGCATTTTGCCTTAACTCTCAGCATTTCAATAAGGGTTCCCTAAATCTCCTGAGAAACAAGCCTTGGCAGTCTGGCAGTGGAACTTTACTTACTTGTGTATTTGCCCTGGATGATGGGAGGTTGTTAAAAAAAAAAAAAAAAAAAAAGGACAGCATATGCAAAAAGTCTATGTAAGGAGAGAGGGAAAACATGTTGAAAAGCTCTCAAGAAAGACCAAACCTGGCCCTTTAACCAAGATGCACAGGAGACAGAAGTGCTGAAAAGTCAGGAATGCCCCAAGTAATGTGACACTGCAGATGTTTTTAATGGGAGCAAAAGCTCTGTGGAAGTGTTTTCATCTGATTACACGATTAGTTGTGTTGCAGGCTCAGAATTAAATAGTTTTCCAATTCAAATAGGATGAAGTAATTCCCAGGTTTTATGGTTGCCATTTATACCCATAAAGATAGGGGACAGGAAAGCTAGAGCAATCATGTTGTTATCTTAAATCTTTCCAGCTTTCTCATGAGCATGTTAACTCTTCCCATTACTTCTTCCTCAGTTAAGGCCTTTTGTTTGTTTCCTTGGCGTTAATTGATAATATGCTAATGAATCGTCCATCAGCATGTAAATCCCCATTCTCTTTCTCTGCGAACATGAATTCAAACAGGAAGCAGGATAAAACATGACCTTAACAAATGCTAACCTTGTTGCAGCTCCATGTGTTTAATATATCATGTTAAGTACCTGTATTTTGGAATCAGAGTGCTTTTGAGGACTTCAGATTGTTCTCTGGCGTTGTCAACTCCAACACTCATAGTTGTTTTTCTTTCTTTTTTTTTTTTTTTTCCGGACTCTTCATGGTTTAATTAGCACTATTTAAGGAATGAAGATTCTGGGGAAAAGACACTTGAGAAAAGAAAGAAAAAAGAAAAGCAGCATTTCTTATTGTTGCCTAAATTTTACTCTATTTTGTATTTACTACTTTAGAAAACAAAAACAAAAAAAAGGAAAAAATGTTAATAAGGTTAATAATTGGGTTTTTAAACCTCATTTCTTTCCTTGGCAAATGTAATCCTAAAGTATTCATTGCTCAGGAAATTCTTTTTAATAGTGAAACATGAATAGGCAGAATGTGCTCTGCAATTACTTTTTAATGGCAACTGCATCTTTGAGGGAAAAAAAAAAGTTGGAATTATTTAATCTGTAGAAAGTAATGCTTTGTGTGTGAAAAGGTCAAATGTTGGTTTTCAGCACAAAAAACAACCTGAACATGTCTGGGCTAGATTTAATTTGTATATATATATAAAGACCTAAAAAGTGTATGGTTTTAATTGGATTAGGAAAAGGACTAATTTTCCATTCAATTAATTAAAAAAAAATCACAAACCTTGGAGTAGATCTGAACTAATAATTTTTTTCTTTTTTTTTTTTTAGCTATGTTTACTAAAGGCTATTTTTTTTTCTTTTAAGCAAAATGTTAAGTGAATTTTGAGAGTAGTCTTGTGCAGTTTGATAAGCCTGCTGCAGACTCTCTGTATCTCCATGGCTGGTGTGTTTACCTGCAGTAAGAAAGCACTTCAGGTTTGGGAGAACTAAGGAGTCTTATGTGTACTCAGACAGGCTTGTTTTTATTTTTCTGTTAGTACCAAAGTACTTGCTCATGTATCTATGCCTGCCCTGAGTCAATGAGAAAGGCACAATGTAGACCTCAATCTTAACATGGAACTGAGGAGATCCACAAAGAAAAGCCACAAAGCATGTGGATATCCTAGCCCTTAACCTTGACCATAAGGTAGGTTCTTTTTTTATGGTAAACACTTCTTCACTGACAGGGACATTTGTCTACCTGAAACTCGCTTTGCAGTCACACGGATATGCTATTTTTCACCACCTGTAATTTATGATGGTCTGGTCCCTGCACTTCAAACAGCTTTTGACATCAATGAAGTGACCACTCTGTGGCTTTTAAGTCAACTATAACTTTTCAAAACATGCCTATTATAAAACAGCACAAGCTCCTCATAGCATAGTCTTTAATTGCATATTCTATTTTATTAATTGAAAATAGATTGCTTATATTGTCCTTTTTTCTTTTTTTTCTCTTCCCCCCCCCTTTTTTTTTCTCTGTGCTAGTCATTCCTGATTGACCTGCTATAGCTCTTTTCATTTCTATTGCATGCCAGATTGCTTTGACTGTGTTACGATGCTGAGTGCATTATTATTTTATTTTTATTTTTTGCTATTAGTTGGTCAAATAAACTAGCTTGTTAAAATTCAATAGTTAGCCTGAGAATCCCAAAGATGTATTCTGTGGAGCAGGAGTCAACAACCTGCTTTTGTTGAAATCGGTGGAAATAATTTCATGTGCAATGTTAAATGCAAATTATGGAGGATGTTATTTTGCTTACAAGATGGTCTTTATATAAACACAATAGTATGAAAATAAGCAACAGGCTTATTTCTGCAGCCTAAATGGCTTGTTTACCCATTTCTTATTGAAATGTTAATACCTTTGAATATTTTCCTGTTCTGATGCGGCAGTTTTTATCATGTTCTTTTTTTTAATTATTATTATTATTATTATTTTTTACTAAAGTAACATTTCTCCAATTTCAGACACGGCTCCTATTACCGCTATGATAGACTTAATTATAGAAGGAGAATAACTCTGCTAGGTCAGAATGGATTTAAAATTACAGAAGTTACTTGGCTAAATTTCACTGCTGATTCTCCAAACAGCCACATATGTTACATTTCAGTTCCTAGCTGAGGTCCCATGAGCTGCACTCCAGACTGAGAGAGAAAGAGCATCAAACCTATATTAGCATTTGTGTTAGCATTTTTGTTATTTCTATTTGCACCTTATTCAGTGTAAAAGTAACATAGCTCAAGATTCTAGGGATACAGTAGAGCTTATTTTTACTCCCCACAACAGAATTTAGCTTACAGAAAAGAAGTATTGAATAAGGAAGGATAACAAGTTCTGTTTTCAAAAATCTCTGTCCTGTTTTGTTCCGCTAGAAGGCATTGATTTCCATAGAAGCAGGGTTAGGCTAAGGATGAGTTTATTTTTTTTTTTTAACCCATCCCTGCCCTCTGCTTGTTTTTTCCCTTCTGCTCTTGGACTTTTCTGGGAGCCTGATTGAAACTAGTGAAAACTTTCTGTGTTTTCATCTTAACAAACATGTTGAAATGGAGAACACTCGTGAATTGAATAGAGAATGAAATAGCAAATTCACTGTTGTTTTTTTTTTCCCAGGCAGTGCTGCCAAGGTCAAACTGTTTTATTATGAAGACTGTTAATTTCTGGTAGTTCTCTGCTCTGAATATGTCTGCAACTTTCATGGCTGATACTCCACTTAATGACAAAGTAGCTTCAGCTGTTAAAAATCTTCTCTGACAACATGTAGAGCATTCTAGAGATGTCCAGTACTTTCCTTTAACTCAGTATAAAGAAGAGTATAATGTAACTGATACATTAAGTATTAATGTTTCACATAAATCAATAGATTTATGCACCCCGTTGACTCAGTATCTACATTTCTCTCAGGACGGTTTGAAACTCTACGTTTCGAAAAAAAATGACAGTGATAAGGTTGTGCAAATGTTTTGTCCTCTCATTTTCATCTGCATCCTTCAAAGATAGTATTGGGATTTATGTGTTTATCTTAGTTTAATGAATTAAATTTTTGGCATAATTTGGAGACAGGAGATAGATCTAATACAAAACAAACATATTCCAAGTCACCGTGGTTTGTGAAGCGGTCATAGCTGTCAAACACCCACAGCTGACAGTACTTGGAGTCAGCTCAGTTTGCTTAGCTGCATGTGAAGTCTGACTAGCGTTTGTGTTTATGATTATAAGCTGTATATCTGTGTGTCTGAACTATGCACAAACACTATAAATACACTCTGCTGTGTGGCTGGGTGTATATATATTGGTAAAAGACCACTTCGGCATGTTGCAGAGTCGCAGGCCTTAACCTTTCCCAGCAGCTGTCGTGCTGCAGGGAGGCTCTGATGTTCCCCCTCTGCTTTCCTCGCTCCTCACGCAGGCAGCATGGGCGGCTGCTCATGGCCCAGCTTCCTTATGCAGAAGCATTAATCTTTGCAATATTCCTCCTGCAGCATGAAAGATGCACTGGGAGTATTCTCTCTTCCCTTGAGAGAGGAAAGTAGCTCCCTAACAGCTTTTTTTTTCAGGTGCATGAGGCAGATGCCCAGCATTTCAGCTATATTGGAATAGGCATTGCTATGCTTGCTGTCCACAAATAAATCCTGATTAAGTGCCATGTAAGCTATAGAGTCAATCACTGCTGTGTGTTAGAGTGACTTAGCACTCTGCTGAAGGTAGCATGGTGACATTTATTCCTATTCTTTTAGGGAACACATTTTTTATGGGGTTTCTTTTATTAGATACACATATTTTGGGATCTGCGAAATACGATCCTAAATGGAGTAGTTGGGTTCACTACAGAATTCTTTTTTTCTGCTTCCTTGACTGATGGAAGAGTAATAGTTTTGTTTATCTTCTGCTCTCCTCGCTGGCTGGTAATTCCTTTTTCACCTTTTCTCTGCAGATTGTTTTTTCTTCTGCAGGACAGATTGCAACTGATGACTTCATTTTCTCCTACTTTGTATCTTATGCAGCCAGTTATAGGTGTGTGCAAAGTGTCACCTTACCACGAGAGCAGTATTTTACAGAGATATAAATTAGAAGGTACAAGCAGTACAAGTGATATAAAGAGTAAGACAGGAGATAATCAAGTCCCAGGGAAAGAGAGAAGCTATGTTTAAGTCTTATGCCATCTGGACATGACTTTTTGTGAGTGTTTGTGTGTTTAAAATATCTGTAGGTGCTGAGGCATCTTAAGGTTCAGTGGCATATGCCAGTTTTACAAAAGAAGCAGCTGAGTCCCAGATCAGAGTTTTACAAACTATTAAAGGGAAATACTCCTTAAGGCAGTGGGGCAAAGAGATTAAGGTTCTACTTTTTAGGACAAGAAGTTTTTACAAAAAAGTTTCCTGTTATTTTCTTTCCTTCAGCCTGCCATTTGCATAGAACTACCCACAGTTCTGTGAGGATGGGGAAAATGGGTTTGTGCAAGAATACTGGCTGCACTGGTAGCACAGGGGTCTTCATTAGGAGGGACTGAGAAAAAGGTGACTGTAAACTGCTCATTTTGTAAAAAGCTGAATATAAAGCATTAAGTCATACAAAAGCAGGTTGCAGAAAGAAAAGGACCTGAGGAAGGCTTGTAGCAGAGATGTCCTACCGAGTAACCAGTGAATCATCATGCTTTCTTGATATCATTAACCACATCTCTCTGGGCCTGTTTATTATAAAAATCCCATATTGTGTCTCATTGCTTTCACAGCTGCGCAACACCAGTCACTTGAAAATTCCTTAGTGTGACTTTGATCTCAAAATACCACCGCCAAATATCATTTGCCCAGCCTTGTTCCTGTGTGCTTTTGTTGAAGGATAGCATAATCCTACTTAGTATAAAATGTACCTGTGCTGGTGAGAAGGTAGTAAAGGATTTGTTGTGCTGCTGTATAGCTGAGCCATGGCATAAGGCAGAGCTGAAATCAGGCAATGCAGAGAAATCTTTTCTAAGCGAACAAAAAAGTAGGCAAAAATAATTTCTCACAAGTCAGCTCATTAAGAATGCTACTGGAGTATGAGGAACTGGCTCCATACTTACTTTTTTTCCATTCTCCATCCCTTTTTCCTTTCCTTTTTTTTTTCCTTGTGAAGTTGAATCAAATTGGCTTAATTAATTTGGGCATCAAAAATTTGTTGCTGACAAATCTGTCCTAAGCAAATTGTGCCTCTCCATCCTGTCCTCTTCCCTGGACATTCATTCTTGTCTCCATGCTGCAGTTTTCTTAGCTGTGCTGACAGTTTGTGGGGCTGTGCTGAAAATGAGATTTGGTGTGAACTGGGATAGAAAGCAGAGCATTTTTGACATCCTCATCATTTCAGGATGTAGCATTGTAGGTCTAGGGGTGTAGGTCTACAAATCTTCCCTGACCTGCACAAATGTTTACTTGCTTGATAAAAACTTAATCTGATCCTCTATGTAATCTGTCTTCATATGTGTATTCAGTGGAGATTTTAAAAAGCAGCAGGCTCATAAGCCTGTATTTCAGAAATAACCCCATGTTGTTCTGGAAGCAATTTACTGCTGATCAGACTCTCAAATACCTACAGTTAGGGAGGATGTATGCACAGTAATAGAGATTCTTAAAAATGAAAAATGGGTGTCTTTGCATATCAACTCCTTTTTGAATCTGACACGCTACAGCTTTTATTTCATTTTTTAAAGATTTGAACATTCACTGAACTGTAACTTACAGATTCTGAGCACGGGTCCTTTTATTTCCCTTCCAAATGATTCCAAATTAAAATACTATTATGTTTACTTAAAAATGGAATCAGAATTATACCAGCCAGTATTTCTGCTTCTTAGCCAGCACTTCAGGTCAGCCTCCTGGCTTTGCTAGCCTTATTGAATCTGGAAATCATCTCAGTGCCTCTAATATACTTTATCGAGACCTGAGGAATATTCAGCATAAGGATAACTCTTCAAATAGCCACTAAACCAAACAAATAGGTGAATATGCTTGACACATGGTGATTCAGAAGAAATTCAAACCTGACTGAGGGATAATTTCAGTTCCTCAAGGCTAGAAGTAGGACTGCAAATTTGCTTTAGTCCCCATCAAATAGCTGGGTGTCTTCCTCCTCCACATTACCATCAGGATTAGGGGAGAATTGCTATTTTCTTCTCTATTAGGAAAAGAAGGGAAAAGGGCCCAGTTAATGGGTTTCTTTCATTTTCTCCTGTGCTTTGGTTATTAGATCTCTTTCCTGTGAGGAGGAAAGGAGCATTTTCACCTAAGTGAGGGAGGCATATATTCCCTCCACCAAGATGAGTGGATCTTGGCAAAACTAGGGAAAAACTGACAGCCCAGGATGGTCCAAAATAGAATCATAGAATCATAGAATCATAGAATGCTTAGGGTTGGAAGGGACCTCTAGAGATCATCTAGTCCAACCCCCCTGCATACGCAGGGACACCTAGAGCACGTGGCACAGGACTGCATCCAAGCGGGTTTTGAAGATCTCCAGAGAAGGAGACTCCACAACCTCTCTGGGCAGCCTGTTCCAGTGCTCTGTCACCCTCACTGTTAAGAAATTTTTCCTTAAGTTCCTATGGAATTTTTGATGTTTCAGTTTCCAGCCATTTCCTCTAGTCCTATCAGTGGCCACCACTGAAAAGAGACCATCCCCGTCCTCTGCACTCCCTCCCTTGAGGTATTTATATACACTGATTAGATCCCCTCTCAGCCTTCTCTTCTCCAGGCTGAACAGGCCCAGTTCCCTCAGCCTCTCCTCATAGGGCAGATGTTCCAGGCCCCTGATCATCCTTGTAGCCCTGCGCTGGACTCTCTCCAGCAGCTCCACATCCCTCTTGTACTGTGGGGCCCAGAACTGGACACAGTACTCCAGATGCGGCCTCACCAGGGCTGAGTAGAGGGGCAGGATCACCTCCCTCGACCTGCTAGAGATGCTCTTCTTAATGCAGCCCAGGATCCCATTGGCCTTCTTGGCCACGAGGGCACACTGCTGCCTCATGGTCAACTTGTCGTCCACCATGACACCCAGGTCTTTCTCCGCAGAGCTGCTCTCCAGAAGGTCGGTTCCCAGCCTGTACTGGTGTCTGGGGTTATTTCTCCCCAGGTGCAGGACCTTGCACTTGGCCTTGTTGAATTGCATGAGGTTTTTCACCGCCCAGTTGTCCAGTCTGTCCAGGTCCCTCTGGATGGCAGCACAGCCCTCTGGGGTATCGGCTACTCCTCCCAGTTTGGTATCATCAGCAAACTTGCTGAGGGAGCACTCTGTGCCTTCATCCAGGTCATTGATGAATAAATTGAACAGGACTGGACCAAGGACTGACCCCTGGGGGACCCCACTAGCCACAGGCCTCCAACTAGACTCTGCACCGCTGATCACCACTCTCTGGGCCCTGCCATCCAGCCAGTTCCTAATCCATCTCACTGTCCACTCATCTATCCCACACTTCCGGAGCTTGCCCAGGAGGATGTTGTGAGGGACGGTGTCAAAAGCCTTGGTGAAGTCGAGATAGACGACATCCACCGCTCTCCCCTCGTCTATCCAGCCGGTCATTTCATCATAGAAGGCTATCAGGTTAGTCAGGCAAGATTTTCCCTTGGTGAATCCATGCTGACTACTCTTGAGCACCTTCTTGTCCTCCATGTGCCTGGAGACAACAGCCAGTATGAGCCGTTCCATCACTTTTCCGGGGACGGAGGTGAGGCTGACTGGCCTGTAGTTGCCTGGGTCCTCCTTCTTGCCTTTTTTGAAGACTGGCGTGACATTGGCCTTCTTCCAGTCTTCCGGCACCTCCCCCGTTCTCCAGGATCTTTCAAAGATGATGGAGAGCGGCTTAGCTATGGCATCTGCCAGCTCCCGCAGCACTCTGGGGTGCATCCCATCAGGGCCCATGGATTTGTGGGTATCGAGGTTCCTTAGGTGCTCTCTGACCCAATCTTCCTCTACCCAGGGCAAGTCTTCCTCTCCACCAGCTTCTTCTCTTGCCTCTAGGGCCTGGGGCTCTAAAGGGCTGCCCTTGGTAAACACCGAAGCAAAGAAGGCATTGAGCAACTCTGCTTTTTCTGTGTTATTTGTAACCAAGGTGCCCATCCCGTCCTCCAGCGGACCCACGTTTTCCCTGATCTTCCTTTTGCTGTTAATGTATTTGAAGAATTTTTTTTTGTTATTTTTAACGTCCCTTGCCAGCTTGCCTTCCAGACGTGCCTTAGCTTTCCTTGTCGCATCTCTGCACTCCCTGACTACGTTCCTGTATTTCTCCCAGGGGGCCTGTCCTTTTTTCCACATTCTGTATACCGCTGCCTTCTGCTTGAGCATTGCCACAAGCTCCCGGCTCATCCACGCAGGTCGCCTGCCCCCTCTGCCTCCCTTCCTACACACAGGGATGCACTGTTGCTGGACGTGGAGAAAGTGCCGCTTGAAAACTAACCAGCTCTCTTGGGCCCCCCTGCCTTCTAGAGCACTAGCCCATGGGATTCTACCGAGGAGGTCTCTGAAGAGGCTAAAGTTGGTCCTCCTGAAGTCCATCGTCGCAAGGCTACTTACAGCCCTTCCTCCTCCTCGTTGAATCCTGAACTCCACCAACTCATGGTCACTGCAGCCGAGGCTACCCCCCACCTTCACATCTCCTACTAGGCCCTCCCTATTTGATAGCACGAGGTCCAGTAGCCCACCTCTCCTCGTCGGCTCCTCCACAACCTGCGTCAAAAAGTTATCGTCGACGCTCTGCAGGAACCTCCAGGACTGCTTATGCCTGGCTGTGTTGTCCTCCCAGTTGATGTCGGGGTAGTTGAAGTCCCCCATGAGAACCAGGGCCTGTGACCGTGAGGCAACATCCAGCTGCCTATAGAAGGCCTCATCAACCTCCTCGTCTTGGTCAGGTGGCCTGTAGCAGACACCCACCACAGTGTCTCCCACATTAGCCTGCCCTCTAATCCTTACCCACAAGCTCTCAACTCGCTCATCCTCGACTCCCAGGTTGAGCTCCATGCATTCCAGTTGCTCTCTCACATAAAGAGCAACTCCACCACCTCGCCTTCCCAGCCTGTCCTTCCTAAAGAGCACATAGCCTTCCATGGCAGCGCTCCAGTCATGCGAGCTATCCCACCACGTCTCTGTGATTCCGATGAGATCATGACGCTGGGACCGCACACAGATCTCCAGTTCATCCTGCTTATTCCCCATGCTTCGCGCATTGGTATACAGGCATTTCAGGGAAGCAACAGAGGCCACAGGTTTCCCAGGAGGGGTGAAAGAGGACCCTCCGTGATCATTTCCATTATTCATAAATAAATAGACATTTTGCACATAAGTTTATCTTCCTAATTTTGAATCTACAATTTTTTAAAAGGCTTGAGATTAGGTGTAACTAATTCACTCTACTTCTAAATGGCATCATAATAATTTAAAAAAGGCTGAATGCAAAATGAATTTATTTCCATTCAGTGGTCTGAGAATTATTTTCCTAGGTTCTGCTTCAGCACACTGTACTCTTTCACAGTCCCATTTGAAGAATAACACTTGCTAAAATTTTACCAACAAGAAATAATCTGCCGTTTGGAATTTGGTTTTCCTAGGTCTCCTTGAAGGAGATGAAAGGAAAACGAGCGTGTCTCGACAGTGTCATCTAGTGGCAAGACACAAGCAAGGCCCACGCGAGCTTTAGCGCCTCCGTCACGGGTTGCTTGAGGACAGACTCACAAACTCGGTGTTTGTGCGACTGGGTGTTCTCCAACCAGCGCTGGTGGAGGAGAGAGGAGTCCACTTCAGCACTGATAGCTGGAAGCTAAAAAAAAAAAAAAAAGAAAAGAAAAAAAAGAAAAGAAATCATTGAAATCAACGGGAATAATTACATCAAACATTGGGATTATTTGAGTCTGTGGAACCCATCAAAAACTATGCATGCTCTTGTGAAACCAGGATAAGTCATACAAAGGATCGTTCCCAACGTGGCTGTTCTTTAATCATTTCATCTAATTTAGTTTCAACAAGGTTTCAATACCATATGAAAATGCATTTTTTATAACATGCGAATATGTTCATCGTAATAACTTTAAAGGCTATGACCATTGTTCTGTGACAGGTCATAGGAAAATATAGTGGGTAGTTACACTGTAGAATGGCGGTTCACAGATATGTTACTACTTGGGTTTTGCTACTAGGATCCTCAGCAGAAACTCAGACAGATGTGCTGAAGTTGCTACAGTTAAAACTGAGATCTATTAATCAGAAATATCCTGAATCCTGAAATAGTTTATTAAAAAAATCTAAACATTTCCTGATACATTATTCTATCTGGAATAAAATGTGCATACACAGGACTTTTTTAAAGTGGGCATAGCTGATAGCTACACAGGTTGAAATTACCTGAGAGAAAAAATTAACTTTTTTAATTTTTAAGTTTTTTTTCCCTCCGCAATTTGGCACAATTTTCTTTTAAAATGTGAAGAAAGAAGCTTTACACTACTTTACTTTTATACTTGTAATTTCATCATACTCTTAAAAAATTGAATCTCAAATAGCAAGTACAGAAATATTTGGCCTTTCTGGTACAAACATTCACTCAAAGGTCTCAGGATGCTTTATACAACCACAACCACAATTCGCAGTGCAGTGAATGGTGAGAGACAGGCTTGTGCAAGAGGCCATTCAAAGCAAGTCAGTTAAACTCCCGTTTTGGGCCGCTGTAGGAGAACAGCCCTTTCTCACTGTTTCTGCATGTAGACACATCGCTGACCATACATGCCCAAAGGGGGAAAGCGTGACTGGGACACAATAGTTTTCCCAAATGATATTCAGTGTGTTGCTGGCACTGCTGAAGCTAAATCAGGAGAGTAACCTTGAGCTCCTGATCTGCACACAACATCTTCTCCTACTGTGACCGTGACATGCCCAACCCTTAATGACATAAGGGAGGAAAAGCTCAGAATATGATGAAAACAGTGGCGCTATAAAGTTTTCTTTTCAGAATGTGTCTGCTAAGACTGTGAGCTGCTTGCCAAATAAAACTGTCTAAGTGTAAGCAGAGCTTTTAGGCTGTAGATGGCACTGCAAGGTAAGTGGAAAGGTGAGTCTACTAGCTGTGCAGATCTCACCCTCTTAAACTTTGTAATCTCCCAAGGACTCTTCAGTCACTGAGAAGACTGAGTAAACTAAGGCCAGAGGAGACCTGTCCAGAGGAGATGTCAAAGGGAAGGCCGAGCGCTCTGTGCCACCCTAGCAATTAACGCTGTTCTGTCCCATTTTATTTTCTTTTCATCATCAGTATGTGACAAGAAAGGCAGTGTCTCTCCCTCTGTTCCCACAGATGGTTCCTACCTCCCGACCCCTTGTTCCCCTTCTCTCGCACCTATGAGATCGCCACAGGGCACAGGCTTGTTTGTAACAGCTAGGGAGGGAGAGAGCTCTGCTGGAGAGCCCCAGCCACCTCCGGAGGACACTCTGCTCCTGCTCCCGCTCTGGGCATCTCTCACTTCTAGAGCAGGGCAATGCTCTGAGGTAGTCTGCAGTCGTGCGCCTTCCGCTCAGGAAGGTCGGGCTGGGAGGAAGATGTGCAGGCAAGACAGGACAGACCCCAAACTGAACTTCCTTGCTCTGCTAATACCTGTAAATTCCCCAACGTGGAACATTGTGTTTTAAACCATAGTGTTCTACAAAGTACTTACATGACTGGTGATGTCCATTTCATATATATTATAGTTTATGATTGTATTGGAAAAAAAACTAGCCTAGTCACCAAAAGCAGCTGTCTCTTGATCAGTTCCCACAAACAATTGTTTTTACTTTATAAGGCATGGAAATAACATTTCTTTTTGTGTACATCGTGCCCTTTTCTACAGACTTTTGCAAAACCATTTTTTTTTCTTGCAAGTACAGCATTTCTGTACAAAGGTACGACAGTGCTTTCCCACCACGCACAGCTCATATCACTCATGGCAAACTATCGTTTCTTCCTATCTTGTCTAATACAAAACCAGAAAACATACCTTGAATCAGAAGAGAGCATCATAAATGCTCTCGAGGTCTCATTAGGCAAGATGGAAATGTCACAAATTCAAGA
Organism: Tinamus guttatus; assembly: GCF_059628265.1. Classification (NCBI taxonomy): domain Eukaryota; kingdom Metazoa; phylum Chordata; class Aves; order Tinamiformes; family Tinamidae; genus Tinamus; species Tinamus guttatus. Next base: position 754,365 of record NW_028288619.1, read on the forward strand.
AGAGATCTCAGCATGTGACTCAGACTTACAGCTCAGGAAGAGTGGGCTAAATGAGTGGATAGTGAGGTAGATTAAAACTGGCTGGATGGCAGAGGTCAGAGTGGCCGACACTCCAGAGGGCTGTGTTGCCATTCAGAGGTACTTGGACAGGTGGGAGAATTGGCCAGAGACGAACCTCATGAGGTTCAACGAGGACAAGTGCAGGGTCCTGCACCTGGGGAGGAATAACCCCAGGCACCAGGACAGATTAGGGCTTGACCTGCTGGAAAGCAGCTTTGTGGAAAGGGATTTGGGAGTCCTGGTTGACAACAAGTTAACCATGAGTCAGCAATGTGTCCTCATGGCCCAGAAGACCAATGGGATTCTGGCCTGTAGCAGGAAGATCATTGCCAGGAGGTCCAGGGTGGGGATCCTGCCCCTCGACTCAGCTCTGTTGAGGCCGTGCTTGGAGTATTGGGTATAGTTCTGGGCTCCCCAGTACAAGAGGGACGTGGAGTTTCTAGAGAAGGTCCAGTGTAGAGCCACAAAGATGATTAAGGGACTGGAGCATCTATCATATGAGGAAAGACAAAGCCAGCTGGGCCTGTTCAGCCTGGAGAAGAGAAGACTGAGAGGAGATCTCATTGATATGCACAAATACCTGAGGGGTGAATGTAGGGAGGGCGGGGCCAAACTTTTCTCCATGGTGGCCAGTGACAGGACAAGGGGTAATGGGTACAAGTTGAAACACAGGAAGTTCCACCTCCATATGAGGAAGAACAACTTTCCTGTGAGGGTGACAGAGCCCTGGAACAGGCTGCCCACAGAGGCTGTGGAGTTTCCTTCTCTGGAGATCTTCAAAACCCGCCTGGATGCCACCCTGTGCCACGTGCTCTGGGTGTCCCTGCTGGAGCAGGAGGGTTGAACTTGATGATCTCTGTTGGCCCCTTCTAACCTCAACCGTTCTGTGATTCCGTGTGACACATCACAGCTATAAGGAAGTTGCCACTTTTGTGAGAGGAAGAACCTGCTTTGCCAGAACCACGGCTGTTGAGTAAAGGGCCCCAAGTCAGCTCCTGGGTGCTCACTGCATCTTCAGTGCCTGCTTTTCCCACACAGCGGAATGGAGTAGACTTCAGGGATTCCCTGTACTTCCTTTCCATAGCTCCTTTCCATGCTATTTTATGTTCAGACTTCTCCTCCACCTTTTTCTCAGACAGTATGAATACATGAAATTTAGTAATCCTGTCTAAAGGATTACTAAAAGGATAAGAAAACAGACTCTCTTAAGCAAGACACACATATTCACTATTAATTTGGTGAAGGCTTCATTTGAGTATGTGGCTACCTGAGGAAAAAATAGTACGTAAATTTTTTGTTTTTTTTTTTTTACGGAAAAGCACAAACCTTCCCTGTAAGAGTTGTTACACTAATCCTCCTCTGTTAGTTCTGTAATAAGAATTTCATGGTATTTTATATGCTTTTGCTCTCTTCAAGAAACATAATCTGGACTCATAAGGAATTTATTCAATATAATCAGAAGGTAAGCTTCGAGTTGATTAATTTTTTTCTTCAGCAGAGAATTACTCCTGCCAGTAAGAATTATTACTCAAGGCTCCAGAGGACACTGGTAATAATTAGGCCAGCTAAGGCACATAAATAAAAACATGAAGGGAGAAATCCCTCACTAGACACTTTGGCTGAAAAGAATCACAGCATCACAGAAGGGCTGAGGTTGGAAGGGACCTCTGGAGATCATCCAGCCCAACCCCCTGCGCAAGCAGGGTCTCCTAGAGCACGTGGCACATGACCGTGTCCAGGTAGGTTTGAATATTTCCAAAGAAGGAAATATTGTTGGTGTTATGTGATTGTCACCGTAACAGCATAAAGTGCAGGGCCCATTTGTTCCTTACTGTGACTTACACCGTCTCTGTTAATTGCAGCATTATCTGATGTCTGGTGCAGAAGACAAGCTATGAAACTTTACCTCAGTATTTGTACAAAATATTCTGGATGAATAGATATGATTCATCGGTTGCCAGAAAGTTGTCTAACTGAGGTAATGTCCTCCTCACAACATATTTTCATCTCCCCTGACCTTAAAGGAGCATGTTGAGCACAGTCAAACTCCCAGCCCTCAGCAGTCAATGGAAGAGACACCTACTAATACAAAAAATATATTCTGGAGTCCAGTAAAGTCTCTCAGAAATGAACTTTCTTCTAAAAAGTTAGGATTTTTTTTTTAATTTTATGTCTAGGACTGCTATAAAAGGTAAAAATGGTGGTGAGAGAGACATTTTTTCCCCTATAAGCTAATTAGATGCTTATTAGTGGTAATTCAGACCTTTCCACTACTGACTGTAAAAAAAAATGACAGGCACCTCCTAATTGTCAGGCACTTTAACTACGTGCTTCAAGCATTCACAAATCTGCTTGCAGTATCCAATTAGAAAGTCTTCTCACTGACTTGCTAACTTTTTCTCTTCGTTGCTTTTAATTTCTTCTGAAAGGCTTAAAGTGGTATATTTTTTTCCACTAAACCACTGTCATTTTTCATAGTTTAAAAATATCCAGTAACTTAAAGAGAGGCTCAGCTTAACCTGTTTGAGCTATTTTTGTGTTACAATATCTTGGAAAATCAATTTTTATCATCCTGATGCTACTAATGATATTCACCAGTTAGCTGCTTTTGCAAGATAGCAGGGACTTTGATTTTTGACCTAGGACATGGAGACATTAAAAAAAATCTCAAGAATAAACAACAGATAAAGTAGTTAATATTTTTCCATCAATATATTTAAACTTCTGCAAAGAAGATTAAAACTCTTGCATATTCACACATTAGTAAAAGGTTGTTGGTTACTCTGTCGACTTTTTGGTTGACTCAGAGGAACTCCATCAGGTTCATAAAGCAATATTATTTTTCAAATTTTCATTGTCCCTTGCCATACTTTTGTGTTCTTTGTGACAGTATTTTCTCACAAAGGTTGTGTGAAAGAGTAGGCACTAAAGTGCAGTTCAGCTAAGAAATACTTATGTATAATCTTTTACTGTTTTTTTGGGTCTTGCTGTATTTTAAACCTCTTGATCTTACCTTTCCAAAGGATGCCTATTTCAGCTATTTGCTGAAATTCATTACTATACAACAAAGTTTTTTTTTTTTTTTTGGTCTGACTCCAGCTATATACCCCACATGGTCTTTAGTGCCTGCAGGCCTGCTGGCAACATTCTTGTAAAAAGGTCCTTTCTGAGATGTGCTTATGGTTGAAGCAGAAAGCAGCTGCTGTTCACAAAGAAAAATAATGCATAAATAAATTGTGCCTTGCATGCAGTTACAGGGCTCAACAACTGTTAGCAAGTGGAACCTTTGCACAGTGAAATAGGGAAAGCAAACTGCACAGTTCATATTAACAGGGCCAGGTGACACAGGTAAAATTGCCTGTGATTCACCTATGTACAACTTCTACTCTTGATTTTTTTTTGCCCCAGATTGGTCTGCTGCTGCAGAACACAGATAACTTCTTGAAGCCTTGAATGTTTTGTGGTTAAAAATTAACTAGGTTATTTTTAACTTTGCACCACTCTTGACTTGCACCACTCAAGGGAAGAATGTGGCTTTCACACAAATGCAGAGAAAATGTGGACATTAGTAGGGCCTGTATGCCTTACTTTGGAAAAAGTGGTATGTGTTTTTTTTTTTTTTTAACTCTGCATTTTACATTATATACTGTCTGTCTTTTTTCCTAGCCTGGCACTCTAAGAAGTTAAATGCTAATTATGCTCCAGATTAACCTGTAATCAGTACCTCCCGTTACATCATTCGAGTGATTAATGCAAAAGCTGAATTGAGCGAAGCCCTCACGGAGTTTATTTGGGCAGCCCACGGAGGGAACCACGGATAGTTACTTTGCGAGAGCATTTTTCCAAATCTTCGAGCACGTTATCATGCTCATGAGACTGCCCTCTGGAGCAGTGTCAAAGGCCTCACTAAAGCCATGCTGAATCATACATACTAGGTCATTACCTTGGTCTTTAGTGTCATCGTGTAGGCTGGGCGAGGTGCTGGCTTGCCTAGAAACCCCTTCTCACACACAGCCGGGCTCTCCTCACCCTCCCTGCCACAGCCTCGGATTTTCCTGAGGTAACGACACTTCAGAGACACCTTTTTTCTTTCTTTTTTTTTATTAGTCAGACACCTGCTTCATTCAATTATTCCTTAACACTGCCTTAAGATATACCAGACAGTACTTCTAGTTACATATTAAAAGTAATCTAAGGAAGCACCTGGCCACGATTTTATTTATTTATTTATTTTCAGTGAAGCCTGACAGGAAGAGGGCATGGAGACACCTCAGCTCTCTCCCACTCGCACGCTATTTCTCCGTGGGCAGCAATGGGACCCCAGTGCCCCTTTGTGTTTGTTTTTTCCCTCTTTTCCTGCTTTTAGCCCCCCCACCGCTTGCCCGTTGCTGTTTGAACCCCCGCGCACCAGCCGGGCAGCCATGACGTCACCGCTCCTCTCCTCCCGCCCGCTGACGAGGCCTGTCAGTCAATCCGGGCTCCGCGGAGGGGCGGGGGTAAGTCGGAGGCCTGGCCAATAGGCGCGCGGGGGGCGGTGGTGGCCTGGCCAATCCGCTGCTCGTTTCTTCAGGGGTGCGGCGGTTGCTCTGCACCGGACCGGCTCTTCGCTGTCACTCCCGGCCGTTGTCGCCGTTTCTGCCGTTGTCGCCGCGTGAGGGTTCGCGCTAGCAGCCGCCACCGCAGCCTGGCCCTGTCCCGCTGTCATTGAGGATGAGCCGCCGCGCTGCCCAGCGCGCCTCCCGCCCTGCCCGCCCCAGCCTGTTCATCTAGCGACTGGTGAGGGCGGGCCGCGTCCTGCTGATGTGTCCGGGCGAGGGGGTGGCGCGGGGAGCGGGGCCGCGGCAGCGGCGAGGCTGGGGCCGGCAGCCACGTAGTCCGGGCGGGGACGCGCTGCCAGGCGGAAGGAGAGCGGCCCGGCCGCTCGCTTTGCTCGGGCTCTGTTTTTGCCGCCGCCCGGCTACGTGGAGAGGTGTAACGAGAGTCAAAGCGGGCACCTTCCTCCCGCCCTGCCCGCCTGGTCTCCTCTGCTGCAGATTCCCTGGGGGTTGCTCGTGTTTCCGAAGTTCTTGCAGTGTCTGTGTGTAGCCGTTGGGTAGCAGCCTACAGTGCTACTGGATTTGGGCAGCAGCGTAGGCAGCAGAGAGCTCAAATCTTCAGTTGATTTTAAAGGATGTTTCTGTGCTGTCGTCTCAGGGGCCACCCACTGGGTCCTTTTTTTTTTTAATAAAACAAAATGATAAAATGACAGAGGAGCTTAATTTATGAACCTTTCATTCAGACAAGGGTTATATTGTCATTGCTATGATAGCAGAAGTCATAAAAAGCATCTTGAGAACCTCTGAAGGTCAGCTACTGTGGGGTACCCAGTGGTGGCACAGGCTAGTGGCCCTGTAATCGAGACAGCTGAGTTCTCCCAAGGTCCAGAGGTTGCAGCAGGTATGGTGGAACCTTGTGTTTTTTTGAGTTAAGTTGGATTTTGTGAGGATCTTTACATACAGGCAAGTTACATTTGTTTAAAACATGCCATGTTGTTTGTCTAATCCCTTCTGAGAAACATTTTGACAATTCTGCAATACCTGTGGGTAGCCTCATTAGCATTCAACTTAAAAATTTAAATGCACCCTGGCATAAAACCTTAATCTCCTATGCAGAACAGATGATGACTTATCCTACTTTTGAGGTAATAGAATTATTCTTCAGTCCTTTTATAACAGCCTTTGAAGATGCTGTAGTCTCCAGAAAACACAGCTCAGGGGAAAAAGTGATCCAGTATAAGCCTGTATTCAGAGATTGTTTTTCAAATCCTTTGAGTCCTGATTACTCTTTCCAAGATTTTCTGCTTGTCTGTTTTTCTTAAAACTTGACGTTAAACTGGTAGCTTGATGTTTCCCTTTTTCTGCTTGTGTGCCTGATCAATATTTTTATATAAAATATGCTGTGCATTCCAATATGTTTTTCAAGGAACTCGGCAAGGTGAATTTATGCCCAAGTTTCCAACAAACATGCACAGAATTTCAGAATACATTAGGCTGTCTGTGAATATGTAGTCTTCTGCGTAGAAATCAGTAATCCGAGTGCCCTTTAAGACTTTGGAATTTTCTCTGCTTGTAGCTGGAGGATGCTTACGCTGTTATTTATCGGGCAGTACATTTATGTTTAGTGGTTTCTTGGAATGTATTCTTGAGGATATATTGCTTGAAATTAGTGTGTATTTTATTAGTTCCCAATTTCAATTTGTTAGTCACTCTTGTCAAATTCTCAACTATTTCTGCAGTATTGGTGAAAGTTGCCTTTAGGTAAGAATATAGTCAATAGAAAACCCTGGAAAATCGGTAACAAATAATCTTTTTTTTTTTTTTTTTTGATTCTGTAAGCTTTACATTTGTCTTCTGATAAGTTTACCAATAGGTAACCTGTATTGTGAGATTTTTGTATACAAATATTCTTGTGATTTCAGTGCTATTACAGTTACAGGCCTTCTGTGATGTTATGGAACAAGTGATCTACTTGATGGGGTTGGACTAGGTGAGCTCTAGAGGTCCCTTCCAACCTTAACGATTCTATGATTCTAGGAATATTCTTAAACATCACCACACTTGCTAAACAAAAAAAGAAAGAGTTAAACCCTTCTCCCTGCCCCCCCACCTCCCCATACCCTTATGGCAGTGGCCTTGTCTACCTGAATGGTAAGATCTGAAATTATTGTTTTATATGGTGGTTTTATAGGAAAAAATAATCCTGTAAATAATAGGAGGCACGTTTTTAACACTTTTTTTTTTTTTACTTTTTTCTTATTTTTTTGAAGTGAAAGTTATGCTAAATGTCTAAGGAATTTCTCCTGCATGTCTTAAGGCCACAGTACTTTTAGTAGTAATTAAAAATGTTAAGACTTGGAATTTATGGAAAATAGAGGCTAATACTTAATTGTGTTGCAGGAGCAACAAAGACTGAGTAACTTTTCACTAAGTTCATTCCAGATCTAAATGGTATTTAGAAAAAGCAATACCACTAAAAATAGTAGGTCAGACTTATGCCCTGCAAAAGAGGGCAGGTTAAGACAGTTTTATGGCCGAGAAATTTCTTAGCTTATTCTAACTAATGTTTAGAATTTTAGCTGCTTTCACACTTGCTACACTTGCCAGGGGTGACAGCTTTGATTTTTAGATTTTAGGGGGGGGGAGCCAAATCTCTTCCCTGAGGGGAAAAGCTGAGTAAGAGGGCTCTACCTACTCACTTCCAGGCAGCAAGAGTCCACACACGCTTTGCTGCTGTGTAGGAGTTGCCTCCAGGTTGATTGTGACCTTTTATCTTTTCTTGGGCTGTGAAGTAAATAGCTCATGCCTCCAGAAGGCTATGATAGGGAAAATACTGAAACCTACTTGTTGCAGAAATAAAGTCTGACTGGTATTCTAATATCTCCATTGTGTGCTTTTCTTTTCTCTTCCCTGAATGCTTTTCTTTAATGAAAACTTATATATATAAATGTATATATTTAAAGAGCTTGAATTCCAATACATAAAAATGCTAAATAGCATTATTATTTTTCAATCTATTTATTTCTGTCAATAATTACAGCATTAGGAGGAGACTGATATTGCAACACATTTATTATTAGTAGTAAGCAACCCACAGAAATATCTGTAAATAAAAGCAGACACATAGTTGAGGATGACATATTCTAGATGTTCAAAGTTTAAAAATGCTGGTGCTGCGCTTGTTTCATGGTTTTGTTCATTCAGTGAGGACTCAGTGTGCTCTAGAGCTGAGCATTTGGGCAGTAATCGCAAGGTTTTCACACAGATGTGAGCATCACTTTATGGTACTGAGGTCTTGATTGTTAAGCTTTCATTTAAGAACTTGTTTTGTTTCTGAAAATAGTCAGGTCTGATTACTGATCTCTTTGGGATGGTAGATTTAGTAATAAAACTGCTACTAGTGTGCCCGTTATCATGGAAGGACAGGTACTTGATCTAATGCCTTCTCTCAAAACTTAAGGTGTATATTGGTTTATCTAGTATTGTAATTTTGTAGGAGGCCTGAGTTAAATGGTTTACAAAGAAATAATTCAGCAGAGTCAGATTCCAAGTAACTGCAATAAATATAATCACAAAGGATTTAGTATGAGGTAGGCAGGATTTTATTTCTTCCTAATTGAAGGCTTCTTAACTGTTGGTGCATGTTTGGTGTCTTAAGAGTTCAGGTGCTTTAAAGAAGCTTTTTTTTCTTTACCTTCCCTCTCTGTTCCTTTCTTCTTACTCATACAAGTTCTTGTGGAACCAGGGACAGGGAGTGGTTTATTTTCTTCATCATTTTCCTCATCCAATTCAGTGTAAAATGGATGTATATGTTTGGCCAGGGGAAGGTCTGGTATAGTCCAAGTCAGGACTGCTTTTTTCGGGGTGGTGCCATTTCATACCAGTTTAACCAAGAGCTAAGTCAACTCTGTCTTGTGATTACGTTCTTTTTATTTTCACTTTACCTTCTTTTTATTTTCACTTTACCTTCTTTTTATTTTCACTTTACCTTCTTTTTATTTTCACTTTACCTTCTTTTTATTTTCACTTTACCTTCTTTTTATTTTCACTTTACGTTCTCTGTAGTACCAATATGCATGTCTTAACGAAAGATGGGCTTATGGAATGGTTTCCCTAATGGGCCATAATCTGAAGGCTAGTAGCACAGACACTGGTAACACTGATTCTAATCTTTTAGGGGCTCCCTGGAGCATAGAGTTGAAGAGAAGAACGTAGCTTCCATATAGTGATGGAGACCTAATGCAAAATTTATACCTCTTCCACATAGTAATTTTGTTGCTTACGGGAGTATTGATGGAATAAGGCAAACGGATTTGAAGATAGTAACACTTTTGATGTTTTTCCTGTATATTCAAATATTTTGAAGAATTATTACTATTTAGAAGAATTAAGCATTGGAGATTTCAGGCTGATAATGGTGATTACTTGAGTTACTTTATTTTCTTAGGGTGGGTTTGTTTGTTTTTGTTAGTTTTATTTTATTTTCCCAGCAGTGTTGCCCTCCTTGAAGGGAGGGGAGGAAAAAAAGAAGCTTGAGGTTACCCACCCTCCTAAGCAACTGACTTTTTTGATCCAATTCACCAGGTAGCCTCAAAGATTGTTGTCAAAGCAAGGGAGGGAGATGACATTAGAGAAGGTGTGGAGAACAGTCATGGCTGTTCAAACAAGCTGAATGCCTGAATGGGAGATCAGATGGGCGGAGACAAAGTCAGTTATCTCTTGTTGTGTTGCTCCTGTACTTGCAGGCTTAGGTTGATATGTATTAATTTGGCACAGTTGCTGTAGAAAAGACTTTTTGTTGACCAGTCTGTTCTGTTTTGTTCTCTTTTAGGTCTCCCTTGCAATTATGGAGTTTTAGAAGAATCAGATAGTGTGGAGGGGGACTCTCCCTCTCCACACTCAAGGCAGTTTGCTTTTGGAATTTTCTATGGACAACACTGTTTGTTATATACAATGGTAAAATAAGACTTCTGAAAATATATATTTATAAATATTTATTTTGATCAAGTGCCAAACATAACAGTACAAAGATTTCTAATGGCAGCTCAATAAAACTGTATATAAATTGTTGGAATTATACATTTCTGAAGGCACTGTATCATGTACTGAATTGGAGTGCCTTGATACACTCAATGATCATTCCCCTGAAGGAGAAGAGCAGCTTCAGAAGGGAAGATGAGTTCTCTCGTGCCAGACTGCACTCTGAAATGCCGTTCTCCGCAGCATGCTTTGGATGTTATTTCTGTAGTTACCAGAGGAAGTGAAAGCCAGATCAAGGCCTTTCTCTCATCTTACTGCTACAATGCTGCAACTATAAAGGATGCCTTTGGTAGAAATGTTCTGCATCTGGCTTCATCTTGTGGCAAAAAAGGTGTGGTTGACTGGCTGGCCGAGACCAAAGGAGTTGATCTGTTGGCTAAAGACAAAGAGTCTGGATGGACAGCTTTGCACCGGAGTATATTTTATGGATACATTGACTGTGTTCTGTCATTACTGAAGGTGAGTGTACAGCTGTCATCTTCCTAATGAACAATTAGCAACATTTTAGTTTTCCTCAGTATCAGCAGTGTTTAGAATTTTATTGATTAGTTCAAAATTTTCTTCAATTTATCTCAAAGCTTCTTGAGGATTATAGTAATATTATGTTTAGTTCAAAATTCATTGATATAATTTAAGCTTGTCCTTGTATTCATGAAAAGTTTCTTTGCATACAGAAAACAACACTAAGTAATTAAGTCTTGATTAATTGTGGGATTCCCCAAAAGACTGATTTGTGTGGACAGCACTAGGGCAGGATCCTAAAGTACAGTGTGAACTTGATATCAGCTTGAGGATATGGTAAAAAATAGCTTCTTTGGTAATTACACTAATTAGTTGCACCAATTAGTGTTTAAAAAAAAAAAAAGTTAATGATGAGTCTTGTGTTTGGGTGATAGGCTCTTCAAGATATGCAGCTTTTTATTATTTCCAAATGCATTTTTGTATTAACCTGGGTTTTTACTCAATCCCTCTCATGCCTTTCTGTCAATTGCTATTTATTCATTACCTCTTAGCACTTTTTTTTTTTTCATTTTGCTCTTCTCCTGTTCATGCCACCCTGCAACAGGAAGAGCTACATGTGATTGAGGCATCTGAAGTCTTTATAATCACATGAGAAAAGGAAATATTTGCAGTTCAGGGTTACTTAAAAGCAAACCTGAGGAGAATAACTGAGGTTTTTGAATTTAGCCCTTTTGTTTTAAAAGTTACTGTGACTAGGCATATGTAGGCATTGAACTCTGCTCTGAATAAATGGCTTAAGCAAAAAAGCTGTATATCCAGTAGTTCTTAATTCCTGGAAGTTTGTGTTAGATTTGTTATTCATATTCTGCATTTTCTCAGAAGAAGCAGCTTTTGCTTAAAATTGCCCTAAAGTAGGTATGTTTCCTGTGGTTTGTGTGATTCTCCTCTGTAGCACTCGAAGCCTTTGTTTTGGCCCTTATCCAGATGATTAATAAAGTTGTTACAGTACTGTTTTGTCTTTGTTATGCCCCAACATCTTTGTTAGTAGGTTTCCTTTAAAAAACTGAACAATGTATGGTCTTACTCTCATGGCTCATGTGTTTCCAGTTGAGTTACAGGTTAAAATCCCTTCCTAGGGAAGTGACTGGATGTCCTTCTCTCATTTCTGAATGGAGTGTGCTCTCAATTCTGATGTTTCATGCCTTGATCTCTCTCTGACATGAAATTCTCTTAAGGGTTTCTTTTATGTTAGCCCTGAACTGTGGTACGCAAGTACAGTCCTATTACTTATCTGGTTCTGCTTAGGGACATCTGCAGTTTTTTCCTTCAGAGTTCTCACTGATATCTGACTTTCTTAAGATCTGTGCTGTTAGCAGTACTTTCTTGTGTACTGAGGACACTGTATATACAGAGGAGAGGTCCATTCCTGTATGAGCTCTGTAACGATGCCTAGTTGCACTTGAAGCTTCAGAAGCAGAGTGATGATGTCTTGTATGGCAACTAGTGTCCTCTTGCCTTTTCAGCAACTGTGAACCACTGTTCCCCAGGTGTTTTCAAAGGCACAGTAGGTCTCTCTAATCTTCTTACTTCTCTAGCTTGTCAAAAAAGATTCTGCAAGCTTGCTAATACAAGAAAATAGATTCTTCAAAGCTGTTAAATGTATTTTTGAGTAAGTACTTGCCCCCTCTAGGTGACAGTGCTTTGCCTTCAAATGTTTTCTGTACGTTTTTCCTGATTACATCTTACTACACAGTCAGTGTTCCTACAATAATATTGAAGTTCATAGGTCAACATAATATATAGCTGAACAGAACTGCACTACTTTTTCAGATTCAGTTATAATTGACTTAAATTTTAGTTGAATATTAGCATTAATTAAAAAGAAAATGTTCTAATTGTTTCATCTGGCTTACTGCAAGTTTTGGAGTTAATTGTAATTTCCCCTTCTCTCCTTTTTCAGCATGGTGTTAGTCTATACCTTCAGGATAAAGAAGGTTTATCATCTTTGGATCTTGTGATGAAAGACAGGCCAGCTTATGTGGTGTTCAAGAAAACTGGTAGGAAATCAAATACACAGTATTTTACAAGGAGGTCTGTTTCAGCAGAACATAAATGTGTGTAGCTGTTTAGATAAATGTTATGTTTCTAATTAGGATTATATTAAATGGTGAGATAACAGAAGTTGTGGGGTCACTAATGTCATAAGACTACACGAACAGCATCATAGCAACAGGCACAAATTGTGTGTGCATAGAGAAAAGGAAGGAGTAATAACAGATTTTTAGCAGGAAAGACTAAGCGAGCTGGGCCTGTTTAATCTGGAGAAGACTGAGAGGAGATCTGATCAATATGTACAAATACCTGAGGGGTGAATGTAGGGAGGATGGGACTAAACTCTTATCGGTGGTGGCCAGTGACAGGACAAGGGCTAATGGGTTCAAGTTAAAAACACAGGAAGTTCCATCTCCGTGTGAGGAAGAACTTCTTTCCTGTGAGGGTGACAGAGCCCTGGAACAGGCTGCCCAGAGAGGCTGCGGTCTCCTCTTTTAGAGATCTTTAAAACCTACCTGGGTGTGGCTCTGTGCCACATGCTCTAGGTGTTCTGCTTGAACAGGGGAGTGGGACTACATGATCTCTAGAGGTCCCTTCCAACCTCAACCATTCTGTGAAATAAAATGCCAAGTGATAGTCTCTTTATTTGTTTTCAAATCATTGGAGGAACTTCAGTCCCCTCAGTAGAGCAGCTTTTACTACTTCTGTGACTTTTAAAAAAGAGGGTTAATTTCAAATTGCAGATGCTATCCCTACAATGCATATTTAAGGTTCCTTTTTAGGTAAAATGGCTTTTGTCCTTAAATTTTAAAGAACAGCAGAAGTTTATTTTCAAATTCTGTATGCATGAGACTGCTAAATTTGCAATCTGCAGATATATATGTATATATATATCTTTTTTTTCCCTTGCAGATCCCACAGAAGTGTACACTTGGGGAAACAACATTAACTTTACTTTGGGTCATGGTGGTCAACAGAGTAAACATCATCCTGAACTGGTGGACCTTTTTCCTCGCAATGGCGTATATATCAAACAGGTATTGTGAAAGGAGTACATGGGCCCCTTTTTCAGTGAACCTGGGAGGTTTCATGTCAAACTTTAGGAAATTCCTTTGGAAAATATAACTTTGAGTCTCCTCCTAGTTTTGTCTTGTAAAGAGTCTCTCTTTGTGATAAGTCTGATTAGAGGGCTAAGGAGCATTAGATGGTGTGTACTATATTATGTTCTCTTTACCCCCTTCTGTGAAAACAGGGTTCTGTGATGTGAGAGGTTGATAACTATTAAATATTTCCAAGATAAATCAGACTTGCATATCACTAAATAATTCAGAAGCATGATACCTCTGTAGCTGTTCTGAATTTCTAACCTTCTCTGCAAGTCTCACAGTGAACCGAAGTGGAACGATTAAGTTGATACATGTTGTGTAAAATGTTTTTTTTGTTAAAATCAGCCTGTGCTGCTGTTTGTTGTTGCTGTAACAATGTCTTTTTTCTAACAATTTATTGTGACTTCAGATTAAGATTAATTGGAAGCATTTTTTAAATACAATTCAAGCAGCAGTCAGGGCAAATGATTTGTTCTGCAGTCTTGTTTTCGTCAGCCCTTCTGAGTGTTCTTGCCCTTAACAGTGAGTCTTCTGGGCTACTATTAGGTTGTTAGGACCATATTTGATTGCATTTTAATGAGTACAAACTGCAACTCTTTTCAAGTATGTTAATAAATAATAACAAATGTAAAGCCAAATCTGTATTCCTTGCAGGTTGATTTGGTATTGTCTGTGCTCTAATGCTAGTATCCTGCTCATTTTCACAAACAGCTAAGAAATCATTACCCTTGAGACTACTTGTAGTTTTGTTTAAATCTTAGCTTTTAAAAAGACACAGACAAAGGCCTAACTTCTGTTTATGTTCTGTAGCCATACACCAAAATCAGAGGAATTCTCGTCTAAACAGTGTATTTTCTAGACCATGGATGTAGTAGCTGGACTAGTCTAGTCATTAGATCTGTATGGAGAACAAAGATTATTTTTCTTTATAATAAGCAAAGATCAGGGCAATACACGTAGTAGAAGTATCTGACTTTCAGGTGACTCCGCCTTTCCCTTAAGAAGGAAGGGAGGTTATAGTGATATTTTGTAGTGGGAAAGTCTCTTGGTTGCTAATTGTGTTAACTTTAAGACAGGCTTTTTGTTGTAGTTGAGAGGATTAACAGCATAGGCCACCATGTAAGTTTGCAATCATCTTTTTGCTTTGTTTTACTTTGGTGTAGTTGACATTTATCCTTTTCCATTTGTTCGTATTAACAACCTTTTATGATTATTGTATTCAGAAAAGTTGCGCTCTGGTCAGTTATCTTCTTTCAAGAATGCTGTTTAGGTTTTTTAAATCTTAGAATGACAATTCTGTATTGTAGCATTTGATACTGTTGCATGTTCACCAGTTCTGTCTGTATTGTAGTATGTATTATCTATTCTAAAGCTGAACTTCATAAAATATTTTTGGCCTATAATTAAAGTTTATTCAAGAAAACTAATTACTTTTATACTTCCCTCCCTACCTGTTTTACCTTAGGTGGTGCTCTGCAAATTCCACTCTGTGTTTCTTTCTCAGAAAGGACAGATTTATACATGTGGGCATGGACAAGGAGGACGCTTGGGTCATGGTGATGAACAAACATGCTTGGTATCCTATTGTTTTTTTTATTTCAAACATGAAGTATAAAAACTGAATTAGAGCTTTCTGTCAAAGTACTCTCGATTCTTTTTTTTTTTTAATCAGTTTGCTGATGATTTAAACAACAAAAACGTCTCTAATACTACTAATGTGGAAGACAGGCAAAATGTACATATTTACGTACATTTAAATATGCTTTCATTTAGCTGGTTACAAACTCAAACTTAGGTGTTATGGCACTGCTGGTCTGAAGGCTCGATCATATCAGGTGAATAAAAGCAACTTTTCTTCTGCTCAGCTACTGTCCTAGATAAATTTATGATACTGTCAAATGAGTGCTGGGACTGATGCAAAGGAAACAATAGTATTTTGAGGCAGAAATGATATAGAAGTGATTTTAGTTTCTGTTGGTGTAACTTTAGTTATATATGATCTTTAGTAATCGTCTAACTTTTTTTTTTTTTTTTTTTAAATCTCTCCTCCCCTGCCCTGTTCTGCCTGGTCTTCATGTTTAGATTCCGAGACTTGTGGAAGGTTTAGCTGGCCATCAGTGCTCCCAGATAGCAGCAGCTAAAGATCATACTGTTGTTTTAACAGAAGATGGCTGTGTCTACACGTTTGGTCTAAATACTTTCCATCAATTGGGTATTCTTCCTCCTCCTGCTAATTGCAGTGTTCCCAGACAGGTAAAAAGATAACATTATTTAAAGTGGTGGTGTTAAACAAAGTGAAGTGTGGTGATAAAAACTTTTTAAACTTTTTTCAGGACGATAGAGTAGAACATAAATTCAGATTAAAAACTTGTTTCTGTATTACTGTACACACCAGATCTTAATGCTTGCCTCACTGTGTCCCCATTTAGATTTTTTTTTGTAAACTGAACTGCACTAAACTTTATACTGCTAAATATGATAAGATGCAATTGCCAAAATCTTCCTTCCCTCTCACTTAGCTGTTGCTGAAATGAAGAGTAAGAAATGAAGTAACTATTTGAGATAGATTCCTCATCCAGTGATCCCAAATATGTTGGAGAACATCAAAGAGCTGGATGGTTGCATCCTTTGCTGGAAGTGCTGATGGTCCTGCAGTTGTAATGCAGTTGTATTGGGAAAAATACCAACAGGGAAGAGAAGCAACCAAAGAGAATCAGTGATGCATCAGGGCATGGTTATCAGCATCTTGGCTAAATTTATTTGGTCAAACTGTAGAACTATAAAGTTCTATGTTTATGGTGTATTTTTTCTTTTTTAGATAAATAAGGATTATTTTATCTTTTATTGAAAGAAAAATTCATCTGGAATGGAACAACACTATGCATTAAACCAGTAAAGTATTAGAAAGATAGGAAACAACAATTGGCCAAGAGAACTACAGAGACCAAGTGTTTTGGTCTCTGTATAATGATGGCTGTGTATCCATGGTATTTGCTTTGATTTTGATCATCAAGACTGCTTTGGAAAAATCAAGTTAAATTTGAAAAAAGTAATGTTAGCATTCTGCGGTGTCTTTAGGGGAGTGAGATTTATAAACTAAAACTTTGTAAATGAAACTTTTGCAGAACCTGAACCTTACATGATTGTCACTTATACTTGTGCTGTGCCATTCTGTTCAGCATCTTGCATATGAAGACAGCCTAAAGGTTGGCTTCTAGGCCTGACAAGATAGGAACAGTTCTGCTT
Organism: Tinamus guttatus; assembly: GCF_059628265.1. Lineage (NCBI taxonomy): Eukaryota > Metazoa > Chordata > Aves > Tinamiformes > Tinamidae > Tinamus > Tinamus guttatus. Next base: position 770,866 of record NW_028288619.1, read on the forward strand.
TTTTTGTCAGTAGTGCAAGTGTCCCACTTGACAAACTTCTGAAATCCTGACTCTTTAGACTGTATGTGCATTGACACCAATACTGCATCCTTAATAACTTTAGGAGTTAACTGTTGTCAGAAGTTTGTACATGTGAAATTCACCTGTTGCTGCTTAATATTAAGATGTACTTTGGATTTATACTTAGGTTCAGGCAAAAAACCTGAAAGGTAGAATGGTGATTGGAGTGGCTGCAGGCAGATTCCATACAGTGCTATGGACTAAGGAAGCAGTGTATACCATGGGTCTGAATGGCGGCCAACTAGGTAAGGTAGAAGTGTTCTAAAAATAAACCCCAGCCATTAAAAGCTGTTACTCATAATGAAGCTGTCATTGCTTCTTTCAGTGGAAGCCTGGCTTAAACTTTCTCTTTTTTTCCTTTTTTCCCCAGTCTGACATCATCCTGCCACCCTTTTTTCTAAGAGTGTTTTTCATTCCTGCCAGTCACTTTCATGTTTTGAGGTGATAGGAGCTAGTTAGACTTAGCTGTTACTTGGATTTTTTTTATAACTCTTTTGCTTTCCACGTATCTTGCATGGCCCTGTTCCTGAAGACTTTCAGGAGATGGTATTACAGTGCTGTGAGTTTCCCCAGAGTGTGCTTGTCCTCCCACAGTTAGTCTTCTGCTGCCCTTAATAAATCATAAACTAGTATTCAGTTCTGTTTCTTATGTTCTTCTTTCCCCATATGCTGTAAACACAGCACACTACTGTTAACTTTGCCATGTCAACTTTTTCAGGTAAAATAAATTCCAATATAAAGAGTATAAAAATATATATCTATGTTTTTTTCCAACAGTGCCATTACCAGAGTTGTCACTTAATTCAGGATTACTCTGGAAGTCAAGAAAAAATGTAACAAAATATTTTGCCAGCTAGTGAACTGATGAACGAATGGGTTATCTTTTGGTAGAACGGAATAGTGTAATGTTGATTTGGTTCTGCATTTCTGCACTTCTGTATCGGTGCAGACAACTGCTATCTATTTCTGGTTAGCCAGCTGTTGTTAGCTAGCTAGGCTAATGTGTATTAGTCCTGACATCAAATTCTGACACTTTTTTTCTTCCTATGTAAGATTGCAAAGGTATGTGATAAAACTTTTGTTAGAGAGGAATCTTACTAACGCATATTTTGGGGGAAATTTCTTATTATATGCACTCACCATATAAACTTCTTCATGGCTGCTTGTGTTGAGATTATTCTGGCACCCACATGGTTCAGCGCAGTACTGGGTAGAAATAGCAACTTGAATCACGAGCGGGACAGTTGAGTCAGCCTGGCACTGTGATGGACCCCGCTAATAAACCTTGCCCTTCTCGGAGGTTTGGGTGTAGCACTGTACTCAGGACAGCTAGCTTTGCTGCTCACTTCTGCATTTCTGTACCTAGATCCACACAGAGCACATGGTTATGTTGTGTGCGCTTTTAAAGATTCTTTGTGTTAGGATTCTTGGTGCAGCAGAGCATTAATGGTCTGATTGACTTTGTTTTCAGAGGCTCCAAAGTTATAACTCCTGCCCTGTCTGTTTCTGTTACTCCCTGCCTTCATACTTACCTGCACTTAAAGTAACTTGTAGATCTAACTTGTTTGGTATCTTCCAGTGGCTGGAATAATCTGTAGTTTACATTGTGGGGTATGAAGGGTAGTGTATTGAACTGTAAGGTGATCAAATAAGTATCTTGCAAAATGCCTTTCTTTGGAATCCTTCTAAATGGAAGGAACAGTATGACTATGTAGTCTAACCACATTAAATATCTTGCGTGGTAGAAGTGACTGACTTTTGCATGGGTATATGTGTATTAAAGCTTTGAAGTTTCTGTTATTTCAGTTTGTGGTAAACTAGGCTAATTTTTTTTGATGACAAATTATCTAACTCCCTCTATAAGTGATCTTCAGTGTAGTAGAAGAAAACTTTCAATGAACCTGTGGAATGTCAGATAATGTTCTTGGGGCGGATTGTATTTTCTAGGTTACCTGCTCGACCCTAACGGAGAAAAGTGTGTAACTGCACCTCGCCAGGTTTCTGCTCTACACCATAAAGATATTTCAGTGTCCTTGGTCTCGGCAAGCGATGGTGCTACCGTCTGTGTTACTGAAAGAGGCGATATTTATTTACTCGCAGACTATCAGTGCAAAAAGTTGGCTTCAAAGTACGTGGTAATCTTTAATCTATGGTGAAGTATAATGGGTAAAAATTTCACTGGAGTCTTATTCTTGCAGACTATTATAAAGATTTTTGTGTTCAAAGTGGAGATGATGAAATGTTTCCCCACACATTTCTTCTGTGCTTGTGATAATTTTTCATATGGGCTGCACTGCACTCTTGTGCCCACTTTTTAAAGTGGAGGGGAATGTTAAGGCTAAGTTCTCACTCAAGTTCACTAAAGATGTTTACAAAAAAAATAGTAAGGGTAAGTAAATGATAATGAAAATGGTGTTTTTGTTCATTGATTAGCCTATGTTCATATAAATGCATCTTTGTAGAAGCACAGAAGTTTTGTATTTCTATTTAGTTATGTTGTTACATTTCTGAATTAGTAAGTTGATCTGTATTTCATGTTGCATATGTATATATGTTATGCTATATAGAATAATATAAATTGGGAGGTCGTCTGAACTGTATACTAAAAACTGGATGGAAATCAATGAAGAAATTGGGTACTTTGCCTCACAAGTTTAGGGGATGATTTCATCTCATTCTCTCTTAGTTGCTTTGCACTAAGAGATTAGTATAGGTTATTAAATGGTTCCAACTCTCAACTGAATTTTCATCTTTGGTTCAATTTCTAGCAGAATTTGTTAACAAATGCTGGCTTAATGACTGTTTTAGGCTTTGTTTCCTGCATGATTGGTTGAAGGATTGGGGAATGTTAACCACCATTTTCTGCATTCTTACACTAGTAAACTGAAAAGAAGCTATTTCTATGGTTTTGGTCAGCTTAAAAAGCCCCCAGATCCATAAATTTTTGGCATACTAAGATATGATGATATTTTGGTGGTGTATAATGGTACTTTAATGCAGACATTTAAAATGTGTACTGAAATGTGCCTAAGCATAACTTCTGTAATGTTGAAGATCAATTTACGACTTAGTCTTTTCACTGTAGGATTTTGTGAAAAACTTGTGGGTATAATGTGATTCATTCAGTGCAAAGCCAAAAAAAAAAAAAAAAAGCAGTCATGTTAATTATGTCAGTTTAGGGGTGGTAATTTTTCAGTGTCACTACCTCAGCAATATTTTTGATGCCTCTTAAAGTGAAATAAGCAATATTCATATATAGTTAAGAAGTACTGATTATTCTGTGTTCTTTCAGACAGCTGAACCTTAAAAAAGTTCTTGTCAATGGGGGATATTTGGAGTACAAGGTAGATACCCAGAATCTTAAGGAAAACGGGGGCCAGAAGATCTGCATTTTAGCACTGGATGGAGCTGGAAGAGTAAGTTATGTCTTTCAAATCAAAATTAGTAGCAAGCTGCATACAGATATGGGAGAAATGGGTCACTTGAGCTCTTTTGGCAAGCCTTTGTTTTGATTAAGAAACCTAAATGAAACGGACCTTTGGGGCAAACACGTGCTGAAATAACCAAGTAACTGTGTTGTGTTGTTTTGCTTTAAACACAAGATGACAGAATAAAATTTTGCACAGCAAGTACCCAGTTGATTTGTGTAGAGTTGTTAAGATAGGTTCTGCCCCGTGCCCTCAGCGAGGATCGTCACCACGTACAGTAGTTTTTGTTGGGTCTTGTTTTTCTTATCAGCAAGCCCCCAATGGCTTTTTAGCGGAGGTGCAAACTCCTTTACTCTTGCATACATGTGTCTCTATATAGCTTACTGGATGCATGCTTCAGCATTTTACTGTTCCATCCCTTATCCTTAGAGTGGCAGTTCACAGCCCGTTTCAAGTCAGCAGCCTGAGAGCTGAGCTGTCAGTGCCACCTGCGCCGTCAGTGCCATCTAGTGGTGCTCACGCAAAGGCCTTGGTAGAGCTGCCTGCTTGAGTGTGCACCGAAGTAGAGGGCATGAGGGTATTCCCTTCCTTCCTCACGTTTCATTTATTGGCAACGTGTCTTTGGGATACTGGTTTAGCTGCAAGGCACTGCTTAGTTTTCCCACATTGGTAGAGCTGCGTCAGCCTGTAGCATTTGTTTGCTGAATGCTGGTAAACGCTGGGTTCTCTAGTGCTTTAGGCAATGTAAAATACTGAGAAAGGAGAGGGTGGCATCCTAATGCTCTTATTTCCTGGATCAACACTTCCTTCTTTGTTTGCCTTCTCTTTAAGACTCAAGAGAAGGGAAAAGAAATGTGTTACTTGGATTCCTTTCCTTCTCCCTCATGTAGGTGTTGTCAGACCTGTGACAGCTCCTTCAGTGGGAAGGAAAGAAAACCTCAACTTTAGCACCACTGATGCAGCATCCAGGCTTTTCCTTGATTGAGGTTATGGCTTCATGCCCACCTCTTTTTGATATCTGTCATGTGCCTGACTGGGGTCTGGGTGTGCATGCAGTTCTTTAGGCTGCTTTTTCTCAGATTTTATATATCAAGGTTTATTTTTGGTCATGATCTTGGCTAAAAATGCAGCCCTTGAGTACAGAGAAACTTGAGGTTTTTGTCAAACGATTAACAGGAAATAGTTTAAATTCTTGGTGTGCTAACTTTGAATGTTATCTGGTTTATAAGAAGACCAAGTAGACAATTCTGTAAATGAAGAACTGGTTCCCTGAGTCCCTGTTCCCACCTCTTGCTGTCATTATTGAAATATCAATAAAATCTGTCCTGTAGGTGACTCTTGTGAAGATGACTTAATATTCATAGAAGCTTTTTAAATGCAGTCATGAGCAGATGGATCTTTGTTATGACACCATTTCTTTGAGTCCCTTGTGAGGTCTTTGTTATAGATGCTTGTAACACTTCAGAATAAACTTTTGAAGATGTACAGTTTCTCCTCTGAATCTCCTTAGATGGCATGTTTCTTTGTAGTGTGTGACATTTGACTGCTTTTATATAAGAATTTCCCCTTGTTCTGCTATTATAGGTGTTTTGTTGGAAGTCATCCAACAATCCTATGAAGCAGTGTCGCTGGGTGTATGGCCGGCAAGTCTTCATGTCTGATGTTGCTTTAAATAAGAATGAAATCATGTTCGTCACACGGGATGGTGAAGCCTTTACAGGAAGATGGCTAGAAGACAGAAAGAAAAGCTCTGAAAAGAAAGGTTAGTTATGACTCTAGTCATTAAGTACTTCAGTATAAAAGCATAATTGAGTCTTAAGTCTCTTGCATTTTGCTGCCTGATGTTATAGTAAGTTTTACTTTGTATTTGCACTTCATGGCTTTATATATTACACTTCTGTTTCGCTATCGGAACATCTGCCCTACGAGGAGAGGCTGAGGGAGCTGGGCCTGTTCAGTCTGGAGAAGAGAAGGCTGAGAGGGGATCTAATCAGTGTCTATAAGTACCTCAAGGGAGGGAATGCAGAGGATGGTGCTGGCCTCTTTTCAGTGGTGGCCACTGATAGGACGGGAGGAAATGGCCGGAAACTGGAGCACCAAAAGTTCCACAGGAACTTAAGGAAAAATTTCTTAACAGTGAGGGTGACAGAGCCCTGGAACAGGCTGCCCAGAGAGGTTGTGGAGTCTCCTTCTCTGGAGATCTTCAAAACCCGCTTGGATGCAGTCCTGTGCCACGTGCTCTAGGTGACCCTGCGTGTGCAGGGGGGTTGGACTAGATGACCTCTAGAGGTCCCTTCCAACCTTAAGCATTCTATGATTCTGTGATTCTATGATCTAGCTTACCTCTTCCTTCTCTTCCTCAAAATAGTTACATATATTTTTTTTGCTCTTGTGTTATCCTTTTTTTTTTTTTTTTTTTCCTCCATGTCATATAGTACTTCTCTCTCTACAGAAGCATCAAATGCATCTCCTTTCACCTGTCTTTGTCCTGGTGCTGGGATGCGTCTGAAGGCACCTGGTTCTTCATTGATGTTCTTTTTGTCATTTTAGTAGTTTTTTTTTTTGTGTGGTGGTTTATTATTATTATTTTTTGTATCTTCAGGGGAACTGGTGTATTTTGACTTCCTTTATTCCGAAGGAGGCTGCAATACATGTTAGATGGAATAATATCATTCCATATGAAGAGGGAGCAAAACACTTCCACAAGAATCTTTTCAATGAAAACTATCCTATGTGTCACTATGCTCTTAAGGCATGTCTTCTACATTTCAGCTAACAGCTGAAATCTTCGGATCAATCCAGCTTTATTCAGGGACTTCACTGAAGGGCTTTAAGAAATCATAAATTTTGCCTTTTCACTTTATTACCTTTAGCTTCACCTTCCTGTGTTTTTATATTTTTTTAATAGAACTTGCATCAGGCCTTCAGAATTCTTCATGTGAAGTGTCTTGTCAGTATGATACGAACAGTGTGTATGAACGAATTCGACTTCAGAAGCTTGCTTTTGTCCACCGAGCTGTTAGCATTGCTACAGATCCTAATGGATGCAATTTTGCTGTTCTACAGTCAGATCCTAAAACAAGGTATGCTTAAAATATCAATAGCTGTAACTTTCATGTGTGTGTTTTTGTTTTGTTTTCCCCCTTCAATTCTTAGATGAAAGTGAATGGCAGTCTTTGTGGGGAAAACGTATAAAGAAAAAATGAATAAATAGAATACTAAATGATGTTCCTTGCACTCTCATATTAGTGTCTGGTGTACCTGATAGAAGACTGCATATTAGCCCTTTTCTTACTGCTTTGAATTGTAACATGAAATATAGTAAACACTTCTGTTTCTTCTTATTCAAAAAATGACATGAAAATAGGGTAGTTCTGATAATGTACCTTTACTGCCTTCCTTGTAAGGAAAAAATACTATATTTGATATTGTGGTCTGTCTTATGTAATTTTTATTGCCTATATAGCACATTATTAGTAAATATGTAAAGACTTAGGACATGAAACTTTGTTTAGTCTGGCAAAGTAAGAAAAACTTGAACTAAAATACCTCCTCCTTTTCATTAGAGATGCTGAAAAATGTAAAGCTCTATTTAGCTTGTATAAATAAGAGATTTTGGTTTACATGGTTTTAATTTTGTTCTAGTCTCTATGAAATTCCAAGTGTGTCGTCATCAAGTTTTGGAGAGAATTTTGGCAAGCTTTTAGATGAAGCAGATGAAATGGACAACATCCATGATGTGACTTTTCAGATTGGCACAAGAATTTACCCTGTGCACAAGTACATCTTGGCTGTGCGCTCTGACTTCTTCAAGAAGCTGTTTGTTTCCAGTGATAACCAGCTCGATGCTCCAGATGTCCACCGTAAAGATGAAGATAGTGTTGGGTGTGATCTTTATGTAATAGAGAAGGTTCATCCAGATCTCTTTGCATATCTTCTGCAGTTCATATACACTGATACTTGTGATCTTTTGACTCATGGTTACAAACCAAAAGTCATGCATAAAGAAAAATCAGAAGAATATCAAGATGTGTTAATTTCAAACCTGAGCAAAATGAGTTTTGATGAAGATAATGGGAAGTCTGCATTTGAGATCTACAGAAATAATCAAGTGCAAGTTATAAATGAGAAACAGAAGAACAAACCTAAAAAAGGCAAAGTTGCTGGTGAAGAAGGTAACCTCATAAAAATGTTGCAAAGCCTTGCAAAAAAATTTGGACTCAGCAATCTAAGTGGAAGGTATGTGAAGGGAAATAGACATGGTCCAGAATATGAATCTATAATATGTTTTACTTAACTTGATTTTAACTTCAGTTGGCACAAAATTAGGAGGTTAGTTAGGGTCAATTAGTCTGCCTTTTGGTTGTAAGGATGAAAGTTGTACTAGTGTCAAGCACTGTCAGCCTTTCAGTGCAAAATCAGCCGATTTGACGTTTTTTCCCTGGAGAGAAAATGGATATGACATTTTGAATAATGTCAGAAGTAGAATTCCCTAGCATGATTCAGTATGTAAAACAAGGCTTTCCAACTGGCTTCTGTGTCCTGGCAATGGGCTGTTTCCCCCTTATTCTGTTTGGTATCTCTTGATGTTATTTAGACCATCTAGCCTGGCATCTCTGGGCTGTGAACTCTGAGACTTGACATCCATTGCAAGTGATCTGGCTTTCCAGATTGACTGCAATAAAACATCGATATTAGTTTTGCTAGAGACAGCTGATTTCATTGAGCGTTGGATTGATGGAGTCTTATGCTCTTCTAGAAGAATAGTTCTTCTATTTTTGTAGATGGTGAGCATATTTAGCATAAAACAGTAAAAAGTCAAGTACTTGTACAACTGAAGCTCTTTTAGTGTTATATGAGAAAAGTGCTAGAAGTCAAATAGCTCTGAACTGTATCTTTTTTCTCTTGCGTTTGCCTCCTTTCCAAGGAGGAAATGAGCAGTTTTCTTGCATATATGAAGATGTGTAAGATGTGAAGCCTAAAGAACCTAAAGCTAGGTTCTTATGTAAAATTTTCTTGGTAAAGCATTTTCCTTTTGAAAACAAACTGTTTTATAATCTACCAGCAACACTCCTGGATCTTTACCAGCCCAGTTTAAAAATTTTCTTCATGAGTTAGGATGTCATGCTGAAACACATGTCTCTTCTACACCATTCCCTTTACTTAAGATACTTGACCAGGAGCAATAAATGTAGTTCCTAGTTTTTTGACCTTGTGATGATGGGCTTAAGCCTTAACTATAGCAATATGACTTCAGCAGAAGTAAGATTATTCTTACACCTTAGCCATGTCAGACATATTTTGTGCCTTGCAATGAGGACTTTTAATGACCAAACCAATCTAGTTTTCTGTGATACATAGTTTTGATTCTTTTTTCATATTCATATGAGTCTATCGAAGGGCTGTTACTTATTGAATCTCTATCTGTTTGTTTTTTAATAGTTGGAACTATGTATTAATTGTAGTTTTTAATTACTCTTCTTTTGCAGATTGGATGGAGTCAGATTAGAAAATGGAAAGATAAACGTTGTCAACAGGAAAAATGGGAACAAACCAAAGCTGAATCAGAAGAAATGGTAAACTTGTACAATTTGGTTGTGTGTGTTGTTTCTTTTTCCCTTCCAGCCCCACTTCTCCCCGTTTCTCTCTTTTGTCATCTCTATCTGTTGAGTATAGACTGAGTTTTAGCTTCTAGAATACACATCTCTTTCGCAGTAGTTGTTATTTGGAAGCTAAAGCTGTTTATCAACTGATACATGAATTAGTAATCTGGAATAGGTTATATATTTTTTTGCTTCTGTTGCACGTTAACATGTTTTGTGGATTAATTGAGTTGAGGAGTAGTAATGACAAGGAAAGTCTTGATGGTAGTATAACTGAAGTACTTCCTGACTTTTACAAGAATCTTTTGCACTGTTAGTAAAACTTACGTTTGTTTATTTCTAACCAAGTTATCATTTTTTTTTTAATGAGGAAAGTCCCTGAAATATTTTTCAGCAGGAGAAATTCACTACACTTTAACCAAGTTGCTCACTCTTTAGTTCCATTGCTCTGACCTTATTTATAAGGTGGTACTAAAAGTTGAATAATACATATATTAAAAAAAAAAATGTTATGTTCAAGTACCTTTTTGTAGAATTTGGATTACCTTACTCTTAAAATGCACTACCAAATCTTATGGTAGCTATTGATTAATACACTTAATGAAGACCACTTGAAGTTGTCTAAATTGATTATGGCTGACTTTAGTCAGAGTATTTTGAAACAGATAGTTACTGTTTTGAAGGAAGTATTTAAAATGAAGTGACTCTGCTTTTTGAGTAGCTTTGCTTTAGATGAAGAAAATCAATCTTCTGAAGCTGTTTTGCCTGTGCTATTAGGTTCACTTCAGCTGACATTATTAAAATTGAGTGTATTTTATTTGAAAAGCCTAAACTCGCTTAAAGTATGCAAACATTTATTGTAATTTATAATTTATCTATATATACACTTCTGAATAGTCATAGCTCTGATCCCCTTAAATGTCTTCTAGTTCATACCTCTGCGATGTGACCCTGAAATCCTTAGATGGAAAGGAATTCCCGTGTCATAAATGTGTACTTTGTGCAAGACTTGGTATGTGTATATACATATATATTTTTACTTTCTGTGAGTGAAATTTTACTGCATCTCAAGCTGAAACTACTTTCTTTTCAGATTATTTTCACAGCATGCTTAGCAGCTCATGGATTGAGGTAAGCTTAGTGATAAACATGTGTAATGTTAAGTTTTAATACATCAAATAAGTGAAAATGTTATTCCAGAACAGCATGCTCTAAATGAGCAGGAAAGTAAGAGACTAGATTCTTGGATCCCACTTTCAAGGCAAAGAAATGAGCTTTGATTTATCCGAATGAATGAAATTCTGTATTATGTGACAATGTTTATCAAAAGAAATAATTCTTTTTACTTTGTTTTAAAGGTTTATATTGAGCTAGTTCATGGGTGTAAAAGGAGGCTGATATCTGTAGATGAATTTTCATGTCCTTTCTGTAAATGATGTTCATGCAGTCTGGAATAGTTCGGAATAATACTGAGTGAAAAATGCTGCAGAATAAAGAATTAGTGTATAGAATCTCTATTTGAGATACGCTGCTAAAGAATAGAGAATGTCAAGGACAGTGTGGGCTCTTTCACGTACTCTCCAACTTTGTCTTCAAAAAGATGCAGATCTTTTATTTGCCCTGGTTCCTATTTGCTAGTGGTGTGTCAATGGCGTGATTGCCACTGGACATCATAATGTATCTACCTCTTGTTTTAAGGATCTGGAGGTGTTGCCAGTGCTTAAAACAAGAGAGAAAAGGTGCAAATGGACCTTCAGCAACTGAAGGCTGAAGCAACATGCAGGGTTTTCCAGCTTTCCCTTAGCAAAGGGATTTCCCTTGGCAAGATGTAAATCTAAAAACTGAGCAAGATCTTGGTAGCTCTTTTGCCAAGTAATAGAACTTCACCTATCCTGTAAGCTCCTCTGATGCCTTTTCTTCACGTGTCCCTGAGGAAATATTTCTGAAAACATATTGAGATGACTGATGGAAGAAGAAAAGGAAAAAATAAGTCAAATATCCATTTTTTCTCAGTGAGTTCTGCAATAGCTCTGTGAAATTTGTAAATTAAATCTGTTAATTCATAAGTAAAACTAAATCATTCTGAAGTTGTAAGTAATATATTTTGTAAATCACCTGTTTTCAACCTTGTATCAAAAAGAGAAAAATCTAAATTCCTTAATTTAAGAGTTTTAAAACTTGATATAGGAAATACATTGGTATCAGTCACGTCTCTTAAAGCAAAAGAAATATTTTAGTATCAAACTTTGCTGCAAGTCACCTGAAAAAATGGAAGCTAAGTGAAATAGTGAAGTTGCATAAATGTGGGTAATGTCAGATACGTAGTTAAATGGCTCATGTTGACTCTCTTACCCTAAAAAGAATGCAGCTTAGTACTTATGCAGGGCCTTTATGTAGCTCTACTTTATCCTTAAAAAAAAAAAAAAAAATCCTTTTGTCTTTTAGGCTTCCTGTTGTTCAGCTCTGGAAATGCCAATCCATTCTGACATACTACAGATAATTGTAGATTACATGTATACTGATGAAGCTGTAGCAATAAAAGGTACCAGTAATACTTTTTGAACAGCTATAGATTCTGCACATTTTCTATTTTTAACAATAGAAACTTCATGCTTGTTTTCTTTCATGTGAAAGATTCCCATTCATGTGACTGTTGTTTAAATATTGATGTAGTAGCTGTTTATTCTGAGCCTTATCTTACTCTTTCATTAGCTTGACAAACTCTTTAGTATTCCTTTTCCCCCCACTCCTCTTGCCTCAAAAGACCTCCTATTGCCCTCATCTGTACTGTCACTTCTCTTAGGAAATCCTGTCAAAATTTGCAGAGCTAATACATTTGTCCTCTACTAAATCTCACCGAAAGCTTGATCTGATGTAGTTGTCCCAATGTCTTCCTCCAGCTGGCTCCATTATGGCCCAGTGTTTATGTGACGTTTTTGTTTTCCAGATTCTCAAAATGTGGAATTTATATGTAATGTTCTTGTGGTAGCAGACCAGCTTCTTATATCCAGACTCAAAGAAATCTGTGAAGTGGCCATTGCAGAAAAACGTGAGTTTTCCCATTTTTGTAATAATGGTTTAAGGATATACACTTATGCTATAGATGTTAGTGCTCTTGTGCCCTTTTTCCCCCTCTCCTGTGTATTTCACTAGAGAGTTACTTATATTCTTCTGCTCTGGTTTCCTTTTGCTGTTCATTGTGCATCTGTAATCAATTGCCCATTTAGTGTGGGTGGTATTCTAGGCTAGTGTAATCTTCCCTTCCTGATTTTTATTTTTTTTCCCTCTTTCATCTTACCCTCTTGGGGGTGGAGGGACAGAGGTAAGGGGGACTTAAGGCAAACCAATTTTTTTTACTTTTGTGAACATCTGTCCTTTTTCATTAAATTCAAAATCCTTGCTTTTAAAATATCCAAAGATATATTTCCCCCTGTTCTGCCCGACTGGCTGAGTTGCAATATATTGAAACTGTATATTTGTACATAGGACATTTCTATCTCTGTGAAGCAGCTATTGCATTCAAACTGCTGCCAAGTTTTATGTGGAGCTTGCTGCAGGTTATCACTTTCTGAGCATTAGCATTTTCTCTAGGGATAGCAAAGAGTATATTTTTTCCTGGTATGCTTTAATAACTTGATAACATTCTGTACTAAGCTTTAAAAACTGCTAACTGAGACTACAGCATGCTATATGGTTAATTAGTTGTGTCTCCTCTTGCAGTGACACTGAAGAATGCTGCGGAGCTGCTGGAGTTCTCAGCAATGTATAACGCTGAGCAGCTGAAACTGTCCTGCTTGCAGTTCATAGGACTCAACATGGCTGCTTTGCTTGAAGCTAGGTAAGGAGGGGTGTGGGTGTGTGTCGTGCACAAGCTGTTAAATTCATGTACTGCAAAAAGCAAAATGGTTGGAGAACTAATAAGGGCAAGGAAGTGTCGAAATACAACTAAGCACTGCTAACTTAAGAGGAAGTTCACTTACAAGAAACAGGGAATGATTAACTAGTTAAGTGTCTGGACACTTTGCCAGTGCTGTACTACAAGACTGTGTTGCAAACCTGAATTAAGGGGAGAAACTTCTCTTGTTCTGTGGCATTTGAGATTAAGGACTTGAGTCCTAAGTTTGTTCAGAGTTTTTAAATTTTCAATGATGCATAAAACTACTTGTCTCTATGGTTTTCTGGTTTTATTTAAAACAGTAGTTACTGTGCTAATTAAATTTAAGTAGGCTTATTATAACTAGTGCATTTTCTAAAGAGGATGAGCCTGCCTTTTGCTAATTTCTTTGCTTTAGCTACCTATAACAAGGTCAAAAAAAGACTTGTGCTTACTTACCTCATCTTCAGCGAGGCTCCTAGAAAAGTGGAGGTGTCCCGGGCTCTTCCTTTTCTTTATCAAGAAAGCCTTTTCTGGAGAAGACTTAAAGCTAACTAAAGAAATTGGCTCATGATGTTCTGCTCTATTTGTCTTAGGCTTTTTTCAAATTTACTTTTATGTATAGAAGTTCTTAAAGATCTTTTTAGTTTACTAAAAGGTTAAGAAATGACAACACTTCTACACTATATTACCTCGCTGCTGTTTTTATCACAACTATTGGAATTTGTGCATAGTTCATCATCGTACTTTGTTCTGCTTTGGCCTGTCTCAAGGCTATCAGATTCAAACTTAGTCCTGGCAGCTCTGTGCAAAGAGAGCCTTCCACAAAAGCCGGGCCTGTTTATAAAGCTTGGTCATTATAGTATTTATTTATTGTCATAAATGGCAAAGAAGGAATCTGTGACCACCATGAATGGATAAATTTCAATGAGAATGTTTGTAGGAATCCTTTAATTAATGTATGTGGGGGGGATTTTGGGTTTGTTTGTTTGTAAGCATGGTAAACTAAATTTGCATTACTTTCTTAGGACTCTGGATGTCTTAAGTGATGAAGTTGTAAGGGACCTTTCAGCTTATTACAGGAAAATGGTAAGTTTTACATGGAGTGTAAGCTGACTAGATTTAAAATAAGAAGAAATACATACATGTAGTGTCTCTTCATAGGCTGAATTTGGGGCATCTGATTCAAATTAAGGTTCATTGCTACTGTTATTTTCATGGACTTCATATTTCCTTATGTGCCACACTACACTGCCACAGTAGTATGGTGTCCTTTAAATCCATTACGTATAGACATTAAGTGTATTAATGTTCTCTGTTTTTTGGGGTTAAAAAATAAAGTTTGAAAATGGCATCTGTTATTATCTATCAGAGAGCAGAAGCATGCAAACGAGACTTTCTCTAGTGAAAATGCAGTGTGGAGAAATAGGAAAAAACAATAGGAAAATGGTTTTAAAGTTAAAGTTTTAGGGATAAGGGGAAAACCAAGGTACATCATAATCCACTGTCACTTAAATGAGCAGGAGTAAAAGACTTTGCGTAACTCTGAAGCATTATTCTATCAGGAGTCATTGGCAATTGAAAACTATGTGCATTCAGAGTCTGTCATTTAAAGTTTTGATTTTCTTCATGATGTTGCTCATGTTTTTATAAACTTTTTGTTATTCATTACTGGATTTTTAGGAAAAAAATTGATAAATTACTGTGGCTTTTGGTCATTATACAAGAGATCATGTATCTATAAACATACAACTTATAAAAACTGTTACTCTATTTTCTTAATTACAGATTCCAGCTATGGTCAGGAGAGTAATTACTCCATATCCAGATGGACCTGACATAACTTCTTTGGACCCTGAGGATGGAGAGAACTTTGTCTTTTTAAAGGATGAAATGAATACAGAACAAAATTCTCAGTAAGATTTATTTTTTAATTCCCTTGTTAGAGTACCTGTGCTTGTTATATCTTTAACCAGGAGACCTGTATATGGTGTTCAGACACTTTAGGTATTGTCTGACTATTGGGTTCAAAGTTGAAATATGAAGAAACAGAAGGAATGGAGGTTTGGGACTGTTTTCTGTCTCCTTAAATATGACTGAATGTTGCAGAACTGCAGTGGGATGCTTTCAATTTATAAGATAGATGTGAGCGAAGGTGACAAAATGAAAATTCACAGTAATGTTTGGGCCTTGTATGTATGAGAAAGCACCTGCATATGTAGAGATCAGTTTGTTGAATTTAACTGGATTGGGAAAGACTGAGTCAAATAAAAATGGAGAGTTTAATATACTGTAAATCTGTTTGGAAAAGTATGGTAACTTACATTTCTGAATCTAGCAGTTTTCATGTGAAATAGGTAAATCTGATGCGGGAATTCCCAGTCTGTCACTTTGAAGGGGATACTGGCTGACTGGAGAATAACAAAACACGCTACCTGTATTTTAGGAATATTAGGAAATGTGATCAAACATACTGTAAATTGGATAATTTGGCCTTGGTTGGTTTATAGATGTTTGTTATTCTGCCTTTCAAAAGTTTCTCTCTAGATATGA
Source organism: Tinamus guttatus (assembly GCF_059628265.1). Lineage (NCBI taxonomy): Eukaryota > Metazoa > Chordata > Aves > Tinamiformes > Tinamidae > Tinamus > Tinamus guttatus. The sequence goes on from NW_028288619.1 coordinate 786,384, forward strand.
ATGTGACAAAATATGTGAAATCTTGGCAGGCTAACTTGATGCATCTCTTTTCTCTAACTTCTTTGTATCAAACAATAAATATGCTTTTTTGTACTTTGTTTTTACTTGAGAACTTGACTGTGACATTATCACAAATACAATAAATTAATTTGATAGAATGACTTGACAGCGTGTTACGGAGGTAGTAAAATAATGTCACAGTAATGTCCTCTGGAACATTGTGTACTGTTCTGACTACTTGCATCAAGAAAGTTTATACCAACTGAACTAGTCCAGAGAAGGGGTAGTAGATAAGGGAACTGAGATGCTATTTTGAATGAGGCTTCAAGGCCTTCAGGCTTTCTGAAGGCACATGAGGATCTTACTGCTACCTAATTACCCTGTGGATAGGAGAGTATAAGGATTTAAAAAAAAAAAAAAGTTGCAATATTGTTGTAAGAATTGGTTTGTGGTGTACCTATAATAAACTTACTGAAGAACTGAAAAAAAAAATGAAGTTTTTTTTTTTTTTTAATGGAGAGTAGGTATAATTCTCTGTTGTAAAGCTCTTCAAGATCTAGTGGTTTTGCCAAAATCAAAGACACATTTTATTTGATTTCACCTTCCTAATAGGTATAGGAAAAAGTAACATTTTGGTAGTATGGCCTTTTACTTGCTTCGATATCTTGGTAGCCTCAGTATTTGTCTTGGGGAAATAGCAGCAATTTTGCTTGCTGTCAGTTGCTCCTAAAGGTAGCTGGTTTAATCTGACCTAGGTGGCAGTGCCCGCCCATGCAGTGGCTTTGTCATGCGCTGTCTCGGCAGAAGCATTTGTAACCAAATCTAGATGGAATAGAATTGTTGTCTTCCTCCTAGATTGCTTTTATAAGCATTTACTAGCAAGTTGTGCCGTTTTAAGCTGTTGTACTGTTTAAAGTTTAACTGCAGCATCTGTCTGAAACTTGAGGTTGATGATAATAATTCTGAGACTTTTTCCTGAAAGTTGTAACCTATCTTTTTGTTAATAGGGAAGCCCTTTTCAAAAGAGCAAAAAACAAGGCAAAAAAGAAGCCACGGAAACGATCTGACAGCTCTGGAGGGTATAACCTGTCAGATATCATTCAGAGTCCAGCCTCTACAGGTCAGTGCGAAAGAAGTTTCATGTGGGTATAAAAATAGAGCATCAAGTTTAATATGTAAAACAATATAATTTCTATAGTTTAATAAGCAAATCTTGCACAGGTTTTTTTCTTTCTGGTAATTGAATCTTTTAGTCATTAGTGAAATGATTGAATCATTCAGTTGAATTCTATAAAGTTCTGTTTTGTTTGAAAGAAAGATTGTCAGCCTAAGATTGTGCCCAAAGTTCATATTCTGTTTAAAAAAAAATGCTTTCTATCAAAGTTACCCTTTGTGTCTTTAAGTACATTTGTATTACTGTGTTTTCTTCTAGCATTTTTATCCTAGAATATCCTAGAATAAGTCACTTTTATTTGAAATACAGTAAAGCATTTCTTTTCAACCAAACAGTTTCTTTTATTTATTTTTTTATTTTCTTATTTTTTTCCTCTAAGTCTGTATTTTGTGGGGCAGGGAGAGGAAGCTAGGAGTAAACTTAGTGTGCAGAAATACTTTAAATTGTAAAGATTGCTTACAATTGTACTAGACTAGTTACATCTTTTGACTATTCCATATTCAGAATATTTTTCTTAGCCTTTTTAAAGCCTGCTTTCATGATATGATTGTCATATGCTCTTATTTCTTAGGCTCAGTAAAACTGGATAAAACAAACTCTGTGGAATCACTTCCAGAACTCTTAACGTCTGACTCTGAAGGTAGCTATGCAGGCTTGAGTAGCCCAAGAGACTTGCAGTCCCCTGACTTCATGAAAGGATTTCATACAGAGAGGCCTGAGGTTGGCTTTCTTTGTTCCTAGCAACTTGTATTCTTCCTTCTTCACTAATTGATATTGTGTATATTTAATCCATAAGAAGCAAGATTTACCATTGGCACTATTTTTTGAGAAATTGCCCCTTAAAGGGAATAGAGTTCTTGTTTTAAGTACATGTTATTTTTCTGATAGAATAAATGCAAATAAGTATTTCTTGTTAAGTCATCTGATGGTGGTTTATTCTTGTGATATAACTTTTTTATGTTGTACTGCTTATAAAATCTCAATGTAAAGTATCAATTGTGCACCTATTTTTTCACTTAAAATACAAAGCCAATCTGAACTTCAGAAGAAGAAAAAAAAATCAGAAAAATCCTTGGGCTGCTATAGTTGAGCAGTAGTGGGGCTGCTGTGTGCATAATACACATCTTAGAGTCAGTTTTCAATTACCAAGAAGCAGATTTGCACTTAGGTCTAGTATGAAGCAAAAGTATAAATAATGTAGACTGAGCATTAGGGAATTAACTAAGTTACTGTCTATTTCTGATGTGTTCTTTAAAATGTTTCACGTGTCATTCAAATTGCTTGCAACACTTTTTTTTTTTTTTTTTTAAAGTTTTTAAAAAAACAAAGAAAGAATACTTGTGCAACAAGTATTGTCTTTTATTTTTTAGATGAAGGACAAACTGTGTAATCAGGGAGTTAAAGCCTCTAAACCGATCAAAGACGGGAAGTCGTGTGAGGGATCGCCAGCACTGGCACAGTCTGTTCCGCAGTCCATTCCTAGCACCAAAACCAGCTCGGCAAGCTCTCCCAATTGGGTTGCTGCTAGTTTCAGGTGGAGTAATTGCTGTGATACTTATCTCACTTGCAATCAGTGTTCTTTATTTGGTAGTGAATGCCTGTAATTGTCTATTCAGAGTAAAATGCTAACTGCTCTTCAGCCTGATTGTGCATCAGGTACTATGGGCTTCACTGGTAGATTCAAAATGCCAACAGACAACAGCAGTCTAAGAAAACTGATGGATTTCCTTGAAATTTTTGTTTGGAAGAGGGATTGATAGACACATCAATTTTTGGTTAACCCTATGTAAAATATCTTCAGCTTTCTGAAAATTAGGCATAAACATTGTGTTTTAGAGGATAGTGGAGCTGGAGCTATTAGAAGTGCCATGGGACTTTGACATTTTGAGCCACGTCTTTTGCCTTAAGTGGTCTCTGAAAAAAGCAATACCAGCTTTCACTGATACGGTAATAAGAATCAGTAATCCATTTATTTTTGGCAGCATCTGCATACATAAGATTAAGTATACTGTACTAGCCTTGCCTGGTCTTCTGTCGCTGTTATCTGTACAGAATCCAGAAAGGAGAGGTTAACGATATAGCAATAATTTACTTGAGTTTTCCCTGTCCTTGGTGGTTTGTTGCTAATGTCCTTTGTGAATACAGATTATCAGTTGTAACAAACTCTTTAGTGGTTGGAAGAAGCACTGCCTTCCTCTGCTATCTTAAAGAGCTTTCAGAACATTTTTTAGAGGATTACATGGAAAGGAAACAAATAAACTTTGTAGAACTTTGGGACAGTGTTTCTGTCCTTTTACAGGTCCTTCCCTTTTTTTCTTTCCTCATTTCCTCTAGTACTACTAGCATGTCAAGGAAAAGTTGGCAGCAGTGCTGTGTGGAGTATTTTAAGGATTAACACTCCAGGATTAATACTCTAGTGTATTTGGTTGAGGTACTGTTGAGCAGAAGTGAAAACTGAGTTTGGGGTCAACTCCCACTGATTAATTTAATAGTCAGGCTGTGACAGCTGGTTTTGTGGAGGGAAGAGACAGACATATAAATGAACAGCCAGTGCTGCTTATGAAGCAGGTCTGCGTTTGAGTGTCCAACACAACTTAGTTCATGAGCGTCTTCGAAAGGTTAGAAATAACTGGGTGTAATTCACTTACATTTCTGTGGAAGTTGAAAACTAGGTCTTTTACAATTCAGAAACAGTTTCCCAAACTGTGAAAACATTTAGTTGCCAAACTACTAATTTTGCAAAGCGTGTTCTTGATGTGTGAAATAGTTAATCCTAATTTTCAAAGAAAGAGCTAATGAAGCCTCTGAGCAGCTGTGATGGATGCCTCTCATTCTTAACATGAGCAGTTAACTACTAAATAAATATCCTGAACTGACTCTTTAAAGTAATCACAGTTTATGTTTTTTTTCATTTCATAATGTCTTGAAAGTATATTTTCAATGTGATCTTAAATATGTGTATATTTATAGAATGTTTCTGACAAAACTTTTATTTGAGGTTTGCCATAATTGAGGAAATGGACATAAATTATACATCTGGTTAGCAATCATATGTATGATTTGGAGGATTTCAGTGAAGGTTGTAACTGTGGAATGTAAGTAGAAATGAGTGCCTTGTAAGGTAACTTCTTATTTTTCATTTAGCCCCGCCAGCCCCCCTGCGATGGATTTAAGAACCATCATGGAAATTGAAGAAAATATGCAGAAATGTGGAACAATGCCAAAGACAAATTCAGGGTTGGTAAAAACCAACATCTATAAAAGAAAAATGTGATAGACCAGGCTATTATGAATTTTCTTAGTGGTTCAGACAATCAGAGCCTAAAACAAGCAGGAAAAAAGTTGTCTTTTTGTTTTTAGAACAATTTTGTTTACTTCATCACCATGTTTTTCTGTGAGTGTTTAAAACCTATCGCTTTTTTGACTGCTTTGCCAATTGTCTATCTTTATCATTAGGAATATGAAAGAAGTTAACTGCTAAACTGGTATGTTAAATAGGTGGTTTACTTAGTTGAACTTTCACGTTTCCAACCAAAAAGACTTAGCTCTTAAGAAACTACTTGTAGACCAGCACTGTAACTGATTCTGAAGTGCTCCTCTTGCTCATGTCCTCTGACCTCCCCCAGCACCCGGATGTTGGCATATTTGATCCTCTTTTCTCAGTTAGAGGGAAGGATACCTCTTGTGCTGTATTTGAGGTGCTTCTCAGAACAAGTGTGTGCTTTCAGGAGGCAGTTAAACCTAGTTAAACCTAGTGTTTCCTAAATGGAGAATCATGATAGAGAACTGTTGAGGTGTCACATGTGACTTCTATAATGTGACGCTGTTAAAAGGGAGAGCTAGGAAACACTCCTAGAGCTTTCCAATAAGCCAAGCTATTGAGCTCAAATACTGTGTCTCACAAGGGACACATTATGTATGCATATTGCCAATTTTAAGTGCCTTATGGTAAGCTGATGGAAAATGTGGGGTGTTGTGTTCTTGTTTTTCCTTAATGGTAAGTTTTGATTGCTTTACAGCTTCTGAACCTAACAGCTGAAATTGGAGAATCCAAATTAGTAATCAAATTAGTATAAATATTTAAAAAGTTATGTTCTATTGCATATATTATGCACAAATACTCTTCATTTAAGAGAGGTAGCTTTCTGGCAGTCTCTAAGAAGTCCTCAAATCAGAAAATAGTCTTCACCTGGTGGTACTCCATTTCTGTTGGAGACTTGATTACTACTCCGCATGTTTTCATTCATAAGAATTTATGTGATGAATAGTTATGTGGTGCTTTCTTATGTATATGTATTGTGATGAATAGTTATGTAGTTCTTTCTACCCCTCTTGAAATTCATTAATCCTCCTTTTATTCCCCCACCCCACAAAAGAAATAAAAAATCCTACCTATGTAACACTTTAGTACTCTGAACAAAAAGTAGAAGAAATATTTCTCAATTTAATTTTCAAAATTAGAGGAGAGTAATTTTAAAGGACATTTGGTCATCTTACATCTTCTCTTTGCAATATCAATTCACAGCAGAATGGCTTCTCATGGAATCAGGCTTTCTCAGAAGCAAAGGAAAATGATTGCCCAGGCAGCAAAAGATAATGGATCAGGAACTAGCAGCGCGGAGACTGCTCCAGTAATGACCACACCACCCACACCTACAAAAGTTGCAAAACTGGGGAATGCATGGTATGTTGTGTGATTCAAATATCACTTCCGTTTGGGAGGATTTTGACATTGAGTAGTTTCTCAGAAGCTTTTTCTTATATAAAAATAACCTTGGTTATACTCATTACAAAAGACAGGTGCTGAGCTATTTGTATCTCCTTTTGGTAATAAAATAAATGATTGCAGGGATGGAAATATAGTGGTTACAGTTTAACAGTTCTCTAAAATTGTGCTCCAGTGAGTCAGAAGATCATCCTGTGTGGCCCTTGAGTGTTTGTGTTATATTTGTGGACAGTATCAAAGTGAAGTATAGGAAGATGGCACAACATAATCTGTTACTGACAGTTTCAGAACTTTTTTAAAAACTTTGAATGCTGTTTTCATCTGCTGTGAAAACAGCTGGAGGAGAAAGACCAAAATGACTTTGGAGTAGAGCAATTATGGACCAAAATATGGATAACAAAGTTTGAACACAAAGGGGATACTAGCTGGAGGGAGTAATGGATGCTACTACCAAGAATTATTATGGTGAGTATGTGAGAGAGGTGTTTAAGATAGCTTTTAATGCTGATTGTGGCCAATTTAAATGTCAAAGTAATTATCACTCTGCATGATAAATCCATTATTTTAACTACTTGACAGCAGTATTAAAGTGCTGTACAGTTGGTGTTAGGTGAAAGCACATAGGCTTAAGACAAGTTGCCACAAGTGAAGCTATGTGAATTTAGTGTGTTTTAATACTGTGAAATAAATAACTGTGCTTCAACTTGATTTGAGGTAAACACAGGGCAATTCTTTGCCTTTCCCCATTCAGGAAGGTCTTAGTTTTTTGTTAAAGCTTGTTTATACATTGGTACTCTAGCTGATTCTTAAAATATTAAAGTAAAATTCCATATTTTGAAAATTAAGACACAAGTACAAGCTTCTTTGACAATAACAATGTACTGTACATTCTGCTTTATGGTTAAAGGACTTTACTGTTTTATAGGAAATTTCAAAGATCATTTAAGTCTGCCCTGGAGTGATAAGTATTGCAGTGGGTGAATGTGCAATGAATTCAAAGTAGTATGGTATGATATAGCCTTCAAGTAATGATAAAAATAGTGATGGCAAACACTTCTCCAAGAATTGTTGAGAGCAGGATCAAGAATTTTAGTTTGATTATAGCTAAAAGAGTTGGTTTATATTTCCAGTGTCAAAATTCTAAGCTTTATCTATGCTGCTGTTACAGCAGATACTTACAAAAGTAACTAGCTAAGATGACCTAATTTTAAAAATACATCCAATGCATTTCAAGCGAATCTAAGAAAATATTTATTTTTTGGTCTATACAAGCAGTATACATCTACTTTCTCAATTTGCTTTCATCCATGTACGCTTAATACCAAAATTTAAGAACTTACTCCCCCTTGCCGCCCCTTTTCCCCTTGCCTTGTCTTCCCCCTCACTCTCCAGCCCTGACAAATGTTATCCTTAAGTCACCTTGGGCAAAGTGGACTATTAATTTAAAAAAAAAAAAAAAAAAAAGGGTGAGTCTCAGTTCTTAACTACAAAGTAACTCATTCTGACAGCTGAACTGTAGCTGGTACATCTAGAATGGGAGAAACCTGTTTTCTCACATTGTGGGATTTGTCTTACTGAATTCTCACAAGCAGATGAATTTCAGGATGCTTAACATGGGTCACCTGGAATGCTCCCCAGAGCACAGTGCTTCCTTTATGTGGGGTTCACCTGATGATGCAGGTCGAGGAGCAAATTGATTATTTAGCCTAGTGGCCCTGATGCACCTCCAATAACTATAGATTTGATTTACAAATTTGCACAGAGACCTGACAGTTGAACCAGATAGTGACCAACATGGGGAATATTGAGTTTATTCCTAATTAAATAAAAAAATATTCCAGCGACTGTTTTTAATCTTATTGCTGATGTTACAATTATGCATAAACAACAGGTAACCAAACACCTGCAGTGACCCTAGACCCTCTTACCAACAATTACGTGGGCTTATTCCCACACTAATTAACCTGTTACAGAACTAGTGCTTTTTTACACATCATAGACTGCATTGTAAAACTGGCAATCCTTACCCTGCTGCCCACCCCAGTGCAGTGTGAAAGGGTGTCTGTGCTGAGGTCAGTGCTGATGGTTGCTGGGCCAGGCACTCATTTTGTTTCAACCAGTCAGTAAAACATTTTCGGTTTACTCTTTTGTGATACTAACCTTCTGAAAGCTACACTTTTTTGTGTGTTTGTCTCCCTCAGACCTTGGGATTTGAGGGAAGACCATTATAGAATTCCTCTAGCAGGATGTACCTATGAGTGTTTCCAATCTCCATATACAAGTTTTAAATATAAGCTTGAATTGTAGCTATTTTTAAATTGAAAATAAATAGCTCTTTAGAGCAAGTATCTGTCCTAAGTTGACTTAAGCACGTGAAACAGAGCAGCTCTGTGAAAGGGCATTAAAAATACACAGATGGCATAAATACCTTAGTTTGGTATCTGAATAGGTTGACTATTCATACTATTCACCTACCCTCTCCAACAGTTGCATATAGTTCAATTTTAAGCTACTGATTTCCTACAAACTGTTCCTTGCACTTCAAAAGTAAGTAGGAACTTACTTGAAGTAGTTTCTAGATAGCTCTAGAAAATGTATTGCATCCTTAAGGCTCCAATTAAATAGATTTTGGAAGTGTCGGGGCTCTACCGTGCTATATAAACAGTTTTAGGGGAAAGGCCAGTCTATACTTTTCGAGGACAGAATCCACTTCACTGTTCATGTGGTCACACGTGGTTCTAAATGTTCCTTTGCAGCGTTTCTCTGGCTGCTCATCTGGAAAATGGTGATAGCCCAAGAGTTAGAGCAGAGAGTCAGTGAGGAGTCTATGAATATTGCAAATTAATGTCAAGTTGTTGGTTAAGAGTGTTTGCTAAATGTTCCTTAAACTGTCTTAGGCAAGCCATATATTGTTCAATTGCCTCTTTTAGTTGTCTAGACTAACTTTGTAAATAAAGTAGAATGGTAAGTATTCCTCTGCTCTAATATCATATATGCAGAGTTCTAGTCTGGAAATTCAAAATGGACTGCTGCAGTGCTTCTGGCAACAGTTTGAGCTTTCCATGCATGCAACATATTGAAAACCATAGAACTTGTGTTCCAGTGAAATAAGATACTCATCCTGGATATGCAGCAGGAACACTTGCCAGAAGGGTGTGGAACCTTCCGGCTCTCTTTTAGTTGACAAAAAGACCAAGTAAATCTTACAGCATTCTCTATCAGTTCTGCCAAAAGAAACCCAGAGATTCAAAGTTTGGGGGCTGAAGCTACACTACATCCTTTTTTTTTTCCTCCTGCCTTCCACCATTCTTAAAAGTTCACACTGGGAATACTATGAGAGTATGTAATGCAAAAAAAAGAGACAGTTATTAACCTGGTTAGTTTTCCAAACCTGTTTTGATCCTCTGCATTACTCAGGAGAGCCTGTGGCCTTTCAAGACCAGAGAAGTAAAGCAATTAGTTTCTCTCTTAAGAATTATCAGTGTGTGTATATATAAAAATATGTGTTTTAATGCCTGGGTCTTTAGTTTTGTAGTGTTTAGGTAGATATAGTGCTACATGAGGTAAGAGGCAGAGCTCAGAGGGTGGTGATCAGCGGTGCAGAGTCTAGTTGGAGGCCTGTAGGACTTGGTCCAGTTCTGTTCAATTTATTCATCAATGACCCGCATGAAGGCACAGAGTGCTCCCTCTCCAAGTTTGCTGATGATACCAAACTGGGAGGAGTAGCTGATACCCCAGAGGGCTGCGCTGCCATCCAGAGGGACCTGGACAGACTGGACAACTGGGCGGTGAAAAACCTCATGCAATTCAACAAGGCCAAGTGCAAGGTCCTGCACCTGGGGAGGAATAACCCCAGACACCAGTACAGGCTGGGGACCGACCTTCTGGAGAGCAGCTCTGCAGAGAGGGACCTGGGTGTCATGGTGGACGACAAGTTGACCATGAGGCAGCAGTGTGCCCTCGTGGCCAAGAAGGCCAATGGGATCCTGGGGCGCATTAAGAAGAGCGTCTCCAGCAGGTCCAGGGAGGTGATCCTGCCCCTCTACTCAGCCCTGGTGAGGCCACATCTGGAGTATTGTGTCCAGTTCTGGGCTCCACAGTACAAGAGGGATGTGGAGCTGCTGGAGAGAGTCCAGCGCAGGGCTACAAGGATGATCAGGGGCCTGGAACATCTGCCCTATGAGGAGAGGCTGAGGGAGCTGGGCCTGTTCAGCCTGGAGAAGAGAAGGCTTGAGAGAGAATCTGATCAGTGTATACAAATGCCTTAAGGGAGGCAGTGAGGAGGATGGTGCTGGCCTCTTTTCAGTGGTGGCCACCGACAGAACTAGAGGAAATGGCTAGAAACTGGAGCACCAAAGGTTCCACGTGAACTTAAGGAAAAATTTCTCAACAGCGAGGGTACTAGAGCCCTGGAACAGGCTGCCCAGAGAGGTTGTGGAGTCTCCTTCTCTGGAGATCTTCCAAACCTGCTTGGACACAGTCCTGTGCCACGTGCTTTAGGTGACCCTGAGTGTGCAGGGGGGTTGGACTAGATCATCTCTGGAGGTCCCTTCCAACTTTAAGCATTCTATGATTCTAAGATGCGCTTGAACTTTGAGTGGAAGAATCGTACTGGTGAAAAACACTTTAAGCCATCAGCACCGTGTGTTGGATAGGCTTGCAAGCTGAAGAGGACAGAGTATTCTTGTTTGTTTGTTTTTAGTGCTGCATTGCACCAGGCTGTGATTGCAGTAGTAGTTTTATGGCAGTGGGTAGGCTACTTTGCAGAAGAGGAGGACAGCAGATCCCGAGGGAACTATCTGCCAACAGGGGATAGTAAAAGCCTGGTGAAATTCTGGTCAAGCACTTGCCTAGACTCTTGTATGCTAGATGGCAGTGGGGATGATGGAAGTGCAGAATTGACTCCCCAGCCTCCCAGACTGGCACACACCCCTTCTGTTTTTTATTCCTTTTGAGTTGGTCATATGAGAAACTTATGGCCTGGTGGTCTGGCATAAGGCTTTATGTGCAGTATTCGGATGGTTTCTTTGCAGCATTTTAAAGCTCTCCTGCAAAGCAAAATTTGAATTTCGTAATGTTTGCTTGTCCTAATTTGTACAGCAGATAAGAGTAGCTTGAAAGGCTTCAGTTCAGATGCTCCCCCTCCTTGTCATAGTTGCATAGGTAGTAAGCATGGCACGGGCAACTTGTTTTACATCAATAGTATTTAAATTGATATGTTATTTCTTTGTGTAAATAATGAGCAGATCTATTCTTAAATGTATTTTGTGTGTTTGATGTTTTGCAAGTAGCTCTCTGAAAGGAGTGGGACTAGAGTGGTTAATAAAGTTAAATAGGTGCAAATATCTGAAGAACTAAATCAAATATCTTGATGGAAGAGTGGAGAAACTGGTAATTTTCTTGACTTTTTAAATTATTATTATTATCTTTTTTAGGGAAAAAAGTTCTTGGATCAAAATGTTTTGAGAATAGCTGTTGTTCTAAATTGCTATATTTTTCATACTTGGAGCTGTTTTATTTTTGAAAGATAATGTGCAGGCTCTAGTTCGGTAGCATTGCAAATTATACAAGTAGAAGAAAAGGAAGCTCACTGAACAGTTTCACAAATCTCACTGTGGAGTAAGGGAATTACAGAGCCTTCAGCTGGTTTGAGTAACTTGCTGTGTTCAGGAAAGAGGCTCTGGTATCCTCACCTTGCATACTGGCATGCTGTAACATATTCAGCCAAAGAATTACAGCATTGCACAATTTATCTGGGCACTTTTCAAGGATTAATACTTTCAGGGAAGATGCATCTTGTCTGAGACAGGGCATCTCTGAAAATAAAATCCTTTTTTAAAAGGATAGACCAGGGGGAAGATGGAGGAATTTTTTTTTCTTTCTCCCCCCCCCCCCCCCCCCGCCATGTAACGAAATTCCATGATATTTATTCTTCTAGTCTCATAGGTACTTATTTTGTAGAGAACAGTTGGAGCAGTACAACCTGTTGACAGGATGGGGATAGTATTAAAGCTTGGGGTGACTAGGACTTGTTCTGTTTGCTACTGAAACATAAAGTGCCTTCAAGACTGTTGCATCCTGGGCTGCCATCATTTCTTCAGCTTCTGAAGTAGAGGTCCTGTTTCGCAGCTGTGCCTACCGATTCTAACATGAGGTTAATATGCATACTTAACCTCAGAGAGCTGAAATTACCTGGTGCTTACACATTTGACCCAAAGTGATATCTTTTAGTAGATGGGGACTGGCAAGGGACAAGAACTAAGACAGACTGTATTTTCTAATTCCAAAGGCCCTTGCCAATATCTGAAATGTGGAATAGTCTGAAATCTCAGAAAAAAATGCAAGTATAAAATGAGTGGCCTTCTTTTTGTTTTTTGTTTGTTTTTTATAAGGGCATCTTCGTTACCTTCTTCTTTGCCAAAGTCATTCCGTGATCTTGTAACGGAGGAAGAAAAATATGCGAATAATTCACCAGGTACTGGTATCAAAAGAGCTGGATATAAAGGAACTGAGGAACCACCAAACCACAACCCTGTAAGGTGAGAGAGCTTTTCCTAATTATGTATAGTATTTTTCTTTAGTGAATTTAGTGAAGTCCCACAATAACGTAAAAAATTCTCGCACACACTGATAGCAACCAGGGCAAGTCCCAGTCAAGGGTTGCCACACAAGCCATTGGGGACAAAGCTGACTGGCCAAGGTCAAGGCAGGGTCAGGGGCAGCAAGGCTGGGCCCCCAGGCATGGCCACAGTGCGGCTTGAGCAAGGCCTAAGGTTGAGGGCTGAGCTTTAATGCAGCTTCTGAGCAAAGAGGAGGGAGCCCCCATGGGCTTCTTGTAGCTTTTTCTCACAGCCTGGCTCTTGGCAGCAGCCTGACCCCAGGCTGCACAGCTGGCCTGCTAGAGCTGTGCTCGAGCGCAGGCTGCCAAGCCCTGGGAGGCTGGGAAGCATTTGCGGGGCCTGCTGGTGAGCACGGGGCCTGACACCAATTACATCCTAGTCTTTCTCCTATCCCCTCTAAAAACAGCAAAGAAGAGACAATTTGCTGGGCCTTCCTTTTGGTTGCTTGCTTTAGGTAGAAACTGGACGGTGTTACTCTAAAATGTGCTTTTCCTTCTGCCTAGTCTGTACAATCTGGCCACTTGGAAATCTCGCAAAGTTAATCCTTTGAGCTGAATCCAGGCCTCCTAAGCCAGCTGTCTGAAAATGATATGTTAAGGTATGGGCAGCATAGGCAACTAGATTGGCTATACTCAGTGGTCCCAAGCTATCTCTGGTCTCTAAAGGTGCCTGTTTCTGTCTCTTGGTTGTAGAGAGGCTAGGTGGCTGCTTCATCCATTTGTAAGTTAGGAGCTTAGCTTTTGGGTTGAGGTAATTTAATTCTTTGTCCAGTTCCTATCACAGTAGGCACTGATGTTGCTTGCAGGATGTCTGGTCTGCTTTGGTGAAGCATTTCGGTGAAACATTCACAGCCTTCTCTCTACTTGTTATGCGAAGGAAGTTGAGTGGGTGCAGAGCATAAGGGATCCTGATCTTTTGATGTCAGACTTACTGATGGGACACTGAAGATAATTGCATGGCTTGTGTTCCTATTTTCTTTGTTTGTGCAGTAATTTACTGACACTTTTCTTAAAGTATATTCTTTTAGTAGTCTCCAGATCTGATTTTTGTGTGTGTGTGGTTGTATAAACACTCTTCCATACGCTATCAGTTGTCTGCAGCCCTGAAATTTGCTGTTGATTAACAGGGCTGTAAATACGAAGATGTGATCTGGACTCAGCCCCCAAGCGAACTAGCTGAGAAGCTGGGCTGAGATGCGACTGCCCTGCTTGAAGGGTCAGCCTGGCTTTGGGAGTTATGCTCTGCAGCTGGGCATGTGTAGCTCCTAGTCCAGGCTCATATGCAGGCCTGGCATGGCTTATCTTTGTTGTGGCAGCCTGGGTTGTCTTCACCATGTTACTCCAGGGAGCACTGAGGAGTCTTAGTGGAAACATGTCTGTGGCTTTACATGGGAATGGCTGAGTTCTGGCATGGCTCATATTGAGCTAATTAGCAGTGCATAACTCAAAACAGTACAGCAAAACCCAAAGGTTCTGCAGGAGACCAGGCTTTGTGTTTTCTTTCAGAGGAATCATTAGGTCAGGAAGGTACCAAACCTGAACTGGCTTCACATGAGCAAATCCTGCAGGACGGCTGGGGAGTCGAGTGCTGAGGTACCTCAGTGGCTGTGCAGGAGTCAGGGCAAGTTCAGCCAACAGAGTTAATCAGACCGGTTCGGTACTGAGCCAGTTTGTTTCCGTGCAGAACCACTTGTGTCTCTACATCAGTCTTTAATTTTCAAGGTTTCCAAGCTCTATATTTTTGAGGCTTCCAGATTCCCTTTTCCCACTGTTCCATTTCTCTCAATTATTTTGATGCTAGCTGAGGAATGAATCTAGCATGTTGCAATATCTGCAGTTGATTTAGTATCTGGGCTGAGTGTGTTACTAGCAAGAAACACAGATGTAAATATGCACAAAGAGCTTCAAAATAACTGAATTGCTTACTACGTTTAGAATTGACGGAAGTGACATGGGCATTTAAGGTTATTCTAACTGGTCACTAGAGTGTGCTATGACACTGGGACTGTTAATTATGCTTTTAGAAAACACTCTTACATGGGAAAGAACTTGCCTGTCCTGGCACAGGTTTGTTAAGTATTTGAAATAGTTTGTGTGGTTGTGCTGCCACCCAAACTCCTTGGGCTTTGAGTGGGAAGGATGCAGTAGGTATCAAGTGGGGCAGGCAGGGAGGGGTTTACAGTCAAATGGGCTTACAGACATTATTAGAGCAGGTGGAAGATGACACCAAAATAAGGGCATTTATTAAGTTGTTTCTTTTCTATTTTTTCTTATACTTTTTTTTTATTATTATTTTCTCTTGCCTTTTTCCTTTTAAGTATCATAGAAGCTGGAAATCTATTTTATCTAGGCTTCATCCTAAGAGTAGTCCCCTTCTGTCAAAATGCAGGAATAATTTAGGTAGGAAGGGACCTTTTGTGGTGCTCTAGTTCCTGCTTGAAGCAGATGAAACTAGATCAGAGCCTTATCCAGTCAACTTGTAGGTATTTCCAAGGAAGGAGATACCCCAGCCTGTCTGGGACCCTGTTCCATGACTTATTCCTTATTCTATCTCTCTGCACCTCCAGGAAGATTCTGGCTGCATGCTTTCTGTATGCTCCCATTAGTTAGCTGAAGGCAGCAATATGGCCTTTTGCCTTCTTTTCTTAGATTGGAGCAAACTTTAGGGTATTCTTCCTTGAATCTAAAAGACCAAAACTGAAAGCTCTGAAAGTGATTTATTTTTTTTTTCATTGCGGTATGTGTTGGCAGAAATAGTTGTTTAAAAAGGAAACAAGTTGCCCAATGTATTTTTGAGTCAAACTTGTTTTTTGGAGTATTTCCGAAGCATCTTCCTTCTGATTTGCTGTCATGATCAGTGCACTCAGGATTCTTCCCTTTCTCTTCCAGCTGAGAAGCTCGAGTTATGGTTGTTGTCAGCTTCATTTCACGCCATCTTAGTTTATACTTTTGAACTCCCCTTACTTTTGCTTTATTGCACAGTCGTACTGCTAATTATCCTGTGCTGAATTAATATCACCTATTTTGTTTGCTGATTTGAATATTGTTTTTGTGTGCACCATCATTAACTTTAAGATAATTTTAACAAAAATTGCCACTCTTTTCCTAGCTTATTTCGTGCTCACTTTATATGTGTTAACTTATTCTTTAAACTAAAGATTACATGGTGGTTGGCGGAGTGTTTTATCAAAGCTAAAACAGAAAAAGTTTTTACCTATTCTTTCCTTGAACACCTCTGAGGGGAAAAAAGCGTTGTGTATCAATGAAGTCAAACTATCAGAACTAGTGTTGTACAGTCGCTCAGTGGGGAGTGTGGTAGTGCAGACCTGACCATCTCCCTGTGGAACTGGAGCTGTTGCCTTAGGTGACAATTTTTGTCAATGCTGTGGAGTGGTGGTTATCTAGAAGTCTCCATTTTGGAGAGAGGTTGCTTCCAGGCTATGTGCTGTCCCACTGGGTGTCCCGACAGTGTTTGATATGGTCAGCGTTACTGCAAATGGAAGAAAAAGATCATATTTAGTCACGTGAATCCGGCTTTTTCAGTGGAAACATAGAAACAATATAACCTTGCAGAAGGTGGATCTACTGGGTCTCATCGAAGGTCCACTGTTATTCCCTGGTGGCTGTTGGGGTGGGTCGGGGTGTGTGTGTGTGTGTATATATATATATATATATACACCTATACCTATATACACTGGCTATATATATACTATGTGTTTTCTGAAGTAGTTAGCATTTGTTTTATTTCTGTTCTGTGAGTAGCTGGCTATTTGGTGGTCAAAAGCATGTTTTATTGCAAAAAGCTGGGCATGGTTCATTTGGATGTCATTTTTTGATGATGGATGTTCCTTTTCATATTTTTTGAAATCTTTCCCTCATTGCTTAGCAGTAGGAATCGTGGTTCTTGTTGTCCTTGGAGTTGTGTCTGGGGGGAAAAAATTCCAGGCAGACAACTTAGCAGTTACTGGAATTTTCTTATTAGATAGCTTGCTGTAATTCTTTTTTGCCACATATCCAGTGCTTTGTGGCCACTTAAAGGATTACCAAAAAAGTTTAAGAAATGAAAACTTATTTATTGGAATATCAAAACCATTAGTGCTTGTGTGATTTATTTATTTTTACAATTCTATAGAAGCAATTCAGAAAATTCTGTTAGCATTTCATCATATGATCTAACACTCCTTTAGGACTCTAGAAATTGAATGTTGCCCAAGTAGGGAATTGCATAAGAAAAATAGTCTTCCTATTGGTTATGTTTTTTTCCTAAGAAATCTCAAGTATACCAAATGCGTCGTCCTGGTGTAGACAGACTAACGTTTTGCAATGGAATACAATGTCTTGCTCTTGAGAACTTTGTGTTGGTATTTATGAGGATCCCTTTTTCCATTGTATTAATTTTAATTTTATGCTGTTCTTATGAATATGGGAGGTCCTTGCAGGATGTGTACTGACAGTTCATCATTTTGGGGCTTAAAGAGCTGACTTGCACTTAATTTATTAGTACCGTTATTAGAGCAGCAAATGAATGGTCCTCTTAACGAAAACATTCACTTGAAATACTAAGTAGGGTTTTTTATCTCGAAGACACATTCTTTTTGTGTTAGTAGCAAAGAATTTTATAGTCTTGTGCTATCTTGCATAGATCAGATGACTATTATAGGTGTAAAAAACTTTCTTTAAAAAAAAAAACTTTGTTCAAATGCTCAGATGTTAGAAAAAATAAATTAATGCTAACTTTCAATACTAATTGAAAGTTCTGTGTGTCAGAAATCAGCATCAGTGTGTATCCTGCAACCCTAATATCACAGAGAAATTCAGTCTCAAATCTTGTGCCTGGGAGAAGCCCCTCCACAAATTTGTAAATGGCTACTGTGAATACTGTAATGCATGGTGTGATCCAGCAGAACACTTAAAGACTTTCACTTTCCTTCCTTCGTATTTTTTTTTTCTCCAGATGTATAACTAGAAGTAGCCCAAGCCTGGAAAACCATGTTCCAGATTCTCCACAGCTGGAGAGTCATAAGTAAGTTTGACACTGGCTTAGACACTGGATCTTAGTTTGTCTCTTGTGCTGACCTTGTTCTTGATATTACCTCATGATGTAATGATGTAATTTACTTTTTTGCAGTCCTTGGTTAGCAACATCCCCGACTAGCTCTCCAGGAGTAGCACCTGTCATGTTTGCAGCTATTGTAGAGGAAGAGCTCCAGCAAGAAGCTGCTCTTATTAGGAGCAGAGAAAAGCCTTTGGCTTTGATCCAGGTAAAGTATGAAGCTGCTACAGCTGAAACACAGTGCAAGGAGTTTCCAGAGGCTGTTTTAGAGATCACTTCTTAGAATCAGTTTTCTATTGATATACTAAGTATCGCTTGCATAATAGTGTGAAACAATAACAATACATTGCTGTTTGGTAAGGGAAGGGTCTGTATTAAAATCAGATTGACTACTGAGTCCATGTTTAATATGTTGTATGGAATCATAAAGTAGTTGAGGTAGGAAGGGACCTCTGGTGATCATCTGGACTTAACTCTCGTGCTCAGAGCAGGGTCAACAATAACAAGTTTTCCAGCTCTGTCTAGGAGGGCTTTGAATATCTCCAAAGATGGAGACTCCACTACCTTTCTGGGCAACCTGCTCCAGTGTTTGACAAACCTCATACTAAAAAAGTCATAAAAAGAAAAGGGAAAAAAAAAGAGACTTTTTAAATGGAATTGCCTGTATTTTGGTTTGTACCCTTTGCCTCTTGTCCTGTTGCTGTATACCTCTGAAAAGCCCCTGATCCCATTTTCTTTATTTTCTCTCATCAAGCATTTATGCATACTTATAAGATCCCCTTCAAGATTTCTTTTCTCCAGTCTAAAAATCCAGTTTCTCTCACTGTCTTCCTGTCTGTCAGATGATCCAAGCTCTTAATCATCTTTGTGACCCTTCACTGGACTCGTTGCTGCTTTGCATTCAGCTTGTGGTCCAGCAGGACCTCGATCTTGGCAGCAGTGCCAAGCTGCTCTCTATCCGGTCAGTGCTCAGCCTGTTCTGGTGCCTGGTGTTATTCTTTCCCATGGGCAGCACTTGGCATTTTCCTTTGAGCTCTGAGGTTCCTCTCAACCCATTTCTCTAGTCTCCTGAGATCCCTGTGAATGGCAGTGCAACCCTCAGGTGCATCAGTCAATCTTTCCAGTTTTGTATCACTGTCAGACTTGCTGAGCATGCACTGTGTCCCATCCTCAAGGTCATTCGTTGAATGGTACTGGCCCCTCTCTCAACCACAGCAGTTTATACTGATGACTGGCCTTCTGCTGCACTTTGTGCTGCTGCTCAAGCTCAGCAGGTCAGCTAATTATCAGTCCACCTCACTAGTCTGCTTTCCTAGCCTTCATCAGCTTGTCTCTGAGGTTATAGTGAGAGATGGCTGTTGAAAATCATATAAAGGCATATTGAGGTTCAGCTTAGATATTAGGAAAAATTTTTACATGGAAAGAGTAGTCAAGTGTTGGATCATGATGCTCTAGGAAGTGCTGGAGTTACTGTCCCTGTCCAGTGTTCAAGAAACATGCAGAGGAGGCACTTAAGGACCAGGTTTAGCAGGTATGGTGTTGAAGGGCTTATGGCTGGACTCGATCTCAAAGGTCTTTTCCCACCATAGTGATGCTATGATAAAAGCCAAGTTAATATCCACCCATCTCCCCTCATCCACCAAGCCAGTCATCTTGTTGTGGAAAGTTATTAGGCTGGTTAAGCATTCTTGTTTTCACTTCACAAATCATAGTCACCTTTCCTGTCTTTCATATATTTGGAAATGATTTGCGGGATTAGTTGACCCTTCACTTTCCCAGGGATCAACGTGGGGCCAACCAGCCTCTCATTTCCTGGATATTTCTTCTTGCCCTTCTGGAAACAGGGATGACATTTGCTTTCTTCCAGTCCTCAGAAACTTTCCTGGATCACTGACTGTTCAAAGATCATTGATTGTGGCCTTGCAGTGGTGTTGGCCAGCTCCTTCAGCGTGTGTGGCTGCATCCTGTCAGGTCCTGTGGACCTGTGTGTGTTCTGCTTGTCTATGTGTCTCCTAACCTGATCCTTCTGCCCCAAGGGTGAGTCATGCTTGCTTCAGACTTTTCCAGTGGTCCCTGCTTGGGATTGCTGATGACCAGAGGCAAAGGCAACATCGAGTACCTCAGCCTTTTCCATGTCCTTTGTCATGCAGTAGTAGGCCACATTTTTTGTACTGTAGTAAGTTGTTTTTGTTTTGTTTTCTTTTGTCGCCTTACATACCTGTGGAAGCCTTTCCTGTCATTCGTGTCTCTTGTCCCTGAAGTATTCCTGCATGTTCCAACAGTGTCTGTTTTTCTCCCAGGGTAGCCGTGTGTGTTTCTGCCTCTTTGTCTGCTTCCTTCATGTGCCTGAGTGTCATGAAGAGCGACTTGTTTATCCATGCAGGCCTCCTGTCACTATTGCTTAACTTCTGTCCTTGGTAGGATGAACTGTTCTTGAACTTAGAGGAGGTGGTCCATTAAATCAGCCAGCTTTCCTGGAGACCCCTTTTCTCTGTGTAGCCATATCCTGTCATATTCTTCAAAGCAGATAACCAGACAAGCCACGCTCTTTAAATCCAGAGTTGTGATTTTGGCTTCCCAAGGCTGTCTGTGAGCTTTGCTTTCCCGAGCAGTGTTTCCTTGTTTGTGAGCATCAGAGCATCTCTGCTTATTAGTTCCTTGTTTACCTGTGTTAGGCAGCTACCATCAGCACACTCTGGAAAGCTCTTGGATTACTTGTGCTCTACTGCATTGCCCTTCTACTGGATTCTGGGATGGGCCAATCCCCCGTGAGGTTCAGGACCTGAGAATATTAGGTTGCTTCCACTTGTCTGGAGAAGGCTCATTTACTTCTTTCTGATCAGGCTGTAGCAGATCAATTCAGGGCAACTAAAGCCAGTTCATAATTGTGTTATTGGTGTAAGTGTGGATCTGGTGCTGAAACTTTTTTTTTTTCTTTTTCCAGATTGAGGAGTGTGCTATTCAAGATTTGCTAATCCACTATGACGCTTTTGACAACCCTGATGAATTTGTGACTGTTGAAAGGGCTTCACAGGGACCTATAGCAACACCGATGTGGAACAAGCACTAATTTTCACTGTTCACAGTCCATATTATATGTGCACTTCTGAAGGTTTATTTCTTGGTACAGGTAGAACTGGACCGAAAGAGCAGG
The DNA here is from genome assembly GCF_059628265.1 of Tinamus guttatus. Classification (NCBI taxonomy): domain Eukaryota; kingdom Metazoa; phylum Chordata; class Aves; order Tinamiformes; family Tinamidae; genus Tinamus; species Tinamus guttatus. Next base: position 807,110 of record NW_028288619.1, read on the forward strand.
AATTTGTAAATTTATCATCAGCATCAACTGCACATGATCTTTAGACATCTGGTAGAGAATGAAAATAATTTGTCCATTGTGTCCATTAACTGAAGTATATATTGTGTATGTATGTTTGGGGAAAATTTCTTTAACAAGCCCTATTATTAGTAATGTTACATGAAGTTGTAGATTGGAAATGCGTTTGCAAATTTTAAGTAAGAGTTTTGTTTAGTTAAATTCACAGGTGGTTGAAAAGCCACCTGTGATTTATTTTGTGATTTAATGTGAAATTGAATGTGCAGTAATTATGCATCTTTAAGAGTTATGTTCTTCAGAGCTTACAGCCAAATTGGGAATATCCCCAAAAGTTTGCTCTTCATGCAAAAGTGTAGTCTGATAGTGCAGTTTTGCTTAAGTTATGTGTGTAAGTACTGGTTCTCTGACTGTTGTGACCAGACTGTCATGCTCCGCGGTGAACCCCCACGCTGTCCCCAGGTGCCCTGCTGTTGCCTGCTCTCAGTTCAGTTGTGCATGTTTTCTCACCGTTGTGAGACTGGCCTTTGAGCAGCCAGCTCTGTTGTGAAGTAAAGCACACGGTTGAATAGGATATGGTGACACTTAATTAGCTTGTCTGTAGGCTTATTCTGATTAATAGGGTACGGTTTTAGAACCAAGGTGTTTAAGGTACAAATTACTTGAAGTGCTGAGGAAATATAAAATCTGTATGTTTGTTGTTAAAGCTATCAGGGTGAATGCTTCATTGTGGAATTTGCAAACACCTAACCCACGACGATTATCATCGGTGGCTTTTGGTATTGTGTGCTCCAAAGTTCTCTGTGCCTGGTTTCTTTCAACAAATTAAAAAAAAAAAAAAAGGGTAGCATTATCTCCAGTATTCTGTCTAGTTTGTTTGTGTAGGTGTGTTTGAACTTGAACTTTTTCAGTAGCGTTGGTACTTACAAACTGAAAAATGGAATTGAGAGAACTGTGGAAGATGAATGTATGGAACTGATCACTGTGCGATAAAAGATCTGAGTTTTGAACAAAGCTATGTAGTTATGCCTAATGGTTTCAGGTTTGAGCTACACCAACCTCCCTCTCCCCAGTTGTAAACAAATGCAATAAACTGTAAAAACTTGATTTGCACAAAGTTCGTATACTTTTATATGCTCTTTGCCTATAATCAACACTTACAGGTAAGAGTAATTAAAATACTTCTTCACTATATAAAACATGGACTGCAGACATTGTGAAGCTACACATACAAATGAGGATTGCTTATGCAGATTTTATTTTAAATTCTGCTAGTGATTCATTCAATATACTGGTGAGGCTGTTTGCATTAGGCGCTTTACTTGATCCAGTTTAGGGCCTTAGGGACTTCTGAAAGTCTCCCTTGAATTAAAGGAAAGCTTGTGCACAGTGAGGAATAGCTTTAAAAACAATGGGCTTTTTCATGTTACCCTGTTATCAAACATTAAAATTATTTTATGGTGCTAGTGTGCATTTAAAATGTCATTCACCTGTCATAAGAGGACTCATCTTTCTACAGTGCAGAGGAGCTTGACTTCTTTTAAGCTCTGGATTTAATGCAATGATGTTTGTTTCTCTATCTGCTTTCGTTATAAATAATATGCACATTAAAAAAGAGCAATTATAAATGTACCCCCATCCAGAAACTGAAAATGCGTCAAACTATTGTGTTGAAGCATCTTAAATTTAAGGCTAAAATATATCATAAAGCTGTGTAAAATTAGAGACTATATTTTAACCTTAAAACCTGAAAGGTAGCAGAGTTTAGAAACAAACCTCTAACTCCCTTGATATACTCTGGTAACAGACATAAATATCTAAATAAAACCCACAAAAAGGACAACTGTGTCAACAGATATTAATGTGTTGCTGTAAAAATGATAGAATACTTAAACCTAAGGCATGATAGGACTGCAGTGTCATTGAGGTGGGAAGGCGTCTCTGGAGGTCTAGTCCAACCTCTCTTCTCAAGGTTTATGTGTGTTTGTTTTTTCCTCTCTCACACTACTTAATTAAACTAAGAAAGTAAGTTGAATGAATTTTTGCAGAAGCTTCTAATAATTTTGACAAGCTGAAATTCTGCTACATGGGAGTCAACCTTCAAGAACTTATCAAGGGGTTGCTTAAAGCACATTTCTTGTAATTTGAGTAACAAAAGCACTCCTAATATTCTATTTCAATGCACTATATGTAGAGCTCAAGTAGAGACTGACATCTGAAACTAGTCTTCTGTGGGCACCCGGGATGACCGTGTTCCTGCTGTAGCCGTTGTAGCCAATGCAGTCAACAGTGCCCAGAGGCCCTGGAGCAGATGGCTGCTGGGTGAACTCTCTCTGGGCTCTGCTGACTCTGCACCTTGGACAGTGTTTGCACATGGAGCTACTTGAATATTGATGTCTTGCTCTTGAATATCGATGAAGGCAGACGAGAAGTTCTTGCTTAATGTTTTCACAGGAAAACCATCAAATCATCTTTGGATGGCTCTTTTATGAGGAAGCTTTTTGGATGCAGAACAAAATTTCCAGTCAAAATGAGATGCCTCTGTGCAACCAGGAGTCTAATATTGAAGAAATTTGAAGTGGGAAAATAGTGTTCTTGTTAAAATGCAGTTGGGGATTTTCATGATATGTTTGGTCCAGAAAGGTCATGTGGTCTAGCTTAAGTAATAGTTCAGAATAGATGATTGTACTTCCCACCTTTGTTTGATCTAAGTGAACTCTTTGTTGATCTATAGTATTAATTTGCAATACATAATTTTTAATATGTTACAGATCCATTCTTCCAAATCTTGCAGATTTTTTTGAGGTAACAGAATTGTTAGATCTTGCTATATTTTTTTTAATTTCATTTTCATAAGGGATATTACATATGGAACAAAAGAAAAGCCAGCTAAAAAAGTAAGCTTGTGTAAGAGCAGTTTTAAGCAGATCTACAGCATCTGTTCTGAGGTAATAATGTACAGCTAGGGGCAAGCCAAGGGTCAGCTACCTCCCCTCTCAATCCAGATTTTTTTCTAAGAACAAAAATCATCCTTTACATGAAACACTTTCAAATAAGCAAGCAATCAGGAAAGAATGACCCAGAAGCTTACTTTATGGTTGTCAAAATCTGACGATTTCTTGTCACATTTTTCCCTTTCTATTCCTTGAAAGTTTATCCTAGGCAGATAAGAGGAACATGACACTTGAGGCTGTTAAATTAATTCCTAGGGGTGGTAAGCTGTTCACCAGTCCATGTGCCTTTGGACTGAAGTAACTAAAACGGAAGGTGAGTTTTTCCTTCCTCATCCAGTCACTTCACCATCTGTTAATTCTGCAGGAACTTCATATCCATTTCTCAGCCAGGAAAGCCTGGCTGCAAGAGTAATAGCTGTATGTTCTATATGTTATGCCTCTCCTTGGGAGAAAACCTGATGAAATGCCAGGTGCCCTTTGCCTTCAGCACAGCAGCTACATCTGCTTTGCGTGTCTGTCTGGATCGCAGTGTACTCGGCAGAGAGGTTGGGAGAGCTGTGATGGGAATACAGGCCCGTTGCTCCTGCTCGCGTCTCTCCAGTGGCAGTGATTCATCAGCTGTTAGCCTTGCGTTGTGGCTGCTCTTCTAGGGCTAATTTCTGGCTAATCTAATGCTAGAGGTTGGTTCTGAGGGGGGACCTTTGCACTTCTGCTAAATGTCATTGATCGTAGCACAGCACTTCGTTATGAGAACTGTGGACTTGCCATCTGGTGACAGTGCCTGGAACAATAGCTGGTACATCAGAAGAAATGGGAAAAACAGTAAAGACAAAACTATATTAAGCACAAAGGTGTATTGTCTTTTCATTAAGCACATATACAGATTTTTTTTTTCCAGCCTGCACTTCATTTGCTACATTCTTATTGCATGGCGAGAGAAAATGTATACAAAATTCTAGTCCTTTGCCTAGTCTGTGTATTTTGAGGCGTTTAAGAGAAACGCTGTCCACACTTGTGTGCACTGTGAAGTTCAAATTGAGCAGTAAGGCTATGACCACAAGAGCATTTTCTGATCATTTAGTTGTAACAATATTGTATAAATGTCTAATAGCACTGGAATTGAAGGAGGAGAGTGTGCGTGTGTGCCTATGTGCACAACCCTAGCTCTTCATTTGGTTTGTTTGCAGTTGTAGAATTACATTGCATTGCTGCAGCCAGTGGAGTTACCCTGTTCTGTTTTGTCTGCATCTGTATGTAATTTTGTCAATTTTTATGTATATTAAACAAAAAAAAGTTATTTTAGCGCACTATCAAAGAAAGTGGTGATACTTTGCATTTGATGCTTTTATTTGTGAGGAAGGAATGCTAATTTAAGGCAAGAGATGAACAGAGTAGCTGGTGCTATCTGCTTGGGCAAGTGATGGGCTGACTGGGAGATGCTGCAAGGTGAGCTGCTAAGAGGGGCAATATGAGGGTATCATCTGTAGCACTTTAGTGACTGCACAAAGCTTCTTGTCCTAGAAAAGATCTGAACTCTAATTCCCGGCGTTTGAAGCAATAAAATCAGAAAGAGCCCCTAAAAATTGGAAGGTCGAGGGAGGACAGTATCAGGGGAAAATGGCAAAGCACTACAAATAAATAAAAGAAAGCTTGAGCTTAACTTGACTGCAGGGAGACAGGGAGAACTAGCATTGAAATACTTTTCCAAGCAAGTGATGGATCAAAACTCACTTGTGGCACATGCTCTATAGGTGTCCTTGCTTGAGCAGAAGGGTTGGACTAGATGATCTCTAGAGGTCCCTTCCAGCCTTAACCATGCTGTGATTGTGGGATCGGTGTGTGCTTGGGGTGTGACACGGGGCTTGGCCAGCCGCGCAGGCAGCCCGTGCTGGAACGTGTAGGCCCTGAGTGCTCTTCTGCCTCGTGGCCTCACTGGGGCCTTTGGGGACTTTGGCTGCAATTCTGCAAACCTACTGTGAATTGCAAGCTGCATTTTGCTCGGTCTTACGTTCATTCTCACCTTGCAACTTCCAGTCCAATACTAGGATTTACTCAATCCCTTTCTCCTTGCTCCCCTGCAGCTCCCTATGGAGCAGCAGTAACTACAGCTGTAGTGGTGATAAGTCTCTTGTGGAAAGGGGGATGTAGAGATTTATGTAATTCTGTGCCATCTTACGGAGAGAAAACCACCTAGATCAGTGATGCTGTAAATAGGTACTGGGTCTCCAGTATGCCCAGTGCAAAATTAACAAATTGTTTTTTTACACCAGGTGAGAAGTTTCCATAGATGCATTTTTTTCCAGTGCTTAAACAGCTTAGAGAATGCTGGTATGCTTGTGTGCCAGTGCCATGGTCCTCAGGGGAGACTTTTTTTGGTTGTTATATTTTGGGAAATAGGAGAAGTCATCCATTATCTTATAAGGCTTTTAAACTTTGACTTACAATTCCCTTTTCATGCTTAGCCTAAGTTGCCACATGCACAATCTGACAAGCTGAGTCACAGAAAGCCTTTAAAGCTTTGTTAGCACAAAATGTGTACAATGTTAAATGGGATGGAAAGCTAATTGATGGCCTGCTGATGAAAATATATTTTGGAAAAAAACTTCCTGGTAAGATGGATGTATTGGAGATGCACTCAAGAGTGCTGGGGGACCTGGCAGGAGTCAGCCGCTCTCCATCATCTCCATCATCTTCGAGAGTCAGCCGCTCTCCATCATCTTCGAGAGGTCATGGAGCGCGGGGGAGGTACCAGAGGACCGAGAGAAAGCCAACGTCACTCCAGCCTTCAAAAAAGGCAAGAGGGAGGACCCGGGAAACTACAGGCCAGTCAGCCTCACCTCCCTCCCTGGAAAGGTCATCAGCAGCTCATCCTAGAGACTGTCTCTAGGCATGTCAAGGAAAAGAAGGTGAACAGGAGTAGTCAGCATAGATTCACCAAGGGAAAGTCGTGCCTGACAAACCTGATAGCCTTCTACAATGGGATCAGTGGCTGGATGGCCGATGGGAGAGCCATGGGTGTTGTCTACCTTGACTTCAGCAAGGCTTTCGACACAGTCTCCCATAACATCCTCATAGGAAAGCTTAGGAAGTGTGGACTGGACGAGGGGACAGTGAAGTGGATTGAGGACTGGCTGGATGGCAGAGCTCAGAGGGTGGTGATAAATGGAGCCGAGGCTGGTTGGAGACCTGTGGCCAGTGGTGTTCCACAGGGGTCAGCCCAGTGCTGTTCAACTTGTTCATCAATGACTTGGATGAGGGCACAGAGTGCACCTTCAGTGAGTTTGCAAATGACACCAAACTGGGAGGAGTGGCTGACACTCCAGAGAGCTGCACTGCCATTCAGAGAGACCTGGACAGGATGGAGAGTTGGGCAGAGAGGAACCTCATGAGGTTCAACAAGGACAAGTGCAGGGTCCTGCACCTGGGGAGGAATAACCCCAGGCACCAGGACAGATTAGGGGTTGACCTGCTGGAAAGCAGCTCTGCAGAGAGGGATTTGGGAGTCCTGATTGACAAGAAATTAACCATGAGTGAGCAATGTGCCCTGGTGTCCCAGAAGGCCAATGGGATCCTGGCCTGCATCAGGAGGAGCGTTGCCAGCAGGTCGAGGGAGGGGATCCTCCCCTCTACTCAGCTCTGGTGATGCCACACCTGGAGTATTGGGTGCAGTTCTGGGCTCCCCAGTACAAGAGGGACGTGGAGCTTCTGGAGGGAGTCCAATGTAGAGCCACGAAGATGATTAAAGGACAGGAGCATCTATCTTATGAGGAAAGACTAAGCGAGCTGGACCTGTTTAGTCTGGAGAAGAGAAGGCTGAGAGGAGATCTGACCAACATGTTCAAGTACCTGAGGGATGAATGTAGGGAGGATGGGACCCGGCTCTTCTCTGTGGTGGCCAGTGACAGGGTAAGAGTAATGGGTGGAGGTTGAAACATAGGAAATCCCGTCTCCATGTGAGAAAGAACTTCTTGACTGTGGGGGTGACAGAGCCCTGGAACAGGCTGCCCAGAGAGGTTGTGGAGTCTCCTTCTCTGGAGATCTTCCAAACCCGCCTGGATGCCACCCTGTGCCACGTGCTCTAGGTGTCCCTACTGGAGCAGGGAGGTTGGACTAGATGATCTCTAGAAGTCCCCTCCAACCTCAGCCCTTCTGGGATTCTGTGAGTTCTGAAAATAAAATGTTTGTATTTGTGATTTTTAGGCAAGTGAAACACAGGAACTTATTGTCCCCATGTAATCAACTGTGGGGAGACAGGTCCCTCTGAAGAGAGGAATTTAGTGCACTAGAAATTAATGCTGGCAGTATCTCTTATATTTACATTTGCTTTATAAGGTGTTCAATTTTTGTCTTAACTGAGTGCACCTGAAAAACCATATGGCACCCACTTTCTATATAGTTTTCTCTAAAATCTACCTAATTTAGGCTACTGTTTCACCAGCCTTTTGCACCAATGAATCATGTTCAAAAGGCCGTCTTCTGTTCATCAAACCATGATATAGGTGCTGCAGCTTGTCCAGATGGGTTCCATTAGGTACATACCATAATTTGTCCTTTTTTCTTTTAAGCATTTGGGAAATGAGAGTGTGAGCATGCAGAGGAAAAGGGAGGGAGGGAGAAGGAGAGATCTTCTGGTAAGGGTTTATGTATCCAGAATCTCTCTCCAGTCAAAGGAAAAAAAACGGGTTGGCTTAAGTGTTGGAGTAGAACCAAGTTGCCCCTTGCACTGTTACTAGTTCACTCATCTTCAGCGAGGAAGAGTGAAGCAAGTATAAACCATCGACAAGGCTACTTTCTATTTCATTTTTGTCAATTCTGACACTTGGGAAGAGACAAGAACTATTCCATGTTTTCCATCAGCAAACATTAGTAATAACATGTAGGAACTAGAAGGGATGAGGTGGTTGGCAAACCCATTGCAGTTGAAAGGCTTATTGCAGAATAAAAGCTGACTATCTTTTATTTATTGGCAGCTAACTAATCAATGCTCATTCTGGAATAAGGAAGCTGTTACAAGTTTTTAATATTTCCTTAATTAACTCATTAAAAATGACAACACTAAGTTCAGGGCTGGATGATGTTTTTGGACTCTGAACTAGTATGCTGACTCCCAAGGGACTCAAGAACTGGCTTTTTGACTCTTACTCTTGTCTAAATATTTCTCATGTTTTTAATAATATCTCTTTTAGATTCTGCTGCCAAAAGTGTGATGATGATTAATTTGCCTTAGTGATGTTTACTTCTTTTAGTCTTCTTGGCCAATTCACTAAGAGGGGGAGTTTATGTTTAGTTTTGTGAAGTGCGAGATGGAAAAGGAATCCATTACGTCCTACATCGTGTTGGGCCACATACATAGAGTATTTCCTCTTGGGATTACCAGATTCAAATCTGATACCAGCTGGCAGTCCTATTTTCCCCCAAATTTCCTATGTATTCTGAAACTATCCACAAAGTATGGCTGTAGGAGAAAGGGAGACTGCGACACCATATGGTCATCGACAAGACTCGTTTATTGAACACTCAGTGTGCACTTTTATACATAGCTTAATTAGGTTCATGCATATTGCAAAGCTTGAGCTCAGGATAGGTTAGCTCTTATTTGCGTCAACGAAATTCTATGCAAGATTTCCCCGTACACGCGAGCGCTTCTTTACAATGATTGGTCAAGACCCCGCGTCCATGCGTCTAACTATACAGTGTGATAGGCTAACTAACAGAGGCTAACTAACAGTGCCCACGTGTCCTCACATTTAACGACCGTCCCCCTCTACTTGTTTGTCTCAACTCTTTGCCTCCTTATCTGACTCTCCGCAAGATCTCCTTATCTCTTAGTCAGCAGTCCTTCCACCCTTTCAGCTAGGCCTGGCGCCCTTCTGCCCTTATCTGGCTTGCTCACAGCATGACCACTGGCCTTCAGGAATCCCACAATTCCCCCTTCTTGTTTTTGAGCAAGCCAGGATTCTTGATGGTTCACCCAAAATATGTCTTTGATCGCCTTGTCTACCGTCTGTCTCAGACACTTAATCAGGCAGGGAAGGACCACCAAAATGCACAAGATTAGTAGAATCATCAAACCCGTTTTGCTCAGTGATTGTAGCCAGCCAAACCTTCTTTACAGCATTCTCAATCATATTTGATACACATTTCAATAAGCAAGGCACAACTAGTAGAATGCAACATAGGATCAACAACACCATCCCAACACTTAATACCTAACACCGGTGCATCGAGTTGATCTGCTGTTCCACAAAGCCAACAAGTCTTGATTTGGTTATAATTAACAATCTGCCTAAAAAGCATAACATATCCATTAGCGCTAAAAGCAGCATTAACCCCTATAATAGCGTTAAAAGCAATACTACCTCCTAAAAGCTACAACATACAGCTAATAACAACAGTAACACTTCTTCCTCCCATGTTTTCCTTCTGCAGGCTCACGCTTTCCACAGCTAGGGTACTGGTTGCTTGCCTGCTACATCTGATCTAGGCGAGTTTGCTTCCAGCCAAGGTCTCACCCATTTCGCTGGCACCCATCTGGTTCCAATATCTATAAATCAAAAAATTTAAAAAATTCCCAATTCTCCCCCTCTTTTTTTTTGTTTTTTGTTTTTGTTTTTGTTTTGTTTTGTAGCCAGTATTTCAGCTTTTGGTTCTTCATTCTTCCGGTATCAAACCGGTTCCTGTTTGCCTTTGTTTTGTGCAGCTGCATCAACTTCTTTATCTCAAGGAAACTCTGTCCTTTGTCTTACTTAAGCCCTCCGTATCAGCTCTGCCTGGCTATGTCCTTTTTCCATTAACCAGGTTTGAACAATGCTCTCTACACTTTCCCCGTTTTCTTTTTGGGCTACTAAGCTTGTATTCCACTCTTGATTAACTATTCGCGTAAGCATGTTTTGCAAGCATTTAAAGATACATGGTACAAGAAGCAAAATTGCAATAAACACAATCCCTATGGTAATTAAGTGTTGCACAATTGATGTTAGCCATGGGCCCAAACCGAGACCTTTTATCCAGTTGTCAAGGCCGAATCCTGTATCGTGCTGTAAATGTGTAGTCAATTCATGCAATTGTTCCAATTGCTTATGTATGGAATTTGAATGATCAGAAAGGTTCATACAGCACATTCCCTCTAGTTCCTCGCAACCATGACCGTGTGCTAATAATAGGACTTAATCAGTCCTCTCTGCTGATATATATTATACAATAAAGATCTGAAGACTACACATACAAACAGCAAAAACATAGTTTCTATCTAGTGGCACGACCTCACGTAGCTGTGCACTTCACTAGTGAGTTCCACTGTCTCAATTGCCAAAGCCCATCCTTGTCGCCAATTAGGTGCGAATGGGCTTGGGATTTGGCAATAATCACCCAAAACAATGTGGCTACTGCGAGCCTCTATTCAGGTGAAAGCACCTTTAATAAGCAATGTATGAATAACTACTCTTGAGGTAATACTTGTCGGCAGGATACTGAGACTGAACATCTTCTCGAGTTGGCAGATTAGAGGGTTGCTGACAGGCTCCTAACTCAGCGGGCGTCCCCGCGGAGACAACGTGGATCTCAGTATTAGGAGTCTCACCCCCCCTCTCTCTGCACTCTGTTTAAGCCCGGTGCATCCTGCCACGTAGGGCCAGTACGTGCCAGCAGGCAGACTGGGGGGCGGACAAACTCCGCCTTCAGTCACATAACCTTCCCTCCTGGGTGCGCAAATGCGCATACCAGTAAGTGGTCCCAGCTGTCAGTCTGAGGGTCCTGCCTTTCTCATCTTCCTCTCGGGTGTTTGACCTTCAAACTAGTTTAGAGGATGTTTGCAGTTCCCGGGCAGGCAAACATCTTCTTTCTCAAGATCCCATTATGACTCTACAGACCATACAAATTTCCTCCTTTCAACCATACCTCGTGTCAGCATCATTATACAAAGGACACAACACATAATAGAGATGAACATAGCAAGCAGAAACAATAGCCCTAATAACGGTTTCTGTCCTCACTTAAAGCATTACAATTCTTCAACCCCCACTTTAAAAGACAGATCAAATCCCCCTGCACCTCCCCCCTGGCTGTTGTCAAGCCATCAGCAACGTCAGTCTCCTTGATCTCATTCGCCTTCTCTTCCCCGGCCCCCTTCTCTAATTTTTCAAGGCGATTCAACAAGTCCTGGACCCAGCCGGGCTGTTCCTCAGGCTCGACAGGGGGTCCGGAAGTGGGGGCGCAGATGGTGCAGGTGCTGCAGGTGCAGGTCGGGGGGTTTTGGCGATGGATCTCCAAACACCAGCGGTTGTCGGTGGCGTGGCGGTCCCGGTCCTGAAGTGCTTGCAAAGGCTGCCGTGACTCCGGCGGCCACTTTGCTTTTTGCTTTCACATCGGATTTGAATACTAGGTGGGGCTCGGCTTTGAACCCATTCTCTCTGCACCAGATCAAAAGCTTGCAGAGGGCCTGTTCATCAGTAGCTTGCTCCAGGGATTGCACAAGCCTATTCACCAAATTTCCGTAGGACTTCCACAATCCCTGCTTCACCATGGTCTTATCATCATCTAACATTGCATCCCATAGCTTATCACCCAGTTTTCGCCACTCTGATAACTCATGCACTGTATGTGGGACAATAAAGCAACCTTTCGCATACCCCCAGGCTAATAATCCCGGTAATTCTTTCTTTAAGTCAATTCCCTGTACGTTACATTGTTGTAAGGTACGGGTAAATAATTCATACGCCACTTGCCTATCCATTCCTGACGTCAGCGCGCTGTTGCAGCTCTCCAGGCTCCGGTGGCGCGTATGGCCCGAAACCATCTATATGATCTTCGGGGGTGCCGTCCTTCCAGCGTTTGCTCGGCGGATTTGCACCGTCCTGGCTGCAGAGGACCCAACTCCTACTTTCTCCACCGTGGTGCGTCCTTCTCCCGATTTCTTTTCTGTCCGAGAGAGGATTGCCCTTCGTTGTATCACGTCGGGGTCACCATTTGTAGGAGAAAGGGAGACTGCGACACCATATGGTCATCGACAAGACTCGTTTATTGAACACTCAGTGTGCACTTTTATACATAGCTTAATTAGGTTCATGCATATTGCAAAGCTTGAGCTCAGGATAGGTTAGCTCTTATTTGCGTCAACGAAATTCTATGCAAGATTTCCCCGTACACGCGAGCGCTTCTTTACAATGATTGGTCAAGACCCCGCGTCCATGCGTCTAACTATACAGTGTGATAGGCTAACTAACAGAGGCTAACTAACAGTGCCCACGTGTCCTCACATTTAACGACCGTCCCCCTCTACTTGTTTGTCTCAACTCTTTGCCTCCTTATCTGACTCTCCGCAAGATCTCCTTATCTCTTAGTCAGCAGTCCTTCCACCCTTTCAGCTAGGCCTGGCGCCCTTCTGCCCTTATCTGGCTTGCTCACAGCATGACCACTGGCCTTCAGGAATCCCACATATGGCTTCTATTTTATGTTCTTCTGTGGCAATGCAGCTACAATGTTCAGCTGTGCTACGGTTTTATCTACAAAAGCATCAGGCTGGAGACTTCACAGCATTCCTGTTATTTTATGCTGACTGAAGCTCTGCAAGTGCATCCATTTTACATAAGTCTTAGTTAAACAAGGAACCGAAAGAGGAAAGTTATATCCCCATTTTAATGCCTTCTTTTGGTTCCTTGGCATGGAGGTTACACTAACCCCCCAGGCAGTGGTGTGCAGGCATAGGCAGTTAAGAATAAAAGAGTAGGTTGAATCAAAAGCTGATTCTCTGCCTGGGTGTACCTTCACTCATGGACACATCAGATATAAAATGCTTCCAAATGATCACAGTCAACTATAGACAAAGCTGACCTGGTCTCTTATGCCAAGGAATATTTCAAGCAGACAGCTTATCCTACAAACTCTTCTGGTTTCCTCTTGTTCTGGATGTGAGACAAGTGAGGGAGCCAAGAGAGCACAGTGTGCAAGTCCTGTTTCTGGTTGCCTTAACTTGCTCCGTCCTCACCAAATAAAGCTTCCAAAAGACTGTATTTTTCCATTTTCCTTTTGTAAGATCGTAGATTGTGTAACTGTCACATTTCTTTTCAGAAAATAAATGTAAATACAAATAACATCAATAGATTATTTGACTATACTGTATATTTGGTGATACCAAATTGTCCCTATATTTAAAGAAGTACAACTGCTGCTTTATGCTAAGTATGCTAAATGCTCAGTCCTGCATTAAACAGAAGCTAGAAATGAGCTCTTCCTCATCTGTAGCGATTTGTCCTAAAGAAAAAGTTTGATCCCGACAAAGTCTCTTTTATAGTTCTAGGCTTTGACTTGTTGGTCATTGCAGCTTATGACCTTGACCAACATCTTTCTTCTTAATCACTGTTTCTGCTGTTATTTCTGTCTCTAGAAATGCTGGAGCTAATGATCTTTGCAGTATCCATTTGCCTTCATACCATACCTCGAGAGAGCTTACTGGTAATTCTATTGCAGGAGAGTTTCTCAACTCAAAAATGTACCTTTTCTTCCCTTCAACTTTACATACAAATATTTACATATACATATATATATATAAATTTTAAAAATATAAAAAGCAGACTGATGCAGTGGTAAAGGGATATACGCATATTTCTACAAAACCATTATAAATCAGCAGGCCAGATTGCGTTGCTGTTCTGATGAAATGCTGTGCTTCTCTTTCTGTAAAGAGTGCATGAATAATCCAACACAATTTTGAATATTGTTTTACATTATGCAGAGGTAGGTCTGTGTAGATTCCCAGTAAAATGCCATTCCTACTTTTGTTCCATGACAAGCTGTGGATACTAGGTTTTATCATTATTTCTTTGTTGTTGAGCTTGATTATTTTTCTGCAAATATCATAACTGCTTACTTCACTGTCCTTGGCTGAATTTGGCACTTCACGGTTTTCAGGAATAGGCTTCTCTCTCACAGTGGCTCTGTTTTTTGTTTGTTTATTTGTTTTTGGTTTTTTGTTTGTTTGTTTTTCCCCCTTCTGAATCTTTTCACATAAAATTTCCCTATTCAGCTTGGTTTTTCTCTCTTTTTTTTTTTTTTATCTTATACGTCTGCTTTTTGGTGAATTTGGTGTTAATTTCTGTATTGTCTGCTTGCCTCAATTTTCCCAGTGTATTCTCCCTGTCTCTAATTTGTGATTTCTATTTGAGTGTAAGCTTATTCATTAGGTTTGCTTGAGTCAGTCATGTTCAGTAGGGTTTGTATGAACCTTCTGTGCTTTCACTTTAGCTATTGTGTTTTTCATCTCTGTTATTAATGCCATCTGGTAATTTTTGAAAAGCACCAAGGCTTAAGGCTTAACTTCTCAGAACTACCAAAGGTGGAAATCCCTGCCATAGCATAGTTACTTTTTATGGCAATTGAGTAAGTGGAAATGAGGAGAAAGCCAAAAAGGCTATAACCAGTTAGTTCTGCATCAGGCTGTGAACAAGGAAAGTTTCCTTGGTCTGGAAACAACTGGGAGCAAAGCAGCCAGTTCAGCCAAAAAATTTTCAGCCAACCTAGTCTTGTTTGAAGACCTATTGTTGTGTTTTCCTCCTTTTTTTCCCTCACCGCATACATACATGCACGTACCCCAAAAGTTCCCCCTGGAGTTTGTACGTGATCATTGGTAAAAGGCACAGGCCTAATTCTCACAGGTTCTTTTTGTAGCCATGTTTTACAAATGTCCACAGCAAAGATCCAGACAGTCTAGTGGCTTGGATGTGGCTAGCTCTACAAGCTCTGTGCAGAATTTAGACATTGTATCTAGTGGAAAGCAAAAACCTAGCATAATTTTGGTTATTGTGGATGAATAGGGTCTGAATATATCTTGCATCTATTTCCATTTTAGCCTGACCATAAATATTGCCTCTAGAATCTAAATGTTTTATAGATTCTTCCAAATTGATTTCTTGCTATGTTCCCTCCTTTCTCCTTTTCTGCTGTATTTTTCCTGTTTCTGATCTCCTCTTACATTTTCTTGTCCTTTTCCATCTTTGCATGAAGTGCTTATTCCTTGTTTTGTTCTCAGAAATGTGTTTTAGAGGCAGAAAATGATCTGCAGCACCCAAACGTCCCTCACTGCATACTCCTTACTGCTTTTCTGCTTGCTACATCTCACATATATCTTCACAGGTAGGTTTATGCTAAGTCTGAGGCAGTAACTTAGAACAATGAGGATTGCAGCAATTTCTGTAGCATCTGCAGAGACTGATGGTAGTTGCTCTGGAAAACAGCATTAGCCTCTGCGGAGCATCTAGGGATATTGTTTCATAAAACATACACCTACTCCAGGAATACCAGGGCACAGGGGAGCAGCTGGAATCTGCTGTGTGTTGTAACTGTTCCACTTCTCAGCCACTCTCTAGTGAGTAGGCCGGGAGGTGCAGGCCCTTCATTTACCACCAAGAGAATGTGAGGCAGTCTGAATGGGGGAGGAAGGTTCCCTCCTGCCTTTGATTGCCAGCTGGCACCACAGTATTTCCTGATCACATTTATGCCATTCAGTCCCAGCTGTGCTCTCTCTGCATCTGCTGAGGACTCTGTTCATCAGAAACATGGAAGGTCCCAGAAAAGGATGGATTTGTTTGATCTGTAGGCCATTTACCATGATTTACCTAACGCCCTCATCCCTACATGTGGGCAAGAGCTGCCAAGTGTTGCACCTTGTGAAGAAACGGACTCAGTCTGGGGTGCAGAGTGAGACAACTTTATTTCCAAACCGACTTCTTTTTATACTTTCTTAACACAAGTGTTGCAAAGCGCACAACCAATCAGCATCTGGCCACCTGCGCGGTTGTCTGGCTTTGTTTCTTTTCTTCTGGCAAGACACGTCGCACACGAGGCAGGGGGAGGTGTTCCTCAGTCCTCGTCTTTCTCGGCTCTGTCCCCCATCTGCTGCAAAGACTGACACCCTTGTGGTTAACTATCTGCTAACAAGGTACTATTGTCTTTGAACAAGCCTCCACATCTCACCCTTCTTTATTTGTTTTTGTTTGAACAGCCATGACTTAATTAAATGATCTATCCTTAAACACATAACAAGAAACAAAGCAGGCACACTAACAATAAACGAAATATGCCAAACATCAACAGGCTGTCCTACTAGACAGGTTACGAACGGATTTACTGAACTAGATAATCTTCTGTGGAAATCCCTAAGGAGGGACGGATCCAATTAATAGTTCCCAAAAGTTTTTGAAGATCATTCAAAGTCGTTATGTCTGTCTTTAGGGTCAATGATTGTGGTCGAATTTGATGATCAGAAATTCTCCATCCTAAATATCGCCAAGGCGGACTTTCCTGTACTTTATCTTCCGCAATTCTTAATCCTGCAGCTGATGCTGCTCGCGTAATCTGATGCAGAGCCTCTTCTGCTGTTTCCTTTTGCTCTGCAGCAATCAATATATCGTCCATATCTTCCCATTGGCACAGTACAGGGTGGTATCGGAGTCCATACCATTATCTTAATTTCTCCTATGAAATCTGCGTTGATAACTGCAGGTAACACAAACAGCCCTTGTCTCGTTGTTGAAAATCGCCCAATCAATAGTGCTGCCATTCCTCGCCCCAGGGGGCCGTGGACACCAGTTGGAATTAGCACAACTGATGTATCAGTAATTAGCACTTCTATTGTGGTGGCCAGGTCCACCCCGGCGCTGCCGCTTGTGCTGGCGCACAAGCGGCGGCTGCTTCCCGGTGGGAGCCACTCCGAGGGGTGATTTGCCGTCATGGCGCGACCCCCCGCCGCGCTCCGCTTGAAGTTTCCCGAAGGGGCTAGCGGTCGACCTTCCTTATCAAATTTTGATCGACACTGATTAGCATAGTGTTGTCCTTTGTGACAGCGCGGACATAGTCCAGGCGCTCCTCCTTTGTTTGCTTGTGTTTTCGGACAGTATTTACGAATATGCCCAAATTGGCCACAAGCAAAACATGGCCTTTTCATAGACATTGTTGCAAATGTTTCGGCCATCAGTGAATATTCATACTGTTTGGTACCGACATTAATACATGCTTTTAGCATGTCATCAATAGTAGGATCCTTTAGTGGCCGCAAAACTCTCTGGCAATCAGGGTTAGCATTCTCAACTGCTAGTTGCTTAAAAATGTAGCTTCGTGCTTGTTCATTATCAATTTGTTTCTCCAGAGCCTCATTAAGCCGATCCAAAAACTTCATATATGGCTCATTCGCATCTTGTCTTATGCTAACAAAAGGTTGTCTTTGTTTACCACTCTCCGGAACGGCCTTAAGGGCGCGGAGAGCAAGTGCCTTAACTTGTTGCAAGCCCTCAGGGGGGATTTCTGCTTGTGCTGTTGTAGCACTGTGATCGCCCTCCCCCATTAGCACGTCCACAGTAACAGCCCGTAAAGGACCTTTTTTCGACAGCCGCTGGTTTTCCTCCCCCTGAGCTCGAGCAAGCTCTCTCATTTTCGATTCCCACATCGTGTATTGCATATCAGTCATAATGAGGCGAAACAAAGTTTTAAAATCATGGGGAGTAAAAACCGAAGAATCACAAAGAGATTGTATAAGGTGGGTGGTATATGGTGCGCCAAGGCCATGATCTGTCACCGTACGTCGCACGTCCTTAATAAGATTATACGACAAACCTTCCCAACGCGGATTCTGGTCTGGTGCACAGATAACGGGAAAGGCTTTCAGCATGCCCACATCCCCCGCCTGTTTTGCTCCTCGTTTTACTGAGGCCCATTTATCGTGAGGATCCGGGGGGTATAGGTCTGGCTCCTTTCCAGGGTCAATAGGACCCGGACCAAAAGGATCATCGTCCTGTTCATCAGGTGGCAGTACCGCAAAGGCTTTTGCAGCACGTTTTCTTTTCTGATTCTCATCAGGACACGATTGAGGTAAAGGAGGCGCGGAGGGGATGGCAGGGGCCCCGATCCCGTCATTTATGTTCGACTGCAACCCACTATGAGATTTCAATATTTCGAGTACAACTCGCCATTGTGGCAACAGGTTAGCAGCAGCCTTATCACCGCGCGTGGCACTATCCCACAGTCGGACCCCAATTTGGTCCCATCTTTCCAGATTAAAAACATTCTTACTATTCACCGAAGGATCGTCTTTAGAAGCCCATGCAAGAACCTTTTGCAGCTCTTCTTCACCTAATTTTTTTCTTTGCGGTTTCAAGTTTTTAGGAGAAGCTTCTAAATCGTCCTTTTGTTCCTTCATTAGGTATGAACCCATAGTTCCCAGCCGCTTACCTCTTTCCTTTCAAGAGGCTTTTAGTGTGCACACAAAGTAAGCTTCCTTTCAGCTTGATCCTTACGCTTCCTTTCAGCGTGATTCCCGGGAGTTCAGCTGGGCGGTGCAACCGGAGAGACAGCTAGTCTTCGAGCCCCACGTTGGGCGCCATTTGTTGCACCTTGTGAAGAAACGGACTCAGTCTGGGGTGCAGAGTGAGACAACTTTATTTCCAAACCGACTTCTTTTTATACTTTCTTAACACAAGTGTTGCAAAGCGCACAACCAATCAGCATCTGGCCACCTGCGCGGTTGTCTGGCTTTGTTTCTTTTCTTCTGGCAAGACACGTCGCACACGAGGCAGGGGGAGGTGTTCCTCAGTCCTCGTCTTTCTCGGCTCTGTCCCCCATCTGCTGCAAAGACTGACACCCTTGTGGTTAACTATCTGCTAACAAGGTACTATTGTCTTTGAACAAGCCTCCACAGCCAAGTTTGCGGACAAAGCCAAATTTTAGTGTGTTGTGTCATGTGTTGATTTAAACCAGATTAAACTGAATCTAAAAAGCACAGATTAAGAATATAGCCCATGTATAAGGGCTGAATTTGAGGTTCTAATAAGTTGCTTCAGGACCTGCTAGTTGGTTCCTGCAAATAAGATGACTGGGCCAGAAGCAAAGCAGTCATCCCTGTAGTGCCTTGTGTGGACTCTTACCAAGGTGCAGTTCCTGAAAACATCAAAATGCAGTGATGGCACCTACAAAAACATGTGCATTGCTACATTTTAATTGCCAGTTCCAGTACTGAGAAACAAGGCAGATATAACACAATTAACAAACCTTTTCCAGAACATCTCTTCCTAGTCTACTCTCCTTGTTTTTGCCACACATAATGCTTGTCCCTATGAGCTGGCAACTTTGAGGCAGCAGCTGTCACAGGTTGAGGTTGTGTGAAATAGCCTCATTTTGCCACTCCTTCTTTCTTATTCTTTTCTTCTGCTGTTGCTGACTTCTTACTCTTTTGTTACTCGCTTTCTGTGCCCCAGCATGGGTTCCCCCGCAGGCCACAGTCCCTTTAGTGGTGTCCCTGTTTTGGGCATTGCTCATTCTCTTTGCAGTTCTCATGCTCTTTTTGCTTCTCTTCTGGTCTCTAATTTCATGCATGTCCCCCTGTGTGTCCTCCTGTGTCTCCTGCCCCTAACTGCCCTTTCTTGGACATCTGGACACAGGTGCCACATTCTTCTTCACTCTTTGCACTGCTTCTACCACTTCAAAGCACCAGCACAAAAATGAAGTCTCCAGGCCTGACAATCATGATGAGCCCGGGTGCTGCTCTTATCTTCCACCAGTTACTGCTATGGGCAAAACAGCCCTAGGATAATTTCACTTAATTCACCTTATTGCTAACTTCAATTACTGCATCAGGTACTGAGAAGTGCCAAAGATGAGTGGCTAACAAAACCTGAGGGCCTCAACCTTGTGCTTTATGCTGGGAACAGTCAGAAACTGTGTTTGTTATTATTGCTGTTGTTGTTGTTATAATTATTAAACAAAGTTTAAGTGCCTTATGGATTGCACTCTTGTGAGAGATTGATGTTGAAGCAAACCATGCAGTGAAGCTCTCCCTCCTCTCCATGCTATACTGTGCAAATGCAAAGTAAAGCAGCATCGCCCCGTTTCGGTCAGATTAATCTTTCCGAAGCTCATGCTGAACAAGCCGTCAAGCTCTCCACACGAAGTCACTGCAGGGCTTCTGCTGCTTAAAGAGAAAAGTCATGAGAAGAGCTGTGTAATTTATGGGAGAGAATTTAGCCTGAAGCTTGCAGAAGGGTTTGATTAATGGGATAAATAAGCATTGAGAAGGTTTTCTCTGTATGGATGCAACAGCCTTACTGTGACATGGAAGGTAAGGATGGCTCAGACATGTATAAACAGCCATTATCTCAGTTAATTATGCATCCAAATGCAAACATTTAAGGATAATCACCATTTTGTAATTAGAGATGTTAATCTGTTCCTGCACTTTTCGCCTAACACGCAGCTCTTGGATTACTTTCAATTTTCTAGGTGTCCATCATACAGTTTAAGAAAATTCTTTATTTCCAGAGCAGATTTTGTACTGTGTGGGGAAGTGGGTGCGTTGCAACCAGGAGAATATGTGTAATGGAATGATAAAATTATTTTCTCACAGTTCAACAGCACTTTTGATAACAAAAGTGGAATGAGTACAGCAAGAAAAAATATTTTTAATGCAAATAAAAATTAGTAGAGCCTGGAGAAATAGGTGCAAGTGGTAGACGAATATGGATAAGGCCTGCTAATCTCCTTTCCGGGTAGATTATAGCACTCAGCACTTCCTCGTGTCATATGGAACCAGAGTTGCCTACATATTCCTTAACCCCAGTCAAAGATATCTCAGACCTTCTTCATAACCTGTGGCTGTCAGTTATAACCTTTGCCTCTGTCCTGCACATCAGATTGCACATGAGAATCTCCCATTTGAGATCAAAGACAAGACTTCCAACAGAGTAGAAAGAATTAGTGGAAAACAGTATGTAGCACTTGAGGTAGCTTTAAGCAACTCTGCTCCAGGGGCAGAAACTTCTTTATATATTCATTCTGAATATTAAGTCATCCCTGGATGAAACCAATGGAATGTGTAGCAGTCAGGACAGGAAAGGTTTCAGCAAGTCCACCTTCTGGCCTATTGAAAGGAAAAACCTCAGCATTGTAGTATGTATAATTTGTACTGTGTTGTACTGTTTGCAGGGATATGTAGCCAGAAACACGTCTGGAAAATGAACAAAATACACTTGGCATCAATCCTGAGGGTGCCAATACTGACTTAGGGATTGTAGAGAGCTCTTTCTAAAGTCCAAAATGGGGCTGAAGGCCCTTCCTCTTTGCAATGTTTGCACACTTACGACTTCGCATCCATCTCTGAGTAAAGAAAGACTTTTTCAAGATTGGACCTTGCTCCTCTTGCCTTTCTTGGGAATTCGTTTTCTTGCCATGTTTCAGCAAAGTATTTGGAAGCAGGAACAGGATTTTAGCCAGAGAGACACAGATTGGTGCGTGACAAAGAAGATTTTTACCCTGGGTCTGGAAATTAGCAGTTTCAGACTTATCTAGGTGCTTTTCTTGCCACTTGGCCACCTTGTCATTTCCATACTCCCTTGGCTGAATGGCAGCTCTAAAGGTTTCCTTGTGAATACAAGTGGTGCTTCTGAAGATGTACCCTGGCTTTGTGAGCTTTCTCTGATTTCAGTCTGAAAATAGAGGATGTTACATGAATGAAACTACACAAAACATCTGAGACTGATCTTGGAGCATGCCCAGCATCACACTTTTTTTGTTGTTGTTTTTGTTTTTTTCCTAAGCAGTCCGGGTCCCTGGGGATCCTGCAAGTTCAACGGTGAAGCTTTGCCTTGGGAACTGCAGCCTATTGCATTGGGCCCTGTGAAGAACCTGGGGATACTGGACAGCCAGTTTCCCTCAGGAGAGCCTTTTCTCACGAGCTACTTTGTCATCCTTCAAGCAGGAATCTCCTGTCTTCCTCACTGTAAGGCTGAATTCTGATACTTCATATGCAGATGGCACAGATAACTGTATTTTCTGTTGTGTTTAAAGCGCCTCATTCTCTGCCAGTAGCATTAAATAAAACCACGGAGTAAATTTCATGCAGTACAGTCAATAGTGACCTTACTTAGTGTTTTGATATTTTGTCACGATCTGCAGCAGCGCTCACGTTAAACAGCATTATTCACTCCTATCCGTGGTGACTGATTCAATGTGACAAGCTGACAGCCAACGGTTGGATCCCTACCAGCCGGCTTCATCCCTCAGCAACGTTAATACCAGCCTTGTGAGGTGACGTGTGGAGGAGCAGGCTCGTGTACAACCTGTGTTGCCGCAGGCAGCCCCACGGATCATCGTTTTTGTCAGGCTGTTTAGGCGGCGGCGGGTTTTTGATGCAGGTGAGGTTGAGCAGGGCCGTGCTGTGAGATATTTGTGACCGCTCATTGCTTTAGGGCTATGTGTGGTATTGTGAATCACTCAAGTGTAGAACCTTCTTGTGGCAAACTGCAGTTAATGAAGATACACCAGGAGAGCAAAGACAGCCTGAAAATACCAGTAATTCTTCCAATTGTAATTTTGATAAAGAGTCAATGAAGGACTTAATGGCAATGAGGGTCTAAAATTATCTTTCAGAGTAAACAGGTTTATTGCACTCTTCTGTCATCTGATTTTTTTTTAAATAAGTAAATTATATTTGTTTGCTATTATATTTTAAATTTGATCCCATGTTGTTTTGGATACCCCTGTATCCTTGGAACATGCTTGTTAAGTCCTTACAGCAAAATAGAGTTAATTTTCAAAAGCCCATCTTGTGTTTTGAAAGTTATTTAAACTTGCAATTAAAGAGAAAATTACCAGATATCTTAGACCCAACATTCCCTCTCTCAAGTCCCCAAATGCAGAAACCTGATCTTGTTTTATTCATAAACTGGATCAATATTGCCATTAAATGCATCTGTAATAAACGGATTTCTATAGAGGATACAGTTCAAATGCGTTAGCTAACTAACCCATTCCTTCTTATTCATGTATTCTTGTCATCATAATGTTTTAGTTCATGATAATTTGGGTATTTTTATAGCATCTTTTGAAACAGTTACCTACTTCTGACTGAATTATTGAGTACTAAATAACTAGGGCTTAATAGGAATAAATGTAGTAAATACGGAATTCCTTAAGCTGATTTTCAAATGAGGAGACCTACTGTTGACCACCTAGTACTCTCACCAGTGTCCCAAGCATAAAGGCTGCCTGCCTCGTAGGTGAGTGTGTCTGTCTATGTAAGGATTTGCAAGCACTGACAAGCAGTATCTCAGGGAGACATTACATCAAAGATGAGAAGTCCCATTTTGGAGGCCCGGTGCCTTTGAAAGTGGTGCTTTTTGGTCTTCAGAACACCCTGGCAAATCAAGTTTTAAAGGCAATAAAAATGCATTCAGGAATGTACATACTCTTTCTAGAATGTCTGTTGTCCTCTACCTTCCCCCAAGTCCGCATTCAGCACAAAGTACTCTGCAAATTTGCACATGCAGCACCCAGGACCTTACTTGTTATGTTTAGAGAACTTTATCGTTTGTGTCAGAAAGCTCCTGCCAAGTGCAGGATGTTGTTAGTCCCCATGACTTCCAAGTCAGTAGGCTGAGTATGACTGAGAGCCTAACACAGGCCACAGCTTTTGGAGAGCCGTTTTTTCTCAGGGGTGCTCAAGAGATTATCGTTTCAGAGGTGCTTGTAGATGTTTGTTTAAGTAGAATTACTTGTCCCTGCTGTTGCGTCAGTAGGCAGCTAAATATATATTTTTAAAACGTAAGTCAAACAATTCAGAGGCTAGAAATTGAGGTCAGGGTTGACGTCTTGTGTAAAGGGTTTCATTTGGCTTCTGGAAGATCATGCACACTGTTATTTTAATCATCAGTTTTTATTGTGGTGCAAATGTTCTGTTTGCTCTGACTTTTTCCATACTTGTAGCAATGGGCCTTGGTACCTGCAAAGTCTGCGGTATCAGGCAATTGTGTTAATATGATGCACTTCTTACTGAGGTACTTTTATATATATATATATATATATATATATATATTTCTAATGAACTGTAATAATGGTGTATTCAAAAGCCAGGAACCATATCTGGCCAATTTTCTTTGCCTTTTAGTCAAGAAAGATAATATTTATATGGAGGAGGGAAGGGGGGAATTAAAAAAGTCCCAGTCCTCTGAGTTGGTCCCTGCTACTGCTAGAGAATTTCTATAGTTTTTAATTGTTTCTTAAGTTTCTGAACTTTAAGAAGGTATAACATATAACATTTTGTGCCTTTCTATGTGAAACCTAAGGAAATTAGCAATACATAGTTAATATTTTATTATTTGTTGGAATCAAGTATCTAAAGCTACAGTATGGGAAACTGCTATTTGAAGAGAAATATGTTTCTATTTAAAATCAGTGCAGGCATTCATTCATAAGGAAGGAGTTAACGGCCTAGTAGTCTTATTAGAGAAAATCTGCCTGAAGCCAAAATGCTGAACTTTTACTGAAAATGTAGTTTTTGATGACAAAAAGAACCATTCTGCTGGCGGAACTTTGTAGCATTACAAGTATAAAACAAACAATACCTAACTGAAGCACTCTTTCCCCTCCTGATATAGCTGAGAAACCATTACATTATGGTTTGTCATTTAGGAAAAAAATGGATCCTTCAACCCACAGCCTGTGGTACGGAACTAGTAAAAAAAAAAAAAAAAAAAGGTGTTGCAGAGAGTTGCAGATCATACAATGAAAGGAAAACAGCTGCACAGCATAGAAGAAGATAAGCTAGTAAGAAAAAATATTCCTATCGCTGTAGGAATAATCTCTTTCAGAGGTTTAAAAAGTAATTAGACAAGCGAACAGGATTCTCAAAGTGTTTCTTGAAGCTCATGTGAACTGCAGCTGATTCTCTGGAAAGACTTATAAGGATGGAATTGTTCTGATTTGAAGGAACTTGGAAGAAACAGCCATCACTTGATTAGGGTTAGTCAATGAGAAAAAGCTTTTCGGTACATACCCAGGCTTTAATAAGGTTCAAATTGAGATCACTGAGGAATCTATTATCCATAAACCAAAACACAATGGAGTGAAATGTGTCCATGTATATTTACCACTGTTGTATGGTTTAGAAAAAAAGGTCCAAATAATGTTTTTCCTGGTCTAAGAAGCAACTTTATTGTCCACTATTGGAAGGTTCATGTCAGTCCAGGAAACAGGATCTGGCCCTCATTTTATTAGAAAAACATATTTTATTGTTTTCTGAGTAAATTCTGTTGGAAAAAAACCCATTTTTTTAAAGAAGGGTAAATAATAGTTTATGGAAGTCCAGCACCTCTCATGGGAAATCTATTTCCTTCGTTAGCTTATGAAAACAGAAATCTTGAAAAAGTTGAAGTTATTTGTGTGTGAACTGTTCAGTTATTTTGAGTCTAGATGCCAGCTGTTGCTCATAACTCTCAGCTTATCTCTGTTGATTTATGTTGATACACTGTGATGCTTTGGCAACTGTAGCATTGAGATCAGTTTGAAGTGACCTCTACTTGGTGACAAATAGGAATCATCAGATTAAAGAGGGAGTAAATTCAGGGAAGAGAAACTAGATGAGCAATGCAATTGCTTGAGGCTGCAAATGCTGTTTGGTGCTCCCTGAGATCCTCAGCTCCCACTGGGGAGAAATGGAAGGCGAGAGGACAACTCAGAGTGCCGTGGGATCAAATTCCCACATGATATATTGCATGTGTTCTGTTGTTATGTCTAGAACTTGTATCCCTTGGTAGTAGAATCACTGCTTGTAGTACATCATCCTGAATTTATTATCGTGTGTATCTTCTAGTGGTACTATAGTATAAAGTTGAGTGTGCTGGTGCAAGGACCCACATTCCTATATGGAAGGAAACATAGAATAACACAGAGGTCAGAGGATCACTGAAACGTGTAATGGAGCCATGGGGTAAGGTTACCTGTTAGATCTGTATCTGGGGCCTGATGTTGCAAATATCTTGCGCATCAGGAAAGACAACATTTCATACTCCAAAGCTGGAAACTGCAGAAAGTTACAAGCTTCAGAAGGCAGGGCTGTACATTGTATATCAGTTAGCTAGCATGAGGAATTAATTGCTGATGGTCGTTACTGTTCTGGGTCAACAATGTCTTTTAGAGTCAGTGAGTGAGTCTGGTGGTGGAAAAACAGTCTGTATTAGAAAATATTTAAGGAAATTATTATTTATCCAATATTCTACTGTTTGGAAAGTTCCACCACTTCTAAACTTCCACCTGTATCATTCTGAATGGATTTGTTGTTCAGGGTGGATGGTGAAGATGTCTCCAGTGGACAAATTGAAAAGTCTGTACTTTTTGAATAGAAGGGGGATATATATATATATATACACACATATACATTATACACATATACATTATACACATATATATATATATTTAACTTGATCGTGGATGAACAGGTATATGATTGGAACAGCTGATTATTTGAATGGATATGTGTTTTAAAATTAATGAACAAGGAATATCAGCTCTGTGAAGCTGAATTTTCCTTGGCTACTTAGCCAGTGTCTGGAAAGTGGGTTAAGCCAAATATCTTTAGGAATGTCCCTAAACACAAATTATGGGCTGTGAGGATTGTGGGAACTTGTCATGTCTGAGCCTTAGGCTGTGGATAAGCCAGGTATACTCTAATAGATAGTCACCCTTCTCTAAGTAAACTAGCCAGGAAGTGCATCATCGTTTTGTTTTTGATAATCTAAGCCCTAAACTTGAAGAACTTGAGACTGCCTCGAAGAACTTGAGACTGCCTCGCCTAGCAGATAGGAATGTTGGATTCATTAAATCTTGGAAGTGGGTTCATAACACAAATCACTATACAGGAAATAAAAAAAAAAAAAAACAACGAAAATGGTCATTAAGGAGTGGTGTGCGGAATGGTATTGGATTTGATATGTCTGGAGCTCTCTGTAGCTGTTCTTGTCATACTGTGTGATGCTTCTTGAAAGCCCTCAGTTTCCCACTCGTAAAACTGATGTAGCACCTAAGGTGTTCGGTTATCAGTAGTTGAAAGACGGGCAGGGAGACAGACAGCACTGTCACATACACTCTGTGGAATTCACCTTCCGCCAGCGCTCCGGCATAAGAAGTTACTGATCAGCATCCAGATTGCTCTAACTGCCCACGTGTATGCTGTAACTCCTTAGCAAAACATAAGGTAGAACAGTTAACCTAATGGCAGAGGTTTTAATAGAACTTGCACTTGCTCTCACTGCAGGTTTACAGAACATCCCTGGACAGTTCCTTCAATTCAGCTAAATGACATCATAACCTAAGCTGTGTGTCCCAGCTACATTGTTTCATGGAAACAGTGGTGAGCAATGAAGCGAAACCCTGTAGTTAGTATTGCGGGGAACCACAGTGCAAAGGACAGGTTTCTCAAATCTGCAAAAATTGCCAGGCAAAGCTCTGGCTAGTATAGGTGGCATCCTTATACCACTGACTTCAGGGGGACTTCTGTTGTTGGTTGCAACACAACAAGACTTCACTATTTTCTTTTGCTCTTGGCTTGGCCCACTTGAAAGTTAAATAGGTAAACACTCGAATGCAACCACTAGCTTCAAAAGCTCTATCCATGTGTGCAACTTCAGATGTGTGTTGAGCTGGGTTTGCCTCTCCTGAGTGTTCCTGCAGCACTATTTCCTAGTACACTGGGTAGAGTCATCTTGCTTTCAGCATTTTGCGTTTCAGTGTAGATATTCAAGTAACTTCACATGCAAAAATTTTATTTGGGATCAAATCTAGCTATTGTTGCCAGTAGCAGGGGAAAAAAATGTTTTGGGGGATTTAGAAGGAGTCTATAGGAACAGACTCTGAAGACACATCTCTTTGCGAAAGAGTTATGCTAGTTTAAACTGGTTGATAAAATTGATTTAGTCAAATGTATGCCATCTCCACCACGGTGCTTGCAACTAGCTCTTGCTTGTTTGGCTACAGATAGGCATGTATGTCAAGTATTGTTTAATCAAAGGGAAAATAAATGTTATCTGCAATCCTTCCTATTGTCTCACCCTCTGTATATTGCCAATAGGAAAACAGGCCATGCTAGCTACAGAATTAAGAGATGTTGTATGTGTTGGCAAAGGAAATTCCTAATTTTCAACCCTGTTCTGCCTGGCAGTTATGTTTCTGAGGAGAGCTCCAGTGAGACTTCTTGGAACTCTGTGGGCTCTTGGACTGCAGCAAACTGATTGCTTGAGATTTCCAGCTCACCACTCGAACAAGAACATATAGTTCTGCATGAAAGGCAAACACATTTACCTCTTACCTGTTATGCTGGAGAGGCTTTATTGTCTTGGAAAAACAACTTGCTCTCAATACAGGTCTCTTGAAATGATGGGATCCTAAACTTGTTCACAGCACCAGCCAAGCTAAAGCCAGGAAACCCATAGCATATTAAGAGGCAGACAGATTTTGAATTGAGTTTCCTGTAGATTTTTTTTTTTTTAAAAAAAAGCCTCTCTCTGATTTACTGGTCTAAAAAATTAATTTTATATAACAGGCTGGATTCCTTCAAATACTTACTTAAAGTGAATGATGAAGGAAGAAGAAGAGGTGGAGTGGATTTTTTTTTAATTTTATTTTTAATATTTACATTAAACTAGGATTCTTCTATAACTACAGATTCTAGGAATGTGACTAATTCCTGAACAGCATTTTTTCATCAGCGTTCCTCACTCTGAAATACCATTTTCTTTGTACATCTCAAAAGTTGGTGTCCAGATTGTGAATCGATAAGAATTTTGATAAATCATATTGTGTCATTATTCCATGCAATGTACTATCATCAAATCAGTGAGAGATCTTAAAAACATGAGCATGGGATGTGGCCAAGGATGTGGTGCCAAGATATGCAATATAAAAATGCAGCCAAACAGAGAAACAAAGGGGGAAAAAAAAAAAGTTAATGCTATGTGTGAGCACTGTGGGGTTAGTGCGCACTCCGCTCTCCAGTCTAGGTTGTTACAGACCAGCGAGCTGATGGGATCTGTTGTGAAGAAAGCTGAAGATGCCTCAGTGGGTTTCTTCCTGCCAACCTTTAGGGGCAGCTTTTAGTTTGGGACTGTCACCTTTGGCCCCTTCCTGAGATGCCACATGTGTGTTCATGGGCTGTCATCACAGAACCACAGAATGGTTGAGTTTGGAAGGGACCCCTAGGGATCATCTAGTCCAACCCCCCTACTCAAGTAGG
The DNA here is from genome assembly GCF_059628265.1 of Tinamus guttatus. NCBI lineage: Eukaryota > Metazoa > Chordata > Aves > Tinamiformes > Tinamidae > Tinamus > Tinamus guttatus. Next base: position 836,117 of record NW_028288619.1, read on the forward strand.
GACACCTAGAGCACATGGCACAGGTTGGCATCCAGGCAGATTTTGAAGATCTCCAGAGAAGGAGACTCCACAACCTCTCTGGGCAGCCTGTTCCAGGGCTCTGTCACCCTCACAGGAAAGAAGTTCTTATCCATATGGAGATGAAACTTCCTGTGTTTCAACTTGTACCCATTACCGCTCGTCCTGTCACTGACCACTACCAAGAATAGTTTGGCTCTATCCTCTTTACATTCTTCCCCTCAGATATTTGTACATGTTGATAAATTCCCCCCTGCAGATTCTCTTCTCCAGGCTAAATAGGTCCAGCTCACTTAGTCTTTCCTCATAAGGTAGATGCTTCAGTCTCTTAATTGTCTTCACAGGTGAGTGTAGCCATGTACCTTGCTGATATACAGACAGGACTTCCTGGCTCAATGCTGGCCTGCCCTGTCACTGCAGACTAGCCAGATGACAGCAGGGCTCTAGGCTGGCCCCGTTACTGCCCTGGCTCAGCCCTGCTGGACTTGCCTAGGGCTGTGGATCTCAACCCTGTCAGTGAGGTCCCATTGGCCTCACTGTCACCATTGTCCCCAGCCTGCCTGGGGAGCTGGTCCCCACCATGCCCTGATGGGGGTTGGAGCTGTTCAAGAGAGTGTGTTCTCTTGTGCTCTTGCTGAAATCCCTGGTGTGGTTCATGAGTTGTGGACTTGCAGATTAAACTTGTCACTCACTTCTGAGCCTTTTAAACTAAAGGAAGCAATAGGACTACATTAATCTCCTTCAGTTTTCTGTGGAGTACAAAAGGGGAAGGGACCCTTGCAGCACCCCAGTTGGCTGACTTGATTTCTGGTTTTAGTTACTGGTAAGACTCAAATGCTGAATCATTTCAGAGCAGATTACTATTCCTCCTTGCCAAGGGAGAAATTGTATTTCCTTTGGTTGCGTTATGGCATTGAAGGGGATTTCATGCGTAATGAAAATAACAAGGATGATCTGAGCCTGAATGAGAAAAACAGGCCGTGTTTCGTAAGGATTCATCCATGAGCTACCCGGCAGTCGCTGAGGGGGAAAGAGGAGAGCATTCTTGGCAGGCAGGAAGGGAAGAGACAGACAGCGCAAGGAGAAGGAAAAGAGGGAGACATCCCCAAGAGCGTTGCAGTCCAAGTTCTCTCATCCCGGCCTACCAGGTGGTTGTTAATTAATCATCTGATGGGAAATACTGTGTTTCCATGGTTCCAATGTTAGTGTCATCCTTACTCCTCCCTGTTTCCCATTGGCTACTTCTTGAATTTCTCCAGGGAATCACTGCTTGTGCCTTAGTTTCATAGACAAGAAAGCTGGAGAAGATCATCTGATGCCCTGCATGTTGTGGGCCATTAAGTCTCCCCTTAGATTAAGCTGAAGGACCTGGTGAAAGGTAGGTTTGAGGAAGCTTGCCTGAGAATGGCAGAGATTCATGTCACTAGTGCCTACTTCTGTGTAGCTGAGAGGGGGCTTATTGCACAGGGGGATGCTCAGGTGATCATGAGGGATGAGAGGAGCTACAGGACTTCTCCCAGGACCAGGGTTACAGTGAGGATTCTCACCCATAAGACTTGAAGTGGTTCGGAGAAGCCCAAGTTAAAAAAATGAATGTAGCTGCATTAGAATCAGGCCCTGCTTTATCTGCTGATGAAGGCCTCTCTCATTTACTCTGCTGGCATTTAACTGCTCTGCGTGCAACACCACAATGAAATAAATCTCACCACTTTAAGTAGAGGAAAACTGGAGAGCTGAGTTTTTGTTCGGTTATACCTCCACTGCCCTGGCTGTTGTGTACCTATCCCAGAGCTAACAGGTAGAAAATAAGGAAACTGAAAGATTCATTTAATTGCAGAAAAGAAAACTGATCCTCAGCCTTACTATAGCCACAAGATCATCTTCCAAAGTCTACTCTTGTTTCATCTTTGGACTGGAAATTCATTGACTGTTTCTAAGTAAGTTTATTCTAAGATGTGACTAGGATAGCTGTGCCTATTCTCTTTTGTTGTCTAGCTCTAAATATAGTTACTTTTAATTCCTCTGTTTCACCAGTTTACTCACTGATTGTAGGAAATAATAAAACTTTCCTCTTCTCCTCTGCACTCCCCTTGCTCTGCTTTATTTGTTTTCTTCCCACCAGGGCTGAACATTACATTGTGAACAAGTCTCTTTGCAGGTATCAGACACCTTGCCAGGATAATTCATCATCTCCACTGAAGCCCAGCCCAGCAGGCTTTTGGAGAGAGATATTTCAAGTAAAAGGTCAAGAAGGAGCAGGTGTAACAGGCTGATAATCATCTGTGATAAGAGATCAAACACAGCTGAACAAGCAGAAACATCAAAACAGGACCAAAGCAGCAGGTCATGGTAAATTATATACAGCAGCAGAGACTTGGGTGAAATTTTATGCTAAAATTTTATTCAGCATAAAATTTTATTTTATGCTGGAATGTCCTGAAATTTTATTTGGTCTCAAAATAGTCTTTAGTTTTTTTTCACAAAATTGTCAAGTTAAATGTCTGTCATTTTCTATGACAATTGCTTGCTTTCTAAAGATGTTTCCAAAGGAATAGAAAGGTAAAAATTACTTCATTGAGAGGGAGCTTTAAAATCACATGAAGGAAAATGATATGAATAACTAAAGAACCTTCAAACTGACTGTCCTGTAGAAAAATGAGTTATGTATTGTGCCAAAGTTTACTGTAGAGCTGTAACTGTAGAGCTGTAACTGTAAGATATACCTCAAACTTCTTGATTTCCTTTCTTGGAACATGGCCACAATATTCAGTTTGAAAGCTTTCCTTTCAAAGCAGTTTGTAAAAAGTCGCCATATGGAATGGTAGCAGTTATAAAGTATATGGGAAATGGAAACTCCAGTTCTCTTTTGTCTTTGGAATGCTTGTCTTTCCTTTTTATTGCCAGTGAAATACTAAAAGTTACAAATTCAAACCAGAACTTACTGTTGTAAGACAATTTATCTAATTTCTAGAAGTATGCTTTACTGTTTTTTCCTTCTAATAGCTCACGTAGTTAAAGATGTTGGCTGGTGAGCCCTAGATTCGTGATTGTAGGAGCAGGAACTTAAACTTAATCTCTGTTCCTAAAGGGCTTTTTGGCCATGTGCAGCAATTTGACATGTTTTTTCTTTATGGGATATGTGCTATTTGAGGAACATTTTATTACCGATGTATTCAAGGTGTGAAGACACTGATTTGGTTTCATAATCTCATTCCTCATTAACATGGTTTTTGAATGAATAAACTGGAGTCAAAGCCGAGTCAAACCCAAGAGGAAATCTGGAGCCTCCTGAAAAGCCCATAGCAGCACACTTCAACATCTAATATTGGAAAATGAAGCTGATCTTCACCAAGATTTTGTCTCATTCTTCTTTCAGTTTATGTCTATACAGGCAAGTGAAAGGAGGATTGGGGCAGAGTTTAGAGCTTCATTTAATTGTTAGCATGCTCCCAGACATGCGTTTGGTCAGTGGTAGCTAATGTGTATATAGGCACAGCATGGCTCAGCAATATTCAGGATTATTCAGGGCTTTTAGTCTCAGAGATAGAAAATGCCATTCTGGTCTTTTTGCTTTTGTTGTTGTAACCTTTGACTACCACAAACCTGGGTTATTTGAAAACACTTTGTAGTCTTTAGTGAGATACAGGTCAGACTCTGAGTTGCATCTTGGATTAAATGGGCTTCATCAAATGGCTCTTTGTAGCTACAACAGTTTCCCTTCATTTTCTTCTATCTTTTCTGCATTTTCTTTCTGTGATCTCCTTTCCTTGAATTGCTGTGCAGCTTGCTTGCTTTCCCTTGCTTTCTTTCCCTTGACTGTAAGGGAATGACTAAGTCATTAAAAACCTGGCTTACAGAATTCACAGAGAAATCATCTTCATCAATATTTTGGACCTGCAGCACAGGCTAGTCACCTCCTCAGACAGCAATGGCAAACTAGTAACATCGGTGACAGAGTATTTATCTGGTATCACCGACAAGGAAACTGGAAAATGTACAAATGTAGCCACAGAGACCAAGAAGTTTCACGATCTCTGCCTTAAGGCGTGATGGTCAACTTTTGTTGATATCAGCGGAAAAAGTCTTTTTGAAAGAACCACTGAATTTGATCATTACTCAGAAGGATAAGTCACACTTATATAGTCACCCACACCTCTTCATGTATTTTCCTTGGATATTGGAACTGTATGTCCTCTTGAGAGCAGATCATGGCTTGAGATGATGATAGAGGACAGTGTAATCTGGTTAACTCGGTGTTTGGTATATCCATCATCTTGCTTAATCCTGGAGTGTAGCAATGCATTAACAACAGAGCACTGGCAATGCAATTGCACATTTTTCATGCAGTGGATCTAGGAGGCAGTACCGGTTATATTTGGGGCATTATGCAAATGTGATGTTGGGATACAAATTTGCTTCCAGAGATAAACTATCTTCTGAGCAGGCAGCTGTAAACTGGTGTCCATCTAAGCATCCAGTAAGTAGTTTTCAAGTGCTAATCTGTTGTGCTGGATCCTCTCCAAACACAACAGCTGTGGTGAGAACTGAGTCAGAATCTCTGCTGTATGTGAAATGTGTCATCAGATTTGTCAGAGCTCCACCACAGTGCTCCTCTCGTCTCCAATTAGACTTCTGATGGTATCCCTCAGGGTCACATCCCTGCCTGAATCCTGGTAGTCAGGGCTCCACACCACATCTGTGTAGCTTTAGATTCTATGCTAGATTTTCATTATTTTCCCACAGATAGAGCAGGAGGAAGGAATGAGACATTAAGCACTGTTTTTTTTTTTTTTTTTGTGATCCTGATACTAAGCACTGAAGTGTTGTTTTCTATTTTAGCTGTGTGAACTTCCGTTAACTTTATTGAGAGACATAGCAGAGTCAGTTGCCTGAGTGGTGAAAACAGCTAAAACACAAGATAAAGACAAGCCGTAACCTTATCCCAAGCAATGAATGTCAGGGTCAATGTCACAGCTCTGCTTTTCCAGGCAGTTTAATTAAAAAACATAAAGTACCATGATTCACTCTCTTCAATCCACAGCCTTGGCAAGAAGATCAGACGTCTTAGGCTTCCCAGGAGCTGCATTTTACCCTTTGCCAGGAATGAGTTAAATAAAAGACCATAACTGAGCAGAGGTTTGCTGAAGGAGGAAGAGAAAAGCCATAGTGCAACTTGGAAAGCCTGAATAACCTCATCATTATCCCTTTCACATTGCCTCCTTGGCCTCTTTGTAGAGCTGCAAGGCCCTATTGTAGTAGTCGGTTGCTACTCTCTCTGCCTGAATGCACCCCAGTTGGAGTCCGTTGACCACCCCAGAGAGTTTGACCAATAAGCAAGGACAAGACTTTCTGGAGTTTCTACAAGCCCCTCCAGATATAAGCAGTCGTTGTTCTCTGTGGGGAGATGAATGCTCCATGAATAACTGTTGACCTTGCTAGTTGATGCTCTTACTTGCAGGGTTCTTTTCTTGCCAATACAGCCAGGTGGGACTGCTGCTGAGCTGTGCTGGGCCACAGCTTGTCCATCTTTAGTGAGTTTCAGCTCTTTTAGGCAAGGTGGAATAACATAAGGGAGCTGCAGAATCTGTCACAGAAAGGATGCTTCCTGAGTAGTTTTTTTCTCTTTGCAATGAAGTGAAGTTTGGTGGGTCCTCCTTTCCCCAAGAAAACTGTAACACAGCACTGATCCAGGTGGCATCTATCTTTTGGGCACTGGGCATGCATGTGCTCAACTCCACAGCTCCTTCATCATAAAATGTAACTGATTTTAACAGAAAATGCTACCAGGTTTTGCCAAGCCATACAACAATCACATTTAGTCTTTGGCCTGTGCCAGCTTGCTTTCCTTGTTTTTCACAATGAATGTTTCCCTCAGGCCTCTGTCTTTCTGAAGCCCTATGGAGGGGCTAGTGCTTTCCTCTAGTTCTACACAACCATGCCTGCATCCAAGGAAAGTGACTGCAGCAGACAATTTTCTAACTGAAAAGAGCATAAACTCAAGAATCTGTTGTGAGTCATTATGGTCTTTAGAAAACAATTCAATTGGAGTGTATGGGTTTGGACAGCGTGAGAAACTAAGCATTTTTTCATCAGTAACACGTTTCTTCCCCAGAATGACACTGCTCTGGTCTGCTCTGCACAGCAGTCCTAGCCATCTGAACACTTGGATATAGGTTTTACAGCAAAAAATTTTTCAAGGGCTTATTCCATCACAAAGTTTTGAAAGAGAAATTAGTGCAACAACTGCCATTCTCTTAAGAACATGTGTATAATGCATTGAAGGTGTTTTCATTGTTTTTGATTCAGTTTCTCAATGGTAATCAATTTAAGATTGAGGGTCTTCTCAGTTTTATATTATGTATCTGAGTTTGTTTAGGGAGTTCTCAGCTACTTTGGTAGTACTTTCAGCAGCTTTTGAAACTACATAAACATTTCTGTAAGGTGACACTTCATAGCAATGCAATAACCTTCTAAAAACCTATAATTTCCCCTATATTTTTTCAGCATGCAGCATAAGAGGAAGATGATGAGATATCATATGGAGATTATTATTGGCATATATTTGTAATCAAGTGGAATCCATTTATATTGCCAGACCTTCTGGCTCTTGTGTTTTTTGTTTTTTCTCTCTCTTTTTTTTTTTTTTTTTTTTTTTGTAGCTATCCTTTTAGTAATTTTAGCAGTAGCAGGTATACTTAAAAAACACAAGTAGATGTTCTATACTAAGGTGTGCTAAAGAACATAAGTGGCTGTTGCAGGTCTCTCAATAGAGGAGGAGTGATGGGAGTGGATTCTCTCTACACGAGAGAATCACTACAAGATTAATTGGAATTAGCTCTGGGAAGGGTAACCATTTCCCCACCCTGTGGCTAGATAAATGACAGTGGCAGTAATCTGAATGTTTTTTTGTTCTTTTTAGTACTGGTGGTTGGAAGAAGAAGAAATAGTTGTTTGCAGAGCACAAATAGAGTAGAGAATATGTGAGTGTATACATACACAGAGAAGTAGCACTGACTGGTTGCTTAGCAAATCTAATCCAGTGTAAACCTTTGGCCCGTGTCCAGCTGTCTTATTCCCGTTGTCCTCCTCTAGAATATTCTGTTGTGAATCATCAGCAAAACTTTTTGTTTCAAAGTGTTTGTCAGCTCGCTCTGCCGATTCTCCATGTCAGGTCGTGACCATCTGTTTGTGATAACAGAAGAGGAAGTGCCAGAAGGATCAGATGAACTCAGAAGCCAGCTTTCTATTTCTGCATAAGCGTCCTTTGCAAAAAAAGTAGAAGGAAGAAAAAATACAATAAATCTCTTATATAGTATTAACAAAACTGTTGTTAAATAGGACATTTTTATGGGCAGTGAGTAGATTGCCAAGGTTCTACTACTAGCATAGGAAGTGTATAACAAACTAGCTGTAATATAAGAAACAGCTCTACCATCTTGCACTGATTTTAACTGAGAATACAAACACTCTCCTTTATTTTTTTTCTAATGTAGAATTTCCTTATCTTTTTCTGCTACTCAGTAACCTGCAACTTCAGTAAAAAAATCAGGGACTTCACAAAGACCTCATTTTCTCCTTCTGATTTATTAGTGTGATTTTTGCCTTATTGCCATATAGGTAAATCCCTTATATCTCTTTGCAGGCTCCAGGAAAACAGCTTAGTGACCAAGCAATGTAGCTAACCTAAATTTTAAAATAAATACTCTTTCAGGATTTTTTTTGTACTCAGGACTCCCTTGAAAAATTTTGAAGATATTTGGGGGTTTTTTTTGTGTGTGGTGGATAAATCTTACCTCAAACCCCACATCTTTAACAAAACTCATCTAATTTGCAAGACAGAGAATAAATCAGTTTACTTTTGCTTACAAAGGGAAAAAATCTTGCTCCGCTGCCACCCCGCACTCAGCACCTCCTTAACTGAGGTGCTGCGGATCTGTTCACTATCTGCGATAATCAAGATAGAGAGGATTTTACCCTTTCAGACAACTAAGAGAGAAAATAAGATCAGGAGAAGAGATGTTATTTTATTATCTTTTTGCTACCCATTGTCCTTTGTAGCTATAAGCCTCTCTTCCAAACAAATAATGTGCTGTGCCATTGGATGAGAGATGCTCGTGATGGGCAGAACTTTTCCGTAGGTATGGCTTCTCTTCTGTTTTAAAATGCCCTGCAGTAATGATGTCTATTGGTTTATTGGTTTACTCAGTCATGGGGTTCAACTTGGTGTTTTCAAATACAAGACATTCCAAATTATAAAACATTCAGCAAAGTTGTTCAATTCATGATCTAGAAGTCCACAGAAAGATGTGAAGTAGGTGGTTGGCGTTTTTATACTTCCCGCACTCTGGTCGCACCTCAAAAAACATTGATGTTTGAACAGTTGGAAAACATCCATCTTCCTTTGCAAGACTGAAATTCATCTGTAACATCTGTTGTAAATAAATAAAATCCTTTTAGATGTTGAATTCTCATGCTTTTGAAATTCTTTGAAAATTCTCCAAAAATGGATATTTTCCTTGCCTTGGTCATGGCTTGTATTTGACTGCAGTTAATTAATATTTGTGTATTTTTTTCTGATCTCTCGCATTTTACCTGAATGGAAATGACTCCTGAGTGCATGTGCCTTCTCAGCATGAGTCACTTTAAAATGATGCATTTCTGTGAAGTCTTCTGTTAATACTTTTCCTGTTTTTCTTTTAGTTAAAGAGACCCTGGAGAACATCTACAAATGTATTTAAATGGCTTTCAGTGCTTAGATGAGTGGATGAGCACTGCCAGCAAGGTTACTGCAGCCCAGCTACAACATCTCTTCTGGCTGTTCCCAAACTGGCAGCTCAAATTATTTTGAAAGCAACCTGGCTCCTGCTAAGGCAGCAGCATGTTTAAATCTTGTTTTCTGCACAGATTAGAAAAATCATAGGTTCTACTTCATAGAATTATAGAATGCTTAAGGTTGGAAGGGACCTCTAGAGGTCATCTAGTCCAACCCCCCTGCACACGCAGGGTCACCTAGAGCATGTGGCACAGGACTGTGTCCAAGCAGGTTTGGAAGATCTCCAGAGAAGGAGACTCCACAACCTCTCTGGGCAGCCTGTTCCAGGGCTCTGTCACCATCACTGTTAAATTTTTTTTTCCTTAAGTTTCTGTGGAACTTTTGGTGCTTCAGTTTGTGGCCATTTCCTCTAGTTCTGTTGGTGGCCACCACTGAAAAGAGGCCAGCACCATCCTCCTCACTGCCTCCCTTGAGGTACTTATATACACTGATCAGGTCCCCTCTCAGCCTTCTCTTCTCCAGGCTGAACAGGCCCAGCTCCCTCAGCCTCTCCTCATAGGGCAGATGTTCCAGGCCCCTGATCATCCTTGTAGCCCTGCGCTGGACTCTCTCCAGCAGCTCCACATCCCTCTTGTACTGTGGAGCCCAGAACTGGACACAATACTCCAGATGCGGCCTCACCAGGGCTGAGAAGAGGGGCAGGATCCCCTCCCTCGACCTGCTGGAGATGCTCTTCTTAATGCACCCCGGGATCCCATTGGCCTTCTTGGCCACGAGGGCACACTGCTGCCTCATGGTCAACTTGTCATCCACCATGACACCCAGGTCCCTCTCTGCAGAGCTGCCCTCTAGAAGGTCGGTCCCCAACCTGTACTGGTGTCTGGGGTTATTCCTCCCCAGGTGCAGGACCTTGCACTTGACCTCCCTTCATGGGAGTTTTTACCACCCAGTTGTCCAGTCTGTCCAGGTCCCTCTGGATGGCAGCGCAGCCCTCTGGGGTATCGGCTACTCCTCCCAGTTTCGTGTTATCAGCAAACTTGCTGAGGGAGCACTCTGTGCCTTCATCCAGGTCATTGATGAAAATTACTTGGGTAATTTCACTGATGAAAGTACTTGGGTACTGTTGTTACTCAAGAGGTCTACAGAGATTTATAGTTGAGGTGTTACTCCCGTTGTTATCAGGTCTAAAGAAACTATAGTGACTTAACATCCTCATATATAGATATAGACGTGTTTGTAAACTATATAAAATATGCATATATAAAAATGCTAAGTATCTACTAAGCATCTAATACAAAGTATCTACTACTGCTATAGTATATAAAAATACTAAGTATCTTTGGTTTTTAAGAGGACAGTAATTAATGCAGATAGGCCCCTTTGTAATTTTCTAAACATAGAACAAATGGGGCCGATCACTCAGTCCTTGTTTCAGGAGGTTCTCAGAGGTCTCTGACGAAGTGAAAGCATGATTTGCAGCCAGTGTCTGTGGAAATGCTGTGTGCTTAGATTTCGGTTTGAGCTTGCAGAATCAAAGCCAGTAGCTCCTGGGAGAAATGTAAATTGACAGGTGTAAGTCAGATCCATATAGTTTTGTACTCGTTGGTGAGTGAGCTTTTCCCATGAGTTTATATGAATATGTGTAAGTTTGGGATACTCAACTCAGACTTACAATCAAGTATGAATACTTACTCGCGTAGACAGAAATCATATTCATGGTTTTCAGGTGAAAGCTGTTTGGCTAGGTTAATATAAGAGCATAGTTGCACAATTTGGGCATAATGTGCCCAAGACACAGAGCAGGTGGTGCTCAGACTGACATTTCTCCTCCTCCACAGAAATAGTCAGCGTTTGGGCTTTTGGGCAGTCTTTTTAGTTTATGTCTGGTTTTGCTTGTGTGATTTGACCTTCTCAAATCCTGAGCATGTCAGTCAGTGACAGTCAAGGGTGTTTAAACATAGTATCTCATAGTTTGAGAGCTGTATGTTGGTTTTGTCTCAGTGTTACTAAGAACAGAGATTTCAGTTGGTTTGACACCTTCTCGGGTCTCAGATGCATCGAGTGGTGCCAAATGGTAATGAGGAGTCAGTTGTCTTTTATTGTTAATGGTAACAATTGCATATAAGTTGGTATAAAAAAAAATCTGAATTGCAAGAGTGTTGCAATTTGAAAAATGCTGGTGCATATTAAAGCATATTTTCACTAGCTTCATGTTTCTGGGACCTGCTTATTAATTTCTTATCTATTCTACAGAAATAATTATCTATACAGGAATGTGTACTAAACAAACTTGTTATCCCAGTATGAGGCGTTAATCAAGTCATGCACTATAACTCATATCCTTTCTATCTGGGACATATTTATAAATTTTCCCTGTTTCCCCTACCTCTTCCCTTTAAGAGATCAGAAACAACTGTTATTTTTCGTAATGTTACATTACAAGCAGCAAGAAGTGAAGGTCAATAAGTCTGGAATTCAGTTCTCACTTTAATTTACTTACTGGGGGATGTCAGTTCTCAGATCTTGTCCTGCCTGTGGACTTGGACGGAGACTCATCTGCAGTTTTATGCAGTTCCAGGAGAGGCAGTGAAGAGGAGGTTTAAGGCAGGCAGGTCTGCCATCCAGTAGCACAGGTAGTACGTTAGATTTTTATACCGTGGTTTTAACATCTGGAAGAATAGATTTGAAAGAGCTATGGCTAAAAATAAAAGTTAAGACCAGTGTTTTCTAACATGGCTATTTCATGTCCAAGTGCTCAGAACAGGTTTTCAGAGACATTTAATGTTTCCTATTCTCCATGAATGCCAAAGGGATAAATGCATATTAAAATAAAAAAACTTTTTTGTTTTTGAAGCAGTCTTGCTGTGATGCAGAAGATCTAGCATTTTTTTTTTTGCCCAGATTTGAAAATGTTTAAATATAGGCTTAAGTATAAGCCTATATTTAATGCAGAGAAGCCTATATAGGCTTATTTGCATCAAAAAGCTTTCCCACAGAAATTAGAGCTTGAGATGAGTCCTAACTCCTTGAGTCAAATGTCTTCAAACTGAAAAGTCTGAAATCTAGATGCACACCAGATCTATAGCAGCATTAAGTCTGCAAACCTGTAGTAGTGATTGTATCTTTTAAAGCCAATTTTTAGTTTGGCTTGAAAGACAACATAATAAGACAATGTGTCACTAGAACTCATGAAAGTGGGAAGCAAAAATAAAGAAGACACTACTAAGTGAAGAGCAGATTTCTTTTTTGCAAAATTCCTGTAATGGGTTTAGGCTGGTGCTAAGAATACAACAACGGTTTAAAGCCACCTCAGGAATCCTTTTACTACCTGAAAATCAAATTAAGTAAGTGAGATAGTAAACATTACTTTAGAAAATTACCTTGTCAAGTGAAAACATTTGCAATGGCATCCTTCAGTGCTCAGGTTACTGCAGTGGAAATTCTTATCCAGGTAAGTTTGGTTTCAGTTCACAGTAAATACGAATTAATCGGCACACTAAAACATAGATTTATTTTCCCCTCTGCTTAGATTTGTTTTTACTTTGGACATGAATCTTTTTAGAGAAGGGGAAAGAGGGAGGAGGGAGGGATTCCTAACCAGATGGGTCCCGTTGGCAAGTATTCTGAAGTCCTGCCTTGGAACAGGCTTGTCAAGACGATGGCTCCCTGTGAACATGGAAGTGCAGAGCCTTTCAGTGGCAGGGATGCAGGCAGAGACACATTTAGGCCTTCACTGACAGGCAAAACATGTTCCTTATAATCAGGTAATCTGCTGTGAACGAACCTTTGCAGGAAACCTGGTTGAGTATAGCCCCACCAGGGAGGGAAATACTCTATTTCTTGGTTGTGTCCAAGGCAAATGAGTGGAGCTGAGGACATGCCTGGTCCTACCGGCTTCTCCTCATACATCGCCCCATGTGTTCCGTGTGTGCTCGGGGGAGACGAACTTGGCCTTTGAGGTCTGTGAGGACATTCCACTCATTGCAGCTGGACTCCAGATACCCTCACAGCAGCACTGACACACAACTGTTCCCCACAGAAGGAGATGGCCCTGGTGTTACTCAGCAATGCTCTACTTCCATGTGGCATTTTTAGTCAGTGCCCACATGTGTGGCTCTGAAACAGGACAGCTCATTTTTTTGTGATTCACCAGATGCTGACGGCAGCTGTTGATTGCTTCTACAGACTTCTCCTCAGCTGTGCTGCTCTGTATTTTAGCTTTCTGGTCTGGGAACCCCAAGGCAGAGATTTCCTTTTTCCCTCAGGTCCACAGGGGACAGCCCGCCAACTGTTTCTGTGCACCCTGGTCCCTCAGGGAAGGTCCTTCAAGCTGCACAGGCACTTCAAGTGCAGTCACTGCAGGCCACTGGGCAGAGGCTTTGCACCTGGAGAGAAGGGGAACAGAAGTATGAAGAAGGGAGGCACACCTTGGGAAATGAAGGGCAGCCAGAAAGAAGGGAGAGATAGCAACACCTGACCCAGAGATGAAACCAGGAAGAGATGATGATGGGATGGTAGGGAAAAAGATAGGAGCACATCAGCCACTATCACTCCTGCACATTTGAATTTGAGGTAGTGGGTCTATTTTTGACCTCTCTTTGCAGAGGAATCTCAGCTTTAGTTGCATCTCTGCCTGTGGCTGAACAGCTATGGATCTGTTCCAATCCAATCCAATGCTGTTCATATGAGGCTGATCATATGACAGCCTCAGTTGCATTGCTCTATGCAGGGACCTGGATGGCAGCTGTCACTGTATCTCTGCATTCAAGTACACCTCTTAGTGCCTTCATTTCTGCAGGAGCTGCAGCCGCTTCACTTGGTGCACACGTGCCTCAGTGGCAGCTGCTTCAGGACTGTATTTGGTATTCAGACATCTACCCTTATAGGCCACTCATGCCTTCTTACAGTCTTGTTTTTTAATGCTTTTCAATGCTTTTAGTTGCTTTATCCCTTGCAATGAGCATTCAGGCAGACCTGCATTGCTCTTCAGGACTCCTGCCCTCTCCTCTTGGGGTTCCTTCTCCCGTTCTTCCAAGTGCTGTGGCTCCAGCACACACTGCATGAGGCAATTTCCCATCCACAACCTCAAGTGGCTGCAGCTTGGCCAGTTCTTTGTCCTCCTTGATGTCCAGGAAAGCTTTCACCATTGCTTTCTCGATTAACTTTTCCATGATGGGCTGGACCTCAGACTCAAACATGAACACCCAAAGCTGCGAGTCAGTGAAACAGAGAGAGTCCACTCGAGATCACTGTCGTTCTTAGCCTTGTAGGAAGGAGAAAGGAGGATGGGCAAAGCACTTGTGCTGAAGGTAGCACTGGGGAGCGCAGATGGAGGCCCCTTGTCAGCTATGGCAGGAAGCACCAACACAGACAGAGGTTAAATGACAAGTAGGCTGCCATGAAACTGAGTTTGTTGGATATTGGGTATTAGATTGTTTTATATTTTAGGACCTGAATTTTAAACTGAATTTTTATTTCTCTTGTGGGGCTGGCACAGAGGGAAGATCAAGGGAAGAATGCATCTCTCCTGACTCAACTTTCCAAGTGACCCAGTTCATTTTTGCCCTAGATCTTTGAAAGGTTGCTCCTTCAGTAAGATGTTTCACATACTCCCTTTTCCAAAAAGCTAATGATATCATTTTATAAATCATCTTATTTATTAACTGTCTGTACTATGCAATGTGCTATTGAAACAATCCTCAGCTCCCCCATGCTCCACAGACACTGCTCACGTGTTATGGGTTTCAGAAGGCTCAGATGCAATGTTTTCCCTTTCTGTTTGTCCAATAAAATATCTGGGTAATTTTTTTGACTTTTTCACAAACATGGCTGGAATCAAAATTATCCTCTTGTTTCACCTTCTCTACCCAAAACTAACCATTCAAAACCCCATGAATTCACCATGCAAACCTGCTTCCTAGTTCAGTCATTCAAAACACAGCTACATGCAATAGTCCAGCAAGGTCACCAAATTCATACAGTGCCATAATCACAACTTTTATGGCTATCCTTCAGGACTGCAAATAAGTATGTTTTCCGGGTCTGTTCCTATTAGTTTTGTATCTATTTGAAGAAAAAGAACTGGCAACTGAATATTCATCCACATGAGTGCTAAGAGAGCACTCCCTTTATTTCTTCTTATGTAGCTCCAACATACGATCTGGGCTACAACTTCTGAGGAGCCAGTTTCAGCTCCTTGGTTTCTTTAGCCAGATGCAGCTAGAATCTCAGAGCCAAATTTTTCACCTGTGAAAAGGGATAGAAGTCCATCAAAATCAGTAGAGAAATACCTAACTGTAGCATTTGATTATCTGAGGATCTGGCATAATCAGCATCTCACTTGTCCTAGAATCTAATTGTCTCAATACTGATAAATAATCATTGATAATTAACATTTTCCAGCAAAGACAAAAAGTAGGTCATTTAATTCTGTAATTTTATTTTATCCATTTTTTTTTCTGGGCCTAGTTCCAGCAAAAATGTAAGAAAGACATTTATGAGTTAGTTGTTCAAAGACTGGCACTGCGTCATGCAAATTAAATGCATGAACAAATGCAAATGCTGTAAATGACCTCTAAATGATGCTTCATAGCAAGAAACAACTATAGTCCTTGCTAAATCCAAGGTTCGGTCATTCATTGTTTTAGAGGTAATATATGGAGTGAAAATGAGATAGAATGAAAGGTTTAACAACACCTTTCCTGACATTTGGAACAAAAAATACACAATATCTGGAGAAATAATATGTCTAGCCTTGAAAAGAGAAATAGGAGAATATCCAAATGTTGTAATTTTTCAATAATCTGGCATTATTATTCATCATCTGAATAGAATAATCCAGTACTTGCTCTTTTGGCATGTACTTCTGAATGTGTGTTTTGTGTATCAGTATTAGGAATTTCCATAGAGCTATGCATGTGCAAAACCTATACTGTCGGGTGTTACTTTGAGACTGACTATTAATATCCCTAACAAAAATGAATGAACTAATGTAGAGGAAGTTCTGTTGTATTTGAAGGAACTATTTTTTTATGAAGATGCGGTTCCATTATGAGTGCTGCAGTCAACTCCTTAGTATTGGGGATAAATAGATTTGGTTTTATTTAACTTGCAATGGGTGCAGGACCATGGGTACTCATTTTTCTTTCTTTACCCCAATGCTCTTTTTTCACTGTAGTAGCTGAACATGGTAGAAATAATAATCAAATCATCTTTATAAAGGTCAGTGAAGTGGGCAAGCTAAATGCTTAGCTTTGACATTGGACATTGAAAGTAGAAGTTTTATGCTCAAAATCACAAACACTGACTGTGGCAGAATCAAAAATAAATCCCTAATATGGTTTAACTGCCTGTACTGTGACCCAACTTTACTTTCTCAGAGGGAGACATAGAAAAGGTTTGTTGACTTGTTGGATATTCAGTATGAGTTGTAGCCTTTCAAGTTCACATGCCAGAAATAACCAGGTTTGAGTCTTATGCCCTGCAAGGAATGAACTGGGGTCCCTATGCGCACATACGTTTTTGCTGTGTGTCTTTCAGTTGCTCTGTTGACTATAAATGACAATTATTTTTCTGTAATCAACATTTCAGTGCCCCACTGACATATAGAACTGCACAATTTGTGAAGATTTTACATACAAATGGGCAATTTCAGAGAGATTATTCAGCTCAATCACAGAATTAATCTGTTTCAGATGCTGGAAGATGGTTTTAAATTTTGTTCCAAAGAATCATGCTGGTGACTACTGATGTTGGGAAAAACTGCTCTCTCCATGGGAGTGAATGTTGCTGGTACAAAGGCTCATTTCATACTTTTTATTTTTTGCCATTTTTAATCTGGTTCATTAGCAAGGTAGCTAGTCGTTGGAATTCCGTATGCCTGAGGCTATAGCCACAGTTACTTTGCTCGTATCCTTTAGCTATTAAAGCTTCAAAGAGAAAGGCAGAGAAAAACAGTTCTCTGCAGTATTTTGAGCAGTGCTATTTATCCTAGCGAGCTTCTGTGGTATTGATGTTCTCAGTTAAGGTGTTCGTTGAGGCATATTGTAAGTTATTACCATATTGCTCATGAGCTTTGTAACACCCACAGGATTTGTAATGGAAATATCTTGATATCAAAGCTATTTTCAAGTTGAGTATCTACAGGAATCGAATACATACAAGAATCTGCTGTATGTATTAGAAACAGCAGAATATCCTGCTGTTTCCAAAGGTAGCAAACAGTTCTACAGATTTTGAAACCATTTTTTTCCTTACACCTACCACCTACACCTGACCAAATTATCCTTA
Organism: Tinamus guttatus; assembly: GCF_059628265.1. Taxonomy (NCBI): domain Eukaryota; kingdom Metazoa; phylum Chordata; class Aves; order Tinamiformes; family Tinamidae; genus Tinamus; species Tinamus guttatus. The sequence goes on from NW_028288619.1 coordinate 853,197, forward strand.
CATTAAGGATAATTAATCTTAAAGTAATATCACAAGAAGAATTGCTATAGGATAAAGAGCATTAGAGCATTAGAAATGGAAACTGGAAAAGTAGTTAGAGAAGAATCAAACTTGGAAGCTTTTGCAACATCTTCTAGCCAGTGAAATCTACTGGCAGGTGTGGAGCTGTTATTATACTTACAAGTTCCCTTGCTTTGGGCTTCTTGACTCTGCTTTGGGGTCAGAGGTTAATTGTGCTGATGATAAGTATCAAAACTTTGTCTAAAAAAGGCAAAAGTAGAGAAAAAAAAATGCTTGAGTTTTATATAAGAGTCAGAAAGATCTGTCTTGGCAACGTTCTGTGTAAGTGGCCTTTAGAGATCATTTCTGTGCCAGGGAGCCCTGAATTAGTAGCTGGGCTGCTGCGCAGGATTCATATAAGGTAACTCACCTTGGAAAGACCTTTGGATAAAGATTTAACTGTTCTAATTCACAAAGTAGGAATGTCCCACACTTGAAATGCACAGTTGGGTTAACTTGGTGTAAGCAGGGAGAAAGGAATTCCTGTGGTCCGGGACAAGAAGACAGTTCACCAGGGACTGAAATGATTCTAGCAAATGTGTTTTCTGTAAGTTGTGGGGCAGAGCTATGGCAAAAGGAGATAAACAGACAAATCCCAGCTCTGTGACAAACATCCTCCTGACAGAGCCAGGATTTCATCAGGCACATCCAAACCTGTTTCATCCCGCAGGAGCATGGAAGGCATCTCCAAGGCTGACAAGAGAAACTGCTGTCTGCATTACATCTTCCCTTCAAGAGGTGACCCATGAGTTACAGCGTGCCTCAGACTGTGTCACACGAAAGACAGTGACTTAGAACATGCAATATGTAAACAAGAGAAGGAATATAGCAGGAGAAACAAATTTGTTACAACTTTTGAGGCATACTTTCACAGAAAATAGTTAATTGAAAACTGACAGGAACTGACATAGTCATGAAAAAAAAAAAAAAAAAAACTAACCCAAGACTTAAGGGCAAGAAAGAAAAATATTTTGGAAAAGACCTATGGGCTGGAATAGATAAATATATCAGAATGTCACTTACTGCTTTCCATTAGAAATAAATATGCTCTGAAGAAAAGGCATGACCCAACACTGCTTTTGAATTCCTTGTAGGGCATTTTAGGATTTTGTGTAAGGTTGCCTATGAGAAATGGCAACCATTTTCTCCATGTTTCCTACAGATGTGATGATAGAATTTACACAGTGATCACTCATGACGATGTTACCTAATGTTTACCCTGGCTAAATTCAAAACAAGCCATCCAAGCTTAAAGGAAGAGACCGCTCACCACAGTAAAATTGTAGCTGGCCATGTGTGTGCTCAGGTCTTGAGAGGAGGCAAGTGAGCCTGGTGGTTCAGGAACAACTATGAATGCCACAGCAACTAAACTCTTCTGCTGTGATTTCTGTGATAATCTGGCACTTAAATAGAAATTTACAGAGTAACCCACACAAGACCTAGATCTGAGAATACAAATAGGCAGGTGCCTGTCATAATAAGTCATTCTATTCCTTTTTATCAACTTCTAGAAACTAAAATCCTGAAAGTGCTGTTGGTCAAACTGGCAGAAAAGGGCACAACCATGGTACATAGTGGAGTCCAAATGAACAGATGATGATGATGATGAGGGTCTCCAACTCCATGGAGAGAAAATCCTGCTGATTTGGAAGTTCTCCTTGATGAGCACAACGTGCCTCTAGTGAATTTTCTCTTATATTTATCTTAGATTTTTTAATGAAAGCCATTGCCTGAAAGAAAATCAAACTACAGTACTTCTTAGAATTTTGTTTATTCAACTCTAAAGTCCACTGTTGAAATAGGGATTGACAGATGCTAGCGATGTTTTATTACTGCTCTCATGGATGCCAGGACTGGAAATGCTCAGCAGCAGCTGATGCCAATGGTAAGCTGGGCCATCAACCCTCAGTTAAACATGTCCTGACAAGATTTATTCTTGCCTGTTTTTTTTTTTTTTTCATTATGCATGTTCCAGCCTTCCCACAACAAATCTTAAGACAAAATATTACAAATTTTAATGACAAGTCCAGGCATTTGATTGAGGTGGAAAAGAGTTCACCAAGAACTTGGTCCAGGGAAGAGGTCACCTAAAGTAGGACTTAAGACATGCCAGCAGATGCCTACCTCCAGCATTTCAATCCTCAACACTTTCATTCAGCTGCAGGCTAATACTGAAGATACTTAAGATGTGTTTTGCACCCTAGTAGCCAAGATTTGGCTTCTGCTCATGTCCAAAACAAGCTTGGTTTTGATAATGACAATCACTTGGCAGCAATCTCATGTCTAAAAACTGAGAAGATGAGAATACGAGCAGGATTCCTCTGTCTGCCTTGCTCAAAGGTGTCAGTGTATCAGGTGGTTCAAAAATGGCCTACACTTACACCAAGATTGTCTCAGCACAACACGCAACGGCAACATCCTTTTCTCCTTGGTCTGGAATCATGCTCCTTCTATAGAGCAGTCCAGTAAATACATTGCTTAGTCTGCATGTGGGATATTTTCTCTGATGAGCATGCTAACTTATCTTAGGGAAGAAGCAAGATTACCCTCTCTTACTGAAACTATGTCACTTTGCCTAAAAAATCATTAGAGATTGTTTTAACATGTAGGCTATGAGGTACTAAAGTGTGTACATCAGGTGAAGTACACATATGCATTTTATTAATGATCAAGAAAAATCATGAAAAAAAACGCCCACAAAGGTGTAGACATTCACTGCAGGTTAATGTTATATTTGGTTACATAATCTATTGCTTTTCTCCTCACAGTTTTCTGCCTCTGAAAAGGGAACAGCCACAAAAACACCCAGTTGATCAGTGGGATGAAATTAGACACAGAGCAGGTTTGCAAGTAAGAATGGTTAAGTACACACAAACAGTATAGTACCCAAACATTTTTTTTGTTAAATAAACTTACAAATAAATCCTAGCAAAAATGTTTCTTTCCTTCCTTGTGGAATATTTGTGGACAGGAAATGAAGATGAAATTTATTGAAGTGGTGATTTATTGCAGTGAATTAACTTTCTTTAAAAAATATTTTTCTACACATATATGTGGAAAGCACATGTAATTTTATGAAGTAGGGATACATAATTCAAAGGTTTATCAGTTTCTATAACAAAAATAGCCATGCAGGTTTGGAGGTAGGGAAAAAAAGAACAGGTTTTTTATGTTCTCCAGAAGTTTCTTGAGGATACTCAAGAACTTGATGCTACTGCATCTCATAAGCTTGTATGGGAGAGGTAGAGGCTTTGTTTCCCCACCGGGGAAAGCTGAATGAGATTCCTTTGGAGGATTTCTTCAGCAGCATGTAGGAGAGCAATGGTTCACTGCAGCATGGATGGGAGGTGTTCTTTCCATCCAAGAGGTAAAGCTAGACACTTCACCACTCACTGGGCATTCCTCTGCCATGGAGCTCCAGCCTTGATCCAGAAATCATGAAAATCTGTCCCACTGCAGTGTGGAGAATGATTTGCAGAGCAATTTGTAACAGCCAAGATAATTCATTTGTGACCTCTCTATGTTCCCATAAAACTGTTTTTCCTTCAACATCAGGAGATGAGTCAGCAGTAGTGATAACAAGAGTTAGAGAAGGACTGGAAAAAATGAATGTCCGAAGTACTTTGGCAGTGAAAAATTAATCTTCAAAGTGATTTCTTCATGGAACATTTTTTTCCTCTCTCCAGGACACTGCATTGACTAACTATTAAAGGAAAAAGAGTGAGAGAGAAAAGGACTTGGATGATATTTCTCTGTGTCCGCCAATATCTAACATGTTTTTGGAAAAGTTGCGTAACGCAACCTGCCAAGAGAACCTTGTCTGAATAGAGGTTAGTAATATTTTCTAGTTGGTGGTATGTTTGTGGTTTTGCAGGACTGACCCACAGGGCCTCATTTTCAACTGTGCAACTCTCTGTATTGTTCATTAAGCGTATAAGGATCAGGAAAATTGTCCTCTGATCACAGCTTAACAGACCATGTGACTATGCAGAAATTGCTGTCAGGTCTATCATCCTTCCCCTTAGGACATTGTGGGTAATGGGAAACTCGACCAGAGATTTGTGGTTTATCAGGTAGTCTTTCTTCCTCTTTGTGGTTTTGGTTACCTGCTGACAACTCCCTCCTTCCCTCTCATTCCGGGCATGAGTAGGCAGAAAACTTACATTTCCTCTCCCATTCAGGGGAATTTTTCTCTCCAGTAATGAAACACACAGATAGGATATGGGGGAGCTTGCAATATGACATGTTACATTTGAAATCATAAAAAAATATATATATAAAACTTTTTCTGTTTTGCAGCATTTTAATGGTATTTCTTCAGATTTAAAAAATCTGCTCTGCAAGATAAAATAATTTTTTTTTCTTCCTGTTGTAAAATTAAATATTCTTAATTTAGCTAGTTATTCAAGTGTTCAAATTTTTAATATTTAGCTACTTTAATTTTCACAGCCTTTCAGTAATAGGCTAGAAGGAAAAGGCAAGGAAATAATGGTAAGAGAAAGGAAAAGAAGTGAATTAACCTATTTCCATTTCTTTTCATTGAATATGAAGGGATTTTTTCCTTTCTTTCTGTCCTTCAGTCATGAGAATGAGAGTCAAAATTAACTAGGCACCTCTCTACGTGTGAGGCATTTTTTGCCCAAGGACTGTGTGTCTTAAAAGATCTCTTCAGGCATCCAACTAGTACACCAACATTGAAAACTTGACTATGCTTGGAGCATATCATGGTGGTCTGTGCAGTGAGGATCGAGGAAGCTTTTTGGAAGTCTCACAGCAGAAATGTAGCTGTCCAAGGGACGTTTTTTGGACAATCAGAGGGGTCTTTACACACTCAGATAGCTGCTGAGGTGTGGTGTGGAGACTTACAGGCATCTAAATCTTTTCGTGTGTTACACCTCTGTGGATTTAAGCAGGACTCTCCCAAGCATCCTTGCCTGTATCCCTCATGGATGGCTGTTACAGTTGGTGGGCTTGAAGTAGAGTAGTATCTCACAGCACAAGATTTCACCTGTGTAACTGAGGTTTTGGAAAAATGTTGCGATGCTACTGATGAGGCAAGGTGCGTGCTGCTGTCATTCAGGACAGTGCCAGAACGTTCACACAGGGGTGAACAGCAAATAGCTTGAGATGCAACCCTTGTTTTGGAATTCACTGTCTCTATTGGTGCACAGATGGCTGGTTTAAACAGTCTCAACAAAATGTTCGCTCCTGGGCCAAACGACCATAAGTTTATTGTATAGTGAGTCTACAGGATGTGTTTCATAAGGCATTCCCCAGGAACTTTTCTCTCAGCACTTGCTGCTTGAAACTGGTAGGTGAAGAAATGGCCTTGCTTGATGGTTTTCTCTGGCAGTGTCCTGTGAAAACTGTTTGAGAACTAGAATGCCCATCAGCTAAATCTTTGCCTTGATCTGTTTCTCCTGATAGTCATGGAGGCAATCTTCAAATTAGCGGGGATTTGAATCAAACTCAGTGTAAGAGTGTAACATTCCATCTCTCTGGGAGAAAATTGGGAGAAACATTCACTACAAAACCTAAGATTTTTCAAGTGAGTTTAGGCTGGGTATCAGATACAGGGAGGGGTTTACTATTGGGTAAAAAATATGTAAAATTTTACTTTTGACATACCTTTGACCTGAAATCTGACAAGCTTCAGCTATTTTGATTGAACTTACTTTGAGGCTACAAAGCCAAAAGTTAAAGAAAAACTCATGAACTGCAAAGTTGGCATAAAGAGAGCAAATTAACCCCAAGCTTGCCTCATCTTTGGTGCTGAATTGGGCTGGCTGCAGCCTAGCCTTTTGTTTTCCATGTGAACAACAGGCACATTACAAGAGCACTGCAGGCTAGTCCAAGCGTAAGCACATACTGTATTAGTCAAGCCTGTAAACTAATGAATTCTCAAAAGAAACATGGAGTGTGCAACAGGGAGTGTTTCTCTGGACTTTCCCAAAGATTTACTCAAAGGCTTTATTTGGAATCCTGGCTGAAAGAAAGCTTTCCTGGATTTTCTAACCGGAGTTGCTCATTGCTTGCTATTGCCTCATCACTGCCAGGCCACCTCAGACTTACTGATGGACAACTTGGAAATAATCTCTTGCAATGTATTTGTTTTGTACCCTGTTTAATATATATATATATAATATGTATGTAATATTGCATTAGGAATAACTTCAGAATGCCAACACCCAGCAGAATGTAGAAGTAATAGCAAGATTTAGATAATTATTTTGCCCAGCAGAAATTTTGTGGAAAAACACTATCACCTGTAGAAGAACCTCCGTTGCGTTTGCAGATGTGAATATTTTTGGAAGAAAAGAGAGTTTCTCCATAAAGATGTTACTGCAGTGGATCAGCCAAACATTATTTCCAGCTCTCTGAATAGTTTAAGTTTTGCGAGTTGCAGTTCCAGCAACCTGCAGGAAAGGAGTGTGTGAATTCTCTCACGTGAATGAACAATAAAAGCAGAAAAAAAAGTTTCTGAGTTGGTGAGTCCTACCTTTTCTTGTCAGCATGGAATTTTCTATCTGGAGAGAAAGAACATCTTATTCTTTCTCTCCTGCTGCTGCTGCTTGCTGCTTATATTGCCTGCCTAATTGGAAGCTGCAGTATAGATTTGCAAAGAAGTATGTTCTTTGAGCATACCTCAAGGGTGAGCTATCTAACCAAGGAAACAATTTCATTTTGTCTGTTGCAAGAAGAGCCTGTCTGAACATAATGTCTATACCACTGCTGAGCAGAGCAAAAGATGTCAGGAAGAGACTCTGACTGCTCTAGCTGCAATATGTTAATATTCATATTTTCCGTGTGCATATTTTTGTAGTCTTCTACAAAATTATTGGCCTTTATTTGGACAGGGTGAATAGGAGTTGAAGTATTCTGCTTTTGTCACTGTTTTGGAGGACATAAAATTCTAGACTGCATTTGTTGCTTGTTGCAATGCAGGCTATGATTTCCAAAGTTTTCCAACATACAGGTTGCATTTTGCACTAATAGTAGCAGTTTTCCAAGGCAGTTTTCAAGGAATCAGCTAACAGGAGATCATGAAGGGTGGTCTGATCAAAGATCTCCCACCTGGAGGTAGGTGACACCTGCAACATAAGTGGTTGTGTTGCATCAATGCTCCCGATGCTCCCAGGAAGGTGGGTGTAAACTAGCAAGTTTGCTGCCAGAAAGGGTATAACAACTACACAGGTGTCCATTTACTATTGTAAATGAGGCATAAATCTGCTATGATCTCAATCCAGCAAATTTTAAAGTTAAAAATATCCCTCCTAAAGCCAGTAAAGTTATTCAAGTGTTTAAAATTAAGCAGATCAATATTTTCTATATAATGTTTTGGAAGGGTGTAAGCATAACCGAAGCAAACCCCAGATGCCCTGTTTTCATTGCTGACATTGTTTGGAAATTGAGAGTAATATTCATCATCAAAGGCAAAAAAATGGAGGATGACTCAGTCTCATCCTTCACTCAGAGGGGACGAGTCCAGAGGGAATTGGATTTCCCTGTTCGAGAAATTCACGCAAAGGGAAAGGAATTCACATTTGTCTGGAACAGTGAAATGCAATCCTGTTAAAAAATGTTTTTCTGTAGTTACTCAAAATTAGGCCTGAGGTTTTTAGGTCATACACGGCTGATTTCTGTCTCACTGGGAAAAGCTAAAGGAAAGGCTGGATATTACAGGGAACGTCTGCTTCTTGACAAAACACACAGTGATTCCAATTTTGCATGGGAACCTTCTCAAATTAGTGAATAATGCTCTTCAGATACCAGCAGGACCTCAACCACAACTTTTTTTGTGTTTAAGCCAAGAACAAGTCCCTTGAAAAACTACACAGTGAATTCAGCGCAGATAAAAGAGCTCACTCATTAACGTCTTTCCAGAATGATTGTTGTAATACTGACAACTAATTTTCACTATGTGCTTGGTGCTTTCATTCTCATTACAAATGGTGAATATCTGGAAAAACAATATACAGAGTGAACTGATTTGTGAGGATCAGAAGATCTCGTCAGGTGCTGGTCTGAATAAACGCAAGTTGAAGGGTTCAAGTTCTGAGTTTAGTCTGAATGTCTAAGAAATGCCCTTCATTATTTTTTATTGACTAAATATCTCACCTTGCCAGGTAAAACCATTTTGCTGAGTAAATGCCGGAACAAAGCTTGATGGATGGCGACAAATTAACCATAAAGAACCTGATAAGTATCAAAGGGCTATTAATCTGCCATAGCTTAAACATAACTTTTTAAACACAGAATGGGAAAATCTAGCTGTATGGCTCTTAATTAAGATCAGAGACCTTCTGATCATTATTAAATAAGTATTAAATGGTGCATAGCTCTGAAATACTCTCATGATACTAAAATGCTTTCCTTTCTAAGATATTCCAGCAGGGAATTTTTATGTCTCCGATGGGATTTATCAAGTCCCTACTCTGTTATGCAGAGATTTTTGATGATCAGAGGAAGTAGCACAGCTGTTAGTTCTCAGCACAGGAGTTTCTGTCACCAGAAGGGAAATGTAGTCGGGCTCAGCTGGAGTGAGAGACTTAGTATCAAAGAAATCATGAGAGGAGTATGTTTTGAGAGTTACAGTGCTTAGTTTTTCTTGAGTTATTCTAGAAATCATAGTCAGAAAGAAAACTTAAATCACATATCTGAACTGCACAGCTGCATGTGATATTTAGAAGTACAAGATGTAGAACACTCACACGTGAAACGAGTGGGTTGGAGAGTTGAGCACTGTGCGCATGTCAGTCATGTAAGCCCTCACTTTGGGCTCCTAATTTCAATACAAAAGTTAACTAACTCATTCATCATGAGCAGCATATAGAAAACGGGAATTAACACAAGAGTTAAGCATTGCAGTATTCAACATACCCTAAAGAAAACATGCTTCAGTTAAATATCATTTGAAATGTATTGGAATTTGACTCATGATTTCCCTTGGGGCAGTGTTAGTGCAGTAACAAAATACAAAAGGTTGAGTGCTTGATTTAAAGAGGTTGGGCCTTCATGGCTAGATTTACTGTTCAGCTAGACTCTTTAGGCTGGTCTTCCCAGCCGCAGCAGTTCCTTGGTTTGGAACGCTGAGGCTGGGAGCCTTGGAGTGCAGAGCAGTCCAACTGTGGCTGAACATAAGGTCACAACCAGGAACATATGAGAGGAATAAATCTTTATTGGGCAGGGCTGCAAAACATTAGGTAATGGGGTCAGTGGCAAAAAAAGAACTTCTGAATCACTCTCCAGAATGCTCATTGGAACAGGAGTTCAGGCCTCTAATAAGGCATAAAAGTCACATTTTTGATGTGACTGACAGGAAGAAAAAAAAATCAAGCAAAATATCTCTTTTGCATGCATAAGTGTAGTGTTTTAATCTGTAGGAGTTCATGGCAAATTCTATAGTTCAAACTGGATGCCTTCTCAGTTCTTTTCCAGCTTCCCTCATCACATCTGTCTTCTGCTCCCTTCTCACCTTCTTTCTCACCTACAAAAAGAGCTAAGCAATAAAAAAAACAAAAGGGAAAACGAAAATGCTGAAAGAGCTCTGAAAACTCTCTTTATAATGATTGAAATGGTTTCTTGTGATTCATTTGAAATTCATCTCCATTTTTCTCTGAAGACGGTGGTGGGGGGAGGAGTGGATTTTGAAGTTTGGGGCCTTGCTGCCTAAAACCTGTGCATCTACTCAGGTCAGATAACTCAGGACCCCATGGGCAAGCTCTACTTCAAGACCCTTCAAAGGTGGTGAGACCTCAGGGGAAAAGGCAGGAGGTCTGAATAAGTAATCCTGCAAACTGGATCCAGAACACAGGTCCTCCCAGCTGACCCGCTGTAACGATCTGTATGGTGACTGCTGCCCCTTCCAGGGTACAGATGCACGTAGGAGGCCTTTGGATGGCTGTGGGATGGCCAGCCCCTCCCCAAACCTATTAATATCCATTCCCAGACCACCTTGTCCCAGACACTAATTCTAGACCCTCTACAATGTCTCTGAGCAACCTGCCAGACCAAAGAGGTCCACCTCCTCCCTACTTCAAACAAGGAACTTCAAATAAAATTTTTACTTTCTTGCTCTGGTCATGAACTCCTGACTCCTAAAATGCTCTGAATTAGATCATAAAATTTCAATGTGAAGATCGAATGGGCTAAGTGGGCTTTTTTCTCTCTATTTTTCAAACATTGCAATGAAAAAAGTGCAGTACAGTATAAACAAGTAACAAAAAGTGACAGTAAATTAGTTCAGGGTATGCAAAACTCATGCATAAACTGTTACTAAAGAAAAACGTAGTTAAGAGAAGTATCTGGAAGAGAAGAAAGCAGATAATCAGCTACAGCTAAGAGACTCCTCCAGTCTAGTGGTCTGCTGAGTGATCTGCTGTCAGAGAGGTAGGATGCGATACAGGAATCATAGAATGCTGAAGGTTGGAAGGGACCTCTAGAGGTCATCTAGTCCAACCCCCCTGCACACGCAGGGTCACCTAGAGCACGTGGCACAGGACTGCATCCAAGCGGGTTTTGAAGATCTCCAGAGAAGGAGACTCCACAACCTCTCTGGGCAGCCTGTTCCAGGGCTCTGTCACCCTCACTGTTAAGAATTTTTTCTTTACTAACAACTTTTTCTGCATTTATTATTACAGGAAGAATAAGTTGTGCTTATTCCCTTTCAAATTAGCTGGATGTTGCTGAAATTGAGCTGGTGTAGTTTGCCAGCCTCCGTGAAGTGGAATGTGCGCTTCAGATACAGAGATTTGCTCTTCCTCTTCTGTGCTTATGAGATGTCATCTAATGGATTCAGCTGAACCTGTAATGCTTCAAAAGGGTTTAAAAACTAGTATTGTGAAAAAAAAAGGATTATAAAACATAGAATCATATGTGAAGAGACAATTAAGACTGTCTGAATTTACATCACACAAGAACAAAGGAGCATGAACTTAAAAAGAATGTAGAGAGACTGAAGAAAATCTTTCCGATGAAACACACAAATTAGTTACAGGGAGACCTCTTATGTCAGCTCCACACTGCCAAGTCTATACTGCCTTTGACAACAAATGCTGTCCAATCTCGTCTTAATTGCTTTGGGCAGTAGAGCTTCTGCTGTTTTCCTCTGGGAAACAAATCTAGGTTCGAGAGGCCTAGAAAGTTTCCTATCACAAAACAAGCTGAAACCTCTGAAATGTTTTGCAGCTAAACATAATAAAGCCTTAAACAATTTGCAGTAATTTGAATCCCAGTTAAAGGGTAATCCATTAATTTTGCAAAGTTCAAGTGTCAGCATGGATGGTGTTTTGCACAATAGTTCGTGTTTTGTCTTTAAGCTCTGTCTTGCTTTAAGACGTTGATCACGTCCCAATAGCCTTCCTGATTTACTCTCTGCAACTCAAAGCCGGGGGAAGGAGTAGCTGGAATCCACTTACCTGTACAAATAATGCTACTGTTTTCCTGAGTAAATGCTAGACCAACACGCTCTACAAAAAACTCTGCTGTCTTTCACTCCATCCTGCCATGCTTGAAACTACTTTCTGACTCAAAACCAGCCTCTTCAAGTTGTATATGGCCTTTCTGAAGACCCAATGTTTACAACACATGTGAGGAAAACTAGTTCTCATGTTAGATAGGTAGTTATATAGTCATATAGTACTTGTTTATAGGGAGAGAATAGAATCAATATCAGACTAGCGTGAAGGAAATAGAGGGAAGATTAATTGGGGAGAAATAAATGTGTGTTCACATCTTATGCCATGCCATTATGTAACAGTGCTGAAAGAGAAGATCATTTATGTTTATACAAAAAGACAAACTTGCTTCCTCTGGCAAAGTCAAGTTGGTTGGGGTTAATCTGAATATCAGTGGATGGTTTGCATTAGTGAACGCACCCAGAGCAACTCAGCCCAGCTATTGTGCTTCTGCAGGTAGTGTTTTTTATCCCATTTGGCTCCACCTGGAATTTCATGCACATACCAGAAAAGTGATGAGTCTCTCTCCAATATTTGTTTCTCTCTAACATAAGTTTTGCTGGGCCAGAAATAGGAGCCCTTCATTGGCAGCTGCAGTCACTCGTAACCAAAGATATTACTCCTCCTGAAAATAATCTACATTTTTTTCTCTTTCTCCTTTTTCCTCTCCTTCCTTTTTCTCTTTCCTCTCTTTCTTTTTCTCTTTCTTCATGTTTGTACTCTTCAAACATTTTCAAGGAAGAAGGCAATCATGTCTTTTTTCATCATTTAATTCATGCTTGATTAGCATGGATTCAGGCAGGTTTACTTCTTTATACAGTAAGTGAGTCTCTTAGGCCCTTAATGCTTGTTGTTCTGATCTGAAATTTCCTCTCATTTGTCTATCTGCTGAGTCTCATCTTTGTGTATGAGATTTCTTCGGAGATCGTTAGGAAGAGCTAATGTTCTGAGTTAAAGGCCAAAGATAAGGAAAAGAGAAAAACAAAGCTGAGTGGAAAAGATGAGTGAAAGCAGCAAGCACCCATTAGGTGGATTTTACCTCTGCTCGTAGACAGAAATGGCCATCTCTTTTAGTGACCAATATTAGAGAAATGACATGGACTTTTTTTTTCTAGATTAAGGATGGTCAGGATGCTGTTTTATGCTATAGATGAGCCCATTTGAAGGCAGCCTTTGAGTGCCCCTTGAGGACTGTGGACAAGGCTTCCAAAACCATGTGAAACATTACACTTTAGTCATGGTGCTGTGCTTTTCAGGCCCTGGTCTGCTCACTACTTCTAAGGAATTTACAAAATGTAATTAACAAAAGTACAAGTAGGTTTCCAGTATGCTTCACTACGGATTTTACTCTGCTTAACTTTATTATATAGGAATTTGTAGCTATGGTATAGCATTTACCAGATCTACATACTGAAAAACATTAAAGAAACACTGCTATAGAAATCAAGGACGAAAGATGATTATTTTTTCCAAGAAAAAAAAAAAGGTAGAATGTTGCAAACATTGGATAAGCTTTCCATATTACTAACTTAACAAATTAATTTAGTGTTGTGCAAAATATACAGTGGTGAAGACTGGGTGATGTGACTGACACTCCTGCATTCCTCTCTCATAGATGGTTGAGTTGTCAGATAAGTGACATTTTAAAGAGTAGCCATCACTGAAAAAAAATTAAAAGACAAGAAGTAAAATTAATACTGCAGGACCAGCAGCATCATCTGAATGACAGTCACTGGAAGTCAGCCTCTCAAAGACAGGATGATGAACTGTAATGATACCATTGGCACAATAAGATATGAGGTATGAACTTATGAATGAATGAACTATGAATGAACTTATGAATACAGTTTGAAAACTGAGACTTGCAAGATGTTTTACCATTTTAAATTATATATTATTACCATACAGCTACTGAATTTACAGATAGTCTAAACAGAAACTCCTACTTAATTTAATGTGGTTTGCACACTTTTATACACACAGCTTCAACTTTATATAGCCAATTATGGCAACAGGATTGATAAGAATATCTGCGTACGTATCTGAACTCAGAGCAGGCCTCGCCATTAAGTAAGATAAGAACCATCTAGATGATCTGGGGAGGACTGAGCAGGTTAAAAAATGTTCCTTCTTATGCAGCAGCTGGGTACTATAAGTTCATGCAAAATCAAAAATTGTTTTGATTTTGAAATAATGGAGAATGATGGAATGCATATCTTTAACCGGATGCTTAAGCCATTCTCCATCACTAGCAATTTGTCTATCATTGCTTACACTGTTAATTAATCACTAGGACAGATTCTGTATCTCTCCTGAGCAGTAATTTTCGTCTCTGGAACATTTTATTTTAGTTTGGCCAGTATTAAGCTCAGCTTTCTCTAGAATTAGCTGTGGTTCAAGGAGCAGTCACTCATGCATGTGTGATACATCTCTTTTCTGTGCAAGCTGACCTTGAATACCTTCATTGAAAATAGTCTTATACTGGCAAGCAGCAGCAAGTTCATGTCAAGTAGCAGCATATCAGTTAGTGGATTCACCCAGCCTCCTGTGCACATTGGCCGGGTGTGTAATGTTCTCCTCTGACATGCGATTTACGCATGAAAATCTCTTGGGATAGCGGTACTGAACTTGCTTTCAGGAAGAGGGAATGTGCAAAAGATATGTTGGCTTTCAAAACCCAGGCAACGCATTATTACTGCTGGAATGTGGGAGGCTAACTGCTTATTCTCAGACATGTGAAATTAGTTTGTGAAAGGCACTGTCGGCTTCCAGGGCAGCCCCATCATGCAGGCAGGGGGAAAAGCTGAGAGAGCAGGACCCTCGCTGGCACACCATGGTGCAAGCTAATGGAAGCAGGGGGGGATGCTATTAACCAAAGAGCCTGCTTGCTTTCTTGAGACTTCTCCTAATGTTTTTCTTCTGTAGATCTCTACAGATGCACAATATACTGTGTGTGTCTCAGTCCCAACTTGATTAACCTACTAGAAAAAAAAAATCTCCTTTTTTTAACTAGTCATGAGTCTTTAAGCAGGCTGCTCCTGTACTATTTTCAGTGAAATAGCTAGATGTAAAAGTTGAAAGAGGGGTTCATGATCTAGCAATTTCTTCATCCACAATCCCCTTTTGGGAAACTAACACCACACAAAACAGGAAAACACATCATCAGCACAGGAATAAGGAGGCTATTTAAATTTACTAGCTAACTCCCAGGTGTCAATCACCACAAAGAAAAAATTATTACGTAACAGGCAAACCAGAATCAGTATTGTTTGGATTCATATCTTTTGTTCACACCTTTCTTCTGTTTCTTGCACTAAAATGTTAAAACAAGCTAGGGGTGCAGAGCTAGTAGTAGTTGAATTGTAGGACATCCGGTTTGCAAGAAACTTAAAGACACAACCCTGTTTTCCATCTAAGCCAGTCTGTTTTTTCTCTCTAACTAAAAATATGCTTCCCCTCAATAGAAAGCAAAGTGCATAATCACTCATCTGCATAAATCAGAACAAAAAGCAGGCAGTGTCTTACAATTTCCCTACTACTTTGAGAGGAAACCACAGGCTTCCTATCACCAGGCAATGCCATGTGAGGATACATGAATGATCTCTCATGCTGCCTGCTCCAAAGTTGAAGTACAGACCAGTAGTGAGAGATGCTGACTTGTGTTGATTATAAGAGAAAACTCAGAGGTGGAAAATGATGTACGCAGACAGAGGTCTGTGTTGTAAGGTAGCAAAAGGAAGAAACTACCATGTGCCATGCTGTGAATTTTCTTTGGCACCTCCTTGATGATTTTCTAGGAGCTAGGATAATACTATTAATGCCCTGTTGGGGTCTGCGCTTTGAGGTTTAGTCATATCCTTAAGGTTCCCCACTGCATTCTGCTTGGCAGGTGTCTACTGTATGATTTCACTTGTTGGGCTAAAATCTCTAGCATAGTAGGTATAAAACTAACTAGAATTTGCTCCTCCGCATTTTTCTAATGAACAAAAGGTAAAAACCTGTTTTAGTTCTACCATAGCTGTTGGGAACTGGAAAAAAAATAGGAGATATTAATGTCATGGGACCTTTTTTGATCTAATCTAAATGTACTACCAGCAAAAATATGTGTACCATTATGCCTGCAGACACTGGAATTTGCTTTGTTGAGTGTTGGCATCTACTAAGCTGAACTCTTATTCTCAGATTGGGAAAACTGGGAGTTCTGTGAAAGATGAATGTTTGGTCTGTGGAAAGAAAGTAATTCTGGTTCTGCACTAATCCTGCTGCTTGCCATTCAGTATCTATGTGAATGAATGATCTCCAAAAAAGTGTACAGAATCCCTGTAAGAACGAAGGTCTGTGAAATTTGTATCATCTGCTGGTAGATGTCAGCATTGGTCCTGGTATGTTGGCCTCTATTAACTGTTAATTGCTTTTGGTCCAGTTGCAAATACTACCTATGGAAATGGTGTCTGAATTACGCTGGGAAAAATGCTCCCTGCAATTATTAATCTGGACAGTCCTACATGTTTTCAGTCAGTCAGTTTACTAGACTGTCAAACACAGGATTATCCAGTTAAACAGTAATGTTCCCTTGAACTGGAAAGCTCTGTACTATTCTCATCTGCCAGAGTTTTAATTACAAGATAGTGTTCTCTGAAGGAAACTATAATTAGAAGTGGATGAATGGATTTTGATATGAAGGGAAAGTGTTTTTTTTTTTCCCCCGCAGGAAATTGCATTCTTGAGAGAAAGGAAAAACCAGAAAGACCAAAATGGCCTCTTCAGAGCCATAGGGTGGAGAAGACTTTGCAAACCAAAGGTTAGAGCGAAAGCCCTTCTATTTATATGTGAAAAAACATAACAATAAAAATGACAAAAAAAGGATGATGTGCAAGTGAGGAAAGGACTGAAATTAAGTCCAAATGTGCTGCATAGTTGTGTCAGTTATGAATGAAATGAATTTTTGTGCAAAGCAGGCCAAACTAGAATAAAATAACTCTGATGGTGGAACAGTCCAGGTATGTAAGGCAGGGGATAAGACTGAGAGATTACAGCTTTCGCTTAGTTGGATTTTGGCTTGAAAGTCATAACATGCCAGAATCTTCAATGGCTGGTCTTGAAAGTTGTTCCTTAAGGAGAAAGATTCTCAGGTTAGCTTTTAGCATGAGGTCTACATCTTCTAAACTACAGGCACTTAAGGCGCTGTCAGGACACAGAGGTCTGAATGTGTACAAGTACTTCAAGATGGGGACTCACATTGTTATGAAATACACCTGCAAAGTGGAAAGAATCTCCCTTTGCACAGTACGCTTTGCTCTCTATCCTGTTAATTAATCTGTATTTTCTCTTGCAGTAATGTTTATTCTTGTTTTTCTGGAGCAGCTCTGGAAAAGAGAGTTAGGAGTTTTTATAAACATACAGCAGAACCTGTACATGATCCTGCTGATGACAAAATCAACCTTGAAAAAGGTTTCCTGCATGCTTACAAGGCCATGCAGTGACACCAGGAATCAGTGGAAGCTTTGGAAGTGTGGGGAACATGAGCTTGGACACCATTATCTCCATAGCAATAAAGATGATGATAATTCAAAATATTGCTCTTTCCTGTCATTTCTGAAGTAGCTTAAGGTAAAAATTTATGTCTACAGTGTGCAATATTTCCCTGGACATTTGGTATCTCATTAAATCTAGATTAAGTGAGAGGCATGAACTCAGTTCTTACGTTGACCTGTCCCCTGGTATAGGGAAGGTTTGATACTAGAATCCACATTTTTAGGTGCCAACCAGATGACTATTATGCATTATGGAGAATATGGAGCTTGAAAATGAGTTTGTTATGTAACTTCGGGGATTGAGGAGTTAATCACATTGGCTCTTATACTTGGTATTTCAACCTTAGGCATGTCTAGTACTCTGCAAAAACAAATAAAAGCAAATGTGAGAGAAGCAAATAGTTCATAGGCTGAAGAGTTTGCTGTTTAAGTTTCACAAGACTATTGGATAACTTCTGGGCATAACTATGAGCACTCATTGAAGGGGTAGGGGACAAGGAACTAAATGGAACAAACCATAAGCAGAAAAGTGTAAAGAAATTGATGAAGACAGATAACACAATCACACTGGAAATCAATGCAAATGTCTATGTGCATGTGCATCCTGGTGTTTTGTTTCTTTTCTTTTTCCATTCTTTAATAATATATAACTCTAGCATTAAGAAGAAATATTTGTTAGCAGGAATGAAAAGGCGCGCAGACATATATCAAAGAAAATTTAGGGAAAATTAGAATAATCTGAGAGTTGAGAGAAGAAAATGTTTTCTGATATATAAGTGGCAGAAGTAAGACATGGCCTACGTTTCATGAAAGCAGGGAAGGCTGCTGATGACAAAACGTTAATTTGAATACTGGGCAGCTACAGCTTGTGATTTATGCAAATTTGTAGGGAATACCAAAATTTAGCCTCAATGCAGAAGCTGTCACAACAACGCACAGTTGTTGAAAGACAGCAAAACATAAATCTAAAGGAACTGAAATGAGGTTAAGAGCAGGCATAATTGTAACAGTATTTCTGTCTGCGGTTTTGCTAGAAAGCAACATCTCCAGTCAAAAGCTCAGACGACTGACCCGTGGTGCATGTCAGGCGGTACATATGCATGGGATACGTGATGTAATGGCAAACATACCCGGATCAAGGGTACTCACAGAGCTAGTTTCAAAATTTATGGGCAGATTAGGGTGGGTGCTGGTGCGGCTGCTAGAGTTACTTTCAGCTTCCAATTTCCAATCCTTTTTTTTTTTTTTTTTATTGCTTATAGCTTTCACAAACAGATTGGTTTCAGCTGAAGCGCTCTCTCTTGCTGAATGTTCACTTCACTAGGTCTCTTGAATTTAATCCGTGAAGCCACTTTAGGGGTTTTCAATTGCGGAAAAAAAGCCTTTCTTTTACGATCTGCTAAGATCACTTCAACTGTAGGAGTAGAGGAACATGTACCCATTGAGACTTGCAAGTAGATTGAATCTTACAAAGTCAACTTATTAAGGCTGTTGACTAATACCTGTACTACACTCTGCTATTTTCATCCAGTGGTATCTACTGCTGCTTAGATGCATATTAGGATGGGGTCATGCTAGGATCCAGTCCGGATATATTAGCCCATGAAATTCAACTGTGTATACATAATCAAGCAAACAGTTCTGGATTTTGTCTCTTTTCTGTTACAGAAAAATCAATGGCATAATGTGAACTGAAGTCTCTTTATTTCATAATTTACTTTAGCTCAAAGCTAAAAAAATGAATTTTCAATGAATTTCCCCAGCATTGGGCTAGCTTCCTCTCTGTTTTTCTTGGTATGCATGTTATAATAAAAACATACCCCACAATATGAAACAGATAGATAAAGGGTAAAGTTTGTGTTGTATACTTTCATAATGTTCATTAATAACAGTAAGCTTGTAAAAGTCTGTCAGTAAGTAAGGAAATCCAAGATACCGATGTGAGATTATCCATGTATTAAGTTTTGCTGCAAAATATCTATACCTATGAAAGGGAACTAGGCATTTCATGTCAATTGGTCTGACTTGTGGTTTGCAGGAAATTAGAATAAGTAATGAAAAAAATCAAAGGTATGGCAATGAAAGAAAAGTATAATGCAACCTATTTACAAAAGGAATTTTATGGCGAGCTAATCTGATATCTTTATGAGACAACTGGACTTTGTGTCAAAAGATATTTAGGAGTTAGAGAAGATTTACCTCTAGTAATGCACAGAGCTTTATCACGGACAGTATCAACATACTGTAAAGGAGTTTGGTTTGTCTGAAGGTTGAGAGCAGGACTGGTCTTTCTGTAAATAGCAGAGAGAGGAGAAGGGTGATTTAAGTACAGCTAATGGTCCAGGGGGTCCTCCCTCCCTTGAATTCTGATGTATTGGCTATATACCTCTATATGCTATATACTAGGCACCACTGTCCTGTGGCTTTGTGTGGGTGTGTGATCCAATAACTGAAGCTGTCAAAGTCAGTAGACTGACAATTATTTCAGCAAATGCTTGTGGTTGTAACAGCAGTGATGATACACTAAGCAGTTTCTGAACATCGATTAAGGGGTGAGGGGAAACATAAAAGAAATAGAAGTAATGGGGCTGGACGGCATCTTGTTTTATGGTAGTTCTATGGCTGGTGGCATCTGAAAAACACCTTGTGTTTATAGAATTTTTGTTCTAATGTTCTAACATTTAAACTTGGATAAATGAGAGAAGAGGCTGAGTTTTTTGCTTGCCTTTATTTACACTGGTCCCACTTGCCTTTATTTACACTATTTACACTAGCTTTCATCAGGAGCCTTTAAAAAAGCCTCCCTATTTATTCTTGTGTGTGGATCTTTTTTTTCCCCATTGGCACCTGTTCTCTTCACAAGTGAGAGGAAGCCAACTTTGTGAAAGCCTTGCTCACCCGCATGGGTTTGATGCCTCAGGGTCCTTAAACCTTTCTGGTTTCTGATTGCTTAGCTGACTGATTTATCTGGCTTGGCCAGTGCTGGTGTGTTCCTCTGAAGACCCCTGGGCACCAAGGCTCACCTGAGCTTCTCTAGAGCTCTGTCCACTGCAAAGATCTCTGTGTACTGAATATGCAGCGAGAGATTTTACTTCCTCAAAAATACTATACGTTTTGCTGTAGCAAATACAAATTGCTCATGAATGGTATTATGGATCTTTCCTTCAGCGTTTCACTGGCATATGTCCAAGAGCTTTATTTACAGTGTTTCTGGGATATGGTAAGTTGTATGCAGTTTAACATCCAGAAGCTTTTTATTCTGTGAAGACATCCTTAGCATGCAGTAAATATAAAGTGCTTTATACTACTCTAAAAGAGAAGTATGCTTCAGGAAAGAAATACGTTTTTTTTTTACAATCAAACACTGCTTATATGAGAAATTAAACAGTGCCAGAAGACGGGACCCAGCACTGACTTCCCTGTCCACATGGTGAAGCTGTTATAGCAGTCCCTGGAATGGCTTTTGCCTGTGAAGTTGGCTCAGGCTTCCTCCAAACAATTCTTGGGCATGGTATGAGAGTTGCACGGGCCAGGCACCATGCCCAATATGTAGTTTGGATGCAGGAACCCTTTTTTGGAAGATAATAGACTTCAGTAGTGCCAGATGGCCCCAGAGCCAGAGAGGATAAACATAGCCCAAGTGCCTCTGCCCTCTGCCAGTGCAGAAGATGTTTTGTGCTATAAAATGATATCTTAGCATTATGTGTACGTGAGCATCCCCATGTTAACAAGCTGTAATCTGAAGGACTACAGATTTTACAAAAGGCAACCTTAACTGGGACTCTGGCACCCAGAAAGACTGAGTTAACATTAAGTAATGTCTGTATTGCAAAAGAAATACAGTCATGGATTAAACCCTAGTCCTTGTCCAAATATCATGACTAGAATTAATACCCTAAGTAGAAATTGGCTTCAATCTCCTCTAGGTACCCTCTGACCTGTAGACATATCCATGTTTCCCAGCAGTTCAGAGTGCCAGAAATAATAGAGGGTCTATCTCTTGCAACCCACCAGACGGGTTTTGTTAGTGCACAAAATAAAAAGTTATGATGTATATTTTGAGATATTGCATGAAGGATGATATTAAAGGGCTGTGTACAGGGGAGAGTTTCAAAAGTGGCACAGCTTTTTTTTGGGAGCATCTCCTGCTGTGTCCGGGCACTGTGTCACACAGTGCTTTGTACAGTGCTTTGCTGGAGCTTTGTACAAAACAAAGTTGAAGAGACTTGAAAAGGAGATGCTGTGTTTGATTAGGTGTCCTGTGCGTGACTTCCACACTGCATGTCTTTTCTGGGCAGTGCAGCTATACACCAGTTTAATAATTTTTCTAGTTAACATTGTTTTATTAGCCCTTTTTTTTTTTAATTACTAGTAATGCAGAATATGAAGCTTTCAGAGGGTCAGCATGAAAACTCTTACAGTTTTGCATATTCAGCAGCTGAGTTCAGTATTTAAGCTGTCATTAGAAATGGGCAAATTCTTTGCTGCTGCAGTTTTCAGTCTGGTGATTTTTGTTCATCATAATATGCTAATTTAATCCCACTGTAGTTCAGGATCTGATTGACTTAGTGGGGGAAGGCAGGTGGCTGGAAACAGTAGCATCTTCAGCCATCTGTTTTTATCCACTGCAGCAAGGCTGCTGAAACTGAGCTGGAAGGTCAACCGATATCTGCAGAAGAGAGCTGACCGAAGGAAAAAATATGGATCTTGGATATGTTAGAGATGTATTGTTAATATGAGATAAATTTTCAGTACTTGCTTATGGGATTTACCAGTTAGTTAGCAAAAAAATAGAACTGGTACCTCTGCTGATAATAAAAGTGGTGTTTTTCAAGCTTTTTCATTTGATTTGCCTGTGATATTCGACTAAATTTTGCTTCAAAGCGAGAGAAGAGAAAAACTATGAGCTCAAGGAAAAGAGAATCCTTTTTTTTACCAAGCAAAAATATACTGGCCATCTTGTAGAGAGGTTGGATATTCAGTTCAGAGGTAGTTGCAGCAGTCCTGGAGCCACCAGAAATGAAAAAACTGCTGTCTTCAGCCATATTTATTTAACTGAAGAAGGTTTACAGTGTTTCAGGACAACTATTCAGTACAGGAAAAACTGTATAACTCTTCTGTGTCATATACAGCATTTGCCAAATTCCTGTCACTTCTGCTGCAGAACTATTAACAGTGCCCATGAGCGTCCTGGAAATGTCTGTTAAAAGTTTCTGTCACTGATCAGGAATAATAAAGAACATATTAACTTGGATAGTCATCAGCAAATCCCCAAATGCAGCTGTTTTTAAAGCTACTGGACAAAAGAACTGACCTAATGACCAAAGTATTTTTAGTCTATCAAGGCTTCTTCCTGCATACCCCATTTTGCTGTCAAAGAGGAAAATGGCCTTTTTAGTCTTCTCCTCTCTTCCTTCCCTCCCCCAGTTATATTCATATTTCATTCATATTTTTTTCAAAAGAAAGTTGTGAGGCCTGTATAATGAATATTTAAGGTATGTCTGAGTGATGTATTATAGGCATGCAGAAGTGAATGTTCCCTCGTATGCTATGTGATGACAAGTTGTAGTAAGCACTGCTGTAAGAAGAAAAGGCACCAGCCTTCTCACTGAGCCTAGTATGGGTATCATTTTAGAGCATATTTTACTCTCTACTGTTTGCAATCCATGGTCACCAGAAATAACTGCTCTGTGTGGTCAGTTGAGATGTAATCATGTTATTTCTCAAGAACATGGAGAGGTAATTTCATGTGCAGAGTCTGCCCAGTCCTATGGACATGAGAAAGCTACATGCCAAAGTCTTATTATTTTACAGAGTTTCACATGCAATGAAGTCACCATTTTCTCATAATTCATAGGCAAGTAACAGCAATGATCTTGTACTTTATCTCTCTGGTTTATCTTATTTTCTGTTTTACTACTTTTTGTTTTTACAGTGGTAAGCATTAGCTCCGTATGTGGTGACACATCATAGATTTCAATCATCCTGTGGCTTACCACTTCCTTCTTGTCCAACAAATTGAAGTCTTTAAAACAAGAGGCAGTTACTTAGGAAATCAAGTGGTTAAGCTTTGTGGACAGTCTCAGTTTTTCTGTTGGTGTATACTGCTGTACTCTTGTGAAAGAGCAGCCTAACTGTCACTGTAGCTCTTAATGATTAAACATTAGTAATGCTTTGGCCAAAGGAAAATACATTTTTTTAGAAATGTCATTGCCGTTCTAGTTCTAATTTGAATCTATTCCTCTTGATATTTGTACTTTTTTTTTGCTTCAGCTTATGTCGTTTTGTAATATTTAAGAAATTCAGATCTCTATTTTCTTTAAAATGTTGGGTTTTTTAATTCTTTTTTTAAACCCTTCTCTTCCCTTCTTGGAATTCTAATAGAATGATAATCTTTTTTGTTTGCTTGTTTTTATTTTCCCTGAAAAAAGAGAGTGAGTTTGGATAGCAAGATTACAGCATGAGAGATGACAGAAGAAAATATATGGGTTTATAATATAAACCCACTTCAGTCACTGAGGTTACAAAGAGCAAGAAAGTTCATAACCAAGGCTCTACCTGATAACTCTGCAGGTTAAAGAGCATGAATGATGGACTTTCGGATTGCAGCTTTCCAAAAGTTTGTAAAGCTTTAAACTGGACTATATAAGATGTACTATATACAGGCACAGTAGGGTAGAAAAGCATATTTTGACAGCTGTGGTTAAGACTGTGCTTGACAGTTCTTTTAACCATTATTTTCCAGAGCTTTACCAGCCAATAATAGCCACTTCCTGTGAGTATCTGTGAGTACTGTGAACGCACTAGACATGGTAACCAGTGGGAAACAACAACAGCAGCTGGAGGAGTGCAAGTTCCCCCAACTTTTCTAATTAGGAGGAAAAATAAGGCAGGAAGGGTGGTTTAAAAAAAATTACTCATAGAAAGCTCCTGATATTTTATATGTCCGTTTTAAGGTCATCATAAAGAAAATACCAAGCTGTTACACATTGAAGACATGCAAACAAGTGTTCATAACTACGAGAAGACACATTTCAGTCACTAGTTAGTCTGTGTTATATGCTGTTCCTGTTCCTTGTCTCATTCCTATTTTGTAGATAAAAATTAGCACCAACCTCCTTTTTTCTTTTTTGACTAGCAAACTGGGGAAGGGAATTTGTTCCCCAGAAATATGTGGGAAAACGTTGTTGATGGAGAGGGGAGCATGACAATACTGATCGGGAATTTCTGTACATAAGGGACTATGAAGTAATCCAAAGGTGGGGGCAGTCCTGGTCTTAGTGCAAGGTATGAGCAGTGATTAGACAAATGACTAAAATGACAAATGGAGGAGTGAGAAATTAAAGGGACCAAAATGGTGCTTTAGACAGATGTGTTTTCATAAGCTGACAGTCTCAGGTGGTTGTGAATTTACTCTAACTTTCCTCAGACAGCTTTGCTGCACTGCCAGCAGCCCCTGAGTGCCCAGATGCCTGTGCTATCTCCTCCCTCTCTTGTAGTTTTTTCTGATCAGCACTCAAAAGGTGCTTGTACAAGGCTGATTGATTGATACAGTTCCCTCCTACTAGGACAACTGCTATCTCCAGCCGTTACATTACACTGGTTGCTATGTTATTTAAAATATTACCCGGAGTATCTATATCTCATATATATTGATCAATATCAGGGAAAGAAAAGAGCTGGGCCTGAATTATTTCCTTGTGTCTACTTCACTCTATTGAGGATTGATAAGGGCTTATTTGAAAGAGGTTCTTATCTTGTAAGACTTTGTACATAGCTGCAGAATATCTCAATGTTGTTTTCTCTCTCTCATTGCATATTGGAGAAGGTAGGAATACTGGGGAGAAGTGGACACAAGCTGCTGTCTGTCTTTTCCCCTCAGGCAAGAGCTGTGTTTCTACAATTAAAAATAAATACACAAAAACTGCACAGAGATGGAGGAATGTTGCCATTTTGGCAATATTTCACTTCTGAACATGGAGGTGGTTTTCGTGGTGAGGAGCTACACACACCTTTCACACATCCTGGGAAAAAGGATGCCAATACTTTGAATCCCTGGCTAGTCACTGGCCTCCCTCATTGAGCGGAAACTTGAGGAGGGTTTTTTCGATACAGCTAATGTCTTTTTTGTCACATCTGGGGAGAGCCATGTGCAAAGACTCGGCACAAGTATGGGCCTCCCATTGGGCAAGACAAAGTGTGTCCATTCTCTTTAACATCCTTGTTGCAGTCCTGCACAATCTGTGGCTAACCTCCAAACTTTAAAAATTATAGTGTTTTCACTGTAGGCTGTTGTGAGGCAAGCTGGCTCCCTGTGTCTGTCAGAGCTGTTGCAGACGGTTCTGCAACTTGGGCTGCTTTGCTTCAGAAGCGCTGAAGTGTGCTCGGTTTTTCCTCTGTACAAGTACGTCTGTGTAAACCCTTCAAGAACGGGATTGTGCCACCACTTCTTGTAGGTATGGAGAGAAACTGTGGGTCTGAAAATGGTCTTCTGGCAGTGGGTAGGCTGTGACAAGATGGCCTATGGGTGTGCAGGTATGACTGAAAGGCTGCAGACTGCCTTCCTCACCCTCTAACTGAACCTTGGCCTGTTGCAAGCATTCTCTGCCAAATGCCCTTCTGTGCATTGCGTGTTGGTGTCTTGTTAGGATAGCACATGGGAGTGCCCTCATGTCTTTACGGTGCTGTAGTGAGCACCTGGCAAATACTAACTGGGTGGGAAGGAATGGGTAACACACCTATTAGCAAAAGAACTTTCCCAATTTCTCAGCAAAACTCATCTGGAAGCATGTCTGTGCTTTTGTGGTTGGTGAAGCTGGAGCAGCCACTGCCTCCAGGCAGGAATTGAGGGGAAAGTTTTGGGAGCCGGTGAGTTGCTTTGCTGGGGCAGTGGAAAGACTTCCAAAGATAATGCCAAGACTCATTAGGCTGCAACAAGTCAGCGCTGTATTGTGATATGAACAACTTTTCCGGGATATTGAAATACATGTGGGTACTTGATAAAACCACAAAACCACAATGATTGCATTTATGCTGGCAGATTAAGCGGCATCAAGCATCATTCACTTGATCATGTCTGCTATTAAGTTATTACAAAGTTCCCTAGCAGAGGTTTGGCCCAGTTAAATTATTATTCCAAAATAATTTGTGGTCACAGACATAGTTAACATGTTTAATTTATTTTTATCTATCTATCTATCTATCTATCTATCTATCTATCTATCTATCTATCTATCTATCTATCCATCTATCTATTAAAACTATTGGATCAATAAATACAGAGCACAATACCATTACAAAGTGTTGGGCACGGCTGGTTAATTGATTTGCATGTTATTTATCACATGTTATTTATATCTTATTTATACCCTGATTTTTTTCATTGAAGTGGATGCCTTTTTTTTTTAATCCAGATGACAAGTTATGAAACGGAACAGCTGTGTTATAAGGCTCTAAGGAGGCAAAGGACTACAGAGAGACTGGTCCGGGAATAGTTTTACACTTCAGCAGTGGATATACAGCATGGCCCCTTGCTGAACTTGGCATCTTTCTGAAATTGTGCCTGTTAACAGCATCATCTCTTATCAAAGTGAGGTGCTTATCTAGTGGCAGACATTTAGATTTGAGCAATTTGTGTTCTGTTTATCCATGTGTCTGCACAAGAGATATGACACAGTGGCTATAACGATCCCACAGTCCATAGGTGCATGTCACTTAGCTGCCAGTGTGAAGATTAGAATCTAGAAAAGACACTAATGAAAATAATGTTTTGTTATTGAAGCTGGGCTAACTGCTTGGGAACAATCCTCTGTATTTAATCCGGGAATGAGGACATTGGTCTAACAGGGCACTCAGTTGAAGCTTGTCTTGGGAGCAAAAAACCCGATCGTGCTGTGAATGACCGCCTAGCAAGATGTGAGAACTGCCATTCTAATGAGCAAAGCATGGCAGCAATGGGGAGGTACAGAAGAAGCAGTAGCTAGAACTAATGCCCATGGTTTCGGTGTACTCTGTACCTTATAAAGAATCATTTCTCAGTACTTTTCATGTTCTCTGTGAGAGCTCAGTTTGGTGGTCCAGCACTGCTGCCTTATTCTCATGCTGTTTGAAACTGGGTCATGTTCCATCAGAAATGGAAAATGAGAAAAGTAATTGTCAAATAGTGCAAGCAAGGGAAAGGCTGGTTAGTTGGGATTACGAGCACTCAGCTATTGAAGTGTTTGTGATGTGTTCCTGATAAACAGGCAATTCAGGGCCAGTGATCTACCTGACTTCTGTGGTAGTATATCAGTGCGTTATTTTGCTATGTTTCTTAAAAGAAACGCTCTGCCAATTTTGATTTTTATGGAGGAATACTTAAGTCCCAAATGACAAAATGGCAGAAGTCAACTGGAAAACTGAACAAAGGGAAATGTAACCTGAGAAATGTGCCATTCTGTTTTGGAAGTCAAATCAAGGTATATCTCCTGCTTTTCCTTTTATCTTGTTTCTAATGTGATGTTGCCTTGGCAAAATGTTTGCAATTCCAATTAAGGTAATGCTGGAACCTGGCCTTGTACGATAGTTTTGACCTCGCTGGGAGCTAAGGACTCTTCACTAATCATAAAATCAAATCCTTAAGCAGAGAAAATTACCGTCTCTTTCTTATTAAGTATCTAGAAAGCAAAACCAAAGAGTTTTAAAAGTGAATCAGATATACAACATAATCAAAGCCATCATTTCATTTTAAAAATAATCCAGAAAATGTATTTCAAGATAATTATGCCTTTCCTGAAAAGGTTGTTTTTAATAAAATATAACATAATATAAAAAATCAAATGGATCATCTTCATTTTTTTCTTAAATAGAGAATTTAATTTTATTGGCTTTTGTATTCTATCTTTGCACTCTAAATACACACAATCGAAGCAATCATTTACTAAATAACACTGCAAATTTCAACTCTGCCTTCTAAGAAGACTCCAGCTGAGGAAGCATCTAAGCCCAAAGTTTTGGGTCGGCTCATGATAGTGGTAATGGAAAGATGCGAAACTCCACACCAAAGTCTGATCATAATTATCATAATTATGTATATATTCATGCCTCTGAAAGAGATTGCTTGGGGCAAACTGCCTTTGGACTGCTTGGCCACAAGGTAATGTGTGTGACCCATGGGGGCTGAGAGTTAGTGTGTGGTGTTTGTTCCATGGCTGAAAGCATCTGAGATGGTGGCTGATCAGAACAGACAGCCACCTTGACTTCTTGACAGGCTGCTGCCCAAACCAAAGGTGCATGATGGCTGGCTGAGAGACTTGCCCTGCTGTGGTAGACCCAACGTTGTCATCCCCATCAAAAGCAGATGATCTAACAAAGGTGGTCTGCATGGAGGAAGAAGATTCTCCTGGAAAAACTCCAATATAAATATTAGGAAATTATTAAACATTAGGAAAAATTTCTACATTGAAAGAGTGTCTAAGCAGTGGAACAGGCTGCCCAGAATAATGGAGTTCCCAGCAGTGTTCAAGCAACGTGTAGATGAGGCATTAGGGACCCGGTTTAGTAGGCATGGTGGTGATGGATTTATGGTTGAACTTGATCATCTTAGAGGTGCTTTCTAATCATGATGCTATGATTCTATGATTCTGTGACTCTCTATCGCATCTCCCTTTACTCCTATAGGCTGAGTGGCATATGTCATCTCTGTCTCAATGAACTGCAAAAATGGGAAGTAGCAAACACCAGATAGGGGATGAATAGTCGTGAAAGGGAAAAGAGGTGGGGAAAAGGTGCATTTGGGATATCCATGAAGAAGAGAGAAAAGACTGATGGGGTTTGCAGGCTGGATTGAGGGCACATGGGTTGTTCGATGTCTGTCAAGGCCCATACTTTTAGCTGAGCAGTCAGCCCTGCTGTGAGAGCCGATTGCTGACTTATGTTCATGAGTTAATGGTGGCAATGGCTGATGTATGTTGTCATGTAGTAAATAGAAGATAATTCCATTTGGTTTTAATCGGTTTTCACTGAAGCAGTGTGAATTTTCATGAATGTATGTTTGCTGATGATTAAAGGTCTGTGTTTACATAGCCACTGCCTCCCAGCTTATTCAGGGCAAATTTTGTGATGATCGTTCACCTGAGCTCTAGTACATTGCATGAGATTGACCTGGAAAGGGTAGAAAGGTTCTCCTGGGTGCTCATGTGAGTAAGACTTCTTGTGGATGAGCTGCTCTGAACATACTGGTACCTATACTCTGCTTTGCATCTTCTTTCGTTCCAAGTTAATCCCCATTTTCTGGCTAGGACCATATTTATGCTCTGATCTTAGCATGGGACGGATGAATGTTTAGAACAGGTCAGCTGATAAGGACAAATGAAGGGTGAGATTGCTGGAGATAAAACTTCTTTCAGTGAATTAGTTAATCTGGAGAAGTTACTGAAGGTCAGACTCATCAAACAGTGGTTCAGCGTTTGATCATACGGGGGGAGATAACTTCATACATTAGCAAATGTTCACTGCCCTAAACAGGTTAAGCAAAAGTACAATCTTAATCAGAGGTCTGCAAAGAGTCTCTCTGCCGTTTGCTTTTGCTGACACTGAATAGAAAGATTTTAGCTACCTCCTGGCAAGCTGTCTTTGTCTAGTTCAGTACAGCAATGTGGCTTACAATATGAAATGAGTTAAGAATCAATTTAAAATAAGTACAATAGATATAGTAATAAAAACATCAATAATAAAGCAAGTGGATATTCTTGACATCTTGATGATCGATGCTGGACAGTAAAATGCCTGTGGGTCTTGTAATTTTTTGAGAAGGAAATGATTTTATAGCAACATAGAATTTTTAAGTTTATGATTGTGGTGGAAATATAAAATAACTAAAGATTTTTTTAAGAAAACTATGCTTATGTCCTAGTTTCTATTTTGCCATAAGTGAAAAGAACAATTTCAATCAAAACCAATGTCGTTTCATATTGCATGGCAAACAAAAAATGAAGACAAACTTCAGAAAAAGAATATCTACTTTTTTCTCATAAATCTTCCAATTTCTAGACAATTTCTTTTCATTAATCTTGAATTTCTCACACAGCTTGTCCTCTAGCTAAAGACCGGCCACTTTGAATTTCAATTAAAATATATATATATATATATATATTTGCAGTGATTGCCTTGCATGTGAAAGGCTGTTGCCAAAACTGATTTTAAAGCAGACACTGTTCTACATGTAGTCCCCACTGTAGGCTTCATAATAGTGAAAAACACCAAGTTTGATCTCTGCCATCAGTGTGAGGAGAGCTCTCTCTCCTATGTTAACCCATTGATATTTAAGACACAGCTACTATATATGGGGAACTGTAAATCTGGCAACTATCTTGCATCTCCGGAACAGAGACGTAATTTAGTTCCTAACCCTATGCTCTCTATTTGTTGAATTGTATTACCTACATGGGCTGCCTTTCCAGTATGAATGGAGTTCTATTAGCCTGGGAACTGAGTCAGCTCTGAACCTGACAACTCTGACTTCTTAAACACTCCTTATAATCCTCTGCCTCCTTTCTTCAGGTTTGTAAAACTCTTTGAACTTTCTGATTTGGAATTACATAAAGCATTGATTTACCCAGCAGTTTTACTAAAGCTTTGCAGTTGTTAGACATCGTACTGAGACTTAGTGAAGTAGAAGGGCAAGCACTGGTGATTAATCAAGGCAACCTGGCTGTGCTGGTGTGATGGAAGTGAATGAGTTCCCAATGGGAGATTTAATTGAAAAACATTAAGTTTCAAAATGAACTGGATGAAGGCAGGGGATTAGAACATAATTCTTTCAATCTTGGCAATTTAAAGAGAGAGAAAAAGCATTCTGAGGGAGGAACTGCCTAATGCACTTATGGGACATCAAAAGCTAATTGCAGGCTATCAATTTAAAAGCGACTCCTTGGAGATTTAACACTGGGTATTTGGATGCAGGCCACAGGATAAAGATATCTTAACTGTGACTGGAGGTGCAGTGAAGCCAGCAACATTTATATGGCATCAATAACAGTACAACTTTGTTTCACTTTAAGTGACAGCTTGGCCTGAAACTGCATTCAGAGCACATTGTCAAACTGAAAAAAAATCTGATTGTAGCCATATCTTCAGCCAGTGATAGCTCTTCTCACTGCCATCCATATCACTAAATAAAGGAAATCCTTTTCCTCTGCTGTTAACCTGGTTGGTGTTGCTCTCCTGTTTTTGAAAACTGTGCAAACAGTATGAAGTTAAAGAACATTAGACAGTCATACACACGTTTTCAGGATCCTGTAGTTCTGTTGTTTCTTTGGATCTCTGTGGGGGTGCTAGAAGAAAAGACTGGCAATTTTCCAGTAAAACTGGAGAGTATTTGCTAGCAAATATGAAGAACTGTGTCAACAAGTGACAAGAGCACACTTGCATTCAGTTATTCTGAATATAGAAAATAAATTTGACACAGAATATAGAGAGTACATTCTGAATATAGAGAAATGTTTTAAACAGAAGTCCTCAATTTGACTTTTTTCTCGCTTTCCTTCATATTCGTTAGAAAGTTTGGTTGCGGGATGTGAATGCCAGCGAAGATGATCTGAAGCCCCTTTATCCTGCTGCCTGGAGTTGTGTCACCTCGTGTAGCTGTTGCTGCACACAGTGCTCTGCATAGCTGGAAACACGGTGCCTGGGAAACGATACCAAAAGAACAGACACTTCTGGGAGATGAAAATGAGCATTCAGCCTTGACCTTTTGATTTGCCTACCACGAAAAAAAAAAAAAAAGAAATGTCATTGTTTTGAGTATTTATAGAACACTGACTTCAGTCTCAAATAGCTTTTATGCTTTCAGTAAGAACTTCTGAGAGTGTCACCTGCTGCTGAGGTTGAAACCTCTAGACCAAAAGGGAAAAAAACAAACATCTTTGCACTAAACAAACTTTTAGCTTCTTATTTTGACTGTCAGACTGTCATGGGAGATTTTTAATATCTTCAATAGTAATGAACTATGATGTTTTTGTAAGAATACAACCTGATTTGGGTTTGATTATGATCTATATTTTATTTTTATTTTTTTTAAGAAAGTGCTTTTAAAGCTGTCCTGGGTTAAAAGAACTGAAAAATATGAATACCTAAAGGTCTAGGCCTGTGGCAAAGTTGGACAATTGCTAGCAATCTGGGGACAGGGAGATGAAGATCAAACATATTAAAGACCTGTGTTTTAACAATATTTTTTTACTGATCTTGGTCATGAAGGGGCACACTGTTAAAGGGGAAACATACATTTATAATGGTCATGAGTGGTCAGTAGAGCAGATTTAGTTTTACGCAGTGTTGGCTGCTTAGATTTATACAGTGTTGGAAGCAGGTTTTCTGCTGTGTTCTCTGTTCCTGTCAGGAACTTCATGCTATTAACCTCTGAACAGTGAGTTGATAGTCTGATGAAAACATCTCTCTCAGGGACAATAATTAACTTAAAGGCCACCATTAAGAATGTGTTTCTTTGCACTTAATACTGAACTTCCATTCTGCAGTTTTGTTTTTCAGTCATGCCATATAATGCAACTCTTAGCTAAAGATAGCTTTCTTTTTTACTATCCTGCATAACTTTATGTGTTTTACATACTCTTCACCATTTACCCCTTTCTGCAGTTCCTATGTGAATATATGGAGTAGCTTTGGCACAGAAACTTCTGTGGGACTCCTGAGGTGATCTCTGTATTCCCACTCTGCTCTCTGATTTTAATCAATTATCAATACACCAAAAAATATTATCCCCTCTATTTTGACTTATTAGGTTCTTCTTGGGATTTTATAGAGAGAGGCCTGGTCAAAATGTTTTTGTATATTCAAGATATTCTGTGAATCAGACTGGCATTGTCAACACACCTGCTTGAACCTTCACAGAATCCAAAAGCTTTGCAAACCTTGGCTTTTTGCTGCCAAAACTGCTCCAGTATTTCCAATACATCACATGTTGAACAGATCTCATAGTTTCTACCAGTTTCATCTGCATGGAAGTCAGATGTTCTGGTGTGTAGGCATTCATCTGCTGCTCTCCATTCCTCTGACACCAAGGCAGAATTAGTCAGTAGGTTACCACTACAGCAACAATTCAGTTGTTTCACATTTTAATTCCTGTAGTACTTGGAGTGAAACGCAAAGGATCCAAGTGGTTTCTTAGCTTTTATTTTATCAGTTTGTTCCTGAACATCTCTTACTAAGCCTTCAGCAAGAGGCAGTAGGAATAGGAGTTTCTCAGAGTCGTCCCTTATAAAGAAAGTGGCTGTGAACCTCTCTGAAGTCTTCCTAAGTGAACAAGAATAAGGGGAATTCTTCTGGGTTTTTTGTTATGATTTTATCTTCCATAGAATTTTTACACCCAATTCTACTATTCCTGCAGACTGTGCAAATTTTCTTTTAGATGACAGAAATCTTATTCACCAAGCTAGTTTTCAAAATTTGTTTTTGTCTGCCTTTTTTGGTTTTACATTTGATATATAACAATTTATATAATTTTCCATTTTCCTTCCTCAGATATAAATTTTGCTTTTAAAAGAATGTCTTTCTAACTTTAAATGAATCCTTTATTTTGCTTTTAATGGTTCTGACTTTCATGGGTCCTTTTTGGCATATCTTGGATTATATGTGATAGAGAAAACTGCAAGTGCCCTGCTGCTCCATGACCCCAGCACAGGCAGTGCTCTTTCCATCAGAGCACAGCCCTTCAGTATTTGAGCAGGTCTGGTTACAGTGACAACTTCCACTGACTGCACAGAGCAAGATAATGGGGCTAAGCCAGTCACAAGAAGCAGAGGGCAAAGCAGGCTCCAAGATTACCTACTGTGAAGCTCAGATGAACTGTAGGTTGGTCCTGGGGACCTGGGACCGATCTTACCTGGAGCTCCTGGGGCCAAGGGCACTATTATGCCCAAAATTATGGATGGTTATCACAAGTGAGGTGGTCAGGGGAATTAAGGTCTACAGGTTCACTGAAGAGCCTGACAATTTGTACCCTGGTAGTAAGGTGTTGCACGCTTGGCTTCCTTCTATCTGTTATGTCTGTAACCTCCTTCAAAGCCAGAATTTCAGTTTCCTCATCTTTTTTTTTTTTTTAATAGCTTTTCTAAACATCTTGTTTAGCATTTGTAGAATCACATAGGCGTTTTCTCTTGGTCTCATTGCCTATCTACTTAAGTAGGACTTTATTATCTAAGCAATGATGTTTCACACTTGTTCTGAGGCAAAGACAGAGGTGTGAAATGAGGAATGGCTAATTACATAAAACAAATGACTTGGTGGGGGAGGAATCACAGAAGCCTCCAAGATCATAGCTGTATTGGAGAGGATGGATAGAATTTCACTATTCACTGTTTCTTTCTAAACAAGAATCTGAGAGCACCGAACGTTCAAAGGAAAGAAAAAAAAAAAAAAAAAAAAAAAGACCTAATGGTTACAGAAGAGGTAACAGACTTGCAAAACTCATTTCTGAAGGATGTTGTTCCTAAGCTTGACTTTCCAAAATTTACTTACCAGATAAACTCACGTAAGAGAAATCCACAGAATGTTATGAAACATACGCGAACCACATCTAATTCAGGCAGTCCCAGATCTGCAAAAAAAGGCTGACTCTGGAGTTTTGGAGGGAGAAAAAAAACCTTTTTTAATATATTCTTTGTGATCTTAATGTTCCCTAGACATGCTATTGGCCATCTACTTATAGATAAATATTATATAGGTTCACAATGAATAACAAGAAGCAAAAGCAATAAAATTTCAGTAATACTAGTAGGATTTCAAACATCATTGTAGTTAGAAAAAAAGAGCCTAATTCTGACCCTGTAGTTAAATTCAGAGGCTATGCCTAAACTAATAAAGTTAATGGGATAAAGGCTTAAGCTGTGGACCCTGATTACCTACCATTTAATTGCTTGCATGATCTCTTTCATGGTTATGGCTCACACCAGTTAAAGCTCTTCAAAGATTCCACTGGACTGAAGACTGTTCCCAATTGGATATGGATGTCACCATCCTGTTTTGTAGGGAAGGAGAGTTTGAATACATGACAAGAGCTCTGCTGTAAATGTGTGGACTTCATGATCAAAGAAGGGTTTGTGTTCTGTTTTGTTTACTGACACAGACTTTTTGTCCAAGTAGTGACTCAGACTAAGCCTATACAAGCAGATAAAATAATCCTGACACTATTTTCTGGTCTGGTAGAGCACGCTTTGCACCAAATTGCTAAACTGTTTCTCCTCCTTTCACTTCCTCAAGCTGGGTTGCGGGATCCAAATCGTTTTTTGGGAAAGGTCCCCTGCCTGTTCTAGTCCCAAACAATACCTAGATGTTGTCTGAAAGAGGGCCAGATTGTGCCAAGGTTTGTGCTGACAGTTTAACTGTATGGGCAACGGGTCAGTGCATTTGTCTGCAGCCTGGACCTGTTCCTTTTGCTAGGACAAACAGTCTGAGACTACTCCCCGGTGTGTCAACTGCAGCAAAGAAGTTGCAAGAGAAGAATAGCTGCTTTGTCTCCATTGTAATGAGCAGGGATTTAGCCGTCTCAGTGTCCCAGATTTATACCTCTACATAAAGGGCACCTGACACAGCCATGGAGATGTCAGGGCACTGCAAGGCCAGCCCCTTCTTGCAGCCAAGGGCTGCTGAATGACCAGGGCTGGTGGCAGGACAGGGGGCTCATTTTCTTAACCATTGTGTCAGCCTTTTAAGGGCAGTCTGTGAGTCACTGTAACAAATCCAAAATCTGAAGGGTGAGACAATTGCTGATTGCAGTGGCCTTCTACCTTGCATTTCACTTTTTTTCTACCTTTGCTGACCTTTTGAAGCAAATGGCAGTATTTACTCAGTCAGTTGCATGGCTAAAAAAGTAATATGCATTATTATTATGTAGCTCAACTACAGTGAGCTCTGGATTTCTGCTGCCTTTTTTTTTTTGTGGGGGCTGGTTGGCATTTATTTGCTTTTCTGATAACCCAGAAACCTTCAACTTTGGCCTCCTTTATTCACTATTGATTCCCAGAGGTGTTGGCCAATGTACGATAGCCAGTATCGCATCCAATCCTTAACATCCTTTGATTCAATACTTACTGAACCTGCCAGTGGACAGGAATTTAATTTTTATTGCAGATCTCTGTCCTTTGTTATAAGTGCAGAATCAACAAATCTCTCATGAAAGTTACTTCTGGTGCTTAATTTTGCTATGAGTGCATGTAAGAGATAAATAAATCATCACGAGAAGAAATGAATTCAAAACAGGAAACTGGTGGGACTCTGAGGTTTACCAAGTGCACAGAGTACTTTATATATCCATTCTGAATTCATAAATTCTTTGGATATTGTTTCAAAAAGTGAAACACATTTTTTTATCCTTGCTCACTGCCAGGGAGTAAGATCTGCTCCAGCATTTTTAAGAAAACAAACAGTATAAACAAGGCAGCACACATACTGCTCACAGCATTTTCCACCCACTTTTGTAGGCACAACTCTACAGATAAAGATTTAGCGTCAACCTAACTGGAAAATGTGATATTTTCTATTGTTAATCTAATTCCTTATTTTCATTCTGTTGTCTAGTCCAAGCACAAGAATTTACATAATGCCTAAAATAGGAGTACATTGTTCAGAATAAACTGCTTATTTAATACTTGGGTAATGTTCACTTCCTTTCATCTTCTTTCTCATTGCTGATGTATTTTGTTGGATTGTTTTTGTAAGATGCAATGAGAAATAGTGACAGGCACTTGCTAGCTCTTATTTAAAGGAAGATTGCTGGTCAGAGTGTCTGGGAATGAATGTCTACTGTCCAAGCATTTTGGGCTTTGTGCCTTGAAATAATGATGGACTAGTGAGTATCCCATAAAGGCTATGAGCAGGAATGGGTCTTTTCTTCATATGGAGAGCTCATCTTTCATGGCTTATTTTTTATTGACTACTAGATTGGATGCAGCCTTCACAAAAAATATTGTATTACTAGGCTATGTTAATATAATTAATATGCTGATGTTATGTTAATGTAGGTAATATGCTAATATAATTTACGATAATATAATTTTAAAGCAGCCTATTGAAAATCCTGTGTTCACATAGCATTCCATTTGCTAGCAGCTGTCAATGATTTATGTTGTCTCTTCCTTTTTACAAGCAGCTTTGATTTTTCCCTAGCTGCCTAAGAAATTGTGCTACTGTCAGAGCTGGTAACATTCCCACAACATTGCAACAGGATCTATTAAATATTTTCTTCTGAGCCTGTGATGAATTGTGAGTACCATACAAGGAGCAACGCCTAGGTTCCTAGAGGAGGAGGACACCATAGGCTGATATTGCTGGTCTTTTGCTTATGTGGCTAAAGGCATCCTTATAACTGCAGAACAAGACAATACCTTTTGGCACACACGGTTCTCTAAACCGCTCTGACAGAGTGGTTGTCCATCTTGCCCTTGAAAACAACAATTAGACTGTTCTGTCACATGGTTAATGTTTAAATGCTGTTAATTGGACTGAACTGTGGAGTCACTGCCCTTCAGTAACTCTTTAAGCTCAGTCTGTGGCGAAAAAGAGCCTTGTCTTGATGATATTCCAAGCAGCATTTTGTCAGCACGGGACTGGCTTCATTGTGCAGGTTATTCTGTGGCTATGAGATATGAAGGGCAGAAAAAAATTCTTGGTCTCCTTGAGGGAATTATTTTAAAAGGATAAACCGTCAGATCTGCCACTTGATGATGTGATAATGACTGCAGTACCCCCCCACAATCCCCAAAGAAGGCAGGGTTAATTTCTGACAAAATAATAAGACTTTGGATCCATGTCTCTCTGTGAGCTGACAGCGAGCCCTACCCTTGTGACCTTTTCAAATGAAGCAGAAATTCATAGTAACCTCTTCTGTCTTTGGGATGGAGAATACATCTGTCAAAATTCACTGATTTATTTTACAAAGTGTTTTAGAACGGAAAAACTGTCATTTGAACCTCAGATAATATGTTTTTATCTGTAATACTAAAAGCTTAAAAGAAAAAATATCCCAAATCGAATTCAACAGGTCTGAATTCTTGCTTCAGGTGTGCAAATTGGCTAAGTAAATTTTCTTATTCCTTCTACTGATAAAGAACAGTAAATGCTTCCAAATGAAGACACATTTTTCTTCTCAGGAGCCTTAGAGAAGGAAGATCAGACTTCATACCTCAAAGCTTGATGTCTGACGTCACTGGTACAATGATTTCTTAAAAGTTAAGGCTATGAAGAAGATAGATAATATCTATCAAGCATTTGTCAGCTTTGTGAATAATTTATCCATTTGAAAACATTTGTTCAATCAGTTTCATTTGTGAAGAATATACTGTGTCACATCCTTTACCAACCAGTTAATGGAATAACTTTTGCAAAACTAAATATTTTTGTTCATTGCATTTTTCTTTCCTGCTGATGCAGTCAAGAATTTCATATTTTCATAACAGGTAAATAAATATTGTGCCAATGAAATTATATCCTGTCTCATCTCTCTTCTCTGACTGGGCCAGCTGAGCACTCTGAGGCAGAGGTCAAACCTGTTTTAGAAAACAAAGCAAAAGAAGACAAAAACAATCAGGGAGCAAGCCAAACAAAGTGGTGTCTAAGTATGACTTGTTTTTTGAATTGGTTTCATTATAAAAAATATACACAGACTGAGTTCTCCTCAATTGTCCTTTCATTCTGCTGTTTCAAGGTGTCCCTGTGCCATGATTTGTAGCTTTCTTTTAGAGTTATCCAGTTGAGGGTGTATTTTTTTTTTTTTTAGTTATAAATGGGAGCATTATCTCCTGGAGTTGAACATAAAAACCATTGCAAAAATCTTCATAAACACTAGGCTATTTGGATATCTAACATTTATGATTATCTTACTTTTATAAGCATAAGAGGCACAAGATTCCCAGGCAAAGTGGAATATTGTCCCCAGAGGCTTTGAACTTTGTGTTGCATCTTTTATGTTTATAGCTGAAGTTTTAGCACAAAGTAGTAGATACATAAGGAAAAAAGAGGGTTTTCTTTTGTGTAGAAATGTATTCATTACTATTTATACAGAAACAGGGTTTCTCCTTGGAACAGAAATTTTTTAGCTTTCAAATTCATTGATTTTCAGAGTATGAAACAGGCCAAATCTATACATACACAGGTAAAAAGCACTGCAAAAGTCTTGTAATTCTGGTTAACTTCAGTTTCTCTCCTCACTGGGATAAGATATGTGCAACATATTTCCTTGAAGGAAAAAGAGGGAACCTCTATAACATTCTGAAAAGCAGCTGAGAGTCCCCAGAGGAGATGCTTATGTGACCTTTTGAACAGAAGCGTCTGAACACCTCATCTTTCTTCATATGAGAAGTGGGGAGCAGGGGGATAGTGCAGATGAAGTAGCCTGACCATGGTTCTGCAGGATGTCTGCTGAGCCAGGAGCTTCTCTTTCAAGCCCAGATCTCTGCTTTGTTCACCAGAGCACCCTGTGGCAAGTCTTTTATCTGGAGGCTGACGGGTTTTTTCTAGAAGAAAAGGTAAATCCGTGTGAGAGTGAGTGTGTGCATCTGTGAACCTGAACAACTCCTCATGCTCAGTGTTAAAAGGAAGATGGAGAAAAGCCTCCAGTGTGACTTGTGAGGAGGACAGCAGAAAGAAAAACATTCATGTCCTACAGTGTCACTTTTTCTTCTTTAAATATTCCGTGTTTCATTGAGGCTTTTGCTAGTGGTTGGTCATATATTCTTAAACAGTCTCCAGAACACATAATGTTGTCAGGAATGGGACGGGTGTGTGGACAAACCAAAAGAGGAGAAGTTGCTTTTGTTCCACTTTAGGAAATGGGTAATTAGTATCTTTATCAAACCATTCACAGTCTAGTACTTTAGGATGAGAGAGTGAAACCTTAAGACTCTTCTTTATTTGGCAGTGGCTCAAACAAGTGATTTTTAAGGCTGCCTGGGATCATTGCTTGATCTTTGCCTTTAAAATATAGGAGTGTTTTCTATCTGCAAAAGGTACACTGTATAAAAGAGAAAGTGACAAATGTTACCGTCCAGAAGCAATGCAGTCAGGTGAGAGACTGCAGTGCAGTCTGCAATGCAGTCAGGTGAGATATCCATACTTCTTCCTTTCTTTTATTATTATTATTATCCCCTTAGAATCGGGCAACTTCAGTTAAACAACATGAAGTCTTCTGGACTCTTGTCTTCTTGCCACCTCAGAGCATTCTCCAGCACAGGGATCCAGGTTTGTATAGTCTGGAGATCAAGTATCATGGATGATTTTCCTTGTCTGGAGCCATAAGTGAAACGAAGAGCTGAAGAGCTTCTTTTCTAAGGAGCATCAGACTTTGTTCACACCAGCACCATTTCTGCTCTGATTCTGGAATATTCCCAGATGCAGTCACAGACTTCCTCCTAGGATGAAGAGAATACAGGAAGTTGAGGAGGAAGAAAGAAGTGGGGCTGGTTTCAACTTTCTATTGCTGTAGCTTCAGAATGATTTTCTAGCAACAGTGCTGCATTTTGTTCTCTCCCACTTTATTAATATTTTGTTAATAGAAAAATGTAATCTTGGAAAATCATTGGGTGTTAGGTCTGAGCAGGTACCCTGTTTGTTAAACACTAAACCTCAGATTTGTGATTGTCACTAGGAAAAAAATGTGAGAAATTGTCCTTTACACTATTTTGATTATTTGTGCTTTTTTCCACCAAGCGGGGAAAACAGCTGCCTGCAACATGCTGAACTATGCAGGCAGAGCATCTTCAGAAAGGGGGGGCTGATAACCTCAGTCTGCCAGAGGTCTGGCATTGATACGTGTAACTCAGAGTAGACTGGCAATAAATTTTCCTGGCATGCTTAATAACAGGGAGTTCAGTATTTCTTGCTTTCATTTTCTTTTTAGCTGCCTGGTAGTTCCAAACTCAACAACCTCGCTTCAGCCTCCTCCTATTTTACCTTGCAAGTTGGTCACTTAAGGATTTCACTTTGGAAACACTGTTTTTCCATCCCCCAGCAAGTGTATTTTTAATGTCATGCCTATTTTCTGGCTACATAGATGCCACCTATCCCACTGTATTTGGTATCAATTTCTTGTTTTGGAGGGGAAATATACAGTTAAACTCTAAAGCCTGGAATATAGCCCTCAGCTTCCTATTGCTCAAAGGGATATGGGCAAGCACTTTCAAATATGTGATAAAAATATCATGCAAGAAGTCAGAAACTAAATATCTATAGTGGAAATTTGACAAGATATAGCACATTTAACATATAGCACATTGTATAAGGTTTTGTAGAACCTCTGTTTTATGGTTCAAAATGTTTGAGGTCACTCATTTACAGTAATAAGCACTAAGATGAAACCAGCTTGTGTGGGCTGAGTCAAATTGGGGTTAAAAAAAAGTGAGCAGCAAAGCATATAATTAGATAGAAATGGGATTCACTGTATGATGAGGAAGGTTTGGTCAGACCTCCTGAAATGCAGACCTTATGGATGCTTTGGGGTTTAGACATTATGAATAGTCCTTTCTTACAAGACTTTTCAGCACTGCTGAAGAAGTTCTTCAGTGATGTACTTGTGAGACCCAAGGTGGCTGTGTTCACTGGTAAAGAGGCACCAAACTTCCAGCATACAGTGGTAGCCAGTTTTTAGTACACTTGTTTTCGATCACGGCCTGGAGGGATGAACTCTGAAGTGATGGAGAGCTGAGTGTTAATGTCTTGGCTGCAGCTGTGCCTGCCGTGTGCTATGACAGCTTGTGGCAATTGCAACTTCCCAATATAGATAGATGCTAGGCGTGTGGTGGAGTATTGTGGCTTAACAAGTTATCACCATGAGAAAAGAACAGAGGCTAGCAGGCTGACGGGGCTGAAGTCAGGGTTTGAAAATGCTAATTCACTTACAGCAATGGCCACTTTTGCAGTCCTTGTTTGCTCGGCTCTGGGTAATTGCTGGTTGGGGTGGTTCCACCTATGCTCATTGTGCACTCGGGTTCAAGTGCATTAAAGTTTAAATCATTGACTTTGGCTTCAAATTAGAGGGCTATTTTTTAAAATGTTCTCTTCCCCACCCATTTAGCAACTGCTTTAACCTCTAGGGGCTTCATTTCCCTGAAATGCAGAGATAAATCTAAATTTGTTTCCTGATGTTGTGGTAATTCATGCACTGTATTGGTGCTAGTTTCTACCAGTTTTAATTTATTTTTTTCTCTCCAGTACTATTCTTGGAAAGATCTTTCCTTTTCTTTTTTCTTTTCTTTTCTTTTCTTTTCTTTTCTTTTCTTTTCTTTTCTTTTCTTTTCTTTTCTTTTCTTTTCTTTTCTTTTCTTTTCTTTTCCTTTCTTTTCCTTTCTTTTCCTTTCTTTTCCTTTCTTTTCCTTCTTTTCTTTCTTTCTTTCTTTCTTTCTTTCTTTCTTTCTTTCTTTCTTTCTTTCTTTCTTTCTTTCTTTCTTTCTTTCTTTCTTTCTTTCTTTCTTTCTTTCTTCTTTCTCTCTTTCTCTCTCTCTTTCTCTCTCTTTCTTTCTTTCTTTATTTCTTTCTTTCTTTCTTTCTTTCTTTCTTTCTGTCTGTCTGTCTTTCTGTCTTTCTGTCTTTCTGTCTTTCCCCTTTCTGTCTTTCTTTCTTCCTCTCTTTATCTCTCTCTCTCTCTCCTTCTCTCTCTCTTTCTCTCTTTCTATCTTACTTCAATTTTTGCCTTTTGGTCCTTTCATAGGAAAAGCAGAAAAGAACTATTAAAAACATTAGAAAATATAAGCGCCTGTTTTTCTTTCCTCTCCCTCATAGGTCTCTTATCAATATCACATTGTTTCTTAAACACACATTGTTTTTTCCACCTCATCTTGCCCAGACTCTTGATCAAGAACTGTTCCCCCCGCCATCTTAAATGCTGTCCCTTCCCTCTGGAACAGTTTGTTTTGGGCTTCTCTATACCTTGAACATCAGTGGGTTGTAAAATGAGGCAGATTATAGTGATTTAAAAGTTCCTGTGAGGCAAGAGTGATCTTTTCGACAATATCTGCTGAAGCTTCCTCATCCTTGTCAGCTGGAGAAAATCAAAAGTAGTAGTTTTGCTTGCACTGAAATTAACTACATGTGGTTTTAAAGTTTGCAGGCTCCCTATCCAAGACTGAAAACTGCAGATTAAAGCTTTTTTTTTTCTTTTTTTTTTTCTTTTTTTCTTTTTTAGGTGTTTCTTATTGCATCCATCATCTGCTACTCAGAAATCTGCTCATACAAGCAGTTGCCTTTTCCTTTCAACATTCATTTCCTTATGCTAATTGCTTGGAGACTAGAATCAAACCAGATGTATTGGTAAAGCAGTACTATTTGATCTACTACATCTTTTCTGCCAAGTGCTTAACTACAGTAAATCGAGATAGCTTGGCTGTTCCTGATGAAGTTATTCTACTTTGCACTAACTTAACTGTCTGACCTTGATTATATTTTCAATTTTGTTCCTCATTCCTTCCCCTCTCCATTCCCAACCTGTCCTGGTTCACAAAAAAAAGGAAGTCATGGCCATGGCTGCCTTTCTTGAGCATTCTCATTTAAGGACAGTCCTTACAATACATGTGCTTTCAGCAGTATTTGACACGTATTTTATTGACTCTTACTGATGGCAAACATTATTGCCAAAATACAAGTTCCTTATATCAGAGACTGCACTTCATCAGTCTGTGTCTAGCCATAAAACTAACGTATGTGTAGAAGAACACTATTATTTAATATTTTAATTCTTCATAATCAAATTCTAATTTCAATATTCTTACCCGATAAATAGCCAGAGAGTTAGTTACTCCTTGTTGTCAGATGAATTCACTTCTATAATTATATAAGAATCAAGAATGGGGAAGAAGTCATGCTCTACCATGCAGTCTAGGCAAGACTTTTTGACTTGACTGGATGTTCAGTCTTTTGCTGTGTTCTTATGATATCTGTTTGGCTTTCCAATTTCAAAAGAAGGTCAGATGTAGTTTTTAAAATTGGCATTACTGACTTGCTGGAAATCCAAGGAAAGAGAATTTCGTACTGTTGCTATAGGTACATTGTTGCTGACTTACTTCGGAAGCAGCAATTCTAACAGTGATGGACAGTTTTTCATAGGAAGGTCAAGATGTTATTTGATTTAAATTACAACTAAAGTTTAGGTTAGATATTATGTTTGATAGTAGGAATTACTTTCTATTAACTTTAGGCAGGTGAACTGTCATACTTGAGCATCTCAGAACATCAGATTGGTGAATGTCCCAGAGGAATGCTCCAGGCCTCATTATGTGTCTGTGCTTGGGCTGGATTGGAGTAAAGAGGTAAGATCTGTGTTTTCTTTGATAGATGCTTTGGCACAAAAATATGAAAGGCTCTGTCATGTAGAAAG
The DNA here is from genome assembly GCF_059628265.1 of Tinamus guttatus. Classification (NCBI taxonomy): domain Eukaryota; kingdom Metazoa; phylum Chordata; class Aves; order Tinamiformes; family Tinamidae; genus Tinamus; species Tinamus guttatus. The sequence goes on from NW_028288619.1 coordinate 897,599, forward strand.
TTCAAGCTCTCACCTTGCTACTAAGAACTCAGCATCCTTTCTTATAGAAAGGTCCTCCAGCCCAGGCCTCATTTCCGAGAGGTGCAAAGAACTCAAGGGTCTCAAAGCATCAGGTTTTGGTAGTATGGTCATGGCTCCACTGAAACCAAGAGTTAAAGGTGATTTAGCTGTTTCTTTGTAATCCAGTTCTGGCTGACATTTGAATCAGTCCTGGTTTTATTGTCCCCTAGAAGTTCAGCTTTGACACGTAACCTTCCAAATCTAAAGCAGTTTGCTTTCACTCTGTGTCTAGTTTTATTAGCCCAGCTGTCAGAAGGACAGTCAGGTCTAGAGGATGAAGAACTGAGGTATTTCTGTAAGCCTTCACCTTTTATGGAAAGTGTTTGGTTTTGCAAAGTGCTGGTCCTTACAGATTTGTATGAAAAATGACTCGGTGAAATGCTGTCTTCCCTATTCATCCTCTCCGTTCTCTTTATCTGTCTAGGAGGAATGCAGGCATATTTTATCATTTCTTCTTTTTGCTCGTGTAGAGCCTCCAGGCCAAGAGGAAATGAGTGACCTTTTTGTTTCTGTGATCCTTTCCAACAAAACTCACTCCTCTTTTTCCAAACACAGAGATAAGATGTCCTCTCACCTTCTTATATCCTTGTTTATGTTGGAATAACCTTTTTCACCTAAATCTACAAAAGAGTCACCAAGCACTTTGTTCAACTTTGTTATTCTTCCCATGTTTCAAAAACACAATCTCTGACAGCCTCCTCTTACTCCCTGTTGCTTAAGTACAACTGGGTACCTACAGCTAGACATGGTGTGACTCTTTGTATAGAGTAGCACAAGACTGCAGTTGTCAACTGCAGTTGTCTTCCTAGATTCATGGCAATGAACAAGATGTCATTCTTTTAGTCCAGCAAGTCGATAGAGATGCAGTAAATGTACACATTTTTTCCTGCGTACTTGATGCAGAGAATTAATATATATTGTTAAAACCAGACATGACAGCGACAAGGGGATAATCTACTATTACTGAAATCAGACAAGTGAAGCTTAAGTAAGTGTTGGCACAACTGATACTTAAGAAAGATCTGTTCTGTTTCAGCCCATAAATAATTCCTGTATTAAATATCTCTACATATTCGTCCAGTGGACTACAGAGAATAAAGTAAAATCATATCTAGTGCAAGCTCAGTGAGCTCAAAAAGTGTTACTAGGAGTGAATTTGACATATTACATAATTTATTATGTAATTTACAGAACTGGGACTATCTCACGGGCACACTAAAATAATATTCTTATCTTCATTTTAAAGTAATTAAATTCCCACTAAAATGATACAGCAGCTGAAAATAACCAGCATAAAATAACAAGCATCAAAAATAAATACAAGGGTAGCTAAGTCTTCTCTGTGATTTAGTCCTACTGAGCTTGGGTTTAACACAAGGATGTAGAACATACAGCTCATTCTCATCTGTTACCCCTACTGAACAAGGACATTTCAGAGTGAGTCATGGGAGCATGCGAGCAGCAACACTGGATTTCCTCTGCTTTGCATGTCTATATTTATCTTAATTTCCTCTACCTGTCCTTTCTGCTTCACCCGCTTTGACAAGGAAATGCTTATTAATAACTGGAATATCCCTATATGTTGCAAGTTCATCTTGAGTTAATTCAAAATATCTCCATGTACCCATTTCTATTTGCTTGCTAAGTGTTTTTTTTTTTTTTTTTTTTTTTTGTAAAAGCACAAAGAAAATAACCATAAGGGGAAAAAAACCAAAAACATATTGGAATTACTGTTTGAAAAGACTGTCAAGAGGTTTTGGTGCATGCTTACTTTAAGTGGGTTGAACACTGTTTAAGCACAAGTGCCTGACACCATGCAGTGGGTCTATCATGACATAATCAACAATACTTAAAATATCCTAGGAGTAGGCCTGTGAGTGAAGAGAGGCATATATGTACCATCCTAAGGTGATAGGCAGTTAGCGATGTTCATATTTTCTTCAGGCTGATTGATCCTGAAGTACATCAATATATTTCTTAACCTGTAGCTATCTCCTCGTAGTTCTTATGTCTCCTTCCACCTCCTGTAATTGGTGTTGAAGGTTGTCACGGAACGAGTGGTGGTGGGGAGTGAGTGACACAATGCACTTCACTCGTGGGAAAGAAATAGGAATAGGTTTTATTGGTAATGACAATGGTTTCACGAGATTCTATGGCAAGGTCACTTATTAGTTACTGCATGGAGGTTCAAGATATACACAGAATTATCAAGGACACCCTCCCGTTGGGTCACGAGGTTCAGACTGGACCCCCTTGCTTTCCAAACTCCTTCTGAGAGGAGTCTGGGGGCAGCTGGATCCAGTCCTAGTGCCAGACCTGATCAACGGTTTATGTCTAAGGGATTTGTGCACAAAGTAAGGTTTACAAGTTCAAAAAGAGAAAGGCGCGCTATAGTCACTTACCACAAATCTGTAGTGGGAAGGATCTCTTAACCTCGAGGAGTATCCTTGAGAGGCGTCCCTGCTCAAGGGGAGATCCCAGCGTGCAGCCCGCTGCCGTGCAAGGAGAGCTCAATGGGCTCTTGGGCTGTCTCCGTATTTATGGGATAAGATGATTGACTGATAGTCATTCTTTCAATTCAGAAATGACTGTTGGCTGATGTACTCACAGTTAGCCTTATCTCCCCATCAGGATAGGGCCATCAGGACTGTTATTGATGGTTGATGTCTGGGTGGGGGAAGAAATCAGGGAGGCAACTACCAGGATCAGATAATGTGGTAGTTAACACCTGAACAGGGCTATGTGTGAGAAGTCAGGATGAGCTGGGGAAGGAGCATATCCGTCACAAAGGTATAACAGTCACTTATCCTGATGGCACTCAGGAAATTCAGAGATATCTGCAGTCAATCTTTAGGAATTTGCTGTGCAGTCTTACCTATGTTTATCTCAAAGTCTACTATAGTATTTGATTTGCTAATATTTGGGTCTTTGTAGGTGGAAGAGGAATATGTTGTCTCGTGATCTACTATGTTTTGCTTAAACTGATTTTTCATTTCAATTTCATAGCTGCTTTGAATGCATAATCCACTTGGGTTCCTTGTCCAATCACTTTCATTCTTTTTGTTCTGATGTCTGGAGAGATTTGGGATACTCAGTGGAGGAGAAGGAAGGTGCTGCAGGAGGACACATACATATTGTGGAAAAGCTCCATTTCTGAATTCTACATAGCATCTATTGAGTTCTTCCTCCTTCTTTGTCCCTGGTGAGTAAAAAGATTGTTTGTTGCCACCTCTCTTCAGCAAATACATAGAGGACTGAAGTGCCTATCTTGGTTCAGAAAACACCCCTGCTCTACTAGCTAGAAAGTCACTCTTCATTTTGGAGTGCTTGTGCAGTCTTGTGCTACTAACAGTCTTACCTTCGTTTCTTCAGGTTGCCACATCTATACAACCTCCCTCTTTTTCTCTTCCCCAATCATGTGTACTTAGATTTTTTTAATGTATATTATCCAATTCTCTCAACTTGTCTGTGCTAATTCTTTTATTTTATCCTTTTCAAAGTCCTAGAATCTGGTATGTGCACAGAATGCTGCCACTCTCCTTGCTGCTTTCTGAAAAGGAGGAGGAATATGTGAAAATATGTCAAGGAGCCTCCAGTTTAATTTGGTGGTGGTCTCTCACTGTCACTCTTGATGACAAACACCCTCCAGTTGCCTCCCAGGCATTCTGGGACCAGTTTTCTACAAATGCCCTGTCCTCCTCTACTGCCTTCTGAAATAGCACCCCAAGCAACTGTCACCTGCGAATACTTTTAAAATCTCTTCTGATAAAGTTCCTCTGATCAAAGTAGTGTGGCTGCTGTTTGCATCGAAGTGCATTTTGTTCTCCTATAGCAGTACCTTTTTTTTTTTTTTTCCTAAGCATACTGCATTTCTAAGCATACAGCAGTGGGGTGTATTGAAAGTAGTGAGGCAGGGCTATTCTGAGTCATGGTGGTGTCAACCGTTGCCTTTCGCAGAAATACTTCGTTTCTGAATCATTCTGGCCAGGGAATCTCTTTGCAATTAGCCAAGACATAAAAAGTCCCAATGTTTCAGCAGGCAGGACCATCCTGAAGAGAAGGCCTTAATGGGAAAATCTGACTTCTTTATACCTTTGGGGACCAAGTAAACTGTTCGCTTTTTTGTCACTTATCAGTGAAAATTAGACATAGCATGGGAGAGTGTCTGGACCATGTATAGAAATAGTTTTCCAAGCACTTTGGGACAACTTCAGCACTATGATTTCTGCAACTTTTGTATCCCTGTGGTCCCTGAGTAATCTAGGAGCATTTTTATCACTCACAATAATTATTTTGATGTAATAGAATAGGAAAGCATGCTTCCAAACTGCACTTGCTACACATGCAAATCAGTGTGTGGGATTGAAAGCAGAAATGGCAGCAGATTGAAGTTGGACTCATCAAGTCAGTCAGGCTAATCCATTCTAAAGCAGCAGGGTTCAAGCCATAGGGGCATCTACTGCTGGTGCAGGCTATCATGGTAAGGCTAATACAAAATAGGTTTGGGGAAAAAGACATATGAGACATAGTGTCCTATGAGAAATTAATGTGAGACATTGTGCTCACATGGCATTAATTTCTACTGCAGATACATTGTTTATCTCATCCAAGTTTTAATAAATTTATATATAAAACATTCCACATTGAGTACAAGTTAATTTTAAAAAGCACTAAGTATCAGCTTAATATGGATAAGTTCCATTGTTTGAAAGCAGCAGAAGTTAACTTGCTCGCCAAAACTCAAGCAAGTTCTAAATACTTTCTTGCATTTCTAATATACTGACTTGACGTGTTTCAAGTTTGGTATCCCTAAATCCCTAAATCTAAAAGCATATAGCACAGTAAAGCAGGATATAACACTAGAAATAGTCTTAGGGTAGATTCAGTCCTAAGAGTAATGTATCACGGTATAGGATTTCTTGATGAATTTCTATGAACTTCATGCATCCAGTGCAAGCGACTGCTTCCAAGCTAGGAAGATGTTAAACTCCAGGTTTACTACACTTCACTGTATTTCTTTAAGTAAGTAAAAACGACCTCTCCAGACTGAAATAATAGGATATCGGGAGCATCTATGTAACTTAATAGGAAAGTTTTTAGGAGACAAATATATATGATTCTGAACTTTTCTGGAATAGATCTAATTTATTTCAGTCATGAGGAGAAGGCAAACCTACAAATATCAGAGTTCTTAGAAGAAAAAAAATCTTGCATATAAATGGTTATTTTTTTCCTAGAAAAGTATAAAATGGTGAAATCAGTATATCATTTAAGAAAAAAAAATCTTAGGAATAAAATTCAATATCAAAATGAAAGACTGCAGAATGGCTCTGAATTTTCTGTTACTATAGAAAAGTGTCTAATTCCTGAAACGCCCTTGGATAAAATACCCTATACTTTTAAAGTTAAGTACACTCACTGGAGTGGGACTAGAGAAAGTGTGCATATGAGTGTTTTTCTTTGAACCATGCCCTCAACTGTGCTGAAAACACAATATATGTTTCCTGTACAATGACTGTTTCATTACATATTTATGGGTAAATCAGTACTCAAAGCCCTTTGGCAAAAGGTAGTGATCTTGTAGATGAAGAAAACGCCCTGTAATTTGCTATTGGCATCACAACTCTTGGGATTTTAATCTTATTCAAAAAATATATATATTTAAACAGAGAATCTTCTTAAAAAATGGTACAACCACATGTAGGCAAACACTGACTAGACAATTTACCGCATCCTATGCAATTCACAACTCTAAAAAGAATCTCTCTTGCTCTTTTTTTTTTTTTTTTTTTTTACTGGTATGCTTTTCCAAAAGCACTTTAGTTCCTGTTTTAGCAGAAATATGTTTGTTTGGACATGAGTCTAGACATACTGATTTATTTGAAGGGAACAGGTACATTCCACATCTCCTGCCAAAAAATCTACTGATTCCCTAGTTAGTGTTGCTGCTGGAAACAGGAGGCTAGACAAAATGGCTCTGAGTTGTACAGGGGAATTTGGCTTTTCAGATGGGAGAATAGTTTTCATATTAAGTTAAAAATAGGGACATCCATTGAAGGAAGCACTTAGGTGTCTTTCTCTGGAAGCATTGTCCCTGAAGGTCAATGATTTCAGTGTGAATGCAGTGTATGTTCCCGCAGAGAGACACATACACCACATCTTGGAGTCTTCATGCATTTTATCAAATGGCTGTTTAATATAAAATAAAATAAATATACTCTTGAAACAGAGATTGAAAATCAGGTTTTTCCTATTTCCCAGAGAGTGCCCTGAGTGGTTTGGCTGGAAAGTGACATTCCTGGTCCACCAAATCTTGAATTTCTTCCTGAAGCTGGAACAGCTCCAGAAGAGAGAACTGAGCATTTTCTTTGTATATCATTTCTTTCAAGAAAGAACATTTTCTTCAACCCCAAATGCTCTGGCCTGTTAGAATCCTCTCGCAGACAGTGAGACAGAGATCTTGAGCTACTTTGGTTTAACACACCTAGAGTTGCCACTTCTTGCATGAATGTGCTAATTATGAAGCTGTTGGTTTTAAAATGAAAGAGAGAGGAAAAAGAAGGAGATAAAAGCACATACGTGTGCTGTCATGTTTTAAAAGAAAGATATGATGGTGCTTCCACTTGAAGAAAGAAAAAAAAAGAAGACTTAATGGCAGATTTTAGACTGTACATCTTATCATTTTATTCTACTATCTGTCTTTAATTAAAGCTCGCAGGGTTAAGCTTTTGAGAGACTCAAGACTGAGAAGGAGTTAAGACTTCATCACTCAGGTTCTGGTGGCCTCCATTCAGCACTCAGCTGCTTTCGGGGCTCATTCCCCCCACATACAAACATGGAGGACTTGGGTGAAGAGCGTGGGACTGAAAGGGGTGTTCTCAGTCCTCTCAGTGAAGAACGTGTTTTGGTAGAGCAGATGTATCCCATGGATCAAGACCTGACTAGGTGGCTGGTGTTACATACAAGCTTATGCTTTTATAGACATAAGACCCTTTTGCAGAAATGAGGACTGCTGGGGGAAAATGGGATACATCTGACAAAGAGGAACATGACCATCTTTGTTAACAGGGTTGCTAACCAGCAAGGCGGGTTTTGAACTGGGAGATCCTAAGTAACGGAACGCACAATGGAGCATGGGGCATGGCAATCTGGGAAGCTCTCGTATTCCTCTTGAGAAAGCAGGGCAACTTCGGAAAAAGGAGGAACTGGAAGTCTGTGCACAGTCACAGATCTGAGGCCACTCTGGGACTACAGAGACAAGGTGAGATAGTTCTCACGATTGCAGAGCTGCAGTGGGTGGATATAGGCTGGTTAGGAGGGATAGGCAAAGAGGACAGGGCAAGGGTCACCCTCTGTGAAACAGAGCAGCTGAAATGTGTGGAGCTCTGCAGTGGAGGAAGGCAAGGGCTGGCCAAAAGCCTGTATGTTGGGACTAGAGGGAAGGCCAACACAGGGAGTATTATGATGGGAGTTTCTACAGACTATCCAATCAAGAAGATGAGACAAATAAAGCTGTTTTCATTCAATTGAAGGACACCTCATGCAAGAAACCACAGGCCACAGTGATTCATAGGTGACTCCAGTATTTGCTGGAAGGGCAGGAGAGTTGGATGCAAGCATTCTGGCATTTGGGACAATTTCTGATGTAGATGTTGGATGGACCAATAAGGGGAGGAGCTCTGCTGGACCCACTGCTTATGAACATGGTGCAACTGGTTGGGAATGGGAAAGTCTGTGATAGTCTTGGCAGAAGACTCCATGAGCTAGTGATGGTTCATATCCTGTGGGAAGTGAGGAAAGCAAACAGCAGAGTCCACACCGTGCGCTTCATGTATACAGATTTGGATTTCTTCACAGAACCTTGCAGAATAACAGGCAAGATCCTGTGGGAAGCTGTCCGGAAGAGTAAAGCAGCCCAAGAAACATCACTGTTCCCAAGGACAATCACTTCGAAGCACAAGAATGATCCATCCTACTCCATGAAAAAGTGAGCAGGCAGGAGACCAGATTGTCTGAGTGAGGAATTCTTGGCTGGGTTCAAATGCAAAAAGAAAACATAGAGGAAGTGGAAAACAAAGACGGGCTAAAAAGGGGGAATATAGAAGCATCAGTCACACGTGGGGAGATGAAGCTTTTCTGCAGCTGAAAATAGATAGGCATGGAAGGGGTAGCAAGAAAGACTTCAGGAACACTGTCATCAAAAAAGAATACCCTGAAAATCCCTGTTAAATGGGGGAAGGCAATTTAGTGACAAAAGACTTGAAAAGGGCTGTAGTATTCAATGCTATCTTTACTTCAGTCTTTACTGATAAAGTCTGCCTTCATGCCTGCAAAATCTCTGTGTAGGAAAAATTATGACAGAAGTAGAGGATAATCAAGTTATTTTCTGACTATATACAATCCATAGGAATGGAAAAAAAGCATTTGAGCATGGTGAGGGAGCTAAATATCTTTGAAAGGTGATAGCCTTAGTAGATGGTAGATTAAACAAACAAACAAACAAACATCATGCCCTTCTTCAAAAAGCAAGAAAGAGAATCAGGGCAACTACACACCTCACCTCAGTCTGGAGAGACTGTGAAGTAGCTTCTGCCAGAAGCCCTATCCTGACACATAAAGGATGAGATGGTAACTGGAGACACTCGGCATGGATTCATCAAAAGTCTGCCTGGACAGCCTAGCAGTCTTCTATGATTAGAGGGGGAAAGTAAAGTGAATGTCATTTACCTCGACTTTAGCCAGGTTTCCCTACACAGTCTCCCAGGGTATCTTTGCAGTCCAGTCAGGGATATATGGACTACGGAGTGGGTGAAAATTGTTTGGACCAGTGTGCTCAAAGACTAGGAAGTGACTAGGAAGTAGAAATCCAGCTGACAGCTGAACACTAGTGACTTTTCTGATTGAGATTCTTCTTGGAGCTGATATTGCTTAACATCCTTATAAATGACCTAGGCAATGGGACAAACTTGAGGCTCAGCAAGTTTGTAGATGACACCAAACTGAGGGTAGTGGTTTAGAGACTGCAGGACAAAGCTGCCATTATCTCACACAGCAGGACTTCGGCAGTCTAGAAGTGTGACCAGATGACATCCTGAGGTTTCCACCAACAAAAACTATTCTAAAACTCCATTCCATTGCTGGAACTAGATTCCTAAAATGGATATACTGTGATATGAGGGCAGGAACCATCTCACCTATCTGAGATTGGATGATATTTATTTGTTTCTGGAGGATGTTGCATCTGGTTTAGAGGCAACCTAATACTATATTGAGGCTAGTAGGGAAAATTACAATGAAAAAACATAATATTCCTGTATGGGTTCTGTTAGCTTACTCGATAAACATCTCAAAGTCTATATCCTGTATCCTGTAGAGACAGGATACAAAAAGAATCTTAATTCTGCATTCCCACAGATATTATTAGAAGAAACAGCCTAAGAGAAAAGTCAGTCTTGCAACATTTCTGAACATAACAGCCACAAGTCTCTTAAATCAACTAGTGAGTTTTTTTTTCTTTCAATCCTTTATTGAAGTAGCCATACTAAATTATTTCCAGCAGACATGTAATTCAAGAATGATCCGACCACTCTGATATATGTTTTATTTGAAATGCAATGAATAGATCATACTTAGGTGCTCATAAATTCGGTTAGTTTGAAAGAATGACATAAAACAGCAAAAGATGCCTAATAAAGACTATGATGTCTTGCAAATGAGTAGCTGACTATTTTATGTCAGGATATCACAATGTAGAAACTATTGACTATTCATTTAAATTATGAGTAGCTGACTGCTTAATGTCAGGATATTGCACTGTAGAAACTATTCATTTAAATTAATGCCTATGGCCAAGTGAGTATTGTTAAACTTTAGCAAATAATCTTTATTGCTTCTCAAATAGTCTAATTCTGGAAGATCATAATGCCTTAGAGATTAAAGGAAAATGAGATAGTAATTATATAATGGTAAGCACCATTGAATTAACTTCTGATATAAATTCAATAAAGACTAACACTAAGCTGAAAGAAATGTGGCTGCAAAGAAAAAATGGTAATTCTCAGTGTTTCCTTTGATTAAATGGAAAATACATGAAAGGCTGAAATAAAAACTTACCTTTAAGAGTGGGTGGGGGAGGGGAGGGAGAGAATCACTACCATTCTTTTAGTAGTATAACTAAGGGGCTTAGTATTCTTTAGATCTTGAATCTTTCCTTCATCTTCCATGACATCACTCCTTCCTTCCTCATTAAGACCATGTATTTATTAAAATAAATATATGTTTATACTGGAGAAGAGGGTTTTTTTTTTTTTTCCAAGTTAAAACCACTTTCATTTTCAAATGCAAAGAACTAATTAATTTCTCGGTGGTCATTGTCAAATTCTATTCTGCCACCAGACGTATGTATGCCACTTCTACCAAGAAGGCCAAGTGTCTTGAAGTTTTGTCTGTTGTCTAGGATGTGGGGAACTGGCCACTGGCAACTTCTCAGAAGCCTGTAAGGGCAGGATTTGCTCATCATTTCTGAGCTTGGAAATGATGGAGTTTGGACATCTCATTCATTAATTCTATGAGTGATGATTCAAGACTCACCAAAACTTCTTCTCACATTTACTGAATTGTGCATTGTGTCCTTTTTTAATGACTGCCAGATTGCAGGGAGACGTCTGCATGAAGTGTTCTAGACACTACTTTTTCCATGCTTTAACAAGTGAAAAAAGCGCATTTTTGTCCATTGACATAAAAGAAATTGGTACAAGAAAAGCAAATATTTAGGATTAGCAAATTGTTGAAGTGCACAGAAGAATGTAAGATAAAGAGCTATATTGTTTTTAGCTTTATTAGATCAAAAGCTTTTCATTTAAAAGCTTAGCAGACTCCAGCTTGAGTTGCCATGGCTCAGGTTCTCCTCTGTCATTGAGCTGGATCTGCAGAGGGCATAACAAGGTATTGCTATAAAAGATATGTTTACTTGGGCAAGGAAATGCAGAGAAGAACAGCTGTTTATGCACATAGATAGCTGAAATAATTGTAGCTATGACATTGTATGGCAAATAGGGATTAGAGAAATAGATTTATTTGTCTCCATTGATACTAGGTAAATACGGCAGGTGCTCCCCAACTTACAAGTGTTGAATGAGAAATTTTCAATGCTTCTTTTAAAAGGATTTGAATTCCCTCATCCTCCCCCAGATCTGGCTCATAGTCCATGTTTCTTTAATAAAACTATATAGGCTGACTGACTAGCATGCAGCCTTAAGAGAGGCAGAGCTGTACTCATTTGCAGTAAGCTATATTTTGTCAGTACATTTCGTAACTTGTGGCGCATGTAATATCTCACTCTTCTTTCTGCATCTTTATTTTTTTTTTTGACATAATCTGACATAATAATCTGTCTTTCCAGGAAGTCTAGCCACATCTGTCATGAGGTGCTTCTTAATGGCTCTTTCTTGTCGTGTGTGACAGATTTCTGCTCAAAGAAGGATGCTCTAAGAGCAAATAACATCCAAAATAATTGAGTAACAATTTATTAGGTTTATTAGATTTAGTACTACTCAGAATAATTTTCAGGAAAAAGAATGATTTATATCTATTTGAAAGTTTCCTGAATTCATTAACTATTTAATGTAGCTCTACACTTGCATGCATGTTAAATATCTGGAAATTGGCAGGCCAGTTATGGGGATAAATAAGTAGAACTTATGCTATATGTTTCCCTTGGTAAATAATTTGCAATTTTTCATAAAGAGATATTTATAGACCTGAGTATTTATGCATATGATTGGGTTCAATTTGGTACTGTCTGCACCTCTTAAGCATGAAGAAAAGTGGATGCAATTGCATTTACTTGTAAATAAACTCGATCTGAATTAAGTTGTCAAAATACAGTGCCATGCAGTGCCATAACTTTAAGGAGGTTAAACACATGCTGTGGTGCAGACAGCTGTCCACAGATGCACAGAAATGATTTACAATTTACAAAATGGTGGCTCTTCAGCTGCAGTTAAAGAAACTACCATTTGTATTTCTACATGAAATTCACTGACTCTGGCCACCAATAAATCAGTTTGCATTTCCATCTTCTTCCAAATAACCTTCAATGAGGTCACCCAGAAAAAAGATCAACAACAATGTTTCATGCAAGCTCTGTTGCTGCAGTGGGAATTACAGTATGAGGCATCTTCGAAAGATAATTTGAACATGGTATTTCTTTTTTATTTTCTAATAAATGCTGCCTTGGAAGAAGACTTCTCAGCAGAAGCCAGAAATGAATAGTAAATTATATTTTTTCCTTTATGTGGTGTACATGCTGGTTATGTGTTTGTGGCAGGGGGGGGGAAGATTTGGGATTTTTAAAAGAACATTTGCAATATCATACTGAAAGGTCTGAGAGGAGGCCATTAAACAAATTGTGAATCTTATATGTGAAGAAAGTATTATGTTCAAGGCATCAGTGCTCGCTATGATTAGAGTGCTCTTTGTGGGAGATTTGTTAAAATTTCCTCCTGCTGCCAAGCTTAAGGTTTTAATGCTCTGAGAATCTGAGTCACGGAAGTGGGGACTTACTGCTCAGAGCTTGTTGACTTGCCAAAAGGTAGGTGTGGGAGGTAGTATGTGAGCAAGCAAGAGATGGGAATGAAAGTTAATCTCAACATTGTGTGATAGTCTTTTGTTTGGTACAAATAATTCTGCAGCCTCAGGTTCTTGATCTATTTATTTTACTCTTCACAAAAACAGGATTTTTTAGAGATATGTCCTCTTTTCTTTTTTCAGATTGTTCAAGTGTTTGGTATAAAAAAAGACTAGAAAAGTAAGGATGAACCCAGTAGTGACCATTTTATGGTTAAGCATGATATTGGTCCATTATAAAAGCCAAGGGTAATGAATAATTTCAACAGCACAAAGTCTCAGTAAACTCAGATCTCATGTTAGAATAATAGTGACTTGCAAGTTTACAAGGTTTTTTGTTTTGTTTTGTTTTGCTTTTCATTCACTAACCACTACAGATTTCCCATCTGAATTCCTGATGGATCTCTGTATAACTAATTTAAGCTTTCTAAAAAAAGCAAAAGGCTTGCTATTCTGAGCCGTATTTTAGGGATCCTGACTGTACAACATCTGAGTCCTGCAGGAGCAGAGATTAATAAAAATTGCATGGGCAGTAGGAAAAACTACTTTTATGTGAAACCTTTAAACAAATCAATTCAATCTTTCTCAGATAAAATATAAAGGGGCCTAACGCACAGGAACTCAAGTGCTTGTTGGAGGGATAAATCATAAGCCTGGTAATGGGTATAGGTTTGGACAGTAAATACAAAGCTACTGAAACTCAAAATATGGCTGTAGGATCATGCACAGAGCACTGGACCATTAAGTCATGTAGGATAAGAGTAATGCCTGCAATGTATCCCTCTTCGATATGTTAACGTACAAAATTCTGTTCAAAGCAGTTTACACAGATAGGGACTCATCAGCTGTGAGGAGATTGTTTCATCAATCTCACCTCGTCTGTAACTGAGCACGTCTATGCTGCAAGTGAGTTCAGGGGGAATATGTGCAGGTTAGCCTGAATTGCTTTCAGTGGTAGGTTTCCACTGCCCTAATATATGCTGCCTCTGCTCTAACACCAGTGATATCTTTTTGGTTGGGAATGGAAGTGGAGAGCGTGATCTGATCCATGATAGCTCCCTCTCTTCTTGGATCTTCTGAGGTTCAGGCTCAGGCCCAGGGTGACAGTACAATCCCAGCTCTCTGCCCAGCTTGCAGTTGCCTTCTTCTCTGTACCACCTTTGTCCTCACTTCTCTCCCAAAAGCTTCTCACTCTCAACCACCTCCTCTTGCCATAACCTGGACATGCAACACCCTGGCCCCACCTCCCTCATTCCAGAGGTTTGAATGGAGAAAATAACACATGCAAGAGGAAATTACCTCTTAGGAAGTCACAGTCAACACCTGCATATTTTGTGGCCCACCAGACCAGCAAGATATCCCTATATCACCCCTACCAGCCCCCGTCTCTCTTGGCTTCCTTTGGGTACTATCTTTTCAATTTTTCTTTGTTCCATGATGAGAGATGGCAACGCTAGGAAAAAAAATAGTGGGTAGCTCATGGGCTACCGAGGTGAATACGTTTCCAGGTGCTGAGGGTACAGAACTGGATTCGCTACTTATCAAATCCTCTCTGACATAAGTCACAGATGTTTTTTCTGCCACCAATATTATCCAGAGCCCTCCAACTGGTGGGTGCGAAGAGCTTGTTTGCAAGAGTAGATTTGACAGAATAAGCTGGTGTACTTCTCCGCTAACTTTAATCTTCTAGAGCCTGTTTGTGCTGGCGGGCAGCCTTCCCAGCTATTTTGCAAAGAGAGAGGAGCTTCCAAAAAAGCCCCTCAAAACCCAACTGTTGCGATAATCCTTTTAATACCCCTGAATTGGCATGCCTACTTGCAGTTGTAAAAGAATGTCTGCAATCCAGACATTTTTTCCTGTTAAGTTACAAGTTTCAAGATAGACTGATGTAGGGTTGAATAGCAATAAATGTTGTGGGGTATTTCAGATAAGAGGAAGGACGGTTGATGTTCACAGATGTTCTGAATATTATTTATGAATTGTGAAGAACTGAATAAAAATAGAGGACAAAACCCCTCATTATTTAAATAGAAAAATATGTCTACCTAAACATCTGTTTCTAAACTGTTGTAAATGAGTTACAGTGAATTTGGAGGAATCTGTTGTTTAGTGGGGCAACATAGTAATTCTGTCATTTTCTCTAGAGACTGAAGAGCTGAGGATGTGTTCCTTCAGCCTCCCTTCTGGGGTTGATCTACTCCCCCTTATGCCAAGGTCAAATCCCATGGGTCTTCTCCCACTCCTGGAGATGTCACAACCCTTGACATGCTCCATTGCCCCTTTCTGAGTCACATATGGCTGCAGCTGCTCAGCATATACATGCATAAATTCACTCAATTTCAGTGGGGAATTTTTAGGCTAAAGCCTGCATATTATTGTTTTTGAAGAAACAAGAAGAGATAAAGAAGGGAAATGGGATGGAGGGAAAAGACCTAAAACTTCTCTTAAATAGCATTATAAGGTACAGGTTTATTTCAAGGTTCTTCAGACAACAAAAGGGCTGTTTAATTCCACTGCACCTTTTATATTTTAATCTAAATAAACCTTGCCCTAAAGCAGAACAGGAAATGACTCTTCCTTTTGATTATTTCTGAGGTAAATCTTTCAATATGTTCCCTAAGTTCTTTAATTCTTATTTTAACTTTCCAAGGCCAATATTTCTGCCTCTCAGGCATCTGCTCTTCTTCAGGCTTTTTAATTTGTCTATTGTGAGACAGTGTCCCAGCAGGGAGGGCATCCATCAGCACTGGGACAAGGGCATTCAAAGGAAGTTTTTTTCCAGTGAAAAGAATGTGAACTCACACAGTGGATTTCACAGTTAATCATTGAAATTAGATAAATATGAACAACAGAAGAGATGCTAAAGGTATTTATGTGCTTGCCTATTTTATAAGTTGCAGACCTTACACATACTTGTACATACTTATACACACTTGTATGTATATATTAAAGGCCTATTTCTTCTTTCATGGGAGCAGAGGGAATTCTTCCATAGATTTTGCTTTGTACAGCAGGGACACTTAAAACTTAAAAACATTAAGGCCTTGGCTGATGTGCTTAACCATCTGATAAGCCTATTGAGTTCGTGGGGCTTCTTCACATGCTTAGAGCTTGGCATGTGTGAAAATACTTGACTGTAGTGGGGTCACAGGCCTCAAGTCAACTCTTATAAGGTCAGTGGAAAGATTCCTTTTGATTTTAAAAGGAGTTGGATGGCTTTGCAACACATCGTTTTCATGCTAATGCGGCGCGAGCCAGCCGTCCTGCAGGAACATGTGGTGCATGTTAAAATTTTCAGAGATTGAGAGAACAGTAGCGGCCTTTCGCCAATAACACTTATCCAGATTGATTAAAAAACAGAAATAAGAAGGCATTCATGGGTCAGCAAAATGCAGTGAGCGTGAAAGCATTCCTGAGAGCGCAGTGGAGAGTTAGATCTGGTGCTGAAGCTGTGGCGCTGGTGGGAGAGCACTGAGGGAGCCCAGGAGGCCAGTTAAAGATAAGCTCATTATTTGGACGTCTCAGGGAGGCAGCTGTGTTGTTACGCCCCACATACACCTGGGAGTGTGGGGAGAACCACTGCTGTGCGGAGCTGACGCCAGTCGGGAGGAAGAGCCGCATCCATCCGTCTCGGAGACGGGGACTTGGCACCCGTCACGGCCAACATTCTGGGGAGGAAAGCGCACGCTGCTGCGGCGCAACTACAGCTCTGAAACCATCTCCACTTGGACGTGTTGACATGAACCTTGCTGGAAATGCCTTGTTTACAAGAGTTTTTAATCACCTCAAGAATATTGCAGTCTGCACTGCCATTATTCAAGTACTGAGGGATGCTGCCTGTGGCGGTGCAATGGGGACATGTCACCTGGGTGGTTTGTACAGAGGAGCACCCGCTGAACTGGATGCCGTGTAGGAAAGGGATGCAATGCTGTTCCAGTTTGCACTCAATTGCTCCTTGGATATTATTTCTAAGCATTTCTCCACCACAAAAAAAAAAAAGAGACAAAAAAAAGGAGGAAACCTGCAGAGGACAATACAGAAATGCAGTTATAATGGGATGGCTTAATAGAAATGATAAAAATCACAGGAAAATGATGGTTGTATAGGGAGTCATAAGTACCTGTGGCATCTGCAGGAAATGGATTGCAAGGATTCCCTGAAGAGTAACTGAAGAAGATAAAAGGACATAATTAGGCACTGAAGTGGATTGAATATATTCAAATTTTCAAGGAGAGAAATGAAGAAAATCAAAAACATTGTTTTGACCAGTTCTATAGGGAATCAAAGAAGTAAGAAAGGAGGATATTTACACTGGCTGAAGTAGACGAAGTTCCCAAGAGACAATAAGGCTTAAATAGAAATGAGTATCATCAGACCCCTTGCAGTGTGTTGCATTCAAACCTAGACTCAGCAAAACTGAAAAATAAAACATAGAGGCGAACAAACAACACAGAAAATAAAAGTGCTTGTTATCCGTATTTTGTACCAGAATCATCTAGTTTTCTGAGTGGGTTTGTTTTAGAGAAATTTTAGATACCTGTCCTTTCAAATGTTCTGTATAGTATATTCCACTATTTTTGTCTCCTCAGACTGAAAGGTCTAAAGTGGTACTTTGCTTTCTCCTGTGACCATTTCCATCTCTTTATTCTCAGTTCTTAGGAATAAAAATTGGTGTCTTTTCCTCTGATTAATAATTATCGCTTTCTATTATTCTTTCATTTGTAAAATAGCAGTGGTGTTTCATCTTGCCTCTTCCATAAACTCTCTTGTACTCCAGCTGTTTTTTGGTGCTTTGGGACAGCCTAGCTCAGACTCATGGAACTCACTTTCTTCAACAATCTTCCTAACATCTTGCTTCAAATGATATAATAGCACATAATTTGATTCATTTTAAGTTCAAGGCTCAAATAAGGCTTCACAAGAGAGGAGCATAGGAAGGCCCAGAGATGACGGATACTGCTCTCACTTTCCTCCAGGCAGTTTTTTAGTGTAGAATGAATTACCCAAAATGTAACCCTCTCAAGAACCATGGTAAGACTTGACACCAAGAGCAGCCTGCTCTGTGCCTGTGTGTGCCCCCCAAAAAAATCCATCCGGCATTGACATAGATCAATGGCACCAAAGGGAAGTGTCCCTCTCTTGTCTCCATTTCGTGCTCTTCCCACCCTGCTTCCTCCTACAGCTTGGGAGTATCTATGGTCCCATTTCCTACTTATTTTGGGTTTCAGTTGAGTTGACTGGGATGATAGGAGGTAGGTGGTAGGCTAACGATCTCGAGTGGTGATGTTGTGCAATGTTTGCTCAATAGCCTTCACAGAAACACGCTGTCTATTTTGTTACTCAATTAGAAATGATAGGTTGTTTAAACTTTAGAAATTGGGTTGATAAGTAGGAAGATAAAAGTAGTAATATTACCTGCTAGAGAGGGTAATATAAAACTACCTGGACTAAAGAACAGCTAGAGCCATGTTACATAATCGTGCTGGGTGCGGGAGGAGGAGTACAATGCTTTTTATTACTCAGATGCAATGAGGCAAGGAAGTCCAGTTTCACTTCAATAGGGCCTGGGTTGTAAATCCCAGGCCTGCTCACTTGCCTGTGTTTGGCAAGGAAAGGTTTGTTAATGGATGTTGTATCCATGCTAACCATTCTCAAGTGTCTGCTGTTCCAATCCTACTTTAAGTTATTAATATTTAAGAGATTAATATTTAAGCTTTCTGAACATATGCTCTTTTGGCAACGGGAAAATATTATATAGCTTAACTGTATGTGAATGAGATTTATTCTTCTACCAGGGGATATTACTGAACTAGCTGTGGGGTTATCTGTTTTGCTTTTTGTAATGATGCCATCACTAATAGTCCAGCTACCTTGGGAAGAACAACAAGATAAACCCCAAAGTTTTTCCTGAAGTCTCTGAAATCCCTCGGTGACGTTTATGCAATAATATCTCATTCTCTCAAGGATGTACCATGAAGTGTGCTGCTGCTACAGCGGGGTCAGAAGCTTTGGAGCAAGGCTGAAGCTTTTCAGTGAGATTCAAGCTCTTGTAGCATTGCTCTACAAGGCTGACTGAGGCTCACTGCAGTCCAGGACTGCGTCCCACACCCACTCAGGCTGTATCCTCACATCTTGTCGAAATTTCAGCAGGAGAAATAGAGAAAAAAAAACATTTTAGGTTTTGATTAGTTCTGTTAGGAATGGCAGAAGTAAGAGAAGGCGGTTGTTTATGCTGACTGATACAGAGCCAACAACATCTTAGCAAAAATCCCCCCATCCTGCCCTCAGAAGAGCAGTACTGCTATGTGTTGGCTAGTAAAATAGTACAGACAGCCAATCCCACCCTTTTCCAGGAGAAGAGCAGCAGAGACCTACAGGAGTTGCACTGCAGTCTGCTGAAGGTGCATCGTTATGATTCTTCTGCAGTTGAGTTATTTGGGCCTTTTTCATTTCCCTGTTGCACATCCAACTTCATCTAGGACTAGGAGATGGACTGCCCAGGTGAGGGAGAGCAATACCTTGGAGTTGGCAGCAAGGCCAGTCTGGTCCGGGAGGAAGGGAGAGAGCAGAAAACAGGGAGGGGAAAAATTCCATTTCCAGATAAACATGTTGAAAGGTTGAAAACAGGGAGAAGCCTGCTTTGCTGTTCAAAGTTTACTTGTTGATAGGGACTTAGTTCTTGGCTGCTTCTGGTTCTTGGATGCATTTGTTTAGAATTTGAGGATCTCTACACTCTGATTTTGAAAATTGTCACGTCAAGTGCAGAAAATGGTAAACTATCGGGATGCTCGCAGGAGACAACATCTGTTACCAATATATTATATGTGCTTTCATCCAAATCTGTCATCAGAAGTTCTCATGATTGCTTTGGTGTTGTCAACAAGCGTGCACACACAAATGTCTGCTTGCTTATCTATCTCTATATACCACTTTTTCTGTTTGTCACTGACACTCGGTAGGATTCATGGCAATGCTGTGACTTTTCTTCTAATAAACTGCTAAAACTAAATCTCTGTTTACAAGAAGGAACTTCATGTTGAAGACTTGCCTGCTTCTGCATTGCTGAAATTCCTTATCTTGTGCTCAAGGGTTATTTTCCTTTATAAGAAGGCCTACAATTCAGTCAGAAAAGTTTGCCTATCACAGTTACAGTTAGCCATATAAAACAACCAAATGGCAATTAATACATTTCCCACTTTTTCTTCTTTCTCTTTTGTTTTCACTTTGTGATCTCACTGTACCTTGTACAGTTGCTTTACTGTTTTTCCTGGACAGTTGGTTTCTTGTTTGAGCGCTTCTTTCACATAGCAACAGGAAAAAAAAAAAATCTTTCGTAAGAGAGAGGCGGGAATATGACTATTAAGCCACAGACAATAGCAATAACTGCTTAGGGTCACATGTTGTGCGAGTTTATTCAGCTCTTCTTTAACCTATATTGCAGTAGCATTTTGCATTTGTCTGACTTCAATAAAATTTGATTTCATTTGCTATTTTTGGAGAAAAATAATATGTAAGGTGCTTCCTGTGAAAGGTTATTACATTTTCAGACTTAGATTTTTGGAAAATAAAGAAACTGAACTTTAGGATGTACAAGATCAGACAGTAGTTTGGGCCAGGATTTCACTGGATATTAAAATGACTATTAAAACTCTATATGAGAAACAATCTTTTTTGGACATAATAGGTTTGGCTGATTAGCTTTCATTTAACAAACATTAGTGTGAGAGCATCATTAAGTTTTAACCAGGATTTTTAGAATTATGTTGAACTTCTATAGAAATCTTTGAAAGTTTCTTTTATATAGATTCCATAAGGATAGGAACATGATCTTTATTTCTCTTTTTCTCCTTCTCTGTCCCAAGACCATCCTCTCTAATTACTGA
This sequence comes from Tinamus guttatus, assembly GCF_059628265.1. NCBI lineage: Eukaryota > Metazoa > Chordata > Aves > Tinamiformes > Tinamidae > Tinamus > Tinamus guttatus. The sequence goes on from NW_028288619.1 coordinate 918,169, forward strand.
CAAACAACATGCCATATGCATTCAGAACCAAAGATAAAAGTGTTATCCCTCTACATTAGTATAGCATGTGAGATCAGCGTTAACAGTTCTCTCCCTGCTTCTAGTTATAAAATTTGGGCAAGAGGTTTTTAATTGTGCTGGGCTCTAGTTCTGAATAACGTTTTCAGCTACATTCTTGGTCATCATAAATGCATGTTGTTTCATTTAAATCAGTGAAGGTCTCTGACCTGGAGGTGACAGTTACTACTTTCTGATGGCATATAAGATGTCCTCAGGGAGACCTCCTTGCCTCTGAATGCCCTTCCAGAGGGGCAGGGCTCTCCTTTGCAAACTGTATTAAGTCTGCCAGCCCTGTATAGGTGTCTTAGAGGATACCTGAGCGAGCACTGCAGACCTATGTCCCGCTGATAAACCAGTCCTGTCTCCTGAGTTTATAGAGTCTCCTTAATTTATAGAGTTAAATGCACTTTTGAAATTGGAGAGATGGATTAGAAGTTTTAAAATACTTCCAGAGGAGCTTTGGGGAAAGTTCCTGTACTGAAATCTTAATTAAAATCACCTGTCTTTCCAACTCATATCTATGCCACTTCTATCTTATTTCTTTTATTTTGTTTTAAGAACACTTAGTGGGTAAGTACTGGCAAAAAGCCTGACCTATAATCACCAAGTAATGCCATCAAGGCTGATGTATTAACTGTCTTGGTTAACCTGTAAGGTTAATAGGGAGATGCTCTTAGCTAACTATGTCATATCCTCACTAATCCATAATGCTGGGACACAGCAGAGGTTTGGGAATATTCTTCAGTACAGTGCAGGGAACATACTAAAGATTTTTTTGCCTACAGTGGAGCAAGAAGTATTAATAAACGTTTATTTTTTATCCTCTTCTCTTCTTATAGCATATTTTCTTGATGCCTTCTCCTGCTGTCTATGTAAGTTTTAATGTTGAAATTACCAATATAAGAGGAATACTTATATTCCTCTCAGTTCTTAATGTTCTAAAGATGACTTGAACCAGATAGTAAAAAAAAAAAAAAAGATATTTAAAAATACAGAAACCTCCTCTGACAAATGGGAGTTCCTCCATCCCCTGGGAAGATTAGGATAAAACCTGAAAAATAAGATTTCATATCTTTTCCTCACTTTTTTTTTTTAAAAAAAATTTTAGCATTAACTGCTGCGGTACTGGATGTCTTTGTTTTTTTGAGAACATGATTTTTCTTCCAGGTGATCTAGATTTTGGCCCTGCTAACATCCTGGAGGAACAAATTCCAAGATCAAATTGCAAAACAAGATTCATACCTGTCACTTCCTGATACAGGTGAATACCTCTTTGTTCTTGTCTCATATGGGAGAAAACAGAAACTTAACTTCTTGCAAACTTTTCTAAGGCAAATAGCTCCAATGTCTGTAGTTCTTGTTTCAAGTATTTTTATTTCAGTGATCATTTTCGGTCACCTTTCTTCAAACATCCTCTGTACGCAGATCTCCGTGCAAATACTGTGCATCCCACTACTGTAAGCTGTTATTTATTTATTTATTTCCTTTGACTGACTTGCACTCCATTCTATTTTGTCACTCACTAAGGTGCCCCTTGAGACACCTATACAGGGCTGACTGGTTTATAGATTTTCACAAGACGTTAGTTTGTACTTGGTCTCAATCAGGGCCCTGGAAGTAGAGTAAAAACAACCTGCTCAGTGATTTTTGCAAAACTGTAAGCTAACAATTGCCTAAAATATATTTTTTTCTGGGTCTTTTTCAATGATTTGGTAAGATTTTTGACTATAGTCAGGATTTGTTTGTCTAGTTATTTATGAATGCCAGTATAACTCTGAAATGTGCATCAATAGGATATTTCAGTATTTGCAGAAGAAGGATTAATGGAAGGTGCATCAGTAGAATTCTGCCTTTACTTACAACTATTGAAATCCAGTGGTCTTCACTTTTTTTTTAAGCACATTTTTTTTAAGCATTAAAAATATTGTAGCCTTTCATTGCTCTTTCATTGCCATCTTTACTAACCTGATGAATAAGGATATCTTTGCAAACCAAACCGCAGTTTGTACAGAGTCTTTATCCCCACCCATACCTCAGAATTGCCAACCTCCCGTATTCCTTCTGCGTTTCAAACAACTTGGTGCCTTGCTTTTCCAGGAGGAAGTTCCGACAGTCGGGGCTTACAGTTGGACTCGATGATCTTGAAGGTCTTTTCCAGACATAATGATCGTATGATTCTATGATTCAAAGACTCATGAAGGCTGTTGGCCTCAGGCTGTGCTGGGCTGGTGATGAAGCTAAGCAAGAAGCAAATACACTGTTTAGAAGAGAACCCCTCTACTTTCAAGCCGTTTTCTGCCGTCATTGTAAATAGCTTTTCATCTTGTTAATTAACAGCTCAAGCTCAAAACCAGACCAGTTTTCTGCTCTTACTATTCTTATAAAATGTTAGCCTATTGATTAAAACTTCTTTTCTCTAATTCCCTTCATTAATTTCTTTATAGACAACTTATGCCCTTTCTTTTTCATGCAAGTATTGTAGGTGAGCTGAGATCTCTCCTAGCACTCTCTTACTTTCTCACACTGCAGACTGCAATCCTTATCCTGCTAATCAAACTCTTGCAAAGTTGTAATTCCTATGACCTTCTCCCTCAGATTTGTTTTTCCATTTCTCAGAGGTCTCCGTACCTATCCCCAGTTATTCATGGGATCTTAATGAAGCCTTGGACCATGTACTAGCTGTAAATATCCATTTGAATGTATTCTGGGGCTCTATTTGGCCTTTTTTTATCTGTCACACCTGCCTTGTGTTAATAGCTCAAAGCTATCATGAGATCAAACAGGATACCCTTTATCACTTGCACTTGCATAACTTGTACTTTGCTTCATCCTGATTACTTTCCTTAAAGAAAACAAAAGAAAAAAGAAAAAGGAAAAAAAAACCCTTCTGTAGGGATTCTGTTCAGATCCTTTCTTCACAATACAGCCAAAATTTGTGTAGTTTACAAATTGCATTACTACATTTGTTGACCCAGAGCACCAATAAAAACAATGTGGAAGACTAATCTCCAAATATGTTATTTCTGAATATGTCACACAGTTGTCTGTGTACTCTGGTATTAGGCAAGAAGAATGCATTCTGAAATGCCCAGTCAAAAGATGTTAAGTAAATTCCACTCTGCATTTGAATTACTTTAAATGATGATGCCATCCTAGTGCCACTGATGTCTGAATTGAGAGAAAGTGACTGTTCTGGAATCCATCAAAGTCAGTAAGCAGGATATTCAATATTCATAATTTTCTGCTTTTCATTCAGCATCTGAATGAGCCCCACTATAAAGGCTCCTGCCATTACTCCAAGCACTGAGAAATGCTGAGGGAATATCCCCAAAGCTGTAGAATATCAATGAAATATAGTTAAAATACGGGTAGCGTTAGTCGCTCTGTCAAGATAGGCTTATCAGCCTGCCTAAGCCCCATGAGTGCAGAGGATGCACTCCAAAGTTGGCTGCAGTAGCAACAGAAAATACATTGACTTAAAATAAAATTGGTTAAAATTGGTAAAGCGTGATTTAAGTAAATGAGTAAATTGCTATGGGTAGGATGCCATGGTGCCAGCTCTTTGGAAGATGAAAGTACAAAGATTTGGAGGGACAGAAAATTATTTGCAGAAAACTTGAGGTCCTAGAAGACATGGGAAAGGGTTCACCTCACCAGCTAGATATGAGAGTCTGGACAGAGTTACTTTCCATGTTGGAGAAAAAGAGAAGAAGATTAACAGAAGGAACCTTTTGGAAAAATAAGGGAACAGCACCCGGATTTAGAGGAGTTTGTGAGTTTAGGAGGGATTAGAGAAAAATTTGATTTTGAAAAATAATAATAAAAAATGAACAGTAGTTATATTTTAGTACTCTCAGCCTCAAAGAACATAAACATGTTTTGGTATGCAGAAATCCTAGATGTGCTGATCAAGTGGGGACTACAGCAGTGGGAGGTGGAGCCTCACGCAGGGGCTGGGTGAGTCATGGTCCAGCTCCTGCAAACTGTGCATTTTCATCTGTAGATGTCAAGCTTTGTAAAGCTGGAGCAGTGCCTTTGTTGTTACTGTACACTTGGCTGCCCAGAGAGGTTGTGGAGTCTCCTTCTCTGGAGATCTTCAAAACCCGCCTGGATGCCGCCCTGTGCCACGTGCTCTAGGTGACCCTGCTGGAGCAGGGGGGTTGGACTAGATGACTTCTAGAGGTCCCTTCCAACCTCAGCTATTCTGTGTGATTCTGTGTGTGTGTTCCATGTGGAGAAAGTGTGGGAGCATTTGAAGAAGAGAATTTGAATAATGAGAAGACTTGCTTCTCACTTCAAACATTTTTTTCTTCTTTTCCTCACAAAATAACAATTAAAAAATGCATCTTGCTATACACAGAGATCCACATGGTAAAAGGTGGAAAATAGTTGGATTCCTTTCCGTCTAAAAGAGAAGTTAGAAAATTACTGGCTTTCTAACAGTTAGGCTCCCTAACTGGTTCCCTAATTGACATTCTTTTTTTTATATCAAGATTCATATCACTTGCATGCACAAGTATCAGGTGAGGAAAGTGATCACTCATCTAACTGAATTCATTTCATTCATCATTTCCACAGAAGAGGTCCACTAAGCTGATGGATGTCCAAAGACATTCACCGCTGCCATATGCAGCCGATCTCTTTTCATTGAAGTACCGTGGTCATCAAACTCATCCATATTTCCCCTCATGCTCATTTCCTCCGGCAGCGCTCCCAGTGTCACGGGATGGGAGCAGCAGGCCTGGCTTGCCGTGCCCGAGAGCCTGGCCGCAGCGTGTCGCAAGCGGGGACAACGGGCAGAGCCGCTCTTGACTTTTCATGCTCAGCATTATAGTCATGTGCTTCCTGCAGCCTCAGCAGCACCAACTAAGACTGGAAAGTACAGCATTTCTTTTCTCTATATATATGTCATAGTTTGGGTATGTTTTAAAATAGCTTGCTTCTTGATCACCGTCTTGCAGTGAGGAGCTGATATGTCAGGGTACAAGAAGCTGTTGTCCTGTGGTGACCTCTTCCTATCGCTGATCTGAGCTTAATAGCACATACTGTGTGACATCAGCAGCCCTGTGAGTCATATGCCAAGATACCATAGGTGTGTTCCTATTTTCTGCAAATCAGACAAATCCTACGCAGAAGACTCGGCTTGTTTTTCCTATCTTGTTATGGAAACTGCGTGCCTAGGCTCTACTAGCATTAAGCAACTGTAAATGAAGCCTTTCTGCTTCTTATCAGAAGATAAACTGCCTGTTTAAGAAAGGTGTTCCCAAGCCCTGGAAAGCATCTAAAAGGGCACAAGCTGCTGATTGTAGCAGTCTGCGGAGATATTCTGTTTGTAAAATGTTTTAATATTATCACAGTGAACACCTGTGCACCTGTTTTGGGCTGGAGCCCAACCACTCACTCCAAAGCATCTGACACGTTTGAAGCTTGGAGAAGCTCGGCAGTGTCATATACAGTAAAGAAGATGTAGAAAGATACAAGCTGCATAAGCTCAGGGTAAAAACAGGCTCTCCCCTTTTGCCAAAGTAAAAGTATAGATGGAAAAGTGTATATTTAGGCAGTCTGCAATTTTCATTCTTTGAATTCAGCAAGTATTTTGGCTGAAGGCATTTAACAAAACATTGGTTTTCTTCATATTCTTTTTTTTTCAAATCACTTCTTGTATATATCACTCCAGAAAGTATGTAGGATTATGACTTTCTTCTGCTTGCCTCTTTGATCTCGCTGATAACTTTTCCATCAGAGTTAAATCTAGTGCTTATTTCAGTTCCTCATCTGCAGAATACAGAAATGGAGGAGAAACTAGAGTGTCTTCTAAGGCAGTCTGGAAGACTTCCATCCTAGCAATATTTCAGAGGGAAAAAACAGGGGGGACAAATGCAAATGTTAAGGGTTATGACAATTGGCTGCATCTCAAAAAGTTTGGTGGTTTAATTGAGAAAAGAATCGCTTGCTTATCTGAAAATCTGGACTAAGAATCTTACAAAAACAGGCTCACTCAAGAGATTTCTGGAATTTTCTATTTCACATCAACAAACAAAAAAATGAATAAAAAATTCCAAACCCTCAAGCTTTCATATGGCTTTTCAGTATTTCTGCTTTTCTTCTCAGCTGGAACAGAGAATGGCAGAACCATGAACAAATGAAAAATAACGAGAACATTATAGTAAGAACAGGCTGAATCTCAAAGAAGTGACTTCAACTTTAGGGGAAAAAAGTTGTATTTATGTTTCTGTAGCAGTATCGCTAGAGAGCTGTTTGGTTTCTTTCTTTCTTTTTTTCTTTTTTTTTTTTTCCTGCAGGAGAGCTGCTAAACCACTCTGCATCATCAAGAAAATTGGTAGAAGGGATTGGGCTGGTATGCTTTGGGAAAATTTAGTCATATTCAAAATTTATGTATCATTATGTTAGTTGTAGGTGTCATTCAGGTACTTCATCAATATTTTTAATTGCCAAGCATATAGCAAGATTTTCGAACGATGCTTTAAATGTTCAGTTGTCTCAGCTGATTCACTGTTGCCTTAGGAGGTAGCTTTTCTTTCCCTGATTTACTTGACTATAATCATAAAATTTCAGAAAGTTACTCTTTTAACACTGAGTTTTCTGCCTCTGGATCCTATAATCCCTGCTCAGACAGGGGTGAGCCTGAGGAACTGCAGCACAAGGGACGCAACAAGGATATTTACAGGAGAGGGTGTATGGGGAACCCAATCCTAGATCTCAAGGATGGAGGGATGCATCGGGACAAGGGCGTCCTGCTGAGGCTTTCCAGGCTCCTAACTTAGGCAGTTGTGTGTTCCCAATAGCTCAGTTCTCATACAGTAATTGCTGGCAGTGCTTATGTGTGGTAAGTGCAGAATGATGGATGGGACAGATTAATCAGGAATGTGAGTTAGGAGCATGCGGCCTTTTGGAGCTGCCTTATTTAGTCGAGACTCTCCTTATCTACCTCTTCTGTTTCCATACTGAAAGCAATTTGGTTTTGACTAAAAGCCAAGTGAAATCAGCGGAAACCTTTCTGTAGATTTCAGTGCATGTGATGCTCTATAGGATAATGAAGGAGAGGAATTTAAACTACTGTTCAATATTTAGCTGAGAGAGCTTAAGTGTCTGAAATCCTGACACTGGGTTTGTAAGTCTGTTAAGGGATAAAAAGCAATTCCTCCTTCTACCTTAAATGATGGTATTATACCTTATGATGGCATGGAGTACAAGAAAGGAGAAAAGATAATTATATCTCACGTGTGAAACATCATCAGGATAAACATCACATACCATAAATATAGGCAATAAAGCATATCACTGGCAGAAACTCTCCATTTCTGGAACCAAAGAATCACATCTTTATACAATATAACTGTGAAATTACTTTGTTTTTAGAAATGGTCATAAATGGTCTAATCCCGGCAAATTAGTTTTATCTGTTCTTTTCCTGAGCTCCAAGTGTTCAATGGCCTTTACATTTATTCAGAAATACCTGACAGTAAGTAATGTATCAAATGCTGTTACTGATGTGACAGAGCATCCTGTAGATTATTAGCTTGTAAAACGAGGCCAATACGCTAACCTCTAACCGCTTAGATCAGGGTGCTTTTAGCCCTTTCCCACACATTCCTACACTGAGAACACATTTAATTTACTGTTATAATTTTTCCACATAAAAAACACTTTTTAAAATCATAATTTAAAATTCCTTGTGAGAAAGCAGTCATAGAGAAAATATTTATTTAGCATGGTCACAACTATTATTTAAGATGAGCACACTGCATTTTTTAATAAAGTTGATTTCTAAATCATTTTCCTGCTTTTTTTTCACTCCAATCTAGTTTCACTCAAAAACTGTTAATATACTGTGAGTGGAGAAATCCTAAATAATTTCAATGCATTTTTTTTGTTAAAGGCTGCCCTTCAGATGGTCTGTCTTGTGCCGTCATGGTGAGAGTACACTTAAGCAGATTCATTTGTAAAGTTATCTGATGAAGCAGCTGTGTAATAAATAGGATTTGGAAGAGGCCTCACAGTCCTCACAGGTGATCAGCGCATCTTTGTGCTAAATGCAATATGCACATATAGCAAAAAGACATTACCAGCCCTGAACAGATTAACTACAGGTTACAAACACTTATATAAAACATAATTTTACTGCAGCATATACTGCCACTGCAACAATAGCATAACTGGCTGTCATGGTGTTAATGTGAAGTTATATAAATGTTTTTAAGACTCAGAAACATAGAACGGGACCCGATTCGGGCGCTCAAGTGACTGCATTTGCCAGAGTGAATATGCTGAGCTGGACAGCGAGCGGTTGGGTTTGTCCAAGGGTTACATTGATGAGCCAATTGCATTTCCTCTCTGCAGAACCAAAAATATGAACCAGTTTGTTTCCCTGCAGAATTTCATTGCTGCATTTTCCGAATTGAGGCACTCATGCTGGACCTTGGCTGAATCTCATGACCATGAGATTCACTTGCTAGCATACTACCTGCTTTTATCAACTTAGAAGAGGATCATAATGAATTGTATTAATCTTCCAAGAATCCATGAGAGAAGTGATACTTGTCCATATGTACAGATACTGGTAGTAAAGAATAGCTAGAAAAGTGCACAAGTCCCTGCCCATAACTTACTTATCTAGCAAGGTGAAATTGTCTCATTCTGCATTTGTGACACAGTACTGTCAAAATCTTCTTCTCCTAACCGGACTTTTTGTATTTCAATTGTACAGTAGGTATTACATACATATACAACATTGTGTATATATTAATATATAGTACGTATTTTGAAGTCTAAAGCAATAACGTTACTCCGATCTTGCTGTATGGACTGGTAGGAATCAGCACTTTTGTTTACTTAGGTTACACTAAGCTGTTAATGCTCATTTTAGAGAAAATATTATCAGACAATTTCCTGGATGTATCTAGTTCATGTGTAGTGGAATTTTGGTTTTGTAAGCTGTTTGTTTTGTTTGTAAGCAGTTCCCACTAAATCAGATCCAAAACAAATCTAGTCTTTCCCAAGAAATGATTCTCTGAGTAACAATATATTTTGCATCTAGAGATTAGGCTAAAGTCTGATTTCAGGACTTGACAGATTTTTACTGCTAATGAAATTTAGCATTTTCCATTTTTTAAAAAAGCTGTAAAAATCATAATATTGGACTCAAGCTAGGATATAATACAATAACATAAATGTCATCAAGTGGCCTTACAGCAAATTTATAGATAGACTTTATGAAGCAGTAAAGGAAAAAACCCGTATTTTTAAATTGGTGCTTGAACTGAAAATTCAGACAGCTTTTAGAGCAGCCAAGGAGAGGAAGATAACACGATAAAACTATTATTTTCCTCCTCCTTAATAAACCTTGCCCCACAGCAAGGCAGCATCAGTACGCATGGGAGTCTATTTTAAGCTGTGAGTAAAGCAGCAGAGCATATACAGTGCAGCGGAATGCCCTGTTCCCAGGCCTCATTCTCCTTATATAGCTACTGAGCTGCACAGTTCTCCTGTGGCTCCCACTTTTACAGTTTAACTTGCATTTTCTTGGCAGGATTGCCTTGGCTGAGAACTGTCCTCACAGTAAACAACCAGGCAGTCACTCCAGCTGTACCCACCTCCCCATAAGATTTTGTAAAAACTGAGCACTGATCTAACTCAACGATTTTTAAAATCACATGCAATGGACCTTCTGACACCTTTTTTTTTTTTTTTAAGATTTTGGTGTTGGTACCAAGTATGTCCAGTTTTCTTTTCATTTCTTGTTATTTTTGGAAATAACTTTCAGACTTGAAGGCCTGCCATGCATAGGAGATGTATTTTGGCTCTTTTGCAGCTTGCATTCTGTGGATGGTTAGATCAAACTAAGTAGTTGCCAGATGACTAATCAACATGTTACAAAATAGCAGGTCTCACTGGAGAATTAGCAATGTCTTTATAGTCTACACTCAATGAAGTGTCTGGAATTTTCTTAGCTAACAGAATAGATTGGTTTAAGATTTTCCAGTGCTACTTGAATATGGTCTAGAAGAGTGTCCACTTAAAAAAAAAAAAAAAAAAAAAAGCAAAAACCACAACAACACCCTCTGCACTTTAGTCTTATATTTTTACTGTAGGATTAGATGCCTTTCCCTGTATTAGGGGGGTGTGTGTGAGAGTGAAGCAGTGAGTGATGGACTTACTCATCTTTGCACACTAGAAATTCAATGATGTGTTCTGCTATAACAAATACCACAGTCAGGTGACTGTGATTCAAATAAGCTGCTATAAATTGTAGAAGGATTTAAAAATGCTGAGGGAGAGGGTGACAAATTGCCTATATTTCTTAAATTAGCAGACCTATATCTCTACTCTCTATCTCTGGCCCTCTCAAGAGTTTTGTAGGAAGGGTGAATCCTCCATGGTGCTGCAGATATTCATGGGTATTCCTAAATCACTCAAAATCTAGAAATGTAGAGAAAAACTTGTATTTTCAGTTCAAAACACTGGCAGCAATGGTGTTCTGCTCCTACTTTAATCTAATGGGTTTACTAGAAGGAGGAAATTTAATTTGACCCAGTCACAAATATTTTTGAACTTTGCTTGTGACTGCAAAGTTAAAAATATTTTCCCTTTGGACATCTTTTCCCTATGTGAGCATACATGCATATGTACATATACACCCTCAAATTCAATCATTTCATCTCTCTACTAACCCAAATAGATTAAAATAAGAGAACAATATTGGGGTCTAGATGTTGACACAATCAGACATGGTATAAGACACGGTGTTTTACAAGTGTTTTAAGTGAGGGCCATCAAGAACTGTCAGAGTCTGCCAAGAAATAAGGTAGAGCTTCTATTATGGTGAATCTTTAAAAAGTTATGCTCCATTTCAAATCCAAGTTATTGGGTCAGATGCTGGAGTTACTGGAGGAAAGTCTTGTGCCTCTTTGCAAACTCCCAGAAGGCTGGATTTTGGCATATTAGTGCTTTTTGACCTTTAAGAGCTAAGAACAATATCTAGGTAATTCACTAATACTCACATGCAGAATTAAGAGGTTTGGGGTGTTAGTACCTCCACAAGTCATCCAGGCCTCCATAGGCTTCTGAGCCCTGGAGAAGTCTATAGTTTTATTTCCTGAGCAGAGCCAAAAGTTATGTAAAACAGTGTACCTTGAAATCAAAGTGCGGTTGTGGCTGCAGGCTACAGTGCAGAGGCCACGTACTGAATTTAACAACACAGTAGAGTTCTCCTGAGAAGTGCTGTTAGGAGTGCTACACCCTTGCCTTAGTCCAGCCCAATGCTGAAAGATGATGTTTGCCTTTACTGTCCTCTGCGGGGACTTCAGCTCTGCTCCACCACACTTTGCAGGGTTAAAAATTAACAGTGTCCATGTAGCCCAGCCACGAGGCTCTCCTCGTGCAGATGCCGGAGATAAATAACGCGGACGGGTTTCGATTTCCGACTCAGCCGCAGGCAAGAGCCTTGCCTGCCCTGGGGCGCTGTCAGGAGTCTCTAATAAGGGAAAGAAGGCAAGGCAAGGAAGTACTGAAAATCTCTCCACTGTTAGGAACGCAAGGCAGGTAGAGGCAGACACGTTTGCCCACAAAAGCAGGAAACAGTGGCATGGTTTGAGCTGCTCTTGTTTTTGCATTTGGATCAGTTCCAGTCATGGGCTTGGCCAGGAATTGTGTCTGATTTTGACACATTTTTTTGAACTTCTCAAGTTTAAAAGTAGTATTTCTCACTGGGATATCTGTGATCCTGTCACCAAGGTGATAGCCATGAAATATTACTTTCTGAAAACATAGCTCAGCAGTAATTACATCTATGTAAAGACTACAGCTGCATTAATAAATTATTTTAAATAAAACTGTATTGCACTCAGAGAGCTTCTAGCTACTCCAAAATCAGGGCATTTCGCATCTTTGCATGTACACTTTTTCTCTATTTTTCTTTCTTTTCTTTTTTTTTTTTTTTTGGTCTCAGATGACTGTAGGGGAAAAGGGCAGCATTTCAAAATTTGCCTGTTAATAACTGGTATTATCATTTGGAGCAACAGTGCTTGCTAGAAATTTCTTCCTAGTCGGATCATGTGTTTATATAATATCAGTGTTCATCTGAGAAAAGTGTTGTTGAATGACTGCTAGTGCAAATTGAACTGTTTGTACTAGGACTGTATGAATAATGTATTTGGTGTTAAACCGAAGCTCTGAAATACAGGAGACTTTAGCAGATTGGTATGTGAAACTTAGTCAGAGACAGTATTTGCAATGGTCTTTTAACTCCTGCTGAGCACAAACTGGACTGTGGTTTGAATGCAAATGTTAGGAAAACTCCAGATATCACTGCATGATGGTAAGGTTATTAATTTATAACTTAGAAAAGAGTTAAGAATACTCTAAAACAAGAGAAACTCTAGAAAGCAGCAGGCTCAGGTACCCTGGCTTTCGGTTCTGAACACCTATTTCACATAACCATTTCTGATCTGCTGCAGGAGCCACCGAGGCAGGGACTGTCACACTGTGCTGCTGCAGTGGAAGCTGCTGCAGTGCTTTGCCATGGTACTATTTCATCTGTGTTAGTGGATGTGAAATTGGACCAGCAGTTCATTTCTTTAATTCAGTAAATGGAACTAAATTGTCTTTTGCCACAAAAGTGAGCACTACTATTGATGTGCTATTCCATAGAGCTAACTAGGCATGCTAGGGAGAATGGCCAAAGGTCACTGTCTGGCTATTATCTGAAACGATGTCATATTTATTAAATATTGTCTAGAATCTATTTGTTTGGTTGTTTTTGTGTTGGTATGAGGAGCCTAACTCTCATATAAGACTACTATTTGCAGGTAGGTTGATTTGCAGAGCAATGAAGAAGTGATTTATAGTAAATGAGAGTTGGGCTCACCATAGCACTTATGTCCCTTAGACTCCTATTTGTACAAAACACCAAATACTTATGGGTGACACTTTCCCTTGTAACCAGTGTCATGTGTAAGTACTTATTCAGTTCCTCAGTATTTGGTTCTCATGACACTCAATACAGGCCTGGCATTGTGCATCCCTCCTAAAAGAAAAAAAAAATAATCCCCAAAACCTCTATATAAGGTGCAAATAGCTTATTCTGTATCATTTTAAAAGCATACAACTTTTTTAACTGTTTTGAGGTTCAGACTGTAAAATCTCATTTTGGTCTTGGGAGTCATGAGGCTGTTGAAAGACAGAGAATAAGGGCTACAAAGAATTGTATAAAACACAAAGACGACTAGATGGTAATGATGCTACTTCCTTTTATTTTACTAATTTGTTTCATGTATCAGCCTAATCTACAAACAAAGGAAGATCATTATCTTGCCCTTCTTAAATCATTTCTTTGCTCTCTTCCAGTTCATAGTTATCATTATTTGATATCAACAGGAAATTAGAACAAGAAAACTGAGGGATATCATGTAGATAGAATTTGGATGTACTGTGGGCAGCATATCATTTAGTAGTAAACAGAGCAAGATGAGAAGACCTTAAATTCTTTTCAAAAGAATTCATTTTTGGTGACAGGGAAACAGTTTTGTACTGTGTGTGTTCATACTCAATTTCCTATTCAGTGATGCTAGCCTGAAAATATTTTATTGCCTCAGTGAAGCCTTTATTTTACATATCTTGGTTTCTAATGCTTGAGTTTAGCTTTGGCTGGTTGTTTCTTTCATTTTTCAGCACTAACATCATTTATGAAGGGACATGTTCACCATGCTGTGGAGCTGTGGGCTGGATTCCACCCACAGCAGAGCCCTCCTGAAGAGGATTCCGCATCCCGCACACCTCGTGGGCTGTGCACGTGACGGTATGCTTATTTACAACTGAAGTTTTATAGAAGGAAATAGCCTGTGATACTTATCCTCTGCACGGAGAAGACGGGGAGTGAAAAATGAGCAGCTTAAGGGAAACTCAGATGCCAACCCTGGAACTGGAACAAGACCAGGCAGGGCTTGTTTGACCAGAACCTGGGTTTAAGATATGGCTTCCTATGACAAGAAGGAATATCCCAGGCCATAAAGACTCTATGGCCCCAAGTAGTTAGATTTTATGTTTGGTGGAAGTTTGGGGTTCCATAAGCTGCACTGCCCTGAGCATCCAAACCTGTGCCCCAACATGAGGGGTGCTGCATGCACCCTAGGGATGGGGACGGGGATGTCCAGCTGTCCCTCCTGGCTGCACACTGGGATATGCTGCCCGCCAAGTGCTTGCAGCAGAGCTGCCCAACACAACAAATGATTTGAAGGAGCCTCTGCAGCTCTGCCACGGCAATAAACCTAAAATCAACATCGATATGTGGGTAAAATTTAAATAAACAAGCAGAAAAGCCATTTCCTTGGTTCCTATTTGAATCCTGCTTCCTGAAGGTGACAGAAGAGATGAGAGAGCCAGCAACACACAGAAAGGAGTCCCAGGGAGTAACACAAATCTCCTGTAAAAGGACCTTCACATGCAGCAAGTTGCTGTTCAGTTCCTGTGTGAACAATTAATCTTAAAACAAATATTTGGCCAAGGGGGATTGAACTCCAGGAGGTTTCATAGCTAACTAAGGTTGAATTGAAATACACGCTGCCTGCCTTCTTCAGGCCAGTATTTCTTTTCACCCACTCCATAAAAATAACTAAGAAAAAGTATCTGTTACAATGACCCAGGTTTTGCCATTGGAACCTCCCTAAATTACAAGCTTTCCCTCAGAGCCCATTTACAATAGGGCATATAATGCATGGCTGTGCTACACCCTACTACTCTTTGATTCACTATAACTTGTTATTACTACTGTAAGCTGTAGTGGCGTGTTCAAAGGCTTTTCTATAAATAAATATCTTCCTCGCTGGGCAGATGACAGTCCCTAGCAGCAGCTCCCGTGTTATCGGCTCCCTGGTTTTAAGCCCAGCATCTAGGAATGGTTTGGAGTTGAATGTCTGGCAGCTGCAAGGTCTTGTGAAGCTTGGTTAGGATTGGTTTGGAAATCAATAGTGCTGTTACACTGCAGGTTCCCATCTGGATCCCATGTTTCAGGGGGGGTGTTTCTCGGCTTTCTGTTATCTATACATCCTCAGTTGTATTTATCTTTAAGGGAGAGGGGAAGAGAGGGGAGCCTGGTTTTCACCCTCAGGACACAAATGTTGTATGCCATGTTTGGGCTATCATTGATTACCCTATTGAAACTAATGGGAAAGCTCGCACTGGCCACAGAAGGCCAAGGCACTACCTTAATTGCTGGCGGATTCTGCAATGCCTTGAATACACTCTGAGTTATGCTGCTCTTGTGTGTACCTAACACTTGCAGGAGGGTAAAAAGCCTGGCCAGGGAATATACAAGACACCTCGAAATGTTGCTCTGCCCTGCTCTGTCCTTCCCTACATATGGTCCCCACCTGGAACAAAACCTCAGAGATCCCTGAAGAGCCCCTTGTAGCAGAAGATGAAGCCACAGTTCACTTTTCCTGGCTGAAAACATGCCGCCTCTGAGCATTCTGGGCCTGATTGGAAAAGAAAATATAATTTGTGTTTCCTGCACTAATGAAGAAAAGTAAAACCATGCACCTTAACTGAACAGAGTGGGGCACTCCTGTTAGGCTGTGGGATATTTATGGAAGAGGCTGCCTTGTGCTGCATGTAGTAACGACTGAAACAGGCTTGAGATTGCTGCAGCCTTCCTGGCCCTACTGCAATACAAATAATAAACGGATATAAAAGTATAAACAATATGTGGCACTTTTGGCAATTGGAGCTTTCCATTTTCAAGGCACTACCAAAAAACAAAACAAAAAATTCTTCCTTTGGGTGCTAACTAGCAATAATCTCTCACCTCAGAGATCCAAAAAATATAAGCTGGCTTTTCAAAAAGTTATGGATGTATAAGTACAGAGAAGTAAAAATAATAATTAAAAACATAAAAAGGTAGCACTTTTTTTTTGCTTTCACATCCTAGATTTTAGGATTTATATTTTCAAGATTTTGTTTGTAATGATGGGGAGGGGAAAGGGAAAGCCCCCAGATTTTCTTATAATCACATAGCCCTCAAAGCTGAGTTTTTATCAAGGAATGATGTATTGCAATAAAAGAATGAGAAAGAGAAGCCATGCTATAGTTAGGGAAAGAATACAGTACTGCCAGCCACTTGAGAGCAAAGCTCATGAAGCATATCCTAAGAAATAATGGGATTGCTTTAAAATTTCATGAGAATCAAAATAGATGTTTTCTTTTTATTTGCCTCAAGGTTTCTGTACTCGCTTCAGGCTCTCAAGATTATTTCCAAATCCACAAAAGCTGACAATTTACTTTGTTTTAATGAAAGACAATTTCAATAGCAGGTGCTCCTAGAAAAAAAACACTCAACATCACGGGAGTTAGTGGCGCTGAGATTAGCATGATTCGGTGTCCTCAGGCTGCTCACCCAGGGCCTCTTTTCCCAAGAATCACGCTGCCTTTCAAGTTGTTATGAAAGAACATGGAAAAGAACCTGCTCTTTCTTAAAAACAAGTCATTACTTCAAAGGAGGCTAAGAAAAAGCTTCTATATCACGAGCCTTTAGTGGGCTAGACAGAAACTATGTTTGTCAAATTGACATTGTAGTTCAATGACAGAAACAAAAACACAGTGGGTTTTTTAATTGAACTTTGAGCACAGGTCTGTGTATTTCATTTTTGGATTTTAACAGACTGGGGTTTTTTAAATGCCAAGTAGGAGCTTATAGCTAGTGACATCAAGTTCCAACATAGTAACCTCAGTGCTTCATTCTGGTTATATTGCTCCAGTGATGCTGCATAAACTACTACAGGGAAGGCAGCTTCCAAGGAACAGGAGGTTTTAGCTGGCCCTAAATTACTGGAAATGCTCTGCCTATATGCCATAATAAAAGGGTATGTATGTGGGAGATGTTTCTGAAATTGCAATCTACTGCAATTACAGTAGATACAGCTACAGCAGGAGACCAGTTTATATGAGTGGCCATTCAAAGTACAAAGCCAGACAGTCCATGGGGAATTGGAAACCTTTTTTTCTCTAAGGACTAGTTTTCCCATGCATCCTGGCCCTCTCCCTTCTCCTCTTTTTGATCTGGTGAACCTGTCCCGACTTATGGATGAAATTTAAAACTAAGGACTTGACCACTTGTGGTCATGGAAAATCACAAGGCATTTGTAGCACCAGGGCACCAGGGACACATTTTACTGTGAATAACCATGGCTGGGGGCCTGCACTGGGGACCCCTTCAGCTCAGAGCTGTACAGCATGGCTCTGTCCCAGGCTCTCCACTGGCCCCATGACCCAGGATGGAGCGGAGGGAACTCCAGGCCATGAAACAAAATATGCTTGGAATGATGCAGGAAGGCCATGGTGTCACCTCGTTATTCACAGTGGAGCCCCCTTGAGGATGGATTACAGAAATTTGGACACCTGCCCTTGTAGACTAGGTGGATACCCGCCCTTGTAGCCACCAGTGTCATCAGTTCAGCAGGCAGGAAGAGTCTCCAGTTCTTGCAAGCTCCTTCAAGAACCTTTAGCTCCAAGAAAATTGATTAGATCCTGTGTTCCATAAATGGCACAGTGTTTTGTGTTTAAGTTACCAGCAAGTATTTTTTTCAGTATTCATGCTACATGAAGGCCTGTGTATGTTTGAACATAGGCCTTCATGACAGTGTTTTTGAAATGTCATCGGTAGTGACTGTTTTTTTTTTTTTTTTTGTTTTGTTTTAAAAATGAGGTGTGACATTTATTTCTTTTCTGCTTATTTTAGCCAACTCTGTTTTACAGTTGAAAAACATTTCATGGTGGACTTTGGGGCCAAACACTTCTCAGTGGTAGCCAGTGATAGGACAACGTGTAATGGGCACAAATTGAAACACAGGAAGTTCCATCTCCATGTGCCAAAGAATTTCTTTCCTGTGAGGGTGGCAAAGCCCTGGAACAGGCTGCCCAGAGAGGTTGTGGAGTCTCCTTCTCTGGAGATCTTCAAAACCCACCTGGATGCCACCCTGTGCCCCGTGCTCTGGGTGTCCCTGCTTGTGTAGGGGGGTTGGACTAGATGATCTCTAGAGGTCCCTTCCAACCTCAGCCCTTCTGTGATTTTGTGACTTTCTATATCAGCAAGCCTCTGGGAAGATGGATTTTCCAACACAGACAGCTTCTAAGACTACCTATTATATATATAGACTTCATGTAGCAGTCAGACCATTTTTAACTTTGAATATTTCTAATAATATACTGGGATGCTATACATAAAAAATCATTTTCAAATTAATTGAGAGGAGCTGATTTATTTGCCTGTGAAAGTATATAGTTATAGGAGAGAACTTGTGTGAGAAAAAATTAGCTAGGTTTAAGTTATGAATGAGAGAGAAAAAAAATTCAAAGCAATGTGTGATTTGACAGATATCTACATATAATTCAGAAATACTTGACAGCATCTTGTTCAAATTTCCAGTAGTGTCTCTGGACTGGGGTCAGATTTAAAGAATTTGAGTCCTTAAAGTAAATTGTTTTTCCAGAAAGTTATGAGTATGTGAAAAAGGAGATTATTATAACAATCACTGTCAATAAGAGAAAGCTAAAGTATATTGGTCCCCTAGGCAGGGAAAACCTATATTGTACATGATTTTGCCACTGGGTTTCACAGGTGCAAGAGAGGCAATGTAATTTTGTGTATTTTTTCTTCCTTCCTCAGAGCTGCAAATATTCTTTTCTTATTTTCTCTCTCTCTTTTTTTTTATTACAGATTAGATTTTATTATTTGAATTTCCTGCTTATGTGGTGACGTGCAAGCCAGGAGTTTCTTGGCTGTTACTGAACCATTTGAATTCTTGCTGGAGTAGAACAGAATGAATAGCTGCTACACTGTGGGGAAATAGAAATTATTCGCTCTTTGACACTATGATGTTTGAAGTATAGCAGACTTTTGCTACTTTGAATTACATAATATTTTATTGTAAAATATAAAATCACTAGGCAACCTTAGCCAAGTAATTCCCTTCACTTTGCAACTGAGTTTTCTTTGCCTGTCCTGGATAAAAATGAGCTTCAGAAAGATCAAAGAAAAATTTGAAAACTCAGGGAAAAAAAAAGGTATTGCTTCCCTTTTATTTTCTCCCTGTTTGTTTTGGTGCCAGAAGTCTTTGGAAATGGTCTTTTTTATTGCTAAGACTAAATTTTGCTAAATGAATTACCATTCATATTATCTCTGTTTTATTTGCACAAGTAGAACATGTAAGATGGGAAATTCTAAAGTGTAGCGAGAGTAGGAGATTAAAAAAACAGAAGAGCATCAACGGAAGAAGTTAAAGAGGGGCTGAGGTAGGTACCTCACACCTTCTGGCCATTCAGCAGTGTTTGGTCAGCAGGACGGAGACCTTTCCGGTGGTCCTGCTGGGGTGAGCACTCAGGCGTCTGTGGTATCTCTCAAGTCCTCTCGTGCTCCAAAACTTGTTTGTGAAATAGGTAAGAACAGGCCTGGCATGGCATGTTAATCTGAAGCCAGTCAGCCTTCCTTCAAGGAAGGTATGTTTCTGAAAAGGTGGAAAGAGAAACACAGTGATATATCGAAGTCACAACAGCAAGCAGAGCAGTTCTATGTAAACAGGTCCCAGTTACTGTGATCTGAAACGAATACTGATTGCATTGGGGTTTGTAGATATTCCAAAAAACAGAGCAGAAAAATAAATCCTAAACATTTTGGAGGGAGAACCTTTTCAAGTATAGAAAGGAGAAAAGAATGAAAAAGACTTTTGCAAAGCTGAAGGTCACACTGAGCCAAGAATAATGCAGCCAGGCCCCTTCTCAGCCCTTGCACCAAACCTTCAAGCTTTCACCTAGGCACTGCAGCAATCCTCACAGTACTCCAACCTACATATTCTGAGGATTTTGAAGAGTGAGTTCCACTGACTTCAGTATCATATATTTGATACATAAAACTGGAGTGGGACAAATGGTGAATCAGGCCCCTCAAATTACATCCAGACCTTTGGAGAGAGCAGGACAGGGACTGAGTGGTGCATGTATTTCCATCCATTTCTCTGAAAGGGATGGTGAAGCAGCTGAACTTTCTTCTAAGTGGCTGGCTTCCAGGTTCCTTTCAATGTGTTTCAGTGGGACTGTGAGTTACACAAGCTTGTAGCACTTCAGTGAGGTCCTCATCCTTCAGTTTGTTGCTAGCCAGAAAGTAATAAATTAGACATGGCTAAGTGTAGGATTAGATGACAAGAGACAGCAGGAATCCTTTTGGATCCTGTGAAAGCTCTGAAGTATGCTGGTCACCATTAAGGACTGCAAAAAGAGCTTAATACTTTCTAAGTCCTAAAAGTCTGCAATATGACCAGCATAAACTATATGCTTCTTCAGTGCAGTAATTAGGAAAGGCAAGTGAAAATCAGAGAACCATACAGAAACTACAGGGTGAACTAGTCAAGTCTCCTGCTCAAGGCAGGAGATGGTCCAAGGTCTTGTCCCCACAGCCTCTCTTAGGCAGCGCGTTACATTGCTTGACCAACCTTGTGGTAAAGAATCTGTTCTATATCAACACTGTTTTATAAGTGCAGAATGTATTTTCTGACTAAAGCTTTATAAAATGCCTTCTTTTGGGTGGTGACATTTTCTTAGAAAATATTTGACAGCTTATTTAAATACTTTTAATCCAGTGGACATCTCTTGGGAATGGATGTTAAATGGCCTTACTTTTCCATTTTCTTCTAAGCATCAGTTTTTTGATCGTACTGTACCTTGAATGATGTAATGCTCTCTTTTAAGGAGAGAAAATGGTCTATGATGCTAGAGGATGTGTCCATAGCCATAAATGTAACACTCTAAAAATTTTAATGAGAATTTCTAGCATCGTAGGGAATTCAGTTGTTTTGCTTGTTGACCTATACATAAGTACGTGTTTGTGTGTGTTTGTGAAAATACATACCTGTCTGTGGAAACACACATTTGTGCATATGTATTACCTATTACATAAAATATTTCTTCTCTGACAAATCACAACTTGCAGCTGGCTGTGTGGAGAAGCTATTTCCTGCCAAAGACTCTTACCATTATTTCCTATAAACTATCTTGTCCTCTGAGTGTAGTGGCTTGTGTCCTGACAAACCTATTGCTTTGGACCATCCAGTCCAATATAATTTCCTTGGGGCAGTAAGCAAGTTCTTGGCAGACCCTGAGGCTCCACAGCCTGTGGCCAGTGACATTGCCTTGGAGTAGGAGTGTCTGAGTGGTGGGTTATGAAGCAATGTCTGCGTAGCAGGCGCTTCATAGATCAAGAGGAGATGCTGTGCTCAGGTTGGCGTGCGTACTACCATGCCTTTAGGAGATGATGCTTCTGATACAAATCACTTCCACAGGAAAGTCATCTGCCACAGGACATGATCTCTAGAGAAAAGCCACAAGATAATTGGAGGTGTGGCTGTGCAAATAAATGCAGAGAATAAAGAACACAAAGAATAAATACATGTCGAGCTAAGAGGGGTGTGGTGACACAGGGATTATGAATAGAAGCACTGGAATGAAAACAGAATGGCATTAGGCTGGAAAGACTCCCGATACTTGGCCAAGGGCATGGAAGCAGCTCCTGCTTTGCTCTGCCACAGCTCCTCCTTTTCCTGTGCACTTTGTGGCTGAAGGTGCCAGCAGCATATTTATGGGTTTGTTTATTGTGGCCTGAAGAAGTGGGAGGAAAAAAAATTTTTTTTTCTTTTTTTTTTTTTTTGGAATGTTAGTTTTTAACATGATCATTTTGCCCAGGTGGTTCACTGTGGCAACTGTGTGTGGGTTGTGCTATAGCAGGTGTAGTAAAGCAGCAAGAAGTTGCCAGGAAGAAGGTGGCCAGGAACAGGTCTATGTACGGCATGCTGCAGCCACACAAGTGCATGTGCATCTATAGCCCCATGCTCTGCAGCTGATGCCTGATGAAAAAAACTGCCTTGAGTAAATTAGAAGAGCGTGATGCAGAAGCAGTTCAGGGCTGGAAGGATGCAGAAGACCCCACAGTTACTGCTTCCATACTTTCTTAATTCAATTAAATTGAATAATGATTGCTTAAATTCTGAACAACATTGTCTGCTCAGAGCTTAAAAGAAATTTATAGTCCACTGAAAATATTAATTTAGATTAATTTTCTTTATTGTTCCCATCTAGGCAAGTCCTCTGATAAAGTTAAGAAAACCTCAACCCTTTCTCTGAATGCAATTGTGACTTTATTTCATTTGACCTGCTGCCCTACAACATTATTGTAGTCTGGTGAAGGTAAGATGAAGTTTAATTCATTTATTTTCATGAATTAATTGGATTTATGGTACTGGATAATTTTAAGTTATATTGAAACTCCAAAGAAGTTCCTCATCTCTGCCTCAAAATATATAAACAGTAACTTTGTGTAAAAAAAGTCAGTGATGACATGAAATAGCATTGCTGCTTCTCAGAAAACCTGCTGAGGTTTAATTACCATGGTACAAAATCAAAGTCTAAAGGCAAAATTCTGTGTTTCCAATAGGAATTAAAGCTGAGTAACCAAGTGCACCAGGTGGTCCCTAAGGAGAATTTGGACTATTGTTTCTTAGATTTATGTAGCATTTTATGCCTATACCAAATGCTGGCTGCTGGTAATTTCTGCTGCTATTGTCGCTTAAGGTCATGTATAAATGTAAAACATTTCTCACTGTGTGCTTGACAGCAGTAACCTAAATAAGTATTTTAATTTACATAAACATTGTCTTAACAATTCGAAAACGATAGTAAATGGCCTCAAATTCCAGAGGCCATCTACACATTGCAAGACTTATATTGTTTTTTGAAAAAAGATTGATGTACTGTATTATTTAATTGGTCACAGTCCAAGAGAAGAGGGTGGATTGATGAAAGAGATGCTCAACACATGCAGAGTTTGTGTTGCCATGTTTTTTTTCTAATTGTGCTAGTAGATGAATTTCCATTTGTTTTGCAAATAGTTATGTACCCTTACACAATAAAAGATAATCTAACTGGGCAGGAGCAGTGACTGGAGACTGGAAACTGACTTTTAAAAGCAAATCCGAAGCCAAGAAACTGCTTTGCTAAGATTGCCACAAAGTGCAAAAAAGAAATGAAATTGCTTTCTGCCTACTTAAGAACACAAATATTATTTTATTAAACAAAGAGCCCTCTCAGAGCTCTGTAAGTTCATATATGATTAGTTGCAATCCTCTCTACTTGGTTGTACATATTCTTTAGACCCTAAATGTGCTCCTATAAGTCCTCTTGGGCCTGGCAAGCTCTTCACCTGAACAACTACATTCGCCAATACTGTAGCTGTCTAGGATTGATCAACTGCCTTTGGTAGTTCACGCTTGATTTAAATCAAATGTTGTATTATAAGCCTCCCATATGACCAAGTGACTTGTTACCATATGAACCCCTTACAAATTCTGTATGGTAGATCTGCGAACACTTGCATATATGTAGCCATCTGTCCATGCAGGTGTTTCATATGACTTTGTACTTAATAACTGATTATACTAACATCATAGTTCATAATGATGTTGGTGCTCAGCTTGGGACACTCGAAAGAGAGCTTCATCTCCATATGGAATGTGGCAATTCCAGGTATCAACTGCAAAATCTCCTGTTTCCCAATTATGATTTCACTGATTTTAAATTGCTCCATGTTAATTAGTCTGAATAGACTTGCATCCAACCACAAGCAAGTTCCTGCCACAGCTGCTGGACATTTTCAGATCTCTCAATTTCAATTTGTCTGTTTTACCCACCTACTAAGACATTCAGACTTAGTATCTTGTACCAGTGGGTACTAGTATTTAGTAGGCAGTAGTATAATCGGGACTTCCCTGACTATTCTGTGACTACTGCAGGATTTTCAGGAGATTGATGATGGTCTATAATCCTATGTCTATAATAAATTGCTAGGAAAAAAAAAGATGAAAAGCCCCAATGCTATTTATACCTGGGTTTGTCACCCTCTACAGCTAATGATGGCAGAGTTCCCAATTACAAAGTTAAGTTGCTAATTTAACTTAGTGATGACAACTCTGTCAAGTAAGCTTTGTGAGGTATAATCTGTCTTTCACAGAGTAATTTCAATTAAATTCAATTTCCTGTATCATTACATTGTAAAGAAAAATAAATCTACTTATGCACAAATTGCTTTGAAGACTGAGCGCAGAGACGGTGGACTACTTTCATTTGATTGCTAAAACTCTGCAGATAGAGAAGGCTGTTAATCATGCTTAAAAACATTTTGTTTTTGTTGTTTTTCATTTGATGTGGTTCGCCTTCCAGGTATCTGACATACTGTATAAAGTAAACAAAATAAATATTTAAGCAGAACTGGCCTAGGTGGGGCAAGTAATCTATTAAATGTGGAAAAGGAACAAAGAAAGAATATGTTCATTCAGAGATAGGGAAAGGGATTTGACTGATCTTTCTAGGAAGGTCTTGCACAGAGTTTTTGCAAGTTTAATAAGCTTTCTGATTCTGCATATAGATCTAAGTACCCATCTCTAGCAGAGCTAAGAACAATATTTTATGCCAGTCATCTGTTTATGAATGTCAGCAGCCGTGCTCAAAGGGCCCTCTGTCAGTGTTCCTGTGCCAGCTGAGACGCCAGATACCCGTTTCTTTGGCTTCTCTACAAGCAAACTGGGAAATGGAAAGTGAAACTACCTGCAGCTACCCACCCCTTGCCAGCTGCTGCTTCGTGCTTCCTTTTCTTTACTTACTTTACTACTAGATCTTTATTGAGTGGCACTAAATATGACATGTGCACAAGACAGGTGGCTGTTTCGGCTACCAGCTGTATTTCCTCCAGCCTGTTTCTGCAGCATGCTTTATGTCACTGCCTAACCTGACCAAAGGCCACAGGGCTGGTTTAGGGGACAGCATGCTGAAGTGTAGAAATTCCCTTCAGAAGGGTAAAATGCTATACAGCTGGGGGCTGTTTTGTTGTGCTCTTTCAGAGGTGAATTGGTACCTTGTATTCCCAGCATTTATTATGGATTCTTTTTGAACAAAAATCCAGGAAGGCCTCTTGGGTCTGCTAACATACCACACACAGAGCTGGAGCAGTCTATGGTCTGCTGAAACCAGTTACTTTTGATCATGGACTGTACAGCTCCTCACTGTGATACTGAGATAGGGATGCAGGTCTGACACAAGGTACCAGGCCGCTGAATCAGGCTACATTATGTGGATTTGCTGGGCTTTTTAGAACTGAGACCTGGTGCCCCAAGTTGGGGGCTGGAACCCTCTTCTTCTGAGCAGAAATGCTGCCATGGGACTTCTTCCTTTTGGAAACTGGAGCACCCGTTTCCTGGTGAGGATTCCCTTACCGAGATCATACTCAGCCTGCAATACTGATGGCGAGGAATTTCCTTATGAAAACTGTTCGGCCGCCTACTCTGAGAAGATCCTGAATTCCTGCTGGGTAGAATCTCCCAGGGATCAGCAGGAGTTTTGACTGAATGAGGTTTCTAGGATTAAGCCACAAATAAATGATGATTGTAGCCTTGCAGGCATATGGAACTTGTCTGACCATTTTAAAAATAAGTTTTAAGACAAAAGCTGAGAAAGAATAGGATAATAAATTATTGTTGTGGTATAGAAAAACATCAAGTGGTGAAATTTCTGTTGCAAAAGTGCTCTTCTATGCTAGTTTTCCACAATAGATCAGTCTGAAACTTGTCTATGACTGGAGAATGTGCCACTTAAGCAAATGAGCTTCTAGTCTTTATGAATGTTTGTAAAACTTGGCAAGTAGCAGAGCCCAAAGCCTTAATTAATGTCACTTGCGATATTATGAGGCAAATAATAGTGCAGAAAGTTGCAAAAGTGAAGAAGAAAGGCAATAGAAAGCATTAAAACAGTTGTGTCAGTTCCTATGGATTTTAATGAGACTCACAGGCAATACTTTGAAAAAGGGGGGAAAAGGGAAAACAGTTTTGCACTCTTTTTGTTTTGTTTGCAAAGCCTCAAACTAATTGTCCAATGTAAACAGTTTCATTTGATAGTGGAGGAAGTGAAGTCTATTAAATTGTTCAACAGCCTCAGTGCTGAATTTATTGCCATATTTATTTTAAAACAGATCTACATGTTTCATATAAAATACTTTCATATTTGTGATTTTTCTTTTCCAAACCATCCAAGACTCAGCTGTTTTGTAACACATGTAAAATTTAGCTGAGCTTTGTTGAAAAGTTTACAATTCTTTCTGCTCTTCTCTAAATAAAGTTGAGCATCTGGGTGAAAACTGGATGACTTAGCCTCGGTCTGTATCCAAAACCTCACCCCCCCAAAAAAAAAAGAACAGAGCTATGAACCCTTAGAATACAAATTTGATGAGATTTTCACAGCATACAGTACTTTTTTTTTTTTTTGACTGTTCTTTCACTGAACAAAATGCAGTATTTGCTAATCAAGGTTTCACTCAGATCAAAAACATTCACAGTTAGTTTTGGGAGAAGAGGCAGTAATGTCCACATCTCCAAAACAGATGCTATTGCCCACCGTATGACTTGTATTATCTGTTAATTTCCCAATTTGAAAAATGATCATAGCCAGGTATCACTGAAAGCTCTTTGACCAAGGGGAAATTTGGTCAGGCCCGTTCTCTTTGAGGACATTAATGAAATTGTCAAACTGACAAGGGGAACCTATATGAGAAAAATATTTAGAGGGCTATTCCTTAACTTAGCAATGACATTTCATATTCTGGAATGCTTCATTTTTTTATTAATCTTTCCTGGTCATTCTACACTCCTAGACTAAACAGGCTATTCCTGGAAAAGATAAGTCCCTAAAATGACAGTGTTTTTTACCCTTGCCATATATTGCTTGGCTTTTTTGGAGTGGTGAGATAGAGTAAGTCTTGGAATCCCGCTAAGCAAAAGTAGTCATCCTCTTTTTTCGCCCCTGGACATCTGGTTACACTGTGGCTACAGCTGGAGATTTGGCACCTGGAGGAAATTCCCAGCCTGCAATTTTTAGTGTTTATTTAAATATTTTAAAGCAATCTTTTCTTGATTAAAAACAGTAGAAACTTTAGAGAAAAATTCAGATTTTGCCTCAAGAGTAAGCATGAAATGTTAGAAAAGAAAGGAAAAAAAAATCTGTATCTGACAGATAAGTATGTTTAACAAGAGCAATGTAAGAATGAATCAGAGCCGTATTCAGATGTCAGGATTCCCCTACCAAGTGATCTCTTCAAGCACTGATGTTAAACAGCAGAGCACAGCATTCTTTCTGACTTGGTGTCCAAAAAGAGTGTTGTTACTCTCTACGGTACAAGTATGGCTGCATACTCTGCTGCACTCTGCTGCCGGCAAGTTTTCTGTAAATCTCTGAAGTGCTAGAGTACTAGCATGCAAAAGCAAATATTAGTGTTTTAGATAGATGGATCTAGGTATTTAATAAGTTTTTGCTGTGCAAATAAGTTTGCTACATGGGATTTTGAGTATTTTGGGCGGTAATTTTTATTTTCTTTATAAACCAGTGTAGCAGAAATCAACTAATCTAGTAGTATATTAGATAAAAGTAAAGTAGCACAAAGGCTATATCATAAACTAAAATTGATGTCCGAGTTTCATCTGGACAGTCCGTGTAATCTGCCTTTCAGGGTGTTTGTCACATCTTGAAGGCAGAACACAACCCGGCTGTCTAAAGATGTGGCCAGACCTCAAGCACAGCTCAGACGCCAATTGCCAAATTCCCTCCACTCCCAAAGTCCCTGTGGTTCTTCCAGCCTGTTCCAGCCTCAAGGAGGAACTCCCAGGCGCAGAGGGGACAAATCTCAGCCTTAGGTTTACTTGAAGCCAGGCTCCTTACAGAGAGCCTAGGACTACAGTCACATTCCCTGACATTTTACTAAGATCACTAATAGATACCTGTCATCTTGCAGAACTGGTCATCATTATTAATGCTAAAATATATAGTGTCACAAACATATATTTGGCTAAACTCTGAGGGCAGAGGAGATTAAACCTCCAGCATCCTCCAAATGCCTATCTTGGCCACAACTCCATAGTGTAGACCTGGCCTCCTCATAGACATAAAGATGAGCAATACAGGTGTCAATCCAAACCCCCTTCTTATAATAACCAGTGGTATACCACTGGTTAGTACTGCTGCTCTTGCTGCTGACTGTCAGCTGAGTGGGCATGGACATGAGACAGTGAACAAGGGGATAAAATATGGAGAGTGACAAAAATACAGCAGTTGTTGTGTTGAATGATTCAATGGCCATGGTTCCTCAAGTAAGACAAGGCTGTATCAGAACAAAAATAGGCAAAAGAGAAGAAGCAGGTGCAGCTTGGCAGTAATCTCTTCTTAAAGAAGTACCTGAGGCCCTGTTCTTGAAAAAACTTGAAACTTGAAAAAACCCCTCTGCCACCTTCCACAGTCATGGGATGGATGAAGAACTTGTTTGCCCGCCTAAGATTTGACAGAGTTACAAGTCCTGGAGTACTTGTCTCTCCAAGCCTGACTTTTGTGGGGAGGGATAATCTATACCATGAAGCTAAATATGTGACATGAAACAATGTGCCATTATAATTTGCTGAGACCACCTGAAGCATGCTTTCATTGTCCTGAAGTGTATTTCCTGACAAGCCATTCATTGCTCTTCTAAAATATTTTAGTAAAGTATGAAATGCTTATGAGGGAAAAAGCAACAACGAAACTCAAGCAAAAATGGGCAGTTTGGTTCATTATTGTGCTGGCACTCTTTAATATACACAGTTTGACATTTTAACAGGCGGCCTTAAAGCTCCAGTTCTACTGAAAAGCTTTTAAAACATTTGAGATTTTTTTTGGTTAAAGACAGCAGATTGCCTTCTACTTCAAAGCTCTTTAAAAAAAAGGAAAAAAAAAAGAAAAAAAAAAGAACAGTATAATGCAGATACGTGGTTCTACAACCTTCATTATGACTGTCTCTGTTTTGGCTTAGAGTTTGATTTATGTGTTATCTTTTCCCATCTGTAAATGTGTGGTTTCCCTTACACACATATGCCCATTAGAGAAAATAGAAGGATAAAGTATGGCTTAGTGCAACAGGATGTCAAGGCACAGTAAACATTAAAAAAAAAAAAAAAAAAAAGTCCTCACCAGAATAAAATAAGGGTTTTTTTGTCTTTGGTAACAATAAAGGATTCTGACATATGGCCTCTATCCATGGGAACAAACATACTTAGCCTGAAAATCCCATAGAGCTCTGTGTGACCAATTTCAAGGCAGACGAAAAAAAATTCTTCCAGAAAATAAGCAAATGAGCTGTTCGCAGGGCAACAAATGCCTACAGTACTAACATGAATTGTGAAATCACTGGCTGTGACTGATCAGAGTTCATTAAAAATAAATCTTGGCCCAGCAGTCTTAATAAACGGAATGAACTGTAAAGGCCGCAATGGCTTGTTTTTTCTCATGCAGGAAATGGTTTAATTTTGCATTTTTTCCCTCAGCCAAAAGACTTCTGCTGAGCAAACCTATCTCATACCAGAATCCAATGTAAAGTTGAAGGTTTAGCCTTTCTGGGGGCATGGAGATGGAAGGCAGCAGCTTTGTCAAACCTTCAGAGCCTTACAAATTTAACTTTTTCTAAAATTTATTCTGGCATTTAAGACATGGTGGAAAAAATCAAAGCCACATTTTCTGTTCTGCCTGTGGAGAAAATGTTCAGCATGCAGCCATAAAAGAAGGCACCGCTGCCTCCCGTAGAGGACGGCTCTGCCGGACGGCCGAAGTGCTGCTCACGTGGAGCTCCTTGTCACCTTGCTTGGCAAACAGCACTACACGGACCAGCAGCAAAGCGGTTCTTGAAACGCAGGTACTGAAAGGGCAGCACATAAGCACCTCAGCAGGACAGGGAAGGATTGGATTAGTGGTCTGGTCCAGAAATATGGTCTGCATTTGACTGTGCTCAAACACATGTGGAGGCTAAGAAAATCTGATTGAAAAGGCATGAGATTTACCAGCTCTGGGCTGCCCACAGACAAAAGCAGCCACATGCTAAGACTGGCTCAAAAAGTCTGCTGCTGCAATGCTCCTACCACCACATGGGGATGAATGACCTCTGTCTGTGCTCAGATAGTTAGTGCACCAGCACTGAGTGGACTCAAAATATAAATTCAGTTGAAGCTTGCTCTTTCTGGTTCAGGGGAAAAAAAAAAAAAAAGGAACAAGTGATGTATGTGCACACTGCATGGGTAAAAGGGTCACGTGCTTTCTCTATGTTTTTCCTGTTATTTTCATTTTCTTCCTCATCGTAAAACAGCAACAGCAAATGGGCAAACTCGGTCCCAGAACACAGTAACATGTCTTCATATTATTTATAGCACACATGGTGCAAAACAAATACGTCATCTACTAATGCTAGCATTTATCTGGGATAGAGAGCAGTGAGAGTGGGTGGACCTCATCAGTGTGACAGAACACTAGTTACAGAAAAACTGTCAAGAAATAAATAAAAGAGATGGAGAATTAATATAGTCAAGATGATTCTTTTCCCTCCCTGTCTTCCCATTCCTTCCCTCTCCCTCCTTCCTAACTTCCTTCCCTCCTTCTGCATTGCTGTCCCTCATAGTGCCACACCTATTCGTACTTCTGAGGAGAGGTATTCCCTGTTGGAGCTTATCTTACCCTTAGAAATGTTTCTTGTGTTCATGATAACAAATATTTACTGGAAAGAACTTCATCAGTGGCAAGATCTCCATTAAATTATATATGTACACAACAAGGTGAATACCAGGGTGGCAATTATTATCTCCTCTAAGCCAAGATCAGGGTAGTTCCAGTCAGTCCATCTCAAGCAGTTTCTGATTTTGACTCTCCACTGAATTCAGGGCTAGTCCTACACAAAGAATCAAAAGTGGAGCTATCCTGGTCTAAAGCTCCATGGAGGAGGTGGAAAGTGCCCCGTTGACTTCAGTGTGCTTTGGATCATGTTTGCAGGTGGGGAGGAGCAGACACAGAGTATTCTGTGAACTTGCCGCAGCCACTTCAATCCTGGGGAAAAATGCCTTTTAAACTGTAGCACTTGCTATGCAAGTGCAAACTCCCTGTGCATGTGCAAGAAAGGGTAGAGGTCACTTGTACCCTAAAGAAAGCCTTTTGCTAGAATAAATGGTTTTAATAAAGCAACAATGTGCAATGTTTACTTTTCTTTTGCTGCGGCAGAACACAGAGCACCTCCATGAAAGGTCTTAGAGGTTATATAAACTATTCTTAGTCAAATACTTCACAGTCAGAACTCAGAGTTGCTTCTGCATGGAAGATCAGGTCAACATTTTGTACCTGGCTGTAGTACCCTGTACTGCTTATTTCTCTGTGCCTTGTATGCCTAATTAAAAGAGACAGATAAACAAAAAAATAATGTGAGGCTGACACTCATTAGCAAATGTGTTGAGGATCCATATGTTTGTGTCATCTTCCTACTCCACACTGGAATATCTCACGTATAAGCTGTTAGGCAAGAAATGATCCTGTATCCCTCCAGTGAATACACAGAGGGATACACCACGCAGCTACTTTTGAAATTTCTCCTTTGAAAACTGATTTTGTGTACTATTTTCATTCATTTCTCTCATTGGTGACAATATGGTGACTACTAAACAAGCTTCCCTCTTGGTAGAAATGCTAGTTGCAGCCTACTGCAGCAGTTTTGGTTTTTGAAGCCTGCCAAGGCCAAGATTTTTTGCCTGCACTTCCTGCAGTCATTACTGCCTTCCTCGCTAAAATGCCCCCCTCGTTTTGGTTTGAAAAAAAAGTTTGTTTACCCACTTTATAGGTCTTAGCAGAAGCACAGTTTATCCAGGTTTATCGAATCAGAGGGAGTGTGTGTGTGGGGAGGAGCGCCCAGCGCTGCTGTGTTTTTCCACACAACCTGTTACGGTAACAAAATCTCCCCCGCAAGGTTTGTTGACAGATGTCCAAGGCTTGGAAAAAAATTTACTTTTGGCTGATGGCTGTCCCACCGCTTTTGAAACAAGTGTTTGTTCCAGGCTTCTGAATTCGCAAGGGCAAAGAAAGAGAAGTAGGAAAACAGAAGAACTGGGTAAAGAGAGGGAACAACAAAACAGGAAAAAAATCATGGCTCTGACAGAGCGTAGTATCTCTTGGGAAGCAAAATTAAAAAAAAAAATAGAGTTAGAGGGAAAAGAGCTGGAGCAGCAACCTTCAAACTTCTGCGTGTGGCTATGAAGATAAACCACCATGGAAGTCCAGATTTCCCACTCCTGGATGTTGAGTGTTGACTGTGGTGATGGGTTGAGCTGTGGTGAAATCCGTCTCGGGGAACTGAGGAGCCACCTGGGACCCTGGAGCAGGGCAAGGAACTCCTGTCATCCATGAGAGCCTGTTCGACCACTCAGTGAAGTGTCCAAGGAGCCCGGGTGATGCCTCTGGGAGGACTCCCTTTAAGGGGATAAGGCGATGCAGGCTTATCAGGCCTAGCTGATGGCTAATAGCATGACCCAGACTCATCACTTCCCCCTACAACCCTACTCGGATGCATCGAATTCCCAAGCTGTTGGTTCCTGCCGTTGTCATTGGGATTTAGGCAAGCAAGTTGTTAAATACGAGGTGCTCTGTCAATTGGGCACATCACTGTTCTGCAGCGCGAGTCCGTGGTGAAGCTGGCTTGGCTTCTGTCACGGTCTGCATTTTCTCTGAGGCTACTAAATCTTACCGGGCAAAAGTCCTAGCACCTGGGGCATGTTAGGGAGCGGTGAGACCTCTTGCCATTGCCAGGTCTTTTTTATTAGAGTGGCAGAGGGAAATGTGCAGGAGCTGGAAATCCTGGAAACGTACTCTGACATTTTGTTGGAGCAAATTTCTCTGCTCCAGGGTAGACTATAGACAGAAGAAGATCTCTTTCTTTCTTCTCTTTCCCCTTTTCCAAGCAGGCAGGGGTGCCTAGGCTCAATTTCAGCTTTCAGGTAGGCCCATCCTTCCCTGAGGAAGGCCCAATCTACTAGATTATTTCCAGTGTTTTAAGCCTGACTTAAAGGTTGGTAGGACAGATGTTCAAAATAATGGGTATTAGGCAGTATTTGGAAACCGTGTATTTTTCTGAAAGATTGTTGAGGGGAAGAGAGAAGGGTGCAAGGGAGGGGTGGAAACAGCCTTTCCTGCAGAGCTTTGGGTCTGGATCTCACCTCTCAAGAAAATCTCCCTAGCTTCCTGTTTTTATATAGGCTGTTAAATGTTTTATTACCCAATTGGATTGTCTACACACTTGAATGAATTTAACTTAGCAAACTAACAATTTAAGACTTGCTATGGTCAATGCTGTCCTGAGGAATAGATTTCACTCTCCTCTTTTTTCCTTTCCTCTCTGTTTCACTCTGCTCCCTTCATTTTTTCCAAACTCAGATATCTATTAAAAAGTGAAAACGCTTATTTAACTTGAGTTTCAAAGTAAACTATCTGTGCTATCAACTTGTACATATCACTATCTTCTTTCATGGCATGGGAGTACTTGTTTACTCATGGTGGATGTTCAGTGATTTGCATGCCTACTTTTAAAAAATTGAATCAAAGCAGTAAGAGTTTACTGCCAGCTCCATTCATTTTTCATTCATACCCCATATTATAAAACCAATAGACTTTTGAAGGTACGAACTTCAATACAAGGCTAACAAACACAATAAATTTTTAGCTTGACAGTACCTGTTCAAAGGTGAAGATACGAAATTTCTGCCCTGTTATTTTGGAAGATGTATTAATTCAATAAAACTCAGCAACATTTTTTTTTCTATGCACAGCACTTTTTACTAAACCAATAATGTTTGCTCCTGACAACATTACCTGAAAGACAAAGACTAGATGTTTTCCTTCTCTCCTGATGAATTTGGACTCTTTGAACTAATGGTAATTGCAGTAGCTTGATTCCTGTACCTGCTTGCATAAAGACAGGAGAGTATATCAGTGTGTGTGTGTGTGTGCATTCTTCCCTCTATACATACATCCAAATTGAACATATGAAAGCAATACTAGACAAGGCAAGAAAGCTTTCCATCACTTTTGTCTCTGTGGCTGTAGAGGTGATTGCGATGAACGTTGCTAGAGAAGTTTTGGAGATTTATGGAAACACATTTTTAATTGATTCCTTAGCATTTTAGCAAGTGCTACATTTTTTTTTCCTCGGGTGTGTTAGGGGAAGAAGGTCTCAAAATGGAGGGGAAAAAAAAAAGTACAGTCTCCATGATTTATGCCATTTACTCTGCAAAAATAATATGTAGAGCAGAAACTTGGCTGGTGTCAATCAGTGTAAATTCTCACCAGTAGAGCTATTTCAGCTTATACCAGCTGAGAATCTGGCTCTCTCCATTAAGTAAAAAAGTGGGTCTGGCTTCCTGATCTTTTGTAGTTGACACACAAAACTATTCGTTATAGAGCTGTAGGCTTGAAAAGTGATCTTACTTCTCAGTATTGGCAGCAGGCTGGAGAAATAGGGACATGGTGTGCTGAGCTCCTGGGTAGAAGAAATATTTTCTTTCAAACCATAATGACCTTTTTGGCCATCTTGAGGAATATGTTCAAGCTCCTTGGCAGGCAGAGGGTGGATGCTAGCCAGTTACTACATGAAGGCTTTGAAGATGGAGGGAATAATAAAGGAAAAAATTAAAGAGGAAAATCTTTTTGTTCCCAGATGGATAGCTAAGGGGTAACCATTCATCCCTCTCTTTGGAAATAGAAATGTGAATAGACGTGACATGTCATAATCAACATTTTCTTGACTATTTTGTAACTCAAAGGTTGTGTCTGGATTTTACATGATCACATTGTTCTAAAATAGGTGCAGTTATCTTCTGAGAGTGGCTGTTTCAGGTGGTTTTTCTGATCTGCAAATGGCTTTGCACTTACCTCTTTGGAAAAATGGTTTACACTATAGCGAGTAAATCAATTGAAATCTAGCCTGATATTCCTGACTTTAAAGAATATAGTAAGAAGATAGGGCATAATTTTAGAGAAGACATTAGAGATTCCTGAGTGAAAGCAGAAATACAGTTTTGGCAGAAATACTGTTGATACACATGTGTATTAGTGCAAGAAACCGACCCTTACTGACAACTATTGTCAAAAAGTCCAAGTAAAAAAGAAGATAGAAGCTGAAAGCAACCTGGGAGCTGTGGAAGTGTATGCACACTGTTTATTTCTTCTGGTCTTAAAAAAACCCTAACTTAGTCAAAATCATAGGAACAGAGAAATGATGGTGAAGCATGAAATATGACTCTCACAATATGGAGCTTCTGCAAGATCTTTAGGCCACCAAAAAGTGAGCTTTATATATAAAAACTAAAAAAAAAAGGAAGAAGGATATTAAAACCTGATGGATTTGAATGTCGAAGTCTGGTGTCCACTGATACTGAATGCTTAGATGTTGCAATTGTTTGTTTTGGAAGGATTGCCCTTTTGAGTATACAGAGCGCACTATTTTAAAGATTAGATCTCTCCTTAATAAGCGATATTTTCTTACCCCAAATATTATTATATCAGAGTGATCTATAAAGGGTGTTTTCTGTTATTAGAGTTTGACCTAAACTCCTAAATAGCTCCATTATTCCCAGTGACCTCATTCTTACTAGGTTTTACAGGTCAGTGGTGAATTAAGCAGTCAGCTTCCTGCTAATTAATCCTATTTAGTTAAAGAACTGTTAGACTGCATTATCTTATCTCTGCTAAAAGGAAGTTTTTACAGGATTGGCACCAGATTACTGTTATGAATGACAGACCTCCATTGCTCTGACATGAAGTACCCAGGCAGAAAGGCAGAAGAGTTGATAAGCAAATGCCATCTTGTTCCTGAATGTTTCCCTGAGAGATGTGCTCCCAGTTACTCCAGTACCCAGGTGGCATTTAAATTGCACAGCCTCAGATCTTCCTGCTAACCATGGCACTAGATTTTGGTATGCCAGAGCCCAGGCATCCTGTCAAAACCCC
Source organism: Tinamus guttatus (assembly GCF_059628265.1). Classification (NCBI taxonomy): domain Eukaryota; kingdom Metazoa; phylum Chordata; class Aves; order Tinamiformes; family Tinamidae; genus Tinamus; species Tinamus guttatus. Next base: position 954,151 of record NW_028288619.1, read on the forward strand.
AGGTCTCCAGTTTTGTGACTGCAGGTGGGGCAGACAGACGGGGCTAATCATGTGTTTGTATTTATGATCCTCACTTTTTTTTTTTCCAGCCTAGCAATGTTCTTGGAGGAACTGGGACCCCCTGCATGGCAGGAAGCCTCATGAAAATAGCTGTTGCAGACACTGCACTACTTGCTGTGATTGTGAGGCCCCAGAGGGTAAGTTATGAAATCAGTGAGATGACTTAAATATAGTGGAAGGTGAACACTGAGGGTAAAGACACAACTACATGAAGGGAAGGGCACTCAAGTTACTGGAGGATGGATAGCAGAAGTGTGTTTGGAGGCTGTAGGCAATGCTACATGAGTTTTGTACCTACCAGTAGATACATAGCTGCCTCCCACCCTTTCTATTTATTTATTTAGTTAGTTATTTTAACTGCACTACTAACCATCCTTATACCTTTCAAAACTTTATTATTTGCCCTGGAATGATGTGGTTTATGTCTATGACAGGCAGAGTTCACCCTGCAAAAAGCCATATCTTAGGAGCAGGATAGGGAGGGAGAAGAGGAAGGAGAGGAGGTGTTTATAAAAGGCGTTTTGACTGATATTTATATATCAGATGAAACCCAAGGAGCTGCGTCCTTGCAAGGTGTGCGTATAATAGGACAACGGTTGGCAGGGGCACCAAGGTGACTCTGTGGACTGTTAAACAATGGATATGTTTTCGCCTGAGCTGCCCGAAATAATCTGCCCATGCAGTTGGTGTGTCACCTTGCCCAGTGCCCTGTTCTGCATGGAGCTGCGGCGCGCGATGCTGGGCTCCCCGGCCACGTTATCCGCCACCGCTTCCAGGACCCTGCGGAAAGGGAAGGTGCTCTAAAGGAGCAGGTTCCTTCTGGCCAGGGGAGGAAGGACTGGGGTGAAGGGATTCTATATTTTATATATTCCTTATTTATATAATTCTATAGTTAAAATAGTGTTTTTATATATATAATATTATACATATGTTATATTATTATATATATATAAATCTAAGGTTAAAATCTATAGAATTAGAAGTGAAATCACCTATACGGAAGTTTAAAATCCTGAGCCCTTCTTCTGGAGTATTGAGGCATATTTGTTTAATGGATACAATTAAATAACACCTACTTACAGTTTCTGGCTCTCCTTAAGAATTAGAATGGGCAACACTCGATGGATATTTTAAACAAAGTGGTGGAAAACCTGACAGATGTTTAAGGGTAACGTGCTGCATTTGTACTAACTGGAGTGAGTAGGCAGTCTTTTTAATACAGTATGTGAAGAAAAGATAACAATATCCAACTGCAAAATGGTACATTAAACTCTACATGCCTTGTGATGAATTGTTAATGAATCCAAAACATATGAAATTAGTTAAAGATCCTCTTTTCAAAAGCACAAGAGAAATGTGAAGTAATCTCCTTTTGCACTAAATTTGGGTTGGAAGACTGTAGATAGTACTCTTTCCTTAGGAAATAATATAAATACTTATACAGGAAAAAGAGATGATGAATAAGAGAAATTTAAGATATGTGAACAGCTTCTGCTGCCATATGACTTTAGTTGTTTGGCTTATGTCTGAGGCCTCAAATGTGTTCTTCATTAGTAGGTATAGTGAAATTATGAACTGCACTTAAATGTGTCGTGCTTCCCCAGGAATAAAAAGGAAGAATCAAGTCTCTTTTGGAAAAAGAAATAATTTGAGAAACAAATGTTTTTCATGTCTAAAATGATAAGTTTAAGGAGCAAGAAGCTACTCTCGTCTTGGGACTTTCCTTTCTTTCTCTCGAATGATGAAAGATCTCTCATTTTTGACCTAATTCTGTAGCTAAAATTGCTCACATTTAAAAATGCATTTTGAAAATAGAAATAAACCAATAGGAAATGAGATTTTTGAAATTTCACCTGCCATTTCTTTATATGGTTGGGTTTCATGACTTCTGGCTTTGTGGACCCTGGGTTTGATGCAGTGCACTGTATGGTACAGTATAATAAATACACAGTATAAATATTTCGAGCTAAGTTGAGCCAAGTGTATGCAAGTACACTACTGGATGTTCAGTGTAACATTAAAGAATTAAAGGACCTGTTCATTCATCAAAAAAGCATGCCTCTTTTTTTTTTTGGTTTGTTTTGTTTTGTTTTCCCCCATTCTTCAATATTGTGCATTGACTTACGAAAAACAAAAAAGGTTCTGTATTTCACTGCTTCCCACAGCACAGACTTACTGAATGGCCCATTCTAGAAGTCAAGTGCTTGTAAATGACATATAAACCCCTAACTAAGCCTTAAAGCAGCTGACCACATCTACCAACGTGGTTATTTTTAAATTCACTGCTTCGTTTTGCACAATACAATAATCTCATGCCTGGTAAATTGGGATGATCTGGCTTAAAAGTTCAGCTGCAGCCATGATAAAAAGACCAGAGGAAATGGATAGCTGGAACATGCAGCCCTTTGGAATGATGCCATGACTTCTTAAAAACAAATCAGCTCGGGATTACAGTTTATTAGAGACAAAATGGCAAAATCACTTCCAGGCTATTTTTTGACCTCTACTTCCATTTTGCTGTTTGCGGGGAGCAGTTTTCCTCATCCCTGGCTTTGTGCACTTGCCAGGTGTGGTGTTTTAAAGGGCATTGGGTAATCTTGAGCTTTCAGAGCATAAGCACATAAGCAATGTGAGGGTAGTAAGTACAGTAAGTAGCATGGCAAGCTGCAAGCGCGCCTAGAAGGCCCTTCCCTCCCAGCCCCTGGTTGATCATCTATGGGCTACATCTACTGATCTGCTTTTTCATGTGGGCGGTGCAGTGGAATTGGATCTTGTTTGATTTGTGGGCACGTCCATCAGTGTGGTTCATAACAAAGTGCTAGGTTTATGCAGAGGATGAAGTTGCACACTTCAATTAATTAATGCGGAAAACCAGTCACTTCTTTGCCTGCAGGAGATCAGCTGCTTTTAAAATTTTACTGATTTACCTACATGGGTAATGTAATTTAAGGCAGATGCTGGAATGGTGCATGGTATAAAAACATTTATGGGGCATGTGTTCCTTAATAGCAATCAAAGTGCAAATTCTCATAGTAATAAAGTGCCTTAAATTATGCAGTGGGTACTTGAAATGATAAAAATATATGTATCATCTGTCTCAGGTATACAGTGTGATGTAATCAGCAAAAAATGGAATAATATACCGCTCATTCCTTGCAGAGAAAGGAATTCCTGTTGGGAGACCAATGCCTAGCATGGGAGAGCTTTTTCGTAAGATATTGACTCATCATTGGGCAGGTCAGAAGCACAAGGTCTTATCAAAACAATACCCCAAAACTATGGGCAGGGACTTTTGGGGGAATAAGCTGTCCTGCACAGGTCAGGAATAACCCAGGGGCATGTGCTGAGCCTTCTGTGCAGAAGTGCAGTTTGTGTCCCAATACGTGTCTGTGTCTCCAGAGCCAAAACCCTGCCTGGTTATTCTAGTAGGAAGGAGAGCAAAACCTGGCATGTGGAATATAAATCTTTCTTTGAGTTTCTGCATTTGGACAACAGGTCTCCCTGGCAAAGTGCTACTTGGAACTGTGTGTGGCAAATGAAACAAATGCTACCCTGATGAGCAAGAGCCTCTGAGAGTTAATACTGAGAGGCAAGGCTGATCTCCTGAAGAGAAGAAAAAAAAAAAAAAAAAAAAAGGACTGATAATATTTGTATCCCATTCACTCTGATTTCATTCATCAGGTCACTTCATGGGACTGTGGCAAGCAGCTGCATTTGCAGATGCCCAATGTTACAACCACAGTGAAATTCCTCAATGTCAGGAAAGACCCGAGACAGTATTACCCGGACCTGCAGTGAGCCGAGGCTGTTGCTCAGGATAAGATTAGGCTTTGGTCTGAGTAGGAGGCGAGCTCAGGGCTCTGTTTCAAAAGGATGAAATTTCACAAACTGTTCTTTGTATTTTTGGCTCAGCATCAAGTCAGAGGAGCCATCTTAAAAGATATCCACTGTGATGGGGAACATCCAAATATCAGAGCTAGAAATAAAGGCTCCTTTCCCAGTTCAGATCCTTCCTATGAGGCTGGGGTTACGCTCTGGGATGCCTCTGTCTTCCTCAGCTGAGTCTACTCGAAACTTTGCATGCCTGAGAGGCCTGTCCTGGGACAAGCAAGAAGTGTAGGAGTGGTGCAGTGCCGTGGCTGAGAGAGCATTTCTGTGTGTGGAATTCTAGTCTTTGCCCCTGTAGCTTCACAGGAGAAAAAAAGGAACAGATAGGCCACGTTTGCCCTTATTTCAGTGTTAACATTCTTCGTGCCTTACTATTTTTATCAGCGCACAAAGCCAGCTTACAGTTCAGAGCTCAGCTGGGTGGCTGCTGAGCTCAGCAGGACGCAGGAGCCAGGAAGGGCTGCTCTGAGGAAGAGGCGAAGAGGCCGGCTGCTTCTGCGCTGACGAGGCTGGGGCTGCCGCTGAGCTCCGAACGGGGCAGGGACCGGGAGCAGGAGCTGAGGGCAGCACTTGCGCCGTCGGGAAAAGGCTCCTGCCTCATAGGTCTTGCTGAGTTCTGAGGTCTCCAAGAGCTGTGACAAAGTTCAGTGAGGAGCATTACGGTCCAGCAACACAGAGAGCTCCAGCAATGCAGGAAAGCAGCAACTTTTCACCCTGAGTAGCAATAGTTAAGTAGCCTTAGATCCTAAAACTGGATCACAGCTGTGGCAATGGCCCATGTCTCCCAATAGTAAATACTGCTGCTGTTGGTGATGCTGAGGGAGGGCTGGAGTCCCACAGCCCCTGCCTTGTCTTGGGTTAACAGCAGCTGGGAGAGGCAATGGCCATCGATGCAGTCTGCTCCACTGGGGATCCTACGGGATCTCAGTGAAAGCGGTGGCAGCAAAGACTATTTTTTTCCTCTTCAGAATTAGCTTTCTGCCCTTCTGAGTATAGGGCAGGCAGGTAGCCTGATTCATCCATAGCATTTTCATGTCTGGAAGAGAAATGTTGCATGGGAAAAGAATGCCTTTTTGTACTCGTGATGTGCTCCCCTTTCTACCTGGAAAAAAGTTTATGCAGCATATCTTACTTTTGCTTTGAAAGGTACTTCATAAATTGACTGTTTTCTCTATTCTCCATGCTCACTGGTTAAACACTCTTCTCTGACAGAAGAGGACACAGACCACAGGCATGGTTTGCGTGGGTGCTTTGGTAAAGTGCATGAGTACATCCTTATTTATCACAGCAGTGTAGTTCCCAACCAGATCCTTGCTGCAACTGCCAGCAGTAGCATGCAGATGGCTGAAAATGACCTGCGATCAGAAAGAAAGGATTAAGGAAACAGAAGAAGAAAGGGCTGACACATTATTTATTGGGCGACAGCTTGGCTGTAGAATGAGAAATATAAAAACCAGAACAGATCCTTCCTGACTGTTTGCCATTTTGGGAATGCCAAGGCAAGGCCAGAAGCCAGATGGGAGAGCAGTGAACATTGGCCCAGTTTGGCAGTACCTGATGGCTACCAGAAAAATTACTGTTGGCTAAAGCCATAAAAAGCGATTTTCAGATGGTGGCACACTGGAGCCACCAGAGAGACTACTTGTCTCTCCTAATGAGCACAAATGGACTGTGGCACCTTCCAGTTCTTTGTTTGCTTGGAAGAGGCCTCGCTCGTCCTTCTGCTCCACTGTGGTTTGGCTGTGGGCCCACGTGCATGGTCTGCTCCCAATTTTGTCCTCTGGTGTTGGGTTGCGTTCTTGTGTTGGCTGTTGACATATGTGCAACTGCAAACAGACCAGACCCCAGGAGCAGCTAGAGGAAAAGTGACCTTCCATCACAGCCGGTCGCTATCGGCAGGAGACCTGAAGAGTTCAGCTTGGGTGAGATGTACAGCAGTGAGGGATGTCAGCTTAAGCACTTATGTTGTGCCTCTGCCCAGACATTTCTAAGCATTAGTTTAATGGGCAGTCTCAAACAGGAGCACAGAATATGTGTATCTCACTTTCTGATAGCTGCTGAGAATTGTATCCTGTGGATATATATCATGTCAATGTACAGCAACTGAATTTAGTACAAACAAATCCGTTCTGTGTAAACATGCCCTCTGACTAGGAATATTATGCACCCTTTTTTAATGGTGAGGGTAATGAGGTAGTAGAGCAATTCTCTCTAAGAATATAGTTAATTTCTCACCACTTATCGACTTTAAATCAAAACTGAGATGTGCCCTAACTCCATCAGGAGTCATGTTCTGACATCACCAACACAGACAGTACTTGGCAAAATGCCACGGCTTTTCTTATGTAGTAGGTGAATCTAAATTGTGGCTTTGACTCTATGAATCCAATTGTGATTGAATGAACAGTAACCCAATTTCTCTGATAGCTCACATTCTGTATTTTCATATTACAGTTTACTGTTCCAAATGCAGAACAGCTTGTTTAACTCTGAAATGATGTATTTCTCCAGCTCTCCTGATTAAATTGCTGAAATCCGCTGGAGTATTCCCGCATGAGCTTAATGCATCGTAGAATAAACAAAACATGGAAAACTAAAATCGGCAATAAAACTCTATCAGTCATGTACAACAGGGATTGCATGAACGCATGAGTCATGAAACACTGGGGCTTTGTCTTTCCTATGTGGGTAGGAGAGCTGAGGCTTTCAGCTCTCACATACAGATGGAAAATGTAGTCTCTTAAAAAAAAAAAAAAAAGCCTTATCCTCCTGTCCGAGATGATGAGGAATACTTTGTAGAGTTCATTTTAATTGCATTTGAGTACAAGGGACCAGTATTGCTAGGTAATAGGCGGAACCAGAACAGCAGGGCACAACTACTTTTTGCAGGTGAACTCGGACGGAGGAGCATGCCAGGACTGCATCTTTCCTTGCCTGTTAGGGTGGGATGGCCTTGCCCGGCTTGCAGGAGGACAGCGGGATTCCTCCCAGCTCTGCGCGCTGCGGGGGATGTTCAGGTGATGCTCAGGAGGGGCTGCAGCCCCTGCCTTGTCCTGAGCCGCCGAGACCTCCGCTCCCTCCTGTGCCTGAAGCAAATGATGGATTTACTATTTTTGCTATTTACTGATGCATTTTGGCTATAAATGCTTTGGATTAGGCCGGAATGTGTCTTTTAATAGATCTGTGCAAAGTGCCTGGTGCCCTGAGCTCCGCTTTGGCCTGTATTTGTTGCAGCAATGCACATGTTGGACGCTACTGTTTCGTTTAGCACACACTTTCTCAGCAGAATTGCAAAAAGCTACTGGCAGTCTCATCAGAAAATTCTGATAATTTGGCCTACTTTAAACTGTACCTTTTCAAGACAGTACAGGATTTAATCCAAACATTGACATTTTTCCCAGGATGAGTAAAACATCTTTCCAGTAAAAGCTGGCAGAGGGAAAATAATATAACTGTAGTACTTTGAAAGCACAAAGATTTCTTCTCTTTATCTTTGAAAGATCATTTTGTAAATAACTGATTTTCATTTTATTTAAAGAACATTAGTTTTGAAGTCTCTTTTGTCTACAGTAATGCTCAGAGACTATTCAAGTGAAAAATATAGTAATTTTAATTGTATCAAACAAAGAAGTAAATCTTGGAAATGAATCAGTGCTAACTCCAGGATATGCAGGTATCAGAGGACTTCCTTGTGCATGTGTAAGAAAGACAGGTCTTTGAAAAGAGTTCTGAACTAAGACTGGAGCGCTGATGCAAAAAACTTCCCCAGCATCTTGGAGCTCTCTAGTGAGCTATATAACCTCACAGAAAAGGGTCATAACAAACCCAGCACATCTGATCTTCACCTAGTTCTGCTACAAAGGGAGAGGAGGGATGGAGCCCAAGGTTGCACTGAGCAGCCTCCAGGAGCACAACAGCAATGTGAAGGAAGAGAAAATGGCACAACAGTCTCAACTTCCCCAAAATTTGCACCTAGAGATGAGCTGAGAAGTTCAACCTGTGGGGTGGAAGCTAGGATCTATTTATCAGCTGTTTCCAACACACAAATTGCTTAGCAGTGCAGTGAAAAATATTAAGAAGGTTATAGATGACAGACTGTGTCTTCCCATGTTCAGCAAGCAGAGAACAACCACAAAAAATTGTGTAAAAGTCTCCTTTTGTATAGGCCTGGGGGGTGCTGCCTCGCGGTGTGTCTGGAGCTCCCACCAAGGGGCCGGAGGCTCCCCAGGCTGCGCTGTCCGCCTGCGCTGGAGGCATCGCCTGCCTAGTGGAAATGCTCCTCTCAGTGCTCGTCTTGCTACAGCCTATTGCTCTTCTCCTTTTTTAACGTACTGGACATCCATTTTAATTTTTAATGTCCCCAAGAGAAACATTTTCATTAAGAAAAAGCATTGTGGCTGTACCTGCCATTTCTCTCTCCATCATGAATAGCCGCTATTAATAAAGAATTGGAAAGAAACGCCTAAGAGAAGGAAGGATATTACCAGAACTTTTTAGGATATAACCATCATACTATTGTGCTTCTCAGAGGAAGGGGATGCTCAGTCCCTAGGAGCCGGACAAAACATAGTCCAAAGCAACCGGCCCGTTCAGGTGCAGGGAACTCAAAAACTGCTGTTTTCCTCTGTGGATCTGGGCCCAGTGCACCTAACTGCAAGCTAACATAGACGCAGCCAAAGGGTTTTTTTTTTTAACAGTTTTTCTTTCCCAATTGCACATTCTTATACCTTCTGAGGTATATGCTCAGGATATATTCTTCTGCAGTCTGCACTCAGTTTTCAGGTACGCCTTTGCTAATAATGTTCTATTTGCTACTTTAGACAGAGGAAAAAAAATAAATCATCCATGGAGTGTGCATTAATTATGGGAAGAGATGTGAATAGAATTGCATGTTGATTAACTAAGACTTCATGGATATAAAAAGCATGATGATCAAACTCCTATGTATCCTTCTGAACTAAAAAAAAAAAAAAAGTGTAAATGTTAGGATTCTGCCTGGAAATGATGTCTCCTCGTGTATCAAGTGAGTGGGACCTAACCTGCAGGTGTCTTACACTAAGAAAGGGATTGCAAGATAAGAGCTTGGCCAGCATTGCTCCTTTAGCAAATACACGGAGTGTAAATGAATTCCTTCCTAACTACGTCTTTGACAAGGAAAAATGAGTGTCGTCGACTTATTTTCCTTCTTTGAGCTGTGAGTGGTAACAAGTTCAGAGGAACAGGTTATAAGTCACACTTTGTGGAAGAATGAAACACGGTGCATATAAAACAATATTAAATCCTACTGGCCCCTGCAAATGCACCAATACAGCCTGCAGTATCTGAAATGCTGGTAAAATTTCAATGCAACAGGATAAGAAACACGAGTCAGATGAGATGCCAGCTGCTTCTAGCCTGGATGATCTCTAGAGGTCCCTTCCAACCTCAACCGTTCTGTTCTCCGGGACTGAGGGGATGGCCTCGCTGCACGTGTGAGGAGGCGACGGCTCTGACCTTCACCTTTGCTCGGGAAATCGCTTATCCAGCTTCAGTGATCCTGCTGACTTGCTTCAAAATAAGAAAGTCTCCTTTCTTATTTTGAAGCAATTTGAATTGCTGTCAAATATTAGAGCGTGCGTATCAAGGTGAGCTGCGGGTTGGTGAAGCAAGGTGGAGAAGCAGGAATTCCTCCTCCTGGCTGCCTTTTAGCCTCCCTGAGCTCCCTGAACACGTCCTTAAGTGCGCTGATAGGTGCTGCTCGGGGGCTGCCGTGGCATCCACCCCACGGAGACCCGGGGCACGCGGCTGGGGGACCCGAGCCCATGCTGCCCCCGGCAAGCCCCTCTCAGTATGAATATTTATTTTAAATAAGCAAACGGGCTCGAACAGCAGAGACGTGGACTGCTCGTGCTGCTTGCAAGAATTCAGGTTGTAAAAGCTTGCTGCCTTTTTGTCTTTCTTTCTCTTTCTCTCTCTCTATATATATTTGATAAGCGCACTGGCACGAGGCAGCACAAAGCTCTTCCCGGCCTTCCCAACAGGCTCCTCTGGACGGCCGGAGCCGCTGGCAGCAGGAGCAGGGGGCGCAGCCCCCCCGGCGCCCCCAAATCCAGCGCCTCAATAACGCCCCCCTCCCCCCCACCCCGGCGCACTTTGCGCGGGGCCGCGGCCGCCCCGCGCCCGCCAGGGGGCGCCCGCGCCACGCGGCTGCGCCGCTGCTGGGCGGGGGGGGGAGGCGCTTCCCCGCTCTTACCGCGCGTGGGGGCGCTCGCCGTGGGGACCCCCCTGGCCTCCCCGGTACCGGTTCGCGGTGCCCCCCGGGGTGGACACCCCGTCGGGGGCGGGGGACGGGACACGGGCACCCTCGGGGGGGCCCGGCCCGTTCCCGCGCGCGTCACGGGGCGCGCGGCGCCATTGGCGCGGCGGGGCGCGCGTCACGGAGCGCCGGGGCCGTGACGCAGCCGCGACCGCCCCCCCCGCGGCGCGGAACGGCGCGGAACGGCGCGGGGGGGGCGCCGTGTCCCCCCAACCCCGCGGGGCGCTGCGCCCCCAGCCCCACAAAAAGCGCCGCGTGCTCCGCGCTTTGCAGCCGCCCACTGCGGGCTCGGAACGTGGAGTGCCCCCCCCCCCCCAAAAAAAAAAAAGAAATCTCCCTTTTTTTTCGAGAAGGGGGCGCACGAGGAAGCGCGAGGTGCGCGCGCGGGGGGGACCGGGCGGGAGCAGGTGGAAAGCTGCAAAGGCGGCCAGAACCCCCCAGGTTCCGCCTTGGCGGGCACGGGTGTCACGATCCCCCCGCGCACGCAGCCGGGCGCTTCGCGGCGGGGCTGCCGGGGGTCGCGCGGGGAGGCGGCTCCGCGCCCGCCCGCGCTGCGGCCGCGGGCTCTGTGCGTGTTCGGGGGTCGCCGGGGGCTGCCCCCGGCTGCCGCGCTCGGGGCGGGCGTCCCGCGGGCGCGGAGCGGCGCGGCGGGGCGGGCGGCGCGGCCCGTGGGCGCGCGCGGCGTGGGCGGTCCGGGGGCCCCGTCCATGCAGATGGAGGGGGCGGGACGCGGGCGCGCCGTGACTGGGAGCCCCGGAAGAGCGGAAAAACCCCGTATAAAAACTACCGGGCACCGTCCGCGGGCAGAAGCGCGGCGGCTCCGCACGCGGCGGCAGCCGGCCCGGCGCGGAGCAGCGCGGAGCGGCGCCTCCCGCACGCGCGCAGCTTCTGCCCCCGTTTTTGCGCTGAGCGCGGCTTCCCCGTCCCCTCGCGACCCTTGCGCAGCGCGGGGCCATGGCCGAGGACGGCGGGACTTGCGCGGGCTGCGGCGAGAGCGCGCACTGCAACGTGCTGAGCTGGGAGCAAGTGCAGCGGCTGGACCGCATCCTGGGCGAGACTATCCCCATCCACGGCCGCGGCAACTTCCCCACGCTCGCCATGCAGCCGCGCCGCATCGTCAAGGTGGTGCGGAGGCGGCTGGCGCTGCGCGGCATCGGCGTGCGCGACGTGCGCCTCAACGGCTCGGCCGCCAGCCACGTCCTGCACCAGCACAGCGGCCTCGGCTACAAGGACCTCGACCTCATCTTCTGCGCCGACCTCAAAGGCGAGGCCGAGTTCCAGACCGTCAAGGACGTGGTCTTGGACTGCCTCTTGGATTTCTTGCCCGAGGGCGTCAACAAGGAGAAGATCACGCCGCTCACGCTCAAGGTACAGCCGCGCTCGTGGGGTCCCCCTACGCGCGCTCGCGGGGAGCTCGCGTGGAGGGGCGAGAGAAAGCGCCCTCGCTGTCCCTAGCGCCGTCGCGGGCCTCGCTACCCGCACAGGAAAATATGTCCTGCAGCGAAGGCTTCCTCGCGTGGGCAGGTGCCCTGCTCTCCTAGGCAGGTCACTTGAGTGAGTTAAGCTGGATGCCAAATGCCTTTGGGATTTTTTTTTTAAGAGGGATTTTTTTCTTTCTTTATTCTTGGATATGGGGTGGATTTGCAGAACCTGCACTGTAAAAGCAGAGGCTGAGGACAGAGAGCAAATGCTTTGCAGAACTGATTTTCCTTTGAGGGAATGGGAGAGAGTTGAAAAATGATTTAAAAAGGAAAGGAAAAAAATAGAAGGATTTCTTATCTTGCTTTAGCAGTGAGTGACCTTCTGTGTGCTAGTGCATGGATACCAGTGGGTGTGCCCCGGTCTTGTGCAGGGATATATTTAGCAGTGCCTGAAAGAAGCAATGTTGCAAAATACTTCCCTCACACAGCGCGAGCGAAGACCGTCCTCCCCTATCACTCCGGTGCAATAACCCCGCTCTGAGCTCCTGCATCAAATATGTTTCCTTGGGTTTGCGTCTGAGGCTCCTGACAGTCCCTCGTGAAAGGCCAGGATGGGGGGTGAGGTGGGGGAGAGCGCAGACGAACACTGCGACAGGGAAAATCCCTTGCAGCCGTGTCTTCATTTGCTCACTTTGTCCCTCCGATTGTAGGAAGCATATGTGCAGAAAATGGTGAAAGTCTGCAATGATTCGGATCGATGGAGTCTCATCTCCTTGTCCAACAACAGCGGCAAAAATGTGGAGCTGAAATTCGTGGACTCTCTGAGGCGGCAGTTTGAATTCAGTGTCGATTCCTTTCAAATCAAGCTAGACTCCCTGCTGCTTTTTTATGAGTGCTCAGAGAACCCAATGACTGAAACTTTTCACCCGACCATCATTGGCGAGAGCGTCTATGGGGATTTCCAGGAAGCCTTTGATCACCTCTGCAACAAGATAATCGCCACCAGAAACCCAGAAGAAATCCGAGGAGGTGGTCTGCTTAAGTACTGCAACCTCTTGGTAAGGGGCTTTAGGGCCGCCTCTGAATCTGAGATTAAGTCCCTGCAGAGATACATGTGCTCCAGGTTCTTCATTGACTTCTCGGACATTGGGGAGCAGCAGAGAAAGCTGGAGTCCTACTTGCAGAACCACTTTGTGGGATTAGAGGACCGCAAGTATGACTATCTCATGACCCTTCACGGCGTGGTGAATGAGAGCACGGTGTGCCTCATGGGGCATGAGAGGAGACAGACTCTTAATCTGATCACCATGCTGGCCATCCGGGTGCTGGCCGAGCAAAATATCATCCCCAATGTGGCCAATGTCACCTGCTATTACCAGCCGGCCCCGTACGTAGCAGATGCCAACTTCAGCAATTACTACATTGCCCAGGTGCAGACGGTGTTCCCTTGCCAGCAGCACACGTACTCTACTTGGCTGCCCTGTAATTAAGGACCGCGATTAGCAGAGCTGGTGGGGAGAACGATCCTTAACGCGTAGGATGGGGCCGTGACGCCCCTCTGAAACGGGGTGTTTTGTGCAATGACGATCTGCTCTGGCTTGCGGGCTTGGTAAAAGCTTGTGGTTCTCCTAATAAATAACGGGAGCACGATCTAGAAGGAACCCCCAATAATTGGATCCTCGCCCAGAGCACAAGAGGCCTGTCATTAAAAGCAAACAGCTTCCCCTGAAAGAAGTGAGGGAGGAGTGCTTGATGACAATATGGGGTGGCAATTCCTGCTCCCATAGCTTTGGCATAGAGAAGGTGGGAAAGCCTTATTTTCTTTTTTTTTCTTAATTTTTATTCTTACTTTAGAATGGGATCCGCAAAAGGGAGAATATGAAAGAAACAAAAAAAAACAACAAAAATGAAAAAAAACTATAAAAATTTCTATATATATTCAGGAATTAAAAGTAGAGGCATAAAGCAGAGATAAGCTGAATAAAGATGTATATTGGAATTACTGCATTTGGGGCTTGCAGCAAGTGCCACCTATGGAATGATCCTGCAGAATGTATAGCTTGCTTGAATAGAAATGCTTTAACAGAAACAGCTTGCTCCAAATGAACAGTAGTAGATTGGTACAGTTATAAAAACAGAAGCACGTACGATGACAAAGTCCATTATTTCCAGCTGTGTGCATGCCTCACATTTTAAAAATGTGAGAATGCAAGAGAACCAGCTGTGGCAAACAAAATATTCATGAGGACCAAAGATTTCACAGATAAATTATCCAAGCAAAGACGATACAGTAGAGTATATATATATACTATATATATATGTAAAAGAAAAAAGATGTTACTATATTTGTACACACCAATAGTAATCAAAAGTGCCTGATGCCTTCATAAAATTTGAAGTGAGAAAATATAGTTTTGTGGTTTAACCATGCATTTTGTTTTATCAGGGACACAAGGATTCAAAACAATTAACATAAGCTTGTGAATAAGTGGTGGAGGAAATGCCCTGTTTTTTTTTTTTCTTGGCAAATACTTGTATAGCGTTAATGTTAACGTCGGTGTGATATTATCCTAGGTACGTGTGTGCGTGTGTGTATATATGTTTGTGTGTGTATATATGTACATGTTATATGTGTATATCTATATATACACACACACAATATATATTAATATGGTCTAGGAGAAAAATGTAGCAACTGAGGAATGTTTAAATAAAGTACTAGGTGTTTTCCAATTTGCAACAGGTTATCATAGGATAGTGGGTAACTTGCAGTGAATGTTTTAACCCACACCTGAGAAAATTGGAGTAGATGAACCAGTCAGGATTAAGGTGGGATTCAGATAATGTCTTTGGTTGCAAGAACAAGGATTACAGTAATTCAGTGGGTTGCTTGTGAGCCATAATAATTCCACAAATGGAGAAACATATGACTAGCTAATTTTTTTAAAACTATTTTGTACTGTAATGCCATTTTGACATTTAACCCACTAATGTTGTGACTGCATACCTCCATGATGTACAATTCAGTGGAACGTGGATCAAAGATAGGTTTATTTAAACCCCCTGACAGCTAAAGGATATTGTATTAGTTGGTGATTTGAACACTAATTGTTAATATTTAAAGGAATATTTTAATAGAATGCGTTATGCATTCCAGGACCACTAGAATTTAGTAAATGTGAAATGAACCCTTTTTAAGAGTGTTGCACGATTGCTTTAAAATTATATTTTATAAATATATATATTATATATATATATTTTTGTGCAAATATTAAACATCTTTGATCTGGTTGTCACACTGCATTTACAATTTCAGTACTGTACTTTATTTAAATGGTATCACTTTACATTGGAACAACAACTATTCACTTTCATTTCCTCTCCCAAAAGATCAGTAGGAGGAAAATCGACTTCTGCTGTTGTTTTCACTTCAGTGACACCTCGGAAGGTGTTAAATTCTTTGTTAGTCTTTGAAAACCTAATGACTAAACGACACTTGAGTATAATATTTTGCTTTTTTCTTACTGAAAATTGAAAAAAAAAAAGGGAGAAAAAAAAAAAGGAAAAGGGGAATGAATTGAGGCTTTGGAAAGGAAAGGCGATGCGACCTGTGTGGTTGCAGGCTCGGTGGAGTGTTTGAGGAGGCAGGGGAAGAGGGTGAGGGACAGGGCTCGTCTCCCAGCAGTGCGTTTTCCCTGCAGAGCAACCAAGGCACATCTATTTTTGTCACGCTTTGTACTTTTATCTCCAAGGGCAATTTAACAGGAACCCGGTGTGTTTACTGAAGCACCTTCCTTGCGAATTCTCCGGGAACCATAAAAAAAAGCAGTTTCATTGCCTGTCGCGCTGCGCTGTGTGCCGGGAGACCTTGTCCCCACCTTCCTTCCCATCCTCCCGTGCTGGCGGCGCCCGACGGGATGCCCCTTCTCAGGAATGGCGAAACCCGGGATCTGCCGTGGGTAGGTCCGGAGGGAAGTGCGCTTGTCGCAGCAGCGCGCTGGCCCGGAGCTCCTCGGAGGGTTTCGAACAGAAGCCAAGGGGAGGGCTGGGGAAATAGGATCAGCTGGTAATGTGGTATGTCTTCTCCTACCACAACTATTTGCAGCAAATAAATGAGTCATCCACTATTTAAAAGGGTTTGAGAATCTATAGCAGTGCCACAACCACAAAATGCTGATAATACATGACACAATGTATTTTTTTTCCTTTGAAGGACCTTTTTTACTTCCATTGCTTAAAAGCAAATTTTGATTCTATTTCCTTTAGGCTCAAATTTTATTTTTTATTTTATTTTTTTTAATTATTGACAGCAGCTAGCTTCCTATTAGTGCATGCAGCAGGGCTCTGAGCTAAACCGCAACTTTCAGCGTTCGCCTTTTGATACATATATAATATGTTTTCACATATATTATATAGGTATTACAGATCTGTTTTGCATATGTTAACGATCGAGTGCTGGAACTGGTAGGGCTTTGCGTTATCTTTGACTGCTAGTTTAAAAGGTTCCTGGTGTTAGCGGTGGGAAGAAGGCATGAGTTCAGGCCAAGAGTAAAATAAGAAGCCCTTTTTCAAAGCTGGCTTGTTTCTGTGGTTTGCGCACCTTCCCCTGCATTAAGCCTGACTTTTCTTAAACTGCTTTTCGCCTCCTCTTGAGCACACTGGTACTTTGAAAGTTAACAACCGCATTCTTGCTTTGTAGACTTCGTTTTTTCCCATCCAATCAGATGGAAGGTTAGAACTTGCTACGAGAGACAGTGCCCCTTTTAAAGAGCTGAACTGATTAAAAACATTGACCTGATTACACTAAAACTGTTTGTGCCACAGCTGAATTTATTGCTAACCAACAGGGAGCTCAACTTGGTTAAAGGTAGCTATCGTAAAACAACCGAGAGCTTTGAAATGAGATTTTTTTTTTTTCCTGAGCTATCCCCCAAAATGCAAGAAAATCTCTTTTAAAAATAGAAGGGCAATTATAACACCAAAAAGATTATATTTATTTACTCTTTCATATTATACTTAAAATGTTTTTTGATGTTGTTTTACCTTGCACAAAAGCCTTCACACAAATATTGTAAATACCTCCTGTTAAATGCTTGGTCTGCATCATGTCATAGGCTCTTACCAGTTTACCAGTTCAAAAGAAGCTTTTTTTTCTTTTTTCTTTTTTTTTTTTTAACTGAGAAAATGAAGTGTGTTAGATAAAACTGCACAGCAAAGGACAAGATATAATTGCATATTCATCTCCTATTCGAATATACACTTTTGTATGGTTTTCTTTAAGCAGAAAGGAAATCAGTGACTGTTTTGCTGTTGTAATAATGGTTTGCTAACAAAATAAATCGTAAAAAGAAAAAAAAAACCTGTAAATTTCAAGATGGCTTGGCTAAAGCACTGCAAAGCTTCTGCAGCGTGTGGGAGTCTGTGCAGATTTGCTTTCCCTCAGATTTCCTTACAACTGTTGCCTTCTGCAAGGCATCCTGTTGCAGCAAACTGCTCCTTGGGTTGCTCTTTTGGAACATTTTGACTATGGGCTTTGTCACAGGCGGAAAAAGAGCTGACGGAAAACAGGCTCTAGAGGGAACAGATTGTGAATTTTGTTTACAGCATCCAATATTTGGATTTTTTTTTTGTAAATAAAAAGAAGTTATTTTTTTCTATTGATTTGTGTCTGCTGTCTTCCCTGCCCACGAGAGCTATGGCCGCTTCCTCACAAACGCCCCTCGCCTCCAATATGGGAGAACAGGCTTGCTGTGCTGAGAGGAGCAGCGTGTGGCTGCTTTCCCACAGGAAGGAGCGAGCGCAGAAAGTGTTGAAAAGTTCCCCTCCTGTGTCCTTGTCCCCATGCAGGTCCCCACCGCGGGCCATGCTCCTCGTGCCACTTGCAGCCCGTACATGAGCCTGGCATGTGCTCTCCTCCCTGCCTACAACGCGGCCCTTGTAGGTGCTGTGGGATACCTCTGTAATGAGGCTAATTTCCTCAAAACACACTTCAAGGGACCAGAAAATATGACTATATCATGCCCGCAGCAATGCTTTCTAACCCAGCTGCCCCTGAGCAACCCACATTCGACCAATGGTAACTGCATCACCACAGCGTGTGGCTCTTGCTGGGCTCGCTCGCGCGCCGCCCTCAGCGTGGTCAAACAACGCTGGTGAAGCGCAAGCATGGATGCGCTTCTTGTAGTGATGGGTGGACCTCTGTGTCCCCTGGCAGAGCAAGCAACTCGGCACGGGCCTTCCGTGATGCCTTGTAGACGCATGGGGCACCACCGGCTTGGCCGGGGGGCCAGGAGGGACCAAGCCATGATCCTCACCACGCCGTAGCCCTTCACACTACCGTTCGTGGTGCGCCTGGAGGCTCCCTGGCCTCCCCGTGCTCCGTTATCGAGTGCTTCAGGCAGTGGGACTAAGGTGGCTGCGCTGCTCGAGGAGGAACGTGGGGGCCACGCCAGGGCCTCCGCGCGCCTCCCCAGGCCCCAGCCCGAGGGGATGCTTGTGTGCTTTGGATCGAGTTATTTCCCATCTCTGTGCTTAATTATTTTTTTGGGAGAGACATATGCCAATTGAATATCTGGACACAAGTCTTTTTTTCCTAAACGGAGGAATAACCCGATGGAGACGGAGCTAGCGGGGCGCTATGCCTGGGGAGGTTGTATTTTAAAGGAGGGAGGAGAGTGCAGCACTGCAGAAGAGGGAGGGTGAAGGCAAGATGTGAGACGTGAGTCACTTCACCAACCCACCATGAAAACCTCCAGGAGAGGCTGACAGATTAAACTGGGAGGGGAGAAATGGCTTAAGTCCTTAACGTGTGCTTTCCCCGCTACAAGGAACTGGAACGGGGAAGCTGGCACCTTCACTGGTGAGTAACAGCCTGCAGTTTCTACTGACCGCAGCCGCACGTTTTTATTTTATTGCATTAAAAAAAAAATCCCCAGGAGCCCCTTTGCCCAGGAGTGAAGCTGAGTGTAGGCTAAATCAACTCTACATCCTCTAGTAAATGTACCTGGAATCCCTGGAAGGCAATAAATTAATAATACTGAGTTCACTGTTATAAACCTGCTCTTGGGAAGCCCCCATGAAACCTCTGCAGAGATTTTTCCTGCACAGTTGTGTTCATTTTCCTGCCAAGTGGCTGTTGGGATCTGCTCATCTCTTCCTGAAATTGCCACCATGCAAGTGCCAGTTCCCTTTTTTCTTCCTTTTTAGTCAAAAATCAATGCATGTGGCCATATGCCCTTAGGTAAAGCACAGTCTATAGCGTCATGCACTGGAGTTGTAGTAGTTCTGGAGCAATCATCTAGATAGCATTCATAGGGAGAATGTTGCAAGCATGGGGGGGCTCTAATCCTCGTTGGAGGAGCGGGATCACAAAACCAGAATCTGCATTGCCATTCAGAAAAGAAATCCTAAACCTTCAAAGAGCTGGTAGGACGTGATCATCAGAGCTTGCCATCTCCCACAGGCCTGCACAGCTTTAGTCTATTCAAAATGGTTGTTTTGTGGGTGTAAAATTCCACCATTTCATGTGGCTACGCCATCTCAAAGCATGCCGGAAAATTTCCTTTGGCCTTGTTTTGCCAGGAAAAACTATGCCTAAAACGTATGCTTCAAAACTGAGCATACAAAACAGTTATTCTCCAGAGTACAAATGCCCCTTAGATTCGGAAAATGCCTTGAAGGAAAATGGTCCCCTGTTTTCAAAGGGGGTAATGCGCACAAAGAAGACCCATTGCGTTCTGAGGGACTTGAGGGTGAGCAACACTTCTGGCAGTCGTTTGTCTTCCTGAAAATGCAGCTCTCCAGAATGGCCAGCAGTTTTAAAAAGTGAAAGTCTCGCTATGCAACCTAAGCTATCTTGTTTCTCTTTGGTTTCTCTCCTGTGGGGACAAAGAGCAGTGCTGCTTTCAAAATCACCGCTAAAACAAAGCCAGCACACAATAAATACATTTTGGAGACACCTAGCTCATCCCTCTGCCATGTGAAGGAAGATGATGAGAGACACCTTGAGCTGGGAAGACAAGAATTCCCAAGGGAGATGCACAGGGACTCTCCAACTATTTTTTCTTAGGAAACACATTCTTGAGGAGGAAACACTCTAGAGGAGTGTTTCAAGAGGAGTTTTGTATCCACGTTGGCCATATGGACTCCCTAAAAATGTGATTCCCTTGACTGACCCATTGCCTCCATTTCCAGAGAGTGTAGGAACCATGGAGTTGCCGCAGCATGTTCTGAAGTGGAGCAGTAATTGCAAGGTAATCTCCCAGTAATTGTAATCTTTCTTAATTCAACTTGTGCTTTGAGAAAAAAGTGAAGCCACTTTTTTTTTTCTTAATGGAGTAATTTTTGAGTATTTTTTCTTGCTCTCACTTCTGCATTGCTATTCTGTGCATGTTTCTCTGCTGCACTCCTCATACTGATTTTCACATAGGAAGTGCAGGCATAAGCACCATGAGCTCTTTGGGCTATCGGTAATTTTGGTGGTACATGCTCTTTGACAGTCACCGATGCAAGATAGCTCCTTGCTTGATAGTTTGTTCATTGATGCTCTGCAAGAGGTTGGTGCTGCACCCATTAAGATGCGGGTCCTGAGTCTCTTACGAAACACTCTTCTGAAAAGTTTGAAATAAAATTTTCCACCAGCAGCTCCTCATGACACAGGATGTAATCCATAAAGGCTCATACAAGCAGTTACTTGGTCATCATCATCAGTTAAGTGAATTGAAACTTTAGCAGAATGATTATGCTTAAAGCAGGAATAAAGTGCACTATAAGCTGCTACCTGCAGCTTGCTAAAAAATGTGGGCATCTAACATAGTCAAGAAGCTCATTCTCAGATTGAAAGCCTCTTTTTGGGTTGTTGTAAGTTGTTCCTACTCTCGGCAAACAAGACACTTGGCTTTACACTAATATACCTGCCGGACATATACTGATGATGTCCCTCATCCCATACTTTTGCATTTAGAAAATGACAAAAGTTACTCTGCTTCATGATAGTGTTGTGAAATATGACTTGACTGACTCTTATAAAAACTGTTTATAAGTAATCCTATAAATGTCAGCTGGTGGCGGAAGTGAAACCAAGAAGTGAGGCCTTCCTTCTTACCAGCTGTGAACTGCTCTTTTGCCTTTTTTATGGAACTGTAAAATTGATTTGCACATTTTCTTTGGATTTAGCCTTCCGAACTGCTTTTTTCTTTTCCCTGTGCTGACACCAACAATGACAAATATTTAAGGCTGGATTCTCTAGTCTGCCAAACTCAATCTGTGCCTGTGCAAGATGAATTCACAGTCCCCTGTGGGGTAGCACAGAGAAAGTGGTGCTGTGTCAGGGAGCCTTGGGGGAGCAGCAGCTGTTTTCTTGCAGATCTCATGGGTCTTCACATATGTCGCATTTCATAACATTGCTCAAAAATCCCAGAAGTCTGAAGAACTTTGAGCTGGCCAAATTTCAGCCTAAATCTAGACAACCCCATGTTTGCATCCGGAGTCTGATTATGACCCCTCATTATGTGCCCTCCACCCACTGCAAATAAATAGAAGATCTGCATCTTACATATCAGTGAGTAGGGAAATGCCCATCCCTTGTGCATGGGCAACTCTGCATGGCTGGACTGGTGGCCATCCCAAATCTTCCATGCTCTTCAAAATACCATCACATGGCAATGGGAATGAGTGGTGGGGTTGGTATATATATAAAAAAAATCTGTCCAATGTGGTCAACGCTAACCGAAAGCCTCTTGGACTCAGTAGGTGAATCGTCCTCTGCCTTTAGTAGGTCTTTGGATGAGGCCACAAGAAGCAACGCGGCAGTGCTCGTAGAGACACGCAGGGTGCACACAGTGCCGATTTGGTAACCATCCTGACCCTAGCAGCACTTGCTTGCTCTTTGTTGTTGAATGTTTGCTCTGCAATACCAACCAAAGGGCATGACCAGGTTAGGACCCATTGTACCAGGTGCTGTGCAAACACCTGCATGCAAGGCCTTCCCCTGGAGCTTCTCCGCATGGGGATTTCAATGTGCCCATTCTTCTTCCTAACCTGTCTCGCAATAAGTCAACTCGTTTGCCTAAGGAAAGCCCTTGCTTTTCTAAGAATTGGGACGCAGGCTGAGGAAAGTGTTCCCAAAGAGGCAATGTTCATGAAACGAAACAGAATTCTGTAAATCTGTTCACTTGCTCAGAAGATCACATCAAGATCTCAGCTTGTCTTCATGAATAACTGAACCTGTTTTTTTGCTTAAAAAACTGTATACTGAGTGCTCAGTGTGATATATTTTTGTCACTAAGTGAATCAGTCCTCTTTTTTATAGCGTAAATAATGCAGAAACAGGTGCATTTTTCCCCTCTGAATCATAATTGCTTCTGGAGATGAAGTAAAGCAACGGTTGAGTCATATATGGCAATATTATAGGACTGCAGAGCCAAAAGCTGCAAACATGCTAAAAAACTGCACCTCTAGAAACCAAGTTTCTCCAAAATGAGTGGGTGTCCTCACTGTTTTTATTGCTTTGTGCTTATAGGAAGGTGATATGATGCTTTTCTTTCCCTGCTAGACTGCCTACCAGACAAATACATAGGGCTCATGGATTTTCTTCACAAGCAAAGATTGACTGTGCAACCACCCTGAAGGGCCACCTCCACCACAACCACTCTGAAGGGCCATTTCCACCAGGGAATCCAACTCCCTGCAAATGCTCCCTATTGTGAATCCCCAGTGGAAAATTGTTTTCCCTAGGATGCAGAGTCTTAGTTAGTGGGCATTACCTCCCTAACATATCAAATTGCAATGTTCAGAAAAAATCTTGATATGCTAAGCAGTTTTGAGACAAAAGTTGCTAGAAAGTGGGTTCAATGGTGGCAAACCACTGCAAATGATGAGGCTGGAGGAAGGGACTCTAATAACAGCCCTTTTGGTAATTCAATAGAATAATTTGAAGCTCAACTGCAAGCCAGCAACTACCCCAGCGCCTGTGAGAGCCGTGTGCTGTGCTTATAGGGTGGTCTCTGTTTCCACGAACATTCCCTATTTCCAGGGCTTACAGTTTGGCTGTAAAAATTCCAGCAGAGATTTGGTGAGCCCATAAGTGGTTTCAGCCCACAAAAGGCAAAAAAAAATCCGTGTCAGGGTTGGAAGTGCTTGCTCTACCTCCCCATGAGGCCAACATGTTGTGCATGACTGTGTGTCAGGGAGGCCTCTGGGTTGTGGTATCTTATCTTTCTTGAAAACTGCATTCTTCCCCAATATAATTGCTGGTTAATAGTCGCTACTCCTTCAATATGCAATTCCACCCTCCTCCAATAAAATATAACATAGCGAATTGGCAAAAGTTTGGCTCATTTTTCTGATGTTATGATAGACGTTAGGGGACATTTTCCCTCAGAGCTTGGCCACAAATATAAGTCACTATTCAAATGAGAACTTTATTTACTCTCTGCAAGGCATATGGGTTTCTAAATGAATCCATTTGTTAGGTATAGTTTGCATAACGTGCTGAGAAAGACCAGAAGGATAACTTTTCACAAAAAAAGGCTTCAAGAATCACCCATTTTTGTTGTGCAATAGAAGGAAATGTTCTCATGTAGAAAATCTGGATTCAGACACAATTTGCATTAATAATTTTAGATCCAGTGTTTTCTAAGTGTCTAGCAAAGGTGAAAACCCTCAGTTTTCCTTCTTGTGCTGTTCTAAGCTTCCCCTCAAACAGTGATAGTTCATGGGTCAGGTGCCTTTCTGTGCAGTATGGGGTTGGTGACCTTTCTATTTTCTTCTATAGACAGTTGACTTGGAAAAGCATGTGGGCCAGGGGAAGCAATATGTCCTGTCCCTTGGGTCTTGCAGAAGTGCAGAATGCAGCTTCCTCTTTATTATTTTTATTTTTGCCTTTTTCCAGTGCGTTAGTTGGCTTGGTGGACAAGGTTCATTCTTGGCATTGGTAGCCCTTGTGGGCCAAGGAAGGTGAGCCCCCGTGGCTGGTCTCAACTGGTGGCAACCCAGGAGTACCTGAGTGCTGGATGCAACAGCAGAAATTCTCAGTCAAGCCAATTTTCAGGGCTAAGCATTTTTTTCCCTTCCCGAACACAGTCCAAAACAGCTTGGGCCACTTGCTGCCATGAGTTTCCTAAGGGAAAAGGACGGAGAAAGTTGGAGACTGAGATTAAACCTTCTCCTTGGCACCCTCGCAATTTCTAGACAAGCTCCTGCTTTTTCTACCTGAAATGCTACTCTCTTTTTGTGCTGCCACCAGCCCCCAGTAGGGTCAGGGATATCTATCTCTTCCCAAGGCATTCAGCCTGATTTGGGATAATGATATTGACACAGTTTCTTTTAGTCTCACTTAAGATATTTTATTCCATTCAAAAGAAAACAAATTATTTAAATTTTGTTTTGATTTTTTAAAAGCATAGTTCAGCATAGAAATCAAAAAAAAAAAAAGTGATTTCCACAATAATTTTACCTATTTTGACATTTTGTATCTTGTATTTATCTAGAGCTGTGTGGTTAAATTTGATCTGAAATAGCAAGTCTTCCTGGTCCTCCTGATTCTGTATGCGTGTGTGTATATATAATGTATCACATTTTAAGTTTTATTCACTGTTCTTAATTTAATGATTTAAAAGGCAATCTTAGCCAGCGAACACCCATTGCCTCTCAGCACAGTGGCTTCTGCACAAGACCAGACAATCTGTAACGGTTGTCTCATATGAGAAGGAAGGAAGCATGGCCAGAAATGCATTCTGTGGGCACTTCCCCTGCTCCACACACAGAACTGCAGGGCTGACGTGTTGTTTGCATGGCCTTTTATGCCTCTGACAGAAAGGTTCGTGGGAAGGCTGCAAGTGATAACTCTTTCGGAAGTCTCTCAGTCGTTGTGGCACTTTCCCTTCGCCTCCAAAGCCATAAAATGCATTTTGGTTCATCCATCTGTAGCCAAAGCAAGACCAGGTTTATGTTCCTTATTAATCTCTTATGGTCCGAACTTCCTCCCTTCTTTACTCCTTACTTATTAATCCTATTTATTTCCTCATTAATCTGCTACAGCCTGCCTTTCTTTAGTAGGAGGCCTGCATTAAATGTGCTTTTTCTTTGTGTGCCAAAGGAAAGCTTTTTGAAACTGAAATGTAATCTTGTCTGTCAAACAGATCTTCCTCCTGCCAGCCCCCAACATACCCTTCATTCATAAACCACTGATTATTTTTTCAAGAGAAAAAAAACTCCATCAAAAACAGCAAATAGGAAAATTGTATCTCCAGGTAACTACCTGGCACCACTGCTGTAAGAGGAAGTTAATCCTCCCAACCATTACTCTATCTTCAGCTTTTTTTGTCTGACATTTATTAACTTCTCATGAAAGCAATAGAAAGACAGGGAGATTTCTTTCCCCAATGAATGCTCCCTGCATGCTTTACAGGCATCGCATTTTTGGCCAGAATCTGTTCTCCGAGGTTAATGGTTGTGAAACTGGAGTGGGCATTTTTATCCTCTTCTTCCAGAGTGGCCCTGTGCACAACCACATGCATGGCTGTCTTAGGGGTCACCTCCTCTTTCTCCTATTCCCCTTCCTTGCTCCTATAAGGTGCACTCAAGAAGATCTGAGCAGTTGCCAGGAAAACACTGGGAAGTTGTGGCCCCTCCATTTCACTTGTGCTAATGGGTGCACAATGCGAACTGCACTCAAACCAGAGCAAAAAATCGGGTGGGAAGAGCCCGCCAGAGCATTGGCACCATCCCCTTGCCCAGAGGCAGGATCAGCTCTCCTTAAACTGTTTCTTGTTATGTCTTTGCAACCGGAGCAAATCTGAACTATTTTCTTGCAGCCAACCCCTTGGTGGCATGGGGGCAGTTGACAGGGATCACTCTACTGCTGCGGGAGCCCTCTGCCCGCGTGGCCTGGTCAGCAGCTGGGAGCCGAGCACCCTGCTCCTCATCCAGACGGACAAGCAGTGTTGTTAATTCATCACGTTCTGGAGCCAACAAGTGATTAGTGCTTCATATCTTGGACGAATTGGAAACACCATGTGATGAGGATGGGTGCACAGACTGAGGACTTCTTTCAGCCAACAGATCTATTTGCCCCATGTGATTTTGCTGCCTCTGAGTATTCTTGGTGCTGAAACTAGATGAGGCTGCTTCAAGGTGGAGGCATTTCACTAAAGGCGCTGGGCAGAAAATCATGGGAGAAGTGACTCCAAGGCTTATCATCTTGTTTTTGCTAGCTGCAAGGCTTTTGTTTCTTCCTACTACATGATGCCAGTGTGAGCATCGGTATATCAGAACTCAAGCTTTCAAGCATGTTTCATGTCTATAGGTACTGGGGATGGATGCAGAGGATTTGCATCCTACACCACGTCCTGATTTTGAAATCACTTTGCACTCTCCCCTATATAGTGTCCCATGTGTTGATGTATTGCAGCATGATTCTTTTCTTAAGAGACAGTAGCTCCTCATCTACACACCCAGTCCAGTCTTGAGTACGTACTCCCCCAAACCAGGGCACTACGAAGGATCCCAGATTTTCCTTTCTCTCCTGCTCTTTGCATTCTGCTTCATTGTCTTTTTCCCTGAAATATTTTTTAGTCTCTTCTGTTTGTCCTCACTCTCCTCAGCACAGTTCAGTAACAAACTCTTGGCCTCCAGCCCTACTACTATATCCCAGGCTTTCTCCTGAGAGTTTCTCCTGAGAGTTTTCATGCTCCTGGCAGCAGCTACGTGTTCCTCTCCCATTTACTTTATGTCCCAAAAAGAAGTTGCTAAGACTCTTTTTTTTTTTTTTTTTTTTCACTGTTAAACTACATATCAGGTTCTCCATTGCTGAAAAAGGCTGTGAAGAAAGAGAAATGATTAGGAGCCTGTGAACAACAAATTCAAGCTTCTTCTCCGAGCAGCAGGTGCAGTGTAGTGGGTTCTGCAGAGACTCACCAGGGACATTTATTTCCTATTGCATTTTAGCACTCAGCTGTGCTGACAGCACCCAGTCACGCAATGGGTTTTTGTTTAGCTTCTCCCTAGATGCTTGAACATTGGCTCAACTATTAAAATATACAGAATTTTACATGTGGTATTAGTTGGACCAGGGTCACTTCGCTTCCTCCTCACATGCACAGCACACATTTCAACCATTCTTCCCCTCATAGCTTTTGACTCCAAGAGCTAAAAGGCAACTATCTATTGGGAAAAAAAAATAACAAGTCCTGTTACATAAAGGAGAAGGATCAAAGAGCTGAGATTGTTGTAAGGACATCTCACTCCCATAAAAGCTCTTTTCAAGACCTGGGCCCCTGCTGCAGGTGCTGCTGTCTGTGGTAGTGAGAGAAGAAGACAGGATAAAAAAAGTCAGGTTTATTGATACAGGTCTAATTTGGAGAGCCTGTCTTGAGTGGCATTTGTAGCCATGCTCTTGACGGAACCAGTTAGAAATATATTTCTGTGCCTGTTTTTCTTCAGCCTGCTCAATGGGTGGCAGCTTTTATTTTACCTGAACTAGTTCTGTTCACCACCATTCTCATCCTCTTAGTATGTCACATTGCTGTTTTGAAGCTGTTAAACTCTTAAGACATTTGCTCCCATCTTTGGCCTATAGCAGTAAACAACTCATGGTCTGCGTAAATTATAATGAGAACCAGAGAATTTGTCTGAGGACAATATATATGTAAAATTCTGTAGGTCATGAGACACTGAAGATACAAAAATTTTGGAGACTGTGGGAGCTGCCCATTCATCTTACTTTTCTATCAGTGCAGCATGACTTAAATCCCTGAGCAAGTTTGCAGACGACACCAAACTGGGAGGAGTGGCCGACACTCCCCAGGGCTGTGCTGCCATTCAGAGGGACCTAGACAGGTTGGAGAACTGGGCAGAGAGGAACCTCATGAGGTTCAACAGGGACAAGTGCAGGGTCCTGCACCCGGGGAGGAATAACCCCAGGCACCAGCACAGATTAGGGGTTGGCCTGCTGGAAAGCAGCTTTGTGGAGAGGGATTTGGGAGTCCAGGTTGACAACAAGTTAACCATGAGTCAGCAATGTGCCCTGGTGTCCCAGAAGGCCAATGGGATCCTGGCCTGCACCAGGAGGAGCGTTGCCAGCAGGTCGAGGGAGGGGATCCTGCCCCTCTACTCAGCTCTGGTGAGGCCACACCTGGAGTATTGGGTGCAGTTCTGGGTTCCCCAGTACAAGAGGGACATGGAGCTTCTAGAGAGAGTCCAGCAGAGAGCCACAAAGATGATTAAGGGACTGGAGCATCTGTCGTATGAGGAAAGACTAGGCGAGCTGGGCCTCTTTAGCCTGGAGAAGATTGAGAGGGGATCTCATCAACATGTATAAGTACCTGAAGGGATAATGTAAGGAAGATGGGACTAAACTCTTGTCGGTGGTGGCCAGTGACAGGATAAGGGGTAAAGAGCACAAATTAAAACACAGGAAGTTCCATCTCCATGTGAGGAAGAACTTCTTTACTGTGTGGGTGATAGAGCCCTGGAACAGGCTGCCCAGAGAGGTTGTGCAGTCTCCTTCTCTGGAGATCTTCAAAACCCGCATGGATGCCACCCTGTGCCACGTGCCCTAGGTGTCCCTGCTTGTGCAGGGAAGTGGGGCTAAATGATCTCCAGAGGTCCCTTCCAACCTCAACTATTCTGTGATTCTGTGATCGTGTTCCTTTTCAAACCAATTGCCCAACAAAATCCATTAACACCTCACTGGAGAATGTGAATGCTACATCTGGAACTGCACAAGTTGTCTAGAAAACTCTTCATTTTTAAAACTGAGTTGCAAAATTCCTTTACTCAGCTGAACATAATGCAGAGTAGGATACAATCCTGCAAGTATATTGGAATTTTGGTAAACTGATAATGTCAGAGGATGATGTTACACATGTGAAAAAGAAAGTGATTGTCACTAAATCTGTAAGTACACATAGTGACACAACTGCCTTTTAATAAACTAGAAAGCACAAAACTAAAAGTTGTGCTGAAGCCAATATTTGATTCTGTAAACTGAATCACACATGAAGAATTGGCTGGAAATAATAAGTAACAGTAGCATGTTAATGAGAAATTAGAATATTGCTAAAAGCAATTTCTATTTTCAGAAAATCAGAACCATTAATAGTGAGAAAAGCAGAACAGTGAGAAAAACAATAATGAGAAAGGGCCAAACCCAGTGATCTGCAATTGGCTTCCATGGGTCTGGGTTTCATTTCCAGTCCTGTGCTGGAGCAATTAAAACCAGTTGTGACAACAGCACCGCGCTCTCAGGTCCCTCCGTGTCCTCCTTGCAGCGTGCAGCTCCAGCATTGCTTGCTGCAGTGTTTTCAGTCTCCCCAAGATGTCCACATCTTTTATTATGGGAAAAAAAGTTTTCAGGCAGCCTTGCATTCCAAGGCTTGGTGTGTTTTGGGTACAATTTCACAAAGTTTTGTACTCTTCAAGTCTCCAGTGTAGTTTGTGTTTAAATTCACCACTGTTGCTAACTAGGAGTTGGCAAAGATTGCAGGTTCCAAATACATGACCCAGAACCTCCTGAAGTCAATTGGTTTTGACTGCTGATTAGTAAGTAGTTAATAATTCTTAGTTGGCCTCCAGTTCTCACTCACAATGTTCTCCCAGTATAAAGTGCATACTCCCTTACGCGAGGTCAAAGTGTTTGGTGTTTCCTCTTGGGAAATAAAACCACAACGTTACATGAATCTGAGGGCTTTCTGCTGTTTGTTGGATGAGATAGTGACTGCTCCCTAGCCTCATGGATGAACAGGAAAAGGTTTGGATTTGACTTGCCATCTCAAAACCTGGATGTCTATCTAGGATATCTAAACAGCTGAATCTTACCTGTATCCTAAAGATTCTGTGCTACCTCATTTCCCTTCCTTGCGAGCAAACTAACCCTCTTAAAATCCTATTGGGGGAAAGTAAGAAAAAGAAAAAAATACAACTGATTTCACATTTCCCCAGGATAGTGTCTTTAAACAGTAGCATTTCCAGGCTGAATTTTCCAGTTATGTGCTCTGCTTGGGCACCTGAAGTTCCACTCTCTGAGAAGCTGAAATAAAAAACTGAAGACTGCTCATATAGACAATATTTTTACCCGTTAAGTCACCATTTTTCCACATTAATCACAGAGTAAAGATATCGGGCTTCAATTCAGATTATGACAGTATCTAATGTCTTTTCCACATACAGCTTCGAACTAGGAGAAGACTTCCTCTCTTGTTTTCATGGGAATTTTGTGAATTCCAGTATGTATATTTTTCCAGCTGTAGAATTTTATTTGCAATTGGAAATTGCCAGTAGAAATATCACCTTTCCTATGGAAAAGTTGCTAATACTAAATCTTAACTACTTAAGTTTATTTCAAGGACTGAGGTTGGACAGTCATTTTAAATGTATTGTCCTGTAATGCTCTGAAATGGTTCTCTATAGGTGTCAATAGCTGGATATTGGCTTTCTTACTTACACAGAAATCTGCAAACTGCTTCAAAAATGAAGGCTGTGAGGAGTGGCTACATTTTAACCTAAGGTCGCTTGAGGTAATCCTTTTCCTTGTAAATTCGTCTTCTGACAAAAAATACCTGTTTGAAGCTGCCACTTGGTTTATTTCTTTGGAAGGGAGTCAATAAAAGTAACTACTGCTGCATTTGCAGAGCTTGCTTCTTAACCTCAGGCCTAAAACTGCAGCTAGGGGAGCTTGGAATAAGGGTGAATCATGGGCACTCTATATTTCGTGTTATAGAAATAAGATATTACAAGCCCAGAATGAGTAACCTAGCAAAAATCCTAGTACTATTATTTTACATTAGGCATCTTCTCCAGTGTCTGTAAAAGCAAGAGACTTGAAATTTGGCCTCTTCTGTGCTACCTTTATGGGGATTTCTCCTCCAATTCCTCTTGTCCTACAACAGTGACTAAAACTTGCCTTCTGTCCTTCCCTGAAGCATCTGGCTAGGCTGACAAATAAGTTATGTTCCCTATGTCTTGCCAGGCTGCTCAGCTGGTCCAGCCTTGGCTCCCCAGCAATTTGATGTGCGGCAGGTTTCATGGTGTAGGAGGCTGGCAGAAGCGCATGGGGCCTTGAGCGTGGCTCTGGAGCCAAGGCAATGCACCAAAGCTGGTGCAGCTCACCCATAAGTGCAGTATTGCCCCCAGAACACTCAAAATTGGTTCAGTTCATAAGATACTTGATGCAAAGATTTAGTGTCACATGAGTGTGAAATAGGAGTGTGTGCACTGAAATCATGGTGTTTTGCCACCATAATTTTCTATGTGAATATAATAAAACACTTTTTACTGTGACGGCAATAGGCACTCCACAGACAAGCATGGGGCTTGGGATGGTGCAGACCATAGAAGAGGGTGCATTGTAGAATGTGGTTGAACATTCGAGCAAGTTGCCAAGAGAGGCTGTGAAGTCTCCATCCTTGAAGATATCCATAACTGACGGCATAAAGAGGGCAACCTGCTCTAGGTGACCCTGCTTGAGCAGGGAGGTTGGACTAGATGATCTCCAGAAGTCCCTCCAACACCAACTGGTCTGTGATGGTGTGTGGTAAAAGCCAGGCCTAGGCAGAGTGTCTTCATTGTGTTCAGTGCAGGACCTATTTGCTCCTAAATAACACATAATGTTTTGTGATAACTAGTTCTTTCAGGTGTTAACGTGTGCATGATAAGCATTAGAAAGGAAACAGACATAGCAAAGTTGAAGAACAAACTAGGCATAACCTAGAGGGTTAGTTTGAGCATTTGGTAGACTGGTGAGAGGAGTGCAGTTTTCTTCTTGATCAAAACTAGGCTGTTTCGCTGTAGTCAACAGAACGAAGACTCTCAGGTCTACAATGACCTCATCTGCGGGGCAATAATAACAAGATGTTGCAGGTCTAAAGGTGGCAAGTCTTCTTCACACTGAAAAATTTACCTAGCAAAGGACACATTGACAAGCTCCACTGACAAAGGCAGGAATAATGATGTCAGGTTTCTTATTTTATAGCAGTTTCAGCACACAAACACTTTCCAGCTAGGACTTTTCCAGATGGCAAATATGTTTTGCTCATTCAATGCAGCATACATATGCAGCATCTACATACAGAAGAGTTTTTAGTGTCATTGACCACATCTCTAATTGTTCAAGCTCCAGATTTGCTAAGCATGCCCAGCACAGGCTCATTAAATACTCTTTGGTTAACTCCCGAGGTTTTGTCAAGGGTGGATACAGAGCACAGAAAACTCCTAACTGACTTTTATCACTCTCTATAGCTGCTGTACACAGCATCAAATATAGCCAATAATCATACATATCAGTTGTTGGTGAAAAAAAATCTTTCCTGAACATAGTTTTTGATAAATCTTTGAAGATCCTGTATCAAACATATTTGTTCCCCTCTCATCATTAATGAGCCATTTGTCATGAAAATTACAGTTCCACTAGTTGCCCACTGCAAAGTTAATCAGCTTACTGTTTTTTCCTCTTCCTTTTACCTACCTAAGAAAATGGAATACTTTGGTACTTCGTACTTGGGTGCTTTGCTTTACCCATAAAGTTGGGTAGTTATATTTTGTTTATTAATATTTGTGCTGGCCTCTTTTTATATATTTGGAATTTTACGTGGTCAGCAACATAGACGAGATTTAATGGACTCCAAAAGGATTATATTAAATGCTAAGAATAAGATAATGTCTCATCTAAGCAAATTAAAAAAGGCGCTTTTTAGGGACCTCTTGGTATGATATAAAGAATCTTTGACTATTTTGGAGAGAAAAATGTAAGACATTAAAAAGAGATGATCTAAAACTCCAAAATAAGCTTTCCCTTTCTATTGGAAACAGTATCTGTCTTTGCTCAAGCTAGGCAATTTCATAAGTCGTCTTCATTTTTTAAAAAAGACATCCCAGGATGGCTGGCAAATCCGGTGATCTGATGGAAAGAATTTCTGGATGTTCAGCCAGTCTGAACCACGTTTTGACATTTTATGTAAGAGAATAAAAACTTTTTCCCCCCATTACTCCAGACTGCTATTACCGATCTTTTCACGCAGATCTGGTTACATGCTCACAGAAAAGTCATCAATGCATTGAAAGAAGGTAGGGAGATTAAACTGTTTTTATTTAAACAAATCTTCTGGAGATGCAACGCAAAAGATTGCCTGTTTCATAACGCTTTTTGCCACGGCTCCAAGTCAGCAGTTCAGTCCTGGGCAGCAAACCCTTACTAATGCCCTCAGCTGTTGGCCTAGAAGATCAAATAATGCAGTCCTGTCTCACTTTGTCCCTAGAAGATCAGCAAAGTACATCCCCATGCTAGCCAGCTCACGGAGTGATGGACCTGTTGAACAATCTATTTAAAAGTAGAAGGAAAACTGTGCATGCTCCTATTGAGACATTTCAGAAATGGTGAGCTCTCAAGAAGTCTATTGAGTGTGAGCCTTGGGCTGGGAGGAGAGAGCTATTTAAGCAGCATTTTATCTGTGTTCTCATCCCTGGGAATACACATGATTTTTTCAGTATCTGTTGTACCGGTGGAACCAATGATTTAACATACCCACTTGAAATATCTGGCAACATCACCATTAGTCACTCTCTTTCTGATGCCTTCTCAGTTAGCTGGACAACTTATCTTGTCATAAATCCTACAAACCAGTGAGATACGGGAAAAAAAAAAACCCAAAAAACATAATGCAACTAATAAATTGCACAGAATCTCTTTTGATTTGTTTTCTCCCTCCACCTTTTGAGGTGAAATTCTGTGAGTTTGATGTAGCAGTTCGGGTAGACTCAAGACTGTGACTCTTAGTCTGGTTGCATCCAGCCCACAAGGAACATCTTGGCCTATTGACAGAGAAAGGAGAAGTGGAGAAACACACTGGAAAGCAGGTACTCCTTGGTCCTGAAGAGATCTGGCTCTTTTTGGCATTTGTGGGAGGAGCTGAGAGCAAGAGCAAAGACTCACTCTATCTATCTAGCGTGTATCACACCTAGGCAACAGCTGCTGTTAGACTGCGGTTGTCCTCTGTGTCCACATCTCTTTCCTACACAAGACTAAAATGAAGCCCCACCAATACAGCCTGTTTTTGTTGTTGTTTGTTTGCTTGTTTTCTCTACTTGTCCCCTTAGAAACATTATTTAAAGGGCTTTTTTCATGCAGCTTGGATTATAGGCAGGTTGGATTATAGTTTAGGAGAGAACTCTGGTTGCAAACCTCAAAAAAAAAAAAAAAAAAAAAGCCACCCCACTCCGCCTTGGCCCTGCCTTTCCCCACTGCTGAACTGAGAGGTTATTTGTCACTTGCACCATAGTGTAACTTGTTAGCAGAGCCTCAGACATGAGGCAGACCCTCATGCTAAAGGAGGCAGGTTGCTAATTAACAGACAAATTTCCCCGAATCTGTATTGATTTTCTCTTGGGTCACAAGTTTTAAAGGCCAACTCAACAACTCTTGTCTATTTTTACAAGTAACTTAAAATTAGACTTCTTAAAACCTGAATGCCCATGTTCAGAAACATTAATTTGGTTATTTCCTAGGTTTGCAAGGTCCCTGGCTCAGTTTAAACCTGTTACAGCAGTATAAAGGCATTTGATTATATTTAATAGCATGTTTTAGTTTACAGAGGTTTTTCTGTCTGCTAATGAGTGGAATATATGCCAGTTTAGATAACTGAGCTAATTCAGATAAGCTTTGGCTAAGGTATCCACACACTTACATCTGAACATATAATTCAACTGAATTGGCAACCTGACCTTTTTTTTTTCAGATATAGGTCTGACTAGTTGTAAAGCAGATATCAAAATAATACAAGCACGTTGCTTTTTAAGTGATAGTTACTTGAAAAAAGGTTTAAAGTTTATCTATCTCAGTGGTCCAAAAAAAGGGTAGTAGTGAAAAATTAAAGCCTATATGCATTAACATTCTACATGTCCAGTTTTCCCTAAGTAGTTCAATGTACCATCTTTGTCCTCAATGAGTATTAAAAATGGTTAGAAACAGCAGCCTCATGAGAGGTGGTCTGGGACTCAAATGCCCTAATGATATGTGGGTAGAAGTGAGTTTCCCACACAGGTCTTGGGGAGCACAAGTGTCTGACATATCCTGGCAGACTGTCAGGAGCTACAGAGGCGACAGACGGTCAGAGATTGTCAGAGGCTACAGCCGTATTGGGTTGATGTCCTGCTGTTTTGCAAATCATCAGGGCACATGCAGTAGATTTCATAACCCTGGATGTGTGGTACCTTGTGGTATCTTAACTGCAGGGATATGTGTAGGATATGTGAAGGATAAAGTATTTGGGGCTCTTGGGGCTGAAGTCCAAAGTGCTCTTTTTCCGTTTTGAAGAGATTTCTGGGTGGTACAAAAGACAAGGGTGGGAGAATCCAAATATGTGGTTGTCTGATGGAGAAAAATATCTATGTAAACTACCATCAGAATATCCAGCAGACAAACATTTTCATTTTAATTTTTACACGCGTAGGTTCTTGGACTGGCAAACATGACTCTGCTGGGCCTCTTTGACAAAAGCTGTCTTGGCAGATGGTAAACACTTTTTCTAATTGCCTCTTCTCGCTGTTGCTTAGCCTACCAGTGTTATTATAGCCAAGCTGTGCTTGCAAAAATTCTTGTCTGCTTCTTTGTCCATATTCTCTTTCCAAGGAATCCCAGGACAGTTTAGTGTTGATTCAGAAGCAAGAACAATAATGTAGAAAAGCAGATTACATAGTCTCCCTACAAATATTGCTGTCTTCCCACTGGGTCCTGTGTACGGTCATGCTTCATTTGTAGTCCTCCGCATCCACAGAGAACAGGAGGATGAGCAGGGATGCAGATGACATATGATATTTGTTTTGTGCAGAACTACTCCTGCCAGCTGTGAGCCTGCAATGGAGTTCCCGGACTGGCTTCCGAGGGAGGCACGTGGACCAAGGAGGCCACCTCCACATTTCCAAACATGACCCTTGGCGGGAAGGCGGCATGAGGGGCTACAAAACCTTGCCATCACCCACAGCACGTCACAGTGCTGCTCATTGCCTACACAGTGAATTGGAGCCCAGAGGCACAAAATCAACCCCCGTAGCATTACCCACATATCAATACCTCCTGGCATCTCCAGCATCTCCTCAAAGCCTGCATAGCACCTTCCATCTAACTGTAACATAACTCCTATGGGCATTAAGACATAATTCTGGCCCTAGGCTTCCTGCTTTCCTACTGACAGGCTACAAAAATGTACAATGAGTGGAGATGATCAGAAAATGTTGTGTAGGCTGTGATGTGCCGGTGGCACAACTTCTTTACACATGTCTGTATAAAAGTCCTGGGTAGACAGACATAGCAGTCCCTTTACCCCATAAAAGCAGAGTAAAGGCAGAGAGTGCAGGACCTCGGGTTCTCTGTGTGGGAGCAGACAGGAAGGGCTGGATCAGCAGAGGTAATTACAGTGAATGAAAGCAAGTGTGTGATTTTGTCTGACAAAGAGACGAATTTGATTTCCTTTCTTCTCATACACGCTTGCTGGTTACTGTTTTGACTGCTGCCTTGCTTTTCTGTTTCTTCCCTTAAGTCATTCATTTCACATTTGCTTCCTGCTGATTTAATAACATGTAGCTAACCTGACGTCTAATTTTGGCTTTAGGAGTTAATGGTTTGGGCCTGACTTTGAAAGGATGCCTATATAGTACGATATATTTGATGTTGTTTTTAAAAGTACTAGATGGTTTTGAAAATCCACTGAGGGACTGACTCTATCTTCAGTCACCCAAATCCTAGTGGAAATTTGCTCCATTTATCACAAATGATATGCTAAGTAATACAAAATAGTATGTTAGTCTTGATTAAATTATAAGATAAATTACATCCTCTGGAAAAATTAGAACTTTAATATTAACAGAGGTTGACCTCTACTCCTGATTAAAGTATGCAAAGGCAGAGCCTTCAGGCAAGGCTATCCTCATTACTCAGTTCAGTGGCAAAGCAGTGGACTACTTAGCAATAACCTGCCATCACTCATGATAATATTTCATCTAGTTTGGGCAGAAAGAACAATAGAGGAGAATCTCTGTCTGAATCCCCATGAATGCATGAAGGTTGACTGAAGTTAGCCTTGGATGTTGCACTGCAGCCTGATTCACATATTCACCTCAACAAAGCACGAACACAATCGCCTGCTCTTCTAGGGAAGAAAATAGGTGTCTACAGAGGTTACGTGATCGTTTCTAGGCAGGTGTATAGGAGCAGGGCAAGGACAACATTTGGAGGCTCCTTTTTCTCACCTCTTCATTCCAAAGTGTGCCTAGCTGTTCAGCTTATACTAGACATTTATCTCCAAGGTAGCTAAGAGAAAGTGAGATGATTCTAGGCCTGTGGATTTTTTTCATAGATGTGTCCTAAGCCCACAGGAAATCTCAATAGTCATTGCCAATATGAGCAGCAATTCATGCTGCTCACTATCTTAATTTCTGCCTAACATGATGATTCTAATCTCCTTGTGATAACCTACTATTTGTTGCTTTTTTGGAGTAAAGCTGGGATTTTTTTTATTTGCTGGCATCAAAGATTAATTTCAACTCTTGAGGTTCTTCGGCACCTAAATTTTACTTTAAATGATTGAATTTAAGTACTCAGCTCTTACATTGCATCATAACCCCTCCTCATAGCTACTTGGACACTCACTGTCAACCCTACTTAGTCAGCTCTCCTGGCACCTGTTGCATCAAACAGAGATGATTTCGTAAACTGGGACAGAAAAGAAGAGGAAGGTGCAATGGATGCACTAAGCATTTAGTCCTGTGTCAGGATATAATTGGAAGGAAGTTTGGTACAAACTAGGAGTGGGGCTGCCGGCTTACAGTAAGTGAGTGGCTCTGTTATCCTTTTTTTCCCTCTGTGCTGCTTGAATCAGCCTTTGCCAGACTCTTGTGGAAACCTGGAGATGCATTTATGCCAGTGGAGGCAAGCTGTCTCCATCTGTTCAAACCCTGGGACAAGAAGCACCAGGAGACAAGTGCGAGTCAGTACTGGTGTGTAACCACACTATGGGGCTGCTACTGAGCTCTCCTCCATTCGGCACTATGTGTGCAGATGATTATGCAATTTATTACTTTGATTTGCAACTTGTATAAACATGTTAAAAGAGCCTATCTCCTTTCCAAGTAAGCTGTAAAAAAGCTAATGAAGGATAAGCAAACCAGAAGTCCTTACATGTGCCTCCTATTGAAATAAAGTCAACAAACAGTATCCTACTTGTGAGGAATAAACACTAGCCGTGTCTTGCATTTGCTATTCACAAATGAAGTTTGCCTTGAAAGAAAATAGATTCAGTCTATTACAACTCAAATAAGTGGAATAAATTGCAAAATCAAGGGCTTTTCATAGCATCATGATGCCAAGTCACTTTATGTTAAACTATGGGGACATCAGCTTCTGTGGCCACACTAATCAATGCAGTGGTGGCATCATGGTGGAAGATATAGCCAGAGTCCAAGCCATCCAGTATTTAGAATCATAAAATCATAGTCTCATAGTGCTCATTAAAACTCCTAGATTTTTCACAGAAAAAAAAAAAAAAAAAGGATGGTCTTCTCTAGCAGTAACTTCTTCTTTAAAGAGTGAGATACTTTTTCAGGGTGCAACTGCTTTTGTTTCTCTTGGCTTCGACAGCCACTGGATGTTGCCATCAGTGAGCCAGAAAGCTCACAAAGAGATAGTTAGAGATAATATTACTGTACATTGCTTAATACATAAAATCTCTTGATGCATTATGCCTCTTTTTAGAAAAGTCCTCACATATTCTGCATGGGTTAGTTAACTGGTTTAATTAAGTAGCTCAAGCTGGAGAACATACATCTATGCACACTATGATGCAAGATGCAAGACCATGGGAAAGTTCCCATCTTCTGCAGAGCACTACCCAGCTCTTCTACCCCACAAGCAGAACACTGAAAGAGATCATTGCCCAAGGGTATGACACTGCCTGCTCCAAAGAGGAAGTAGCTGGCCCAGGGAGGCCGTACACAGTGCACAAAAACTGACATGAAGCCAGGGGCCAGTAGACAGCAGTGGGAACAAATGCTGGAGCACAGGATCCTGGGAAAGTACCCCATGAATTCAGCCCAGGGGACCGACAGCAGACCCACAGTAGCCAAATGCAACAGACCAGGCGACTACAGATTGTCTTGACAACAGATGGATATACATGTTTGCCCTCAGTCTGAAGTCTGGTCACAGTCCTTGTCAAATCCCCAAATATGTTTTCTTCTGCCAGCAAGCATTACTACTGTTTTATCTGGATTGAACCAAGAATATCAAGCTTTCATCCAGACACTGGGGGCCACTCTGGAGTTACACTGGAATTACACCAACGTTACTGAGATCAGAGTCTGGCAGTGGGTGAACAAAAACAGAAATAGCTGCATATCATGAAAAGGAGACAAAGGAATTTGTCATGAACTGTTATGTGACAGGGGAAATAAGAAAGTTCTTGAGAGTATATGGTCTTAAAACTTTTTTTAAGATTTTTTGCATGATATAATTTAATGTACAGAATACATATTTATATATGTTACTTGAGCTACTTTTAATACAGTGAAGAAGGGCGTCCAATCTTCCCAGATCTGTAAAAGCATACAGAAGCCTCACTGTATATTCTTTGGAAGAATACTATGGTAATGAAGTCTGTCTTATACTTTCCAGAAGATCTACTGGAAAAAAATATGGCATGCTGTAGGTAATAATAATACATCTATCAGACCAGAACCAGTGGACTGGGTGTCTCATAACCTGTATACTTCAAATGACAAATGAAGTAGCTTATTTCTGCAAGGTAAGTGCAAATTAAAACATATGTTAGGAAGAATTTGTCAGATTAGCTCTAGCTTTTTTAAGTGAGAAATCTTCTTCAAACAGAAATTAGGAAGGAAAGTGAAAATAATGTTTACATTTTTTTAAGTAAATAGTCATAGAGAAAGATAAAAGTCTCAAATGCAGAAATGGAGTTTTTGAAATTAATCCAAAAAAAAGAACAGTTTAGATTGTATTGTTCTGCCAGAGGCTTAAGTTAATTTATTGCTGGAAAAAGGACTGAAGTCATTAAAAATTACTTAGGTAATGATATTTCATCCTTCACACTTGAGTCAAGATGGTGATTTTCTACCTGATTTAAAAATATAAAAGGTGCTTTTGTGACTGCACCTTTAGATTAAAGAGAAAGATTAAATTGAAAAATAAGCAAAAAACCTTTTCCACAGCATCAGACTACTTCATTCGGATACCCAGAGGACAGTGACAGAGCTTCAGTGACAATAGATCCAACCCAAAAGTGGCTTTTTCTTTTGAATTTTTTTGAGTTCCAGTAATGGTCTTTGCAGTCATGAGCACAGGCAAGAAAATAGTGAGAACCTGTCAGAGGCCTATGCCTATTTCTAAAAACCCTCTGTCTTTCAGAAAACCCTTAATTTTAGAATATATCAGCTACTTGTTTTAGTTTTTGCAGATGGGAAGCTTTTGTAGCGGTAGCTGTGTGTAGTGTAGTGGTAGCATCATGAAATACCTGTGACATCTCCACAGGAAGGAGGATGTCTTGGGCTTCATCTCCACTTGCTCTCGGATTGCTGTGCTGTGCTGTGCTAGTAGGGGTGTCACCTGAGAAGAGCTCATCTGTGTCACACGACAAGGAGCAGTACAGACATCCATGAGTGCCAGGTGAATTATGTCCAGCAAAAGTACTAGAAGTAGGTCTTGGAGGGGGAAGACACTCTTGGGAGATGTTCAGAGGCCCTAGCATGGCCATCTATGATTACCAGTCCTTTCTGATCACCATCAACTATTTCAGGTATGTCAACCATGACTTCCTCCTCTCTTCTCCTTAATGACAAAAACTAATAGAGAGAGCAGCTAGGACCTGTTCTGTTTAACATCTTTGTCAATGATGTGGAGAAGACGACACAGTGCACTGCTATCTGCTGTCCTTACAGATAGGCTAATGACTGAGCTGCTGCTCTGTGCCTGGCCTGAGGGCAGCTAAGTGAAAATTATGTGGAAAACTGCTGAACATGACACTGGGCATTTCTCAACGTGCGTGTCCACATGAGGAGGTGGCAAGAGCTACTGATGGCTGAGACTGGAGCGCCTGGTCTGTGAGAGAGGCTGAGGGAGCTAGGCTCCTTCAGCCTGGAGAAGGGACAGCTTCAGAGGGACCTGACAGCAGTCTTCTGGTGCCTGTGCGAGGAGTGTCAAGGGGACGCAGCCAGATGTGGAGTGTGGTTGGACAGTGAGAGACAGTGGACAATTTGAAGGAAGAGAGGTTCAGATGAGATGTGAGAAAAACCTTTTGACAGGGAGTACAGCCAAGCAGCAAGCAGATGCCCAGGAAGACAGCAAGGTGTCTGTCCTGAGGCAAGCCCAAGTGAGCACCCTGATCTGACTATCAGTGAGGAAGGTCGGGCTGGAGACCTCCTCATGTCCCTTCCTGCCTTGATTGCCTGATCCTGTGATCTCTTCTTTCTGTATTTTCCTGGGGACAACTACAGCTGTGTCTAGTGTATTAGTCTGGAGTATAACCTTGCCTTTACAGATTGGGAATTGCACAGAAGCAATGCATGAGTTTCAGATTGCAAGGTGAAATTATGGTTCTTTTTCTTGTTTTTATTTTCTTTCAAAATTCAAAATGTCTTAAGTGAAAGATAGCATCATGAACCTCATCTCCCTGCATTAGCGAGCACTTTTCAGTTGAAAAATCCCAGGGTACTTGAATTCATACATCTTATTAATGAAGAGGGAAAGGGACAGACGGGAGAGGAAATATTGCTGTCCATATGCTACTAAAGGCACCATACACAGAATTACACAGAGATGCAGAATGAGGACAGCTCATGGTTGTGGGAATTTTAGCCAAACAGAATAACACTAGAAGAGGGGCACATACTTAAACTATCAGTAATAGAGCAGAGAAACAAAGTAGTTATTGACTCATACATCTTTAATTTTGTGGTCACTTGAAACATTACATGATTCATAGACGTAGATTTTCTGACGGTAGTTTTAACTACAAAATAGTAAAAGGTCTGCGTATAAATGCTAAAAGAATATACCACTCTTCTGCCTCAGACTTTGAGTTTCTCAGGACACAGAATAATTTTTGAGCTAGATCCGCAAAAGACTTGCAGCCAAGATCCAGATTGCAGATAGTCAAAACTATCACTCAGTTGTGACCAAACTCCAGGGGCATACACATTTCAAAGGTCTGTTTTTTTTGCACCACGTTCTCAACTTGTTGAAATTTCTGTCAGGGATATGAGGTCTCCGGAGCTGCAGTAATAGACATGAGAGTCCCTGCACAATTACAAATGATCCATTCTTTCTCCTGATAGGTATTGTCAGAAAAAAAGAATGAAAAAGAATGCTGCCGAAAAACAGACTTTCCATAAAAACCAGGAGGCAGAAGCAATACTGTTGCTACACTTGCCCTTCCAAAATGGGTAAGAAGCACAGAGCAGATAAAGAACTTCATTCCCAGTTTTTTCTATGCCCACAGTCAGTCCCTTGTCTCCATTTGAGTAACTGAACATAGCCATAACCAAAATAATAGAAAGCAATAAGATCATAGTGGAAGCATTCATAACCTGAGCAACCTACATATTTTACCTCTGTGTCTTCCCTACTAACCTTCATGCATGTTAATAAGTTATATTACCACTTTTTTAGGATGACCATTTAGTAATGACATTATTCTGCTCTTCTTTCTCTCCTAACCATCCTACCTTCCTTATCTTAGCTCATACTAGCTTATTATAGTGTAAGGCTACTCCCTTTACAGAAACATGACTTTTCTGGCACTATCCCTTTAAATTTGGTGGTAACACCTGAATGCACCTTCAAAACAGCTATTTATAGTTTTCTTCTTTCACCTCTTATAGCTATCTGCCCTTGCAGCTCTTATGGTCCTCTCCATCTGCTTCTATGGTACCTGCACCTCTGGGGAGGCAGCACATTCTTGTAAGTCTTTCGGCAATAGCGTCCTCTAATGTGTCTTTTTTGTCTATAATGCTGTGTGGTTTTAAAGGACTTAATATCTATTAACCTATCCATGCATAAGCATAGGTAATAATAGCATTTCCTTGAACTGTGATGCTGCAAGGTGGATTAATTGCTGAGCTCTCTAAGCTGGCAATGTCATTCACGTACATGCAAAGAGGCATACATATTCAAATTCTTCTGCCAGGCATGTCAAGTCCTGGGAGCTGTACTTTCCTACAGGTTTGCGAGGGACAGTGGTTTGATATGAATGAAGACGACAAAGAGAATCAGCAATTTTTTGAGAAAATATAATCTATTGTTGCAGTAAAACAATTCAAGGGGGAGGAGGAGTGAAAGATAGGGAATAATGACATGAGGAAAAGAATTTTGTAAGCAATCAGAATTTCTGTCATGAAATGCAACTGAAATGACCATTTCGAGAATGAGAAAGAAAAATACAACAGCAACAACAAAGGCCATTTACAAATTTATTGAACGTATCAGTGACTGGAAAACTGGCAGTATATTTAAAACAAACAAACAAACAAAAATGATCAGCCAAAAACTATGAAATGAGACAAAAATCTGCCTCTCCTGGTTTCCAGTAAGCGAACAGTATACATTTTCTGATCCAAATTGCTTATGAGATAATACGGATACCTCTTGCTTCTTACTGGAATAGATGAGGAATGAGACTTTACTAGCAGGACAAGGAGTTAAATGAGTGTTCCTGCTCAGTGATGCTAAGAAGATTTATGCAGTTCAATCACCAAAAGAGAATATCTTCTTCGTCAAGATCTATAAGATCATGACTGAAAATATGCCAAATGGAGCTAATTCCTTTGGGATTACTCTCTCATGCTGCTGATATTAATTACCACTTTGCAGGATCAGGCCTTGTGGCAGAGAAAATTATAACTGCAAATATTGTTCTTGTATGATGAAAAATAAATTCCCTTCTGCTGAGAATGGCTTTGGCCTTAGAGTAGCAGACAGAGATGAGTTACCTTTGTAGCCCTCATCAAGCACTCTAGCTAGTCCCCGTGCATGAATTTAGATCAGAAGAGGCTCTCAGAGGTATTGTTTTTCTCTCTCAGCCATACGCATAATGCCAAAAGTGAACCAGTTCAGTTAGTTTTATATCTGGAATGTATGTGCAAATTATAAGACCATTCTGTTCCTAAGCAGAAGGAAGGGGCTGTCCTGAAGTATTTGGAAAAAAATGGATTGCTTTAATTAAAATTTGCTCTTTTTTTTTTTTTTTGTCTGTCCATTAACTGCTGAATAATGACAGCCTCTGTGGTAAGAGTGCACTCTTTTTCAGTTTCCAGTGGCACAGTTTAGGGTTTTTTTTCATGATTCTTAGTGCTAACTTCTGCAGTTCAGTTTGTTAGTTGCCATACTGAAAAAATGAAGCCTTAAGCTTTTATCATTTTCTAGCATTACTATTGCAGTTGAAGGTGACTTTATCAAGGAAGATGAAACAAGGAAGATGAAACAAGTCTGAATGAAAGCTTGTCATCACATTCGTCTGGGGCGAAGAGCATTCATCAAGTTCCAGTTAAAGTCTTCAGTATATCAGATTGATGATGGCTTTTTTTTTTTTTTTACTGTATAACTCTTAGGTTGAACTGCTGCTTTTGGATACAGGGTTTTTATCACTTGAACTATACATAGTGCTACTTAAAGCAACTCTGTTAAATCAAGAGGGCTAGAGGTCAGCAGGTCTGTGAACTTTCTGAGCAGTTTCCTAAGAGATTTTAGCAATAATAATAGATGAATTCTATAGCATGCAGGCTGCAGAACATGCATGTGCAACTGGAGGGCATATTAGTTAATGGGGGAATACTTGGCTGTCTGGCAGGTTTGTTATGGTGTGAAATCCAGGGCATATAGCTCAGCTCCCTGGTGAGCTGGTATGACTGACTTGTGTTTTCCAGAAAATTAGAATAGAAGACCCAAATTGTCCCTCTTGGCTTTAGACTAAACTACTTAGTTATAGCTAAATGGGGTCTCAGAAGAGCTGAAAGGAAAAGACAGTAGGATTCATGAGTCAAAAATAGTGGTTGTCTATTAAGTTGCTGCTTAATGCATGTTCTGAGGCAGGGATAAGTTTAAGATGCCTAGGAGCAGTGCAGAGATCCAGCTGTCAGTCACTGCAAGCCTTTTATGTGCTGGGAAATAATCTGGTATCATTTGAAGCAGGGACTATTCTAGGTAAAGTCAGATTATAAACACCTAATGAAGCCCATTGCAATCTCTTCTACTTTGACATCCCTTCTCCCAATAGATACTCATATCAGGCTTTAATTTTAACTCATGTGGGTGTCCTCAGTGTCACTGAGCTTTTTGAAATG
Organism: Tinamus guttatus; assembly: GCF_059628265.1. Classification (NCBI taxonomy): domain Eukaryota; kingdom Metazoa; phylum Chordata; class Aves; order Tinamiformes; family Tinamidae; genus Tinamus; species Tinamus guttatus. The sequence goes on from NW_028288619.1 coordinate 999,148, forward strand.
AATCATCTTGCTGGTTACACTAAAATCAAAGAGCTTGACTAGTGTTTGCACTCTCTGTGTGATCTAATGTTGCATAGCTGTTTAAATTTTGTGCTGTGGTTTAAAGTTATCGGGCTGCATAATTACTTTTCCTGGCTTCCTTCGAGCTTTCTAAAATAACATTTTTTATTTATAATTGTCAACCAAGTGAGGTGTGGCGAGGACACAGTGAGACAGGAAAGGCTGAGTCAGGATTGCTCACTTAAAAGGTAACACAAGATATCGGTATGTCAGGTGCGTTCTTTCAGCCAGACCTCCGGCTCTGAGCACAGAGACAATACGTGCTGAAAGAAATTCTCATCTCCATTTTACACCAGTATAACCTCTGAGGCCTCCACAGAGTACAACTTTACATGATCCATTCCCTTTGTACCCCACATTAAATCTGTAATGTGTAGATAGTGCTGCACATGGAATCCTTTCTGATCTCTCACCAGATCGGTATGGAGGCTGGGAAATATTATAATATTTATTTTCTTCTGAATATTTACACTTTGGGGAAAAAAACCTTTCTCACATCTAATATTTCCTTGATATTGTTTAAACTGAAGCTAGTAGAAGCTTAATACAATATATACACGAACATAATACAATGTGGGGAGCTCATAGTGCTCCTGCCCTTGGTTTCTCTAATGTCCAAGTTAGTTAAAATTATATTTGAAAGTGAATGATTACTAACACAGCACAGGCTAAGAGACAGCTGGCAAAGTATGGATAAAGGCTATATTAATTTTCATGCACACTTCTCCCAGTAAATTTCTTTTCTGAATTTGACCTGTCTGTTATTCCAGACTCAAGACTCTTTATGACAAAAGCTGTGATTCTATAAATGGACATTACTTAGACCAAACTTATTTTTGCTTTTTCTGTACTTGATCCAATATTTGAGAAGAAAGCAGTTCTAAAAACTCAAGCACAAACTTGACAATTTTTCTATTTCCCCTTGAAAATGATGCCAAATTCTTCTCTCATGCAGCCTTTCTGCACTGCTTTTTCTACATCATTGCTTGCAGTCTGTATATGTTATGGCAGAGATCCAAGTGACTTCAGGCCCAAAAGGCTCGAAAGGGAGAGGGTGGAGTGAAAGGTTGCAAGTTCAACAAGTAACAATTCAAATCAAACATTCATAGTATCTGAAAATAGATATTTAACATATGCAGGTTGTCTCAAATGAATCACCTTGAGTAATAATCCACTGATTCCCTTGTTGACTTTTCTTTCCCTATCTTGCAGCTTTGATGACTTAAAATCTTATACGTACAATACATGAAAAGTTTCATCTTAGTGGCACAGAATGAAAAATGAGGGGAAAATTGTATGTTCAAGACATAAAAAAAGGATACAGAAGTAGGTATTGGAAAAGAGAAGAATACAGACAGCTTACCTTCCTGTAAAATTGCCTGCACCCTTTCACCATCCACTATTCAGCCATTGCGAAGGCTGATTTATCATTTCTCTGTAACTGTTGTGAAATTAAGAGCTCGCGTAAGAATCCTGCATTTACCGTCTGCTGCCTTCCTCCATCGTCCACAGATAGATTAGGTGCCTTTGTGAAAAAACACATAAACTGTCTGCTAAACATATGAGAAATAAAAATCTGCACCACAGAAACAAAACAGAAGGAAAATCTGGACTTGTAAGTCTCATACATGTGTTGAATAGCATCAAGCAGCATATCTATTCCTATAAGTGATCACATTTCTTCCTTGCCCTGGCTCGAAAAATATATAAATTATATAAATCAGCCACTTGAAATCTTTTTTTTTTTTATAAGAGAAATGCTAGAACTTGTGTATTTTATTCCTTGTAATGGAGAAAAATATATTTAGTGAGGTGGGGTGGCCTTGCCAAGATCCTGGTGTCCATGGTGTGTGCTAGGCTGAACTGTGGCAGCGCCTTGGGCTCTATCTGCTGCTGACTGTAGTGGCATGGTTTCCTTCAGGGCCACATTGCTCACATTGCTTTTGTTAACTTACCAAGCAACATTTCTGGAGCAGACACAGAGAAAATGTGAAATAATACATCAGTGTGTTTTGCAACACTTTTTTTTTTTTGGTTTTGTTCTGACTGACGATTGGAGCCATATTTGGATAACCTATGATAGGTACTAAATTAGAGCCTGTGATATCTAAATGCCGCCCCACATCTTTCTGTTGACTGTTGAAAGAGCCAAGTCTGAGCTGCTTGCTGCTATTTTAAATACAGATACTAAGGCAGGAAAGCTGAATGTGCCTTATGAACATGTTTGGGTTCCTCCAGGCACAGCTGGTTGTCATGCTTGACTCTTGTGCATTGCCTACATCAAGGAAAGCCTCTTTCTCTTGACACATTCTGGGTTTTGGGCAATTAATATTAAAAGGTTAAATTTGTGCTAATTCTTTGAAGCCATGTAGCTTGTAGAAAGTGTACGAGCCTTGAGGTCAGGCAGGGTTTTTTTTTTTTTTGGAATGAGACTATACAGCTGCAGTCCTGTGGCCTGTTTGAGGGCTGTTGGTGCTACTGCAGTGCTAGTGCTCATTAGCAGTGACAGAAAGACTGCAATAATTACGATAACTTTTTATGCCTCTCATTAATGTGACCAAGGGCGAATTTTAGTAGAGGACAGAAAGCTCCCAAGGCTCTTTCAGGATCAACTTCTAATACAGCTGAAGATGGAGGGAGGAGGAGAGGGAAGAATAGAGGAGCTGATGAGCTTGGCGTATGTGGCTCTCAGGTCAGGAGATGTAAACCATGTGTTATTAGTTTGTGAAAAGCCCTGTGTTAACACAGGGTTGGAAACAGGCAGAAAAGGAGGCAGAGTGAAAAATTAATTAGAATTTGGAGAGAAAGTAGGGACACTGCCAAAGAGGCAAATTTAATTTGGTGTAGACTGGGGACAGGAGTTCTTCTTTTCTGAGTCCTTTCCTCTCCTCCTCTTAAGAGTTGTGAGAGAGCAAACTTCAGCATGGAGCCTAAGAAATCTGCCTCTGAATCTAGAGATGCGAGCAGATGTCAGCATTTGTTGCTTGTCTGATCTGAGACAGGATTTTCTCAAGGAAATGCTCACACTGAAGCTTTTCATGGTAAACAAACAATATTTGCTTAATTTAGCAAATATATTGGGACTATTGCTAATAATCTGTTAAACTTACTTAGTAACAAAGGAAAGCTCTGAAACTATTCATTTGCAAATGAATATCCCCATTGATCATCCCATTTTTTAATTTTCCTGTCAGACAGTTGTTTTTGGCTGAGTTGCATCTTTAATGATTGTTAGTGTTCCTAGAGTTTATTTTCGGCATTTTGCATCTTTACATGCATAAATATAAATACAATATACATTTGTAGTGTGCTTTCAAAGCAAATGTTTAGGCTAATATCTTAAACTGTGCTGAGACTGCATTCTGCTTTTTAGCAGAGGGTCTCTGTTGAGTTGGGGCAAACAGGTAATACGCACCATTTCTTATGCTCTTGTAACTGGCTTTTCATCAAAACATAATAAAGAGTCTGCTAATGGTAATTCAGTAAAGTTGTGTTTTCTGTAAAGCAAAAAGATCCCACAAAATGCAACAATGAACCTTTCCCATTACTAAATTCTGCAGGACTTAAAACCTTGCTGTCATATCCTTATTAAAAAGCCAGGAGGGATTCTGATGAAGTGAGTTTGAAGTTCTATAAAGTTAGATATCTTTCCTTAGCTGGTACACATATATTTACTGAAATAAATCTAAAATTCTAAAAACTGTATAAAGACTAGTAACAATCAATCCAAATTTATAGAAAGATGGTAAGATGTGCTTTAGAATTACTGTTCCAGTAGAGATCTTTTTTCGAGTTCTTAAAACAAAATCTGGATCATAAGAGTCTGCTCACATGCCAAAACTTGTGTTCTGATATCGTATCTGAGAATTTCTTTTTTTAATGATTTTGAGTCATTTATTACCTCATTGTCATTGCTAATCCTAACATTTTCCTAGAATCTGGGCATGCAGGTACTTGTTATTTGCTTAACTTGCCTCCATCATTATATGGGATTTTTTAAATCAAGAAACATTCTCTGAGCTGACTTACATATATATTTATATATAATGTGCATTTACTTTTTTTTTGTCATCTGTTTTTAGAATTTCCAGAATTTCTAGTGTTATTCTTTCTCTTGTTTTGTCTCTTGGTGAGGAAAAATAAATGATTCTGTTTCTCTCAAGCAAGACGTTAGGGAATCCCATAGTATATTTGGCAAGAATTTAGGGGATTTGTTCTTTATCCATGGATTTCTTGATCTCTTCACTTATAAACTGACCAAATCTGAAGACTTAAATCCTTGGAAAGGGGTTTTGTCAGAAGATGTTAATGTAATGAAGATTGAAAGGGGCACAGGAGCCCCTTTCAAGGGAATACTGAATTATGCCAGTACCAAGTGAGGAAATTAAGAACATAGTCACATAAAATTACTCTTTAAAAGATGAGAAAAATATATACTTGCTCTTCCAGATTCAAGTGATGAACGTCAGGTTAAACATCTGATTGAATAAAACCACTAAATTCAGATTGTGTTATCAACTATTGGCCTTGATTTTCAGAGATGAAAAAATTCTTCACTTTTTACATTAGAAACCTGCACCTCTAGCTCTATTGACTGCATTGTACACAAAAGTAACTATATATCTCCATGGGGTTATATACTGTTTGGTTAAGGATGGGATGTAACAGTAAATCACATTTGTTGCCTTTTCCTGAACTTCCCTGTATCCTGGCTACCCATCTACAACCTCATTTTGGTACATGCCAGCATAGTCTGGCATTCAGTGCAAGTTTGATAATCTAAGCTTGCATCTTGTTGCATGACAAAGTGTGACATCAGTTTTTTAAAGCATCAAATTTTTCTCCTTGTGTCTGTTTTGGTCTGAGTGGAGAAGAGGCATTTCTTTGTAAGCCATACACCAACATCTGTAACCTTAACAGTATGGGATAAAAAAACTCCAAACCCACACAACAAGAAAACACTGGCTGTGCTTAGCAGAGCTCCTTGGGAAATATTCAGGCCACCTACTTTTAGTACTGGAGATGGATGTACATGCCGGAGAGGGCATGCAGCACTCAGGTATTGAGGACCATTCCCAATGGCTGCTGCTGCAATGCTGCCTAATCCTTGCTCTCTCTGTATCACTGGTACTTCTGGCTGTACCATATTGCTGGTATAACTGTACTTCATAACCCTGCTTTCTCAGAAGGGTCCCAGGTATGCTGCTTCTCTAGAAGTGCTCAAACTCTGCTGGTTAGGCTGCTCATCTGGAAGAGGCAGCATCGTAAGGGCACAGCTTCCAGGCACCTGCTTGCATTTCCCATACCCTCAGAGTCTGCTAATGAGGCAGAATTAATTGTTGCTCTTTGCCAGGGGGCATCATAGCCAATATGCAAGATTGCTGGGATCCGTCCTGCGCTTTGCCCTTCTGGTGGTGTCCTTGCTTCATCTTGAAAAAAGATGAGAATAGAAAATGCATGACCCCAGGCCAACCTAATAATTAGGAAGGTCCTGTTAGGAGATAGGTGGTGCAGGTTTGAATCTCCTCAGACTGGCAGAATCTGGACCCAGTGCTTCCACTTCGTAGCTGAATGACTGCTCTAAGCACTAGGTTAAAACACAAAAAAGGCAGTGACCACCATCTCAGCCTTTTGTGGAGCTCCTTCTTTATTATTTGAGAATGATAGAAGCCCCAAATTCCAACTGGATGAAAATATTTCATATAGAACTGTTGTGGTTGTTTTGGATGGCACTGGAAGCATATGTGCTTTTGTAGAGACCAGAGATCTTTGCTTTAACTACTTCAACAAGTAAGTATGTGCTGTAGTGGGCCTAAATTTTGCCCTTAGAGGTAGATTTAATTTCATTTAAGTGATCAGAGCAGACCACCTCTATATAAAGATGACAGCTCTGACTCAACCCCTTTTGAAGTCAGTGTCCTTTGTAAAATGTGTCTGTCCTCCAGGGCACGTGTCATTCTGCTTGTATTCGTCAGTGCTGGAAGTCTGACTTGCTGAGGTTTGGTTTCACACCAGGAGCTTCTGGGTTTGTTTCGTTTCTTTTTTAGCAGTTTTTTCTGCTGAGAAGTGGGATGAACTTCCACCTTCTCTGAGGCAAATGATTTATTTAAGGCATTGACAGCCTGAGCTGGTCAGTGCTGGTGATGACGCTGCAGTTGCTCTTTAGGGAGTCTGCAGTTCTCTTTGGTTGGTTGGTTTTGTTTGCTGAGACAAAAAGGAGTTGGTGCGAGACCCCCAAACCAGCAAGTTGGCAAATAAAAGCTGTGAGCTGGGATGTACAAACCCAGTTGCCATTTCTCTGTGATTTGTAACAGTTTGTCAACAACATGTAAAGGTCCTTTTTTTTTTTTTTTTTTTTCACATCAGCTACAGTAGCACTTACATTTGGAGAACAAAAGCAAAAGTCCTGGGATGTAATTCAGGCGGTGACCTTCTACGGGTTGGAAAAGGAAATGGGCTCAGTGCTGACTGGCATGTATGGCTCTGCAGCACAGGAAGCAGCTCATTTCCAGGGACTCTTATGGTGTTATACTGCCTGCATAAATACTAGTTCAGTCCAGGAAAACATACAGTTAGGTAAAAAAAAAAAAATGTGAGAACTTAGTCAGGTATTTTAAAATTTATTTAAAGACTTTTGCTGTTTTGATTGGAAAACTATGTATTTTTAAAATCTCTTATGTTGTTTCAGTTGTTTTGACTTGCTACTTTCGAATTTTTGCAGAAACTTCAGCTGATGCACTGAATTCACTTCTTTAAAATGAGATGCAACATACATGTCATGCCTATGCACATTTTAGTGAGGAAAGAGAATGGACTGGAAAAAATAGACAATAATAATTGGAAGAAAAAAATATAATTGAATAAATATCTTCCACTATAAATAAACCACTTGACAAAAAAAAAAAAAAAAAAAAACACCATTGTTGTGGCAGGAACAGAGCTCTAGCTCTATAACCTATTAGAAACACAGCAAAGTAGCAAAGTCCTTGTGAACTTTCCAGAGAAAAGCTTTTGAGCAGAGGTTAATTCTTTGCCTTTTCCAGCTCATGCCTGAGTTACTTTATGGCAATGAAGCTGTTTTGTATGCAGCTTGATAAATACAGCTAGTTTTTAGCCATTTTTAAAAGAGCTGAACAACATGACCTGACATACACCAATGCCAGAACCATATGCTCCTTCAGGAAGTTTGCAACACGTACAATTTATAGGCATTCTTTTATTAGAGGAAAAACTAGCTTGAGCACAGAAGCAGAATGATCAAGCAGAGAACCCTTTATTGCCCAGTTCTATATTCCAAATATTTAAATCCTAGCCTTGATTTGTTTTTGAAGAGATGTTTTTCTTTTTTTTTTGTTTTGTTTTGTTTTGCTTTGCTTTTGAGAAAATGTATGTGTGTTCCGGGGGTCGGACTAGATGATCTCTAGAGGCCCTTTCCAACCTTAACGGTTCTATGATTCTATGATTCTATGATTCTATGATTCCTACTTACTATTCTCTTCCAACTCTCTGCCTATTAGAATAGAGTGGTCTTGTTACATAGCACAAAATTAGAGGATGGGAGCGATGGGTTTATCTTTTGATATAATCATGTAATGGGGGCATCCTCCTTTCAGAAGAGAGTTCTCTTGACAGTTTGACTGTCAGATTACTTTGACCATATTTGCACTGGGACCATACTCTTCCAGTAGTCTGCTATGCAAATATTGGTGGCACCCAGACTCTGCTGTGGAATGAACAAAGAGATTTCTACTGATGGGAAGACGCAACCTCATCCAGTGGACAGTCTGTACAAGAGCCAGAACTTACATACATGGTTTCTAGTCCTAATAACAAAGCCATAAGCAATAAGTATTCTTCTCCCTTCAATAGGGTCTACATGTAGTCTGTCTTGCTCTGAGCGTCATTCATGATTCATTCTACAGTTCCTTCACATCCCTTTTTTGCCGTTGGTGGAGAATGAGGATGGACTTGCATTCTGCGAAGAAGTTTTAGAAGCAAATGCAGTTCTGTGCGCTGATCTGTGAGGATAAGAGTGATGGCAAGAGTTATGGACACACATCCTTTTCGCTTCTAATGGACTCTGTCACTGTTAAGATGGAGCTCTATGCAGCAGGGAGAACCATGGGCTATGGGCCACAGAAGCATGGCTGTAAGGACAGGCTTGAACTCATGTGGTCAGTAGGGACCCCTTCCCCAGACTTTGTGGGTATTGCAGCTTACTGATGTGATTTCTCTTCATTCTTTGAGAATTTAGCATTCCCTTTCCTTAGTAATAAAGCTCATATAGGTTGGTGAAGCTAGACTATTCTAGTCCTGCACTGTATATTTCTGAGGCAATTCCATTTAGCAAGCAAGGAAAAAAAAAAAAAAGGCAATGTAGACCTGAAAATCAAATCAGGGATCTGATTTTCAGCAGTTCTTAGATGTTTAAGAGAGAGCAAAAGCAGATATGGAAGACTTACCTGCAGTCTTTCCCTTTCTCACTGACATCAGAAAAGGTTTATCCTTGAGATATTATCCTATTGTGGAACAAATGTCGCTACTTACAGGAGCCTGTAGGCAGCTTAGTTGAACACGATTTGTGCGTTTGTGTGTGTGTTTTTGTGGGATGTTTATCATACAGCATTTGTGGCTTCCTTCCTTGAGGCTTATTTTAGGCAGTGACTCAGGCTCTATAAACACCGGTGCTCAGTGCAGGGTTCCTACATTGTCTGCTGCACCAACCTGTATTTAAGTTGTCTTAATGAAAAACTTGTGTGCTATCGTGGGAAGCTGCTTGCCCTGTCCAGTTCACCATACAGAAAGCAGGGAAAATAAACAACACTTAGGCCCATCCTTGCTGTGCTCTTCCAGCAGTAGACTGTCATTGGGCAATGATGCTGCAGCTGCTGTCCTTGCAAGGACAACAGTACTTGGTGGGCTGGAGAGATGCTGTACTTCACACCTATGGCAGGAGACAAGCTTCCTGAGGCAATTCCTACCTGCAGGTAACAAAATATTGGAGGGTCTAGAACACTTGGTGTTATGTGTTTCTGGTCTTTATTCCCTCTCTCCCCTCTGCAGAACAGAAGTCTCAGGGCCACAGAAACACCTGTACTCTCAAAATTTCCATAGTGACAATGCAACCTTAACGTGGACTGAGGAGAAATTGGGCGTCTGCAGCACACTGCTGCTTTATTTTCTGTGATGTTTTCCAAGATATTGGCATGAAGCAAAAGCTTCAGCAGGCTGATGAGAGAAAGGACGAAGCCTTGATAGTTTAGCTTCTGTGCTCACGAAGAAGAAACTTTCAGAGGTCGTCCATCACAGAGAGCCTTGAGTACTATCATCAAAAGCCTCCTCAGGTGCTATTGTCATATAACACTAAAGGTTTTATTAGGCAAACTGCGTTGTGAAGGAAGGAATCATGTTACTCTTAAAGAGTTAAGGAGCCGGATGTCATGTGCTGGGTTTCAACCTCATGGGACATGACAATCAGCACCTCTGTGGTTTGTCTTGCAGAAATGATCGAGGTTTAGTAAGCTAATGACAGCAGCAGGAAGCAGGGCTGTGGTTCTGTGATCTCTGTATAGTATCTGTGGCACTGATGTCCCATCCATACTAGTCGTGTGCTTTAATAGAGTTTAGAGATGTACTGAGTATGGCACCTTACCCCTTAACATCTGGGACAGTGATTTATTAAATTTGATTTCATGGTGCCAGCTGATGCCTTGCAGCTGTGACATTCCCCATATATTTTGCTACATCTGGCTAATGCATGCTGCTTAGGACTATTCTCTTTAACATCTGGGCTTTTGAATTACTACTGCATTTTAAAGCTGGATGACAGCATGTTCCAGATTCCTTTCTGTACACGTGTTTCTTTGCATTTTAGTTCCGTAGGCTTCTTGTTGCCAAGGGAATGTCTTAACATCATGATTCTTTGCCAGTGCGTGATTCTCCAGTTGATTCACTGGGAAACTGCAAGCCTGACTTGCCCTTTCATTTGCACGACTAACAGTTGTGGTCTAAAAATACACTGGTTTCCTGTTAGATGGAGGTCACCCATTAGAGTGGCTGCCACTTTCCACCTGGATCAAAAGTGCTTGAGGAGATGATCCAAGTGAAAATCAACAGTAATTGAGCAACAGAGTTTCCATTTCAGCACAGCAGATAGCGTTACTAAAACAGACATACAGAGTTCATTAGCAAAATAAAGGCCCTGACATACTCTGTCACAAGGCTATAAAATTGTTCTGCACTAAGCAGAGGATTTATTTGTGGGAGTGCTGGCCGGGCATCTGAAGGAGTTTGCTTTTTGCCCAGCATTCTCTAGAAAGAAGTCCTGTTGGCAGATGTTGTCGCAAATATATGCTGAAGTTGTGCATCCTGGAATCCCTCTCTTTTTCTGGCTGTGCTGAGTCTGTCAGGAAAGGTCTTTTCCATCTGAGTTTCCCCTCTAAACCCTTCTCCAGCAAAGTCTCTGAGGACAGGTCATGTTGATAAAATTTAGTATAACTGGCTTATAACAGTTATAACAGTATAACTTTAGTCAAATTAATTAAACAACAAAGAGGTTTTCTTTCTCCTTATTTTTTTTTGCTGCAGAGTACCTTGTTACCAGCTCTGTTTATTGATACAGGCTTAGAAGTTGTATGAGGAGGGGGTCTCACTTTTGGCTACCACAGACAGATCACAGAGTATGATGAAAACCTATCTGAACCCTCAAGAGAAGACCAGCTATCATTTACATTGTATATTTTCCATATATATCGACTCCACAAGCAGTCTCCAATGGCAGTCTCTTTTGCTGCTCTCTTGATATTTTCCTTTCCTTGGCAATGGCAAATGCAGTTCACACTCTGAGCTCTTGGCTGGGAGATGAGGCTGAGAATGATTCTTCCTCTTTGGCTCCTTTTGCTTCTTATCTCACAATTGAGAAGCTACAGAAATCTGGATTGCTAAATGGCCGAACATTCGGCATGAACGAGTGAAAGGCCAAGAAGAGTGAATGGAAAATCAGAAAAGGCAGGCAGTAGTGCAGTGCCTGCAATAGCAAGGAGCTTTGCACTCTGCAGTGCCTGATGCCAAATACATCTCATGTGCAAAGATCCATAACATCGGAGGCTTGTCAGAGCTTGCCACCCATGGTTACATATTACAATGAATGAGGCCTTTTATTTTGTTTTATTTAAGTGCTTAGTAAGGGATAAGATTTATTTTCTTTTTTTTTAAATAGGTTTTGTTGCTGAGACACTCCTCTCTCATAAATTAGGAGGCCTAACTGATTGAAAGCTTGCTTTTCCTCATGTTTTCAAGTATTCAATTTATGGTTTTTTATTGGTAGTGAAAATTTTATTGTATATGTTGGCCTTTTTTATGTGTTTGTGCGTGTATGAAATTTTTTACGGTTTGGAAACATAAAACCTTCAGGAACTAAATGAAGAGGCAAATTGCAATAGACAATATTTTCTAAGACATTTAGAATAGGAAATATATTTTGCTTTTATGACATTCTAATAAGAAAATGCTTTGTTTGAGGTATATAGGGTATCAATTATACAAAAAAAAATCTAGGTCATCGTCACATTTCCTTTTAAAAAAGTTATTTAGTAACTGCTAGTACACTCAATTTAATTTTCATAGTCCAGGAGTGTCAATTGAGAATTGAACATTGTTGCTCATTTTGAAAACTTGAGAATGTGCATAAGGCATATAATCTGTGAGAGATTTATAGAAAATTACAAATTATTACTTCCCCAAATTACTGTCTTGAATCTGCTTTGTATGCGTTATGGCAGTACCACCTGAGTATAATTGTTCATTTAACTTCATTTGGCTGCTCTTCCACTGGATCTGGGTTCCAGATCAAGTGCTCTTGTAATCTAGGCCTGCTGCTAAAGCGGTTTGCTGTCATGTTACATGTGTATCATCTCCTGCTTGGATGTCATAGCCGCAGGTCTGGTGTTTTCTGCTTTGTGAAACTATTTTTGGTAGTGTCTTGATAATGTAAAGCAAGCTCTGCTTACACTTGTCTGAAATTATGCACTTCAAAAGCCAATATTGCTAGTCAATACTGTTAGCATCTTCATGTAGGCAGGGAAGTGCTTTAGGCTTTTGATTGCACAAATGAGATTTTTGCTGGCAAATTCTTTCTATAGCATGTGATCAACATGCCAGTGTTGACTGGCTTAACCCCATATTTCAATTACAAGTTGATATGGAGTGTGGGGGTAGTACTAAATGTGTTGGCATCTGTCAGATATTTCTTCAGTTCCTCAGTGATATTATAGCAACTTAAAAAGTTTTCATGCAGTAAGTTTTAGTCTTTTCTAACACCATTTTAAAAAGACCTTTTGCTTTTTGCTTTAATTTTGACTGTAGCAAAACTGCAATATTTGCAATATTTGACATGCTATGATATTCTCCCCCAGCATCTTGGGATATGCTGGGTGACTAAGAGAAGTGACTGAATTAATAAGAGTTTTTTCTTTTTTCTTTTCCTTTTTTTTTTTTTTTTAATGTATGCACAGCCCTACATTGCAGTGCTAGGTAGCTAACCTTTGTCACTAGTATAGTCTTTCATCTGGACAGCTAATTCCTTGCCCCAAGGCTGAGTAATTTGGAAGGTAACTCATATTGAAATTAGCAACATGGAAGCTTACCACAATGATCTGAGAATTGTTTAAATCCAAAATTAATATTTACATGAGATTCTTTGCAGTTGGTACCATGCTAGCTAATCCTATGGTGGCATTCTTGGTTTAGCAATGTTCATATGAGTCAATGCTACATCTTTGCTCTACCTTCTCTTGGAGAGGATCTTTTCTCTCCCAAATTCACTTTCCTTCCGTAGCTCCAGTGTTGAACTGGATGTTAACTTCCACAGCAGTGTAACAAAATGCTATATTCCAATGGACATCCAAACAATGTCTAGAGTATTGCATGCTTCTGTTTACCCCCTCTCTTCTTATTTTACACTAAAATGTGATCTTTCTGTTATGTGGAAAATGAAACTGGTCTTCTCTCCAGCACCCGTTTCCCTGCAACATCTCTGTTCTTCTTCCATGTAATTAATTCAAAATTTATAAAGAATGAAATCCCTTTGAAGCTTTATTTTGAAGAATCTCAGACTACATGGTTGTCTGTTCTTGACCAGAGAGTATAAACTGTCTCAGAAAGCAATCCTTACATGCAAGTATTATAATAAGAACCATGTGTGATACTCTGGCTTGGAGTACAAGAAGGAATTAATATGAAAAATATTCAGATATTTACAACTTCATAAGCTGCCATTTGACACTAGGCATATTTTTTACATGTGTATTTCTGTAGTCATGTGCATCACAGATAATTCAATGATGATATAATTTGCTCGTAGTGCCACTTTGTAAATTCAGTATCAGATGACTAAGAAATCATATTCTTCATATCCTGTTACCTTGATATGATCTTAAATATTTAATTTTGATTCTGGTAAGTTTTTCCTTGGTATATCAAGGCATGGAAAATATGTCTCATTATTGACTGCAGGTTAAACTTATATATGAGTTAGAAATATTGGTGCATGCTAGGGTAGTTCTTATATTGTTTTTTCGAGTTATACTTTTCAAAGCTGTCGATAAAAGTATATTCAAGACTTGGTGCTATAAAGTTGTTAAAAGGATGTTTACTGGAACCTGACAGATCTGACAAAAATGCTAACAGTGTGAATAATTTGTTTGCTTGTTCTTTTTTTCTTCTTCTTCTTTTCATTTCAATGCAATTTCCTATTTATAATTGCTTTTTCTTTGCAGCTAACAATATAATAATGTCATGAAGTGGACCATTGATGGGAAAATGACATCTCTGAGCTCAATTTTACTAAAACCTAACACTGCTGAAGCCATAATTTCTAGCAATTCTTGTAGGTAAATTTCTTTTTCTTTTTTTTTTCTCTCATATCCCTAGAAGACCACTATTCATTACTGTGCTCAACCTCAGAACCCACATTATAGAGCCTGTCATTTGCAGTGAGTTCAGTAATTTGTAGTTTACACGGGAACATATCTCTTCAGAAAGCTATCCAGCATCTGCTTTGTAGCTCATGATCACTGAATTCAGGAGACAGACTGATTATATAGTCTTTTTCAAATTAATACAACATTAAAAAAGACATACACTGTCAGATGTTTCATTTCTGCTTCATACAGCAAGTGGCTGATGTGTGATGCCTAAGGTGGAGTTAAAATAAAGGCGGGCAGTAGAAAGAAAGGAAAGCTATTATCATTTCTTTCAACCATATTATGTTGCATTTTGACCTTGGGAGAGTTCTCTCAACCCATGCTGGTATGTGCAGGGAAGCAGAAATAAAAAGTAGGCAGATGGGAAACCTGTGGAGGCTTGATCTACCAGCACACAAGCTCTGTAACCATGTAGAGAGAGCCAGATCAAACCTTTTTAGCAGTGTAAATAAAATTTGAAGCTAGTTGTGTGGAAAAAGGGAGGTCAGGAAACTGTGAAGAGCTGGTAAACAGGGGGTACTGAATGCAACTGTTGGAAGAAGGAAGAATCTATAGGAAGGTGGGACAGCTGTGGGTGTCCCCTTATCAGTCGCACCCTCACCAGGTCTACTTGTGGAGTACAGCAATCAGATCTCATCTCCTCTCCAAGGTCCTCTTTTTTAGCTCCCATTTCCAACTGTTAATGGCAAATGACTTGCAGCCAGAATAGATGAGTTTAAGATTTAGCAGGACTCAGAGAACTGCATGATGCCCTTTCTCTTAGGGGCTACATACAAGATCTGGGAAAATCCAGTATCTAGCTTAGCAGTGGGTGCTGTTTTCCATTCTGGGCTGAAGCCAAGTGTTTGGAATTATCAAGTCATTTGAATTTTAACATTTGAATTTTCCTTCTGTTAAAAACATGCCAAGGAGAATTGAAATAATTGTTCCAGGAGTCTTTGAGAGGATTTCCTCTGTCTGTGACAAGAAAACAAATAACTGTTTTTCAGTGAGTTGTGGGCCTGAAGGAAATAAAAGCAACTAGCAAGTTGGCATGAGGAAGATCAGCACTGTAGTCAAGAGTAGTATGATATTGAGCGATATGTCAAAGGTGGAAAACTCCAAAAGGCAAGTGTCATCTTGGGTTGTCTGACAACATAAATGTGACAAGAGTTAAGAAGAAAAGTGGCAATTGACCTTGACTGTAAAAGCCACAGACTATTCAACATCACGTAACATGGCAGTCCATAACTACACGTTGTCTGAATTTCTGTGGTACCTAAGATGTGGCTCCATGTTGTATTGTGAGGATTTAAGCACCTGAAAAGTTAGATGTTACTTTGCTGAACCACGAAAGGTTGAGTTTTAAATATTTTAGAGTGCTTACTCAGAACATGAGAAATCAGGGAACCACCTCATCAGTTTTAAAGGGGGAATGTTAATTGTTATAGTCTGTATCTTACTTTTAGCACAACATATTACCAAAACTATTCAGAAGTTCCGTTGGTACTGAACTAACTCCTTCAATATTCTTGCAGTGCCTCCTCCAAAGAAAGAAAAAAGTTTATTTCAATGCTAGAGCAAAGCGAGAAACAGCATGAAGACCAGAACAAATAGCAGTGAATAACAAAATAAGTGGAAAAAACGTGTGTACTTCTCTGGGGAAACCACACTTACATGTCACTTAGGCTACTAAAATGCTTCCTTTTCTGCAAGTGGAGGGATTAATGGTTGATTCTTATCTCGGTCTGAGCAGCAGCCCCCGGATGATACATCTTAGTGCCCCACATCCTTTACCAACTGCAGAATGCAATAAGCAAGAGAGTCTGTCCAGGAAGCGGAGAGTGATCATTATGCAAGTGATTGCTATTTAATGCACTTAACTGAGTCTAACCAGGGTTTACTTGAAAAAAAGAAGGCTTGTAAGGAACACACCCCAGTATGAGTAACTTCTCAAAAGTAGGCCAGCCAAGTTTACATTTCATGCTTTGACCTGTGAAGAAAATGAGCAAGATAGATGCTCTTTTTCATACTGACACAAACACCCTCATTCTGGGACCTTAAAACACTGAAGACTTCTTCTTGGGGACTTACCTAGAGCTATTAGTGACTCTTTTCTGTGAAGTTCCAAATGCTTCTTTATAAATAACTTATTTCTGTCTCTTTTTATGGCAGACATTCTAATGCAAATCTTTTTAATGAGGTGCATCTTGTGATCTGAATTCATTCTGGCACATTTCTCTGGTAAGCCTGTTGGAGCAGCAGCAGCAGTTGTAGGAGGACGCGCAGCAGTAATAAGTAAGAGCCCAAACCATCCCAGTACATGGGAGATGCTGATTTATTGACAGCTTAAAAAAACAGCATGTTTTACATATGGGATGAATAACTTGTTCAGGACCTTGCTGGTCAGGCTTCTAGTCACAAGATGATGAGGTTTCCTATATCTTGCCTGATTATTTATTTATTCTCTTATCCCCACTTCACTTGTGCTCAGCTTTTCTCTTAAGTTTCTGATTCAAGCTATAATTTTGTTAGCATAAAAAAGACTGTATTTAAATGACTTTGTCATAAAGGAATCCAAGCAAAACTGCTTTCCATTTGTTCTCTCTAGAGAATTTGTGTGTCTGTGGTGCCTTGTGTTTTGTTTGTTGCTGCACCAATCACACCCTCATTTTGCAATGTATTAAGCTGATTTGTTTACAAGAATCCATCAGCAATAATCAAGGGTATGAACGAATTTATGCATCTTGATATGGGACTAGTAAAACAGAATGAACACACAAGCACAGGAGCTGCTTGTTCAATTAAAATAGTCCATATGGACCAATTGCTAGTATACTGCCTCCTTGACTAAATTCATGTCAATGAAATTGTTGTTTTCCTACAGGTGAGAGCAAAACTGTGAATTCAAAGATTATTTAATTCCGGACAAATAAAATTCGCAATCTGATTTATGTGGCTGTTAAGTCATCTCCCTTTTGAGCCGACTACTAGTAAAAGGCAAATATGGTTTTTGTAGACAAAGTGTCAAATGCTTGGACTCATTTAAAGAATTTATAACAGAGGTTATGGACAAAGGAGACTTGGCTAATGTGGTTTTCCGAATGTGTTTGACAAGCTATATGTTGAAAACTGAGGAGTCTAGGAGGTAAGAGGAGGAAATGAAGGAAATTTCCTCTATAAGATAAGAGGAAATGTCCTTACAAGGATGAAAAATGGTAAAAAATAGGAAATTACAATGTGTTATATCCTTAGTGGAACCTTACAAAAACATGTGCAGCAGATCTGAAGTGCTCAATGTATGATCTGGTTTGGAAAATAGTGTCAAAACTTGCTGCAGTTGAAAAAAGCACCTGATTATGCTGGAAAATAAAATGACTGCTCAAATTCAATACGGTTAAGTTTCAAACAGGGTGGAGGGGAACAATCCAAATCTCTAGCGCTTTGTATCTGTCTCTGGGCTAAACTAATCAAGAATAAGAACTTGGAATTGAAATAGGTTGTTCTGAAAAAAAAAGACATTATTGGTTCACTGCTTCTCAAGGGTAAAAGGAAAATAATATAAACAATTGTAAGAAAAAATAGGAAGGAAATAGAGTACAAAAAGTTGTATAAATATTCTACCTATTAAATATTGTTTTGTATCTTAGGTTATGTATGTCAAGAGGGTCTGGTGTGCCTAGAAAGGAAAAAAAAGGGAGAAGGCAAGGATGGTTCAGCCTGGAGAGAGATGATAGAAGAGCATGCAAACATAAACTCTGTTCAGAAAATGAATTTGGAATGATTTTTTTTCGGAGTCTTGCTTAGCATAAGAGTTTGGGAAGCAACCAGTGAATCTGACAGGCAGGGGTAAGACTTAGCTAACTGTGTAACAGCTGTGCAAACTCCCAATCATGAGATGCTGCAGATATTAGTATTTTATGCTATAGAGACAATCAAGGAAAGTCATGAAAGAAATCCTTCTTGGCAATTAAATGCAAGGACACCATCACTGTCTTGGGTAGATTTTGTGCCATGAAACACTGAAGGCTGGGAGATGTTTTTGGTAGGGTGTTATTATGTGCTTCCCCCTGCCACGCACACCTCAAGTGTGTCTCTTAAATATCTGCGATTGCTCTATGTAATTACAAGATTCTGGGTCCTTGGGTCTGGCCTGGTATATATTAATAAAAATGAAGAACGATAGTTATTTCTTTATTTTAAGACTTGCATTTTTTTTTGCTTTCACTGTATTTTGTATTTTGTATTTTGTGATACAGTAGGGCAATAAAACTTTTGCCAATATGGCTGACTCTTACAACTAAAAGCATATGTATTCCTTTTGTCTGTCAACCAGAATGTATTTCACTGATTCCAGATGTCTCAGAAAGGAAAGTGAAGTAGAAAATAAAAGAATCATTTTATCTTTGCAAAATGCTGGTTGGCTTTTTTATTTAAAAAGAAAGAAAAAAAAAGAAAAAAAGAATAAAAAGGAGAAAAGAAAGAAAAAAAAAAGGAGTAAAACTATTGTTTTCCTATATATTTTACAGATGCTTCCTAGAATACCTTTAAAATGTTCCAGTGACCATCCATGCCTTTCAGGAAAGCCCAAGAAATTTAATTTTTTTTTTTTTTTTTTAAGGATTTGGGGGATTGAGGAAAGAAGGATAATAAGTTAGTGAACCTTATGTCCTGGCTGCCGTATTTGTCTCCTCTGTTTGACTAATCTGAAGCTGTTGATAGTCAGGGGAACTCAAGGGGATCATGGAACAGAAGGAAATGCTTTGTGAAGCAACATAAAACTTTATACAAAGAAGGTCTCTCCATTCTGCCAGAGATAGCTCAGATGAATGATCCACATTAGAGCTGTGACCTATTGACTGAAGCAAGAGCGAACTTTTTTCAAAGTGCAAACATTCCGCCTAATATTAGTGAAAACAGCTGGTTTTAGTCTAATGCTATCTTCTTTTCTCTTGCACATCATCATATGGAACATGGTCATATGTGGATGAAGTGGTGGTTCAGAACCCCATGTGAACTGGAAAAACAGGAACATGTGTAATTTGGGTGTATAGCTCTGATTATCCACAGACAAATGAACAGTTAATGAATAGCCTGCCCCAATAACTCATATGAATAGCTCTGCAGATGGCATGCATTTTTCTATTTATTCCACTGAGGAAAAACAGGAAATCTTTATGTCTGTTACAAATGTTTAAATATAAATAAGAGTGTTTTTCTTTCTTCTAGATTTTTGGACTTTTTTATATAGTCAAATATATCTAAAAGTGAGTTCTTTCAGTGCTTACATAACCACAAAATTAGTAGATCTGTAGGAAATTGGTTTGACTGTTGGCACAGATTGTGAAAAATGAAAGATACTGAAAAGATAGCAACAACAACTCATGTTCTAATCATGATCTGTCAGATTAGTGGCTCTTCAAGATCCACAGCCTGATCTAATTTTCTGGAATTTCTTCCTATGAAGGAGAAGATAAAAGGCAGGGGGATAGGATCTCTGGTCAAAATCAAAAAGTAGTGAGGCCAGTCTACTGACCACTCTGTTGTGTTATCCCTCAGTAAATACATACAGAACCAAACTCGGATTTGGAGTGATTTGATGTTAATTCGCACTGAAATGTAATGCAGCCAATAACTTATTAAGCTCCTTCTCTGGGGGCTGTGCAACCTCAGCTTAGATTTTTGGGGCAAATGCCCTAGCTGATGTTCCTTTCGACGCAGCCAGCAGAATAGAGCAAAAGTGAATATGATTTTTTTTTCTTTTCCATCAGATGTGTCTTCAGAATGATCTTCACATGTGATGAGGAAACTGAAAACTGCTGGAGTCCTCGAGATGAATCTTAATGAAGTATACAATGATGGACAAGGGCTCTCTGCTTATTTAGCCTTCTGGAGGTTGAGTAGCAGTGTTTTTCTTTTCCAGATGTTTGCATAGAAGTGGCCAAGTCTTTGATGAACATTGACCTGCAAAAACACCTCAATTTAATGCCCCCCTGCTTTGTAAAATACTTGCTTCTTTTTCTGATATTGTACAATTTTAGGACAGGATAATTAAATTGCTTAGGTCTGATCTAATGAACTACAAATAAGGTATCACATTTCCGTATGACACTAGGAGAAAAAAGTACTTATCAGAAAACAATTTGTTTAACATAAAATGTACTATGTGAAATGTATGTGAACATAAAATGTACGTGAAATGCTTGGGATGTATTTGTGAGATAGCTTATTTGAATGCAGGGGATATCTGAGTGAGTTAGAGTTTGTCTGGAATTAGAACCCCAAAATGATTTGCCGAGTTAAAAGTAGTAATTCTCTAAAAAAAGATGGTGATAATTACAAGCTATGTTCTCTCGCATGAGATTCACAAGTTCAAAAATATGTCTCTCATCTATGGGATTTTAAGGTCCTCTCAAGTCTGGTACAACTAAAGATTGGAAACAAGGAAACAACTGGAATGCAAACTAGCCAGAAACTGGACTTTTTTTTTTGTTATTATTCTCTTTATTAGTAAGGCAGAAGATGATTGTCCTTAGACATTCAGCCAGTGTCAGGTAATTGACAGTGATGGTTATCCGTCCATTTTAAGGCTTATCCTCATTAGGACTGGCAGCCTTATCTTTAATATACAGGGAGTAAGTTGTCAAATAATAATCTTTCTTGTGGTTAATGTGTGCTAGTGTTAACTTTATGTTTTCTTTGGATAGATATATTGTATACAATAAAGGTACAAATCTATGAGTTTATTTGTATTCTGACAATTATTTTTGTTTGTTTGCTTTAAATCAGCTTCATAAGCACAGCATATTTAACAAAAGTCTGATAGTTATTAAAAAGTAGTACAATGTCAGCTGAGTTTGAGGAATCATGAAGCTTCACAAACATCAATGTCAATGTACTGAAAAGAATGGCATGATTTAGGAAGTTCTTAATTCTCTGAAAATATTAGAACTAATTACCTTAAAGTATCAGCACAGTTTTAAATAGACAGCAGTTAATTCATTCTAGATCACCTGTCACAGTAGGATTTTATGATGTCATTTATTTTATCCTTTCTTCGTCAGATTAGAAATCTGTTAAAAGGACACCGAGATTTTTGGTAGATTTTTATTTATTTAAAATATTTATTTCCCCAAAAATCTTATTAAAAGAAACACAAAACATATTTTTTCAAATTATCTTAACTGATGAAATAGTTAAGTGATTCTTATAAACCTTTAAAGGCCTGGCACACTTTGAAAGGGAAAGTATCGTGATTCTGGTCACTTAGATATGTTTTTAATGTTGGAGCTGGATTTGTAACACACATGATTTCATTATGAACTTCTATGAAAAGTTAAAATATGAATTCTAGATTTATATTAATACCATAAAGAGTGGTTTATCCATATGACACATCTTGCTAACAGAATGAAAGATGTTTTCCACATAGAGGAACTTCTGGTAACTGAGCAGCTGGGTCCTCTGTTGGACAAGGAAATGAGCCACCTTAGTAAATTCAAGATTAAATTAATACTGATTCTATGCCAGTGGTATAATACTTTTACATTTTATTCATTTATTCAGGTTGTGTTATCATGCTTTGGTACCTTAAATTCTCTTTATACATTCTAATGATTCTGCACTAGTTTCAAAGTGAGTGAAAACTCTTGGGAGAAGCTATCCTATCTGCTTGAAAACTTGGAATATGCTTAAGTGGTGGGATGTTCAGAAAGCCTCCAGTGTGCTTGGCAAAGGGCAGTGTATGTTGCTGTTGATGTGGAATTTCGTGCTTGCTGGTTGCAACCCATAGACACATGGTGATTTCCTTCTCAATGAACAAAACAATACAGTTATTATGATCTTGCTCTAGTCAAAGTGGCAATTTGTATGTCTTTCCTCTATCCAGGCCAACCTTTTTTTTTTTTTTTAATTAAATTTGTTTGAATCTGATGAGTGGGCCTGAAAGTTATTGTTAGCACTGGTGGAAACACAGTGCAAGTGCCTGGGGTGTTTTCTCAAGAACCCAGACCATATGTATGCAGCAGATGCTGCAGTCTAGCAGTGAATGTATTATGGTGCACTAAAGCAACTGCAAAGTGAGTCAGGCTTTAACTAAAAGAAAAAAATGCTTGATGAGAGGAATGCTTTCTCTTCCCTGCTAAATACAGAAGTAAGAGCAAATTTCACTACATGGTATTGGTGACTGCATCCTGAATTTTGTCTGGAAAACAAGGGAAGCAGTTTTGGAAAAAGTGGTTGTGAAAGGATGTAGCTGTATTTTTTGCATGAAGTATTTTTTTTCTTTAGGTACCTTATTGGTGCCTTATTATATATAGTTAGTCATACGAATATAGCAAAGGAAGTATGCAAATACTGTAAATAGAATAAATTTCTTCTTCTCAAATAACCCTATGTAAATCAACCTATAACATAAATTACTTATGAGCTTAGAGGTAAAATAGAGTTATCCTGATTTAATAAAGTAACCAGCTGCCAACTGAGCAAAAATAATTACTCATGTACATGTTCTTAGCCCCTGGCAAGTAGAGGTAAAAGGCTTAACTTCAGCTTAATCAAATATATTTTATTTTTTATTCGTGATAGGTTGTGTGTGCGCTTGGTTAGTTACCATCTGTCAGCTGATGCATGGTATTTTGTTAAAAGATAGTAAGAAGTATGCTCACATGATTAAAAGCAATTACCTTTGCTTTATGCATTATTTTTTATAACTTTGACAGTGTATGCTCCAAGTTCACTACTACTGTGTAATATTGTACTGGGTAGGTTAGCAAAAACCACCCTCATAGTAACATGATTGTCTAAGGAGGTCTCCATTCTTGGTGGTCTTTTAAAACAAGATAGAAAAACATCTGTTAGGGATGACGCAAGTCAAGTCGATCCTGCCTGGGGACAGGGAATGGACTAGGTGACCTCTTGAGATCCCTTCCAGTCCCAGGATTCTCTGATTTTCAGTTTAACTAACTCAACAAAATGCCACACAGGGATTCATCCTAATTTAATTAAACTGGCTTTAAACAAGTTAACAGATGTTTACAGTTATAGATGTAAGCATTAAAGGCCTAGAGTGTGCAATCTATTTTGATACTTCTTAGTCCTTATAAATCGAGAGGTTTTTCCCCAGTCTAGCTGTATCCAGTCTACTTTCATTCATCATTTACCCTCCATTCTCCTGTCCTGCAAGCAATGACATCCACCTTTGCTGGAGGCTTTTTACACACTCAGAGCTATATGCTCTTGCCCATTTTTTTTTACAGTTTTTGGTCCTTCATAGGCTTAGCAACCAGTGCTTTGAGGTCCACCACTATGAATATTCTCATTTTTTTTTCCTCCAGATGCTCTCCATTTGAACTACATCTTTCTTGAAGTATGGCTTCCCAGACCACATTCAGTATTAAACTGAGGCTCCATCAGGACAAATATTTCCATATGTCTTGCAGACAGTGGTCGTGATTATATATCCCAGTAATTTTAAACTTCAGATGCATTTGAAGTTTCTGGATAGAAATTTGCATGAAAATAACTAAGAACTCAATTACATATTCCATATTCCTTAATATATCTCCTATCTCCTTCAGATGTGTCAAAAAATGTCTTTGTTTTCTACCACCTAGTTTTAGGTGAGACTAAGAAGGATTTCATTCTGAATATATTGATATGTACCTCAGGTATGTATTTTTTAAAATTAAAAGGAAGCATTTCGTGAATTGTAAGGTGAATTTCTTTAATGTTTTATGTAATGGCCTGTTTTCCTAGAGTAAATCAAAGTTCCTTACAGACTGAGAAATATTTGGGTTCAATGGTAGAATCACTGAAGCCAGAGAGGGAAAGATTGTTTGAGTTCCTGTCCTCGTCCTGCCATATGTCTCTTCATATGGACTCTAAATTATGAATAATGATCATATAAATTACCATATGAATTATATGAAACTGAATAAAAATGTGAATAATAATCTTATAAGTAATACTAGATGATTGATGACCATATGGAGGGAACTGTATGAAGGACAACATGAACCCCTACATCTACACCTTTATGAGTCTTGGGATGCTTAGACTTACTCATGTTCTCAAGGGAGTGGTGAAAGCAGACTTAGTCAGTGGTAGGTGATTACATTTGTGTGCAAATGCTGACATTTGTTACAGTTTCTACCATTTATCTATAGGGGTTAGGCAGAAATCCTTCCCACCTCATTTTCCTAAGCGCTGAAGTTGTCTTCTGGATATTTACTTGTTTCATTGTAGCGTTGTAAATCTCAGGTGCTTCGCTGATGTGTCTTTCTCACATAATTTTGGTGAGCTGAAAGCTATGGAATGATCTAGAGTTTTACTATTTACTATTATTCACTCCTTAGTATTTAAGCAGAAAGCACTGTTTTTCAATTCTTCCTTATTGTGTGGTGCTAGGTATTAGACAGCAAAAGTAAACACAAAACATTATTTTCTCAAATGCTCAAAATTTAAATAAACTGTACATTTAATCTAATCTTAGTACTTAGTATTCAAATCTGTTCCAGGAATTCTTTTGTGTTTGTTTCTCTTCTGTCTTCCTCTTTTGTGAGCACAATATGTGAATGCTGTCATAATGGGGTTTTAACTCATGGGCTATTTCCTCTTTTGCCCATCATAAGCCCTGACTTTACAAATTGCTCTGTAAGAAATATCTAAGCTCAAGCAAAAATTCAATTGATTTGATGGGTAGTTGGAAATACAGATATTCCAGGACTATGGTTTGATTCAAATTTTTATCTGGCACTGCCTCTGCATCTTTTTCCCCTGGTCCTGCTATTGGTTATTTATTCTTGTCGCAGATTTGCCTCCTTGGTTGTGCTGGAATTTGTGTTTAATCTTGCTCATTCCAAAGGAAAATCAGATAATAAAAACAGAGATAAATCTTTTACACAAAAGATTGCGGGTTCAGAAATATTCTCGTGGAGAGTGTACATGTGCATTTATGTTTGCATTTGTGAGAAAAAGAGAAGAGGAAGTGACCAAAATGAGGAAGATCCCTTTAGAAAAAAAAAAAAATCATGTTGAAGGTGGTATGTGTTTGTGTTTTGGTCTCTTTCTCCAGTGCACCACCTCCCAAAGTCTCTTTAAATCATTCCCCTTTATTTCCCCATATAGTATTTGCTTTATTTCCCCATATAGTATTTTAATAACTTAAATGGCTGAGGAGAAAATGGAAAAGGGTAGTTTAATAGTCACACACAAAGAGGGAAAAACAAATGTTGGGATGTGACTAGTGTGGTAGACCTAATAGTGTATTGCATTGGAGCCCTCCTATTCCCTCCAACTCAATGGTGAACTGGGGAGGCCTGCCTGTGCCACCCACCTCCTCCCTCATGTTGCATCTGTGCTTGTATTTCCCCTAACCAAGAGAAATATCCTGTATTTTCTCTACTCATGAGACCTATGATGTTGGAAGGAGACCATCCTGGTTTGTGAGCCCCCATTACCTTCGGCCTAGACTGAGGGAGGGGGAAAGGGGCCACTACTGAGGCATTGGCTCTGAAATGGTCAGGCTGAGCTCATGGTGAATAATTGCAAATAGAGGAAAATATGGTGTGACTCTTGTGGATTTGCCTTGGAGGCTAGGAGTGTTTATTTTATGTGATGAGAGAATGCTAAGCTGTTCATTCAACAATCAAGAAATTGGCCACTGTCAAACATTCAGCACTTTAAAGCAAAAATTAGCTTGGATGCTGATTTCTTTATAAAATGTTTCTGTCAGGCCCAGTAAAATGCTTATTTTCCTTTCTGTCTATCTTGTTATTCTGCTGTCGTCGTCAGATTCAACCTCTTTTTCTAAGGTCCTATAGTTGAGCTCTGTAGCTGTTGCCCTTCTCTAAAGTAACTGGGAGCAACTACGAAAAGTCTGTGGATGACAAACCAAATGAGTCTCACCAGGCTTACCTACTTTGACCTGCATATATTGTGGACTGTATGGTTTCATCAAATGACTTCTGAGTTGTGCCCTGCAACTTCCAGAGGATCCACCACGGAAAGGCAAGCAGCCTGGGCTGAAATAAAATGTGACTAGTGGTACCTTATTCTGTACTGAACTGTAGGATCAAGACGGGCTAATGAAGGGCTGTGTTCAGGTGTTTTCATCAAAGATGACCTTGTTGAAATAACATATTTAGTCAGATATGATCAGGCTGCATTGTGGTTTTCAAAGATAAGCCATCACTGGATGTGGTCGGGGGAACAAAGAACCATATCCTTCTCAAATCTCTTGAGACACAGGGTGGTATACACAGCCAAAATGTACTCTTTGGATAGAGGTTGTTGTTTTTTTGTGTTGACAAGCATGAAGACTTGAGGTTGTTCTCTTCATCCTTTAGTGTGAACTAGCATTTCTTAGGAACACAAAGAATGGAAAATTTTACCATATCATAGGTTTGGTTTCGTTACACCCAACTTTAGACATTTAAGTGGTATGTCTGAGTTGGAACACCAGTCAGATAAGATTTCCTCTGTAGCTGATGGGAAGAGATTTTTCAGAATGACAGGAATGGCACATAGTCTTCAATGACTAAAAGTAGTCTGCAGTACCTCAGTTAAGCTTCTGAAGTTAGATGGGATGAATCCAAACCTTGGGATTTTCAAAAGAAATATTCCTACTGTTGTTTTTTACCAGACGAAAGTATATATTTTTTTAATTATTTTGGGGGGGCTGGAGGGGAGAGGGGAGGGAGGGAGGATTTTTCTTAAGTGATATACAAAGCATATTACTAATAACAGTACAATCCAAATTCAATTTGGTCTTTTATTATCCTCAGTTGGAAGGTGGACTTAACAGAGAGTCATATCCGCAAACTGTAACATATACTTCTGGATTCCAGACTGTACTTCCTGGCTGTCATTTAGAGGAAAACAATGTCTGCTTCTATGCAATTCATAGAAGATGATCTAAGATATCTGATTTGCAGTTTCACAAGTAGATCTTGATTTTTTTCTGAGAAAAAATAGCACGTCTTCCTGGTTTTTGATTCCAGTATGCTGCATAAGATAGCTCTCAGCTGAAAATGGGGAACTTTTTACTGCAAAAGGATTAAATTATCGGAATTAAATGGATAATATTCTACCATTTGAAATTCCAATATTGTATGTTTGATTTTTGATGAACTCTCTGTCCTCTGCTTTTTTCTGTGTTGGCAAAGTTTTGGCTGTTTGATTCTTCATTTGTGATGTTTTTAATGATTTTTTTTAGGATTTAAAAACATATTAATATGTTTCTTATCCATTGGTGGGCTACTAAAATCATTTTTTATTGAGATATTGAATTGAGGTATTGAGTCAGCAGCTACCTTCTTACAGTTGGTCTCTCCCAGAAGATTCTCTAACATTTTATAGTCTGCCCAGCAGAAGTCATTTTCTCTTTAGTTATAAAAGTATATTCATGCTATACTCTTTCACATATTCGTCTCTGAAAGTTGCCTTTGATACTGCAGTGTTAGAATACATTCAGGTACAGGAACCTGAATATATGCCTAATTTCAAAATAAACTAAGATACCGTAAATAGCCGTGTATCCAAAAGTACAGAAGTTACTGCTATTTTCATTGCATGTGTCTGCAAATAAGTTTGTACATGTATGTGTGCATATATTGCCCACATTGCACATATTTTTTCAATGTTTTAAAATATGAATATAGATATTTTGTATTAAATCTGTTTGCATTTTTTTTCTTGGGCAATACCAAATATTTAAGTTTCTTTCATCAGACCCCTCCAACCACATTGCACCGACGGCTATTTTCTCTTCCTGTTTTCTTTTTTTGGCTGCCCTCAGCAGACATGCCAGAGAGAAAGCTTGCAGATCTATCTTCTCTATTCTTGTTTGCATGCAGTTGCATACTTTGCAACACAGAAAGGTCCAGAGTATCTCGGTCCAATAGTGCTGTCGAGAAGGGTTGCTGTGTACAACAATCCCCATATCTGTGAAGGGAAATAATGTTGCAGACACTGGCAATGTTTCATCCTCTTTACCCCGATTTGGGTTATTCTAAGTTTGTGATATGTTTATGTACATCATCTGTCTGAGGTACCCCTCAGAGTTACTGCTTTGTTGTTTGCCAGTCTCACCACCTCAGACCTGCTCTGTGCGTAGATATAGATAAGAGAATAGTTATTTAGGGGTTTTGTTTTCCTCTCTCTCGTACTTATGTTTACAGTGACATGCCTGTATTGTAATTAATATACTAAGTGGTCTAAATGATGTGAAGGATGTACTCATTTGCTTTGTTGCGATAGTTTTGGGATGGAGAGAGCTTTCAGACAAAGACATGCTAAGTGTGTGATAGATCATGTTTAAATAGTAAATTATTCTTTAATTTCTATTGAAACTGAGAGAGATGGAGTCAGCTTTCTCTACGCCTGTGGACTGCTCCCACCAAAGTCAGTAAGGCCCAAGGTTTGCTGAGGACATCTCTGATGTTTTCCCACTGGTGCAGTAAATAACTAGATGCAAGCTGGGGGGAGGCAGAAGGGTGTGGGAAAAGACTCATCATACAAAAATACCAGTGAAATTAATGGTCTCATGTAACGGTTCCCCATCATTTTATAGCACAGACCGCATCTGAGAGGGAGAGTCCTGTGAACATAATTCTCTTTCATGTGTGATGACGTTAATTTTCCCTTCCTCCAAACAATCGTACTCACATTTCCTCCTGTGGTGGTCTGTGTCCATTGAGACAAATAGTAGAAAGGCTGATCTGTCCTTTGATGAAACTTAGCGGCTGGAAGTGAGGAGATCCAGCATCATATAACAAAGCAGTTCTTTGTGGACTGCAGGCAAGTGCTCTGCAGACCACAGGGCTGGGACTTCTTGGCTAATGTATATCCCAAATGATGTGCATGTAGCCATCTACAAGTGCATATACACATATGCTTACATATTTTTAACATAATCTATTGGATCAAGCAGAGTATATTGGGGGATGGCATTTGTAGGATGAAGGATGCTTTTGGGGACTTGTTCCTTTGTAAATATACCCATTGTTGGCCAAGTAACGTGTCTTTGAAAATCCCTGTGCTGATGCTCAGACTCGTTACAGCCAGCAGTTACTTTCCCTGAGGATGTTGTGTGCATCACATGTGTGCCTGCCCGTTACCACCTCCACACTGTCCCACCAGCAAAGCCTTGGTCCTCCCAAGGACCAGGAACCCTCATGGTATCAGGAGCAGGAACAGCAGCTCCAAAAGCACGTGAGTTAATGCTGCCCTGAAGCAACTTCTCAGGGAGTTATGTGTGTGCATGCAGGCACAGTAATGCAGGCCTGAGTTACCAGAGTACTAATCATTTTTTCCACCTAAGTATGTCCCATGCTCAGAGGCAAAATCAGGGCTGTGCAGTAGAGAGAGCTGATGTCTGCAGGATCTTTCCCTCCTTTGCTGCAGAAGGTAGATAGGCTTATGTTTCTAGCTTTCCATTTATTTCTGGCTATGATACATTGTTTGTTTGTTTGTTTAACTGCTAACTATTTAATGTAAAATACATATTATGCTGATGAAGTCTTTGGAAATAGGCTCTTGTGGAACTTATGTTTCCAGAGCAGCTTTTCAATAATATAATGTAAATAAGCCATGAGACTAAATATTTAATCATTTAAATATTTTGATTTCTTTTCATTAGGTGTTTTTTTTTTCTTTGAGAACAGTCCATACTGTGCATTAAATAGAGACCCTCTGGGGAAAAATAAATGTATGTATGATACTTGAATGAAATATTGTTTTGGCATATGGCACAGAAAAATGTAAGGTTTCCTGTGCAAACATATTTGGACACATTTTTAAATATTTAAAGCTTAACTGTGCTACCCTTATATTCTATTAAATTAAAGTTATTTGTATTTATTATTTAAGCTAATATGGAAATTTTTGCTGTAAGCCTTTTCACATATGTGTATACTCAAACATATATGTGTTTATGTAATGTGTATTTATTAGGTATGCACCGAAATATGTGAAGAGATATATGCTGGGCCAGAATTCTCTCATTCTTTATCTGCCTCATGAGACTTTCAAAATGATGGTTTCCTGTTTACTTGTTAATTCATCATTATAAAATCCAAATGCTGTTAGTGTTCTCAGTGTTCCTGGTGTGTATCTGGAGTTTGAAACATAAAGTTACTCTTTATTTTAACAAACTGAGAAGAGATTTTATTCATATTGCTTTGAAGTAAGAGAGTAGAGAATATCTTTAAAAAGCTCTTCTCACATTATTTGAATGGTAATTTCCAGGGACCCCACATTGAAGATTTTGAAAACTTGGTCTCATATTATTTTCAAAAAAAAAAAAAAAAAAAAAAAAAGATCATGCAAAGGTGATTGATTGATAGAAGATGTAGTGAACTGTGCTGAATGGCAGGGAAAAATCAGGGCTACCTTAGTGTAGTAAAGTCTGAAAGGGATCGGCTGATTTGGACTCAGCAGATCAGGTAGCTCATCTCAGTTTTCTTTAGTGCCCATTGAGAAGGCAGGATAAGAATAACAGTGCAATCAAATACAGACATTTTGATTCTGTTATCTCTGGATCTTGAGAAAAGTGCAGGTTTGGGCAGCTTGACCTCACTGCAATTCACACAGGCCTTGCACTAGAAATTCCAGTTTTCTGCCATTGGATCTAGCACAGCTTCTATGCTGGAAGAGCCTCTGGCCATTCCCAGACATTGTTTATGGCAAGAGTTCAGAAGGATGTGAGCCAACTCTCTTAGCTATTCTTACCATTTATCTACCCGTCCCACACCCAATCTTGACCTTTTCCACTGTTATGAGAGAAAAAAAAAAAAAAAATTTACAACAGTCTCTGCAGTAGAGTTTTTCTACTCACATCCCCAGCAAATATTCTTCTCAATTTGATGTGATAGGTGAATCCTATGAGGGCTCTCAAATATGTTGCTGGTGACCGATCTTACAGATGTTTGGTATCCACCTCTTTCTTTCATTTCGTTTCCTCTCACTCTGCAGACTGACCTCAGACCATAATGAATACTCAGCTGGAACATGTGCACTGGCGCAGACATTTATCCCCACTTCACATGCAGAGTTTGGCTGGCGGTCCCTCCTGAAAACTTCCTACAGCAACCATTAAAATGATTGGGTTTCATCAGTGCTTAACTGATTATTTTGGCTTGCAAAGTCCATATCCCTTGCTTTTAGTCTCCTTTGAAAGCCTCCCACATAGGTTACAATTAGTCTTCAAAGAACTTTTTTGGTTTTGTGTAGTTGAAGATTGACCAACTTTATTTTACTGGGGAACGCTTGATTCCATGATGGAACTTCATTTTCAACTTCTATTTTTTTTCAACAACATTTGAATTGGTCTTTGAGTGATAAACTCTGTAGAGACTTGGGAGGGTTTTTTTTTAAAGAAAAAAAAAAAAGAACAAACTGTTGGCTGTTTTTATAGTTTTCCTTTCCCATTAACTTCATATTTTATATCACAGCTTTGTTATCTGGACAGGTTGCTGGATATTGCTGTACACTGTATGTTCCTCTCATATTTGTTACAAGACAGATCTTTGCTAATCCAATTGAACACTTCTTTTGACATTAACCACACTGTGCTCCCTGATGAAAAGAAGTCTTTAAAGGTCCAGCTGGAAATCCTCTTTTCTTCTTTGGTCATGCCAAGTCCTCAGCTGCACATCATGTTCTTGTGTGTAAGCTCTAAGATACAAAAGACTTTGAGAAATTGAATCTGTTCTAGTGTGGTACCCAGACACCAATTATTACTTCAGATGATGATGCAGTCTATCATTTGCAAATATATATTCCCATCTTTGGCTGACACTGCTGCTCCTGTGGTGATCATCCAACCTGAATACAGGCATGAGGCATTTTAAATTCACCTCAGGAATCGCACCACGATCTGTACTAATGCTTTTCTGTGATAGCAAAAGAAATCTTTAAAAATAAGGGATACCTTCTCCATATGTATTTGTTAATACTGCAATAAAATTCTTTAATTATGGAAATTATTTCTAAGAGGATTTAGATGAAATATTTTAAGAAACACTTTGTAATAAAGAGTTTTAAATTTATTTATAAATCAAAGACAAAAAATAAAATATTCCAAAAATGGACCCCTCCCCTCTCTCTGCCCGTACATTCCTATATTTGTACTGAAAGAGTTCAAATAAGCTGGTAAGGAATACAGGGGTAATACTTTGTTAGCAATGCTAAGTGAAAATAAAGCCTTGAACCTTAAAAAAATCCCCCAAACATGTCTTTCTCCTTGCCCCTAATAACGAAAAATTAAGAAGCATTTATGAAGCTGAAATCCAGAAGAACACCAAGAATCTTTTCATTCTGGGCAGCAGAAAGCTTGTGTTGGGGCCTGCACATAGAAATAGTTTTCATTCACCGCAGTCAGGCCACTTTTGTGTTTGACCCTCTTGGGTTGAATTCCAATACCAGTAGTCCCACTGGATATTTTTAAACACACACAGAAGATGGCTTTAAATACAAAAATTGAACAAAAAGAAGTAATTGCTTATTTCTTCTAAACCCTACGCCAATTTCTTAAACTACATTTTGTTCATTTAAATAGCCCACTGTTAGCATTTAATTTCACAGAGAAGTCTATTTCTTCATTTTGCCCTTGCAAAATGTTGCATATTTTCTCATATCTTTTTCTGCATTGTATAAGTTAGCAGAGTTGGACTCTTCTGGAGGAAAACGGAGGTTCTGATACTTCTTGGAAAACCTTGCAGCAAGTTCTGTCCATTCGAAATGACCAGATATTTTATCCAAGACCATTCACTGGGAGCAATGATGCTTCTATTACTTTTTCCTAGTAGGCCCAGCCTTAGCTATTTAAAACTCTGCGAGTTGAACTCCAAACCTTCCATTTTTACTGAAACTAAACATGTTTAACTAAAAATCAAAGAGATACTGGTGCTTTTTCTTGCTTTAGAACTTAGAGAAAGCTAAGAATGTTCATGGCATGTCTGAGAAATATTGGTAAAACCATATTGGAAAAGTAAATATGTGGCGAAATCTTTCATTTCTTTTCATTGGCTTTCTGAAAAGACAACTCTTATTCTTAGGCCAGCAAAGAACAAAATTCCATTCAAAAGAATACTCCCTCCACGCCTTTGCTCAAACAAGAAAACAGAGAAATTATTCACTGTGTGCTAGCTAACTTTTTTTTTAATTTACCCTCACTTTAGATATATGTAAATACGGAATTATTTGCTTAAAAGAGTGAAGAGACTCTGCCTAGTGTAGAAAATTACGAGTTTTCCTTTGAATTTTGTAGACTCTGCAGTCAGTGCAGTTCAGAAAATAAACCTTTCACAGCTGCCCTTAGCCCTTTCTATCTGAAGGGAAAGCTACTTCCTCTTGCCATTTTGCCTAATTCAAACCCATGCTTCTAACAAATGAGAAGATGGCAGAAAAGATAAGTTATAGAAAGAATCCACAGGTAAACGGAGAAGTAGGAGGACAGGCAGAAGAAAGAAAGTGCAAAATCAGCTTTGGAGATGGGATTCGGCATTTTGCACCCAGATGCTATTGTAAGCTGAGATATAAATCTCTCTTTCCACATTCAATCAATGGGGCAGCAGAAATCCACAAAATGTGCGTATGTGCGTGCCTGTCTTTTGTGTGACTTAAATTATTTTTCTCTGTATAGTTTCACAGACAATGTTTTTCAAAAAAATTGTGCAAATCTACCATAGAGTGTGCTCAGATCAGCAGCAGCTATCCAGCATTAGGAAACTTTAAACAGTACCCAGCCTTTTAAAGGAGTTTTCTTCTTATCTGTCCTATTACAAACTTGAGCAAACACTGGCCAATGAATATATTTTATGACAATAACTGAAGTGGGAACTCAGGATAATATACTGCAGCATTATCATAGAACTGAGTCACTCAAGCCTCCAAGAGAGGAATGTGAGGCTTTTTCTGCAAAGCAAGCTAATGATATTTGAGGGGCAAAAGGACAAAGCAATCACAGCGTTGTTAGTGCTATTCCAGTATATCTGGAATCATTTCTGAAGGTGTTATTGTCTTTAGCAAAAAACAGACAATGGCAAATTCCTGAAAGACATGGAAAAAATTTCTTCCTAAAATCTGATTTCAGATCCTACAGATAGAATCCTCTGGTTCAAGGTATTACCTGCAATGCTAACAAAAATATGAAGTCTTGAATGTCCAATTGTGGAAAGGCCTTTCTATGAACACATTTGAAATGTACTTATAACTCCCTGAAAAGTACAATCCAAATGGGCTACACCCAATTTCATGAGTGAAGGATGAAAGGTAGGTCCCAGTCCTGCCCTTCCCTGGGGGAAGGGAGAGCAGGACATGCAAGGAGGTTTCTTCAGAGAGTTCTGCTTATTGCCTAATCCCTGGATGTAAAGACTTTGTTTTGAATTACAACATACCAGCTTATGCAAGCTTGGAGGCTCCTTCTTATTTGGGAACTGAGGCTTCAGGAGGGGAGAAAGAGCACATATGGGTTCACGGGCTGCTTCAAGGTGCAACATCTTATGGAAGATCTAAAACAGCATTTCAGAGAAGCACAGTCAGAGTTTCCCATCGTCAACAGAAAACTTCAGGCCATTATCATGCTGTAAAGGTTAGTGTAAAAAATTACCAGGTATTCTGAAAGAAGATACGGCATCAAAAAAGAAATACACAAAAATGTATTTTTATATGCATCTTAATGTACATCTTAATATAAAAAAGGCCTGCTCAGAACATACAGACTCCTGGACTGGGGAGAAGGACTTTTCTAAGAGGAGCAGGAGAGGAATGTCAGATTCCTATTTTGTACTTACATGGAAGCATTTTAACTTATTTTTGTAGTGACTTCGCAACTGATGATAGAAGAAGGTTCTTCTATCTGCTTCAGGACAGTTATTTTCCTGTTAGGTTTCTGGTGTTTTATTTCTATCTATCTGGTCTGACCATCCTTATGTGAAACTATGAAGTGCGGAAGATGAGAACAAATATTTTGTTTAATTAATCTTCTTGTCCTACTTTCAAAATATTTACAGATGTCAGTTATCCAAGTTATCAGAGATTAAGTGTATCTATCTGGAATTTTTCTTCCTAATCTCTTCACTTTCTACATTCATTTTTTTTTTTTGTTCCCCAAATATTTATTATTATTCTCTTGAATTTCCATTCAGTTTTGCAATATGCTTAATCATACAACATCAAAAATTATGTAAGGTATTCCACTGATAATATATCTAAAAGTCAAAAAATGCCTGTTAAAAGAAGGAAAGTTTGTGATTTCTCCATTTTGTGCCAGAGAATCTCTTTCACACATTAAGTCCAAAATGTCCTTTGCCACTTTGTCTGTTAGAGAGAAATGGGAAACTGATAATGTCCTGCAATAGCTTTGTGAAGTATGTGAGTGTGTGTGCATTTTTCATTGTTATCCAGGTTGTCCTCTATTTTAAAGCCTGATTTTGTCTCTTTTCCAAAGACTATCTGTTTGTATCATTCTAGCACAAACCCTTCTTTCTTTCTTTTTTTTTTTTCTAGACCCTTTGGGAGAAATAATGCAGTTTGGATCTCCTAGTTGTTTCAACTGGTCGTCTTCTATACATAAAATATTTCATGGGGTAAAGGATGCCTAAGGTACTTGAGATATCTTCATGGGGATGACAACTATAAGAGGGGACCTTCAAGAGATCTGTATAAACTTTGATTGGCAGCTGAAGGACGCATGGGATGATTTAGGAATTGGACACCCATGTTTGTTTGAATTGGCATATTCACTTACTTAATACTTTGCTTTTGTTCAGTCTTGAGTACATTAAATCTGTCAGAAAACTTGCCATTCACACTGGTACTCATCTATGCACCATCCATAGAGCTGTGTACTTTTATTTGTTCCGATTTATTCTGTTTATGCTGCAAGGAGTCAAGTAAAATTTTGCGCTGGAGCAATGCCAGTTTTCACCACCTGGATCTGTGGGTTTAATATTCATCAAACAAGGTAAATGGTACACTAGGAATACAAATACTGAGAAATGCACTCATTGTTTCCACAGAATTTCATTGTATAATTATCTCTTGTGCAATTAGTGGATTCGATACAATAAAACTGATTGAAATTGTATGACCTCTTTCTAGTAAAGTATACTACTAAAACTGTGACAGTATTTGCTAGTTCCTGGGCTGAGCTTTGCTCTCCACTCTCTGAGGCAAAAACATGGGTTTAATTTGAGGGCAATCAGATGCTAATTTTTGAGACACTTCTTGTTTATCTATGGTAATTTACTGCAAGGGAAATTTCAATGGTACAAGACAGACAGGAAAAACAAAGTAGTTTGGCTCAAATTTCCCTCATGCTGTTTGAATGGGGACTATGCTGCATATGTAAATCAGATCTGTGGAGGGCTTAAAAAGGTTGCAAATTGATGGATGTTTTACCATCCCTGCACCATTCCCACACTCGCGTTGACTAAGTGGACTGAATCTGGCCTCTTTCACTGTTCTCTAATCTAGCTATAGTTTTGCTCAGTTTCTTTGTGTATGACAGGGGACAGAGACATGCTTGTCCTTCTGTTTAAGGCTTTCCACTTTTATCCCACCTTGGCACCTACCCCAAGCAAGCAAAGGGCCATTTGAGACCTGCGATTCAAAAACTAACCTGGCATTGGGGTGACAGTGGACACTGCTACGCTTCAGAAACACAAGGAGTCTTTTGAATGACAAAGTCAGCAAAATCATGTTCCTTACAGCTTTATATCTTGTGATTTAACCTCAGGTTTC
The DNA here is from genome assembly GCF_059628265.1 of Tinamus guttatus. Taxonomy (NCBI): domain Eukaryota; kingdom Metazoa; phylum Chordata; class Aves; order Tinamiformes; family Tinamidae; genus Tinamus; species Tinamus guttatus. The sequence goes on from NW_028288619.1 coordinate 1,035,915, forward strand.
CTCAGCTCCTGCTACTCTCACCATTTTTATTCTCCTTCCCTTGTCCCCAGGAATCTCACTACAGCAATACCCTTCACTTCTCTGTACCCATTACTCATTCTCCCTATTTGTCATCCAGAAACTGCATAAATCGGGATTGGCCAGCTGGGTATTGTCTGGTATAAGGAAATATGGGACATCTATTCTTTTGTCAATATTATCTTAAAAATATTATCTTAAAGCATTAAGTCAACAACCTTATCTTAAAATAGACTTTCTGAGGAACTTGGATTGCCTTTGAGATCTCATAGCAGCATCAAAATCTGCGGTCACTTGAAAAGGATAGGGGGGAAAAATTAAGCTTCTCCACATATTCTAGACCCTTATTCGCACTGATATTTGCCAAAATTGATTCATCAATAGAGACTGCAATGCTTGTTGCTCTGTGAAATATCTCAAGGATTATTGAAAAGTTAAGGCAGTAGAGTGTCATTGCTCTGCAGAAGCTTGCTTCATTAGCTCATTGCCAACAAAATAACATCTTTTTTTTTTCTTTGAAAATCATTTATGATCTATTGTTCAAATAGAGTTTAGTTCAATTTTAAGAGCTTTCTGTTCTTTGATGTGGTTAGATAGGTGGGTATCTACTTGACCACTGGGCAATTGATACCCAACCCCAACCCTTACATAAACAACCTAGTGACTTTCATTGTATCACTCTAACAGTACAGCACTCTGTTTGTCTTTGACCTGAAGGCATAAGTAATTAAAAAAAAACCCACAACAAATTCTTCACTGCTTCTATCATAGTGTTAGTACCTTACCACATAAAAAATTATATGATTTTAATTTATTTAGGGGAAAGATCCTCTATTTTACACTGCACATGGCTTTCTTTGCTGTAGGTCACATATTCTGAAGGAAATATCAGAAGATTTACACTTGATATTCTGATAAAATTTTAGTAGTTATATTATATTCAATATTCTCAGAATAATATTAGAACTGCAATAAAATTTAAGATTCATAGAGTGAAAGGCCAAAAGGAGCCATTCTATCATCTTGACTGATCTGTGGATTCCTGATGTCTCTTCTAGTTACTGATACATTGAGCCAAGTGTCATGAGACTGATTAAATAATACGATCCAGAAAAGCTTTCAGCCAGTGGTTCTTGTTTCATCTTTCATAGAGAGTTAGAAAATTTAATCCCCAGCATCTTTCTTTTCTGGAAGCACACCTGTGTTATAATTAGAGAACTCTCTACATCATCTTCATAGCAAACAAAGCAAATTAAAACTATCTATCTGCAATGAACTCTGTCATTTCTGTGGATCTTTATTGCATGTGCTGGTATTTTCAGAAACCCCATTTGCAGTAGGGGTAGCACAGCATTCTATATATTCCATTTGGAATTTTACAAGTGCTTTACATGCAACTAGTATCACAAGTGTCCCATTTTCTTTTTCTTTTCTCCTTACTGACCTATGTCCTCTTGCATGAGAGCATCAGGCTGGGCTATTTCAAAGCTCTGAGTATTTTTAAATCTTTTGTGATCCCACTAATGTTCTGTCTGTGTTCTCCCCTTGGCTCTGTGATTGCAAGCTCTTGTTTATCACCCATGAAAAATCATAGCAACTGTGGAAGGTTCATGATGACTGGAAAAAAGGAAAATGTAAATTTCAGAAAATTAGGATGGGCTTGGGAACTATAGGCAGATTAGTGTCATCCTAGTTCCTGGAAATATCATGGAGAGTGTTCTTAGATCTCCAAGTATTTTCAAGGACTAATCGGAAAGACCAGCATAGTATGTCAAGGGAAAAGCACTCTTGACGAGCATGACAGACTTCTACTGACTGTCCCTGTGGTATGGAGAGTGCTACAGATATGTAGCTTGACCTGAACAAAGACTTTTAACTGACATTGCCTCCTGCAGCATCTTTTCTTAGAAGTTGATGGAGGTATGAATGATGAATGGATTATTTCAGTTGGGTTGAAACTGGCTGGATTATTTGTTTTAAATGATTACTTGGTGTCTAGTAATGTATGGATAAATATTGTGTGAAAAGGGACAAATACTGGCACCCATATTATTAAATAACTTTATCAAGAGTCTGGAGGATAAATATGCTTAGAAAATGTAAAGATTATTTAAATGAACTTGCAAAGATAACATTAAATTTGGAGGGTTTACATGGCAAATGGCAGAACTTTGGTTAAGATAAAATTAAAGGCTGTTCAACAAGAATATCATGAAGTTCAGTAAAATGTGTACAATTCCACACTGGGGGCAATATAATGCCACACATGAAAAACAGGTCAAACAGCACCTTGCTAGGAAAAGATGTGGGGAAATGCCAGGTGCCAGACTGAATGAGAATATTCTTTTTAATAAAGTACTGATTATTCTGAATAGCAGTCTGAATCTTATCATCATTCAATATTTTGTCTGTTTGCTTATGCTATCGGTAAACTTTATCAATAGCAATTTTTATCTGTACTGTCAAATTACTGATGTCAAAGTTGAAAGTTAGGTCTCCTGGACACATGTCACTATTTTACCTTCTTTAATCAGTGATGATTTTTTTTTACAAGATTTAGCTACTTGTTAATACATATCTTTAATGAGGTGTTTCTGTTTTGTAATACTGCTAACAAAAGTCTAAATATAAACCAGCAAAATTGCCTTTATCAAGCAAGCATGTAGCTTTCCTTTAAAAATTGAAATCAGGTTTGTCCATTATATGGCTGTTTTTCCACAAAATCTTAGTGACTGGGACTGACTACTTCCAAACCTGTCAGGCATTTTCATTTATTTGTTAATATAAACTTATGTCATGTATTCCATCACTATTCTTGGAACTGATACAAGGTGATCTTGAGCATTATGGTGCCCTTTTGGTAAAAGACTTGTAGTTTTCCAGTTTTCTGGAATTTCCATTATTTTTCAGGACTTACAGAATCACAGAATAGTTAAGTTTGGAAGGGACCTCTAGACATCATCTAGTCCAATCCTCCTGCTTCAGCAGGGACACTTAGAGCATGTGGCACAGGGTGGCACCCAGGTGGGTTTGGAAGATTTCCAGAGAAGGAGACTCCACAACCTCTCTGGACAGCCTGTTCCTGGGCTCTATCACTCACACAGTAAAGAAGTTCTTCCTCACATGGAGACGGAACTTCCTGTGTTTCAACTTGCACACTTGTCCCTTGTCCTGTCACTGGCCACCACCGAGAAGAGTTTGGCCCCAGTTTCCCTGCATTCATCCCTCAAGCACTTGAACATGTTGATCAGATCTCCTCTCAATCTTCTCTTCTCTAGGCTAAACAGGCCAGCCTTGCTTTGTCTTTCCTTATACGACAGATGCTCCAGTCCGTTAATCATCTTCGTGGCTCTCTGCTGGACCCTCTCTAGAAGCTCCACGTCCCTCTTGTACTGGGGAGCCCAGACCTGCACCCAATACTCCAGGTGCAGCCTCACCAGAGTTGAGTAGAGGGGGAGGATCCCCTCCCTCAACCTGCTGGCAACGCTCCTCCTGGTGCAGGCCAGGATCCCATTGGCCTTCTGGGACACCAGGGCACATTGCTGACTCATGGTTAACTTGTTGTCAACCAGGACTCCCAAATCCCTCTCCGCAGAGCTGCTTTCCAGCAGGTCAACCCCTAATCTGCACTGGTGCCAGCTGCAGGACCCTGCACTTGTCCCTGTTGAACCTCATGAGGTTCCTCTCTGCCCAACTCTCCATCCTGTCTAGGTCCCTCTGAATGGCAGTGCAGCCTTCTGGAGTGTCGGCCACTCCACCCAGTTTGGTATCATCAGCAAACTTGCTCAGGGTGCAATTTGTCCGCTCATCCAAATCATTGATTAATAAGTCGAACAGCATCGGGCCCAGTCCTGACCCCTGCAGGACACCACTGAACGCAGGCCTCCAACTAGACTTGACTCCATTTATCATCACCCCCTGAGCCCTGCCATCCAGCCAGTCCTCAATCCACTTCACTGTCCACTCGTCCAGTCCACACTTCCGCAGCTTTCCTAGGAGGCTGTTATGGGAGACTGTGTTGAAAGCCTTGCTGAAGCCAAGGTAGACAACACCCACAACTCTCCCATCGGCCATCCAGCCAGTCACCTCATAGTAGAAGGCTATCAGGTTTGTCAAACATGACTTTTCCTTGGTGAATCCATGCTGACTACTCCTGATCATCTTCTTTTCCTTGACATAGCTAGCTCTCTTGAAGTCCAGGGTTGCATTCCTACTTCTTGTCCATCTTCCTCCTCGCCAAATCGTGAATTCCACCACCTGTCTTAACAATTGCCACAGACGAATATCAGTAGCTCTGAAAGAATTTCAGTCAGCCCTTTAAGAACTATTAGATTCAAGATGCGTTGTCCTACTTAACTTAAAAATGTTTATCCTTAATAGTTACATTCTTGTCTTTGTGAAACTAGCCACATACGAAGTGCCCATGTGTGCATGTACACATACTTACTTGTGGATCCTTTCCTTGCCCTTGCTCCAGTCTAGTAACTGGTTTATCTGAATTGATTATAAAGTGATCTGAAGTACCCAGCTTTTGCTTGACATCTGAGCTACATTTTTGGGTCAGATTCTTTAAAAATAAAATTACAACTTTTTCCATATATCTGCACAAACACTAACTTTCTTCTTAAACATCCTTAAGCTTGAGGAATAACTTGTCCTATTGCCTATTAGCCATATATAAAGCCTTTTCTTAGCACATTGATTTGTGATTATCCAACATCCCTGAGGTCTGAATTAGATTATGGCAATTCAGAATTTTTGTTGTGTGTATATATATATATATGTCTAAATATTTATTTGTTTATATGTATTTATCCAATTCTATCCCTCTGAAATGGATTATAGCCACAGGTAGTCCAAGATGAGATTTTTTGGCACACAGCAGTCTCCAAATTTTAGACGAGATCATGCAGTGTTTCTCTGATGATCTGAAATACACGGTCTAAATTTAAGTACTTATATGGTTGCCTTTAGCACATGATCTCAGTGCCATCTATACTTAACCTCAGTTTCCTACTTGAACGCCTCCATGACCGTCACTGCATTATTGCAAAAACTGCAAACTTTGGTTAGGTTTTTAGAGCGATAAAAAAAACCTCTTGACTTTTTCAACATCCTCGTAGCCAGCACTGTTCTGGAGAAGTATGCTCTTGCCCTGCTGCTCTTATCCTTCCTCTCTTCTAGGAAAACCAGACACAATTGCTTGAGAACAGTGCACTGCCCTGCTCCTCCTCTTACACTGAGGCACTCATCAGTCGCTTTGCTTAGCAGTGTGGTTCTGCCCTCTGGGCTTGTATAAAAGCAAACTGCCTTTTTTCCTTTGGTGTTAACAACAGGTTTTTCCAAGGTGGGGCTAACTTTCCATTTGATATGTGTATTTTTAAACTATTTAAATACCTTTGTTGATTCAAGTCAGTCCTCTGCAAACACTCTGTAATGAGGGAAAAGACACAGAAAGGTAAATGGAATAGAGTTTATCATAAACCGGAAGATGCAGCCTGTAAAAATGTGGTTTCTTTGCTTCCCATCTAATTATGTATGTACAAACCAACAAATGAAATGAATAATCTAACGGAGTTTTCTCATGTGCTTGCTCACATGCCTGATCGTACTCATTCCTTACTTGTTTTTGATATTTTTTATTTTGTCTTGAAACATCTCTCTCAGTGTTTTGTTATCTTTTCTACAATCCCGCAGTCCAGAAGACTGACTGCACTGCAATAAATATGGATTGCTAAAATCAGATGGCTATCCATTTGATCTCACACAGTTTTCCAACTTATGCTTTGTATTTTTAGGAAGAGCTGCTATCTGGATAAAGCAGCAAAGATTCCTGGTAAAAGTGTTGCAGTTTTATCATTTGGAATTGTAGGATGCTGTTAGGAAGCACTTACAAGAGCAAGATCAAAAATTATTGTCTTTGACCCAACCCTTCAAGTGCTGCTTTCTGGGAACATGTGGGTTTTTGTTTTTGTTTTTGTTTTTGTTTTTGTTGTGTTGTGTTTTGTTTTGTTTTGTTCTTTCAGGAGATTTTTTTCCTTCAGAGTCATTTTGTTTCTGCTTTATGTAGAGGATGTTCAAGGACACCGATGAACTTGGCAAGGATAAGTGAATGCTTATACCTTTAGAGATGGTTTCAGCTGCTCAGCGTCTCTCCCTCACCTCTGTTTTTTTAAAATTCCTGTCTAGCCATCTATCTGAAAATGCTTCAGAGTGTCCTTATTGCTTTTCTCCTCATTATACTTGTCCCTGTTGTTCGCAGGGCTGTAAAATATGTGAAGCTGTGGGCTGCACGAGTTTCCCAGAGCTGCCAAAATGTAGGAGCTGCTAAAGGATATGGCTAATCAAACCAGCTGGACGTGCGGCTGTGAGCGGTCAAACTCACAGCTTCCAAAGTCCTTCCCCAGCCACCTTGCACATACTGCCTAGAAATCAGCAGGGCTGGGAAGGTGCAGTTGGATTGACTTTACAGCAAGCCCCATATGGCAACAACCTTGAGTGTTTTGAGAACATGCTTTTACTTGTCACTTGTGTTCCAGTAAATGTCAGCATAACTGAAATCCCTGTGATCAATGTCTGGGCTTTCTTACAAGTTTCCTTTTTATTTCTTTTTCTTTTTCTTTTTTTTTTTTCCTTTTCATGCATAAATGCTTCCTGTTCTGCCTTCTAATCCTGCCCTGGAGATGCATAGCACTTCCTTACGACTATTGTTTTTTCACTATTTTCACTCTCATCTCAGTCCAAGCCCTTTCAGCTGTGGTAAGCAGACTATATTTGTAAACTTTCCCCTCTGAGATAATGTCCTTCCTCACATGTGTTTGCATACAAATGTTGTGCATCCTGCTACTTGAATGCAAACGCTGTCACTTCTTTGTTTTATTGATGCTGGGGTCAGTAGTCCCCTTCACCATGTCATTATTTATTGTAAATATGTAAGGATAAAGAGAGATTTTTTTCCCATAATTCAATTTTTAAGAAGGGTGAAAAATAAATGAGCTAACAAAAAGCCTGTTTTATTGACATATAAGGTTTTCTTAGCAGATGTGTGACAGAAGTTGCCTTAGAAAAATAATTTATTCAAATTTAAGCAATTAAAGTAAGAAGTAAATTAAATTAAAGTCTCATCATTAAAAATCCATTTTGACTCTATGAAACAGTCTCATGCTGAGATTGATGTGACATTTCCCTGACATTAATATGCCTATAGTATGACAAACATTTCTACCTTTCAGAGGCAATATTTTATGATTCTCTCTCAAGCCTTCTTTTTTTTTTTCTTGTTATTTTGGTCATCTTTTTGTATTTCCCTCATTTTCAAGTCACTTCTCTTTTTCTCATAACAACTACATCTCCTACTAGAGTCAAAAAACTGCCTGTGTGAACTGCCTGTCTGTCTGATTTAAATGGAAGCATAACTAGGGAATTAGGTTTCCTGTTCTTCTACTTCTTTTCCTTCAGCAGAAGCTGATGCCAAATTGTTCAGAAGCACAGCCACTGAGTCATCATAAACCTAACCAATCTCTCCTTCTCCCCACACCTTCTTCTAAAGCTTGCTCTTTTCTCCTTTATTTCACTTGAGAAAGACAACAAACCACTTCTCCTTTTCTTTAAATTGCTTATGCATGCTGTGGTCATGTCCCACATGCTTCCTGGAGCTTCCACTTCTGACAACATGCTTCTTTCCAGTGACCCAGACCAGAGACTCTGGTTCTCCAGATGCACACTGTCACACCTATATGCGGTTTCTTACCTGCCACATTTTATTTATCCCACTGAGTCTCCACTTCTTGTTGCCCTCATCATGGACTTGTGCAGATTGCACTGACTCTCTCAAATGTCATTTTTTCACTCTAGCTTTTTCATTATTTTATCACTTGCTGACCTTTGGATCAAATCTCCCTCTGCTTCTCATGCTTTCCTTGTAATGAAAGAACCATCACCATCGTGATATAGCAGGTCACTGTTGTCTTATCACAGAAATCTTGAATTCTTGCTCTTGTGCAGTAGATCTAAGCATTAACTTGCATGACATTGTTTTCACCCAGGGGTATGTAGGAGGGGAAAAGGCCAGATGAACTATACTCTATGACATACACTTGTGTTAGCATTCCATCAGTGATGGGAAATGTCTTTATAGTTCTGTATATTTTTGTGTATTCTTTTACTGACTGAAACTTTTGTTTAACTATGGAGAGGGAGAATTTGTTCAGGAATTAGAAGGCAGCAGATATAAGGATGGAAGGAATACTATGTGTGGAATAGATCTTTTGAACAGTGGATATGGTGTAGGCAGTGATTTTTGAAGGATTTGACTTTGAGACAACCTTAACTACTTCTCTGTGAGCACTTATTGGTATTATTGTGTCCTCATCTGTTTCATATCTACTCATGACAATAATTAGAGTCATGAATATAATTAACATTTTTTTCCTATCCTTTGTAAAATAAAGGAGTTCATACACTTCCCTCAGGATAATCCTTGACCATTTCATATAAACTATACACTAAATTTGATTTTATATTGAAAATAAAAACATGAACAACGCTGTATATTCAGTTTGGTTAAACGCTGTTCCAGTACTCATGGGAGAAAATTAACTTAAGCACAGCTATAGTGTGATGGGGAAATCTAGAAAATAACTTTCCAAGGAGTAGTAGAGAGTAACATTCTAGGCATGACTATTCAAGGAGGTAAGTGATAGATCAGACATATTGACTTCAGCTTTGTTTGTCTCACAGATATAAAAATAGGCATCATTGAGAAATAAAGAAATTAAATGGAGCAAAAAGGGGGATGCTTTTCAAGAAATCTTGAGAACAGCAAAATGCATAAAAACAGGCAAGTCTGACCATATGGAACAGAGCCTGAGATATTCGAATCCTAAAAAATCCAGGACGGTTGCTGTATCTCTGCCCATAATGCACCTTGGAGCAGCAGACTGCCATTGACAGAAGATGATTTAGCAGAAATGTTAGCAGAAAAGTTTGTGATGCCGAGTTCTGCTGTAAACGCAGAATGGTAAAATGATTCTCCAAGTGAGGTTTCAAGTCTTCATCCTTTCAGATACACAGAGAAGTAAAAAATGTGCCCTAAGAAGCAAATTCATGAGATGTTTCCTGTCAGTATTTCTGGTTATTTTGCATTTCCTATGCTAATCTTCTGTATCACAAATCCTGAAATATCCCTTGATTTAGAAAAAAGAACAAAAATTAGGAAGTGGCTCGATCATAAGGGCAATCTGAAGTCAAGTTTCCATTTGGTTGCACGGAAGGGCATAAAACCAGCATATAAAAGCAAATGGAATTAGAGAATTATAAATGTTGCCAGGCAAAGCTGGGGGACAAGCATACATGTTAAATCATGAATGTGGTAAAAATGTGATGAAGGTGTGATCAGTCATTATTTTTCACTGTGCAAGAACTAGCAGGCCCCAGTGAAACCAATGTGTAGCAGGCTAAAATTAAACAGAAGAAAATCTTTATGATGCATAGGTAAATTGCAGGAATCATGCTGGGGCACTGGGAAGGCCAAATGTATAGACTGTCAGGAAGGAATCAGAGAGATTCTTGAAGATTAGGTCCATTTGTGGCTATTAAAGGTAGTCATCTGCATGCCAGCTTCAGCTCAAGCTGATATCTAGGACCTGGAGATCACACTTTTACGTGCGCTCTGTCCTTATGCTGCTCTGTAAAAAGCCACCGCTAGCAGCAATTGCAGAAAGGATGCTGAGAACATGGACCTTCAGCGTGGTACACAGTTTGTAAGAAACTGCTGATGGCTTTCTGAAACCCAGAGGATGAAAGAAATCTTCAGCTGGCTTTATTTCAAGCAAATGACTAAATGTGAGATTTGCTATGAATTGCACAACTGATGAATATGAGGCCACTCATGACAGTGTCCTACCCATATCTCCTGAGTTAGCTGCAGCACACCAAGTGATAGGCCTTTCACCTCCACAATGCTAACATCAGCTTAATTTAAAAATGTTAGCATTAGTTATTCATTAGTATCAAATACTTAACATCTGTGGCATATGTGGCAAAAATGGAAGATTTCAAAAACTATAAAAGTCCGTCGCTTGATTTCTGAAACCGAGAAGAATTGAGAAAATATTTATATATTTATATATTTTGGGTGGTACATTACAGAAAAATAAAGTTATCATCACAGACATTGAAAGACTCAGTATCTAGGCTCTTCCTTTTCTTCCCCACATTACTTTTTCATGATTTGGGGAGTTTCCTTTTCTCTGGCATTTGGCAAAACCCAAAAGAGTTAAAAAAGGGACATGATGAATGTTGCTTGTGGCTGGCTGAGGGGAACACGAACTGTGGGTACAGCATCTGGGTCTGCAGAAAAGACATACTTGGTCCCAGACAGCCTGAATGAAGACAAGCCCTGTGTTGTGCTCTGAAGAAGGCAACTTAGGGGAAAAATCCTTTGCAGGAAGAATGACAGCAACGCTTGGAGGCTTCTCGCTGCAAATGCTCTGCTCTGACCTTGTGGGCCCTGCCTGGGAACTGACTGCTTGGAGACCGCTGCCACTTGCAGCTGCAGCTCGCGGGTGCAGAGGGAAGCGACCTCGCCACGGGAGAGCACAGGCTGCCTGAGCCGTAGGGTGCATATGGGAACAAGAAAAGCGTTTTCCGCAGAGTAGCAGTGCTCTGGCAACGTGCGGTGTATGCAATGGCATGGCACCAAGCAGCCCCAGTATTGTAAGGCAAGAATGATTTATAGCCAGATGTGCAAGGCAGGGAAAAAGATTGCGTGTCAGGTGATTAAAGGGAGATGCTTGCAGGACACAAATAAAACATGTTATAAGAGTATTTCTTTGTATTTTGAAACACACTGGCTTTTGCAGCGCTTACACCTTTTTCGTTTATTTGTCTTAGATAGTTTGCCAAAAACAAATTTCTTGTTAAGCATTTTCAAAGATCTAGTGAAAGCTGAGCAACTAACACAAACTTAGAAAGCATTTTTTTTTTTTTTTTTTTTGTGACTGAAAGTTTGCATTGAAAACACCACAAAGCTATTCCTTCAGGTAAGTGATTCATGTGACCTCCTTTTCCACTAGGCCAGATATCAGATAGCAAATATTTGAAAAAGCAAAAGGAAAATTATTTTGGAAATAATTTTGGAATTTTAAAAAACGCATTTCAGGGAAAATAACTATTTTGTGACACAAAGCTTACCAAACCCTGTTTTAAGCATTTCAGTTATTGTTATTGCCAAATCTAGTCTCTGGGACAATCAGTAACCTAAAAAAAGTGAAATATATTCCATTATTGTGCTATTAGAGCATGTGAAACTGAGCTTATTAAAATATTTCCCTAGGGACCTTAGAAAAGAGAGTTCTGAAGTAGAAAAATCAACTCCTTAATAAAATTAGTCCATTATGTTTTTATGTTTGGAATTTAAAGATTTCAAACAGATTAAATGATTGGATAGCTGAGTGTTTGGTAGTCCTGTATTTGCATGGAAGCAGTACAGTGATGGGCTTTAGATGAGGGCCAAATTCAGTAAGGAAATTTATGTTGGTTGGCTTTTTTTGTTTGTTTGTTTTAAGTGTAGTATTTCAAATATACAAGGAATACAGAATTTGCCCTCCATAAATAAAACCTCCTCTATTCAGATTACCTGGCATCTGATTGTGTAATAAAGCCTCTAAGTTAATGAACTTATATCATTTATTCTATATGGCCCTGCATTTAGAAAACCTGAAGGATCATCATATCCTTATTTGCCTTTTTATAAAATATATTTATTTACTTGTATATAAGAGTTTGAATTAAGGTCAGTACATACAGGTGCCCTGAAACAATTGAATTTAATAATACCGAGCAGCACAAAAGAGCACTCTAAGTCTTACATTTCACTTCTGTCCCAGAATCTCTGCAGAAAAGCACAGAATGATCAATCCTTGAGCTGCTAGTGACTTTTCCTTGATGGTGGCATTTATTTAGTTATGTGAGGGACAGAAGTAGCCATCCCCAAACGAATACCAGAGTTTAAAACCCACACAGGACCCACACCCACATGCGTACTGGTTTGGCATGCCGTGTTCTGTTATCTTGGCCTTGCTCAGCTTTGTGGTCTCGGGGCTAAAAAATACATTTTGTTCCAGCATCTGAACTTTCATTTCACATTTCTCAGGATCAATCCTTCTGGCTGCGAGACTGTCATGAACAGAGAGCTAAGATGTTAAATCCAAGGGTGGAGCATGGCATTGAATAAATTGTACGTGCTCCCTTAGAGGTTCTTTTTTTGCTGAACATTCTATTGTAATATCCAGCATGGAAACAATAACATTTCCCTTAACTAGGTTAAATTGACACTTCTGTTTCAGTCTTTGAGAGTGTGGGAGTGTGAGGTGCCAAGCTGTGTGTTTGATCCACAAGTGTCTTGGTAGACTGGAATGAATTTCTTACCTTCCAGACAGGACTCAGCATCTCCCTGGCCTCAGTCCTTAGTGATTTTGAAGAAAAGATACTGTGCAGACACTGAGTTTATCCAAGGTCAGAGGAGAAATAATGGAGCCGACAGATCTGCTTTACAAGACTTGAAAGGTCAGATAAAACGTGTTTTCTACTGTCCCATTGTTTTCCATTCCACGGTTATAAAATCATTGTCAGGACCTCTAATTTGATCAGGCCCTTATAAACTCTATCGTTCAATGAATCACCATTAACAAAGTAGAAATTACGTTTTCACTTTTCATTATCTTATTTTACATTAAACATGCAGTTAGTTTTCCTTAGGTTTCATTTTCTTTTTTTTTTAACCATTCACATCTGTATGACTTGTTCTGCCTTTTCTCATCTTATTTAAAAAGCCGGGGGGGAAACTGTGCAGTGAATGCCACTGAGAGATAGATTTCTGAAACATCTTACGTGTCAGCCTTGTTGTGCTCATGGTATAACTTTTGGACTGTCCAGTGAGCGAGGAATTCTGCGGTTCTGCGTATAGAACTGAAGATTCTTCTTGAATTTTGCAGAAAGATTGAAGCCTTCAAAATAGGAACTGCTATTATGAGCTGTTAAAGCCGAATTCCCAGAAATGCCACGGGGTTCTGTGAGCTAGAAGTATCAAACTCTTGGCACACACATATTGGGGCAATGCCCAGCTTCCTACTGCTTTGAAATAGATGATTGATGATCCAGTAATGTGAAGTCTGCTGTGCATTCTGTATACCCTGCAATGTAGACATTGTCTCAGACTTTTAAAGAAAGGGCTCATTTATGTACCTTTCTTACGAAACACAGAAAGAAGAATGAGGTGCTGCCACTCCATAACACACAGCTTGTTTCCAAGCTGCGCAATTCCTGCACAAAAACATCTAACACAAGTCCATGCAATAGCAAGCTTGCATTTTTTGATCACCCTATGCAGAACCCCTAAAGAGGACTCCATAGACCCAGCAGCCCAAAGTCTAGAGGCAAATGTCCTTTGGGTCAGGTGTGAAAGCAGCCGTCTGTTATATGACTCTGTTTTACCTGGAAAAGAAGACATTATTCACTGAGCCAGAGAAATAACAAGAAATACTACAATACAGTGGCTAAGGAACTATTTCAGAAATAGGGTAGGGAAAAATCCATCTGCTTTCGGATTATTCATGGTTGGACTTACTTATATGTGTAAGGGTGGGAGAACAGGAGAGCATGCAAGCTCTTATTTTAAACATTTTATTTTTTGAATTGTATTGTTCCTTGTCTGGCCTTTGCAGCTCTTTGTGGTACGTCATGTTGACTACAGAAAGGTTTTTTTCCTTGCAAGAAGTAAAGAACTGGTTCATGTACTAAGTCAGACTCCCAGTAACTGAACTTGGCTGAAAAGCTGTTCATGAGTCTAAACAGATGTTTAGACCAACAAAAAGTTTATGGACAGTATGTTTATCTTTCAAAAGAGAATGTTAAGGGTTCGTTTAGGCTTGAGATCCAGTCTTTCCTGGAGGAGTTTGACTGTCTAGTTACATTGGAGCAAAACTTGTTGATTGCAAGAAGTTATTTTTCAAATCTCATAAAAGAGATTCCTTTCTGCTAGAAAGCAGAGACGAGAACATGTGGAAACTGCATTTCTTATAGCCGCCTTTTTTTTTTTTTTTTTTTTAAGAACCAGACTGATAACAAAAATTCTTTGGACAGAAGATTTTTTTTTTTTCTTTTCCTATTAGCTTTTCAAATATGATATTGTTAAATGATTTTGGACAGTTCTTTACAGATGACTTACTCATTGATGAATTGTAGAAGAAAAATCTTAAAAATGTTTTTGATTAGAACAAATTAATGTATTGCTCCTGTATTTAAAAATATTTGAACAGAGTAAATGCTTATGTAAGTAATCAAATATTTAGCTCCAGAAGTGCTCCTGCATTTGTGTGCAGAAAGTTCAGATTTTAGGTGAAAATAAAACCACCTTCCTGTACAAATGCTATGGTAGTTCAAATTTACTTTGAAATAATAGATTTGTAAATCAATCTGTATATATATGTCTTGATTTTTTTATTCCCTATATGTTCCCTTTTTATGTGATATTTTGTGCTAGCGATCTTATATTGACCAAGTGAATATTTCACTCCCTTTCCACTGTTGAGAATTTTAACAAAAATTCTGCCTGTAGATAATCTTTCTTGTGAGTAGCTGTGATATTAAATAAAGAAATCCTTTTGGCATGACAGTCAGAGCAAGTGCTAATAAAACTGTAGAATCAGCAAATATATCAACTCCCTCACTAAAACAGTCATCCATCAAAGACAGTCGCAACATCTATGTCCCAAGTAGTCTCATATAAGAAAGAATAGTCTCCAGAATAAAAAGACTCCATAATAAAAAGCTATTATTTTGGCAAATGCATATTTGGCCATTGTTGCAATGTGCAGCAGCTAAGTTCTGTGCTTTGTCTCACATGAAGAGGAAACATTAACATGTGACAGTATTATAACTTCTTGAAATGATCTCTTCATTATGCTGCTGAGAAAGTAAATGTGGTGATACAAAGAGTGTTTTATCCACAGAGAACAGACTACAGAGCATAGGCCCTTCCACGGTGGCCATGCTGACTGTCATGTGCTCTCTCTACCCAAACATCAAGCTGGGGAGATGCGAGCCAGATTGCGCCCAGAACTGCATGGGCATGTGGATGCCTGTGCTTGTCGTTCACCTGGTGGGCAGGCAGAAAGCGGCAAAGAGCATCTGAAGGGATCGCATTGATGCCAAGGGTCCTATCTAATTGACTAAAATTACGGACAGAGCTAGAGAGTGACTTTTTAACAGGTTTGATTGCTGATATTCTTAAATATCTGGGCGAGGCATTGTAGGAGTAGGCGGCATGAGTAGATGAGTAGAGGCAAACCACTGAAAATTATTGTTAGCTCCACACCATCACAACGTCAGGGTCATTTAGCGCCTCCTCCTCAGGGCCAGTCAGTTGCATCGGTAGCTGCCTTTCTTTCAGACATGTCAAAAAGATGGATGCTTGGAATCACTATTCCAGGTCAGGACTTGATGGATACTAACCTCACTGACTGCATCTGGATGAGGTGCTGATCATAGGTGAGAGGTGATCAAACCCCAGCGAGGTGGTCCTATAGTTATGCGGACAATATGTGCTGCCTTTATAGGCATGACACGCAGGCAACCGTGTCCATATCGCTTTGCTCACAAGAATCCTCGTTCATGAGAGAGATAAATATTCTTAAGGACTCTGTCTTCAGTGATTTTAAGACACAGAAAGAGTAAATCAGCCAGTAGAGACTAAGCTCTTATCATCCAAATGCTGATGGTAATCCAGAGCATTTTTGGGCAAGGTGCTTAATGGGAGTAACAAAAAAGCAGCTGAGTAAAAGCCAATAATCTGGGCTCTGGCGTCTGTGAAAGGAAAATAATAATAATATATATCCTTCTGCAAAGGCTTAATGACTGGAAGCCGGAGTATATTATGTAGGACAGTAATTTAACATTGTGTCATTTTTCCCCAGATATATTTTTGGGCAGAAATAACTCATGAAATAGCTATGAAATTTAATAGTACCATACTATCAATTTGAAACAAATTCATGAATGAAGTCAGTGTTTTTGCATCAGGTAACAGAATGATGGGAGAGTCTAGGCTTTAATTTGGTTTGCAGATCTATGTGAAATATACATTTTCTTGTTTTTAGTGAGATTTTCAGTTAGTTGTTTGAGTTAGGCTCTTTTCCTTAAAAACAATAAGGACATATTATAATATGCATATTGTTAGAGTCTTGGGAGAAAGATGCACAAAAGCTCATTCATCTGTGTTATTAATTTATCTCCTTTGAGGTGGCTAGGGAATAGTGGGGTTCTTGACTAGCCCGCCAACAGATTCCCAGCACCTCAGTCCTGTAGCTCAACCACAGATTGCAAACAAACTCGAACTATGGGGAAGATGTGACTTAAATAAACACTTCTCTTCCCTGCTTCACCCATGTGATATATATTATATGTGCCTGGCACAGTAGGAATGGAAGAGAACTCAATTTATGGTGGGAACACTGCTTTTAATTCAATAGATTGGCACATTAATAAAGAAGGATTAAACGTCATTATTTGGAGAAACTCTTGTTATTCTAGAAATGTAACATTCTGTTTGACGGAGTCTTGAACTCTAGTGAAGAGTAGCCCTTTAAATCCTGAAATCCTACTGGCATTTGCTTGGTGGGCTGTCTTATCTGATGGAATCAAGGCCAGAGGAGGGTCTCCTTATTTGACCTTAATCTTCCTGTTAACCACCTACAGCTTTAACTCAAGATGCCAAGATTTTTCTTGGCAATCTTCCATAAACTGCTGGGCCAGATTCTGTTTCTAGTTACAGCAGTGTAAACTCAGGACCTGCTCTGTCCTCAACCCCTCTAGTCTTCTTGCCTCGGGATCTTGGACTTTTGTTTCTGTCTCCCTATAGATCCAATATCTCTCGATTCCTCCACTAGAATGCCTTGCAGCTCTCTTTTTTTTCCCTTAAAATGGCAATTGTTTCTTCCATAGCTTGTCTTTTTTTCTTTTCTTTTCTATTTAGCTGTATTTTTTTCCACGCTAATTTAATACATTTGTGATCCAGTCTGACAAATCTGAGTTTGATATGTTTGTATGATTATATGTTTTTTTATATTCACAAATTACTTTTATCAGCAGTATCTTTTTTCTTCTGCCTCAACATTCTAATTGGAGCTGAGTAAAAGGAGAAAAATAATATATAAGCCTTTTAATAAATGTATTTATGGAAGTCTTCTTCAATTCTCATTTTGGTTTTAGTCTTCATGAACATTTGATTCATTAAGTAAATGGATCTTAATAATCTGTTTTTATTTTGTTTTGTTTCTCCTCCTCTCCCTCATTTACATATGTGAATATTTGTTTTGGAAAAATCCATCCTCTCATCCAGCCCAGTAAAAGAAACCATGCTTAACCTTAACAACTACACTGAGAAATATTGGACACCCACAAAAAACTCCTTGTGACCAATTAAAAACTATTTTTTTGCACACAAAAACCTTCTACTACTACTAGCTCTACCACCACCACCACCACCGCTACTATTACTAATCTAGAAAAAAAAAAGTAGATCAATTTATAGACAAATCTTCTAAAGGATATTCCATGTGCAGAAAAACTGAAGCTGATCAATAGTTCATTATAAGGTATTAATTCACCTCTAATCCCCAATGAAAAGCTATTGCTGCTTTCTTGAGAAATGAATATTTCTATATTGCAGTGAAACATACTGTCCCTTCAAGCTAATTTGCAAAACCCTGATATGGATGTTCCTCAGAAGCTGAGAGCAGCAAGTTAGACACAGGCGGCATTCTGAAAATATTGAGTCTCAAAACACCTCACACAAGTAAATTCGACTTGTGGAGGATGAGGAAAGAAGGGAAAGGAGCTGATATTTGCAAGGAAAGGTCACCATACTTTCACTTAGCAAGCCCAGGCTGACCTTCTGACCCCGAGGGATCAATCTAGTTGCTGAATGTGCAAGTTAATCATAGAATCATGATGAATCCATGTGTTCAGCCAGAGGCAACTCCACTGCTTTTAATTTGCTGCACCTGCTTCTACAGACTTGGAAATGAGGCTCATCCAAGTGGTCATTCTCTCTGCAGTCCCACGGAGTGCTGGCTTATGAGATCTACACTTGTGTGTAAATTGATTCAGTGTGGATATCAAAACAAATTATGCTCTATTGCCAGTAGCGATCAGCTCCTTAGGACATATCCCAGTACCTCCACACCTCAGTTCACATCCAAGGTGTGTTGCTATTCCATTTAGCTTGGAAAATACATTTCCATTGTAGTAGAGTTATCATATATTCACAAACTATTTAAGATGGAATTTTTGGAGAAAGGGTCAAATTACCCAGTTTAACTTTTTACAACTGATTTATCTGGACAGGATTGTCTCTTCCTGCCTTACTTCGGTGTAACAGTATGGCAAACATAATCCTTGCTGTGCTGTGACTCCGAAGTGTGCGGCTTCTAGGGAATATCCAGGTTGAAGTAAAGCTACTACCGAAAAAACAAGGGTAGGGAAGATTACAGTAGCCGGCAGCTACTACGTTTGCTTTTCTCGTTTGCTGAATTCATAAACCTTTTCTTCTATAAAAGCATTTTCTTCATATTTAATATAAACTCATGAGCATTTCATACGCATGCTAGAACTACATAACGAGCAGTTCTCAAACTAGTATCTTACAACTGTTCAAAATGTCAGAAAGAGCTTGATTTCTCCCAATTTATAATTAAAAGTAACTTCAAAAAAGAGTAATTTTTTTCCATTGCTGCTTAGGAATCTCTTCCCACCCTCTCGAAAACAGGAAATGCAGAAAGCAGAATCAGAGTTTGTTTTAAGAAACTGAAGAGATAAATGTGTTTTTATTGATCCCTTGGTGCTCTGAGTCACAATGTTTAAACATGTTGTTGCCAAAAGTTAAAGAAAAAAAATCTTTCTCTTTTCATTGCTTTCTAGCCTTATTACAAGCTAATACAAGTGAGGCCCGAGTAAGCAGAAGCTGTAGTACAATTGGTATTGTCTTTATATAACTTATGTATAATAATTATATATTTTCATACATACATGTAAAGTGAAAGCTATAGGTGAGGGGAAACAAACATGCTTAGGCTTAAAGAAGATACTTCTCAGTTTTTAGTTTCAACTCTGCAATGTTCTTTCTTAAATCTTTATAGAAAGTACAGTATATAATATATTTATTCTTTCTATAATTAGAAAATAGCAATCCTTCTCCCTGCACCCCCACAAAGCAATGCAGTATACTTATCCTCACACTATAATTTTAAAATATTGCATGGTGGCTTAAAAAGGCAACGGTGTCTTACCGGAAGTGGGGACAGCCGAAATCTGTTGAGATAGTCAAAGCCAGACAGTACAAAACCATATGATACGATGACCATATCATAGTGAACAGCCTTTCACACAGATGGTCTCTGTGACCTACTAAATCTTTATGTATTCTATCATGCTTTTTTTATGAGGTCTTACCACAATTTTGGCTTGTTATCAGTGAGCTGGTGTGTGAGCTTAGTTGTTCTTTGGACAGTTCTTAGCATGTTTTGTTTTTCAGCTGTAAAATGATTCGCTGGATGCATAAGCCAAAAGTTTCAAACTGAGATGCTAAAAAAAAATAGTTTCTAAATATATTTTGAGGTATTTAAATTAACCTCCTAAGCGGTCAAAGGACTTATATAGCTTCTGAAATCAGTGAGGACTGAAGGAGCTGATCAACCTTAAAAATGGCATTTATTCTCAACAGGAGAAACACTTTCAAAGGCCCCTCAGTCAATGAGCCTTAGATCCCTCAGTCACATGAACATTTTTGAAAATGTCGTCCAGATCCCCTTCTGGGCATGTGACAAAGGAATGACAAGGAGTGAACTTTCTAATCAATTATTTAGACTCTTTACAGGAAAGCTGCTCAAGATTAGGCTTTTCTTTCTCGCAAAATTCTGAATTAATTTTTAATAAGTATAAAATAAATATAGCTATACTTGCATAAAATTAAAAGAAGGTGTAGGAGCAATTTTGTGGAAAAAAATGGTCCAGGAGGACCCAGCATACTTGGGTCAAAGAGTATATCTATTTTGTGCCTTTTGCACTACAAAATGAGGTTGCCCTTCAATTAGAGTTGATTTAAAAATTGACTTGATGTAGTTGGTGAAATGGAGTTTGAACACTGCTTTTCTACTTGCTAATGTTGGCAAAAGGCATCACAGACTGAAGAGACAATTTTTATTGCTTGATTTCCTTGTTAAAACAGACTGAGGATTGTGCTGTGGTTGCAAATAGTATCTTTGTTGCAATCTAGGCTATTGCAATTTCCACAAATTAGTTTTCTGATAATTATAGTAGTTTACACTCTTTTTTTTTCTAATTAATAAGTGATTAAGAACTTTTTTTCCCCCACTCAAGTCTCTGTACTTAAAACAAGGGAGACTAAAATGGGGCCGTATCTCAGCAGAGTTCCTCTACACCTATATGTTGCCTGACGTATGCAAAACATGCTTATCCCCCTAAACTATGTAAGAATCTTTCCACCCTTCATCACGGTCTACTTTCCAGGGCTTAGTGTATTGGATTTCCCACAGTTGGTGGCTTCTGCACCCCACAGATTTGTACTGCTGCAGAGGAAAAGCTAAACCAGCAGTTTTTCAAAAATTCCTGAAGCCTGTTGTAATTCTGTGTGTTTGTGCTGAAAAAAAGCTCCCAAGCTACGCTGACTGGGTTTGAGGGGTCTCTGCAGCTTCATATTTTTGGTGCGCTAAAGCTGGCTTGCAAATGTTCTGAGCACTGCATGCAACTGGGCAATTTTGTAAAAATGTGCAATTGGCACATCTGTGTCAGCTCTTTGAGGAGAAAGGGAGAGTTCACAAGCATGCAGTGGACTCATTAAATTCCCTATCACATTCAATTAAATACCTTGTCAAATAGTTCAAAATATCCAGTGAGTTTCCTTAGTAGATAGTCCTATGCGTGAATAGCTTTCTTTCTTTCTTTCTTTCTTTCTTTCTTTCTTTCTTTCTTTCTTTCTTTCTTTCTTTCTTTCTTTCTTTCTTTCTTTCTTTCTTTCTTTCTTTCTTTCTTTCTTTCTTTCTTTCTTTCTTTCTTTCTTTCTTTCTTTCTTTCTTTCTTTCTTTCTTTCTTTCTTTCTTTCTTTCTTTCTTTCTTTCTTTCTTCCTTCCTTTCTTCCTTTCTTCCTTTCTTCCTTTCTTCCTTTCTTCCTTTCTTCCTTTCTTCCTTTCTTCCTTTCTTCCTTTCTTCCTTTCTTCCTTTTTTTCCACTTTTGTGTTGACAATTCCCCATCCTCAAGGCAAGTGTTGAAGGTGTTCATTTTAAGTCTTAAAATAATTAAAATTGCTTTGGAATATTTTCGCTGATGTTGATTGACCTTAAAGAAACCTGTGTTCTTTTATGTTGCAAAATATCTTAATGCGAGAGATATAAGTAAGGAACAGAAATGACCATTAGAAACAAGAAGAGGAAAGAGGCTAAAATTTGCAAAAGGAAGAAAAGAGGAAGAAAAATAATGAAAAAAAAATACAGGCTCATAATTTTCCTCTAAATGCTTCAGCACTGGTAGCTAATGGTAGCTAGATAATTTGTCAGCATTTGCATTGAATTGCAGCATTTTGTTGTACTGATGTTTCCACCCATGAGCTAATCAAAATGATGAAATTATTACGCTAGCCATAAAATGACTATCACATCTACCAAATGTATTTTTTTTCTTGCAGATAAGGGAGGATTTATAAATTTTCCCAGTGTGTGCAGTGTGTGTGCTAATTCTGCAGAAAGGGCATTAAGCAACCAGGCAGGCATAGAGCAGTCAGATGAACTTGGAAAATGCAGTGAGTTAACACCCACTTACCCGATCTGTGCAGCTATATTTACCTACTCAAAACATTAGCAACAAATGTGGGGGATTTACCACATTTCTCTGCAAGCAGAGCAAAGGACTTAAATAGTTTTGTCCACATATGCCCTTCCAGCACTCGCAAAGGCAGAGAGTAGACCAAACCCCATAGGTGCTTCAGACAGATGGAGAAGCCACCTCGTTCCTATCAGACTTGCCCAATTTCCCAGTGCAGCCTCGAACACATCAGAGAAAAATATCTTGTCTGGTTTTGTATGTTAGGAGCTAGTTGTGTGTGCTCTGCAGAAAAGTATGTATAGTTTTCACTAATTAGAAGAAATAATCAAAGAATTAGTTTTGCCGTGTTTCAAGTAAAAGCCCTATATTTTCCAGTCTGTTCTTGCACATATTTAGCACCTCTGCAGAGAGCATCTCAATTTATACTGGAACCATCTCAATTTATACTGGAAGTCAGTGTCCTTTATTCTTGTTTATATTCACAACAAATGTAAGCTTATCATACATGCAAATGCATTACTCACAAGATGTCACTGGTAGGCTTGACAACAATCTTCTCTCTATTGTGTCTCATGGATTCTTGACTTTGAGCCCTCCCTATTCTCAATTATTTATTCTTGACATATAATCAGTCCCCTGATTCACAAGGAATATATTCAACTCTCTGATTAAACGAGTGAAGTATTTTAAGAAGTATTTTAACCAGGAAAGTAATGAAAGGCAAATACAGTGACAAACAGTGCTTCAGATTATCAGCTCTAGAAACTGGTGTAACTTTGTTGGGTAAAGTGGAAGATAATATTCCATGTTATAACAACTGCTTTGTCATTACACAGTATCAAAGTGTTTCCAAAACAAAACAAAACAAAACAAAACAAAAAAAGAAAAAAAAGGTGTGTTTCCCTAACCTGTATCCTATATATGAAACACAAATGGAATAAAATGGTAAAATACAGAAGCAAAGGCTAAATGTTTATAATTTGTACAGATGTTAGCTATTCTCTGTCTTATGACTTCTCAGTGTTATGAGAAAGGTGTCTGTTCAGGTGTCAGGTACCTTGACCTTCTGCTTGGCACCTGCATTTTGCCATCAAGGAATATTTGTGTTACATAGTAAAATAAATCTGTCTTGCCAGTTTATTACACTGCAGAGGTACTCTAAGGCAATTTCACTGACTAAATTTCACGAGTATGTTGCATTTTTCTTACTCTGTGGCGAGTAAGGACAAAGGCAGATCAGAATGAAAGCCTTCGGCGGCATGAGTTATGGTTGGGGCTCGCACTGCAGAACGGTTCTGCAGATCAAGTGGAAGCCGGAGTCTTTTTCTGGAGGGATCTTTTTCAAATGGCAGCCGCCTCCTCCCGCCCTTTTTCACATCCTTGCTTTCAAGTGAATTTGAGCTTCACATTTCAAAAGCAGCTCATGAATTCCCACATCTAACTGTGAAAAGAAATAAAGAAATGTCATGGCTCCAAATAATGAGTATATTAAGAAAGAAAAAGAAAACTAAGCAGGGATACATAGAACAGATGAATCAAAAGCCTTCTCTAATTAAGAAAAAAATGATTTTATATGTTATATAGTTGGAGAAAATGAAATACAAATGTCACTGCCTCATTTAGCATGTATAATTTGTATTAGTATTTGATAGTATATTACTGCATTTAAATCTGTGGATCTAGAACTGTCACAGAGTGCTAATTTAGCAGCCTTAGCATTGTGTGTAGCAATCCCAATGTGACAGGATGCACTGTTCCCCTAACTTCTTTCTAATTTGAGGAGAAAAAAAAAGTGTTGGAACTGATTCCAAAATGACATAAAAATAAATATTTCCATAGGCCTATTGTGAAATATAAAATAATAACTTTATTAATTGACAATTTTTTCCTGTCTAGTAAAGTTAGCTCCACAAGGCACTGAATTCTTTATCTGAGAGTTTTCTTGCTTTATATTCAGTTTAGAGCACTATGAGTTTTCAGTGAGAGCCTCTGAAACAGGGTTTGAATTGGGAGGCAAGGCAGCTAAAATGAAAAACAGAAATGACTGTTCCTTTTGGTTCCGAGTGAACCGAGAAGTCCTAAACAGACGATCTGTTGAAAAGTCTTCACGGGCCAGATGCTTCAGCAATAGGAGGGCAGGTTCACAGAAAATTTTCCATCCAGCCATTTGAAAACTACAGCTTATTCTGGGAGCAAATCCATCAGAAAAACTGAAATTGAAGAGAGTTCAGATGCACAAGCTTTCCAGGAAAAATTCCTAAGAAAATACAAGCAGGGTCATGTGAATGAAGTTACTTAAGGAAATTATGTTTGTTATGTTTGTTGTCCTTAGATTAAGTAATAATTAACTCTAAGCAGTAGTAATACTCCTTAGAGTAACCAGTAAGTAAGTTTCCAGCACCCAGCAACATACAAAGAAATTAGCATGAATCAACTGATCGCCCAAAAGCCCCAAAGAGAAGGCCAAGGTTTACTAAAGGTGCAATGTTTTGCTTTTGATAGTGAACAGTGCAGGCACAGCAGTCAAACCTTTGCTCACAGAAACACTGCTGAAGTTGGTTCAGAAATCAGAGCTCAGTCAAAGGGAATATTGGTACAATTGATAAAAATTACTTAATTCAAGCCTGTGCTGTGAATGAGTCAGTTACAGTGCTCCATGTTGTGTTAGAATATGGTTTTCCTCCACTGAGGAGAGAACATGTTCGAGTGTTTTATGATTTTACATGTACATAAGGACAAAATTGATGTCTTACAGCTTACACATGTTGCAGAAATTCAAGAAGAAAATCATCATTTGGAGCTTTTTCAGATTTATATTTAAATCTTTTAAGTTTCAAGAAAAGGAGTGCATTAACGAATGCTTTTGAACCATGAATGAATTTGTCCACATTAAATGAGACAAGGGAGCTTCTGTTCTAAACTCATCATACCCATTGCTAAAATACCTAGTTTGCTTTTTTTTTTTTTTTTTTTTGGTAGGTTGTGGGGCTCCCATATTTCTCCAAGTCCACTTTTACCTAAATCGACCCATGACTGTTGAATAAGAGTGAGAAAAGATCAAGTCCTGCATATGACAGAGAGTTTCATCATTGGCACTAAGAGGAATTAGGTAAAACTCAAATGTCAGAGCTTACAAATTCATGGGTATCAGCTGGATCAAGCCTTTAGGCTGAGGTGATCTCAGTCAGGACACAAAACATCTTTTAACTGTTGTTCAGCTGAAAATCGGTTCAGTACAAGCACATTAAAAAGCATTTTTTTTCCCTGAAGATTTGTGAATTTGCTAAGAATTCCTCTCTGATTTATAGAGATCCAAGCTGCCAGGAGTGGATAAAAATGAGTTATAGGCTGCCTGCAGGGTCCTGCTTTCAGACTGCGTGATGAGGCTGCCCTGACAGCAGAGCCCCACGGTGACTTCAGCATGACCATGAGGCTGATGAGTCTCGGGGTACACGTATGCTGCCTGGGATCCTGGGCAGTTGCAGGTGCTTTTGTATATGTGAAAGACAGCCATGTAAAACACTCTTACAACTGAGCTCCTACTAATTTGACTTCTTTTAGCGGTGGTGAATTTTCCTTATTCCTTGTTCCATCAGGACATGACTTTTTAAAGCACACTGAAAGGGGCCCTGATTTGGATATATTTGAATTACAAAGAGCATATGTTTCCCATTTTAAGGAATGTCAGCTTAAGCATTTAATTGAGAAGTAGGTACATCTGGTGTTTTAACTAAATATATTGTAGTTGTTGTCAGCCTTTCCAACTGAAAATTTTAATTTCCATATAGCCACAGATTCCACAAATTACAAGCACAAACCATGTCCACAGTGCCTCATAGCTTTAATCCTGAATCCAAAAACATGCCATTATTTTTTCCTTGGATCTATAGGTCAAAAATAAAGGAAGAAAGAAATGACAACACCAGAAGCACGATAATCACTTTAAAAGAATGAATTTTGAATCTCTAAGATCAAAAAAGCCCAGAGCACATCTGTAAATGATAGCTCAGCTCTCCCGAGGAAAACTGCTTCATTGGTCTTATTACCTCAGTCCTGTATGCCTGCCTGGAAACTAAACAAACAGATAGTTTGCCAAGATGAAACATCAAAAATCCAGAGTACAGAGTTTGACTTGGGATGCCGTAGATTTAGCTCCCAAGATAAGATGGGCTGTTAACCAAGGCTGATAGGACATGTTCCAGGACAAAATCATGTAAAAGCTAAGCATGCATAGTCCTTGCAGCTAAATAGACAAACCAAATGTTTGTCCACTGTCCAATTGTTTCTAAGAATGTATTATAAAAAGATGCTAAATGGTAACTTCAACAATATTTATGTTTCTGTCAGTATTATCTAACTCTGCCATTAAAACTAGCATGTCTAGTACCAAGTATATTAGCTACGGGAGATAATCTGTTTCATCTTGTCCAGAATCACTATTATTATGTTATGTGAGACCCATAATGTACCTCTCTTGCCAGAAAGAGACATAGGCCAAAGACTAAATCACAGCTTTGCTCAGGGTAGGAAGCTTCACAAAGATGCACTTCCCCTTACAACAGATAAATCTGTTCCCACTGTGGTAAGGACTCATATACTGATTAAATATTTTACAAAATGCATGCAATACTTAACCTAAAAGTCCTAGTGCATAAACAAGCTGCAGGATTTCATGCAGTTTATAGAGATAATGCATAATCTGAAGTCAAGCATACTGCCTTTTGTTTTTAGGTCAAACAACTTTATTTGAAAAGAATAATGTAGCATGTATCTTCTGACAGTAGATAGTCACCTACAGCATTAAGATAAAATGAAATGGAGAACAAGTGTCCCTGGGACAGAGGTTTAGTTTCATGCTTCCATGAAAAAGTTGGTTCAGGACTTTCCAGATGTAGGTCATCATTGTTACTAAAACTCAGGTGACTACTTGTAGCTGCATATTATATATATTAAATATCCTGTGCTTTTTAAAGTAATTGGCTTACATTATTTTAAGAAGCAAGAAATGTACATTAACATTTCTCACAATAATCTATGTGAATTGAGAACCCAGAATGAGCATCCAGTTTGTGTGCTGAAAGAAACATTAACAGCCATTTTAAACGCAACCGGTAAGCTCAGATCATGAACTTATTACAGCCTTTTTGTTACAAAAATTGATATGTCATGAATGCCTCTCTATCACAGCAATTTTACCTGATGAGACCTGCCTGACAAGGTGATCATTAAATCCTAAAGGGCAGCTCCTGAGATTGAAACACCTCAGGGCAACGGTCTGACCCAGGCCTGGGTGATCAAGGGGATTTGGGTTTGGAGAAGTGGCAAGTTGCCAAAAGCTGACACAGAAGCTAAGTGTTAACAGATATGAACAGCATGAAGCCTTGTGGAGATATTAAGAATATTTAATCAGGGGAAGCGTGTGGGAGTCAGGTTTGGATCCAGGAACAAAGTGCTCAGAGGGTGATGTTCAAAGTGCTTTGAGAAGCCACCTGCTGGGTTTGAGATATCCCAGAGGGGAGCTGGTGTGAGCCCCACATCCTGGAAGCACTACTCTGGGATCTTCTAGGTGCATCTCTTCAGCTGGAAAGAGGGAGGATTGAAGCATGTGTCTGAGATCCTGAACCATGAGAGTTTTCCAAATGGCAGACATGCGGTCATCAAGGTGCCAGCACCACATGTCCACGTCGTCTCCCTGCCTCGAGGTCAAAGACTGAAGAATATCTACCGAGAAGTGCAGGATTAAGTAGAAATGTGACTGTAATGCAGCCAGCGGGCATAGTCCAAAGGCAAAGATTAATCCTTTCCCTCCTCCAGAGTACTGTGAAGAAAGGTGAGGATGATTGTTCTAGCATAAAATTTGGATTTTCCTGCCTGTGTTGCTAACCCTTTTTGACTGGTTGTCACCTCAGCTCAGTGCCGCAATGTGCAATATGCCACATGCAGCTCTATACAAGGTCCCTGGCTAATCTTGCATGGCGGGAGCAGACACTCTCCCATGTGTATATGACCCCTGGGCTTGATTATTATCTACAGGAATGAGACGACTAAGCTGAAAAATGCACCAACTAGTTCAGCATACAACAGAAGAGCAATGCACATTGCTGAGAAGACAGCACTCCCATGCCCTGATCCCTGGGAGATGGATCTTTGTCAAAATCAGAGTCAGACTGAGGTTTTTAGTGCCCGACATCAAAGCCTTCTGCAGGAATGACCAAGTGACTTAAGACATTATCTTTCTCTGTGTGCTTTTGGCTTTCCACATATTTTGTGTGCACAGGGGAATGTTACCCTCGATGGTAAAGCATGTCCATCTGAAGGGCACGGATTTCTTCCCAGTTGGCTTGCTTTTTTGTGTGTTATCCTGCAAATGGTCAGAATTGCCATATGCCTCATCATTTTTCACAAGAAAGTGCAGTTTATGCCCTGAGCAAATCTCCTTGCAATAGAGACAGAGCTTGAATTCTCTCAATGGTGCTCAGAAATGGTGCAAAATCCTGTTCTACTGAAGGTGAGACTGAGTGCATCCACACTTTGTTTCCTGGTTTGCTCCCAGGATAAATTCTGGAATGAGCTAGTTATTTCCATCCAAAAAGAGACCTAGACTGCAGTTGACATGACAATTTGTTCCAGAGTCTGTTTTTGACAGACTGTATGGATGCAGCCCATGCCAAGTTTGACTCCATCCATCTAGGACATTCCTCCCACGTTATCCCATGTGGTAATGCAGCACATATCCTTAGTGTCATGCTGTAAGGAGCAAACCATGCTAGACTGCAGCACAGCCCTCACATTATTTTAGGCATTGTGAACTGGAAAATGATGATGATTTGTTAGTCTATCCTGGAGCCGCAATCACCACACATGGGGCCTGTGTCTGGCATGATGTAGCCCATTTATCTTAGGGAAAGAGGCACTAGTCATAAGCCACTGGGATGCAAGGTACTTCTTCATCGCTTGAACTAAAGGCATCCCTTCTGGAGGTCTGCAGATGCAGCCATAACGTCCCAGGGAGAACAGTGAGGTCAGTGCTGGATCTTCTTATTCTGCCAGTAAATGCTGAAATTCCTCAGCCGCTGATATGGGAGAGATATTCTGAGGCCACCTGGAGAAGTCAGGTGACAAAAAGATCTTCATGTATTGTCTAGACCTTTGACTCTCTGAGAATGTGGTGAAAGGTGGCTGAGGAGAGATCTCTCTTCAAGGGCATAGGCGATAGAAGCAGCAGGAAAGTAAGAAAGCATCAGTTAGAAAAATGTAGTGACATTGCTTTGTAGAAGTGATCACAGATGAATTGTTTTCTAAAAAAAAGTCTTGTGATATATTCTTTCCCTTTTATGTATTTGGTAGGACTGAGGCATGTAGAACACTATCATTAATAATCCAGTTTGTCTTGTAAAAGAGCCAGGAGAGTTTATAACTCATACTGCCTCCTCATTACTGTCCAGCTGAGGATCACGTGTAAACTGGTTTTAGGAAATGTAAAATGAGCTCAATAAGCATTTTTTTTTTCTTAAAACAATGTGTCATGGTTCCAAGACGGAGTAGCCTGGGGAAAACTGGTGGGTTTTTATAGCAGTAAAATAACATCTTGCAATTAAATATCAAAATCTAATTCCTGAAGAGAAAAACAAACAAACAAACTTACACTGATACACATATGTGCATATGTAGGGATTGCTTGACTCTCCAAAAAAGAGCCAGATCTTAGGAGGCTGCACCATGAAAGCTGTGCAGGAGCTGACACTAGCACATTTTAGGACAGGAAGTGAAGAACAACAGCACACTCAAGAGGACTTCAAACTCTGCTTTTATCAGAAGTCTGTGGTAAGTAGGACAACTTTCTAGATGTTGCTTGTGACTACTCACTTGATATAGAGAATTTTAGAGGGTGCATTAGTATCAATGGTGCTGTCATTATTTTCCATAACTTCTATGGACAGATCTGTCGTGGTCTACTCGTGCTTACGAGTTGGGCAGGCATGTGTTGGTCAGTAACACTCCTATTGTTCTCTGCATTCCTGTTAAGACATTCTTATATTGCTTTTTGAACACACAATGAATTACTTCCCATATAATTTTCCTGAAAACAAATACTGTGATAGCCTACTATCAGTTGTTTAGTTGTTGCAGGACAGATAAATATATGGAATGTAAGGCAAAAAAGTTGTATCCTTCTGAATTAAACATATTAAAATAGTATAAAAATATTCTTTGACCATATAATCTATTTTTGGCAATATTCTTCCTAGCAATAAAACCAGCTCCAGAACATTTTGCAACTATTATTCCAATACTTTTCCAGCTGACATCAGCCAGGACTGTGCCTCTGTAGAGACACTAAAACTGGTGTATTTATATAACTATGCTCAGGGAATGTTTCTATATGCAAACTGCTCTACACTTCATTTAAAACATTGAGCACATTTTGCTTATTTAGTGGTAGGGCTATATGCTTCAGATTACAAATTCAAACTCGCATAGTTACTAGAATCATATGGCACGAATTATGTGCCAGGTGCAGTTTGTGAACATCATTAAGATGCTTTGTTCTTAGTTTTCGGATGTTCTTTTTTTATTATTTAAATATAACATTGGCAAAAGAACAGGTAACAATATCAAAGGCCTAAAAGACAGAAAATAAAGAGAAATGCACAAAGCACTGTTACCCAACCAACCAGATTTTTAAGAAATATGTGTGCTCACAAAGAAGACAAACAAATTTATTTTTTTGACAGGTCACACAAATTGAACAGACGTTCACTGTAATTCCTGCAATTATTACCTACTTTGGTAGGTGAATTATAGCTCAGGTGCCAAAACTGTGATAGATCCCTGTGTATATATATAAAGGCATGTTGTGAATTTTGGAGGGTGCAATTGATATGGGTCAGAATTAATGAAAATAAAGTTGGAAAATGAAGAAAGAGGTAAGACAAGAGTAATAATAATATCTAGTGGCTACACAGGAAGGTATGTAATGATCTTCATGTTAATGAATACAAAGCTCAAAAAGTGCCTACTGCCATCTCCAGGTAAAGTTGCCATGAGATAACTGGAGAGTGAGGGGACTTTGTAATATATCCAGCAGCATTCTGAATACTGAAGTAGAAAGCTGAATTGATTTCTGTGTATGCTGGAACAGATTGCTTTAATAAATCTATTTCCTATAGACAGATCTTATTTTGATAGTGGAAGCTAAACCAAGTTGTTCTTATGCAGGCATTCTTGTTAAAAAAATATATATAGTTGGAGATAACATGACAAATACTAGTATTGAAGGTGTATATTTTAGTATGAGTTACCTTTTTCTTTCTCCTGTTTGGTTCTTCATGGTGTGACCATTTTTACAGAATCACAGAATAACAGAATGGTTGTGGTTGAAAGGGACCTCAAGAGATCATCTAGCCTATCCCCCTGCTCAAGTAGAGACACCTAGAGCATGTGATACAGGGTGGCATCTGGGGGAGGTTTGAAGATCTCCAGAGAAGGAGACTCCACAACGTCTTTGGGCAGCCTTTTCCAGGGCTCTATCACCCTCACAGGAAATAAGTTCTTCTTCACATGGAGATGGAACTTCCTGTGTTTCAACTCATACCCATTACCCCTTGTCCTGTCACTGGCCACCACCAAGAGTCTGGCCCCGTCCCTCAGGTATTTGAACATGTTGATCAGATCTCCTCTCAATCTTCTATTCTCTAGGCTAAACAGGCCAGCCTTGCTTTGTCTTTCCTCAAATGACAGATGCTCCAGTCCGTTAATCATCTTCGTGGTTCTCTGCTGGACCCTCTCTAGAAGCTCCATGTCCCTCTTGTACTGGGAAGCCCAGACCTGCACCCAATACTCCAGGTGCAGCCTCACCAGAGCTGAGTAGAGGGGTAGGATCCCCTCCCTCAACCTGCTGGCAACGCTCCTCCTGATGCAGGCCAGGATCCCATTGGCCTTCTGGGACACCAGGGCACATTGCTGACTTATGGCTAGCTTGTTGTCAACCAGGACTCCGAAATCCCTCTCCGCAGAGCTGCTTTCCAGCAGGTCAACCCCTAATCTGTCCTGGTGTCTGGGGTTATTCCTCCCCAGGTACAGGACCCTGCACTTGTTCTTGTCGAACGTCATGAGGTTCCTCTCTGTCCGGTTCTCCAACCTGTCTAGGTCCCTCTGAATGGCCGTGCAGCCTTCTGGAGTGTCGGCCACTCCACCCAGTTTGGTATCGTCAGCAAACTTACTCAGGGTGCAATTTGTCCGCTCATCCAAATCATTGATTAATAAGTTGAACAACATCGGGCCCAGTACTGACCCCTGCAGGACACCACTGGCCACAGGCCTTCAACTAGACTTCATTTATCTTCACCCTCTGAGCCCTGCCATCCAGCCAGTCCTCAATCCACTTCACTGTCCACTCGTTCAGTCCACACTTCCGCAGCTTTCCTATGAGGCTGTTATGGGAGACTGTGTCTAAAGCCTTTCTGAAGTCAAGGTAGACAACACCCACAGCTCTCTCATTGTCCATCCAGTCAGTCACCTCATTGTAGAAGGCTATCAAGTTTGTCAAACACGACTTTCCCTTGGTGAATCCATACTGACTACTCCTGATCGCCTTCTTTTCCTTGACATGCCTAGAGACGGTCTCTAGGATGAGCTGCTCCCTCACCTTTCCAGGGAGGGAGGTGAGGCTGACCAGCCTATAGTTTCCTGGGTCCTCCCTCTTGCCCTTTTTGAAGATTGGAGTGACGTTGACTTTATTCCAGTCCTCAAGCACCTCCCCCACCCTCCATGACCCCTCAAGATGATGGAGAGTGACTGAGCAATAACTCCTGCCAGTTCCATCAGCACTCTTGGTGCATCCCATCTGGGCCCATAGATTTATGGGTGTCCAGTTTGCCTAAATAATCCCTAACCCAATCTTCCTTGATCAGTGGAAAGTCGTATTCTCTCCTAGTTCTCTCTCTTGTCTCCTTGTTCTGTAGTTCATGGGGACTAGCTTTAGCAGTAAGGACAGAAGCAAAGAAGGCATATGTTGCCATTATATCATACTTGGATATTCCTTTTGCTTTTACTTCTTTATTACAGTTTTCTGTAAGGAAAAGTATGACAAGTCACACTATGGGGATGACTGGCTAAAGCATCAAAAGCAATCTTGCCTTAAGCTTATTTCTAAATTGCATAAGATTTGAATCATACCAAATGTTTGTCCTTATAATACAATCCTTGTTCTTACTGAACTGCCATTGACTGCTGCTCTGAATGACCAATTTGGGACCATATTTGCTTTAATTAATGCCAAGAGCATGCTTGCCATCAAAGCAAGTTGATTCAGCTCCTCAAAAAAAAAAAAAAAAGATTTTAGTATTCATATGTGTGTGTGACTTTTGGTTCTAGGATAGATTTTGCAGAAAGTCTGTTTGGATGCAAAAGCTTTGGAAAAAAAAACAATAAAGCAGACAAGATGGTGTGGCTGCCACTGCTCAGCATGAAACAATATTTTTGATAAAAGATCCTGCAGATTGTAAGTATTCCTCTGCAATGATATTACCAATATAAATGTGTCAGTAATACAGGCTGACGGGGAAGAAAAATGGTTTCATTGTTCTCTTGAAATGAGCAAAAATGAGCAAATAAAGGATTTGTTTTACTATTGATTTGCAGGAATTTTGCATCAGAAGAGGTCTGCATCAATCACTTAGGCCACAGTGTCTCACTAAGGATATCAAAATCTGACAAGTAGCTTTAAAAAAAGTTAGTTGATATTGTGCAAAAGAATTAGTAGTTTTAGTTTTACCCCTAGATATTGTCTTTTTTTGCCTGTTTACAAATTAGTCTTCTGGTCTTGATATGAACAGTGCATCTGTTTCTCTCCTTTCTCTCCTTCTTATGAACTTTTGGAGCTTTCTCAAGAGAAAGTGTGGGCTAAAGGAAATGTTATGCTTTGCAAACTGGGAATGTTAAGTACGTGGTACAAAGCCATGGGTTCTGATGTCTTTTCTTTTTTAGAATTAAGAAATATTTTTCAGAAAAGAATTTAATTGAAATATTGCATTATGAGCTTCTGGGATTGGTGCTGCTCACAAAAATGTGATACCTTTTGAAATATTTACTAACTTATTTTTAATATACCTTTACAATTTCTGTTTTACTCTGCTCACTTTACGGCACTCTGTGAATGAATACATATTTCAAGTGATTTATGAAATTAGTGAGTTTCTATAAATATGTAAAACCAGAATTACGGAAAAGAGCAGAGAACAGAGTTGGAAAGGTTTGAGAGGTTATGCCTCCTTGGTTTGAATGCCTCAAGAACCCAAGAATCCAACTACAGCTTTGCCATCCCAGACATTTGATTATGTCCTTCTGAGAAGCACCTAGTAATAAACTCCATAGTGACTGAAGGCTTTTCCAATGTCCAGTGATTCTTACAGATAAAAAGGTTTTCCTGATATCTAGTCTGAATTTCTCTAGTTGTAATTTGAATATCTTTCTTCTTGTCCTATCACCAAGGATGTGAAGAAGGGATTATTTCCTTTGCTTTTTGCAGCAGCCCTTTCTGTACTTGAAGGCTGTTATCATGTCTTCCTTCAGGCTTCTGTTTTGTAGACTAAACAAACCCAATTCTTTTTCAATTACAGCTTAATGTTGCTTAACTGTCTGTGAGATCTAATGTGGAAGGAGTACTTGCAAAGAACACAGAGCTATGCCAATTACAGAAAAGTTTCAACACACACACAGAGTGCTTAGCTCTGGATTTTGTGTGCTTCTCTCTCATCCATTCCCTAAATTTAAATTCAGAGCCTTCAAGGGTTTTGCTGAATGCTAGTCTGGTGTCGATCTGAGTTCAGCTTCCAGCTACCCAGAGAGACAGGGAGAACTTTACTGAAGTTTTAACCAAAGTCAGCATTTAGAAGAAGTTAGTTAAAACTGACCAACTATTAAAGCTGTCTTAAAGAAAAGATCAATGACCTAACACTGTGCTATGAAAAGGAAGCTACTGTAATTGGAATTTGTAGGAGGTGGTTTTCTAAAGAGATAAGATAGTTACTTTCAGTAATATCATTTTCCCACCTTTTTCTTTTTGTCTGAAAGGAAAGTGAGAATTAGAAACAAAATTTGGCAAAGATGAATTAAATTTAAATAGAATATGTGAATAAGCTTACATCTGTTCCTAAGCAGCCTCTCATACTTCACTATGATCTCAGCAATTACTCTAGTCATGCCTATAGTATCTAATATTAAGACGTGTATCTGTATTAATAACAAAACCTGATGTTACTGAACATTCCTTATGATTATTAACATATAAAATTATCCTGGCTTTATGCTAAAGACAGTATTAGCTACTCATTTTCTTACTGCTGTCCAAGCAATATTCTTTCACTGTGCTGTATTTGTATACTTGTATATTTTCTTTTTCTTTTTTTTTTTAATGCACAATTTAAGGTTTATCAAGTTCTCTTTATTAAGTGATAATATATTTTGTCACATTAAGTAGCAATACACTCTACTATTTTGTTAATCATTTCTGAGCATAAAAATGCATGATCAAGTAATTTAATAAATTTGGTAAATGTGATAAGTTGATAAGGCTCTTGGTAGAATAATCTGGACAATTTACTAACGTGGACTCATGCAAAAAAAATGTATTTCAACATAGTTCATTTAGGACCATGGCAGGCAGTTTATACCAACAAATGTTGAGCTGTATTTGGTAGCCCGTAGTGCTGAAATAGATTCAGGGATGAGACACAAATCATAAGAGATTTGTCACAACACTTGTCCAGCTTGATGTTATGGCAAAAAAAAAAAAAAAAAAAAAAAAGCAGAGCATTATGAGTAGGGAAGTGTTCTTAGTGAGAAAGATGCTGGAATTCTGTATGCAGATTTTATATTTAATTTAAAAGAGACATTGAAATTGGCTAAGTTACAGCAGAAAGTCTAAAAAAATGGGTACAGAATAGTCTTTTTTAATTGCAGGTGACTTGAATGTAGTGCCTGAGCATGTCTGGAAAACAGCAGGCATAAAAGGTTCTTTAGAATTAGATATCATAAAAATGAGGCTTGCATGTCAAAGACAGATGAATTCAAATAGCAGTCAAAATGCCTTTTTTAGAAGTGAGGTGAGTTAACAAGCAAAACTAACTACCAAGAGAAGTGATAGACTTTCCGTCTCTTCATGTCTTCAGATGAAGACAAACCACCTTTCTGTGAGATGGCCTTCAACTAAACACAGGTCAGTAGGCTCCACTTGGAGGTAACGGGGTGACATGGACACTTGTGGCATATGAGCAATGAGAACAGGTCACAGAGCCTTTGCCTTCACGTTGTGAGAGCCGGAGCTCTTGTCAATGAGCTTAAAAGTCTGAGTTACGAAGGATGCCATTAGTTTTCTATTCGTATAGATCAGCCTATCTTAAAAAAAAAAAAAATAGGCAAGTAGATCTTCCTCACCCTTAGGCTAGTTACTAAGTGTCAATAGCTTGCTGACCCACACTGGGTCAGCTGGTGTCACCCCTGAAGTTCCAGTCTGTCCAGAATGCCAGCGGGAAGAGCAAAGGATCACTTCTAAAGGCCACTGCTTTAAGTAAGTCTTTCTCTCCTTTCTCCTCCCCCGATATGTTGACCCACAGGCAATTCCTCTTCCAGAAATAGGAACCACCAGCCAAGTGATAAAAAGCAAGTCACTGAGATCCCAACTTTGTGATCATCCTGGGGAGATGCTTCAGAAAGATAACTTGGGAGTCATCAAGGATGTCAATGCTTGTGACACTAAGTCAGTAAGGACAGGGAGCGCAAATTTGCTTTTGCCTCAGATATTCCATGTTATCCTTGCCTGTAGCATTTCCTTCCTTAGCATTGTACTCTATTCTTTTCCTAGTGACATACCTACTTGTTTAGGGCACTACAAGTGCAGAGGAGTCTCTGGACTGAACTGTACCCATTTCACCTCAGATCTTCCTCGAAAGCGAACAGAAGCTGTAGGAGATCAGTTCTCCTGCTGGGTAGCCTTGCCTGGAGGAGGTGAGCAAGGAATCCATTTCAGTTGCTGTAGGGAACTCTCATGGTAAGACATAGCAGAGCTCGGCTCTACCACGTTCATGAAGGCCCTAGTTTTCCTCCTGTAGGCCGGGTGTGGGGTTGGCTAGAACACGAGGTGTTTGAGAGAAGTAACCATCCCCTGCTGGATTATTCTTTTACCTTCACTGGAAGAGTCAATGGGAAGGGGATAGATACCCTGGCTTGTTTGTGCTCCCTGTCCTCCTCACAGGACGGGCCAGATCAACCAGAAAAGACAGCCTGGGCAGGAACAGCAGTTCCTCACCAAAATCACCTCTCTGGACTTCCTTGCTGTAAAGGATATAACACACCTTTATCAGCCTTTATTCATCTTGCAGACACTGATTCTTTTCTGCTGTTACCTTTTCCAATTTTCAGATCCAACTGACCTGCTTTCAGATCTTAATTTTAGTTACTTTTAAATATTATCTACCTCATCCTTCTTCCTCCAAAATAGTACTAGTGTTCTCTCCTGTTTCCCCTCTGCCTTCCCTCTCCCATTCTTACCAGCTGTTTTCTTTCTGGTTTTAATTCTGGTTTGCTTTTCAGGAGAAATGAAAGGCTGTTTACCGATCCTGTCCCCACCCTTTCCTTTCGTGTCACAGATGGAATATGCATGTTCTCTTCCCTACTCCCCTGGTCTTTTAGAAATGAATTTTGGTATTGCTGAAAGATCCCACATGAAGCTGACAACTCAGAAAG
Organism: Tinamus guttatus; assembly: GCF_059628265.1. Taxonomy (NCBI): domain Eukaryota; kingdom Metazoa; phylum Chordata; class Aves; order Tinamiformes; family Tinamidae; genus Tinamus; species Tinamus guttatus. Next base: position 1,073,572 of record NW_028288619.1, read on the forward strand.
TCTAGAAACAGAGTGTACTGAGGGGAAATTAATTTAATAACAAAAGTTCCCATTTGATTCTCTATTCAAAACCTGGAAGAGGGTAAAAGGGATGTTTAGATCATCTTGGATGGACCTACATATATGCTTTGTGCTATGAAACGCTGATATTTTGACAAATTGTGCGGAGTAACTTGCATGTTTTATCTTTTTGGCATTCTGACAGTGAACCTGGGGATGGGAACGAACATCTAAGAAAAGAAGCCTTTTGCACTGTAGAGTAGGGATTCTGTTAGTTCTCTTGTATTTTGGACATTGAAAATGGAAGATGAGAATAGTTCATTGGGAGAGAGGAGTGATAGAGCAATGCTAAAAACTAAAGATGTTTTATTTTCAACTTAAGCAGAAAATGTAAGACATGGCAATACAGCTGCAACACAGATGAAGTGGATGTGTAGCAGAGACATTACTGCAATTATCTTCGATGTTACATTTTTTCCATGTGTAAAGTTTACTGAGAGTGGAATGTAAAGAATCATGCAAGCAGCTAAATAAACAGAGGAATTTTTTGGCGTAATTTCATAAAAGAAAGGAGGCTGAAGATTAACAAAATAAAGAAGAAAGAGGGAAGACAAATCCTCCTTTGTGTTGCATGAGGTTCAAGTGGAACACTCATTAGCATCTAACATAATTATGCCTATAAGTGATTTATAAGTTCACCTATGACACTAACTCATTGTTATTGCAGCAATTAACTAGCTTTATGTCCCAATCTTGCAATGGAGGATACTGGGATGGTGTCCAGTTCTTTGAGAAAGACTTTCTGAACCTGATAAATGATTATGTAGTTTTGGTATTTTTTCTCTGAAAAAAAAAGGATGAGAAATTTTTTACCTGTTCAGTAAAAGTGAGTGTCAAATGCTGTCCTCTGCACAGATTAATTTTTGAATGTCCATCATTGGAATTAGACAGCTATCTTTCAATGAAGTTAATGGAACCTGCTTACATATTTCCAAAGAGAAAATACCTTTGAAAGCATAGTTATAACATATCTATCTATCTATTTATTTCTTAAAAGATCAGATTTTCAGTTGACAATTTATATCTATGTATAGATTGATTTATTTATAACAATAAATTATTTTTATAGTTATGGCACTATTATCATGCTAGAGCAAATAACTTTATAAATGTGGACTTCTACTATTTAAAAAAATATAATGATAAAACTAATTTTTTTTTTCTGTTTGTTTTCATCCTAATATTTTGTCAGCAATGACAGATCTGAAACTCTTTAACTATAATTCTGATTTCCTAGACCTCATGTCTATGTTGAATGTAAATTGAAACAAATCTTCAAGTATTTTATCACACCTAATTTGTCAGAATGTTTAGACACAAACAGCTGGGAAGTAGAGAAGCAATTCATTCCTACTTTGTGTAAAATATTGTTTGACTAAGAAGACCATTAAATAGGATGAAAATCACTAAGAACCAGGAAAAAAACATTAGCTAAAAGCTGACTGTTTAAGCCTAAATTAATGGCACTTTGGGAGGGAAATGTTATCTTGGAACTCAATAAGGATAAATTATCAGAAGCCAGCCTTGTTTCCTTATAAATGTGAAGTTAAAAATGAAATAGGATCATATTTTAGAAACTTTATTAATTATAATTCTGAATGTTTATATCAATTATCCAAAGCAGAGCAGAATAACATCGTAAATTCAAACACTGCTTCAAGTTGTGCAATATCAACTGCATAAGTGCAAAAATTAATTTAAGATCATCTAGTACAGTGCTCATCAACTCATCTGGTGTTTTTATTGCCTGAAAGAAAAAACTACGGTTATTTCAAATTTTGTCTTATACCTAATTCTTGCTTAATACCTCACTAAATCCAGCCAGAAGTGCAAGTTTTCATATAAAACTCTGAAAAATGCAAATGATCTTATCTGGAAAAATGAACAAGTCTGCTACTTTCCAGAAATGCTGTTCTACAAACTACAAAGAGAGATATTTTAAGAAACTCAAGTTAATAGAAGAATAGAAGTGGGGAAAATTGCAAACGTTTTCTTAAACATTGCATGCCTCTCCAGCACATGTGTGGCCAGTCTACTTCATGTATGTCTGCCTTTGCAGTAGCTTTTAGGCCAATTTTTTTCCCTCAGATATTTGCACTAATCCTTTGAATATTTGTCGGAGACTTTCTAGGTTTAACCAACCTCCAAAGAGGAGAGGGTGAGAGGACTGGGTTTTCAATAGTCTTACTTCACATCACATACACTGTGTTTAGAAACATAAATAACCATGACATGGGCTCATGTAAATGCACAGGAAGGTTCTGACACTGCTAAAGTGCATTTTTCAAAAATACAACAAAAATCAGTGTTTTAAAAGCTCATTAGTTGGTTCCATGTACTAAAGAGAATCTGGGGGATTAGATGAATAGTATCCATGGCTCAGTAAATGCAATTGACTCATCTCAAAGTCTTCCATGTTGGGCTTGGCTTTAATTTTGTAAGCAATTTTGAGGAGCCATCACTTACTGTATCTATATTAAAATGATCTTAAGAAGTTCAGATTAAGTTCAAATGGTGAATTAGTACATTGTTCCAAAACAAGTTAATGCTTAAGATAGCAAACTTGTTATGCCCTTTATATACCAAAACCTGACCGGACAAATCAGCTTTGAGTTTGCATGCAATTTGTTTTGCTTTCTAACCTTAAGTCCCACTGAGCAATTTTTAAGGAGTTCAAGCATCTCGTAATGAGGCTAAAGGGAAATGTTACAGCATTATCATGGAAAATAGCATAATATTATGGTTCACTTAACCCCAGGAAAGTCCATGTGATTGTTTCCCCTTTGAGAGGAGCAATGTTGAATAATGTAGACTCTACCTAATATCCTAATACCTATTTATTCTCTGTTGAACTGATTTATTGCTTTGGCAAAAATCCACTACTATGCCTTTCACTAGCTGTTTGAACTTTATGAGTAAGAAAATAATAACAGCCAAAATTCTACCCCAAATGACTGTTGTTCATGCCTTCACATACACATGAAGCACTGAGCAAGTTCATTTCAATGGGTTGTTAAAGATTTCTAGCTCTCTTGGATATATGAGTTGCAAAGTTAAGATGTTGAAACAGAGAACGGCCCCGCTTTTTCACTTCCTGTGACTTATTTGACTAATATAGTTATCTTTCCATCACGACACATAAGCCAAACCTTTCCACAGACGGTGATTTATTATTGTAGCAAATTATTATTTATTAGATTGTTATGCTAACAAAACCCTTCAGAGAGACTACAGAGTGTCAGAAATGTTGGTATACATCCAACAGAGATCCTATGAGAGAGGTTTTAGGGGCTGTTAGCAGAAGCTCAGAGAACTTTTACCAGTTCTGGGATTACTGGATATTTACAGTTCTCCAGACTAATTTTGTGGGAAAGGGGTAGCTGTGTAAGCTAGAAGGCGTTTGGGCTTTTGCCTCAGCTTAACACTTCAGGCCAATTAGAGAAACTACAGGGCTGCATATATAAGTGCAAGACATTTTTTTAAAACCGTTTCTCTTGCCATTTTTAGATGACAAAAGAAGGGGCACATTTGTTCTTGCCATCTTTTAGCATTGGAATGTTCTGTTTTCATTAGCTAATCAGTTCCATTTTTTGGCTCAGGTGTGAGGAGTGTGGTGCATTGCAATGTATCACCAGAAAAAAAAAATACTGTTTGCTAAAGACAGTCATGCCAGCAGTGGGAGTAGCTGAAATTGTGTGGTCAATCTCTGGAGACCTCCACCTGGGGAACACAGTGATGATTGATAAACCTGCATCTATGGAGTTAAAAAAATATATTAAATGAGGTTATACCTTTCAAACTCATAAATCTGTTAAAAAATAAAAATCTCTCAGCTCAGCCTTTTTAGAAGAAAAGTTCTTTAATCTTTGCCAAAAGCTAAACTATCCTGACTCCACAGTGACCTGCCCTTTCATCTCCACCATAGAGACCCTTTCAATGACAATCCCTAGTAATGATATATGCAGCTCTATTTATTTGAATGTGTAATGATTTTAATTACAGACGGTCTTCCCTCCTGCTCAGGCTCGTTCCAGAAGTATCAACAGAAGTTGCCAGTTCAAGCACTTCATCAACACAAACCCCAAAGCTTTTCCTGACTGCTTACTTTACAGCCAAAAAAACCTTCTTTAGGTTTCTGCTTACTTAATTCTAAAATCAGTCATTCAGGGAATGGCTTCAATCTCTTAGATATGAGACAAGTGAAAAATTGAAAGAAAAAAGCTCCTCAATGACTGTATCTCTGAGTGTTTGACAATTTTGTTCTCTATGGCCAGTGATATGGTGAAGGAGTTCACTGGTCAGTGTTTTTGAAAAAAAATATAGTGCAAAATGCATTATGAACTTAAATTCTTAAATAAGCTTGTGACTTGTGTAAGCCATTTGTGAACAGAAAGTGTTACTCGAAAGTCCTCAGTAGTTTCACTCAATTATTTCAGATGCAGATACTGATAGCTTTCTACCTCAGCCTGACACACCTAATAAATAAAGACAAGGTCCAGGAAAATATTCGCTTTCTCCATCTTAGGCAAATAGACAGTGGGTTCAAACTGAGTTTTCTGTACTCAGCACTTTAGTAAATAAACTTTGTGCAATTCCAATGAAATACCCCAACCTTGGTTCTGATAGATCCTTGTATGTGAAATTTATGGCAAATTTCAATAGCTTTAAAGCTAGAAGTCTAGACTATTAATTCCTTCATCTTTTTTAGTGTGCATTTTTCTGAAACAACAGTGCCATTATAGGTCAGAGAAACTGTATAGCAAAAAGACAAAGGACAAGACATCTATTCCAGGGACAGAACTGGCTCTTCCATTGCTCTGCCATATGACTGCATGGGAAACATTTATGCTCTAGAATATGAATGAAAATTCTGAGTTATGCTTACAGAAGAATGGTGCATATAATTATTTCTACAATTCTGCATAGATAAATTAGCAAGGGAAAAAAATTATGACACTCTTGAAAAATATAGTCTTTGAAAAATAAGTTAATTGGTTTCTTTTAAAGATTTTTTTTGTAAATATTTGAAATTATGACTGTTGTTTGCATTGCATTGCATTGCATTGCAATAAATGACGAATTCCTTTTATGGACTAGGTTTTATACTATTGTGTGTAAATACAGAACTAAAAGTCATTTTTAAAATAAATTTCATAAGCAAGAGACCCATCAGAGGCAACATTCAGAGTATCCTTCTCAATGTTTTTGAAGACTTCACAGCAAATGAGAGTTAAGAAGAAGTATTTGAAGCAAGGTGGCATGTCTATGCAGCTCTCCATAGATGCACCCTCAAAATCTGAACAGAGTATTTTTTTGCTTAAGAAGTCAAGAAGTAGATAGTGAAGCCTAGCTTTGTCAGCTTAATGAGGTCAAGGGTTACTGAACAAGAAATGATAGATAGGACACCGTTAAATGGTGAAGGGCTTTGAAAGTAAAGTAACATCAACGCATTGAAAAAGAGAGAGAAAGTGAAGAGAAAAATTATTTTTAGTGCTATCCTGGGTGGATTGAATTTCTCAAAGCCAGAGAAAAAGGAGTTCAGTGAGTGACAGAAGTGTGATTGTCCCTACTATTGCCAAAGGAAGTAGCAGAGATGGGTGGAAATTCAGACCTCCAGAGGTTGTACTGAAATCTTCAGTTGGAACCGAGGACCCCTGTTTGTTAGAACAACAGCTCACAGATACCTTGTTCTCATTAGATGTACAGCTCTGTTCAAAGCGCTTTTTTTCTTCTTTTTTTCTTTTTTTCCTGAAGCTTAATTTATCACTGTGGAAAATCTAGACTTGAATTGAAGGTCCACAAGCAGATTACATCATTACATATGTGCATAAGACATCAATATATTTTATTTGTCAGCTTCTTATTTTCTTTAAGTGTTTGATCTTTGAATATTCTGTCCCTTCCCCCTGCATTGGAAAGAAAATTTGTTTAATCCCTTCCTTGTGTTTAGATGAGTTTTTGAAATATACTGTTCACAAAATGTGTTGAGCATAGTTTTCCATCTGTTCTTTTGCTTGAGGTAGAAACTTGAAAATAATCATTTAAAAAAGCTTTTGTTATTTAAATGGTACTCCTTCTAGAAACCAAGAGAAGGAATTATGAGTGGACAGAATCACCATCAAGAAAGGAGCTGTTTTCTCCATTAATAATTATGTTTATACTGGCTATACACTTAATTGCCAGAAAAAAATCCAAGAGCCTGCTCTACAAGTGGTACTGTTGGTGTCCTTTGAACTCCTCAGATTTAAGGATGGGTCAATGCTAATGAATTCAGAGATGGGAACAGGGATAGTGCTTTATAGTCACCTTTTGGTTCCCCTGCATTGAGTGCTATGTGAGAAATGTTTTTTCAGACAATACTTAATAGTGGGAAACCAGCAGACCTGATCAAACTTTTTGCAATCTCTTCTCTTCAGCCACTGTGTAAAGATGAGCTTATGTTATTGGGCTTATATGGTAAAGTCACAGGACAGGCCATGGCAGTCCTTCCCAGCAGACTGGAGACAGGAATGTGAGACACACTGAAAGCCCCCTGCAGGTTGGTGGATAGGGAAACAATAGTGCTGCAATAAGGAGAGTTTTGCCTTCGGGACATTTAGAATAATTGGTAGAGATGGTAGTTAAGAGGCCATCAGTGAAACTTCTGTTTGTGTATGAAGGTCAGCTGTTTGGACAATCTACAGGCAGATACTAGAGGGATTATGCTGTATAAAACATCCCTAATCCAATGACTCTGAGTGTTTTTGGAGCAGGAGGGGAATGGATCACAGCTAACAGTGATGCTTGAGAGCTTGTCCTATAAGACATCTCCTATGGCCAGTTTTGGAGACAACGCTGAACCAGGTGGTCTGACTTACAAGACATTTCTTACATTCATTTAGATAGATGCAGTGTGTCATTATTTTTATTTCTTATTCCTCCTGGATACTTTAATAGAATTCCTCAAATGAGGTTTCCAGGAGCTCAAGAACATTAATTGTGCTACCTCCTTTCCATGTTCCGGACATTTCTTTAACCTTGCCTTTTCTCATACAGAAAAGATTAGCAAGAGTCTATATGCTATAAAACTGACCCTTGATTCTGCATGTTCCTCCTCCTTCTGTGTAAAGGGCAAGAGAACAAACACTTTAATATACTTTAAAAAGTCATATGGGTGTTAAACTAGCATGCTTGGTGTGAGGACATTTTTTTTTTCTATCTCAATTCATTCTTATTCTAAACTTAAGTCTCCGGGTTGTAACCCAGAGCAATATGGGCTAATGTCCTTTTCCCCTGACTCTCAGTAAACAGGTATGAAGTGTTTTTCGAATATCTGCTCTATTGTAGCTAGCAACATATGAACAACCTTACAAATGTTCTTGAACTAGTTGACAGCTTGACCTAAAGATGTAGACCATACCATAACAATAAGGCAATTTGACTCCAGAAGGAACCAGAACTAAAAGAACTAAAATCTCACTCCAAATTACATTGTGTGTGTAAAAACATGAATCAACAAGTGATAATGCAGCATGCCCTGGAATAATGCCAAATTTAACAATCCTAGGAAACAGTCACTTGTTCGGAAAGAATATGGATACCATAGGATTACCACTGCTTTGATTCACCAGAAGCAAAATATCAAAACTTTAGGAAGATTATTGAGGTTGTTTTCTTAAAAGCATGAGAAACTAGGAAAAGATGACAGTTTGTATCAAGAGTTTACTAGGAGCCATAACTCCTCTTCTGTCAAGAGGAGCAAGATAGTGCTCTAAAATATAACTGGGTCTGAATCAGCCAGTGCTGCCCCTGCAGATGCCATTGATGGGATAAGGGCACTGAGGAAACCTGTGGGAGAATTAATTGACTCTTTGAACAACTTCCTAGTTGACTTATTGAAGAGAGTTGAACCTAGATGACAGGGACCAAGGCAATTCTTGAGCAAGCACCAGGGTGAGATGTACATTTTTATCTTTCCTATTTAGATGAGGATGAAAGAAAGACCTAAAGTGCTCAAGAGCTTTTACACTCTAAGGAAAGAGGCTGCAGACTAAACAAGTCACAGTAGGAAATGGAAGCAGCAAAGAAGGATGCAAGAATTTCCCAGAAGATAAATCCTTTTCAGGATTAGAAAGGTAGGTGTTTCAAGTACTGAAAAGTAGATGGTCTTAATTCACAGAGAAAAGTATTGGGTGGAGTATTCATTTATGCAGAAAGACTGTTTTGACCTTGTGATTAAAGCAGCAAGAATTTACTTACCTGTGAGTCTCAAAGCAAATCAGAAAAATCCACTTTACCTATCTTTTTTGCTTTGTTTTGTTTTTCTTTCCAAAGAGCGTACCAAAGAATAGTAAAGGGTATAAAGTCCATCAGGACAGGTGAAGTCCTTCTTCACCTGACTAAAAGCTTACAGCTGATTTCTTGCAGTTTATGTCATGTAAAGAATGGCATGAGCTCTTTTAGTTACTGCTTCCAGTGTGTAGTAGTAATTACAAAATAAGGATATGGAAAGGGTTTGCTTGTAGTGCAGAAAAAAAGAATCAGTATAAAAAGATTTTGTTCTCATAATTCAACTAAATAAAACAAAGATGGCTAGGAGTAATTTTAAGCTGTGGATGTGAAAGATCCTCTTCCACCACATCATACAATCCATCTTTCTGTCCTGTGACAATGACAGGGAGCCTGAACTAATCTGGCCGCTTTCAAAGCAACAAAGATGCAAAGTCAATGAAAGGCACTAGTCATGGAGCTGTGGATAGAAGCAGCAGGCTGACTTGTGTGATTATGTTTATGCAAGTTTTAGATTTCTAACCAAGTTTCCAGTTACTATGGAGCTGTCAGCACCTGCCAAAAAAGTGCCCAGGGTGTCACAATCATTTTATCTCACAAATGTCAAATGCTTCAGAGCACTGAGAATTGGACACATCCAGTGCTTTTTCCTGCAGTTTGCAGAAATTTAACCTTTACGGATATGACCTGACATTAAACATTACAGACATCTATGTCCACAAGTAGACTACAGTTGTGTTTTTCTTTCCCTCATGACAAAATGAACGTATCTTTTCATAATATTGTGTGCTAGCAATGTCTTCATTTTCAGGTGAGACTTTTCAACCAGCCTACCTGCAGCAGGAGCTGACTCAAGCTGTTTCCCGAAGGCATAAATCCATGTTGTTGTTTTCAGGAGGCAAGCAAATGCTCCTACTGTAGATAGTAGATTTGTCAAACTCATACATCATATGAAAAAAAAGCTACCAGGCAATGCATAGACTGCTCTTCTGTCTATGTTTATTTTGTTTTCACAGTCGCCTGAGCATGATATTTACTTGTGATAAAAAATAATGACAAAAAACATGTATGAAGTTCTGCATTGACCATGTGCTCTTGTTGTTTGGGATTGTTTGTCCTAGATCAAAAAAGATATTCTACATCTACATTAGGCAGTTAGGTTTCTGGTTTAAGATGTTTCATTTTGGCGAATTCTGCAATGCAGGCCAAGAGCAAAGGTCTAAGCTTGAAATTTCAACAGTGTAAAGAGGATTGAGATTTTAGCCTTTGCTCATGGTCCTAGGGACAATATACAGGTCAAATGTAGACACAAATGTAGAGAAATAGAAGTTTGAAATGAATTACTGTGGCTTTATTTTGATGACCCAGCAAATTCGTAAGGAAAATAGAATCACAGAATCCTTAAGGTTGGAAGGGACCTTTAGAGATCATTCAGTCCAACCCTCCTGCACACGCAGGGCCACCTAGAGCACATGGCACAGGACAGCGTCCAAGCAGGTTTTGAAGATCTCCAGAGAAGGAAATCCTACAACCTCTTTTGGCAACCTGTGCCAGTGCTCTGTCACCTTCACTGTTAAGAAATTTTTCCTTAAGTTCCTGTGGCACTTTTGATGCTTTATTTTGTGGCCGTTTCCTGTAGTCCTATTGGTAGCCACCACGGAAAAGAGGCTGGACCCATCCTCCTCGCTCCCTCCCTTGAGGTACTTATAGACACTGATCAGGTCCCCTCTCAACCTTCTCTTCTCCAGGCTGAACAGGCCCAGCTCCCTCAGTCTCTCCTCATAGGGCAGATGTTCCAGGCCCCTGACCATCCTTGTGGCCCTGCGCTGGACTCTCTCCAACAGCTCCACATCCCTCTTGTTCTGTGGAGCCCAGAACTGGACACAATACTCCAGATGCGGCCTCACCAGGGCTGAGTAGAGGGGCAGGATCACCTCCCTCAACCTGCTGGAGATGCTTTTCTTAAAGCACCCCAGGATCCCATTGGCCTTCTTGGCCGTGAGGGCACACTGCTGCCTCATGGTCAACTTGTCAACCAGGATGCCCAGCTCTCTCTGCAGAGCTGCTCTCCAGAAGGTCAGTCCCCAGCCTGTACTGATGTATGGATTTATTCTACCTCAGGTGCAGGACCTTGCACTTGGCCTTGTTGAATTTCATGAGGTTTTTCACCTCCCAATTGTCCAGTCTGTCCAGGTCCCTCTGGATGGCAGCGCAGCCCTCTGGGGTATCAGCTACTCCTCCCAGTTTGGTATCATCAGCAAACTTGGAGAGGGAGCACTCTGTGCCTTCATCCAGGTCATCAATGAATAAATTGAACAGGACTGGACCGAGGACTGGCCCTTGGGGGACACCGCTAGCTACAGGCCTCCAACTAGACTTTGAGAGAGTCAAATAGAAAGTCAGAATTATCAATTTAAATTATATGCATTTGAAATGAAGTAACTTTTTATTTTAGTACTCAGAGGTCAAAGAATGAGGACTAGTGAAATCCTTTTAGAAATATTTGTGTAAGTTCAGGTTATCAGAACAAGAGATGTTGAAATTTTACATCAAATTCTGCTTCTAAACCAGAGATGTTAATAACAGATCCTTGGTGATGTTCTTGAACATGTTATTTCCGACATATATCGAAAGGCAATGATAAAAATTGCTTCTGTGTGTGTTATGTGTCTCTCCACCTGCATCCACGTAAACCCACGAGAGAGAGAGCTGTGGTCTCTGGGAACAGTAGCAGGTAATTGCACAGTGTGAAAGAGCCACTTGGGAAAGGTTAGGGTGCTACTGAAGCATGCCCTGAGAAAACATCCTGGAGCTCCTAGCAGGATGTAGAGGCATGTTGACTTCCTCTCCCATCTTCCTCAAATTCTGATGTTAAGTGGAGTTGCCAAGTAGTCCAAGAATCCTATTTTCTGCATTCTTACGGAAAGCTTGGTGGAGAATTTCTTATACTATTTATGCCGTGGGAGTATAATATGATATCATTCCACTCTGTTTTTCATAACTCAAATATTTCGTAGTAGAATAAAACAAACATACTGATGACTAATTATCACAACTTTGACACTGTTTATACTCTCATATTAGTAAAGCTCTCACTGTTCCCTGAGAGATTCTTTCCTCCTATGTAGGATTAGCAAGTAAATTTGGTAAATCTATGAAATGATTTGTCGTAAAGTATACATATATTAGAAACATTCTTGGTTCTGCAAGATGCTCTTATTTCACCGGTTTCATTCCAAATATCATGTGTAAACACTTGTATCTTGCTACATGCATAAAATATTTGCCGATTTGTAGGGTTCATAATTCACGAAGTATTGGCATAAAACAGAAAATGTTAAATTCTGGTGAACTGTGCAGATTACTGGAAAATGTTAGATAATTTAAAACCAGACAACAAAAGGGCAAAGAGGAAGGCTGAAATTATTTATGAATAAGTCCAGAAAATAAAACAGGAATAAAACATAATTAAAATCAATGTTATGAAATTCCATTTGTGAAAACAAAACTGTGGAAAATATTCTGCTTAGTATGGCTGATTTAGATTACTGAAATTATTATAGTCATTTGATTTTGAGGAAAGTTTTAAAATGTTCTTCATCATGGTGAAAATCAAGAATATCTTTTATTCCAGTTAAATTGAAACAGGTGCCAAACACAGGAAGCACAGGACCTTTGGAAAAGCTAGTGGCTCTGCCTGAACTTTTGGGAGTAGATAAGCTGTGGATGGTACTCCCTGAGTATTTCCTTGACTATATAGACCAGAGACCTATTGGAGTACACTGCAGCTCCTGATCCTATACCTATGTATCCTTCCAAAAGTAACCCTTTAGGATCAGGGCACTGTGCCTGGCCTGGCCGTGACAAACTTTGGTGGGGAATGTGCCCAAGGTCTGTATGGGAGACCAGGACCATAACAAAATGCTACAGAGGGCACCTGCCATCCCATGTAGGCTCAACTAGTTTGACTCACAGATATTTTTCTCCCTTCTTTGTTTTGGTTTTGTTGCTTGTAAAATAGAAAGAATGCAAATACATGGAGATAGTTTTAAAGAAAAAGCATTAATCATGAGCTAGGTAAAATTTACAAGTCCTTTAGGGTGAACTTATTAACTGCTTTGATATTGTCCCAGGTTATGCTGATGCTTTAAGCACTAACTGTTTAGATGAATGATATGTGTCAATCATCTCTTCCTTTCTGAAAACTCTGGAAATGAAAGTATAAATATGGTATTTTTGAAATGTATATTTGATCTAGGAAAAAAAAGTTTTAACCTGACTTGTTTGTAAAAAGATATTTTTGTACATGAGCCAAACTCAAGGGGGAAAATGTTATAAATGTTTTGGCAGTCTGGGAAATAGTCTCAGTAGAAATATTTCTAATAAGCAATATTTGTTTTATATCTATTGTTGACAAGAGAGTAGTCAAAGTAAATTTCCCTCGTAGGACAGGACCTGCACTCTATTTGCTGCTGTAACAAACATTTTTGGTGACATACTTGAAAAACTTTGGTCAATATTGATATCTTTCCACATTTATTTTCTACAGAGTATAAAACACTTTGAAGTCGAGGTGATTGTTTCCTCAAAGGACTTAGAACTCAAAAGAAATTGCACTAATTTTGTGTGCCATCTGATAGACCTGTACTACCCCTAATGGGCTCAGTTTACATTGGAGGTTACAAGTTGAATTCTATAGCTGTAGTTTACATACACTGACAATGTATTGATTCAAGCAGAATCCCTTATGGAAGAGCCTCCGTTATTTCTGTAGAAGGAGTATTTCCCTATGATATGAGAGAGGTCCTGCCGAGGACCCCACTCCTGATGTTAGCTTAGTCATTTACATATTTTCCTATTTCTTCTTACTTTTGTTGACTAGGTAAAGGCAAGGTATGATAATCCTTTGAAAATATAAAAAAATAAGAAAAAAAACTGAGTGTACATTTTTCTCGGACTCAGCAGTAGGGCGAATGACTAGATGAAAAGGAAAGTATTTTATGTGCAGAGGGCTATACTTAGACAGATGTGCAGAAATAATATCAAATAAATTTAAGCATTACTTGAATGGGTCTTTTCAAAGTAAAACCACTAAGATTTAGATCAATATCATTGTCTTAAGGTGCCCATTGTTCAGTGCGCTCTTCAACACAATGAGTTCTTTATTTGTGTTTGTTCACACTGTTAATATTTTCCAATTTAGGTCTGGTGAGGTCTGAAAAATGTGGGGTTTTTATTTTTCTTTTTTTTTTCTCCTCAAAATTTTTATCGTGTACAGTTAAACAGTTGGTCCTGCTGCTCTGGTGTTTTTGATGAGACCTCCATATATGTGTTTGAGGAGGCCATAAAATGGTAGCATGTAAGGCACTCACACTCCAGTACAATGTGATTTTCAATTCAACTGTGTAAACAGGAAGAAAAAGCAATCTGTGTCTGTGATATTTGGTCCTTGATACGAAAAATGACTACAAGATTATTTGGCTCATTCTGAGGCTAACTATAGTCAGAAGGTGATGCTCGCCTGGGTTATAGAAATATTGAAGAGTAAGCCATTATTTAGCAAGCAATATAGTATTCTGCTTGATTTGACACATGATTTGACTATGACTAACCTTCCCTTCCCTCCTTACATTCCAGGAAAATTAATTGACAAAATGGGAAAATAGCAAGAAAAAATGCTAAACCAAAAGAAAACAGAAGTAGAGGCTGACAGTGAAATTCCTGTAATTTCAGATGCTCTTTGTGGTGTCAGACTACTCTGGTTTTCCAGTAGAAGCACCAGATTTTCAAATGGTTTGTTACCTACACGGCTGATATAAATGAAGACTCTGAAGTTTATTGGTGAGCCAATGCACTTGCTCTGTTTTTGTTAGAAAGATGAGTTCAGATGGGAAAATAGATGGGAATTTCTTGGAAAAACATTTGTAGCCAGAGTAGACTGCACAGTCTTTGGGGCACAGACTATGCCTTTCTTCCAGCAGTCAGCAGAAATGCTTTGTATGTTTGTGATCTGTGAACTCTAAAAAGAGAAAACCTGTACTACATCTCTTTGTTTACTGCTAAACTATGCCTATCTGATTTTGGACTTTCTTAGGAAACACTGAGCTGATTAAGAATTGGAAAAACACATGCAAAAGCAGGCTGGTCTTAGTAAAATTTCTGTTTTATTTGAGTGTAATTTTATTTAAAAACTCTTTGAAGCCTTTTAGAAGAGAACTATCCACTTGCCAGGAGAGGTACTGTAAGAAGATCTCCACATTTGGCAAGCATACTTAGTGGTATTGTTTATGGTTAAGCCTGCTTGATGGTTCCCATCATCAAACTCTTTTTAACTTTTCTTTTAAAGTTGCTTTTAACCCTGCCAGGCTAGGACTGAAATTTTCTCTGCCATACTTTTGCCTTGGGTTATATTTTATGTTTTAGACTTGGAAAACCAGCCTTATCTGAGAGTAAGGTAAGCATTTGTTCTGCACATCTGTCCCTGCTCATCATGCTCAGTTCCTCACTAGCTCCTAGGAAGAGCCAAACTTTGCACACGATCTTTCTACAGGACAGGGAACAACACCCTTAGGGCACTAAAAGCGGTTTCGGCAGGGGTGATTGCTTCAAGTATTGTTACTGGGACGGAAAATAAAACTTTTTGTTCATCAAAAGAGCCATACAAGGAATTTCCTTCAGGGAGTTAAAAAAAGGCAGTGTGTAGTACTCAGTAATGAACTCAGCACAATAGCTGAGTGAGAGTAGGGGTCTGATAGAAAATGCTTGTGTGCTTTCATGTAACTAAAGCCTGTGTTGCCTGATTAAGTTTGCCCAGGCAATTTTCATTATGGCCTTCCTCAACCTCTGAATGCTTGGCTTTGAACTAAAGAGTTCTTCAAGTTCTCCTAACATATAATATGTCATATATAAATGATGCCTTTGTTTAGAAGTTTGTCATTTCACTGCTTCCTCCTCTTCTCTGAGGAAAAGAAAGCCATTAAAGATGATCATGAGGAAAGAAAAATATACCGGTAAAAAGTACTTTGTGCAAAAGTTGGATTCAGTGAATGTAATCCTGAGGCGATTCTACAATAGCTGAAAATAAAATGCCACTTTTGACATGAAGAACAGGGCAGCTGGACTCTTCATTGAATCCTTCCTGTTTGATACACAGAAGTACTTGCATGTTAGCTCCACAACAGATTCGACAGAAAAGCTGCTGGCTTACTCCAGGCTTTCCCCAAAGCACTTGAAATGGTCATTCAGAAGTGTTTATTTAGGTAGAGCACAGAAATAAAACCTCAGAAAATCTATTTCAGAAGTCAAGAGTTAAAGATAATGAGGAAAAAAAAGCACAGAATTGAACGAGAATTGAAATCACTGCAAGTGGTTTGGTCTTGCCATAATGTCGTCTGCATTTGTATTTGTGCTGCTCCCTATTTTCACCAGTGAAAATGTGATCCAGCTCACCTGCTTCTTACATGTAGGATTAAGCTGTAAAATTTGTCTCTTCCTTTTATTTATTTGCTTCAATGCAAAGCAGGTTTCAAGTTAATTAGAAATTAAATGAACAGTTGACCTGATATAGGCTGTTACAGAATTGCTTTTAGAAACAAGTAGACCTTTTGTGCTGTTTGGTTTGTTTGCCCCCTTGCCTTTGTTCAGAGAGAAGGACCTCCTCCCTATGCAAAAACAAAAACAACAACAACAACAACAAAACAAACAAACCAACAACAACAACAAAAAAATCACAAACAAAAAAGCCCCTCCATATCTGCTTCCTGGCCTGGAGGAACTTCTGACCAAAAGACATGTGGCGATCGTTTAGGCACACCTGCATACTGAGGACCTCTCAGCAGCTATCTCTTGCAGCAAGAAGTCACACTGTAAGGAGGGACACACAAAGGAGGAAGAAGCCAGACAGAATGGAAAATACCACGTGCTGTCTTCTTTTGTGCTTGAATCTTGTTTTTCTTAAATTCAGGCATTTGTTTGAGTAAGACAAAGATTGTCCTTTGATTAAGTCTCCAGATGTTGGTTCCACCTATGTACCTTGGTGCACCAAAGTGTGCCCGCTCTTGACTTCTAGCACTTGTAATTAGTCACCCAGCCTACATACGATTCCTTATGTTTCATGCTGTAGAGCATGAGTTTCATGCTCAGCTGCCAGTGACTCAGATTAGAGCTCCTTACTGTTCAAATTCAGCCTGCCAGAAAATGCTTTGATCCACCCTCAGAGTTCTCTGTTTATTTTTTCTTAATCCCTGTGTTAGCTTGGTTTTTAGTAGTTCTTTAGTTTGTTGTCCGTTAGCAATCTGTTAAATTTCCTCTAAGTGTTTTGTCTTCAGAAAAGATTACATTTGAACAATCCCCCTCTTGAAGAGAGGCAACACCAGAAACAGATGGACACTTAGTGTCCCCCCATGGCCTAGGAAAATCTCCCGCACTTTATTGTCTCAGTCCCCAAGACAAAATTGGCAAGGCTACATTTTTGCTGTCCGATAAAAGTAGGGAGACAGCATCTGTCTTGAGATCTTGGACTTGATTGCATCCCTTGGATACACAACCATAAACATCACTCCTCAGCCCTCAGGATATCTAGACCTGTCTAGACTAAGCAGAAGAAGAAACACTCTTTGAACAAGGTAAAAATCTTTCTTGAAGGGCAATGACCCACCTGCCTTCCCTTCCCATCAAAGCTGAGCGCTTGGGACTATAGCAAACTATGAAGAACTGTCCACTGTAATGAAGGCAGCTGTTATAGAGATCACCATCTTCATAAACCCTGATCTTTTTATCCCCTTGCTCTGCAGAACTAGGCTCTCCAGCAGTTTCTTTAGCACCAGGCTGTCTCTGCACTGCCTAACACCCTGGCTAGTCACAAAGTTGAGACCGCATGGAGATATCATGGATGTTTAACACGTGCACATGCTGCTACCTTTCAGGTTGTCTTCTGGAGAATGGTTCACAAGTATGTGGCTATCCTGCTTTCTTCCAAATCCTCACTGTAAAGGCATTTTAGTAGTCTACCTGAGGTTCTGGAATACTTTTTATAATTGAAATGGTCCTACCTTTTGCAGTCACAAATAGGAAGCTGTCTGCGAATACTGTGAAAAGCAGTTGAAGTTGTAGAGACCAGAGTGCCTGTGTGTGTGTCCTGTGTCCTTTCACCCATCCTCCAGTCCCTGTTACTCAGATCCTTGGGTACTATATATCAGCAAGTGTGATGTTTCTTTTTTTCTCAAAGTAGAGATAGTTTAGGTATCCACTTCTGCTGTATTTTAGGGTTGTGCTATAAAATCTTCTACACGTATAGGTGTTTACATAAATATTTTATCATATTTTTCTTGGTGGCAGCTTGTTGTTGTTGAAAGAGGGATTTTAAGTTGCCTTTCATATGCTGGCACTCTGACAGCTCTGCTACTATGATTAGCTGCATCACAAATGTCTGTGTCACTGTCAAGGTGCAGTCCAAACATGCAGAACAGTTGCTCAGTTAGAGGTGAAGCTTGCCTATGGGTGACCCTCTACTAAATAACTGCCTGGTTCAGTGAGTCACACCTATTGCATATCTTTTGCATAAATTGGGAATAGTCTTTCTTGTAATGTTTTTAATATTGTGTCTTTTGAAGCCCAGAGCCTTCTAGAAACTCTACTTTAATAACGCCACATTTGGGGCAGGAATACTTTAACTTACAAACCCTCAGGTCCCCTGGGTTGTAAACATGTTCCAACTCAGAAGCTGAAAATGAGATGTAGCAATACTCTACTTAATGCCTATAAACATATCTGTAATCTAACATGCTTTTTCCAGCGTTGTTTTAGGAGCAAAGTACACAGCAGGGCTCTTCTGAAAGCGGGTAACAGAGATGATCATTTGCTATAGAGGATATCTAACCTTTGTAAGAGACTTTAAAAGCACAGCTTTGCCTTTTGTTTCAGTCTATAATCAGAGAAATCTCCCGCAGGGTTTTAGGAAGTGTCACTCTCTTCTAGACAGTAAAATAGAAAATGTTGTGTGAGGTAGTTCTAGGTAAGCATTTCACTGGTGGTCTGGCTTTCACTTCTTCTGACAAAGCACGTGGTGGAAAAGCAAATAAAGCAGACAAGTTCCTTTTCTGTATGAGCACCGATATCTATTGAAGGTGGAAATTTGATTCCTGTTGCTTGTCTTTCATCTAATCTAATGTGGAACTGGGAGTATAGTAGAAATGCAGGTGGCTACTCTGTTAAAATGTATTTTTAATAGAAATAAACAAACAGAGATAACAAGGTAATCCTGTTGGAAATGAGAAACTGGGCCGAGAGATGTAGAAAGGGATGAATATTTGGATATACAGAGAAAAAATATCCAGTTTTCTAGCTGGAATATAGAACATCCAGGAGAACCATTGAACATGAAAATATTAGAAGGTTTGTCAAAATGAGTGATTTATTTTTTATTTTTTATTTTTTTTCTTGCATGAAATCACATAGAAAGATCTGGAAAAGGCCCTAGGAGGGCATCTAGTAAGGCTTAAGTAGATAATATTCCCACAAGATGTTTGCTTAACTTGTTATCTTGGAGGATTTCACAATTTTCCAGGACAATCTACTGCAATACTTCAGTATGTTGCTATTTAAGAGATTGAGGAATATTTTGTTTAAAATTATTATATATAAATTTTAAAAGGATTGAAAATGTCATTTTTACTGAATTACGCTTGGTTTTCCCTTATTCAAATCCTATGTGCCACACTAGAAAGAAAACCTACAACAGAGAGATAAAATCATCATGTGAGAGGTGTTTCTTACTTGCCTTCAGATATTTACAAGTATAAACTTGTTATTTTTGGTTCCCTTTGTAGAAATAGGCACCTTCAAATGGTAATTAGTCTTTCTTTTTTAGACACCCAACATTTGGAGGTGGAAACTCATGTGATTTCCCCTATTTATTTCCTTGAATAAAACCCTGCAGCTACCCCCACGTTCATCTGTTTTGTGTTTGTTTTGTGAGAGCATGCAGGTGACAAAGTTTATTGGGCTGTACGCTTATGGAAACAGTGGATTTAAAACAGAAGCAAGTTAATTAATGAGAGATCAGGGAAAGCAAGCTTCAGATTCCAAAGAATTCTTTGTTCAGAAAAGAAAGATACCAACTGACAGGAGAGCTAAATGATATAATGCCATCTTTATGTTCTACCAAAGATTGACATATGTAGTTTATATATTAGACATAAAACCTATTCTATGAATTGTGTCTGAATAATATATATTTTAAAATTGTCTCGAATAAGGCATTTGAGAATGCTGCAAGCTCAGGAAACTCTATTTTTATTTAGGAGTTCCTTCCTTTATCCACAGTGTTTCTTACAAGACTCCTCAGTGAATATTTAATGCCTAAAATGAGAGAAGGAAATTGAGAGAAAACCAGTCTGAAATATTTACCTTTGAACTATCTATATATGTCACCGATATGCGCTGTCTTTTACATACTGATTATTATTTTCGTGTGTTTTGCAGCTGACTGTAGCCACTGCTTCTCTTTTCAACAGAACTGGAGCCTGCAATGTCACAGGGTATACAGACCCTCACCTTTCATACTTTGCTCCCTTTCCGGGAGGTTTCTTCTCTCACACTTATATTGCTTGTTTGGATCACAGTAAAAAACACCCAAAAGGAGAAAGCAGTCAGTGAGATGACCATCTTCCAGAGTGCTGCTAACATTGTCTTTGCTATCTCAAATATTGTGAAATATTTTTGCAAAATTGATTTTAGCAAATGAAGACAAAACTTATAAAATGTCTACAGTGATTTCATCAGTGTCTTAGAATCCTGTCCACAGAAAGAACCTATTTCAAAACAACTAGGAGCTGTTCCTTGGAGGTTTTTCAGTACAGATTTTAGTTCATTAGAATATTTTTACTGCACATGAGCAAATTTATTTGTAAATGCTAACAGCTGTGCAAATCGAAAGGTCAAATATGGATAATATTTCACTGTCCAAATACAATTTACTTTCTTCTACTCAGTTTAATATTATAATTTTTGATCATAAGTCCTGTAATTCTATTTCTAATGAAGCTTAAGTATTTTCATGCAGTGAATGGTGTGAAATCAGAAATGTTTCTCATTTTCCCTTCATCTTAGCCCTCTTTTTTGGCATCCATATCATATTATTTTATTTCTTTATTCTTAGATTTAACACCGTACATTTTTATTTTTTTGCAGAACAAAATAGTTCCCAAAATACATTTTCATATAAATTCATTTAAGGTTTTGGTAGCATTTTCCTACGTCCTTCAATCCTGTCATGGATACACTGTTTTTCTTTTACCCAGGGGGATGACACTGCTTTTGCCTATCCTTCCCATGTGGTGGTAGTAGATATTTCCTAACTGAGGGAAAACAGAGGTAAATACTTCTGTGAAGAAAATTGCACAAGTAAATAAACAGATGAAAAAAAATCACTAGTCCTTTTTTTTTTTTTTTGCCTTCTCAGAGCAAGTAGCTTTTTTTTTTTTTTTTTTTTTTAATTTCTGATATCACGATGATTTATCAAGGCTGTTCTTTATCAAATTCTTGTAGCATGAGATGTTTTGAAAAGGGAAGGCTGCTAGGATTATTAACTGAAAACAATTTTGAAGTTGTATCTGATAACACTGTTCATGTCAGAAGGTGTTGGGCACACCCTGGGGGAGCTGAGAGAAAGGGCCACGGAACTCTTCTAACCATATTGATTATATTAATCAATACAACTTAGCCAATGTGTATTAAGTACTTCTGACAGCTTCACATCTCAAAAAAAAAAAAAAATGAAAGACCAGAAAACTGTCTGAAAATGTTTGTCAGATGATTTTCAGGAAATTAGGTCTGGTGGTAGATTTTGCCAGCTAGGAGCAGAAAAAGGCTAAATTCTTGATTAAGTTATCAGTTGTGTATAATTCACTTTTCCACGGAAAAGAGAAATATGCTGAGTTCTGAAGAAAAAAAGTGTAATTTTAAAATAGAGCATCTTTTATCAGGACTGAATTTGACCTCTTTTAGGCACCACATTCACTTCTCTTATCGTGTTTTGACTATGTGTAACGTTAATCCATTGACCTTGCTGGTAACAAATCATTTTTCTTTCTCTCGTATTTTGGTTTGAATGCATTCTACAGAATTCCTAAACAATAACATACCTTCTCGGACGACAGCACTGGTATGCAAAATATTTAGCCTTAGCTGCTACTACACACCAGTGGAGCACTGGGAATAGAGTGGAATTAAGCTACTTTGCAGGGTCTGTGTGTAATGCTGTTTACTTGTTGAGCTGTAGACATACCAGTCTGGGACGTGTTTTCCTTTGAGAAGGAGCCACGATGCTCCCTCTGGCTGCAGCCTTCATCCTAATGAGCTCGGCAGTGTGGTCTTCCACATTTGAGCATGATACCTCCAAGGCAAAGCCCAAGGGGAAATGTTGCTTGTTTGTCTGCAGAGCTTTTTCACCCAAATTAGGAAATAATAATAATACTATAGTCTAGAAATTCTGCACAAGACTGTAATGCGTTTATATTCATTACACATAATAACTTTTTCCTTTATAGAAGCCTTTGTTTCTTTACTCTTTTAAGAAGATGTGAGTGATGGTGCTAGTTATCTGGGGGGGATGCAGCAGCTGGTGGTGCTGGGTCAGCTTAGACATTTGTTGCAGGGTATCTGAATGACTGCAGAGCCCTGGTAATCAAACAGAAACATTTAAGGAAAATGCTTCTGGGTGATGTTTGAGCCTCTTTTTAATTGCATCATTTAATACAATTCTGTCTTGAAGGACAGAGACCGCCAAGACTGTGCACCTAGCTTTTAATAATTCGAATCTAATCATGTCAACTTCCTATTGTATAAGGATTGCGACTGGAAATCTGGATAGTATCTCTCTCTCTGCTACTCTGGCCAACTCACTCTTAATATAAAGAATTAATGGGTGCAATTAGAGTAATAAAGCATTCCAGGCAAAACTCTGGAACTGCAGGTCAGGTAGTTTCAATATGCCCAGTGAGGGCAGTTAATGCACCGCTGCCTGCTATGCAAAGAGTTGCTTTTTCTAATCTTGGCACCAAAATTATTCACAAGACAGTACTGAATCTGCCATTTAACGAGATCTGATTTATTGGCTTTGAAGACTGATTATTAATTCATTCCTTACTGTCTGAAGATTACTGTCATATATATTTTTTTTTTACATTAAGAATACAGAGCCAATCTGTTTGAGCTGATGGTTATTTTCTGAACAGGCAGCTTTCACTGATACGTCTTTCTGACCCTCCTGGATACACCTAAATGTGTATTTCCTCTCCTTGGGAACCTGCTGGCTCTTGCACTACCTAGGCAAAGTCCACAGAGCTTCAGCGGGCTCAGCAGCAGGCTCTCGAAGCAACTCTTGTTGGTCGTCCATGGTCTGTGTCTACATTGGGAGAATATTTCAGACACAGGAAATCAAGGACGATGTGATATACTAACTAGACATGTTGTTTTAAATTCACTCAAATACGCCAAATAATGGCATATTTGCTGCTTCCTCGTACAGTGCTGACTTTCAGTGCCAGCTATGCACTTGGTGGTGAGTGAGCAAACTCTCTGTGACTTTTTGGTAGACAATTAGTGCTCTTTCTTAGTATGTAGAAATTTGCAGTAAATAATGGGCAAGGGAAGGCCGCTGAAAATCTAGTGGATAGTACATAAAGACTTACAGACAGATGTGGCTGGTGGTTTGAAAAAAAATGATATGTTTAGTGCAGCCTGCCTAACCCTGACCCCCAAATTCATGGCATTTTGCCCAGAGAGTGAAATCTAGTCTGACAATAAATTACCAGAATTTGTTCTATTTGACTGCGTTAAAGCAACAGTCTGTAAAAGTTAAGACCACCAACCAGGTTGCTTCTGCTGCATATGTGTTCTACTCAAATAAGTGCAGCTTTTTAAAAGTCAAATGTTACGGAGATGACTGAAGAACATTATTTAGAAAGTACAGCATTGTGCTGTTCATGACCCAACAATCTGTGCTTAATTTCCAGTTCACCCCTATCTAGTTTCCCTGGTGAAACTTTTGCAGTATTGGAACCATATTTTGTTTTTTTATGCATGTTACAAACTTTCTACCCTTGCTATGAAAATTTTAACCATAAATTCCAGTTGCTTAAAAAAACCAACAGTCTTGAGAAAAAGAATCTTTTCAGCCTACCCTAGACAAAAATATAGATTTTTTTTAAGGGGCGGCTAATCGTATTGCTAAATTTTTCCATTGTTGGAGCCCAATGCTCCTGGACCAGACCAGCAGTTTTCCTGCTTTTAAGGAACTTAAGAAATGTCTTGCTTTTATTGCTTTCAACAGTATTTCAGATCCTTTTGGTTTGTTTTCTTAGTATGGAAAAGAGAACAAGATGGCAGTCCTTAAAGTATTCAAGTGAATTGCTTAGGAGCATTAAGCACATTGCCAGTTTTCAGGGGGAAAAAAACAACACAACTTTGCCTAGAAAACATCATGCTTTTTTAAACTACTGTCAGTAGTAGTTTAAGATTAGAAAGACATTGGTGTCTTGGACACAGAGTTCCTGTTTTTTTGTCTTATGGCTCTGTCAACAGGGGCCCATCAGCATTTCCCCGGGTGGCTTCTATGGATTTTAGAAAGGTATTGGAAACATAAAATGTCACTGCCTAAGGATGGATGAGAGCCATGTTATTACTTGAATTAAAAGGCAACCAAACCCAATTGTGGTCACTCTTTGAATGATGGGAATGTTGAAAGGTTGTCATTCCCTTACAGATGCAGGGAGAGATTGGGGTGCATCTTGGGAACTGTATTTTGACTGAGGAGCTGGGACCTACAGTACACAGTGAGGATATGAATGGCTTGGAGCTCATACAAGAGTATCATTGATTAATATCAGCCAAAAGACAAATATTTTATTTGTGTCATTTATAGTGTTTTTTTTTTTTTTTCTTCTTTTATGTAAAAGACAGTGAGAAGCAACTGACTCCCAGGGCAAATTTCTATGTGAGAAGACTTCAGCTTTTTAGCTTTTCCTTCAGCCTTTTCAACGTTAAATGGGAAATTATCCTATGTTGCAATTCCTATACTCCTAGAATTAGCAGATGTGCATGAGAGATGAATAGACAGTTCTGGATGAAAGCGTTTGAGAAATAATTAAAAATACTAAGTTACTTCTGCTATACGCATCTGAAGTGGGGGCAATGGCAAACTGTAGAAAGACAGGAAGAAGTTCTTCTTTTTCTAGTTATGGAGGGAGAAAAGGAAATCTCAGAGATCAGCCAAAAAAAAGATAAGATTTGGGGGGAAGTAATGAAAAATGACCAATTCTTCCCAAAGGAAAGTAAGATAAAAGCAAAACCAAGAAACCCACAAGGCAGCATTATACAGCAGCCCTATTATTTTGCTTCTAAAATACTTCCATCAACCAGCCATCATAAACTAAGCAGACAACCTGAGGACATGAAATGGAGTTGTATCATACTATATTAATTTGGAGTTTTAACTTCTTTTTCATATTGAAATGATAAGAAACCATAGAACCATGCACATAAAAGGAAATGCCTCGTGCCTTTCAAAGAGAGGTCTGTATCTAATCTAGCTGCTCCTGGGAGCTGGGAAGGAGATACATCTTGAAGACCTGTGTTACTCTTCCAAATCGACTGTTGCAATATAAGTTAAATGACTTAATGTCATACAGGATCATCAGATCACCAGATCATCATCAGTCAGAAACCATTTTGCCATAGGAGGCATATTTGTGATTTACCAGTTCAGCTTTATTTTCTTGGTGCAAAAATAAACATGTCAAGGTAGCATCCTTCAGGTTAATATTCGAGCTCTGCTACCTTAAAATTGTAATTAAAATTATGATTTCCATTAATGGTGTGCTAAAAATATTTGTATTGTTACAGTGCAGAAATAATGGCTCGCTGAGAAAACTTTAATAAGGTGATCAGTCTCTCACTGAAATGAGAGGTGACTCCAGAATGGAGATACTAGCCATGTTCCCAAATCAAACCATCACATTCGATGGGAACAAAATGTGGTTTGACACACTCTTTTCCACTAAATCTCTTAGCTTCTAAGAACTATTCCAGATTTGGGCATGAGTTGGAGCAAACTGGGCTGCTTCCCACTCTACCATTGTCATAGCCCCCGAGTGGGGCACTACTAATGAGTCTAGAATTATGGCAAAATCAGCCTGAAATGCTCCTGGGTGAGCAACACTTCTTCAGGAGTCAGTGTGCCTTCCCTAAAAGTGAAGATGGATGATGCACACGTCAGTGTTTAAGGTTTTCAGTTTTCACATCAGATTTTTCACAGCTCTAGCTCATTTAATAAGAATATTTTTAAAGAGATGGCTATATAGCATTTGTCTGTTATGGAAAGATTTGACAGAGATTTGCTGCTTCCCCTGCAACTTCATTCAAGGGGTGAAGGTAGTAGGCTCTGTTATAAGGATGGCAACCATATGAGAAAAAGATCAACAGATACCTTGACAGTTTTCTGAACTGCTGGAAAGTAATGGGCTGCTACTGTTGTTTCCAGCTAGACTCTTGTTGGACCGAAGCTCTACAATCTCTTTCTCCTTTACAAAATAAAGCCATTATATGAATTAATATAAATTAACCTTTTTATCAGCTAAACTTCTGTGACATTGTGGGTCACGTGTTTCAGTGTCCTCCATCCTACTGAACAGATAGAACACTGCCGTTTTTGCCTGAAAAAAAATACAGTTTCATTCATTCAACAGTGAATTTTTAAATTCTCTTTGGTGGAATTCCTTCATTCATTTTTCTCAATTATGTGTGTGGCTAAATCTTTGGGTTAAATGTTTTTTCTTATTTTGTAGGTTATGTTTAGGCTTCTCCATGGAATAATGGTGCTGGAACATGTCACACAGATCCCAAACCCCAGAAGCTGGATCTGGCAGAGAGGTATAGAGGTACCTCTACACCTCTATTATTTTCCCATGCCTAATTTTATTTAGGCTTTTAAAAAAGGCACTTGCATGAGTCTACAAACAAGTTCTTAATATATCTGTCTCAATAGTGTTTTCCTTACACAAAAGATGTGTGTAAGCAGAGCAAGTTATTATAAAAATAAGTCAGCACATGGCCTTTGCAAATCTGTCTTCTCCCATACTAACAAAAGTTACCAGTAGAAATCAATAGAATAGAAATAGAATGAAGTAGAAATGCTTTTTCATTCTGAAACCCATTTATTTATCAGATCTTCTGGTAAAATGTCACAAAAATGTCTGTGGTGACCTTTTTGAGATAGTTGGTGGGGAGATTTGAACTACCACCAGGTATGATGCAGTACAAACACTTTTAGGGCTCTAATCCTTGTGGTTGTTAGTTTGGTGAAAAAAAAAAAGTTCCTACCAGCTAGACTGATTGCTCTTTCAGTGCCTTAAATCAAACATACCTGAAGGCCTCAAGATGAGAAAAACAAATATTTGCAAAAGAAAAACGTCCGTTTACAGGGTTCTCTTTTGATTTCTCTCTGACACTTTTATTTTCCTGCCTTTATACCCTTTGGAGACTTAAAAGGAACACCATGAGTACTCACAGAGTCCGTGAGTACCTAAAAGGCAATGTGAAAGAGGCTGACAGGCAAGAGTTGTGAGGTGGAGGAGGAAATTATAAGTGAGAACAAGATCCCCTTTCAAAGGTCTTTTAACCTTTATAAATGCTTGACTG
This sequence comes from Tinamus guttatus, assembly GCF_059628265.1. Classification (NCBI taxonomy): domain Eukaryota; kingdom Metazoa; phylum Chordata; class Aves; order Tinamiformes; family Tinamidae; genus Tinamus; species Tinamus guttatus. The sequence goes on from NW_028288619.1 coordinate 1,100,596, forward strand.
CTTTGAGCTCATGCTGGAGTTTAAGTGAAAGAATCTCAGTTAAAGTAAAGCAGAAGAACCAAACATTTTCTGTTTAGCATATGTAATAAAAAGGTGCGACAAGCACTTTCTGTTCGCTCTTTACTTTAATTAAAAACTCTAGTCTTTCATAAAATACCTTAAACTTTATTTTCAATCCAATCAAAAAATATAAAAGTCAGTAACCCCTCTCTCATGATGATTACTAATTTGTGAGGTGTTTACATACAATAAAAAATATGATAAAATACTTGCCTCCTTGTATTTTTGCTGAAGTTATAGCAAAATAGTTTGTTATAGTTACTCTGAGAACATTTTTACTGAAACATAGAAATGAAAGAGAGCTTTCTGGGTCACTGACTCCAGACGTCTCCTATTGCAGCCAACGTTGATATATGTATAATTCCCACCCTCCATACACAGTGATTAAAGTCTGCTCCATGAGTAGCTGGGAATAATCAGGATTTAAATTGGAGGGTTTTTTTTCAGAATCTCATTTCTCTAATGGTTAGAAACTTTCATATAATTTCTAGGCTAAATTTATCTTTATCTTTTCTTACTAGAGAGTCATACACTAATATATACTGTGAAACTATTATATTAGCAGTAGGATATTGTAAGAATTTGTGAATTCAGTTAGATTCTCAAGAGTGGTGGATATCATGCCAACAAAAATATTTGCATGGTACTAAAAATTAATGTATATGTGAGAACATAAATTGAATAATTCAGGGTGAACTTTTAAAGCTTCCGCATAATTTTGCATGTCACTTGAAGAATGCAAAAGAGAGACACCTCAAAATCTCTGACAATACACCCAGTTATGTTTAAAAAATGGAATGGGAGCAATTAGTTTACCTATATTTCTATGCTCATTTTTGACTCTTTGATTCATGAAAAGTAAATCTAGGACTTTTAAACAGAGCTTAAAATTAACTGTAAATGGTTTTGAAAGTCTGGAAGTATATGCACATATGAAGATCTGTTCACCCTATGATGTGGGAGTGTCTAAATCCTACATAGACTGTGCCCCTTCAGAAGTTATGAAGGCCCAGAAGAACAGGAAAATTCTCATCTATGTTCATCTCTAGGATGGGGTAGATACTTCTGCAGGTTTGACAGCAAAATATCCAAACTGACTGCTGGAAGAGACATAGTAGTAGATACACTAGTAAAGGGATCCTCAAAGATTTTTTTTCCCCTCCTTCATGCAAAGTAGGATTCAATTTTGGTTTTGTTTTATCTTTCCTTCTCTTACCCTCGTGTTGGCCAGGGACAATTGGTACATTATCCTTTGTATTGGTGTTCCGAGGAAGGTGATAAAAGATGTTGTTTGAGGAGTACTGCAGAGAAGAGGGATGTCCATCCTGCAGGCACTCTGCAGTTGCCTGTCTGGCAGAAAGGCAGAGGTGATACAGCTCTGAACTGATTTGTGCTGCGTTTGGAAGCCAGGCTATGGAGTGACCATACACTTCATGTTGAGATGCAGCAAGGAATGTGAAGCATCTTCTAGAAGCATGCATAAGAAGAATTTTAAAGAAATTGTATAGTCTGGGCACTGGGACTGTCATTCACTTTAAACTTTTCCTTACTTTGCACGGGTTCATGTATATGTTTATTTTTTCAAGTGTTTGGAGATTGTTTCTCTTTCTGCGAAAAAACATATTGCGGAACAATAAAGTTGAGAGGATCCCACTGATTGCTGTTGTGGTGTGACACAGGACTGAGTTCCTAAGAAAGAAGCTCAATGTGCATATAATTTATACTGAGTAATATCTGTGTTGTTATACTTTGCAGGACTTGTGGAAATGCTCTCTTGCAATCCCTTGCTTGTTGCATCCTTGTTTCGAGATCAGAATTGTTCACAAATGCTAAAGCCATGGCAATTCTTCCCCTTTTACTCCCACAAAATGGGATATGAAAGTCATACAGGTGACTTTTGTTTCCATTTTGTTACCCAATTCTTTTGTTACTATTAGTGGCAAAGTTTATGAACCAACACTCTTCCCAATCTATATGCTTGATCCTTCTGCTCATCTCTACCAAGCAGCAGAGATTTAGCAACTTTTCCCCAAATGGACTGTGCTTCTGACAGTGTACTTTGTAGGTCTGATTATGAAATACAATCCTCCTGTACATGTTAAGCAGATATAACTTTGAAGGACAACAGAGCAACAGAGCAAAAGAGACTGAAGAGTTCCTGCAAATATCCAGGACTATTTCAGTCCACTATGATATTGCACTTGGTCCATATCTCCTTGTGTTTCTATCTATCTAAAGCGTTCATGCAAATATGTATTTGTTCATGAAGACATCTGCAAAGATACATATTTACACAAAAGAAGAATTCTGTGTATAAAGTAATCTCTCTTCATTGTGTCTCCATGCACTTTTTATATCTGTCTTTTTTCCTTGTTTACAAAGTCTTCATCATCCAAATGAGATGGATAAAAAATATCATATGATGGAGGCAATTAGTAAGAAACAACAAATAGCAATAAATGGGAAAGTGAATATTGTATGATATCCTATAGATAGGGAGACTCATTTGTGCTTCCTGAAGAGAGAAAGGGTTGTTGGTTTTGTTGTAAAATGTATTGACTGTGAACAATTTTATATCTGTAAAAATACAATGTGAGAAGACGTTTAATGAAATGGTTGAAGTTTTATTAGTCATGTCAGCAAAAGGGTAAGAGTTAAAGCTGCTGTATTCAGAGAGATGTTAAGAAGTTTTGACAGTTGGCGTTCACATATTACTTGAGTAATAGAAAATTCCACAAAGCAAAAAATTTAGCAAAGAGCAAATATGCATTGATGATTGCATATTTAACATGGGAGTCTATTTAGTGATTTAGAGAGAGACTATGTCTAATTGTGGAAGGGAAAGTTCAAATGGCTGTTCATTACCCTATATAGACTTGCACAAAACTGCACTTCCACTCTGCAAAATGATTCAAAATAGTTCTGAACATTTGCAGAGAATAGGTCCAAATTGCCACTCATATTTCAGCGACCCAGGCCTATTGATTTCCCACTGCCTCCTCCTGAAGCAGGTCATCACTTCAGGAGTAGTTCATGCTGACTTCCTATGAGTAAAAATATCCTTAAAAACAAGATATTTCCTTAATGCATCATTTCCAGTCCCCAGAGAGCTCAATAGGATGCATTTGTCCCTTGGTATGATACCTTCTTTTTCACTAAGAAGTGCTAAGATGATGAATACACAGGTGACATAGGTACTGTAAGAAAAATTCTTTCCTCTGCATTATTTGTGTAGAGTTAATTAGAGGGCAGTATGTAGTAGATTTATGTAAACTAACGATTTCTTTAATAGAAAAGACTTCAAGTATCAAAGTCTGGGGCCCTGATTCTCAAGCTTTCCTGGACGATGTTGAACACATTAGTGAACTAATTAATTGTCAGGACTGACATGTGCTGTAGATGTGAACTGGGGGATTTCCACTTCTCCTCAGCACAGGTATTACTTGTTTGTAAATGGAGGTGAAAGAGCATGAATGAAATTTCATAAAGAATGAAAATTTACGCCAGTGCTTAAGTTCCCCTTAAGTTTTAGGAGTTCCCCTTTTCTTTTTCCTTGTGGCTACCTTGTCAGACCTAGGAGATCTGGTCCAGGGCTTCAAAGAGCAGCATCGTTTCTATAATGCAGATGAGGGAATGCCACAAAATCTGTGAAACACATAAAACACCATGTTGTTATTAGACAGAAGCATTTGGAAAGGAATAGCCTGTTTTAAACAGCTGTATGTCTGTGGCTGACCTCAAATGATTAGATACAAAGACAAATACAACTTGTGGCGAATACAATTCCAGGAGCTTCAGATGCTACATTCACCACTGCTGAAATATCTAGGTCCCCCTGCAAGCTACTAGTGAGACTGAAGAGGCCTGTAATAATAAACCTGACTATTCATTTTTGGGCTAATGCTAGCTTTTGGAGTGGATAAAGTTTCAAAGGAAGTGATCTAAGAGCTTCGCAGTGGTAAAGGCAAAAAAACTCAGCAGGAGATGATATATATGTCTTTTTCATTTGGAACGGTGTTGAAATGTAGGATCATTTCTCCTCTTCACAGTTACAGTAGCAGATCAGTGGAAATATTTATAACCACTCTGAAAGTCATGGGCAGGAGAGGGAAGGGGGGTTTCTGTCCTATTTTTAAGTGTAGCTGTCTAGAATACTTGAACATTATTTTGTGTCTGTCCCCATTGTCCTCTGATGAATAGAAGGAAACTGTTAAGCTCTAATTCCTGGCCCTGTCCTGCTGATTCTGTAATAAAATACTGCTTGAATCAAGGAATAAGAAGAGTTGCAGTCAGCCAGAGTTATCACAGGTTCTGTATGCCCTTGGTGAGCAGCACAGTGATGCTTCCCCTTTGACATACAAGCACTGTTCTTGTTACGAGGTCTGTCTGTGTTTGTGCATAGCATTGGCAAGCCCTGATTTTTGTTATATGTTTCCAGATGCTGACACAGGAGATATGAATAAAGGATAATGTCAGAAGAACTGCTGAATGCATGCAATAGCGTCCTCTCCCAGGCAGTCTATGTGTAAATATTTTGAATTTTAAGGATGCAATTTTAATTCACTCAAAAGCAAGACAGGTGTTATATTTGGTTTAACAAAGGGTAAATCATGTATCTTCTAGAATAATCTTTTCTTGGAAAAGCCTCTCATGCTTTAGTTTGTGTCATCCTAGTACCTCTTTCACTGTGCTCCTTTAGGTTTCAGCAATTATTACATATTTATGATACAGTAGTGCCTGTAAGCCGTAGTCACTCTCTTTTATGTAAGCACAGCACAGACCCGCAGTGTGAGAACTTCAGCATCCTAAGAACATCCTACTCTGAAAAGACAAGATAGCCAGGTAGAATAATAAATTTCTCTTCTTTTTGTGTGTTCTGGGGAACTAGAGGACAGACTGATGCAGTGAATTGCTCAAGGTCAAATAAGAAGACTATGGGAGAATTTGGATTTCGCCGGTCCCAGACTAGCAGTTAAACCACAGAGGCTCTTTTCTCCTAATACAGCTACTGCATGGACGTGTCCGACTTGCGGAGCTTGAACCACCGTGGCTGTCCAGGGGAAGATCCCATGGCCGTGTCACGCCATGGCGCTGAAACCCCAGCTATGGCACGGAGAGGGCTTACAGGACAGCCAGGATAGTGCTGAGTTCCCCCGGGGCAGCCCCTTGCTCAGCTAGCTCGATCTTGTGCTGGAGAGATGAGACTCTGCATCACTACCTATGGACAACTCCTGATACAGACCTGCCCGCTCCAGGGGGCCCCCAGCCGTGTGCAGAGTTGTTTTTTTGCAGATTATAGAGCTAACAGCTATGCCCATTCTTTCACTAGACACTAGATTAAATACCCACTGTTACATATCAAACAAAATTCCACACTCATTCTCGTATATATCTCCGGGGGAGATTCTGTAAAAAATTCTAGAGTACTGGGATGCTTTCATCTCAGTTATTTATTTCTTTGCCAGTCTATATCTTGGGCGCATCCCAAAGATCTGTGTTCACCCTGTGAGGCATTTGGATCTTTGGTTATAATTCTGTTGTACCTTTATTTTACCTTATGCGAAGGATTCTTTCCCCTTCTCTCCTTGGCATACTTTTCTACTAGTAGCTTTTCATGGATGTCAGGACTGTTTAGCTGACGTCCAAGGCCATTGAACATGAAAGAAATGTTTAGCCTTGGATTCCTACAGTCTGCAGCTATCAGTATTCTTTTCATTCAGCAGCCACAACTTCCATTTCTCCTGCCCGCTTAGGAGCAGGGAAGACAGCTGGGAAAGGTATCCCTGCCTACTGTAAGGGGCACGCATGAGGATGCGGACCAGCCCCTAGCTCTGCATCTTGGCATCTACTCCAGTCAGTCTGTTCCAAGCGAATCTAAATAACTGCAAATGAGTATGTGTTTATAAATCAAGATAGAAAAGACATCAAGATTGTTGTTTTTCACTTTTACTTACTTCCCAACTGCTTTCTGCTTTTCTGGTGGCTATGCTGAGATGCCTCAATGGAGTTTTTAACTATGACAGAGTCAGCGGTTGTGTGAAACAGCTCTTTTGCTCTGAGCAACCTGACTCTGAATGGACCATTATGGGTAAACCTATATCACAAGAGAGAACTGTTCTAGCATCCCATCTGCATGGTTTAGGCTGAGCCCTTTAGCAGAACACAAGTCCAAAAATAGATGAGGTATATTTATTCATGCTTTAGCTGTAATTACCATGCCAAAACCAAAGCTGTTGAACAGACATAGCAAAAACTGTATTTCATTTGTTACTAGTAATGTTATCCTATCTCTGGATAAAAGATTTCAGGTTAAAAAGAAAAAAAAAGAACTGAAATAATAAATAAACAAACAAATAAATAAAAAGAGCTAGTATCAAAACAATTAGCAAAATGCACAGGCTCAAAGCTAGGCATCTTTTGAAAAAGTATTGTTGGCATAGAATGCTAATAAAAACCTTCTAGCAATTTAGGTTAAAACAAAAATTGTTTTAACTTGCTTCATTTACTTGAAACTGTTTCTGCCTGAATCCTTTCCTTCTTTTGTGCTTTCGTCAATTTGGATCAAGAGGCTTTCTGAAGAGGGGAGGATGCCAAGCTTTCAGTTTGAAAAAAGTCCTGGCCCTGTTGAAGGGAGTGGTAAATCCCACTGATTCTGTGGAACTCAGATTTCACCTGAAATGTTCTTCCAGTTCTCACCAGAGGGAATACATTTGTCTGTGGGGAAGCCGCTTGAGCAGAAGGGCAGGTTTTGTGCTCTATAGTTCATTGGCTTCAGAGTTTTTCACATGGCCTCAGAAGGAAAAAAATCTGTGGTTTCAAGGGTTTTTTTTTCCTTTTTTTTTCTGATTTTTTGTTTTTTTATTCATTTCTTAAGAAGAGGGAGCCCAGTACATTTCTGGATGCCATCTGAAAATCCTGAGAAAATGAGAGAATGAGAGAGAGTATGATTAATCTGAAAGACCCACTTAAGGTCTGCATTTAGGCACATATCCAAATCCAAACCCATTCATATCTTCTGAGTTGTTCTACCTTGCAGCTTCCAGACCACAGCATTCTGTGTATTTTAATCACCTCAGTGAAACTAAACTCCATATTCCTTTTGGAACTCATGACATTAGTTTTCATGAAATGCTAGAAAGAAGAGTGAAATTAAACACTGAGAGCATAAAATACTCTTGATGAATTTGAAGGTATTTGACATTCAGGCCTTATAAAATATGAAAAGCATACCATCATGAAAAATATACCCCCACCAAACCTGTTCTGTTTGTTCTAAGCAAAATGCTTGACACGAGCTATAATATTGAGTGTCCTCAAAGGGAGCATTTCCTTCTAAGTTAATTTACAGTATTAAGAAATGAAGATATGGATATTAAATTAAGAAGATAATATAATACACATTTATATTCACATGTGCGCAACTCCCTCGAGAAGTTCTGGGAGAGCACAGGCCTCTGCTGCATGATCTGCAGGATATGTGCTGGGAATAGCCGTGCCACTCCAAGCTCCCACCCATTCTCACCGTGCCTCCGACTCACCCTGCTCTTCTAAGGATAAAAAATTGTGCTACTTCCTGCAAATACAAATCGTTGCATGGAGGGAGGAATTTGACCAGTGACGATTGTTCAGCAGATGCTAAAACTCCCATGTTTTCCTGTGACAAACTTGTTCACTGCATTTTTTTTTTTGAGACTGGATTCCACTCAAACAAAATCCTGCTGGCTTTTTTAAAGCCATCAGACACAAATTACACAAAATATGATATTTTTGTTGTTGTTGATGGCCTGGGCAGGGTAGCTGCACACCCCTGATGGTGTTCCTGTAAGGTTCTGGTTGTAGAGGTTCTGAGGCTTTTATCTTGTGATCTCATTCATGTCAGTTAGTTGTCAGTGCAGACAAAAGCCCTCTTAGTCAGTTTGTGTCACTAGTCCCCAATAAATCCTTCATGTGCTCTATCAGCATATATGGCAGTATTTTTTTTCTCAAACCTCATTTTGTAGCTTGTATCAACAGTTCCTCTCAGGAGATCAAAAAGTCTTTCTCACTCTGTGATTAATTTTAATATTCTTACATGTCAAAGAAATACAAGTAAGTGTGATTGAAGTTAGCTAATAACATACATCTCTCTCAATCTGCATTTAACAGAGGAGTTGTGTGTGTGGTGTATCCTGAGTGTATCCTTCTAACTCTGTATTCAAGGGAAAGGACCAAAGTGAGAATGTGACATGTTGCTCCCTGTGATTAAGAAACAGAGCAGAGAAATCAAAATCTGTAGAAATTTGTAGAAATTAGACCCAAAGAAAAGAACTGTAATTTCTTGCAGGTGAGCTTGCCTTGCTTGGTGGTGCCTGTGGTTTGTTATATGTCTGGCTGGGGAGTCTAGAGCTTTGTTCTTTGAGAAGGCGCTGGGTGCCAGAATGTGCTACCCCGTTTGGTGGCCTTTGATCAATACGACAATTACAGAGGCAGGATGACCTACGTGAAAAAGGCTTAAAATGAGGACTCTTACTGAGAAGTGGGTATTAGTGGAGCAAGTAAGGTTGGGAGGCAGGGGAGATTTAAAGCGGGGGAGATTTAAAAAGCACAAAGACAGAACAAAAAAAAAACAGGAAATATCTGCCACCTTCACTGGTGGTTTTCTTTTTCTTTTTTTTTTTTTTTTTCATATTCCTGGCTTTCCAGGAAATGTTCTGAATTGGATGTCTTCAGTAAAGACAGCCCATTGCACTGTGTTTAAGAATTAGATTGTCGTCCCCTGTTACTGACTGTCACCTATTACAGGGCAGTCTGTAAAGCCGTGGCTGAGAGGAAAAGTTCATCTACTGATCAGCCCCAGCAGTTCTCAGAATTGCAGGAGCTCCAGATGGGACGTTCTGCAATGGCTTCCAAGGGCCAACAGCTCTTTTTCAGCACCCTGCATTGGTGGCTCATGTGGATGTCAATAGTACTAACTGCAGCAGCTTCAGGTGAGGATCTAGGGTTGGTCTGAAAGAGATAAGAGCTCTGATGGTAGCTGTCCCCATCTTTCCTGCTGAAGATAAAAATCCTGTTGCACAACTGATGTAAAGAGGCTGTTGGGGCATTATCAAGATGCTCTCAAACACACCATGCTGTTACAAGTGGCTGTTGAATTCGGGTGGAGTTTGTCTCACCAGAATGAGTTGAGCACCTCATCTCTGAGAAAGCTTTTGATTCAATGATGTGTGAAGTAGCAGGAAAGGCAGAAGTGGCAGCAGAGTTAATGCTATGTAAAAGGTTAGATAAGTAGACAAAATTCACGTATGACCTTTATGTTCAGAACAAGAACTAGTGGTTACTAATTTAGCTAAATTTTCAACAGCTGAAGCATCTTTGTAGCTATGTTGTCTGAGGATGTCAAACAACACTTCCTCTTGCTTAAAAGCTTCCTGTTGATCTACTGGAGAGTCTTCTAGGAATAATAATCACATCAAACCCAATCTAGATCTTACGGTGTAACAGCTGAGTCCACAGTGAATTTAAGTAATGTATTAATCTAGGCTTTTTCCTTTCAGAGCAGTCTTGAAAAAGGTACTTAACTTCTCAGTTTTGCCATGTGCAAAATAATGATAATATTTATCTGTCTTATAATTAAGGTTGAGAGTAACTGGTATTTATGCCGACTTCTCAGTAAAATATATTCTGTGCACAGTCTACTTGCATAATCACGTTTACTTTTATCATCAGAATAAACAGAGGACTTGTGTATATGTTTACCAATGAGAAATTTGCACAACTGTTGATAACAACACTCTTCATTATTATGCTACTTGCGTGTCTTAAAAATGAAATGGTAGGTGCACTCCACACATATAAATAACTCGTATTCTTAACCCCAGATAGGTAAGGGTTTTCGAATTGAACACTAAACTATCTTGCAGCAAGTAAAATATGCTGGTGGCAAATTTGAAAGAACAGAATATATAATATTCTTACATCAATCTGTGCATATAGTTTGAAAGGATATATGAAATGTAAACATTTTTCTTTTGGCAGACCACTGAAAAAGTCCAGTTCTGTCAAGCTCAGAGGAAACATCAGCTGCCTTGCTGAGAACCCTTGAAGATTGAGCCAACTGGAGGAAGAGGAGGAGGGAGGAGAGGGCCCGGCATGTTTATAAAAGAGAGGGCCTGGGCAGTGGCCAGGTCTTCTCTACCAGTTCTCAGCCAAACAAAGAGAGAGTCTATGGACCATGACCCTTAACCTTTTCGAACTTGTCTACTTGCTATAGCTTTTGGGAGGCAGAATCTCATCCATTAGTTCTAGATGTAAGACCAGGTTTGGGGATTTTTAGAACCGAATTCATTTTTGTATTTGCCACATGCAAACTTTGGGCATGTTTTGGCAATTTTTGGGCAATTTTTCTAAACCTTATTGTATTTCATGGGTGTCCTTGTAAACTGGTTAAGAATTACTTTACATGGCACATGCTATATTGAATTTGAGGGGAAATGTTTTCATATATATGTATATATATTTAATGGGCTTCTCATTGAAAAAGGATTTTAGGGAAATGACATCTTGTAAAAAGTGATCAGCACTTGCTGATCCTAAAATTTTATAAAACTGGTTTGAGGTGTCCTAGAAGCCAGCACATAGATCAGTTCTTGTAATCTCACGAGCTGTGTTTTTATTCTCCTGTGTATTAGAAGCAGATGGTGGGAGAGTAGCTGTGTCTTTTCCCATCCTTCTTGGAAAACCTGTCAGACCTGGTACTGTCAATTAGGTTTCTTCGCTTAAATTTGAGATATACTAAAACTATTTATGCTAATTTGTATTAATTTTCTCTCCAATTCTCTTCCACTTACTGAGTTTTGAACCAAAATCCTTGATAGCTTCACCAAAAGGAATAATCAAAAGTTGCCTGTGGCATTTAAACACACCACAACTCTGACATGACTTCGATCATATAATCTACTGCTAACCAGGAATGAGTCCCCTGCATAGATAGAGTTATACTGTAAGCAAATAAGATCAGAGATTTCCTTTTGTGGAGTTTACTTTGTGTCCTGAGAATACAGGTATCTGGGACCTTTAAAAGATGTATGCGGTTCACTCCAGTTTCTCAGACAGTGCTCTGTAGGGTAAAAAAAAATATATATATATTTCAATCAGGCTTTCATAAGTAGGTGAGCTGTGGAATCACCACTGGTTTTGCCTGTTTAGAGCTATATGTGACTGCAGCTGCCTTTTTTTAATGTGCATCAGTGTGAATTTTCTGAATTTTCGATTTCTAAAAGTAAAAGAAATGCTTAGCAACATTTTTTTTTTTTTTTTGCAGAGGAGCTTTTACTCTGTTCCATGCATGTCTTTTCTGGTGTCACGGTGCTTTAATGCCAAACTCATTGAGATGTATCCATCAAAAAGTATTTTCTGTATCTGTACCTGAATGATACAGCCGTTCCACTTTATTGTATTCTTACTGTATTCTCTGTATGATGCTATCATATAATCTGAGACGAATAAGACTGGATTTTAGGTATGTCACTAAATGCAGGCTATCATCTCAGTCTCAAAAGAAGGTAAATAGGACCTTCATATCCAAGTCTGCTGTCTTCCCTTTGTAGACATGATAGCAGCCTTGTGCAGTGGATTAATGGGGAAAGTGAAAAACGGTGACTGCCAAAAAGGAACAGAACAGCTCTTTGAAAAGCATTTTCCCCAGTTCCAACTAGTGTTTAAATTGAAATAAAAGACAATATTAGTTTAATGTTCCCCTTGTGAGTTAGAGTATTCACCTCAAAAGACAAAATGCTGAACTAAAATGTATGAATGTTAGTAACTGTAACTGCTATAATACATTTGTGGAAAACCTAAATTTAGAATTAAATAGATTAACACTTAGACTGTTTGATGTGGAAGGAGAAGCAGGCTCTCCAGCTCCAAACCACATGTTTTTATTCTGGTACTTCTCATTGACCATCTGTTCTTTGTTGTCTGTCCCAGTTCTACCATCTGTCCCCAAAATTACACCCAGCACGATGACCTCACCTACAAAACCGCAAGAAGGCGATAGACCCACCAATCAAAGTTAGTAAACAACTGCCACTTTCTTCCCAGTTCTTTTTGTCCCCAGTGCTGGAAGCAAGTAATACAGATTAATGCCCCAGATTTTGGTTCCAGTCCTGTTTCACTTTAACCTCTTCTAACTTTTTCACACTAGGGGCAGGAGGGAAACCTCAAAAAAGAAATAAGAGAATGAGAAACACAGGTGATGCAAATGGCATCAGAAGCAACATTCCTTCGGGGAAATCTGCAGATTTCAGAGAAAAAGTCATCTTTGCTTAGAAAATGGATAAATTTCCTATAGACCAGCCAGTCCTTCATGGTATGAGCTATTTTCCCTCCTCTGGCCTAAAACATTGATGTGTCCCAGAGGCATCTCACTGTTTTGCCTGTGGCTGGTGTGTTTTTTTGTGTATCAGATTTGTAGGTGAGTACTGATGACCAGAGAGAGATTTTTTCCTTTGCTGTAGTCATTTTGTACTGACAAATACAAAACAGGAAAAGGAAAAAGGACTTGCCCGAGGGTTTGCCTTTAGCTATACGAGAAGCTCTCAGGGTTGGGAAAGGAAAGGAAAGGAAAAAAGGAAGCACAAGCAGTGCTTTGTCAGTGCACCTGCCAAAAAAACAATAAATGAGGGAAAGACTGTGAGCCAGCGAGGAAGAACATATTTCTCTAAGTTGCCTTTCATACAATTGGTATCTTCTGCATACTTTCTCCAAATGCTCTGAGCTTTAAGATACATCCTAAAGCGGAGAGTACCATCACTGCCATTACCTGTAGTAATAGGGCTTATTAGCAGTGCAAGTTTTTGTAGAGAAAACAGAGAAAAACAGGTTTTGCATGGATGAGCTTGGCCCATCTAAAAGGTAGACAGTTGGTCTTAGGCAGCTATGCAGGCTCTCCTCATTGAAGAGAAATAGATACCAGGGTGATTACGCCCACACTGAAATCAATGTCTGAACTGCCAGCCAGAGCCGTCTGGCTGTTTCCATTGAGTGCAGATGTCTTAAATAAATAGATAACTTTTAGAGAGCATATGTTAGATGAAGTGAATGCTGCTCTCAAAGTCTGTACAAAAAGGAAAATTATTCTCCCTTTAGGCTGTAGACTTCTACATGGAAAAACACTGGATAAATGGTACAGAATGAAATTTCTCCATTCTTTCCTCATACTCAACTAGTTTGTCTACTTTCTTGCATGGCTGACCCATTCAACACACATCTGGCACCTGCATACAGGCCAAGGGCCATCTTGATTGTGTCAGGGCTGCAGACAGATGACTGGGCCCTGGCCTGCTGTCAACCTAATTGAACAGAATGCAAGAAACTGCAGGGCATGACTTAAGGAATTGCTGAATGTAACAGATAACAGTATGGGACCCTGGTAAAAGTTACAGATAGCGCTGCGAAGGATATCTGAATTTCACAAGAGTTTTAAGAGAGAGATATAAAGAAATGGCTTAATTTCATAGAGAACTGGTGGGGAGTGTTTTGGTAGTACAGTTGTACAAGTTCAGCAATACCTAGGTAACCATACAATAATAACATATAAGGCAAGATTATCTAGGTAACGGGACCAGAAATAGTGAATTTGCGTATGGATGTTGCAAAACTGAGACCAATGCAGAAGAGGTAATTAGGTTGTCTAGTGATAAGATGGAGGTGGGAAAAGAGGGAGACATAAGTAGAGAAAGAGCAGGTCATGACACAGGAAAAGGTGCAAAGGTCTGAAATGATGCAATCGGGACTGCCATGGTTCCTGTCGGGCTGCCCTATGCTTGCTAGCCACAGCCTGGAGCGGGACAATAAACCAAACCTGTTCTGATCATACCACATGCGTCAAACCTACTCCACAGTTAGCAGAAGAGGTGCGTTCCCAAGCTCATAGAGAAAACCTGGGCTGGATGGACCAAGTTGACTTCCTGCTCCCATCCTGATGACATTGATATCCCCTCCAGAAAGGGAGAAATCACTGTTTGAGAGGACTGAAACATTCTCTTACCTCTTTAGGAAGTGAGCTCACCACCATGCACATGTTGAATGTCTGGAAGCAGAAGAGCAAGAAAAAGGCCTATTTTGGAGGCCGCTCTTGGAGAAAGTTGGGAGTTCAGTTTAGGCATTTTGCATTAGACAGCTGTTAGCTGGCAAAGCAAGGTCCACGTATGAGATGTGATCAGCCACTTGGTTGGAAGAACAATGCTTTATGTGGGGCTCAGGATTGTTTGGGTGAATGAAACATTCTTCCAGGAGATCTACAGGATTGTGTTCCTCTGGGGACTTCTCTGGTGAAGAGCTGCCTGATCACCCCAGGGTGAAGCTGAGTCCATTCACATGCACACAGATGCTGAAGGGGAAATCCTGCATGTCTGCTGGTGGCAGGAGGGTTTTTCTCCATTATTTTGCCATTTTCCTACTTTAATACAGGTAGTTTGTAAACATTTTCGCTTGATAAGACTAGAGTGATTTCTTTTGGAGGATGAGCTAGAATCTATTCTCTGCTGATGCTACCTCATTTGCAAGCTCAGTTGTATGGCACGATTTAAACATGTTTTTAACAGATATTGTGACATAGTGTTATAACTATAGGAAGCCCTGTGTCTCACTGGAACTTACTATGCTAAGAAAATAAAGGAAAAACTTTGTTTTTACTTTATTCTTTACATGCTCTGTTACAGAAGCTAAATATATTGAATATTATTTTTTGCTTCAGAGACCTTCACCCAGAAGTTCCTGAAAGAGACACAAATATTCCCCAAAGTAAGTCTCAGGAATTTTTTACTAAGGTACTCTTAAAAATAATGCTGAAGGCATCAGTTACACCCATCACAGTGATGTGATGCATGCTACTGCTGGGAAACAGGTGACATAACTTTTTTTTCCTCATCTCTGTGCAACTTGTGCTGGTTCTGTCCCCTGTCCCTATCCTGTGTGGTAGTATAAATACTTTGCATTGTAGATTTTCTCTCTTGGAGATACTTATGACCTCCTTCTTTGACACTTTTCACTGTCTAGAATTTGCTGCAGAATTAGATATATCTGGTAGTCTAGCACTTTCCTCTTAGACATAAACATTTACATTACTTTTTACATTTTCTTTCTCATTATTTTTGTTAAGCTAAACAACTTTGCCATCTTTAAGCTGTCTTAAGAACCACTAAAATCTTTCTCTAGATATGGTTATTGACCAGAAGTCTATGAACTGTGTGTGTCTCATTTAGGGCAAGTATTCTACCCTTATGCTGAAATGTTATTACTTCCACTAAAAAGAACCAGTCAGCCAGAAGAAGATTAGAAGCTCTAACATTTCTATTTATATGGATAAATTATCTAAAATGTTGTCTCTTTGGAATTGTATTTATTTCAAAAATCCAGTGCTACAATAAGGCTTAAAATATGCAAAATAATGCACTCATTAGTTAACATCATCTCCCATTTAACATAACTGCTAAATAATCAGTGTGTTTTCCACTAGCAGTTCAATGCATGTTTCACTCCCTGAATATCTGCATAAGAAAGGCCTTTCTTTTGTTATCTTGTTTACTCAACTCTATGATAATCCAAATCATATGAAATGCTTAATCACATGTTTAACATGCTTACATAGCAGAGAAAAGAGGTAGGACAAATGACACTGCTGAGGCTGTGACAGAAATCATCACTGCACACTTCAGAATTGCAACTGAAGAGTGTGCAAACTCATGATCATTAAAACACTCAGATTTGCTGGTCAAAAATGCTAAATGAAAGCAAACTATAACTATTACATATTTGAAACTCTTTTGGTTTAGTTGCACGGGGCAACAGTGTAAATGCCAATTCTTGCAGAGACTTAAAGAAATGTGCTACATGCATTTGAGCTTCATACACTCAAAGGGGCCTAAATGAAGTAAGTGATTTTCAGCAAGTACTTTGTAATATCTCTACTGCTAGTTGATAAGTGGGTCAAATGTAAACAGTTGAAAGAATATGCTACATGTCTAAATAAGTCTTTCTGGGTCCATAGAC
The DNA here is from genome assembly GCF_059628265.1 of Tinamus guttatus. Classification (NCBI taxonomy): domain Eukaryota; kingdom Metazoa; phylum Chordata; class Aves; order Tinamiformes; family Tinamidae; genus Tinamus; species Tinamus guttatus. The sequence goes on from NW_028288619.1 coordinate 1,116,685, forward strand.
CTAGAAGGCTTTGTAAACATGAAGTCTTTGGTTATCCAGAGAAACTTTTTTCCTTTGCATATCTTGCTAGCGCATAGTATGCAAGGAAAGATACTACAAAACAAATGTAATTTTTAGTGATCTAAAATGCAGGTGTCTGGGATTGCTCTGTGGTCAATTGACTCAGAAGCCTCTGTAGAAAGCAATCCATTTTGTTTTAGACTTAGATTTTCAAAGGGAATCAATTCTATTGGGAGCTATTTATCCTTTTCTGTTGAATATAGAGGAAATTCAGATGAGCACTTTATCCAAATGTCTTTCTTTTGGACAGCTGATATTCAAAAAGATGAATCTGGCTTCAGTGATAAAATGAGCAGAGAAGGTGTAACTAATAAGCAAGTATTTCTGGAAGCTGGATCAGTTTTCAGATACCGTTTTTGAAGCAAAGAATTGTTTCTAGTAGCAGCAAATGCTTTTTATAAGGGAAGTCTGCTTTCTTTGCTGCTCAGAAATAGAAAGTGGGTCACCTTTTAGGTTCATAGACCATTGCAAGGCACTGTCATTCAGTGTTAAAAAAAAAAGGAAAATAAAAAGGTCTTTCTTTTTCTGTATCCACTGAAATCTGAGATCTAAAAATAACACTTTCTTGACATTAAAGAGGGAGTAGAATGAGAACAACTGAAGCTATGTAATTGTATGGCTGGTCCATGCAGATTACTTCAGATGCAGTGTCTATCATCCTTTCTTGGTAGCTGGGAAGAAGTCTCCCCAAAATACCTGTTTACAAAAGGCGTATGTATTTAATATGCCTATCAAGTTGAGCTTTCTGCAAGAGAACCGTGACATTGAAAGCAGCAAAAAAGTACTCCTAGGCAAATGTAAAATCGCACCTGCTAAAGTTACTCAGCAAAGAATATCTCTTTAATTCAATTGTAACAATTATGAAGTTTACAGCATAATTTTTAAAGATTAAGTCCTATTTAACATATAAATACTTGGTCATCTGGTGGATAAATACTAAATAGTTAGGACTCTTTTGGTCCTTCAAAATAGTGGGAGAGGCTTCCAGGTATTTGACCAGCATCATGACTTAAAGGAGCAATAGACTCTTAGTGAAACAGCTTGGAATTCAGTAAACAAACCTGTTAATAAGGGTAGGGTTGGCAGGGCAAGGGAGAGAGAAAAACCCTTGGTTTATGGAATTGATATCACCAAAGGAGATTCCCTCTGCTTTTTCAGTCAGTTTGCAAAAGCAAGTGCTATTTTAAGTTTATTATTGATATTGCCTGAAGCACAGGGAAATGGCAGAAAGGTATGTCTCTGTCGGAATGGAAAGTGGCCTTTTATTGCATTTTATGAGTATTTTTCAGAGACATTCTTGTTCCTTCTTTTCCTCATATTTCACCCAGAAAGAAGAGAGATCCAATAGATAACTGATGAGCATGATGTGAAGAATTAACAATCTGATAATGTATTTGCATGTGTGGGAAGAGTAAATGAACCTTAGGTTTTTAAAAGCAGAGAGCAAGAAGTGAGGAAGTGACTGGAGTATAACTTATCTGCAAGTTTGTTATAGTGAGCCTTCATCAGTAGTGTAAGACAGCAAAACTTGCAGAAGGTCTCAGGGCCATTTGAGGTAACACTGGAATTGTCCCCTTAGATACTTTTATATGCATCTCTACACTGGCTTCTTGGAGCTGTGTAGCACAGGTTTCTTATGTCTTCTTCGTTTTATCATGCCTTCAGAACAAGTTGTGGAAATAACTAGCTGTAATGTAAAGAAATACAGTGACATTGACATTAATGCTGTAAGGCTTTCTTCCTCCAAAATATTACTTTATATAACTGAACTGTTGGTCAATTTTCTCATTTTTAACAGAATGACCATGAATAATCTTCCCCACCAATTGTCTAGTTCTGACCTTCAAAGTAAAATGCATCTGGGCCTAATCCAATAAGGAAGACAGGGAATAAATCACGTAAAAGTTACTGGCTTGGTTTTGTGACTTCGTTGTCTGGAGTGGATGTCACGGCTCAAACAAATAATTCTAGTCACAGACAGAAATATTTTAACAATTATTGCATGTAAGTATAATGCCCAGCCTTCCCTGGGAAAAGAAAATAAAAAGGCAGTAAATTCAATGAATAACTCCAAGCATTGATATTAAATCATATTCAATGTAGGCAAAATATGAACACTGGACAACAATGGCATAACACCAAGGGGATTTTGCTCGAAATTAATCTTATTTCATCCATCTTTAACTAATTTGATACATACTATTTTTGTCTGAGTGATCAGAAATATGGCACTTGCATTATTCCCTTCTTATCAGAATAAAAATAGGTTTTAGGAAAAGCCACAGCTTGCCAAGTCACCTATTTCTCATTGTTTCTTTCTTCAATTTTTACGAAGAAAACTGAACAAAAATATCTCAAGATACTTAAGTTTCAGAAAGATTATATGCTCCTATCTAATAAATTATGAACTCTAATTTGACTGTGGCTGCTTCAATGATAAATTACTTGCTCTGGCTACAGCTTACATACTGAAAATTAATTTTCTTCACTAATAACATAGAAATGCAATAAATCACACCAGGAATCCATCAGAAATCCTTTTAAATATCGCTAAGTTTTATCTAAACACTCTGCTGTTATGTTAATAATAATGCTAATAATAATCAGTATCAGAGCCCTGCGTTTTTAAAATGCCGATCATGTATTAGTGCTGAGCCCAGGCAGGTCCTAGAGGGTAAATTCTTGGCACCATTTTGGTTTCCTTTGCATTATCTGAGCTCTACAGTGTAAAATTGCTGCCTTAAAAATTTCCCTGATGATTCCTCGGATTACTGCAGGGCAATGATTGGAGCAGTATGGTAACAGGGAGCTCTAAGTGGATTTTTGAAACTCTCTGCTTTTCTGCCTCAAGCATATTTTGTGAAAGAAAGAAAGGAATCTATCCCAGTATTTGATCTCTTGTTAGACCATAATTTTTTCCTCTTTTCATGCAAGGGAGAACAAATGCGTCTGGAGATGTAAAGACAGGCTGGATTTCAGTCTTTCTGTTTCGTGCAGAAAATACAAGGAATTTTGATTACATTTGGAGGAAATTCAAGGTTAAAATGATACCTTCTGATTTTAGATTACCTTAAAAGACAGTAGCAGGTTACATATAAAAGCTTTAGCATGTGAATGTGTTTTATTAGTTGCAGAAGCAGTCTGTAACAGGTGAGCCATTTGTTCTGGAAAATCTCCCTTTTAATCTCCTGAAAATCTTTGAAGCATTTTAATCTTTACTTAGTCAGCATACTTCTTCGAGACTTAATATACTTCCTTCCTCTCTATTACTCGTGTGTATATATAGACTTATGTATGTGTCTGAAACTAGGTACTGTTGATGTCTGTGGTTGTTTAGGAAGTAGAGGTGACATGCATTTCTGATGCACAAATAAAGATTTTGTCCCAGGTTCTTCTGTAGAATGGTAAATATATATTTTTTGTGTCAGCAATAATGTTAAATGTGGTGCTAGGAAATAAACTGGTCCTTCAGTTTTGCCACATAACTCACCTTCAACATCCTGAGACACCAAGGTTTCAGTCACAATGATCCTTTAGTTAGTTGTACTGTTTTATTTTACTCAATGTCTTTCCTGTTTTCAGAAGAGTAGAGCATAAAAATCCATAATGTGAAAGAAGTGGGGAAACTTGTTAAATGATAATTTAAATGACAATTTAAATGGTAATTTCACTTTTTTTCCCCTCCTCACAATCTTTGTTAAATCATACAGTGGAGAGTTTTCAAACAATTAGCAGGAATCCTGAGTAGCAAGCCTGGCCCTCAGTGCTCCGAAAGCAGCCGGGCCGGTTAAATTGGATCAAACCTGCATACAGCTCTACTGCAGCAAATGCGTGCAGAACAGATCGAGTTCACAACTGACACTTTGATTGCACTCTGTAGGATTTATGGTTAGGGAAAGCCTCTGACAGTGCTTTGGCATCTCTTATCTGTAGGGCACTGCAGGAATAAATCCTGTGAAATGTAATCAAATGTAAATAGAAAATCTGTTGTGGGAGACATTTCCAGTAGTGACCTTCCCTCTTCACTCCCTTCCCACTCCAAAACGCTGTTTATCTACATGGCAGATCTATACCTGGCACTTGTAGCAGTGCTGCACTGCGCTTTGTTGAGACAGAGAGCAATGTTCAGGAAACGGAGACGCATAGACTTTTCCTCAAACCATGTCCTGAAGCTGCTCAAGCCTTCAGGCAAGGTCTAGGCTGAGCTCTCAAGGCATCTGCAATGAAAAAGAACATATCTCTGGAGAATACCTTTCCACCACACCTGAAGGAAAACAGAAGATAGAGTATAACATCCTGCACATGCCTTGGACAGAATGAGTCATTAGGCAAGTGGCTTTCTTTTGCTTTTAAGTACGTAGGCACTGACGAATACAGAACACGCTTCTACCACAGCCAGGTATATCCTTGATCCTGTTTGTTTTTCTCATAACCTGCAGTTGAAGTAATTAAGTTTCTTATGTGATATTATGTGTTAAGTGGTGTGAGAGCTGAGAGATGGGTCCTCGCCAGGTGTATTGGGAATGAAGCCTAAATGGAATAAAGGCAACCTAAGAGCATCTCTGTGACTTTGCCAACCTCCTGCTGGTCACTAGCTACAGTCTACAGAGATGTGCAAGGGAAGGAGCCCTCGAGCCCGTTCCCCCACATGGAGGAGGCAGCAGCAGCTCAGGCGTGCAGCTCCTGGCTTTCTGCAGCCTCAAGACGAGGCATTTATTGGGCAGTTTCCTGCCTGCTTTCAGGAAAGGGCGATAGGCCAGAAAGAAGTGTCAGAAGGCCGGATTTGGCCAACAAGTTGCCAGTTGGATCCAGATGGAAATGGGAATTTGGTAACAGTACAACTGCATAGGTGCAAATCTGACTTGCTGTATTAAAAAATGACTATATAATATAAAGGAAGTAATACATTTTACTTAACAACTGGTAATTTTTTCCTTTATTTGCCAGTGGTAGAAAAAAGCCTAGATCATGAAGTGAGTTGCTATTTTAGATCCATCACGATTTTTCCTAAGGGTCGAGGTAGGAGGATTATGAAATATAGTTTTTCTATTTAAAGCTATAGCAACTCAGATCTGCATACCAGCATCTCATCTATGTAGGAACACCCATCATACTTTTGCTTCAAATGTTATTTTTTTTCTCTTTAGTGATCTCTCCATGCAGAAATATTTTCTTATGATGAATTATGCAGAAAGAAGATCAATTTCATACACAGATTGAAATAAAATGGATAGGGCACATAGTCTGGACATTCCTGGCAAACACAGATATCCAAGAAAAAGAAAAAGAAAAAGAAAAAGAAAAAGAAAAAGAAAAAGAAAAAGAAAAAGAAAAAGAAAAAGAAAAAGAGCTTTTGGATACAAACAAAAAATGTTTAAACAGTCTTCTACATTTTTCAATATTTTTCTAATTTTATAGCAATTTAATTCAACTGGGGAAACACTGTAAATTGCTGGTAACATCCAAACAGAGTCTCAATAAACATGATTATTATTCCTGACTTTCTAAGGCAGAAAATGAAAAATGTGGTATTTTATTTACCCCAAAATGGAGTAATTAAAGCACTCTTTGCCCCAGTCTTTGATTCCGTCATGTTTAGACTAACTTTCTGTTCAGCTCAACCAGGGCTGTGAGCACTGCCTAGGCTTCCCGTGGCTGCATGACACTGAAATTCTTACAGCTAATGAGTCTACTTTTCCCTGGTAGCAAGTAGCACCATTTGTTTTAGAGACATATGCTTTTGTTGTGCTGACAGGAAGGTTAGCAGTGTTTGAGTAGTTATCTTAGAGAAACACAAAGGGAAATGAAGTTAAAATTTACATCTCAGTACACACTTCTCTTTTTTATGTAATTTGGCCAGAGCTGACATTGTCTGCTTACAAGAGGCCTGGTACTGGAAATAACAGGACTGTTATTATAGGCAGAATTGAAATACATTGGCAGAATCTGTGGGAAAGTTTGTCCATTTTAGTCCGCTTCTACTGGATCGCTAAACATTCCCCAAGTAGTTAGTTGCTGGCCCAGAGCCTGACAAAAGGAACTGAGAGTTTATTTCTTTGTCTTTTACACTTAAAATTAAAAACAAAATTAATAAAGCAGGTTACCTACAGTTGGCATTTCTCCCCAAGATTATCAGTCTGGTTTGGAGGAAGAGATGCAAGAATGTCAGTAACAAATCTGATGATTATGTAAGGTCCCATCAACATCTTTCGTGCTGTGCATAATCCACAGCAACATTTTTGATTTGCAGCAAAAACATGTGTTGCAATTGTATTAACTAACTGATGTGTATCTGCCGTAATGATATTAATTTTAGGACTAGAGCCTGAAAACATGAGTGCCACTATCATTTTGTAAGAATATACAGCTTCTTTCTTCCCACATAATTGACAGCTCAATCATCCATACTTAAGAATGACTTGCTCTTAAAAAGCTTGCACTCCTGGACATGTGAAGCACCAAAGACCAATTAAATCTTCTCTCTTCAACGAATTAAATCTTCTCTCTTCAACCATTCCTTATACAGTTTGCTCTTTACTTTTTTTTGGTGATAAATATAAGGGATAAAGAGTATTTATTTTCAGGAGCCACGAGTCTGACTAAATTCTGCTTCTTTATTCCTACTTCTCAAGTCAATGAAATTGTGCATCTAGGGGAAGAACAAATTTTAAGTTGTGCAGGGTATGAAGAGGTTTAGAAATAATTTTATTATTTTAGAAGAAAAGAGGGGGAAAAGTCCAGTTAACTTTATGTGTATGTGTTAATGTGTAAGGACAGATAGCAATAAGATGATGAGTTTGTTATATTTACTATATAGGGCCAGTCACTACCTTAGTAATACTTTTATGTTGTCTTCAATATATTTCTCTGTAAAATTGGTAAAACCAAAGATCTACTGGTTCATTTTGTGATTCTACTTTTTGTATCTAGGACTTCAAATAGGAAAAACATTTAGTGTTATTTAATATAAAAAAGATGAAAAAGGAGGTATTAGGCTTACATTAAGTAAAACAAATATCAGCGCTGTCATAGTTATTAGAAATGTCTTCTCCTCTTAATGATTTACAATGATTTTTTCTTTAAAAGCTTTCTCTGTAGTTAAAAAGACTGTCACAAAATTCTTCTGCTCATTACTGTTAATCAGACCTCTTCTTGCATCAAATTTCTGAATAACAGCACCGACATCCATATAATCCAAAATAACAAGTTGGAAATGTGGACTGAAGATTTGGACTCACAGGAAAGAGACTAATTCTCAGGAATACTGAGGCAGCAAGAACTGGAAGAAGCTGATCCCAAATGGCAGAGGGTCTGGAGATGCAGCAGTCTAAGTGCTTGGCAGAAACTGGCCATAATGACAAGGATTTTCTCTCTGCAAGTATTTTAACAGAAGCCTGGCAAGTTTATGACTTGGTTCCCTTAGTGTGTTCCCAATCTGCCCTTTTTCAGCCCATGCTTAATTCTGCTTAGTTCAAAGTCTGGTCCACCCTGAGGTTCCAGTCTCCAGAGAGAGAGGACCTGAGCCAGCCCTCAAGGGCAGATGTGAAGAGAGACCCTGAGGATTTGGTGTCTGGAGCTAGGGATATTACAGCAACACCTGGGTCAGAATTAGAACTGCACAAAATTCTTCTTTATTTGCCCTCCATCAGAAGTGCTAAAACAATGAATCTTCCAGTTGACTGACACCCTTTATTCTCAAACTCAGGGTCTTTTCAGACATGTGAGCAAAACAATACTGATAAACTAAAAAAAAAAAAAAGATAATTGTTTTCCTTTATTTTAAAAAATGTAAATATCCTTGTTCAGTGATTTTTAGATAAGGAAAGTGTGTTTTTTGTTGTTGTTGTTTTTTTTTTAATGTGTCCTCAGCTCTCTGTAATGGGCGATTTTATAAAACTGAGCTTGGCATCTTGAGCAATTCACAAAATATATTTCTTATCCAGTGAGAAATGATGGTGTTTCATCATTTATTTTTTTCCTGAATTACAGAAAAATGCATTTCTTAAAGTCCTTGTGGAATGAAGACATAAAAAGATTATCTTTGGAAATATTAAAATGTTTTGACAGCATTTTATGGTTATGTTGACATATCATAATATAAAATTACGAGCTGTAATAAAGATACATTTTACTCCGTAATGTCAGAATGAATGTCATAAAACCAACCGATGAAACTGAAAAAAAGTTTCAACACTTTCTAAACAAACTATTCTGATGTTGTCGAAGTGTAAAGAAAAACAGAAAAAAGTTGTAAATATTTTGACACTTGCAGAAAAAAAGTCTTAAAATTAGCATATTCCCTTGAAAGGTTTTGATTTTGACAGGAATTGACTTTTCTGATTTAAAAACTCATCTGTCAAAATGTTTTCAGCCTGCCTGAGCGATACCATATCTATAGCCAAACTTTTGTCTCGGTGCATGCTGCACGTGCCTTACTGTCCCACCTGATGAAGAGCCCATCTGAGCCAAGAGTCACTTTTTTTGTCAAATGAAGCAGTGCACATGACAGTGTTTTGCATTGGTGCTTGGCTGCTGGAGAGTGGAGAGAAGACTTAATCCTGCTTCAAGGCTGCCAGGACAATGTTATTGCTGCAGAATGTTGTTTTTCTTTTTTCTTTTTTTCTTCTTTTCTTGCCACGGTTGCCTCTGCGAGCTCATATTTGGGTAGGCGGTTTCAGGGCTTTGCATCTTGAAGTGATTGTGTTTTTGCTCAGGTCCCGCGTACCATGGGAGGAGGGGACCTCATGGAGCAGTGGCCTGTGGCCAGCGCAAGATGACGTTCATTAAGCAGGGGAGAAATATACCACTGGGGTGGCCAGACTGAAATGCCTCTTGGAAAAGCAGCACTTAAGCAAATTCTGGGTAGGACAGAAAATTTAAACAGTTTATATGCTTTAGTTTAATAAACTTTTTTTTTTTTTTCCCTGCAGCATCATTGCAGCTCATTGCCTGACATTGAAAAGACCAGTAACAGAGAGGTTAACCTTATTTGCCATAAGAAGAAAAACATCTTGTTCCTTGTCTGAGCGCTGGAGAACTGGGTGATTCTCTCAGCGTTAGAGCAACTTAAAAGAGAATGGGGCTGTACACTAGCTTTTAAGCACTTTCCATAATTCCCTGAATCCCTAACCTGTAAACTGGGTATTTTGGGAGGAGGCTATGGGGGGAGTACAGGGGAAGGAATAGCAGGCCAAAATTTTATTTCATGTTTACTGCACACAAGTATGTTCGACTTAGTCTCAGGGCTGTATGGAAAATCATGAGCATGATTATTTTTCTTCCCAGCATTATATGCTTCAGGAGAACTTCAGTCATTCATAAATAAACAGGGGTTTCGAAAGGAGGATGAATCAGCATTAAGTACTTTTTAAATTTTATTCTTGTAGCTATATTTTGATCTATGGAGAAAAGAGGAAGAGAGTTAGTGAAGAAAATATCCTATTTTTTATCTTTTTTTTTTTCATTTTTATATTTTTTTTCACACAGGTTTAGTCAAACATATGTCACCAGCATCTATAGTATGCTACTTCTGAAAGCCAGTTCTTGGAAATGTTGGAAGGAAAGCAGCCTGCTCAGCACATGGGCCCTGTTCAGCTCATCTGGGAAACAGCAACTGGTTAAAAGCAACAAGAAATTTGGGGCAGGATGGGAAGCTAAGGCAGAAATGCAACAGTCATGGGGAGATGCCTCTTCTCCTTGCTGCCATTTATTTTTTTCTCTGTGGAGCAGCCAGGCTCCTGGCAACTTCACGTCACCCTAATAAATGGTGTGATGGAGAAAGTTACAAAGCTGTGGCACCCTCACACCTGTATCCCCATCAGCTCGGAGCACTCTGGCTTTGATTTTCTTTCACACACAACTTTTTCAGCTTTTCTGAAGCAAATCATGATTTATGTTGCTAGAAGATTATAATCATGCCCAGAAGGCATGGCATTTGTTCTTATACTTTCGTATTTTACAGTTAACAAAAGCTTTTGGCAAAACTTCATTTAAAAACTTGCCAATTTTGCTCTAGGTAAACAGATATGGTTTTTCCACAGAAAATACCTGGAGAATACAGCATCTGCTAGAATAATGTTATTTATTTTCCAGAGTCACTTGATAATTTTTAAGGGCAAACGTTACGCTGAACTCATTCCAAATGAAAATACATAAATAAACCTCTCATTCTTTTCTGGTTAATCCTGCTTTTGGATTCTGGATTTCATTTTGGATTTATGGATGTGCACGTGTCTTGGGGTTTTATGACACTTCCCTCTGTCTGTTCCTATAATTCTTTTCTCTTCTCCTAATGATAGTACTTGCTTGTGAAAATTCAGCACTGCCAGCAAAGATGTCTTTGATGATTATCCTAAATTATATTTATGGGTCCGGGGAATATAAAATTTCTTCCTGCTCTCTGAGATGGGGAAAATGTCTCTTGCAGTATGGCATCCTCCTTGAGGCTATAAAATTAGCCTAGGAAGACGAATATAGGTGCATCATCCTGCTCTCCTCTCACCCACTTTGCTGACTTGAAGGAATACTCAGTAGGAGACCTTGCAAACTTGCAAAAGGAAGGAGGAAGCTTTCTGCCTATTCTTGGAGAAAGTAATTGTTTGGCCTTTCTGGCTTGCATCTCATCACCAGTTAATGTAAGTGGGACTAACCCAACACTCCTAAAGGGATAAGAGAAGCAAGAGTCCTCTTCAAGCTCCCATGTTGTTTCCCAACACCAACAGAATTAAAATAAAGGTCAAATCTCAGGCAATCAAGGCAAGCAGCGTGCAGCTTCAGTGCAAATAAAAATTGCATCCTTTGGGTAAGAAAACGTAAGCAGTTATCTGACCACATTTTTACTGTCAAAAGCCTAAGGGCAGTTCTCAAGGTAATACCACAAGCTAAGTAATTAACCAGTAGTATTTGTGCATCGCTGACACTTCCAGGCTGGGCCAATGGATTATTTACTTTATACACAATGAGGAAAACACCACTGTGGACACTCTGCCAGATTTCCTAACTCCAGTATATAAGCTTGTTTTCCTAATGGCAAAGAACTGCCACATACATAAAACTTTCCCCACTGATTTAGCGGATGTTTTGTTTGTGGCTTGTTGCTGTCATGAAGCTCACCGAGAAGTTCATCGGATAAGTTGGATGGGAAACCAGCAGCAAATGGAGGTTTAAGCGCAGAAAGAAGACCCTACAGAGAGTAGGTATCTGTATTTCCATGCATTAGCTGATAGCATGTGCAGGCTGGGGTTTATTTTGCTTCTAGGATAACCATTAGCGCCGACTGAAGGGGAACATTATGTTGCACCAAGCCTTAACAAGCTTACTTGCCGCTTCTTTCCAAAAACAGTCAAGAGTGAATGCTAAGAAGGATTGCTAGCATTTTACTCTCTAGTACTCCTATTTCAAGTGGCAGCAGTTCATCCGTGCTGGTGGGATTGCCTTATAATGAATTTCATGACAGCAGTGTGCTGTAGGTAGTGTGTCTGTCCACAGGGACCATCTCCAGCCCTGGGACTCTGCATAAATCCCAGCCTTGATCCTGTCTCAGCCCAGTCTGGAAACATCGGTCGCTGTCCTTCTACCCCACAGTGCTGCTGGCCATGCCTGCCACGGGAGTATTTATTAGAGACTATTGGAGCAGCATGGTCCTGATTTTAATTTTCTTAAAAGAATAGCAAAATTCCTACATGACATTAGTGGCAGCAAGTTCATCGTGAATGCTAGGAACACATGAGCAAATGACATTATCACAGTAAAAGTAAAGCTGGAACCAGTGGAAACAGAGATGGAAAGCAGTCATAACACAAGGGAATTACTTACATGTGTGTTTATGTTTTTTGTACACTTATACAAATGAAAGCACATGTTTTGTCATACATTTTCTGCCTTTGCCAGCTGGTTTTGCCTTAGTTGACTCAATCTTCTGTTTTGCTTTCTGAAATGGTTTTGTTCAAGGGAGTCTTAAACAATCACAGTATTAATAATTCTTATCACATACCGCTAGTAATGCCTGTAGTTATAACTTTGCCCCTTTTTAATGAACGTGCAGTGCTCGCTAGAGGCAAGATGGGATGTCGTCTCCTCCAGCCATGGCCCTGAGCTGGAAGTCAGGACAGCAGGGTTCGAGCCTGATCAAATGAATATCCAAATACAGCTCCTTGCTGCACCTGAAAGTCTCTTTTCTGAAGGCTTTGGCTAATAGTGCTTTGCAAGAGCCAAGCGTTTATTGACTAAATTGTTTGTATATTGAAAGTAGAAGCTTATAGCAGGAATTTGGAGGAGAGAAGAAGTGTCTTTTTAAACTTCTTTCACTCTAGTTTCTTTTCATCTGAATTGGCCTTTTAAAAATGTATATAGCTATGCAGTATGAAAACAGCCACTGTGGGAATGATGACAACAGTTTTCAGCTACTCAGTTAAATCAAAGTAACATTTGGGAAGTAACAGGGAAGCCTGTCAGTGGTACATTTCTGGTTGGACTGTATTTAACAACCACTTGAAAAAGAGGAACCTCATATGTCACTGACTTATAGATGTAGCTTTTCCCAAATGCCATTTCAGAAAAATAAAAAGGGTTTCAAAGAGCCTTCAGAGGAAAATTTGGGTAGTGACTGAAGAGATTTAGAAAGCTTTTTGTTGCCTGATGATACAAAACAACAATCTTTAAGCAATCTTAATGGGTGATTCGGGAGAATATGGCCCTGATATCTGCAACACAACAAATGGGAAAAACAAGTAACTCTGTCTTCCTGCAAACAAACAAACCTCCAAATATCAGCAGAGTCTTTTACCAAGACAATGAAAATTTCAATAAAAATCATGCCTGATAAGAAAAACAATTTTTGTTTATAGGAATTGCCTATCTTATAAATTGATGCTTCTGATCATAACATATCATAACACAGCAGTCATACATGACAGATATACTCTTGCTCCCTCTGGTATCACAGAAACATGGGACTATGGTTACTGGCATGTCAAACTTCAGACACATATTTGCACACAAAATAATGCCTTACTCAGGAAAACACTTCGGAATGGAGTTTAGTGAGAAGACAGGACAGACTGTGGGGATCAGGCACTGGACATGGCCAGGTGTAGTGACCAACTCGTCTCTAAACATACCACCAAACTCTTTCATCCCCTCACCCCTCTGCTTTCCCATGCTCATTCTTCCCCAAACCACCTTGATCCCTGTCTTTTTCCACCTTCAGTGTCTACCCTAACATCCCATAGTAAGTTCCGTACAATCCCAAAATGCTTTTCCTTGATAACCCGCACTCCCTATGCAGTAACACCCACCTGTAAGGTGACCTGGACAGCCTCTTGCATCAACTCCCAGTGAAGGGTTTCACCACAGGGCTGATGGCTCCCTTTGGACAGTCCTAGGGGGAAAGTGGGTTGGAGTGTCCCTGATCCAGTAATTGGGGGCCAGTCCTGACCAGAGTTCCTCTGTGCTCCTTTGTGTGCATGGAGATGAGCTATATTTTGCCATGTTCAAACCATGAACATCTCTGAATCGTTACGCAACCTCTCGGTGTACACGTCATAGATATAGCTGTGACATTGCTTGAGTGAAATTCAGAAAATAGCAGGTACAAGTGGAAATTTGAAAACTAGTACTTGGGCAAAGGAGTTAAATCAGGAAATCATCACTAAGAAGATATATAGAATTTTCTCCTAAAAATACATTATGCTTTGGGGAATGTGAGTATATGATTCTTCCCTGTCTGTACCTGAAGAATTGCAAATAGTGCAGAAGAAATGCACTTTTCTAGACAAAAACTATCAAGAAAGACATAATTCAGTCATGTTTTACCAAGGGAATAAATTTCACAACAACATGGGCTCTTTTCATCCGTAGTTTTCACAGCTTTAAACTTAAAACCACTGAGTTATTTCTGAGCTCTGAATCAATGCCTGGTGTCTGAGAGCCATGTTCACTTCAGATAGAGGTGAGTTTTCCTCTTATGGAAACACGGGAGGAACATGGGCCAGTTTTCCTCCAAAATGGGAATGGTCCTCTATGGCTGTTCATAAATATGTGACAAAGTAACAGTGTCATTTATTAACTTGCAAACACCTTAAAGAGAAGCTTTTACACTTCAGATGATACCAACCCGAAGGAAGGAAGGAAGGAAGGAAGGAAGGAAGGAAGGAAGGAAGGAAGGAAGGAAGGAAGGAAAAGGAAAGGAAGGAAGGAAGGAAGGAAGGAAGGAAGGAAGGAAGGAAGGGAGGAAGGAAGGAAGGAAGGAAGGAAGGAAGGAAGGAAGGAAGGAAGGAAGGAAGGAAGGAAGGAAGGAAGGAAAAGGAAAGGAAGGAAGGAAGGAAGGAAGGAAGGAAGGAAGGAAGGAAGGAAGGAAGGAAGGAAGGAAGGAAGGAAGGAAGGAAAAGGAAAGGAAGGAAGGAAGGAAGGAAGGAAGGAAGGAAGGAAGGAAGGAAGGAAGGAAGGAAGGAAGGAAGGAAGGAAGGAAGGAAGGAAGGAAGGAAGGAAGGAAGGAAAAGGAAAGGAAGGAAGGAAGGAAGGAAGGAAGGAAGGAAGGAAGGAAGGAAGGAAGGAAGGAAGGAAGGAAGAAAGGAAGGAAGGAAGGAAGGAAGGAAGGAAGGAAGGAAGGAAGGAAGGAAGGCAAAGGAAACGAAGGAAGGAAGGAAGGAAGGAAGGAAGGAAGGAAGGAAGGAAGGAAGGAAGGAAGGAAGGAAGGAAGGAAGGAAGGAAGGATTTATTTTCCAAAATACTTACCATTATTTCTAGTTGAAATGATAAAGTTGCACAGTATACACTTTTGACTTCTTTAGACTTTTTTGCATCATAGATATGTTAGTGACATGATACCATCTGCAATTTAAAATAGCTTTAAGATAAACAGGATTATGAAAAAGCTGTGAATGCTAAGTAGTATGGTTGTTGTTATTTTAAAAAATACTTTTATTATATATTCACCCAAGACAATTAGTAGATGTGCTAGAAATCTCATGAGAATATGTTCTTACCATTCTTTTTTCTAGGCATTCTTTAGCATTCAGGATTTCAGATAAACTTCAGGAAAGTGTTAAAACTTTGTAACACTTTTTTGGACTGCCTTCTGAATCCAGATTTTATTATTCACCTATCAATATTGTGTAATAATATTACAGTAATTTTTCATTCAGTTATTGAATGGTTTTGACAGATTGGAAAGAAACAGAGTTTTAAGTCCTTTTACCTTACCTAAATATTTTTAGATGTCTTTGATTTTTTTAAAAAGAAAAAATGTAAAATGAAAGTGCATTAAATAACATGGCACACTGTCAGAGGAATACCTAAATTCTTAAAAAATATTTTCCAGTTTGTGGTTTTAAACAAGTAATTTATTAGAAAAAAAAATCTGGTCTCATTCACGTAGGGAGAAGGAAGCAAAAGTAAATTACTTATTTTTATAGGTATGGATATGGGTGGACAGTGCTATTTTTTGCCTTGTATTTAGCTTTCAATGAAGACTTATCTTTCTCTGTAAACATTAATGAGTGAGAACTTAGAAGCAAATAAAACTGACGACTTGAAAACTTTATACAGAGATGAAATTAGGAAACCTGAAATAGTATTTGCACCTTCCTACTGTTATTTGTTCTTTATATATATTGCAAATTGCAGTGTCTTTATGTATGAGTTGCATATATGAAGGTATAGTCATACATACATGCAAATCTGTGGTAATGTAATTAATTATCATATTATAATGCACGTTCCTAATGGAGTACATGTTGAACCTCAGATCTGGCATGTCTTAATTTGGCATGTTCTGTTCACCAAAAATGGCCTTGACCATCATTCTGTGGGGTATATGTGATGATTATTGGTCTTCACACGCTGTCATGTAACTGAAAACTGGAACAAAATTACTTATCACCTGATTTCAACCATCGCTCGGTTCTGCTCGGTAGCTGCAGAACCTGTGTGGTTTTATAACTGCAGAACATATATATTCTGTCCGGGAAAGATGCTGGCACTGGACTGAGATATGGCTATCTAATGCGTTGTGCACAATGCTTTTACAAACAAGCTACATTGGATGCTGAATTTCCCTTTGCTTGTGCTTACCATATTTCAGTTCATTGTTAAAAATCCTTTACTCCTAATTTAGTTGTTCATGTTTACGGTCAGAGCTGGATGCCCTTGCTTATGCTGTAACACACTATTATGGAAACAGCAGACTTGATTACAATGCTCCTATAATAGGGTAAGAAATAAACAGGGGATTTGCAAACTAGATTTGAAATTACTGTTTAACGTCTCTGCCTTTAGCATAACAGTGAATATTACCTCTACTGAAATAATGAGCAAGCTGTAAGAAGCTGAGTAAACCAAATTTGCAATACCACGTTTTCTGCTTTTACAGTGAGATCTGCCAGCCTTATTGGAAACTTCAATTTTCTGCTCTCATTATGTTTTCTTTTTTCGCCAACTCTAAAAGTACCATCTCACACATATGTGTCTTTAAAATTCTTTTGTCCTCAGTACTCCTCTAACTGTCATTTTCTTCTCAGTCTTTTTCAAAGGCCTTCACCCTGACTTTGTTAACTGATTTTTATTTTTAAGTGGTAAATATTTTTATTTTCATGATTCATTTTCCAAAGAAGCTGCCTATTGTCATCATATTTTATTTCCTTAATCTTTCATGTATCCTTAACAGTTTCTAAAATCTGAAGAGTCATCTGATTTTAGCAATGTGGGTTTCAGTGCTTTTCCTTTGATGAGAATCAATGCTGCTCCATATGATGGGGAAATGATTTATTTTCATATTCAGAATTTCTCACTAGGTAAACACTTTCCTTGGCAGCTACAGCATCATGTATCTGTTTGTACAGTAATTTTCTGGAGAAGATACCTGTGAATTCTATTCCAGTATCAAACTTCTTAGACTGGATAACTGTGCTTACATTTGCAATACTACATGAGAAATTTCACAATGTAATCTGTTAATTTGAGAATGGAGAAAAAACTGCACTCTAAAGCCTATTATTGAGGTCTCAGCTATCTTACATAATTCACAAACGCTACAGTAGCAAGTGCATCACTGGGAAAAGAAGTCTTTGAACTCATTTTCTTCATTTCTTTTGTTAAATTCAGCCATCTTTATCTAGAATAAGACCAAAATACTTCAATTAAAATACTACTGTTTCTAATCTATACTCCTTGATATATATATATGTATATGTATGTGTATATATATATATATGTATGTATGAGTGTGTATATATATATGTATACAATAAAAAAATATAAATATGTATAAATGTATTTTTTTGTAGAGGCCTGGCCAGCACAGTCACTTAGACAGCTGTGAGCTGTTGTCTCTCACATCCCTACAGTCAGGGGGATCTTTCCTGGTTGCCCTTCCTAGCACTGGGGCATGCCAGGTGTACCCATATTTGCCTAGGCCCTATGTACTCCTAACTCCGGCCTTGGGCAAACGCAGCTCTTGAAAGCTCAAAGAGTAAATTCACTTACAGGAGAATATAAAGTATATTTTAAAATAATTAAGTCAATATCCATAGTATAGCTACATATTTTATTTTCATGGGTTAATAGAGCAATGATAAAAAACTGCAATCCTGTCTTGTGTTTGGTTACCAAGATGGGCTTGACTCTCCAAACTCAGTTCTCAGTTCTCTTTTTCTGTCCATTGAAAATATTCGGTTGAAGGAGAGACCTATTTCCTGAATCTATTTCAAAGAAAAAAACCAAAGTCCCAAATCTTAGCTTTTCTTTTTAGAATTGTTGTTAGAATTCAGTCTGTTATTCAGACTGAATAGCCTAGTTAGGGCAAGATTTCTTTCTTTCTTTTTCTTTTTTTTTTTTTTTTTTGAAAACAGAAGACAAACATTTTCAGCACTGTGCAGTTCACAGGATGTATGTTGGTTCAACTGTTTTTAGTTATCAAGGACATGGTTGGTCTGAGATGTGAATAGATTACTCAAATGAAAACAGATCTGCTTATCTTCATGCTTTACTGGTGCAGAGAAGAACCCATAAAATCTATCCATTGTTCAGTGTACATCTGAGAGTAATTATATTTATGAACTTGCACACACGCAAAGGAGAGATGCCAAACGATTTTATTTATGAGAATTTTGCTTTTGTGACTGATAAAACAGCAGTTTGCTGTCTGCAGCTTACCAGAGGATATAGGTATCCCCAGTAAAGCATTCCATTGCTACCACAGCTTTCCACCAGTCCTTTTTGTGCTCCAGAGTGTTAATTTGGCTACTTTCAGGAGTTTGACTGCAGATGGTCCTTAACTATTGTTTACATATTGCAGAACTGATACCACCCAACAGAAGATTTGTTTTGAGCTAGTCTTTCCTCTCAAATAAGCTAGCCTCAAAAATGCCTTTGTACAGTGTTGCTGGAAACCTCAGCCAGAAATGCTGAGCCAGGCAAAATTATTTACTGCTGCAGGCCTGACAGTGCTCTTTCCACTTTTTACCAGCCACTCATCGCTTGTGGTGCATGCTTATGGAATCATGTGCTCATCAAAAACAATTTATAAATATGTTAATCTGAGAAAATATATGAATATTGTCATGTAACCTGCTGGATTTTAATACAAACATTATTTTTATCTGCATTTTGTTTTCACTCTAATATAATAAATATGGTTATCTAAGACAGGCTTTGCATGTATCATTTAATAGCCAGAAAGACATGTGAACAAGGAAAAAATTAATAACTATAGTCTAGCTTTATCACTGAGTGATTATCACCTGCTGGAACTGCTTGCTCAGTGTGAGGTCTCCTGACTTGGCAAAGGAGGAAAATAGCAGTGTTGTCATAGTCTTGCACCATGGCAAACTGCTCCTGGGCAACAGGCTTTCCAGAGCTTGATGCAGATCTCAGACGGTAGGCAGATGGCAGAATAATACATATCTAATCTACTTCTCTAATTGTTTTACCTGGACTAAGAACCAAATAAAACAAATGGTGTGGAGGGGAGAAAAGTAGTTCCTATGCAGGTCATATAACACATATAAAACGCAACATAGACACCACTGTTTAAAATGCAATACATTCATTCATTGCACAAGACGCCAGTTGATTTGGACTTACTTGATATTTATTGACTATGAAATGGAAATGGCTAAACCTAAAGGCAGGCTCCATACAGTGGTTCATTTTGTGTTGTTTATGTGAATTACTGAATATTATCACAAAAAAAATAAAAGGTAGAAAAACTACTCTTGGAGGAGACAGGGGAAGACAGAATTGAAGTATGTGTAGGCATGGAAAACACATATCTTTCTGCATTATGACATTTCTATTTTTGTTTTTACTGTAGCAGAACTACATTTGGAACTTCTGTCCCACAGGAAATTTGGATATTTCAACATTTGATTTTTTACTCAAGTCAGGACAAAAAAAAATATAATGAAAATTCCAGAAAAATCTGAACCCGGAGACATCTTGACATTCCTTAAGTTGAAATTTTACCTTGCAGCTTATTAAATTACTCAGAAATGCATTATTTTTTTACCTTTTCAAAATTAAGCAACAGTTTTCCACAGTGGCAGGTTACTTCACAGAAACTGGATTTTCAGAGCCATGAGAGATGCCCGTATGCTCTAATGTGGCTATCTGGTGTTGGAGGTGAGCTCTGAACATATGTACTATAGGGCATCTAAACATCACCAGGCATATATGTCATCTATTTCTTTCCACAGTGATGTGTTTACTGTCAATCTGAAAGAAAAAAAAAAAATTAGATCACTTTGAATTAAAAAGGCTGTCAGATACCAACCTAAAGAAAAGACTAATTTTGCTTTGGAGTGCAAAACCTTGGGCTGATTTGTTGCTTTTTGATGTCAACATTTTCCTAAGCTTTATAGGGAGGGTAAAAAAAAAAAAAAAAAAAAAAAAAAAAAGTGCTTCTGTGGAAGCTCTCAGTAACACAGCTCTCTCTCAGCTGGACTGTTTGCAGAGCTTCCTGTTCCGGATGGTAACCACCACCTGTGAGCAACCAGCAACCACGATCAGCTGAAACCTTCAAGCCAGCAGTCTGTCTCTGAGGGGAAAGCTGGTTGCACCATCTGTTAGGAGAGGAGCTCCTTTCTTCCTCTAGCTCTTTTGCCCCAAACATGATATTGCCTCATTGCAAGCCCCTCTCATTTGTAACACTGTTGTTGCCTCTTTGCTAGCAACTTTTTTGGAGGTTTAAGAGATTTTCTTTGGATATACATACATATATATACTCTGGTCTAAGATGCCTGAAGAGTAGATGTGACAAAAAGAGGATGCTGCGTGGACATTGTGGATAAGACTGAACAGGCTAACTGGAATAGCTTTGATGAAAGATCCACTAAACTTTTCACGGGCAGCTTTTAGTGTTATATTTGGATGAAGACAACTGCATGGCTAATAACATGTCAGCTGTTGTGGTGTGGTACTCGTCATAGTTGCTCACACAATTTTTAATTCCATTTGAAGTAAAGACCTTAGTTATTTTAAATTGATGTTGCTGTATTTAAATTAACTGAGCTGTGCTAATTTATCCTGACTAGGAGCTGGCCTTTTTACAGTTTGGGTTGTTAATTGCTAAAGCAATTGCAACTGTTCCTATTTATGAAAAGTCATGACAATAAGATCAGCTCCTTGGTACTCTGAGTTGTGTTTGATTAGATTTAAATTAATTGTACAGAACAGGATTGTGTATGTAGACATGCTTGCTGCTAGTTTTCTAATTAACAACTCTTCTCTGACACTGTGTGTCCCTCTGCCCTGCTAAATGAAAGTTAATATGATGAATTCTCCCGAGCATTTTTCCCATTCAAATATATATAAAACTTTGGGATAGCTATGTTAGGTAAATTATTTGGCTGGAAGAACGCTTGTGTGGTTGCCTGAGCATGGACAAAAGTAGCAGTTATACTTCCATGGTAGAGCTGTAATATACTTAGCTCTGGATATGTTATTTGTTGGAAAATGCTTGTCCTGAAAGAGTGTCAGTGTCTGGCATTGCTTTGTAGAAAAGACTATACTTTGCTTTTAAGGCTTTAAATGAAGATGTATATACTCTGGCTGCTAGTGAAAGGGACTGGCAGATGATGACGTCTGCAGCTGGGGAGTGAATTAACTCTAGCACAATCTCAATTTATACTTTTGAGAAATTGTCCAGACAATCTTTCCTTAAAATAAGATCATTTTAAAAATGAGAAACTCTGGCTCCTGGATGGCACGGGTTTGCTCAAAAAATGTCGAGGCTGAATCACTTATATAACCAAAGTATTTCTGCAGTTGGTGAATGTTAAAAATATCATATGTGCAGCATATATTTTTATTAAAATATCAGAGAAAATATAATTTAAAAGTGAGGGGTTGAAACCTCATGAGACATGGCGCTAGCAGCATTTCCAGCTTTACAAAATGTCTTGCATGACATATGGTTATCGTAGCATGTGCATCCCAATTTGTAGAGGCTAAAATACTGAAATAAGTATGAACAGTTTTTGTTGGTTAAACAGATCTAAACCAAATGCTTTGAGGTCCTTTTTCATTACAAAGAAATTGGACATTTCCAACTGCAAATGCTCTTATAATTCATCCTGCTTCACTTGTAAGTCATCTTTTTGAAGGGAGTGAAGAACGCTATCACTTAGCAGGACTTGGACAACTAAGTTTTTTATGCACAAAATGTGCTGTGGAAGCAACTCTTCTTGACAGTAACATAAATGGGATTTGTGCCAGTGTGAATGAATCTAGCCTACTGCACAACTGTGATTAAATACGTATTGTTTAAAATTAAAATTAATTGTTTAAAATTAATAATAATGTAACTGAGAAGGCGGCGCCATGAATTGACAATGAACTGTTCAGAATGGACACAAATACTTGAGAAATATCTTTAGGTCCTTAAACAATTGTGGAAATAATCCACATTCTTCAGAAATGCGTGAACTTTTATTGGCATATGAACATCTTAGCTGAATGGATAAATAAAAAAGAATGAAATATTGTGCAATTACTTTGGGCAATTTCTTTCTCCTTATTCCGGGAATGGTTTGGTTAATTAGAAAGCCTTAAACACAACATCTGGTTGTCTGATATGCACAGCTGTATGGTTTGTACTTTGTTGGTGATCCAGTTACACAACATGCCGCATTCCAGCTGCTTTCCATAGCCTGGCAGGGGCAGCATCTTTACTGCTATGCTTAAAAGATTTTTTTAACACTTTTTTTTTCTCTTTACTTTTCTTTTCTTTTCTTTTCTTTTCTTTTCTTTTCTTTTCTTTTCTTTTCTTTTCTTTTCTTTTCTTTTCTTTTCTTTTCTTTTCTTTTCCCTTCCCTTCCCTTCCCTTTCCCTTCCCTTTCCCTTCCCTTTCCCTTCCCTTTCCCTTCCCTTTCCCTTCCCTTCCCTTCCCTTCCCTTCCTCCTTCCCTTCCCTTCCCTTCCCTTCCCTTCCCTTCCCTTCCCTTTCCCTTTCCTTCCTTTCCTTTCCCTTCCTTTCCTTTCCTTTCCTTTCCTTTCCTTTCCTTTCCTTTCCTTTCCTTTCCTTTCCTTTCCTTTCCTTTCCTTTCCTTTCCTTTCCTTTCCTTTCCTTTCCTTTCCTTTCCTCTTCTCTTTCCTCTTCTCTTTTCTTTTCTCTTTTCTTTTCTCTTTTCTTTTCTCTTTTCTTTTCTCTTTTCTTTTCTCTTTTCTTTTTCTCTTTTCTTTTCTCTTTCCTTTCCTTTCCTTTCCTTTCCTTTCCTTTCCTTTCCTTTCCTTTCCTTTCCTTTCCTTTCCTTTCCTTTCCTTTCCTTTCCTTTCCTTTCCTTTCCTTTCCTTTCCTTTCCTTTCCTTTCCTTTTCTTTTCTTTTCTTTTCTTTTCTTTTCTTTTCTTTTCTTTTCTTTTCTCTTTTCTTCCTGACCTTGTTTACTTGTTTGTCATGACTCAAGAACTTGCATCATTGCATTCTAATACAAAGTTATTTTTCCTCAGGTGAGCTTTCCAGAGATAATCCACTGTAAACAGTAGAATATAGAAGACCTGTGTGAAAGATAACTTGGAGAGTAAATTTTTGCTTTAGGTAGAATTATACATCAAAGAAGATTTATTGGTATGCTTTCATAGAGTCTAAACAAATTATTTTAAGTAAGCCAGGTTTCTGTCATTGCAAAGCTTTTGAACCCCTGAAAGACTTTTGAGGTGTTCTATAAGATAGAATGTGCTAAATGTGTCCAAGCTTTGAGAAGCTGTAATAAGTGTACATTTCAAACAGCAGAATCTCAAGAGTCTGATGGAAATTCCCTCTTTAAGATTAGATACTAAAAATATAAAATATAATGTTAGACAAGCAAATAATTGTTATATGTTTCTTATACTGATCCTTTGTAAGTTGAACTTGATAAACTTGACCAAATTTAGTCATGAAAACTAAAAGAGGTAGCATCCTCTTAACAAATTTCACTTGGAGAAATCAGAATGGGACCTTTTAAAAAACTGACTTACATATTCTTGATAGGAAACCCTTACATTTCAATTACCCCTAAGATCTTTTTAGAACGAAAGTGTGCAACATAATTTATTACTATTGTTACTCTTTATAGGTCTTATCTTTTGCTAATACTTATGCTTCAAAATGTTATTTCCGTACATCATTCTAGTAAGGAAATTTAGTTCAACTAAATTGGGCAAGACATGCAAGCTCTGCCTAGATTTGTCCTTTTTATGTAAAAACAATCGACTCTCACTCACTATGTGAGCTGAAAAGAAGGATCATTAGTGATGAGGCACTCATCTGGTATGGTGTAAGTCTTAGAAGAAAAAGATGCTTCATGGTGTGATTGAATTTAAATCAATGCTAACTAGCTTCTGAAAGTAGTTTCTAAATTGGTGGTCAATATACTGGTGCTTTTAGGGGACATCTAAACTGAACTAAAATTTCATGTTTGGTGTTGCAATATTTATTATATAGGTTTTTTAAAAAGAAAATTAGCAACAACAACAAAGTATTCTGAATATTCCAGAAGCATTCAAAGAAGGATACCTTCTTTGAATACCTTGCAAGGTATCCTTCTTTGAATGCTTCTGGAATCTTTTTAATTGAATTTGAATGCAACAAAATGTCAATAGACCCAGATATAGTGAAATTTCATGTGGATTTCCAGGTTTCACATGAACTCCAGTTTCACAGCTTATGAAATGCTACTTCTTTAAATGCAAAGCTAAGGGCGTTGAGACCTGCTCGCACAAGCAGGCCCCTTTTACACAAGGGCACACATTGCTCATTGCCTCTCCTGGGGTTGTGTCCAGTGCGGCAGGAGGCCCTCCCTCATACCACTCTTTCCTCGGGAATTGTGTAGTTTCACTAGGATCCAATGTGAGTCTTCCACTCTCCGTGTTGAGTGATAGCAGCCGTAAATATGTAAGTGTTAAAACTTTAACAGATAATAACGCTACTATGACAGAGTGTAAGGCTACATGTAACTATCCTATGGCTCATGGTGACCATCCCCGCAAAAAGCCATACCCTGACTAACCACATACCATATTTGCCACAGAATTATTGTAATGGTATATAACACAACAGCGTTATTAATCAAACTGTTTATATATGGAAAGCATTAGTCCATTCTGCATTAGTTTTTTTGTAAAACTAGCCAACTTTTCTTCTGACTGCTCTTTCTGATATTCCCAAGGAACATCTACTGAACATCTACCTTTTTTCTTTTTTCTTTTTTTTTTCCTTTTCCCCTTCCAGAGAAGAGACAGTTTCTACAAAATCTGTGATTGTAGGATTAAAGTTGATATTTTATTCAAATAGCTTAAGGGAGTAAAGTCACATTCTGTACAGAAACAACCAGGACTATCAGAGCTAGCAAAAGTTATGAAAACCTCCATTATCTTAGAAGAGATAAGGTTTCTTCTGGAACATTTGCACACTTAGCTGGTAGTAGGTTCCCAAGAAATATAAATGGCAAGCACTATTATCTGAAAAAATGGCATTTTTGGATCTTGTGTAATTTTTAGTGTAATTTTTTTATGGCACATGAGATAACATTGCCATGCTGGAGTGTAAAGGCAACTTACAGGAAGTCTAAGGGCCACACAGATTTCTTCAAAAGAAGTGGGCTTTCTGTTTTTTTTTTTTTTCATTCCTCTGAGATAATGGAGCAATGAAACATCCCCTCGTGCAGTGATGGAGGAAAAGCATGAGCTGCTTCTCAACATGCTGGAGAGTGGGGGAGTGCTGGAGCAAATACATAGGATGGAGTTTAACAATTTGGGGGCAGCTGTTGAGGTTATCCTTGTGGTCCTTGTGGCCTGTTTCTGTTCCTGTTCCAGGCAGAAGGAACCGATGTGGAGTGGGATGGGATGAGTCTCCGCTGTGAGTCCAGAGCTGTTTCCCAGCAGACACAGCCACCAGCCGAGGGGCAGGGTGTGCTGGGAGGTGCTGGGGAGTCAGTGCCATGAGCACAACAGCCTGATGGACAAAAGCCAGGGTAGGGATCAACCATCAAGTATGACCCTGGAGGGATCTCAGAGGACAGTGGGGACTGGAGCAGGACCACCTGGTATGGACGCTTGGAGCTGTGGAAAAAAGAGTTCGGCTGTTGTTTGCTCAGACTTGCTCCAACAAAACAGGTTTTTGCTTACAATCTAGTCAAAACCCTGGAAAAGAAGGACAGGGTAGTGTATTACCTCTTGTTCCTAAGAGAAAAGGTTTCAGTATAGTTCTAATTGTCAGTTTTCCGGGCCAAGAAATAATTTACAGTATTATCATAGCCAAGGGGCAGTTACAAAATATATGAAAGAGATTTGGGTCTTAGCCAGTTATACATGGATCAATTCATATATAAAGTATATTTTCTGGCATTCCTCAGAGTTCCTTAATAAGAATCTATTTATACTTCAAACTGAAAATGTTGTATTTATGGCTTTGAAGCATCCATTAGTAAGAACATGTAGTAGTGCATGTGCTTTCCTGGTGGAGCAATAACTATCTGTCCTCCCTCCATGCCTGTTCAGGTTTTGACTTCTCCTGAGATGATGACACAATTGGTCCCTGTTTTAATGATGGATGCTGATGTGTGAGGACCTGCTTGCTAGGATCTGAAATGACAACACCAGCTCATTTCACTATGGCAACCAAAAATCTGTTGTATGGAATAACAAACTTTCACTGGTGATCTGGGCCAGATTTTAATTGAAGATTAGGAGTTAAAAGCCTTTACATCCCGCTTTTGAAATCCTTCTTCCTACCCATTCAGCCCTAAGCACACTAATGCATCCTGGCAGACTTTCTGAAGTGCAGCAATTAATCCACATTGTTGATTACCCCCTGAAACAGTACTGATCAGTAGGAATTGCTCATGTGGGGAGTTTCTTTTGAATGTGCTGATCTTATGGAAGTTATGAGTCCCTTCAAACCTTAATGACCACCGTGCTTAAGCCAGTGATGTCAAGGATAATTGTCTGTGTAAATCAATAGGAAATAATGGTTTTACCTTGTGAGCTGCTGAACATGCTGGGCCTCTGCAGCACAAAAGCTTCTAAATAGTAATTAGGCACCTTGAAAAAAATTGGTTCCCTTTAAAAGCAGTAGAGTGTAAGGACTATCATCACATTACAGAGTCAGGCCCTATGAAGTGAAACAATTGGGGTTTTTTTGAATCCTACCCCCAGCAGATGTAGATTTTTTCTTGTTAGTCTTGCTTGTGAGGGACATATTAACTTCACTTCAGCCATTTCATATTGCTACTCTGACATAGCACAGTTCTGTGCTGGAGCAGGGAAGAAAGGCACAGATGAGTAGCTGAGGAGAAGTGAGAGTTCCCAGACACCTTCAAGTGAGTTATTAATTGCTTTCTTTGTAATTGGAGTTATTGATCTGTATCTGCTGATGTGATAACCAGACTTTCTGAGTCTTCTCTGTAGTGTGTTGTGTCCATAGCTCCAGAAGCGGCTCCTTGCACTGCCCCTTTAAGGTCTTTTTACAGAAGTAATACAGGGCTGAAAATTGCATTATTGTGTCAAATAGTATTCATGTCTCCTTTCCAAAAGACAAAAAATAAAAAGAGGAAGCCAAGACTCTATGACATATTCTTTTCCAAATTGTGTGTGCACTCACACAGGGGCAATATTCTATTTTAGTAATTATCTTTTCTTACTCACTATTCTAAACAAGAGATTGTTTTTACAGCCAGCAACTTTAATCTTCTAAATGAACTCTAGCATCAGTTCCTTGGCAGTTCCTTGGCAGTTAGGTGTGATATCAGAGGATAATGAGTTTTCGGTCGTGTATCAGAAGTGCGAGGCATTTCAGTGATACCTGGTGGCTTGATGTTTGTTTGGATAAATGAGCTATTACAAACAGTGATGTTGTCTTCATGTGGGTGTCCAAAGCAGTAGAAAAGATAGAAATAAAAACACTGAAAACCATAAACAATACATCTAGACCCATCCCTGAAGCAGAGTATAGTTCAGATCTCTCCCATGAGTCACTCTGGTTTAATAGGTTGACTATTAAACTATAACAAGGCATACTAAAAAAATTATATAGCTCCTGCAAAGCTGCTTACTAGTGTTTCAGGCCCTGGAAATATCTTTACTGTCTTGACTGCTGCAGACAGTTTACTGCCTCATCACTGTTGGGTGGGGAACTCACATGCCTTCCACAGAGAGTTCAGACTTTATGATTCCATAGGTGCCTGCTTAAGACCTCGGGCTCCATCCTCATCATACTTTGGGGCTTACCATACTGATCAGATGATAGATGCAATATTTTAAATTTACTTTTTAAGAGGTGTTTCCTTTGCTAACTTGGTTGACTGCTTGTGAAGCAGGAAAAAGAAAATTTTATAGGCAATGATGCCTTGGAAAAAAAACTGCATGCACCTATCTCTTGAAGTTTAAAATAAAGGCTCCTGAGAAATCTAATTTCTACAAGTATCTTAATTTGAGGTTTAAGGAGATTATTAGTGAAAGATTAGGAAATCTTTTACTTTGTTGTCTTTACAGGGCAAAAGTAAAATAGGAAAGACCAGTGTTTCCATCTTCCTCTCCTTCTGGTACATTTTTACTACTTTAGTTACTTCATTTTTGATTACTCTGCCAAAATAACACCATTGCCAGAAGTGTGGATTGTTTTCAGGTATGTACACATCTGATTATGAAAATATTTATAAGTTTCTCTTCGTATTTGTGAAAGCTGTACTTGAAAATAAAAATCTCTATAATCCTTGAATTTCCATCACACAGCTCAAAAGTAGTCAACAAATTCTGGGAGTTTTAGGGGGCCACTTAAATTTCACACAGAGTCTGCATGCAAAGTTTAAGTGGTTCTAATCACTTGAAATAGATTCTCTAGACTGGTCTATATGCTGTTCATTATACAGTAGATCTGACAATGCCTGTTAGTAGTTACCTATGTCTTCAAACAGGAAACCTGAGGTTTAAAACAAAGAAATTACATGAAATTATTCATCTTCTCCCTACTTCCAGTTTTAATGCCAGGACTAACTTTCATCCTTCCTGCAGCATTCTGTCTGAACTGTGAAAATATGATTCTCTCTTCCTCTCGCTCTTTGTAGTTAGCTGGAAATTAAAAATCAACATCAAGCTTCTTTGCAGCTTTCAACTGTATAATGTGACTAGAGAATGATGCCATTTGGGGGATTATCCAAAATTTCTTGTCAGAATATTTCAACGCTTTCACTTGGTGAGTTTTGACAGTATCAAAATCATAATTTTCTGGCTCATATTGGGAAAACATTAGGTAAACATTAGCAAAACACTGGCCTCACTAACATTAGTGGTAGCAGCCTTTCATCCTTGAGTTTGTCCATTTTAAGACGTCAGAGCATTACGAGGAAGGCTTCAGTAAGGTTCAAAACCAGTATAGAACCATACTCTAGGCTAGAACAGGGGTCCCCAATTCTTTTCTTGCTTTTTAAAAGCCAGAATCTTTGAAGACTCCTCTTTCTGAATTTTCTGGAAAATGATCAGAGAAATTCTACCTAGAGACAGACATTCTTCTGGCTGAAGACAGATATTTCCTGACATTATTAACATCCATAACAAGCCTTAACCAAGCTTTCTGGCGGTGTGTTATCTTGGCAATTGAAGTCATTTACTGTTAGGCTCAAACTGCTTTCATCTCCCAACCAGCATCACTTTTCCTATATTTGGCTTGGAACTTAAATAATCTCTTATTGTGCTGATATTTATTTTTGTCAGATATTGGCACTCTCAACCAAAACTGAATCTGCTGATGAGCTATATGAGTGTTCTATAAAGAGAGGGAGGCTGCCATATTTTTGCCATTTGAGGGACACGTTTTCATTGTGTGTTTGTGTTTTTAACTAAGAAGAGTACGTGTTTTGTTCATCCAGGCTGTCCAAGTTCTGTCCAAAATTGATGAATAGAGTCAATCTCATGTTTCACAATCTGTTTCTGTTGCATTTTCCAGGCAGGTAAGGGTAGGGACAAAAGCTCCTGAGCAATATAGTAACGGATATTTGCACACAGGCTATTTCCCTGAAGGATCGTTCCTCTGTGTACTCTGAGCAGTTTCTGTGGACCAACCTGTTAGAAAAGAACATACTGTGTTCTCAGTGATCAGAGAAGGGTCATTAAGATAGGAGCGATGGCTGGCAAATTAACACCAGTGAAATGAACAAGGCAAACTCTTGCACAACATCAGAATGGTTCAGAGAAGAGCTTCAGGAGCTCCACCATTGTTTCCTATGCAGTGCTATAGCCACCTGTCAACAGTGGTAGTCATTTGAATACTCTGATGGTCCAAAATTGACTCTTCAGCATCTCACTTGGCAGCAGCACAGAAGTCACCTAGCTGGAGCCTCACGCCTGGAGCTAAGCGTCTTGAGGGCACCTTTCCTTTATTAATGCCTACCTGTAGTGTCTAAATATATTATTTGAAATTTAAATGTTCCTGTCATTTGTGTCACACTATTCTAGGTTTTTCTGTTAGAATAGGAGAATAGAGAAATATATTAACACTAATTTCCTGATTTTTGAATACGTATTTTAACTACTAGAGGATGGTATCAGTGTGAGTCCCTGGCTAAAAACAGCTATGTTTTGGAGTTTTTTATTGGTAATCTGCCTGTATTTGAAATTGTGCTTTCTGAGAGATCTCATCTGGTTACAGCTCATGGCAAACTTTTTTTAAAGTTATGTTTTTGGCAATGTCTCTGCCTCTTTTTCCCCCATTTTTGACAAATACAATTCCCTAAAACAGAAACATGCAGCTCTAACCACTCTATTCTTTAAAAGCATTTTTGCATTTATATTCTAGACTTCGGCAAGACTCACCAGTCAGCAGTGCCATTACCTTGGTGTTAACCCTGATAAAAATCTCCTTGCATTTATCTTTCTGCTAATTGTCTTGGGGGAAGTTGGATATGGAGCGGGATGTGTTTTATGATATGATACAGTCCCAGACAGGATTTACTTGGAGAGAGTATAGGAAAGATGAAGTTTTGGAGGAATTGGAGAAACAGAAGCTGTAGAAATCTAGCTTAAAATACATTTGTAAATTTAGTTGGTGGATGTACTCTTGAGCAACTTCATCATCACATATTAACTAGGTCAGCGAAAGTTCAGGTCTCTTTCTCCAAACTTTCTGGCTAACCTGGGGAAAAAGTTTATCATCATATTACAGTTGTTGTGGCACTGCCTTTGCACTACTCTTGGGACACAGGGAAAGTATGATTAGCTGTATACTGTGAGGCTTTCATGTGCCCTGGGGTTGCAAAAGAAGCCTCTGGTATGCCAGGGATAAAATGTTGGTCCATATGTTCAACATTTGTATTCTGGTCCTGTAACATCTTTCCTTCTCTCTCACTGAACTTCAGAGAGCTTTGTATGACCTATGACTTTCTCTCTGTGGGTCATTTTTCAACTGCTGCTTGTCCAGACTGGAGGATCTTGACCTTTATTTTTTGTTTGTTTTCCTGTGGAGAAGATACAACTGAATATACCTCCAGTTTTGGCAACTTTTTTCAAATGATGTAATATGAGGTTTTTAATTAATTTTTCTAAATACTATTCTGAAAATCTATTATTTTAATCATGCTGCCTGCTAGCGAGCATTTGTTTTGCTTTGTAAAAAAATCTAACAACTCTTGTGTCAACAGAACACACCTCCACCTCCTATCAGCATGCATAGTAACCTAGAGTTTGTTAAGCTAGTCATAGATAAACTATGTACAGTATTCACACTTTTAAAACAACCAATACTATGTTATAAACTTTTCTGTATATTATCAGTTATGGTGTGTATATAAAACTGTAGTTGCCCTTAAGGTAAGGTTTACAGATTGCTCCATCAATTGAAGAAAAAATGCCTCTTAAGAAGGGGTTAGAAATGAACCTCATAGACTCATGGGAAAATGATTTAGTAAGGAGCATATGAATGGGAAGGCAGACATATAGGCGAGGTTCTTTTTTTTCTCCTCAGAGCCAGACAAAAGGAGTGGCCACTCTTAAGTTCATAAAAGAATTCTGAAACATATTAACATAATTAAGGGCACGATACTGGGCCAAACTTTGCTAGCTGCACTACTGCCACCACAGCAAATTCAGTTTGATTTTTACCAGAAGAAATTTTCAGTAATGTAATGCCAAGTACAAATGGAAAATACATTTTCCCCCATTAAAAAAAAATTTTAAAAAGATCAATGCAAATATTTTGATGGTGTCATGACAAAAGCAGCTGCAGTTTAAAACTTTGCATGTAAATAGTCTTAATGAGGGGAAGTGCCTTTAACAGATGGAGAGTTGCAAAATTTTTTACATCTTAAGAAAAAATCCTCAGCAAAGTTAGTAGGCATCTGCTAAGAATTTAACGATAGAATGGGCTGATCCACCCTTTTTGTGACACAGGGGACAAGGATGACTATTTTCTCCTTAGTCAAGCGCAGATCTTGCTGTTTTCTGTTTTCTACTTAAGAGAGAAGGTAATTTTAAGCGGCCGAGTCTTAGCAACAAGTTGAAAGCATTACCTGCTTATTATAGCCCTACATAGTTGCTATGTATCTAGCATGTCTTGCTGGGAAATGAATGGCTCTATTTACATCAAAAGATGCTATTAAAGTATTAGAAATGCAAATTCACCTGTAAAACTAAATTCTTTGTAACAAATAAGCTAAAATGGACAAACACAGATTTATAGTTGAAGTGATGCTGGTAAAAGACTTCTGCCAACTCTTGCATTAATGTATTGGCCTTATACTCAGGGTTCACTGGCCTTTTGTGTTTCTGGAAGGCCATTGAATATCTCTTGTTGTAGAGGAACACTTTCCTGCAACCAGGATAAATTAATTTCATAGACTCTTCTGATAGTAAAGGAACTTCTCACTCAGGAGGGGAGATAATTTTTCCCACAATAATCCACATTCCTGTTCCTAGGAAGTTTTTTTGTGTGGTAACAGGAAACTTGAGGCACATTTTGCCCACATGTTCCAGAAGTAACTGTATAGCATCAACAGTCATATTAATATCTGGGCTATAGCCCAGATAAGGTAATGCTGTGCTGGCAAATGTGTGAGTTCATGCAGTGTGGATGCTCAGGGCACATAATGCAGAATATCCATGCCTGAGATTTCACTGTTTCTCTTTTTGTCAAAAGAAGTGTGTCCTTTGTGCTCATTGCATAGAATAAAGCTCTTTTTACTTGTTTCAAGTGCTTGCGCTGACCTCAGGAGGAGGCTGAAATCTGCTGATGGGATCAGAGGTTGTGAACACTTCCCTGAAAATTCAAACCTCCCTACAC
The DNA here is from genome assembly GCF_059628265.1 of Tinamus guttatus. Lineage (NCBI taxonomy): Eukaryota > Metazoa > Chordata > Aves > Tinamiformes > Tinamidae > Tinamus > Tinamus guttatus. The sequence goes on from NW_028288619.1 coordinate 1,149,485, forward strand.
CAATTAAATCTTTCTTCCTAAGTCAGCCATTCTTTAACTGACATTGAGTCATTAACCTACCTCTTGCTTTTTATTTCTAATGTGAAGAAAACCGTGTAGTCTCAAATGTAAAAGTACAGTTCCCTTTAAAATCATTAAGATGGATCTTACTGTTTTCTTCAGCAGTGGCACAAAGATAATTTTGATGCCCTGTGACATACCTAAGATCTGCTAATCATTAACTCCTTCCACAAGACTAATGACTTCTTTTTTCTTCCATCTAATTATTGCACTGTAACTTAAATATCTGATAGATGTTTTCATCTGGCTGCTTGTAAAGACAAGGTTCTTACATTTAGTGCTGTTTTGACAGTAGTGACCAGTCTCCTCCTCCATGATTTGAAATGCCCTTAGCGTTTGAGGATACCATTCACCAGATGCTCATTCGGATGTTGCTGTCCCTGGATAGCAGGATCTGCTCACTGTCAAGCAAGAGTGCTACTGTAATCTGCAAACTAGAATTCCTATAAGAATAAAGTGGCTTAGCGCTTTACTGCTGATCAGCTGATCTGTAACAGCTTTTCATGTTTGTGTTCAGAAGTGATGCATGCTCACATTATCTGTTTCATAAACTGATACCTCGGTAGAAACTCTGTCTATTTGTGGGGTCTTTCATTTCCCTCTAACTAAATCTAGACACATAGTGATTTTAAGAAGTCACCGCATTTCAGTTGTGCATCCAAATCCTTCTGAGCAGATGTGGAAGACCACAGCAATGGAAATGGGGCTACACTTAATAATGCCACTTTGCTTGCAATTGAGTTGAAACTGACCAATTTAAAAGCATATATATGCATGACTACCGTCAGACCAAAGCAGTTGCCTGAGGTGCTGTATCTGGCCTATGTCTGTGTGTTCAGGCTGCATGTCACTGCTTCTCAGAGGAGCAAGGCTGAGGTTAGCTGTGCCATGATTTCTCTGTGACATTCAGTCCTTCTCTGTGGTAATGGGGAATATCAGTAGTTCTACTGGCATTTCTGCTTCCCACTCAGATGGGGTGCATGGACACTTACACGGTCTTATAGCTGTTTGTCTAATATGCTAACAATTTATGCCATTAATTTCTTCTTGGAAAAAATGTATCATAGTATAACAGGTGCAAGCACTACAATACAAAGGGTTGCAGTGGTTATCTGGGTGAGAATAAGGAACATACATAAATGCAATGATTTGGTTAAGGCTTTTCTTTCAGTCTGGTCAACTAATTTATTTGAATGAGAACTAGAAGGAAGTTCTATTTCTCCTGCAGGACCAATCTAAACTCCAATTGCTTTCATGCTGGAGAGATGTCTTAGCATGAAAGAGGAAACTGCACCCAATACAGCATGCATGTGTAAACTCTTCCATGTCACCTGAATCCTGCATAAAACACATGCCAAAACTGTGAGTGCAGGTGGAGCAGAAGCAGAGAAGTTCAGCCTGTTTGCAGACAGGTTTGCTCCATAACTTCTATTCACAAAACAGTCAAAGAGCTCAGGCCTGCCACAGACCATTGCAGACCATCCGTGGTTTTATCACTGGAATCAAGATTGCCAAGCCCTTGCATGCCACTGATCTTGTCTCAGAGCCCCTAGCAAGCTTTTGGCATAGAGGAGAGTGGTGACAAAAAGTATTGATCCCTCAAAAAGGCAGTTAGGTTAAGTTAGATTTCGTATGTGTGCTTATAGGCAAAAGCAGCGCATCCTGTCACTGAGAGGTTTCTCACATCTCAGAACTTCAGTTCACTCCTAGTTTGCAGAAGAAAATAAAAGTGATCAGAATATAATTTTAAGCTATCAGTAGCTGAAATAACACAAAATTCATGAAGGGACCCTTTGGTTTACTCCTGTGCTTTATGCATTTGATGGCATTTGTGACAAGAGTTATATTTTTCCATTTCCCCATTGCCTTTTGCAATCTATCAGACAGAGGTAAAAAAAATAATAAAGATTTTAAAACTCAGAAATTGTAACTATTGTATGTACTTATAGTTTGGAGTTCAGGAGCAAGATTTCAGCTTTTTAACACAGCGTACTCAACAACTTTAAATTACTGAATTTCAAGATGAGAGCACCATTTCAATTCAGAAATGCCTTACAGTATTTTGTGTATGTACACAGTTATAATGCAGTCTAGTGTTTAAAGACACTGAAGCAAAAATTGTAATGCAATTAAATTAGTGTTTATTCCTGCTTTTATATCATTTATGTATGTCTGAGCTATGACATTGAGATATTTATGTCAATATATTGAAAGTTATTGTTTTCTCCATAAGATAATTTTAAGTAGGAAATATTTGGAAAATATGCTTAAATTGTCAGCACTGTTGCTGCATTCAGCAGACCAATCTGATTGCATTACAAGGCCTCCAAGACTACATCACACACGTGCTTCACACGTAATACACAAAAGCAGTGAAATCAAATGCTAGAAAATCTTGTCAAGTACTTAAAGATGCTAAATAAAATAAAAAAGGCAAGAAGAAACTCCTCCTAACATTTTGTCTTGATTTCTTTCATTGAAAATATTTTGGTCTGCAACAATTTTCCTGCAGTTGAACTTTGAAGAATATGTTAAACACTGCTTTTTTTTTTTTTTTTTGTAAAAAAATGTACAAAATGTTTGGAAGAGCGGAGGGCAAATTCCAAAACTTTCTGTTATGCAGCTTGCTCCCAGTTCTTAATATCGTGTCATCTTTCTGTGTCAGGAAAACATTGCAGAATTTCATTTAGTCACCACCTTATGTAATGTTTTGTTTGTTCTTGAAGGAAGCCAGCCTAATATCACTTAGAAGTGGAGTTCAGGGGCCACAACCCAATGCACCTGAGCACCAGTTTGACCCAGATTTGAAGAACATTCTCAGTACAGCATTAAATCTTCCTCAAGAGTAAGAGGGTGGGGAAAAAAGGCAGGAAGCAGGAGAAGAAATGTTGAATGTTATGTTCCCTTCTGGTGTCCTGGCCCGTAGAAGCTTTTGAGGTTGATTCCTATCTATCTACTCCATCTACTTCCCTCTACTTCCCCATCTGCTCCAACATCCTACCACTGAGACTGCCATGAAGCCCTGTGCCCTTCCCTGTGGGCAGGCAGGCTCTTCAAAGGCATCGTCACCTCCCTACTGTAGGTTACTGCACTACGAAGAGCTCATAGGTTCTGGCCCATTACATTTCTTTATGCTCTCCAATGAAAGAATATTGCCATGTAAGGTCAAATCCTAGTTTAGAGCCAGTCCTGTAAGATTCAGAGCAAACTTCCATCTTACACGTGGGTAAACGGGTAGTATTTGATACAATTTTTAAATCAGCCCCTAAAAGAAGGTATCTCTTTTGATCTAACTATTTTGCCCCTACAAGCTGTACAGGGAATATAGAAAAAATGAAAATAGAAACAAATGTAGATTAGATGGGTCCTTGGGGTTTTACTTGCTTTCATTTTAGGATTTGCAGAAGCTGACCTCTGTTGCCAGTAATCCCTTAATATGGTTGCCTTTTCTAGTCTTAAAATTGATAACTCAATACTGATAGCACTCTAAGGGGGTAACAGATCGATACACATGGGTCTTTTTCAGAGCCCTCTATTATTTCTCGTGATTTATTTCTCTCTTAGCCATCCTACAACTAAGCCTCTTGCACTGGGTTTATTACATGTCTACTAGGCAGCTAAATAATTGAGAACTTTGATATAAGAAGAGAAATATAACTCAAAAATATATTCTCCTCAAGGCCTCTGTTGGTATGGAACTCTCCTGAGCTGCTACAAAATTCTTTGGAAGAATCCATTTCACTCTGATTAAAATATAATGGCAGTAAAGGTTTTAGCCTGCCCAAATGAAACTTTTTGTGTGCATGTGTGTGTATGTGTGACATGCTAGCAAGAGTGACATGCTAAAAACTAGTAGTTGTCTGGTAGCGATGGACAAAGAACCACAGGTTTGACATGAAAGTTGTTTCAGCATCCTGGAGCTTCAGCAAATGGAGCTCCTGGTCTACTAGTGATGTTTAAAGTTAAGTATATCTGTAGAGAGGGCTGGGCCTTTAGAACTAAATCTATCTGGGCAAAAGAAAGCTATACAATTGTATTTGTTAAACCTGAATATTTCAGAGTGGAATAGGCCCTAGTAGCATAAACATTACTAACAGCTATAAAATCTAATTAGCAATCTTCATTACGATTGCATGCCAAAGTTATCTGCAAGCCGGGTCAAGTTGGCTCTCGTTACATCAGGCACTGTGCAAAGCAGTGCTAGTCCATGGTTCAAACCCAGAGTTTGCCGCTCACGAAACAAGGTCTTTTCAGTAGTGTTTGCTGCTTTAAATGGATAGTTTAAAAGCAAATGTCATGTTTCTTTTGAGAAAGACAGTGACAACAGATCCATATTTAGAGAGAGCAGGACCGCATTAAGATGTGGCTCTTTTTGCCGATGTGTTGAGTGGGGAGGAAAGCTGGCATGCAGCTCTCATTTAAAAATGTGTGACCCTTATAAAGGCTTCAGCAGAGTCAGGGCCATGAGAAATTGTCTGATAAGTAGCAAGGGGTTAAGGCATTGTCAGCTTCCCAAGCCTACAGGAACCCTAATGCCAGTTCCAAGCACACAGAAAATTCATCTCCTCATCAGGGTTGGCTTCTTCTGAGTTTCTCTTCCTTTGCCCCAGTAAGTGATTCCATTGTGATGCAAGTTAATTTCTTCTCCGGTTTTAACAACTTGTTTAAAGAAAAAGAGCTTTAAAGAGCTGTTGACACCTCAGGGATATCTCTGGAAAACTTTCTGTTTTGAAGCAATTTTGCAGATGCAGTATTAGAAAGGCTTTGGCCCTCTGAATGCTTTCTGCATTTTATTTGCAAGAGTTGCTTGCGTAGAAACATGATCATGTTTCAGAAGTTCTTTTTTTTTCTCTTCTGCTTATTCTTGATTTGAAATCCTCATTTTCCAGCTGACTCCACAGCCACTACAGTAGTAACTTGCAGTTACTTAGGTCACCAACTGCAGTCCTTCCTAATCTGTTTACGGCATTTCCACTGAATGCATCTTTGAATAGATATGCCTGTTAAACCAAGAGATATAATATTTATATACACTGGTATAATATTATCATGATTACAGTGGCATTTGTATAAAGTATGCCACATAGTGCAATGAAATATATGGATATAATATCAGGTATAGCACCATCCAATTTTATTGCTTTAACACTATTGTTTTAGTTGATCATATAAAAGAGGTTCATTTTGTTGGGAACCTGGAGAAAAAAAGCAGAGTTTTCAATAGGGAGAATAATTTCCCATGTGATGCAAGCACTGCCACAAGCAGAGGGGTTGCAGGACACGAGAGGAGGGACATGCAAGCCAGAATAGCCAGAATTCCCTGGGAAGTGTGGCCCTTTTCTCCCTAGTGCTTGGTCCTGCCTTTGCCCCAAGCTCTGGGTTGTGACAGCTCAAGTGTTTGTGGCTAGGCAGTGGTCGGCATCATGAAACAACTCTGGCTGGGAGGACAGCGGCCCCTTTTTGCTCTCAGGATTCATTTTCTGCCACTGGCGCACAGTACAAACATAATCGCTTTATCTCCAGGTGCTCTTTTCTGATATTTGCCCAGGCTTTTTCATTTTGCTGACCCCAATTATTCTCATTAATGAAATGCATATGCAGTTGGTCTGGAACAGCTACTGCAACTATCATTTCAGCCTCCCTCTGCAAATGTCTGGGCTCTTTGTGTCTTTTTTTTTTTTTTTTTTCCACTCAGTGAAAGAAGGCAGAGAAGGGAAGTGATGCCCTTTGTGCAGTTACGGAATTTCAAAAAATGTAGTATATTTTCTTCTGTGATCCAGGCTGTCTTTGCAGAAGTAACAGAATAGTCACGGAAGCTCATAATTTGCAATTGGCATTAGTAAAGAGAAAAGAAAATGTAAGATCAGGATTATTCTTAGGAAAATTAAAAGATCAAAGACAAATGAGAAAAAATACAAAATACTCATATAAAAGTAACTTGCACAGATTTCTAGTGGTTTGGGTGGTCAGCACACACATGAAGCTTCATCATAGAAAGTTATCACAGATTTGGAGCTGTCAGTCTTTAACAATATATTTTATCAATCCTTAGAACAATGTGTCCTACCCCTGCTAATTACACCAGGAGCAAGCAAAATTATAAATGAGAAATTTCTAAGTTTTTTGGTTTTGTTTTTAATGAAAATGACGCCACAGCTCAGATTCTAATCTGCCTTCACTTTTCCTGCAGATCGGGATGAAAAAGCAAGTTTGTTTCTGTGAGGTTAATTTAGTTGATGGCTCTCTCAAAGTCTTACCATAGTATTTGTCTCCAGAGCTATGCACCCTCAACTCTGGGTGAAGAGAGAAAAGGAAGGTGTTGATGCAGCCTGTTTCCCACTTTTAAATGAATGGTAGTAAGTAAAATCATTTTCAAAGGTTAAATCATCTGTATATGCTTTTTATCAGATGCTCTGTTCACTGTGGAGGGCTGTGATTTTTCCTAGCCTTTGGGACTGCAAGCAAATATAAATGCCGGGGTGGGAAGGGAAAGGAAGAGGGGTGGGGAGGCGGAAAGTAGTTTGCAAGCATTTCTCCTGAAATAAACAATTTTGAAGCTCATCTAAGACACCACTTATATAAATGTTGGTTAGTCAAATTTCTGTAATTAATGTCTTGAAAAATACTATACTTGCTTATTAGTGCCAGGGAAAATATTCTCATTTCTTGCTGGTCTTCAATTTCTCTTTGACATGCTATGTATAAAAGAGCTTTTCTCCCAATTTAAATAAACAAATAAACAATTCTGCTTGCAAAACTTATTTTTTAAAAAAAGGTGTATTGTTGCTTATAGATGTAACATCTTGCAGTTAATTAGATATTTGTCCAGTCTAATTGTGAAGAAAACTTATAATCAGTTCTTTTATTTTTAAAATTTGAACATTTAATTAAAAATTATAGTGTTGTATTTAAATTGTTGAATTCAAGCATTTCTCCATGCCGCTGACTCACTATAGCCATGAAGGCAGAAGAATTAGTTCTCTTACGACTTAAAATTTTACAAACAGGACAAAAGAAGTCTTCGTTTCTCTTAAGATGATGGTTTTCTTGTTCTGTCAGAACAAATTATTTATTCATTCATGTAAAATTATTATAAGGGCATTGAAAGTACAAAGATTAGGTGATCCTTGCACTGACGGACAAATATTTTAGGTAATATTTTCTGCATGTATTAATGTATTTAGGTACATTTATACTGACACAGATAAAAGAAGCCTAAAGTCTTATCTGATACTATACTGCCACTTGCCTGATTTTTTTCTCTTCCTGCATCAGTAACTCAATCTCTACAGACCATGAGAACTTGTCCCAACTTGCAGTCATGTGCTGTTGTTTTTAGAAATACTATTCAAAGTACACTGATGCCAGTCTTATCACCAGAAATCTCTGACTGTGTTGCAAGCTCTCCTCCACATGTTAGCAACAAGAAGGGAAAGATTTCTTTAAAGGCAAACTCACGGAAAATGTACAGTCCATAACTCATGTGCCTGCTCAACATACATGAAGTGCCTTTTGCACCATTTTGCTCTCTGTGATTTAGATCTTTCTCCTGTTGTCATCTTCATCATCTTCCATCCAGATGCTGTGGTCTGCTGCTCCCTAGACTTTGGCACCTGGTTTGCTAGTTGCTTAGTTCTTGAGTCTATTCTCTGGCTTACAGAACATCTTCTTCAGGTTTAAGATTCAAGACAAGGAGTATTTTTCATGCCTTTTGCTGCAGGACTGCTATCGTAGCCACACGTACTCTTCAAAAAGACCCACCATCCAAAACTCAGACTCTACAGCTCACTTAACCAAAGCAACTATTAAGCAAAGGGCAAAATTCCCACTGGAAAGAGGGGTCACCTCTCTGCAAAACCTCTGTTGGCTGGTTTCTGGGTTATGAATACCCTGTCCCTTCCACGGGTACCCACTGGGACTCTGACCTAGCCACAGAGAGTGCCTGAAGATAACGCACAGTTTGGCCTACCAGCATGTGTGGCAGTGACAGTGCAAAGGCACAGACTGCCCATTATCATCACTTCACAGCACATGTATTTTCATGGAAAAAACAGCGGTAAATATATTTCTTTTAATAGCTGCTCTTCTCTCTGTTTATGTTGGCAAATGAAATTTTATGTCATTCAGGTCAATAAGTGGGATTGTATCTAGGAAAATCCTATTTCCTGACTCTGAATGGAAACAATCCATAAGATCCCAGATATTGTCTAAGTGCTTGAGACGGGAGAGAAGAACATATAATGACATGAGTAAGTGTGTTAAACCACTGTGCAGCCAACCATGGCTGTGTCTAAGCTCCCAAGGGAGCTCTCAAGTATACAGCTTGGCTGTATCCTAGCTCCATGTTGGCATGTGATTGAGTACACACCAGCCCCAAGTGCCCTGGTTTCCTCAGCAGTCAGAGCCCTGAGACAGACAGGAGCCATTTTAAGCACCCAGCTTGGCTGAGCTCTGGCACTCGGAGGTAACCCGGTCCATAACATCTGCTGTCTTGCACAGTTGGAGACTAATGCGGGTCTTTTTTACTTTTTCTCTAAAAGAAAGAAATTACCAAAGCAAATTACAAATAAGCGCATCTTGCTATTTCTGGTAGAGCTTATCTTTTTTAATTTCACTAAGGATCTGGAATACTGTTTAGCTGCCGAATAAATAAATAAACATTACAACCCCTGTATCAAAACAAGTATTGCACCTCCGTATCTGGCATCAACATATCACATGAACATGTGATAACTCCTAACCATCAGATATAAGAAAGCCTTACAGGGATGGCTTTGATATAGCACTAAATACGGTGGCTTTTGGCTTTGATTTTGTAAGAAAGTTTGTATTACTGCTTTTACCGTTGCAGTAATTGACTTATAGATTTTTTTTTGCTCCAATAAGAAGCAAATATCACCAATCTTAAGTTCAAGAATGTGAACATACTGATACTGATACCTTTTCTGATACTGATTCATCAATAAAATATACTTCCACCTTCCTTCCAATTTATATGGTGTAACCTTTATGTGTCTTCTACATCAGGGCAAGGTCAGGGCTTTCCAATAACACTGAAGCATTTTCATATAGGAAGGTAATAATGTTGTAGAAGTATCTTCAGTTAAAAATCTCTAAAGAGAGTAGAGGAAAAATAAATGTCTTTATGGCTCACATAAATGCTTAGAGTATGTTCTTGTCATCTGAAGAACAATGACAAATACAGACTTCATGAAGTGATAGAAGTCTTCAAACTTCACTCTAAACTGGTGCATCAGTAAAAAAGAATATTAAGTAAATATTTTATACCTTGTTGCCATAAGCCCATAAGTGCTTTCTTTCATATTTTTACAAGGTAGTATGTGCACAAAAGATGCTATGACTTCTCACAGATATGAAAATATTAGCAGAGTGGAGAAATTAATGTTTCTTTTTTTTTTTTTTTTAATTCCACTCAGAGCAATGAGAAAAGTTTTTAATTATATTGTAAGGAATGGTTAAATTTTGAGTTCAACATCTTGTTTTCTCTAAGTAACTCTCCATGTTCATATAAGAGTTCCTTTAAACTCTTCACTTGGTTCATATGACACCTTTAAATATGCCTAATTAACTTCTGAAATTCAGTTTCCTATTAGAGAAAACGTGAAATTAGTTTCAAACAAAAAACCGAGAAAGGTCATAACTAGAATCTGCTGAAAATAATGCAGAGATGGAAGACATAAATTAGTTGTAGTTATGAGAGGATTAAACTAAGATTTTTTATATGTACTAATGAGAAAAAGATACTAGTACTGTTGAGCAGAAATAAACACAGAAATAAGCACTGAATGCCATTTAAATAACAATAAACAATATGGCATTTTAATCCTATTGGAAAAACACATTTATTACCACCACTCTTAGGTCCTTCTGAATTATGTACCCTTCAGCCCAGACAAGAAAAACAAATTATTTTAACCAACCTCCATGTGGAGAATGTGGCAGGATATAGCCATTTATCTATGTATAATCACTCTATCAAATTTGTAATGATCTGTGAAATGAAAAAGCTGTGGTTGGTGCACAAAAAAATGCTGGAAATGCTGTTCATAGTCCCTGCTGTGCATTTTATGTGAACAATTGTGTATAGTAGCAAAAAAAATAAAAACACTCCCAAAACAACATGCAACAACAACAACAAAAAGAAAGAACTTAAGGAGAATAATTCTTTTTTTCTTGCATTCATCATAATTTTTCAGCTTTGGAGCCTGCTGCTATTTCAGTTTAGTTCCTGTTCCAAAAGTTCTACTGCCTTTTTTTTCCCTCCCCCTACCGGGATGAAAATTGAACATAAAAGTTAAAATACCAAGAAAAAAGCAGCTAAATTTCTCAGAATTTTGCTTTGCAAACCTGCTATCCTACTATTGTGGAAATACAGACTTCTTGCCTTCCTTTTTTTTTTTTTTTTCTTCTTTTTTCCTTTTTAAGTACACTAACTTTATGCTATTTTAATGTAGCAGAAAAGACAATGTTTTGTGCTTATGATTTCCATAGCTGTGTGGAAAAGATAATTTAAGTGAAGTCAGGGAAAAAGAGTGAGCAGAAAAAGAATGAAACTTCTCCACCTAATTAGTAATGCAATTAAGTTTTGTGGAAATGACCTGCAGGCGAGGTCTCAGGCAAGAAAGCTCCTGCTGACTGCAAGGGGAGCTGCCTGTTGCTTCAATGCGATCAAGGTCAAACCCTAAGGATTCCTTACATGGCTGCGGATGGGAGAATATCAAATTTAAATGCTGTATAGCACTGTATTGAGCTACTGTAGCTATCTCATTTGGCTGCCAGAATGGAATATCTTGAACTTTAATTGAAAAGTAAAAATATCTACTACTTTTCTGGAGATGGAAAGGTGGATGGAGGAAAGGAGTATAACTATCCTCCTGATAATTGCAAAAACCAACTGCAGAACGGGGTGAGTGTTTTGGGCAACTCCCCACAACAGGTGATGGTGGCAAATGTCCTGGGGCCTGCCTATGCCAAGGCATGAGTGTGCCCACTGATGCTACTCGACCCAAGTGGCAAGCTTCCTCCAGGTCTAGACGTTACTTGTTTTTTCCAAATGAAGCTGCTCTTTCAAAAGCCCTTTGTAGGCAAAAAGCATTCAGATGTAAACACCCCAAATTTGGGGTGGTTGGCAATGTGCAGTAAGGTGAATGATGCCCTTTTTTAGTCTTCTGAAAATAAATTTTTAGTGCACTTTTCCTTCTTCTCATATAATTTTGGACTCAACTCTTATTCAGCAATACCAAATCTTCTTTTCTTTTAAAGAGCAGGCTGTACTGATCTCTCATAAACCAGCCCTTTTCTTGCCATACTTGTTTAGGTGAATGGTGTTTTCAAGCCATTTTCATTCTCGTGCCTCAACTGACAACTATCAAATTATAGCTTTTTAAAGGAAATTGATCCATCCTCTTGAGATTTACAATTAAAAGCATGAATTTTCCAAGTCACAGGAATCACAGAATCACAGAATCACAGGATGGTTGAGGTTGGAAGGGACCTCTAGAGATCATCTAGTCCAACCCCCCTGCTCCAGCAGGGACACCCAGAGCACGTGGCACAGGGTGGCATCCAGGCGGGTTTGGAAGATCTCCAGAGAAGGAGACTCCACAACCTCTCTGGGCAGCCTGTGCCAGGGCTCTGTCACCCTCACAGCAGGGAAGCTCTTCCACAGAACAGCCACTGATGCCTAGGCCAGGCACAGCAAAGAGAAGGCTAGAGCAAAACATGGGTTGTGCATAGCTGAAAACGCACTGCATCACGTCAGCAGCTGCAGAGGGGAACTTTAAGGATGTCCTCCAATAATTTTCATCTCCCTCTGATTTTGTGTCTACTCCCCAGCCCTTCAGAGATAGAAGTGCTCTGTTCTGGTTATTACCTGGATTGGATCAAGAGCCCAGCGCTGGCTGGAGCAGAGGATCTGTGTGGGGACATGGTGGCTCTCAGATAGCTATAGTCAGGCCTGGGCAGCAGGAGAAATCCCAGAACAATGCACCTGAGATGTATTGGGAATGACTAATTCCTTAATACTTAGTAGTAAATTCGTTATCACCTAGATAGTTTTGCCTGAAGACCAAAAATAGGGAAAAATAAGCAACATGCTACTGAACTGAAAACTTTACATACTTGCACACTTTTAAAAATAATAATTAATAATCATACCCTAGGATTCCTTGGCAACAAGATACTATTCACACACAACATTTTCTGCAGTTTGTAGCCTAGTTAGCATCTCAGCTTCCTGTGCAGAAAAAAAGGACAGAGATAATTGGAATAATAAGCAACGATGAAGCTAGTTTGATGCCAATTTGAGCGCTGGGAGGAACACGGGGACTTGGTGTGTTTTAAGCACATTGAATCTATGACATCTGCAGCCCATGCTGGAGGGGCTCTCAGATAGTTTTCTGCATGTGTAGTGCAAACTAGTATATAGATAGGGCAAAGAGATGTGGTGCCCTAGATAAGTCAAATTGCTAAGAAAAGGGGACCCACAAGGTGAATGGAGCATGAACAGTTTTGTGAGCAAGTGCTTAACCCACCTCTGGATGCTTAGAGGGCTGGAGTCTCCTGCCTCCTTTCTAGAGGCCAAGTGGCAGGATGGTCCCCCCAGTTTAGTACTCATTTGTGCTGTGATAAATGGGGAACAGTAGCCAGCATCAGCGGGGAAGAAAAGCCATTTCAGTCTGGGGATCTTTCTCAAATGGTAATAATATAATAAAGGTTCCTAAGCACGCCGTAGGGCGCTGAATCAGACGTTTCGGCGTGCGTTAAAATGTCTGCCTGGTAGCGATCACCGTTTGGATGGAAAGGTGGGAGGAGCATTCTGTCCGCTCTGCCAAAGGAGGGCCTCCAAGTTTTATGGGAGTGGAACTGAACATTAAGCAACTTTGAGACATCCAGCTTTGGATGCCATAAATACTGAAGTAACAGAGAGATGGAGACACATAATGCCTTCGGTCTGAAACCAGTGGAAACTTAAAGACTAGACGTAATGTGGGCCAATGCTGAGCCTGAAGAATATTTTATCTTAGGCCGAGTGAGGACATACTGAGATCAGTTTGGGAGGACACTTTAAATGCCAAGCAGAAAGCGAGCCTGGAGGGTAGCACATTAGCATTTTAATCTATATATCCTGCACTGTATCTGCTCAGTAGGTTGAGTTTAGGGCTGGATAGGCTTTTATAAGGCTATAAATTTCTTAATTGGCACTTTCAGTAAGTTGCATTTGCTCATAAAGGAGTGCATTTAGATCTGGCCTTCATGATACAAATAGCTTTCCCACAGACCCACAACAGCACTAGTGACAAAATCAGCATATAGTAGACAGGCACATTGTAAATGTATCACCAGAGGTGAGGCCTTTATTTCACTTTTGTTAAGTCAAAAGGGTTTTCGGACAAAACAGCTCTTTCTCCCTCTTCTTCCCTGAGTCTATGGAAAATGCATTAGCATTTTCTTGCCTTGAGATGTGCTGCTCTGTCTGCTGACTCCTGAAAGCAACTGAATTTGACTAGATTTTGCTGGGTCTATGGAGGTGCAAAGTGCTAAGGCTAACCTGATTTCATACCTCCATATTGCTTCTTGGGAGCAGATTGAGCTCTGGGGGATACAGCTCCTATCTGTCTCATAGCAAGCAACATTAGGACCCTTCTTAGCTGGACACTAGGCTGTTTATCTGCGTGATAACTGTGATGGGGCTTTGCTTCCAGGACAGACGGAGGAACTGGGCATAGCCAAAATAAGCACAGTTTCCCAGGCCACTTCATAAGGATGGGAGAGCATTCTGCAACAGAGATCCAGGCTTTCATCCCATCCCAGTAAAGCTCTCTTCAACTCCTACACAGACAGGGAGTTTATACCTGAGCTTGATCTATCGTGGCACACACGAAGCTAAAAAACTGAATGCCTATTTCAAACCTGTGCAATAGGAGCTAGAGGAGAACTGCAGGGCTTCTAGGTTAAAGGCACCAGTACTGCTGATTGCCCTCTCTATGGATCCCTTTTTTGGTTTGGGCCACAGCTCCGCCTCTATCTCCCAGCTTTGCAGATAGGAGCAATCGGTGATGCAGAGAAGTGGGTCTCCCCCAGATTCGGACCCCAGGAGCAGTGTGAAGCTCTTTCAGTCATCACAACCAACCTAATCTCCGCTTGGCCCAAAGTTTCACCTTCGATGGAAAGATCCCTATAAGCTAAGTTTTATTTAAGTTGTATGTTTTAACACATATGCTTTCAATTTTTATAAAAATGTATTGGCATATTTGTTCTATTTTACTTGCTTCATGCCTTCTTTCAAGGCAAAGCTTTCTTTTTCCATGAAAAAGAAAAGCTGGTCATATCATCATCTGCTTTATGCTTTTTATGCTTGAGCCGATCTACTTTTTTTATGTATCTTGCCTCCCTCTGTGTGTGTGTAAATTTCATTTTCTAATGCAGCAGTCCTGATCTGCCCTCATCTGCTGCGCTGACATCCAACCGCCCTGCCTCGACGGCTTTCTGCTGCTTTCCTATTTATCATTTTTAAATATACTATTCTTCCTTCCCCTTTCTCGAGGGTCTTTTCAGAGCTACTGGTCATGCCAGCTTTTACTGCTCGGGTTTACACCTGCTCATCCTCTGAAAGAATAAAGAGAAAAGGTTTGTCAGCCCTCGAACCCTGTGCATTTTCCCCCTGCGCTCTTCTGATCTCTCAAAATCTGTGTTAATCCTTGCAAAAAGAGCCATCTGGAGCCCTGACTCTTTTGCCTCTGTTCACAGCTTTCTCCATATCGCATCCTGCGTCTTGCCTTCGTCTGCCCAGTCTGCTCTGACTTGTGTTTCCCTATGACCTCTTTTGAGATAGAGGGGTAGAGAAGATGATGACCAGAAAAGAGGAATTAATAGAACAACAAACACAGGTTTATTTAAACTTTTTAGCATGAGCCTATATAAGAAATTGATTGAATCACTGAGGGAAAATATATGCACTGTTCATTATTTTAATTTATTTTTTAAAAAAGCAATAAAATTTGGACATGGAGGTGGCATGTTTATTTAAGTATTTGTAGGCTCCCTTACATGATGAGATCCAACATTTTAAACCTTTGGTTTGAGAAATCTCAGCACAATTAGGTATGAATTTTTGGATGTGCTACAGTATGCACTCTTTTTATAAGCATGGACATATCTGTTAAAGTCACTATGCACTGAGCTCTTGCTAAAAATTCAGCATGCTCACAAAAGTACAAAGGGTGGGGAGTGAGCATGGGGGGAAGATATGGAGCTCCTTTCTTCCATAATCTTGGCACAGGTCACCTGGCCAAATAGTTTCCTGACTAAGATAAGCAGATTCTTACTTTTGCAGGTCAGCCTTCTCTCTAAAGAGGTCTGCAAGTAGCTGCAGCTAAAGCATTTGTGGGATATTTTACACTGGAGCTCTATTAGTTGCTTGTAGTCATGAACACAGTGATAGGACATCACAGCAATTTTGTAGAGGTCACTGTGAATCTTGTTGTCAATAGATATCCACACTGGCTTGAACAGCGAGAGGAACCAGCCTTTTAAGTTATACCTCAGCACAATTAATCCTTAAGAAAAGGAAACTGCTCTGTAATTCCTCCTTGGTGGTTTTATTACTTTTTTCTGGCCAAAGACATTGCTCATCCTGCAGAAATCAAGCAAGTTCATCACTTGTTGAGGTGAATAGTCCTATTGAAGTCAGCTGTGACTACTCAAGGCAATCACTCAAGCACTAAGAAATTTGAAGTCTATGGCACTTATCACTTGTATTGGTTGCTAGAGTGCTGGGAGAATTATTGCTAGGTGGTTGTGTGGTTGTAGTGGCCATTGGCACTTTTTGTCCTTGTCCTTGTGCTTGTAAATGAGAGACAGCTTTGCAAGGACAATGTTTGACGAGTAAGATAAAACAAAAACATGTTTGGTGTCCAGGTGCTATTTTTGAACCTTGCCATTCAAAGATACAAAAGATCTGGGGCAAGAGATACAAAAAATAAAAAGAGTCAAGAAATTTTAAAACTAATAAAAAAATAAAATTAGTGATAAATCAAACTTTAAAAGGATAAAAGTCTTTTCACATTGCCCAAGGACTTAAAATGTGGCTACTCATTCAGAAATATTTGTTAATAAAGCACTGTTCATATCTTCATTTCCCATGAAGACTGTGGCAAATCAGAGAATCCCACTATGAAGAGCTGTGCCTTGGTCTGTGTCTTGCTCCTTCTGTTTTCGTTTCTGCAAGCTACCTTGCACCAGTGGAATCTTTGTCCCCCAAGCTAGAGAAATGCAGCAGAGCTGCTAAACTGAGAAGATTCTAGATGCTGGGATGGAGTCAGAGGACAGACGCAGTCTTTGCTTATTTAACACTTTTTTCCAACAGTAAAAAAGTAAGCAATTCATGAATCATTCAAACTCTGGCAAAAATAAATAAGCTTGATCCAATAGTCATGAGCTCATTCTTTGCTATACTGACATAGGATCTCTTCAGCAGCTGCCTTGTGCAAGCTTGAATATGGGATATTCTGAAAGGAACAGTGGTCTCCGGTACATGTGGTGTGTCCCCTGGGCAGGCTGGATGAGTCAGGATGATGGAGATGAGGGCAGAGCCCAGGAATCCGCACCTCAGGTGTTGGCAGGTCCCCAAAACTGCTCCTGCTGAGCCTCACAGCAATGGAGGAGTGGGTTCTGTCATTACATATTCTATCAAAGTTTGAAGGGTGGAAGGAAAATGCCCAGGCTGACAATATTTTGCTGTTCCTGGTGCACTGCAATGCAGTTGCTATAACTTATTATCATTTATGTCTTGTTTATTAACAAACATATGTTATTTGTAAAGAGTGTAGCTGCCCTACTATGCATCAGTTATTAATATAATCCAGCAACATTACAAGAGTCATTTCATTTGAAAACTGACTCAGCCAGACACTTCAAACAAACAAACAAACAAACAAAAAACCTTCCCAACTTTTTGTTTTTCCAGGAAAGTTAAGCCTCTTTTGGATGAATAAGACTGGTTTCAAATTTTTGATTAAATATTGCATTCACTTAGAAGAGAATGGGAAGAGAACAAATGATAAAAGCTGAATTTAAGCATCTAGAAAGCAAAAGAAGTATCCTAGATTTTATTATCAAAATCATATTTACTTTTTTGTTGTTGTTGTTAGTGCAGATTTATAGACAGAAAAATACTTGAAAGCAAAAAGATGCAGATGAAAATATTTCATTTGACTGAAAAATTTGCTTTATTTACTTTTGGTTTGTCTGGTGAAACAAAAGTCAACCTATTCAACCATTCTGATGAAGTTTTTGTTATAATAAGGTTTTTTTTTTAATTGTCTGGGATGTTTGTCTCTTGGATATTTGAAATCTGAGACTATTGATTTTGCATTTGCTAGAAATATCCTTACAAGGCTTTGCATTACAAGCCATAATCATCCAAATCGTCCCTGAGATAAAATATATTTTGTGCAATCGACATACAGAAAAACAAAGGCAGAAAAGTAATCTTAAGAGAAGGTGGCTCAGGACAAGTGAGTTAGTATTTCAGCCTAGGGAAGAAGACAAAAGCATTCCTGTTTTCACTCTCCTGCTTTTATTCTTGAAAACTATGACATTCCTCGCACTGTTAGGCTGTCCCCCTCTTGAGGCCAAAAAGAATGAAGTAAATTAATAGAACAGAAAGAAACAACAATAACAGGTAGAATGATGTTTCATTAGTTTAGTATGTGTAGAGTGAATAAAAGCACTGCCAGAGATCATCAGTGCTATGGAAGAGGAGGTGATAGCAAACATTTGAGAGGATAAAGAAATAATCTATAAAAGCAAAACTAAAGAGTCACAAATGTTACTTTCAGTAGAAAAAAAGGATCAAGTGTCTTTTTTTTTCTTTCTTTCAGAAAAGTTTCTGTTGAAAGTAAGTACAAAATCTATCTTAAGAAATTCATTAACCTGACTGTAGGCTAGAAGTTTAAAGTATCAATAAAAGAACAAAAATCACAGTTGGCTGAACTTGAGGAACTTCTAATGAGATGGTATAATACAGTAGTATTTCAGTAAACTTATTGATTGAAAATTTCACTAAGAAACAGACAGAAAGAGAAAGAAGGGAACAGCTCCTAGTTTTGATCTCTCTGCATGGGTACTTGTGTGTTTTCTGAATACTAATAAAGCATACATAGCATGCTATTTTGATGCTGCATACTTTTTTAATGATGCTTGACTCATACTTCTCCAAAAAGAATATGCAATATGTTTAATATCTAAACTAGCATAACAAATACAAGTGAATGAAATAATTAAATCAAAGATAGAAAAATTAATTTGCATTTGAGTAGACAGAAACTTCTTTCCACAAAACAATTTTTAAACACATAGAGTAAAAAATGCAATCTATTCATTTTCAGCAGAGTATCTGAAAAAAGAAAAAGGATGTTTATGTGAAAAGTGCCTGCAAGAAGCATTTGACTGGCTACTTTTTCATGCTCGAAAGTTCTTGACAACTACCTTGAAGGGAAACCTCTTTTCACAGGTAGTTACCTGGTTTCTTTTTAGAGGCAATGGAGAGGCCCAGACACTTCAGCAAGGGGACTCATCCCACCCAAAGATGCCTGGGTGTGAAGCAAGTGCTCTCTGGGTTGCCCCTGAATCATTTCTCTGATGAGGACGGAAAACAACTTGGGTTGGAAATGGATGGAAATAATATTTTGCACTCCTAAAATCAGTTGAATAGCATGACCTAGATTATTTGCAGCTATTTCAGAATTGGCCTGGTTAAAAATATTATTTATTCTAGAGAAGAAAAAAAGTTAATTTTATAAGAATCTCTCTAATGAAAAAAATATCCACTTGAAATCTTCTTAAAAACATGTTGATTTCATTATAGAGTTAGAAATCCATTGATAGGGTAAAATGTTTCTTGAATTAATATGTTTTTGTTTTGTTCTCTTTCTTTTTTCCTTTTTTTTTTTTACAATGTTTTCAGTGTTTTTTCACTAGATTTTCTGAAGTCTCAATGAGCTGAAATAGCAATTGTTTGCTAATATACCCATGACCAATGTCTGTCACCAGAGAGCACTTCTTCAGGATATAGGTTTTCACCTGTGCTACACAAGCAGTGCAGTCCTTGTGCTTCTTTGCAAAATTCACATTTAGAACAGTTATGTCAGAATTCATGTTTTCTTGGATAAAGGAAGGAATTTGATAAGGCAGGATGTAATCTAGCAGCCATTAATATCTCTGTAGATGGTTTATGGTTATCTAGTAATAGTGGTAGTTAAAAGTTATCCTAAGGCTGTGAATCTGCTTACGTAGCTGATCTGAGCTATTCTTGATAGTACTAGACATTATAAAGAGAGATGAAGTCTTAAATTATTTTTTTCTATTTCTCCTTGCCTTGTTTCAAAGTGCTCTAGGGAAGCACTGCCAGGACTTTCAACCGGTGACAGAAATTGACAGCAAATACTGGTACCTGCTCACATTTTTAATAATGGAGAGATTTTCGGGATATTTTTGTGCCACTGAAAATTGCTCTTACAGCCTGAAACAGAGACACCAACTTCCATTATCTCAGCAGTTTAATCAAGAATTTTGCAAACATAATGAATAGCAGAGAGAAGAAGGCTGAACTTTATACAATAGTGCTCTTTACAGCATTTCCCACAAGGAAGGGATGAGAGGTGAGGGGCAGCAGTATCAAAAGCTGCAGAAGATACCTGTAGGATCTCTATCCTCATTCATATGTTGTGGATGGGCTATAATCACCTACCAGAGCAGCAGGATCCTAAGAGGTAAAAAATATCAAATTTAGTCAGGTATTAAATTACCTTGGAGATTAGTTTTTGTGAGCTTGTCAATGAGGCTCCTCAAATCCTGCATAGAAACTTAGCAAGACCTTGTTTAGCACAGGTGGAAAAGCTGGATGGTTTCGGAGGGGTCATTCATTTCTTTTTCCAAAGGAAGGCATGCCACTCAAGGCCTTTTTCTTTTGCCTTTTCATTTGTTTTACATATGTACAATTTTTAAAATTCATGATTGCAGGTTTTGTCAAATGACATATGACCATCTCTCTTCTAGAAAGCTGTAAAGGGAAATCATTCATCTCACCTGAACCACAGGAGAACTAGCAGCGGTAACTGCTCTGAAGAAAAATCTGCATTCACATTTTAATTTAATTTAGAGAGGAGAGGAAAGGTTTATGTCATATGCAAGCACATTCAGATTGATATAAAGGAAATATAGCTCTCTATGATTTTGTTTAAATTCTACTGATTTTACTTGACAAGCAAATAGCTATTTGCATTTGGGGATAGTTTCAGATTTGGAATGGAAAAACCTGAGGTCTATATAGATAGTAAATAATGAAGACAAAAATACTGTAGTTTCTGCTACCCCAATTCTCTCCGAGTATCTCCCATATTCTCTTCATAGTATGTATTCCTCAGTTCAGATAAGCTAGAAAAAGCTGTAGTCTCCAGCCATTTGATTTATGAGCAATTTACCCAAAAATGCTAAGTGCAGTGAATATTGTTTTGATGTGAAAATCAGATATACTCAACTGGGAACCCCCCTGGCATTTCCCAATTGGGTATTATGACCTATAGTGAATTGATACCAGTCTTGTGGATCACGATGGATGCATCTTCAGTCCTGTGCAAAAGCATAGTGTCCTAATGGGCTGTGGTAAACAATGCTATAGTATTGCAATAGGACATCTCCTACAAGATAATAGTTCTGTAAAACAGGAGATGGTAGCTAAATCATGTACACCATCAGTAACCAAGCTAATAGGACTCTATTTCTAATGATTTTCTCTTTTTTTGGAGCTCCAGCCTTCTCTTTCATTTGGGAAGGACAAGCTTACCTTTTGCATTCTCTGCTTTTGCATTCTCTGATTTTGCATTCTCTAACGTATGAGGGCCTGATGCAGCCTTTTCTTAGCCACACCTGTACAGAGACACATAAGATCAACTTCTTTCTCTGGCAGTCTATTTTTATGACACCATCAAACACTTAGTATCTGTCTGTTAAAAACATATGCATGTTCTTTCATATACAAGTATACAGCCATAATTTGTGATTGCCTTTTCCTTTTGAAACCAATCAAAAAAGGAAAAACAAAACAAAACAAAAAACCCACACCACTAATAACTTTAAAAATCCAACCAAGTCAACCAAAACAGAAACGGGTAAAGAAGGACAGCAAAGAAATCCAGCTCACTGCTACCAAAGAAGACTCAGAGCCACCACTGCCGCTGTACTCAACAAATGAAGTGGGCCCTGTATATTAGCAGTTATTTAGGTAAAATTTAATGAGTAGACTTAAGGTTTAGAACTGGCAGTACACATGGAGATTGTTTTTATAATAAATGTGGATGTGCAGATACAAAACAAATATTAGCTTTAAGCTCAAAAATGAAAGAGGCCCTGGGAATGTCCCTAGGCACTGAAACCTGGTTGTCTCCTTGGCTCAATTGTGAGAATGGTCTCTGCTACCTGGTACACTCCCAGCTCCTAACCTATAAGGCTGTCAGGGACATCCTTACAGGCCATTTACATCCATCTTTATTTGGGAGCATAAAGGAATTTGACAGTTTGGATGAGAACTGTTCTGTGCCAATTGACTAGTGAGTGGAGACAGGATGTGTTTAATTTGCTAATATAGCTGTGGCTATCTGGTTTTCCTTTGCATGCATGAATTAAAGTTTCCCTGGCGTGAATTGGGCTTGAGGGAGAATCTACATTATAGTTAAGACTGATTTAGCTATGTCATAAATACACAAACTTATGTTGGTGCTAGAGAGATGATAAGATTCTAGTATCTCAATCTGTAGTTTTCCAACAGTGGTCTAAAGAAGCTTAGAGAGGTCCACAGATGAATTCATAGATGTCCACAGGTGGCAATACTGTGGGGGAGGAAAAAAAAAAAAGCTTATTGTTAATTTTGCTTCATTTTACTCTACGGTAAAGTGTGAGTTTCCCTATGAGTAAGGTTTCCATACCTCAAAAATTAGATCTGTAAGACTCCACAACAGCAAGCTTCTCTGCTGTGAAGACCAGTGGACTGTGAGGGTGTCTGCAGGCCCTGGCAGGCTGTGCTTGCAAGCACATGCAACCTGATGTGCTTGAGTGCACCACGTGGCTTTCAGGCGTACTGAGGCTGGCTGCTGGGAGGCAGTCCATGAACTGTTTGAAACCTTTGGACCTGCTGCTTCTCAAGGTGGTATCCATCTAGTCTACTTACCTTTTGTAGCTAGGCACACATTATATGGTTTTACTTCAAGCTTTTGCAACCAGGCCATTTTTAGTAGGCAAAATGTCTCATCGGAAATAGACTGACACCATTTCAACTTGTATAAGCTTCAAAGTTCTAAAAAACAAACATTTTGAGATCGGAAGGCCTCACAGTGAACTTAAGTCTGCTGACAAAAGGCTTTTCTTAGTAAGTTTTTGTGGGTCCTGTA
Source organism: Tinamus guttatus (assembly GCF_059628265.1). Taxonomy (NCBI): domain Eukaryota; kingdom Metazoa; phylum Chordata; class Aves; order Tinamiformes; family Tinamidae; genus Tinamus; species Tinamus guttatus. The sequence continues at coordinate 1,172,011 of NW_028288619.1, forward strand.
GGAATATTTCACAAGTATTGAAAATGGAAATTAATGTTTTAGCATGGTTCTATTTGCTACCTCAAATCTCCAACAAATTCAAAATAGCAAGTCTTTAAAAAAAGTCTTCAGAGAAGGTTAAAAACTTTGCATAGCTCTAAGTGATGACAATTTTTTTAAAAAAAGATTGCACATGATAACTACTGAAAAGAGTTGCGTTCTCCAACATAAATGAAAAAGAGCTTTTAATTATGCATCTCTCACTCCAGGAAGCTTAGAGAGGCCATTGTGTGCATGCCAAGTCGCAACCTTCGCAGGACATTTCTCCATTTCCAGTGAACTCAATTGCAGCAAAGGGACCTCAGGTCTTTATAGGATTTCTTCTTTTGTTTTGAGAAAGCATCTATGCTGTGACATGGGTAAGCTTTGCTAGACAAAAAGGTTGATTTGGAATATACTTGCTGCCCCTAATTTGGTGAACACTTGGTTTATTCAGGGATATGTTTACACAAGGTATAATAACCTTCCAAACATCTTGCATCTGTTGCTTACTTCCTGTGAGGACCTTCCTCTTCCCCACTGTTGCAAAGCATAATTGGGAACAAATCAGCAGGAAGGAGATATACTCTCTGTTTTAGCTAAAGATATAGTGTTTGTTTAAGTTAGCAATGCATGAGTGGTTTGTTAGAGATTATTTTTAAAGGTCACTTCCTACTTGGAAAGGAGCCTGTAATAAGCTTCTCTTCAATGAAGGGATTTTTTTTTTTTTTTTAATCTCATTTTGGGTGGTCTGCTGTGTTCCAGGCTCCTACAAAAGCCAATGGGAAGAGACAGTTCTTTGTCACCTGGGGACACTTCTGGCTTTTTGTGTAAACAAATAGTGTATTTTAGGATACAGAAATTAAGAATAGAAATGTTGCCAGTTAGTACATATATGATGGCCTTTGCCAGTCCTGTTGGAAAAGAAAGAACCTGAATCTTTTGTCTATTTATGGAAATAGGGAATTAAATAAATCTTCGAGAAAAGTGATGAACTGGGGATGAGTTAGCTAATGCCAAGCAGGGCAATGCCAAGGAGGGTTCAGGCAGGTGTTTGAATCTCACTCACATCCCTCCTGGGAAACATTACTTCTTCTAATTACCATTAGTTTTTTTTTTTTTTGGTAATGAAGGGGGCTTCAACAGGAATATATAGTACATATCGAATACAAAAAGAAAAAGGAGGGTGGTTTTCTAGTATGTTTTGGGAAAACAGATGATTTACAGTTTGGTTTTGGGTCACAAGTTACGTGTGAGAAGAAATTGTTAGCACAGAAGGGGGAAGACATGTTTGAGGTGAAAGACTGTCATACCTCCACCCATACCAGTATGCAGCATCATGCTCCTGCATGAAGCACCAACTCAGGACTCCTTCAGAGCCTGGGCAGCAGTTTGGAAGGGGGATGTGACACTTTGCTTGGGCAGCCCTGATGGCTCATGATCCAGCCCTGCCTTCTGCAGAGATGGGGATCCAAGATATCTGTCAGACCATCCGATCTTCACCTATCAGTTGTCAAGTCAGGAGATTTGACTCCTAGTTAGCATGTGGCATTTCAGAAACCAGGCTCCTCTTCTTTCCCCAGATTAAAAAGAAAAAGCTGGTTTGCTGAATATATATATTTTTAAAGCAAAGTTTTCTAAATATTTGGTCTTTATTTTACTTGGAAGCACAAGCTCTTTCTTTTTTTCTTTTCTTTTTTTTTCTTCTTTTTTTTTTTTCTTAACTACTTTCTGGCTTTTTGTTCTCAGGTGGTTGTCTCTTTTCCAAGCAGTACCAAATTTCAACCACATGCTTGTATATTCCTTTCCTTTTGGAAACAAATGCTTCCCAGGAGAAACACAGAATATACTCCTGGAAGATGTGATTCAATTATAAATGAATACCCGGCTGTACTCCCAATTTTATATATATATATATATATATATATATATACACATCTATATAAAAAACAAATATAATGTATATGTACATAATATAATATATAAAAAATATAATGTAATATGTTTATTAAACAATAAATAAAGCAACTCAGCAATCTGAGATTCCTGCCATTTAACTAACACCCAGTGGACTTGGGATACAGTTACGAAAAACAAAAGATTTTCAGCAGTCTCTTGCAGAACAAAGCTCAAATACTAAAGCACTATGAGATGTCCCAGGATATTGCCAGAGTCATGATAGTAGCTCCTTAAAGTTAAGGTAAAAATTGAATCTAGGAGGTTCTGCATCAAAAATATGAGTGCCAGAATATTTTCTAGAAGAGTTTGGCCTTAGCTGTGGAACAATTACAATTTCTTATCTTTATGGGAGGTCAGAATTAGCTGAAACATTCATTCTTGTTGCCAGAACTGGAAAGATCTGACAAGTATTTCCCACTAAAAATGCAATTTGTGTTAAACACAAATATGAAATAAATTTTGGTAGCTTCAGACATGCTTTATATTGTCCTTGATGGATTTAAATTCCATAAAACCCAGGAGTAGATTATGTACATTACGCTCTGATTTAAAAAGCCTGTCCAGACTCCTAATGTATTATAGATATTCAGCATATATGAAGGTCATTCTTAAATTCAAGAATATGACAGTCAGACATGTGAACTTCCTTAACGTTCCATGAACTCACAGGATTATCATATTTATCAAGAAGAAAAGTAAGTCAAAAGAGAAAATTGTTTGTTTTGATGGCACAGGAAAAGTATTCCGTATTTTAAGCAAGACAGGAATAGATCTGTTTATTCTGACTGAAGAAACTCCAAAACACCCATATAGCTGTCCGGACTATTATTTCGTCTTCCCAGAGCTAGTGCTATTGGAGGGCGTCACAAACAGAAAGGCAGTCATGCACATCTCCAAGGTCTTTAATGAGCATGAGTGTGCAATCAAGTTGAGACTTGGAGGTGTCCTTGTAAGTTGTTGATATCCCTGATCCAACAAGTTGTTGCAAATGCTGTGAAAGTAGTAACACATCAAAAAGCAAGAAAACAGATTCAGACTGATCTGTATTTAGCATGGGAAAAATGAAATATTACTTGGTCTCAAAAAACAAACCAGAATCTTCTCTATTTAGAAGCACATGTCAATGCCACTGATAAATTAGGACTGGATAAATTAGGATATGGATAAGGCAAAGAAAAATATCTACCTTGTGCAAAAGAAAAAAACGCATGTATACAGAGAATCACTATGATGTGAAGCACCTGTTTCAAAGTGTCAGTTTGAACTCAATGTGAGTTGAGTTGTGGCTTGATGGGTATGATGCAAGGCAAACTGGAGAGCCTGGAGATGGTACCTTCTGCAAGATCTACATGATTGGGAAGGTTGATAAGGAGAAACAAAAAGGGTGGGAAATAGATAGAAAAGAGCAGAATTGGGAATTTTGTCCAAAATGTTCTTTGGAAGGCAGCAAAAAGAGGTGGTGGAGGAGGAAGGGACAAAAAATATCATGACTCTAACTGGGTTGCATAAAGAAAATCACAGAATCATAGAATCATAGAATGCTTAAGGTTGGAAGGGACCTCTAGAGGTCATCTAGTCCAACCCCCCTGCACACGCAGGGTCACCTAGAGCACATGACACAGGGTGGCATCCAAGCGGCTTTTGAAGATCTCCAGAGAAGGAGCCTCCACAGCCTCGCTGTGTTGCAGGTGCCCAGACAAAGGGGAAAATGCATTTTAGTACTCTATTCTCTTCAGTGATAACTTCAGTATTTCTCCTTCCAATAAGATGATTGAGGTTGTGCTTCTTTCATAGGCGTTAGGTGATTAACTTTCTTTGTGATTAATTCTCTTCAATCCCTGTGTAGGGTACTTTCATGCTTATTTCAGAACCAGAAATTGCTTCTAGCAGTCATGAACCTGAACATTTTAACATCCAAGTCCATTTTAGACATAGTTCTGAATAACTTTTCAAAAGAGGACCCAAATGGCCTATCTGCTTCTAAAAGCACCATCATTACCCCAAGATTTTTGAATCTCTGGGTTAGGCTAGATTTTAACTTGAGCTTTGTACAAAGGCATTTGGATCTGGACCCTCTTGTACTTGCAATAGGAAGGTCAAGGGCCTGTAGCAGCCTAGGTCCATTTCCTGAAATTATGAGGCTTTGTCATGAAGTTTACTGCATGGATAAAAATCAGGTCCTCCAGATTTACAATGGGAAAATGTACCCATGAGAAAGACTTGCTATATCCATAATGAGACTTGTTATCCAAAGCCAAACACTGAATGTGTGCAAGATTAAATTTATCATACCACACTTCAGTCCTCAAAAGCTCTCTTTTCGATTCATGCAGTACATTTGAATACCAAGTAAGCATGTACTTCATGTTTCTGGAAGAGCAAATCTAAAAGAGCAGCCATGCTTAGTACAAGGTTATTGCATGTTTGGCAGGCTTGAACACCAGATACCCTTGGATATGGAGCAAATATTTTTTAATATTTTGCAATAATAAAAACATTCATAACTTTTTTAACAACAAGCAGGACATGGAAAATGTGAAATATGCAATGCACATGATAAAATCAGTGGCAAAATTTTGTAATTGTTCAATGGTTTTGGTGATTTATTTTCATATTGTTGATCTGTGAATTGAGCAATGAAAATGTTTATGCATCTTTCACTGATGGAGTAGACTTATCAAGTTCTCACGTCTGTGTTATATTTCTCTTTGACCAATGTAGCTATAGATATTTTTAATTAAACTTCATATCTTTTTTCATATAAGATTATGATAGACTTTTTTATTGGTGATTGTAATATTATAAACAGGAATGAAGCACACAGAAAATCAATGTTTAAGTAATGTTTAGTTTGAGATATAAAGTCTAATGATAGCAAAATATCTTGAGGATGCTTAATTAGCTCTACGCATATGGCCTCAGAATATCTGGTTTTATACACTGGAGATGCCAGAATGATTCACTTACTTACTTAAAAAAAGATCCAGTGAGATGGATAACCTGTACAAAATACCCAGTACTATGAAACCATCTGGGAGTCCACTCTTTTTTTAATTTCCCAAAGTGTTTCTGAATTCTGAAAAGGGAGGTGCTTCACCTAGAGACGTAACTGAATCCCAGAATTTAAAGAAATGGGCAAACACAAAACACAAATACAAACAAGCGTAGTTCACAAGGGTTGGTGAAAAATGGGGGACTAAATTGTGATCCCAAACCTACATAGCACTTGACAGCAATGCATACGCCTCTGCATACGCCAGTGATTCATTCTTTTTCTCTTGTCCCTCCTGCCTCAGAATCCTTAAGCCATGTCGTTCCCATTTATCAGGCAGGAGATTATTCCTAGTTTGCACAGCGAGAAAACCATAAGAAAAGCTGACAAACATAACTAAACTGTCTGTGAGAGTAGTTGTCTAAGCTTTTTGCACCATTTCTTTCACAATAGGAGGATTTATATTACAGGATTACTTCATTCTGCGAGCTGTTATTCCTCACCTATACACCCTGTGCCTAGGAAACTCTTCCCCAAAAATAGATAGAAAGGATGCTTAAGCATGACAAGGCACAATTATTTGCAAGTGCAATTTGGCATCTCTGATTTAAAATAATTGGAAGTTATAGAAATATATGAAAATCAAATGATAAGCTGTGTTAGCCAAGGTTGTTGTTTCCTCTCTTAATATTCAAAGACTATTTGACTGTAGGTTTGATAATACATTATCCTCTCAGACTGTAAATATCTGCCTTAAAATTTTCCATGAAATGGTATGCTTTTATACCTATCTCAAAGATAGTGACTAGTGACCAGTAAATTTAAGATTGTCTTTCAAGACAACTGTCCCTCCCTCCCCTAAGAAAGACGTTACTATATTAGTTCAACCACATCTGATTTTTAGAAGTCAGTGTAAGAACACTGAATGCTAGCGCTGTCAGGGGGACATGACAGGGACCCTGACAAGATCCTGTCATTTAATGTCCACTAAATCATCCCATCAAACACGGATTTCTATTTGGAGGAAATACTGAGCCCTAATGAAGAGCAAACAAGGAAAGTCGGTGAGAGATTATGTTATTTTTGATCCTGACAGCTCAAACTTTGGACTCACAGGAAGAAAAAAAAAAAAACATAATTACTGATAAAATACTACCATATTTTTTCCTGCATCCTCAATTTTCCTTGCTCAAAGTGACAGGCTCCCTATGAGCTGAAAGAGGTAAAAAGTTCTGTGACAAAATCTGGATTTTTTTAATGAAGAGTGATGAGGTACAATTTCTTATTGGTGCCTAGGCTGACTGCTTTTCAGAACAGTAATTCTTTATATGACCTGCAGGTATGTCAGTGTCTGTCAAAGAAAGCAAACTTCTGCAAAGAAGCACAACTCTTACTCTCCCTTACATGGTCTTGACAGGACAAAGAATCCATATTTGACGGAGGCTTGAGCTGAAGCTCACGATGAATGATAAATATGTTAAACACTGTGGGCTACAGGATTTATTTTTTGCATTATGATTCCTTTATTTATTCTTCCAGACACCATTTCTCAGTTTGCAGCCCCCCGCCTTACTCTACTCACAACAAAAACACTTATATCCACCTATTGTGCTATAACTAAGATTGCCAGGCAGCCTCTATGCAATGCACCTCTGTTTGCAGATGATATGAGTCAAATGTGATCAGTGCAAGCAGGAAGCAGCTTGGCAGCCTGCTGCTTCCCAAAGGGCTCTCTGCAAGGGGAAGGGAGAAGCCGGCAGCTAGAGCGTTTAGGGAAAAGCAGAGGCATTTTAAGTGATGCTGTTCATCTCAGGAACTCATCGGCAAACAAGAGAGATTGGATTTTTTTTTTTTTCCTAAAAATTTTGGCAATCTCCCTATATGAAACTGTTAGGATTATAGAAATCTGTGTTTTTCTGTATTCAATAATTAATAAAGGAAAGGCACTAAAAAGTTAATAGCAGCATAATAATAGAAAGATATTAGCACCATCCTAGCTGCACCAGAACTTGAGTGAAGACAATTGTTGGATCATTTTCGAAACAGAGAACTCAAAACCCAGTATATAGGAATTTCTGGTACAGGTTGCGGGGCTTGTTCAGTTGATGGTGAACATAGTTTGGGCTTGTTTGGCTGGGGGAAGGCTATCTGCCGTGGGGGGTGGTGATCTGCCAAATGGCACAACATTTCATTTTACAATGACAGAAGAAAGGGGTCTGCAGCAAACGTAGTTGCAGCTGCGAATTGGCCGGGCTTGGTGTGGGTGAGCTCAACCTTCTGCTGCTACACGGCACGAAGCTCACTCCACAGCAGCCATGGGGATGAATGAGGGTCATGTTTAGCTCCTCTGGCAAATCTGTCTGCTATGAGTATGTTTTTCAAAAACGTGCTGCAAACATGCATGCATGCTTCAATGCCATGATACGTTTCTTCAAAGCTTTAACCAGAGCTTTGCTACTGAAGACAGTGAAATCAGTCATTTCCAAAACATTTGGCTTGTTTTCATCATTTTTGATTTTGGCAAAACCTGGAATGTTTTATTTTCCTTTGCCGTTGCAGCAAAACACTTTGTTTGCCCACAGAGATTCAGGACTTTAATTACTTGTTCTGTTATCTCACAAACTGAGCCTGCAGAAATACTTTAGAGAGTGTTCTGTGAAGGCATGGAAACATGCAGGAGCAGGACTGAGCAACGCACACTCTGCAGCCTTTTTCTAAAGCGAACATACACAAGAGTACAGAGGTTAATCACTGACATTTCTCAATTTGGCAAAGTAACATTTTTCCATTTGGAAAGCACACTGCATTAGAAGAAATAAATCTAGATTGGAAATAACTGTGGTCTCCACCTTGAGTCTTTAAGCTAAGAGGTTCTCTAAGAGATCTGAGCTTGAGTTGGCTTTACAGAGTCCCTGTGATTTACAGCTTGATTAAATTGAATGAGTCAACCCATAATGTGTACAAATCTAGAGTTTTATTTTCATAGTACAGAAGCTATACTGTGAATTATACAATTCATCTCACAAATCATGTATTTTATGATGACTCATAAGCACTGGAAGGATTAAAGTCTTCTTGATAAGCAAATTAAATCTGTACGTTGCTAGGAATTTGTGGTATAAGCTGTTTGAACGTGTCATTGTGTTGATTGTGAACTGGTATTTAAAAATCAATGTGCATATGCCGACAGGACATCTGAAGTGAGGTTTTTTTCTGATTATAATGGTGCCACTGACTATATTAGAGTTAGAGTTGAGTCAGTGTTTCCATTAGGAAGCTTGTTTTTCAAGCCTATGTACTTTGCCATAAATTCACTCTTGAGCAGAATAGAGTATTTCTAAATAATAATAGTAAATTTGAGTGTTTCTAAACCTTAAAAAGGATTAAAATAATATTTTTATGAGTGTATTTTTCAATGGGAAAGTATTCTGTTGTTGGAATGGCTTCAGTTACAAGGAACGGAATTCAAAGTTTATCATTTAAAATGGTTTCTCATTCTTGAGTAAGTAAAAAAGAGTCCAGTTTGAAAATCATTATTATTAAGTCCATATGGTCTAACCCATTTGGTGTTTTCAAAACAAAATATAAACATCATGAAATAATTATACTTAAATATGATTTTTCCCCTCATTCCATAAAGGACAATCTGGCTACAATGTTATGGACAAGTTTGACCCATATTTTAGTGTACTGATAGATTCCCTTTGACATTTGTGCATTCATATTTTGAGAACTTTCCCCTAAGAGTATGTTTACCCTGCAGCCAAAGGTTTAAGCCTAGTGTGTTAAAGAGTTTAAACTTCCTAGCCTGGAGAATTATTACAGTATAGCTATGGCAATGTGGACTTCATCTGGTGTTAATCTTGAAAGCGTGTATATAGAGTTCTAGATGATTTTGTCATAGACTACTAAAAGCTTTGCAACTGCCAGATACACTGTTCTTATTACTTGAGCCAGGTAATACAGACGAGACAGGTCTACAAATGCTGAATCCATATCCTTGGTGGTAGTGACCCTTTGATCCTTCCTAACAAACACCTCAAGATGCCCTTTAGATAATACACTTACATAGGATTTTGCTGGAGGACTTCTAGATATAATTAAACCATGCATAGCATATAGTATGTGGCATCATTTTAAAATTGCATAAATCTGGGGTTGAGGTTACTACTAGTGCATAACTATGCATCTCCAAATATACCTATAGGTTTGGTATCAATCATTAGAAGTATTAAGGTATTATTTGTAAATTATTGTTTTAATAGCATGTTTTTGAAAATAGTTTGGAAATACTTGGGGAAAAAAGTCTGAGCCAATGGTTTATAATTTCCGTACATATAATTATAGCTCTGATTAGAATGTCTCAAAATGTCAAATATTTTTTTCCTATTTTGCTAATAACTATCTAAATATGCAGTAGATGGCATTCCCCTCTTTAGAAAGGTTATAATCTAAAAAAAAAGTTAAACTTATTCTTCATTGTCATGCATATTTTATAGTCAAGTGATGATTTAAAAATGTATCACTATCCTGTAAGAATGCCTCATATTCTCTTTTAACATCTCTAATGCCAATAGGCGTGGATGCTGGAATGAGGATTAATACTTATGTAGTGCTTTTAAGTGGTGTATGATTTGAAAGGTATTCGTGCTACTATCTCAGTCTTTTTTTATTGGTAGAACCATGATCAGTCATGCTATGAGGACTCTAGCCTGAGTTCACCTCAGTTTCTTTAAGGCTTCTCTAATCAAACCTAGTTAAAAGGAGGACATATTGTTCAAAGAGAGCTTGAGGCTACAAGCCGCTGTGATGTGGCTCCTTAGGAATTCGGGCAGACCAGCTTTCATTACACTAGTGAACATCTACTGTGTTTTTATACCAGTCCACTGAAGAGTTTAACACATTAACCACTTCCTAATAAAACATTTCATAAACATTTATTTAACTTCTCCTGGTAATGGTTGGACAATTATAAGAGTTTGTCCTGCTACCTGCTACTAGTTTTATTTCTGTATAGACTTAAGAGGTGGCAGAGAAAGAAGACAAGCTCCACACTCAGAGTTTGCAGTCTGAGATTAAAGGAGTCTCCTGTAGAAATTTATAAACTGTATGAAGATAGAGTTCTCTAAACACCATGGATGCTAAAAACTGCTTGACACAGGGAGAATCTTGGCAGCATAAACATATGAAGTTCGTGAGAGCTGCTATTTCTTCTTTGGCAATGCTATTTTCTTATCTGATGGGAGCTTGTTTCCAAATAACTGCCAGAATTTGGGTACGATCCAAACTGAATTCTAACTTTGGTAGCGTCTAAATGCAGATCTAGGCATTGCAATTTTTTGCCTATTGCTAAAAATGTTACATATTCATTGAATGTGTCTGTATGTCTTGGAAAGAGTTTCTTACTTCTGGAAATCAGGCCACTGATATTTGGCATGCACATTTGAAAACTCAGCCAAATCATATCAGTATTAATCATTATCTAATTCAGTCTATAAGAGGAATAAGCAATGTATTGGAAAAACTTAAGCCTTTCTAATTTCTTGTTCTTTTTATAGTCAATTTTCTCATCCCATGCCCTACACTAATGTTAAGAATCAGTGTTGGACATAGCCCATGTACATTTGTGTGTTAGAAAAAGCACCAATTATGGAGCAGAGAGATTAATTTAGAAAACTTATCTATGTTCTAAGGAACAAAATCAAGTAAACAAACAAAAAACTCTTAAAACAAGAGAAGGTCTGAGATGCAGTTAGAGAGGGATGGAGGAAAAGCAAAATGTATATTTTGGCTGATATGCACATATTGAAACTCTTTTTTTACATAGAATGTGCCTTCTCTATTTCCCTTATATTCAAATCTGCTCAATAAATATCTGTTAAAACCTGAGAAGCCATAGCTCAGGTTGCTATAAATGCGTATGTCCCTGCCTTTTCTACAAGGTTTCCCATGTAAATTCTGATAGCCATGAACCTTTTCACTCAGCATTCAAATGTTAATTCAATGATAATGCATTACTCATGGAGAAATTCCTCCTGCTCTTGGACTCTATTATAATTGAGTAGAATTGTTAACCAAGTATTCTAGTCTTTGTGATCTGTGGTCTCACAGAAGTAACGAAGAAGAAAGATATTGAGTGTGTGTATCTTCCTTCATTTAGGCAATCTTCATTCATTTGTGAAGGATACAGAGCACAAGATAGATGATAGAAAAAAAAACCCCACAAACCCCAACCTTTTACCTGTTGTATGTGACACAAGGAATTCACTGAAGAAACAAGCAAAGCATTGCTTGCACTGTCACAGCCTGCATATTCAAGATAAAAGCTATTACATATCTGCACAGTCTAAGATATTCTAGTTAGCCAAAGAATGATACACTTCTGCTGACTCCTCCATTAAAGAGATGTCATTTTTCACTGCTTGATTTCTGCTTTGAACTTTGAGTTGCCTGATCTGATCATTAAGCCCATCTCCAGTTCATCATAGGCTATGGGTTCAGATCTATTACAAACCAGAAATTTTTGAAAGATTTCCATCACTTGTTTTCAGCTGTGCCTGTACATGCTGTTTCTCAGATTTGATAAAGACTTGTTAGTTCTGATGACTTTAAATGGCAGAATATTCCAGAGTTTACCATACAGTGACAAGAATGCAAAAAAAAAAAAAAAAAAAAAGAGAAAATTATTGTTTTTCTTTTGCAGTGGAGCAAAGTTGCCAGATCTCAACAGATGTTATAGCTTTTATTCAACCCAGCATACTATTGAGACCCCCTGCCTGTCCACAGCTGTGTTTCGCTGGAGTTCAGAAAGGGGCTACCTGTCTATTAGCCAGAGTTACCATCTTCGTTGACAGAATGGGAACTCTGTATAGACTGAAACAGGAGCATTAGGAAAGAATGCGGATTTATGGCGCTGTTCTCTGCTGATTTGTTTGTGTATATTCCTGGGGAAGTTAAACACAGTACCACTTCTAGCAGTGACTTCAGGACAAAATCTGCCTCAGGAAATTATCTGATGGCGACTCTGGGTTGGAACCGCTCTGGTTTAACTGCCCACTTTCTGTAATTTTAATCTCCAATTTATGACTTCATTGGCTCCCCTCATGGTAAGTGTTACTCCTATTCAATGGTTTCCTCTGCAGTGTTTCCTTTGGGGGTTACAGCCCGCGTTGACAGTATGGAAAGTATTTCCCCACATGGAGCCAATGAATGTTCTGAGGCCTAATAATATACGTATCCTCTTGCAACTCACAGAGGATTCCAGTAAACACTGGCCTTCATCTGAATACTTCAGTGCACCACTTTCCAGAGCTCTTGGCAAGAAGGAAACGGGTGTGAGGGGAGAATATCCCTATCTTGTCATTTTTTCTCTGAAGAAGGAATCAATCTGTGCTGATTTTCTGAAGCTTATTTGCCCACTGACCAGAACAGGTGGTATTGTATTTAACTCTGCCACAGAGCTATAAGGATGAAAATCTCATTCTCATTGTTTGGCTTTTTTTTTTTTTTTATCATAAACAAGTCTTCTTTAGCTGCTACCTAAAGAATTTCTGTCCTATTCCTGTTCTTCCTGCACTTGGTGCCTATAGTTGGGCCCACTGACAGCAGAGGCAAAGGTGCAATAGTGACACGGTTTAGTGGCACAGGAATTCTGGCTGTGACTTGTAAATGCGAAAGTGACCCAGCATGTCCTTTGGCTGTCATATGCAAACAGCAAACAGTGACCTAGTCATCAGGAACTCTGAATGTTACACGAGATTCTTCATAGATTCTTCACCTGTTGAAGACCAGAACAGTGGACTGGACTCAGGCATTAGAAAAAAAGCCCCCCAAAGCAGCTAAAATGTTAAAAACATCACCAAAGTAAGAGGCAGTCCTCCAAAGACTCAGGTACTCTGGAGCAAGAGTGGGAAGCAGAGAATGATGCCTAACATCTCCACCTGGACAGTGCTCCATGGCCGATGAAGACTAATGGCCATTCTCTGAAGAGAGGATAGAAAGAAGACAGGGATCAGAGTCCATCTGAATGATCACTATTACTCTCTCCTCAGTGGGGATATATCTAGAAGGCTATAGAGGGTGGTGTCACTGAGCATGGGCCATGTGCTGTTTCTTCATGTGAACAGGGTGAGAGCATAGCCAGTGAAGCCAGTTTCATTGTGCAGGTAGCACTCTGCATGTGCATGTGTCTGATGCATTTCCTCTAGATGCACGTTGGTGCTGGCTCCCCTTCGAACAGCAAGGCAGTTCAGCCCCTTGCCATCGAGTTATGACCCTAAAGAAAAACTGAGTACTTTTGATACTCTTTAAATGTATGTGATGCTGCTGCTTGTATCCTCCTCAAAACTTTATGTGTGTGAGAGCAGCTGAAGCTGAAGCCTATTCCTTTCTGGTCTTCTGCCTTACCTTCTTAAATTGCCTAGCACATATTGCTATCCAAGAATTTCTATGTAAATGTGTCCCACTTTTGCTCTTCTACAGTATGACAGCACCAATATCACTCTCCTCAGATTAATCATATCTTTAACTGCTGCGAGGCCATTTTCTCACTCCTGTTTACTTTTTTATTCTGAATATTCTGGCAGGTTATAGACATTATTTTGAAGGAAAGCCTTCTGTCTCCATTGCAGACATAATTTTACGACTTCCCTAGGAGAAAATAAAGTAGGAGCTAGGTTATTACAAGTTTCGCTTAAGTCATTCCCTGAGAATTTCTCTGCTATAGAGCATCATTCAAAAAAGATCCGAGAGCCAGCATATTGCTTTATCAAGACCTTAAGATTTTAGGGAGTTTCTTTAAATCATACTAAAATGAGTTTTGAGTACCAATAAAATATGTGTCCAAGAGATTTTGCCCTTAGATTCAAATTTCATACTAGTCAGGTTGTCAGTTTATTCTTTGTAAATCACCCTCAGTTAGTTAACAACAGGACTATATATTTACTTTGGCAAAACATAAGATTTGTTTATCAGGGCAAGTAACATGGGTGGAACAGCTAAAATCAATTTGCTATACCTTGTAAGTGAGGTATACCATTCTACATAAATAATTAAAATACTCTCACGATTGTAAACCTGAGACTGTTTTATTGTTGGAAAATTAAATTGCTTCTACCTTCAAACAAGGCTTTTTGGCCTATTCCCAAACTCCTCAAGATGACAGACCCTCTAGCACCAACGAACTTGGCAGTTCCTTCTTATTTTCGAGGTAGTTCACCCTTGGCAGCCAGCCAACCATTTACATCCTCTCTCTGTTGCTTTGCACATGACTTTGTGACAATCCTCTTACCTTCCATTTTATTTACCTATCCAAAAATATTGAATGTAAGTGATGGAAAAGAATATAGTGCATGTTAATCAGCTTGCAGTGTATTGCTATAAAGTTCTTGATGGTTCAAGGTTTAAGGATGCCATACGTCAGTAAAACAGCAGAATGATAACAAAATGACTTTAATTGCATGCATGGTCTATTGTTTCATTGTTAGCAATAAAGCAAAACTATTAGATGAAAGTTTCACATAGAAAGACTTATATACATTATTTTTTATAGCACTGTGCCGTTTCCGTTGTGACTCCCTGCATTTTCCAAAAATGAAATATTTCAGTGCAATAGAAAGCAATGTGTAACAACACAGTTGTGCCACAACAAATGTCTCTTCCCATTCAATGTAGCTTGGTTGCCTTTAACTATATTATCATGACTTTAGTGCCAGTTCTTTATTTGTCTTCCTGCTCTGGGCTTCAGCGGAATGAGTTCCTGTGCTTAATGGCTTTGCAGGTTTTTGATATTTGTTCAGAGTGTTTGCTAAGCAATGAGCACTTAGCATTTGTCATCTGGCATCTTTCATTTTCTTTCCCCAGAGCACTTTAAAAAGGCAGCATTTTGTTTTGGAAAAAAAAAAAAAAAAAAGTGTACCTTGGCATATCATGTGTACTTTCAGAGATACTCTGCATTTAGTCCCAAACGTGTATATGGGGAAGGTCTTGTAAATTTAGTCTATGGCAACAAATGAATCAATCTTCTACCTTCAGGCACTGCAGTGAGTTGCAGTACTAGTGAATAAAAACAGAATAAAAGGTCAAAGAATCAACATTTCCACTCTGATTGTCCTACAGCCTTCAAAGAAAACTGCAGAAAGCTCAGTTCAAAGTAATCCCCAGTACCTGCACCCTGGAAAAAAATGAAGTCAGCTCTGGGGGGACATCTGGTTCTGTGTATAAAAAAAAATAACTATGCTGATTAACGTTGGTTAATGGGCTCTATGGTCCAAAGTCCAATCTTCCCTGAGACACTTCGTTCAGGTTGGCACACCTGGCTCTTAGCAACACGGCTCATTGATTTGATAGTGCGGAAGCCAGCTTATACTTTTAGAGGGCTGTAGGTGCAGTATAATTTACTGCTTAGGAAGAATTACTGAGGGAAGAGGGAGCAGTGAGAGTGTTTCATCTTAAGTGGGAAGCAGGTAAACAGATAAATGTTTCAGGTCGATGTCAGAGTCTGCTTTTTCTACAGGCAGTGTTCTGGAGCTGAGTCGCTTTCTACAAATATGGGGAAAAGGTTTTCTGCTTTTTGTTTACATTGATTAAATGTTAGACCCTACGTTAATGTATTTTAGAAGCATTATGTTTCCGGAGCACACACGGAATGGGCTGATGAGGTCACAGAGGAAGGATTTCTTTAGCTGTGACTGATTTTCTATGGGCTTCAGAGTGGGAGGTACTATTCCCTTTAGAAGTACATGTTTCCTGGGGTCCATATGTTCTCTGTTCTTTAAACATATACAAAGCAGAAGGGTCAAAGTTTTAGTCCTGACCACTGTTAATACCACTGTGGGTTTTGGCTTCTATCTCAAATTCCTGGATGAAGAAAGTGTCCTTATGATTTTGCTCCTAACTCAGCACTCATGATGTCTTTGAGACTATCCCCAAATGTGAGCAAAGTGTCTTTGTGAAGTAAAATGGGCCCTTACGGAGAATCTTCACTTTCAGGAAACAAGTGCAATTTGGAAAGTCAAAGCATTAGGTCTTACTCTACTATCAAGGACCAAATTAACTCCTTTTTTTTTTTTTTCTTTTCTTCGTGCATGGCATATCAAGCTGTTTAAACAAACACTGCTCTCTGTGCTTTCCATCCTTTTTCTCTCATGTTATACTATTGACTATTGCTCTTGTGGTTCAGATACTTGAAATGAATTGAAAGGAGGCTATTCCAAGACTACTGGTGGCATCTAATGAATTTCTAGCATCTATCCTCATAAAATAAGAATGACAAAAATACCATTTTCTTAATTCGCAGAAGATTAAAAATAAATCTATTAATGTCTGGTCAGCTGTACAGCGATAAGACTCACAGGGTTGTAGAAGCTATATTACTGGTAAATGGTCAATCTCAGTGAAGAAATTTGTCTGTCAAAAGCAAGCAAACAAACAAACAAAAAAGAAACAGAGAAAACTATTTCCCACCCCCAGAAGCATTTTTTTTCCAGTGAAAGTGCAAACTACTTAATTAAAGTGAGCCACTTTTTAAAAGGAGAAGTGGAAGAATGCTGAATGAGATTTAAATGGTTGTTTTGCCCTGATTGAAAATATCTTTTGATACAGGTATCTTGATCTTAAAGATATCTTATGATCGAATATTGTTTCTCTTGCTTCCACCTTCAGCTTACCAACTACTTGGGTGGATTTTGCAGTAAATTTTGGAATTAGTGGAAGTTCATAGGTGTTAACTCACAGATTATATAGATCTTTTCACAGTTACTTTTTTAACTTCTGACCAAAAACAAATACTGACAAGGATAGAGTATGTTTTCCATCCCAGATTCTATTTTGGACATGTTTGGCTCTGCTTCTTTCTTCTGAAGCTGCCCAAGAAGAGATAGGAGTATTTGTCCCACTGACAAATCTTTCCGTAATCCTCAAAATTACAATTATTAATCCTACCCACTGAGCCTAGGAATGGTGTCCAAGTATGCTCTGTAATACAGCCTTTGATTCTTTTTTTTTTTAAAGACAAAACTAGAATCTTCAAGACTTTTGAACAAGCTTTTAAATTTATTTGACTATGCAGGGGTATTTCAATGAGGAAAAATGCTTCCAAAAGCATTATTTTGTATAGTTTAATGTCAAAGCATACTTGACTGTCAGCTATGAAATACAGACCACTTACAATTAAGCAGTCTTATGCTGAATATTATGCATTTCACTTTTGCCATTAATACTGTGCTTTTTCCAGCCATCTGCCTTTGTCCTATAGTGAAATGTGTCTCCCATGAAGGAACAATAGCTAATTCACAAATTGTGTGCAAGGTAGAAAAGCTTTAATAAGAAGAAAACTATTGAATTTATCTATCTGCTTGCTTCTGAAAAGAGAAGTGCTGCTTCAGAAAATATGTCTGATGAGAGTAATGATTTTACAGAGGGAAGCTGAACATTGTTTAAGCAAGCTTGGTCCTGAACTGCTTTTCACCTCTCCCTGAAAGTTCTGCAGCTGAACAACATTTTATCTGTGTATTTCATAACTAGTCTGTCTGTACTTTTCACCACTTTTTTACAGTTAGATCTGATAAGTTTGGGAGCAGTCTGGTTTTCTGGGGTTACTGTGGTCCAGCTGCGCATTGGCAATGGGGACTAGGCACAGTTTATTGACTTCTGCGTCATTTATTTTAGTGACATCAGGCTGAAATCGAGGACAAGCGGAAAATGTGCTCAGCTGATGATGTCAATCTAGGAAAAAAAATATAAAAGTGCCTGGAGGCCACTGAGGCTGATTGAGCATCAGCGTTGTCCCCATGTAGGTGTTGGGCACCAGCAACAGGGATAACATGGTCTGCCCAGGGCAACCATTGCTTGACTTGTCTCCATTAGTGTCTGTGGACCTCCTTGACTGACTTTGATTAACATGTGTGGTTCCTGAATCAAGTCTCAAAAACCACAGAGATTCAGGCTATGGGGGCTGGAGAAGGACCTCAAAACAGTTGTGGTGAAATCCAGACTGCTCTGAAGTTGACAAGAGACTCTTACTCCACACGTTTCTCCCGAGCTTTCCAAACGGCTAAGCCTGCTAAAACCTGATTGAATTCTGGGCCTTGGCTTATACCTTCCTTGTCAAACGTTTGCTGAGAGTAAATTTCACTGAGAAAATAAATAAATAAATAAATAATATAAGAGAATATTAATGGAAAATGGATGCATGCTCCCTACAGATCTTTTTGTTTTAAGGACACAACTATTTGAAAAGTACATTTTCAGGTAACTCAGCTAATTCTGCAGCTAATAAACGTATTTCGATATATTTTGAAAAGGAGGTCTTTTACAAGAGCTTATCAGACATTTAGAGTACAATACCTGATGTAAGCATAAATAATGGCAAGCAGAAAGGTAATTACTTGACATAAGTTTTACAGGGTGAGATGATCCAGTATTTCAAAAGTTGCAGCATAAAGCATTTCCACTAGCTTGAGTTTGTACAATCAGCAGCTTGCTGTTCATGAATATGCACAAAACTTTGAAAATGTTGCTATAATACCCAATTTTGTAGTATTTCAGTTTGATTTGGATTATTAAAATCCTACATATAAAATTCTTCACATACACATAAGAATCTTGCTTCTCCAGTTCATTTGAAATCATTCACAGGGGCCCATGCAGTTGAAGAGTGCAGTTTTGCTTGTAGCTGATAACATTTTATTTTGGTTGAGAAAACTGGAACCCTTCACTCTCACGTTCTTTTAAGTGTTTGTGTAAGACCCCATTTGTGTGAAATTCCCAGTGGCAGCACAAAGCCTCACCACATACAACCTGCTGAAAGATTCAGAGCATTCAGTGTTTGTTTTATGGTTTGGGACATGTAAAATGAACAGAATAGTCTTTTCTTTGTATTCCTTTATCCTCCTGCACCACAGTACTTATCTCTGCCATACCTCTTGAATCATGAGAAAGGCTGAAAGATCATTATCAGAGAAACCCTGCTGGTGTTAATTTGAAGCTAGTGCTAGATTCAAAAGAGTTCGTATATTTTAAAGTGATGTTTTGGCCACCTTAAGTACTCTTCAGCTTAACTAGCCTGCCAAAACTGAATTTTCTGCAAGTGCTTCGGGTGCTCCATAGTACCTACAAGCTATTTAGTTGTCATGCCTATTTCTGCCTCATAAATCTCTATATAATGACATGCAGACTTAACATTTGAGAATCTCCAGATGTGTTAAAATTAGAACAACATGAACATTCAAGGCAAAGAAGAAGCGGGTCATTGAAAGATAAGCTGTGTTTATTTAAAGGGTTGTAAACTGTTAACACAGTTCTTTATCTGGATCATATGGCATTTAAGGTTATAAGTATCAGCAATAGAGTAAGAACTTGCAAGAACTGAGATAAAACCTAGATTTTAGGGCTCCTTGTGAATATGCACATTTTAATTATGTGATATCACATGATATTTCTCTAGTATGCGAGAATAACATATTTCAACGATTGAAAAACAGCATTTTTGCTACCTGCAGTCTGGAGATTTTCAAAAGTTATTTCTTCATCATCTAGAAGTGCATTCTCAGACACATCTTTCTTTGGCAAATGATCAGCATTCACCACCTTTTAATTCTAAGGGAGCTAAATTCTTTTAAGAGCACAATGTTCTCTGTATAGGCAAGGCACCGATTCAGATTCCATAGTTGAAGTTCAGTCATTTTTTGGACTGCAAACATAAATTTAAACAGTGTTTCTGATAGTAACAGTTTTGACTTTTGTTCAGCGAGACAGAAAAGTACATGTTTTTGTGGATTCTGCTTTGTTTGCCATGTTCAACAGATGGCACAGTGTAAAAAAAAAGTGAATTAATTACCTACCACTTTCCAAAGGATTTTCCTTATTCCATAAAAAAATGTGATTTATGTCAAAATTCATCACAAGATTATAAACAAGCAAACAAAAGACATTCCCTGCCCACTGGAAGTGCTATGATATTTCTTCCAACAAACAGAACGGAATGATTCTAGGTGTCCTTGCTTGAGCAGGGAGGTTGGATTACATGGTCTCTAGAGGTCCTGTCCAATCTCAACCATTCTACGATTCTGTGACTACATGATTGCATGATTGTGTATCTTCCTGATGAAATGATTTTAATTGGTGCTCTTTTTTTTTTAAAAAAATGAAATTTTAGTTTTTACAGTCTCTTTACAAGCTCTTTGAAGTCTAATTGCTGGGGTTCAGAAAACACCTTTCAGGATTTTGATTTCTGCTAAAACATACATTATTTAATATGAAAGGTTCTTCAGGATAATTTTAGGGATAACTCTGATAGAGATACTTCTATGGAAGGAATTGCATTTCAGGTCTAGTAGCTGTTGCCTCACTTGGGGATACGTAATAGTAACTCACCCATCATGGTGTGGCCATGAATTCTGCTAAAGCGAAGGGAATTCCCAGGGAAACTACTGGCAAAAATTCCTAGGAAACTATCGGCAAAATAAAATAAAACAAAATAAAAGCATAAACAGTAGAATTAGTCAAATGCTTTGGCAGATTGGTTTTCTTTGGAAAATTCAGATCCTGGGGAATTAAATCATTTTGCAGGAATACATCATTTTGCTGAAATGCTTGACAGAAACCAGTCTACCAGCCCAGCAAAGTGGGCTTCCCTGCTGGTTTATGGAGCTCTCCATTCCTGGACTCAGCTAACTCTATAGTCTGCTGTGATTTCTGCCTGACTTATTTAGCCAGCTGGCTCTCTGGCTTGGAATTCTTGAAATATTCCATTTTGTTCCCCTAAAACCAAATATCTTGAAAATTTCCGTTGCATGGAAAAGCTCAAATTTATGAACTTTGTTCCTGTTTGAGTTAAACATCTTTTTTTTTCAATGGGGAGTGAAATTTATTACTTAATTAGAATTTCAGTTTTCCTAGAGCTCCAAGAAGAGAAAGGGCATCACAAGCACTATCAGCTGGAAGATTTTGCAAACTCCATTTATGGGTTTATCAGCAAGGTGCAAACCTGTCACAACTGGTGTTCGTAGAATCATAAAATCATTATGGTTGGAAAAGACCTTCAAGATCATCAAGTCCAACCATGTTGCCTTATGTTGAATGTATAACCATAGCCTGAAATGAAATCTACTCAGGAAAAATGGGGGTGCAAGTCTTGGAATTACATTTCATCCAGCTTGCTTTCTAAGAAAAAGAATAAATAATGATGTTCTTCACTTTGACAGCTCCTCGGAAGAAGTGTAGTGAGACCATTCATGTTGTCTTTCATTTTCAATGTTGAGCTGAATTCTCCAGCTCTGTTTTATTATTTCCATTCAGACTGCAGAGTAACATTCAGAAAAAAAAAAAGCAGAGCTTTGGCAGAAATCCCCCCATTGAAAGTCATATAAAATACAAATGGCAGATAGATAACATTTTAATTGATAGATGTGGCAAGTCAGTGCTTAAATTACGACCTCATTCTACTCCACTCTACTTCAGCTCCAGTATAATAACCTCTGTAGTTTTTTCACTGTAGTATATAATATGCTGCAAGATATGAGGGCCTTCCTAATACCTGGAATTTGAGTTTTGTCTCTTTCTTCAAAAAATAAATAAAAAAAATAGAGCCAGAAACAGACCTTCAGTAAACACAAGGAAGCTCTGAAGACACATCTGACACATCTGCATTTTTATCTATCGCCCTTCAAAGGAAAAAAATGCAGGTAATAAATGAATGTGAATTGAAGACTTTGGACTAAAGCTCATAAAGATAAAGAAAAGAACCACATTTGTCTAAAGTTGTAGAGGAAAAATAATTAACGAAGGAACTGAAGAAAAAGCTTACAAAAACACAAAGATCTGCAATCTTAATAGATTTAAACTTTTTAGCATTAACACCATTTTTTTCTCGTGTTTTTTTTACAAGGGGAAGAAAAAACATTTATCTCATGTAGACAGAAAGATTTCAGCTCTTTGTGAGAGAAAAATAACCACTTTGACTTTAAGAAAACACTTGCAAGAATATCCCACCCATTTAGAGTTATTGTTTAATTAAAATTGGAGGAAAGTGCTACTGGGAAATGAAAAAAAAAGTTCTAGTAGTTGCCAAATTCTCCAGGTTTATCATAAAAATATCAAGAAGTCGAGCCAGATGTTTTGGCTGGCTTGATAACTTCCTGGTATTGTTCTGCACAACCATCCGGTAGACAGGAGATCAATTCCCGATGAGAGTTTCGGGATACTGAGGCTGGCAGAGACATCGAATGTCTCTGCCCAGTTGACCCCTGTGGCTGGGTGAAAACTGTTACTGCTTGGTTCCTAAAAGGGTCCCCACTAGATGTCATCTATCCTATACGTGCCTCAGGGACCTGAACGCAATTAGCCTTGGAAAATAATGCTACATGCCCATCTCCATTGCTAGACATCTTTTACAAATTTCCCTTTGTTTTTGTTTGTGTAGAGAGGAGAGAGTTGAGCTAAATTTAGACTATTACATTGAATAAATATTATGAATGCAAAGAATATATGAGAAAACAGTGACAGACAGCAGATTTCCAAAAAAATAAGAGAATCAAAAAGATATATAATTTCTGAAATCAAGCATCAGCAAAGAAAATATGGAATAGAAAATATAGATAAGCCTGCAGAATAGCATTTAATGTGTGAACAGTATTGCCATTACTCCCTAAGATGTGTCAGTAACATGGCAAATTTTATTAAAAAAAAAAATCAAAACAGAGGGAATTTGTCCTGATTCCTATGTAACTGGTACACCTCATCTACTCAGGTGTAATGCTGCTGACTGAACAGATTTGCTTTAGACCTGTGAGCAGAAATGCAAGAATAGGTCTCAACCCACAGATTTTCTTGGTTTCTTCTCACTTTTGGGGTAGTCATAACTTTTATAACTTTCAAATTTGAATGAAAATATGCCAAATAGAGGATATGGCAGAGTACCAGCTTTAGGGAAAAAAAAAAGTAAGGGATAGTCTGGTTATTTTTAGCAGTGTTCAATGAGCTCTTTTCACTTCTCTTTGAAACACTTCTCAGCATAATTAGTGCAGTAAGTAATCAGCTGCTTGTTTTAAAAATGGCTTTACATTTAATGTGCTGGAAAATGGCATCATGTGTCATTTTAAGCAAAACCTGGGTGGATTTGAGATGCTTGGGAATGTGTCTATTTTTTGTAGCCCATTAGAGCTTACCTTGGTAATTCTTGTTAAAGCTGGGGCTCATGTCATCTCTGGAAATAATTACAAACCTGACAAAACAAGTTACTAGTCTCTGAAATGATTGAAACATAATTATCAAGGATCTTGTTTGTAACTACAGTAGAGAGCAGCATCTTCACCATAGAAGACTGTGTGCTGAGAGGCTTTCTGATCCCATTCAGTATTGCCAGTAAATTGTTTGCTGTTTGTATCTGTTTTCACCATTCACATATTTTTTTCTTTTTTGTGTCTATCTGTATGTCTGCATCCAAGCGAGGTGAGGTGCCTGCAGGGATCTTGCTGTTTCCTTCAAACCTGTCAAATCTATTTTCCCTGAGGAGCTAGGCACAGGGCTTAATCCCTTCAGTTCATATCTCATTACTTAATATGTGAGTTTTGTGTCACTTGTCTAAGATAAAATTTCCTGAGTGTCAAACAACTGGACTGCTTAATTCTCTTGATCGTGACCAAAACCTCATTTCTGAGGTGCAGTTTCTTCTACTGATGTTATTTGAAACTGTAGGTGCTTAGGGCTTCTAGGATGTGCCAGATGTCCCAGGGTGGGCAGCCATTCTGCCCAGTCCCCAATTTTGTTAACTTTGGAAATGTCTCCTTTTCAAGCCTGTTGTCTTTAAGTCAGCTATTGCACTATGAATATGCTGGTTACATGCTCTGATGATGAAAACTGTTAACTAATCTCACATGCTTATAAACACATTTTCTGTTTCTGGGTCTGGTCTTAGACCAGAGTAAAGGCAGCAAAAGATAGCAGGAGGGGGTGGTGGGGGTTCTAGAAAAAAATACAAAAGGAAATTAATTAGCAAGGATATCTTTAAGCCTTTAAGGTACTATAACTCTTGGACTCTCTAGAGGTGTCCTCTTTTTAACCTAGCAATGACAGAAAGACAAAAGAAAGACGAAAGAAAACAGGAATAAACTCATTTGCTTAGGGATGTACTCCATGTGCAGTATCTCATATTTAACCCGTTTTCCATCTGGACTGACATTTCAGCCATGAGACAAGTGGCCACGGGATGAGTGCTATAACCTTGACCTATATAGCATCTTTTCTGTCTAAAATAAATTGGCCTCACTGCTGATTAGTTCACCATGGTTGTAACAGACACACCCTTAACTCTTGCCAGGATTTTCCAGAAGATAAATGAGAATTTTTAAGGAAGAGACAAATTTTCCTGAAATGGTAGTAATTAGTCAAGAATTAGGATCGCAATTATGAATCACAAACTGCTGTGCAGCAGCTCTTTGCTCCTGTAAACCAGGATGCCGATGCTATTCTAAGGATGATATATCTCATCCTTCAAACAGCCGAAAC
Organism: Tinamus guttatus; assembly: GCF_059628265.1. Lineage (NCBI taxonomy): Eukaryota > Metazoa > Chordata > Aves > Tinamiformes > Tinamidae > Tinamus > Tinamus guttatus. Next base: position 1,196,483 of record NW_028288619.1, read on the forward strand.
TCTAGAAATCACAAGGACAGCCAGAAACACCAAGGACATAAAATATTTTCTTGCTACAACCTGGGCTGTTCTTACAGAGCAGAGTACAAATGACGTTGTTACAGCTGGCATTTCATGGTCTGTCCACGAGAGTCAGTGCTGCCTATTTGAGACAAGTCATGCTTGATCTCTAGTGCTAATCAAAATGCTCCTTACAGGAGAGGACAGAGCTGGAGCAGCTAATTTGGAGACTGCATGCTATCAGCATAAAAACAACTTGTTTCTTAATAAAACAGAGACAGTATTGTCATGAGAAGTATGGCAAATCTGTGCCTACATGTAACCTACTATGTTTTTTCTAATTAATCCTTTCACCATTTCATAGTCCAAATCGAACTGAACAAAACAGGACCCTGGTAAACATTACAGAACCAAACCATTAGCTTTTTTTTTCCTTAAATAAAAAAGAATTGCAATTTATATGTGATACAGCATCTGAAGTAGCCAGAATAAAATCAATTCCTCTTGCATCCATTCATTTATTTCCTACTGATAGAATGTACGGGAAATATTTTGTTTATGCACATGCTCTCTCACATGCACCACAGTAATTTTCTGCACTCAAAAAAAAGATGTCAACCCTGTAAGCTATTACAGATATATGTATGTTTTGAGGTTTTTTTTCTCCATGTCTGCAATATTAAGATATGGCTGTAACTTTTAAGGAAATCTTAGTATCTTTTTTTCACTTTCAAATAACTAGCATTAATATTCTTCAACACAGCAGATGCTCAAAGGCAATTATTCAACAAGAGTGAGCAAAAAGTATCTTGCTTGCTCTAAGTCATGCTACAGTGCTCTGACCCTGGAATGCACTGCAGCACAATGTGATGTGTCTGCATCCTGAAGGTATAAATGAATAAAGCTCAAACAGAAAATGGTAAGCCAACTGTAATGATGAATTGTGATGATAGGAATCCCTCTGATTCATGTCTGCAGACCCACATAAAGCCCCAGGAAAAGTCATTTAAAGTCCATTTTCTCTCCACAGTTCTGTGGATTCATTTTTGTCAACAAAATTTACATTGAGAGAAATATGAGAAGAATTTTGGAGACAACTAAAAAAATCAAAAGAGGAAGGGCTCACACATTTAAAGGGCTTTTTTGCTTAGCAAAAAGCAATTTATCACTCTTGGCAAGAAGTCCCTTAAAGCTACTGGTTTATGGTATATAGGTACTGAATGTCAAAGCAGAATGAGGACATTGAAGGATTCCTGTTTTGAAAGGGAAAGGCAAAACACTTCATCAGCATTTTCAGGAAGCATCATAATAAATGTGGCAATTCTTGTCTGTCCTTGTAGTTCACTCCAAAAGGATTTGAAAATAGATGTTGAAAGCTACAGATTGAATTAGATTACTCCACGGGTGGAAAAATGTCACTCAATGAAGAATAGACTGGCAAGAGACCCATTTTTCTGTTTCACCATGTTCCCCAGCACAATACCCGGCTCATCTCTGCTGCGGCCAAATAAATTTGCCATCCTAACTTGTTCTAAGCTGCCTAAAATTGCTGCAGTGGAAGTGGGCACGCAGCCTCTGCCCCCAAAAAATCTTAACTCAGTCCTCTGTCCCTCTCTTAAATCTGTAAAATGTAGAGATTTAGCAGTCAGAGTCCCTTTCTCCCGCTTAGAGTATCAAGCAGCTCTGCCTGCTATGGTGGCTTTTGGGTTATCCAGAGGTAAAGGAACCACTGTTGAAAAACACTCTACCTAGAGGAATTCTCAAATTTCAGGCTCCCATGAGCTCTGTGCAGGGCTATGTCTGGGCAAAATTAAGAATTTATTTCCTTAAGGGCCTTTCGAGGAAGTCTGCTGAGCTTCTAGGAAAAATCCAACACAAAGCAAGAGCTCCTTTGCCTGTGCTCTGACATCGTATGCAAATGTGCAAGATATTTCTAACCTATTGCCCAACTATGCAGCCATGCCTACAATTTTAGCTTTTTTTTTTAGCACAAGATGGTAGCACCCTTCTAAGATGGGGTCCTCTATGCCTTGTCTGCTTGATATTGGCTCCATGATGTCATTACAAGGCCATATGGGATGTATCGTATGGCCTCATCTTGGCTAAGTGCTGCACCTCCCGCCACTGTGTAGATCAGGGCATGCAATTGTTGGGATCGAGGTTTCAAATTCTCATGTTCTTCCAAATTTGCCTGAAAGCAGCCTTCCATTGCACCTAACGTAAGAACTCAAAACATAGAGAGGTTCTCATAACTTTTCTGTAGCTTCCACCTGTGTAACAAGCAGACTTCTTGCCAGCAAAGTTCTTAACTGCCTGCTTCTAGGGGCCTTCTTCTAGTTCTTCTAGGGGAAGAATTAGAAGAAAATGTCAGCACTGTAACTGCTAACAGTGAATGGAGATTTAGTATAATGAGTTATACTCATAATGGAGGTTTGGTAAAATGAATTATTTTTAATCTCTGACTTAAAATGTTATATTCCTTTAACAAAGGGAAAAAATGCATTGCACAGTTGTAAAACGTTGTACAGTGTAATCCCCAAATACTATGATTTTAAAGTACCATAAAACTTCACACAGCTACAGGCTTATATGGCATCCCATGATTAGGGTTTTTTAAGTTCTTTTCCCTTTCTGTCAATATAGATTTTTTTTTGAACCAGCACATTAGCTTCTCTCTGAAACCATCATAAATTTGAGAAAGCTGATTTTCTTTAAGACTAGATGTAGAGTCATTAATTCTGCTTACTGATTATGTCTAAACCTCCTCTTAAGAAGAAACATGTGGAGAAAACAAACTTTTACTGGATGCTAAAGTTTACCTACTGTTGGCAGCCAAGTGTGTTTATAGATAAAATGCATGGGTGTAACTTTTCATCTAAAGAATTTTTTTTTCTTAAATTATGAAATTGAAGATGGAAATGCCTCAATATAGGAACTTGGTGATTTGAGGATCTTGTACAGAATTACACTTAGGATACAGTGTCACTTGTTCTGCTGAGCCTGAAGCTAACCCGCTAATACGACTTTAACGACTGTTATATTTGATATTTTAATAGTTATATTTCACAGTTGAGCTTGGTCAATTAATCCAGTAGATTTCATTTTGACAGGCCTAGAACAAGGGGTAATGGGTACAAACTGAAACACAAGAAGTTTCATCTCCATATGAGGAAGAACTTCTTTACGATAATGGTGTCAGAGCCCTGGAACAGGCTGCCCAGAGAGGTTGTGGATATTCAAAGCCTTCCTGGATGCGATTGTGCCACATGCTTAAGAGGTCCCTTCCAACCTCATCCATTCTGTAATATACTTCATGTTAAGCATCTTCATAATGCACAGAGAATTAGAGAGAAATAGAATTATGTAGAAGACTTTAAAATGTTTACTTACTGTTCATTACAAAAACATGCAACTTTTTCTTGGTTCTTGCATGACTAGTGCAGTAGATGTCTGGATTGGTCTTGTTCTTGTGAATTATCAGCACTTATTAAAATGTTATTATGTCTTTAATGCTAGTGTTATATAGGATTTCTAATGTATCTCATGTTCTGTGCTACTTTTACACAGAAGCAGTGTAACATTTTTAAGAGAAAATCTTTAAATTTGTAATTTTACATCCTAGTAAAATCACAGTAAATCCCCATCCCTCATTATCTCATTATCTCATGTCCTCCTCCTATCTCATAAGATGCTATTAAAATTACACTATAATTCTCCTGTACCTGACACACAACTCTGAAGCCTTCATCAGCACAACATATAAATTGTCTGTTTGCACAGTAACCAACTACTTATTTTGTCATTTATGCCTGTCTTAAATTGAAATTCATCTGAGGCTAAACTCTTTTTTCTTTTTTTTTTTTTTTTTGAAGGGGGTGGCGGTGGCGTGGTTTCCTGACTGAATCTTTCATTTGTTTAAACTGCTACACTGTGTTGGTAACATGAATGTGAGTTATCAGATTAAAATGATTACAATAAAAATGAGGTTTGTGGATGCGATTAAGGAAAACTTGGGTTTTAATAAGCAGTTTATATTGCCTAAGATAATACCGAATAACCAGGTTATTCGGAGTTCCTCAAATACTATAAGACTAACATTCAGCTCCAGGAAAAAATCATACTTCTGTCTCATGCTAGAGGAACACAGCTGCTCTCCTAGCTGATACTGCTAAATTAATTCTAATAATATTGCTTTTAAATCAGTTTTTTCCCTGATAATATGTGATTCAAGCAGAATTTCATTTTACAAAGTCATATAATTTAATTTATATATGATTTAATATATATTTAATATATATTTATAGGTATATAATTTATACTTCATATGAAATTCAAATCTAATTCAAATAGTGATCCAGATGCCTTAAATCCTGAGAGTTTAATATTGATTTACTTGATTTTTATAAGACATTTTTCCTCAGAGAACTCTTTACTTTCATACTGCAGTAGTTGATGTTACGTCTCATATTTTCAACCTCTGCTTTAAGGTCAAACAGCCCTTAGTCAGACTTCAAAAGGCAAAAATGCAAGAAATAGAAATGCTTAATATGTTTTCTTGTTTAGATTAGTTATTTAGATTATTCTTTTTTCACTGTCTCTCACTGGCTTTAGGACAAAGTGGTAATATCACCTCTAGAAGGAAAATATAATTTTAAAAAAAGAGCAGGGAAAAGTTCCAAAGTTTTGTTTGTTTGTTTGTTTTTCATTAAATTTGGAGTCCCTTCTAAGCTGTCTTGCAATTTAAGCATTTATAAGTTATGAATCTATATACATGCATGTATATAGAGATGGGAGATTTCAATTTGATGGGAGGAGTCAGCTTCTGGAAAGCTAACATTTTCTATAATGTTAAAGAAGCAATTCTGCATGATTTTCTCCGAACTACATTTTTTCATAAAGGAAAAGAGTTAAGGTTAAGAGATTATTTGTAGGAGGACAGTAATTATTTTTTTTTCACTGAATGCAGTTAAAGTACAGAAAGAGTGAAACAAACAAACAACAACAAAAAAAACACTAAGTTCTGTATCAAGTAGGAAGTTCTTATGTAGTCAAACAGATGAACATTTCTCTTAGAAACCTTTTCAGTTCCAGTAAAGCTTGCCAGTAAAAGTATGTGTTACAAAATAATGCTGCTTTTATATCATAAAAAATCTAAACACTTCAAATAAAGTTCACTCAGGAAAAAAATCATAAATTTTTCATAGATAAGCTCTTATGCTCCCTCTATATGGGAGCATAAGTTCTTACGCTCCCTTTATGCTTCTTTACTTCTTAAAAGTTTTGTTTAGAAAGCCTACCTGCTTATTACAAATAAACATTGCCAAATACTTACTTTTCTTTTTTTCTTTTTTTTTTTTTTTTCCTGATTGATGCTCTGAATTTAAGGGTTGGGGTATTTTTACGATAAAAATAACACTATTTTGTAATACTTTCACCAGAAAACCTTCTTAAGTTTCTTTACATGAAATAATAGCCTGTCTGTTGCATTGCTGGCAAATAACTATCAAGCTACTGTTAAGATCTTTATAACTTAAAGAAGAACAAAACCAAAAAAAAAAAAAAAGTGATGAAGAAGGGAGGTTTGTAGAAGTAAATGTGTGTATTTTGAGGAGAACGGATACGGAAGGAGAGAGATTACAAATGGTAAGACTTAAGAGTTATGAATAAATAAATAAATAAATACCTGCAAGGTAAAAAAAAAATCATCAGCTTTACAGCAGAATGGAAAAAAAGAGAACAAAAACTGAGAGAAAGATAAGAGGAAAAATAAAGGGGGGAAAATGGGAAAACAAACATCCTAAGGAAGTAGAAGGAGAGTTTAGGAATAGGTAGAAGACAATAGTTGATAAGAGTCCGAAACCACTGAAACAGTATGAAAAAGGACTAAGAGCAATGTGTCCCAGGACATGAGGGAATTTCCTGAACGAAGCTGAGACGTTAGGGCAAGGAAAAAGGAACAGATGCAAACAGGAAATTAAGAGAAAGAAAACAAAATGGAAATTTTAAGAAGATGTCAGAGAGAATGAGCAATACTTTTCTCCCCCCACAAAAACAACCCTAGCAAGGATTTTTCCCCTTGCTTCAGAAAAAGAAATATTGAATTCAAAGAAGTTTACTTGCAAGGAGCAGGATAAATCCAAAAATGCAGGCAATTCTTCAGTCACTGTTGCCCTGCCTATGTCAGATGATACCTTCAGAAAGATCATTCTGGCCCTAAAATATATGATTCTTCACAAAATGTGTAACTTGATGACAAAAATAAATGCCTGTTTGCAACTGTTAACAGCCTTTTTAAACATTAGGTTGTTTCTTAGCATTTGGTAAAACAATTGTCCTATTTTTAATAGAACAGATATTATACAAAATTCCATCCACAAGCAAAACAAAATAGATGCAAAACAAAATAGATACCTGTATTCTTAGCAAATAGAAATGGTCATCTCTTCAATGCGAAGTCGGGAAATTTTAGAACCAAAGGAAAAAAATACCCCACAAAACCTTCTCTCAGGGAAATAAATGAGAGCTGTCAAGTGTCCATTTACGGGGCTAAGCTTTTTGTGTGCCTTCCCACCATTGATAGACAGTCTTATTTGCTCATTTCAAAAGATTATTAAGACTTGCTGTTCTCAGTTGCTCCAGGATTGTCTCTTCCATTGGCCTTTTATTTGGTTATAATGTTTTCTGCAGGTTTTCTCATTTTCGACAATTTTTTTTCAGTAGGTCTTCAGCTCTGGCTGAATGCCATAACTCAGAGCATTGGGATCAGTGGCACAAAATCTGCATGGAGACCTGTAGCTAGCAATGACCCTCAAGGGTCAGTACTGGCTCCAATTCTGTTCAGTATATTCGACAGTGACCTGGATGAGGGGCAGTGCACCTCCAGCAAGTTTGCTGATGATGCATGACTAGGAGGAGTGACTGAGACATCAGTGACCATAGATATCTCAGTACCTCAGTACCTCCCTACTTATGGGTAGTTAAGTTTAAATCTCCCAACACATCACAAGATGAATTATGAAATCACAGAAAAACTGAATTTGGAAAAGACCTTTAATGATCATCTAGTCCAAACACCCTCCTCAGAGCAGGGCCACCTAGAGCACTTAGCCCAGGACCACGTTCAGACCACATTTGAGTATCTCCAGTGATGGAGACTCCACACTTCTCTAGACAACCTGTGTCCCTGTACTCAGTCACCCTTGTATTTAAGAAGTTTTTCCTCATTTTCAGGCAACATTTCCTGTGTTTCCGTTTCTGCCCATTGCTTCTCATCCTGTCATTGGGCACCACTGAGAAGAGTCTGGCCCCATCCTCCTGATACCCTCCCTCTCAGATACTTACATGCACTGATAAGATGCCCACATCAGTCTTCTCTTCTCCAGGCTGTACATTCTCAGCTTACTCAAGCTTTCCTCTCATGAGAGGTGCTCTAGTCTCTTAATGACCTTATCAGCTGGACTCACTCCAATAACTCCATGACTTTCTTACACTGGGGAGGCCAGGGTGAGACACAGCACCGCAGATGGGACCACACCAGTGCTGAGCAGAGGGAAAAGATCACCTCCCTCCACCTCCTGACAAAACCTTTCCTAATGAAACCCAGGACCATTGTCTTTCTCGACCGCAAGGCCACAATCTCGGCCACAATCCCTGGCTTGTGGTCAAGGTGAGCTCTTGGGACCTTCTCTGGAGGGCTCTTGGGACCTTCTCTGCAGAGCTACTTTTCAACAGATCAGTCCCCAGCCTGTCCTGGTACATGAGGTTATACCTCCTCAGCGGCAGGATTTGGCATTTCCTTTTGAACTTCATGTAGTTCCTCTCTGTCCATCTCTCCAGCCTGTTGAGCCTACCCCTGCTCTCAGAAGGGCAGCACAACTTCTGGTATATCAGCCACTTCTCCCAGGTTTGTATCATCAGCAAATCCACTGGAGATGCCCTCTGTCCCTTCATCCAGGTCATTGATGAGGATTGTAAAAACAAGTTTGGAGATGGGACTGATCCCAAAGGGACATCGCCAGCTAAGGTCTCAGCCTCCAAGTAGACTTCGTGCCACTGCTCAAAACCCTCTGAGCACTATGTGGCTCAGTTGTATAGTGAAAGGACGTGATCACCAGTTGGCCTTATTTGTTTGCCACATAAACTGATGAGTGTGGCTCACAGAATCTCCTTCAGTATCTTGGTGTGCAAACACTAAATGGATGCCATGCAAGTATTAGGTCATATAGATAGTCTGTCATGCAGAACAACTCCTTGAATTGTCAGTCTAATTCCCTGAAATTTGTTTTCCAGTATGTCCAAAGTTGGTCTTGTTCTCAATACAGACCTCTTTTTTAATTTCATGGAGCAGATTTTTTTTTTTTTTTGAGTTGGGGATCAATCAGATGAGGCAAGCTCATATTAATACTTGTCTATTATTCTGCCATGACTTCCAACAGTTTGTATCTTAAAGACTTATGGAGCCAGAGAAAGTGTCTTTGAATTTAATTGCTCGAGACTTTTTTCCCCCATGGATGTGTTGATGGTATTTTTATCCATATCTTTAGTATCTACAGCGATTTTTTATAAAGCATCACAGAAGTGGTACTGCACCTTCTTTGAAGGATTGGTGTTTTTATTTTTAATATGAAAACATTATTTTCATTCTACTTAGTTCTAATTCTTTCAAGGGGCAAGCCAGTGGACAATCATTTTCTGCTCACCTGCTCTTTGTAAATTATAATTATATAAACCTCATATGTCTTCAAGAGATCTCTTTTCCATGGAAGTATTCTACTGTTCTGATTACACTTCTTGTCTTTATTTGTTACTCTTCTAGCTCTACAGGATCCTCCTCAGGTGAGGACACTGGAGCAATGCAGTGCTCAAGATAACCAGGATGGATTGCCAGAATGGTATAGTGACATTCTCTGTTATATTCTGTATTTCTTCCCTAAAAATTGCAAGCTTTTGAGTTTCTTTTCTGTGGAACACTTAGCTAAAGTTTTCAAGGAGCTATCCACCCATCAAAACTTCATCCTCTCATTTCTTAGAACAGTCACACCAAAGCCCACCATTTGCAGGGAAAGCAGGGATTGTGTACATCACGTTGCATCAGTCCATCTATCAATTTATACCTCAGTCATCCAATATCATAAAGTGCTTCTGCATATCTTCACATCATTCCTCTTTCCTATTCAAAATAATATTAGTAGAAAACCTTTTCTGAATCTTTTCAATATATTGTGTTTTCCTAAGTTTCTCCTGTTCATTCTATTCTTTATTTTAGCTTGTCCCACATTTATATCATATCTTGCCACCTGCATTCAACTTGGAATTCTTTTTAAAAACTGGTCTCACACTTGCTGCTCTGGTTGCAAGTACAGTGCAAGATGTGTTTTTAAGCACGGAGTTAAAAGCGGCTCTTAGCGGTTCAGCTCTTTCCAGTGTGAACCACTATAAAATTCCACTCCTGGTGATTTGTTTTATAACCTCTTCTATCAGATTTTCAATAAATTCAGACAGAACTTTTGATGCATCCTCCATAATGTTCCTGTCAAGCTCTTCTGGAGTGAATTTATATTAATACATATAGTTTTGAGTGGTTTTATTTTTTATTATTATTTCTTCTTTATTTTTTGCTATAGCCTTATCTTCTGTGAGTGCTCATTTTGGTTTTATGGTTTCTCTTGCAAACTTCATGTTCCTTATATGTTTGAGAAAGATTTATTATAGGTTTTCATGCTTTCTTTCAGGTTATTCTTCAGGCACTTATTTGGTGTGCCATATTGTGATTTTATATTTAGCTTACAGAATTTATGGCTCTTTCTGATTTCCTCATTTTGACACAGCTCTGATTTTTCAAAGTATGCCCCCTTATTTTTGTATCCTCCTTTATTTCTTTTATCTTTATTTACTTTTTTTTTTTTTTGCCTGGACATTCCAATTTATTTTGTTTTGCTTTATTTTTCTTGTTTCTAGGGTTTGTGTTGGGCTAGTTAGAGTATTAAGGAAAGCTGAAAACAATAAAATCAACAGGAGCTGTTCCGGTCTAATAAGAAAATGTGTCTCAGAGAGGGGCAGAACAGGTGGACATTAATTTCACCTAACTGTGGATATCTAAAAGTTAAGAGTCTAGCTTGCTTAGTCATCTTTACTTCCTCTATATATTCAGGAAGGAGAGAGTTTAATCTTCAGGGTTGACTCATCTCATGCTAAGAGAGGAGTCCAAGACAGACACCTGAGGGGGTGCACACTTCTTGCTGTTGTCTGAGGACAGAGCCTTGTTGCATGGGTTGAATTTGGGGGTTAGCATTTGTCTTGCTGCAGATAGGTGAGACGGGGGATAGTGTTTCACAAGGCATCTCCTTATTCCTGTCCTTGGATTAATTTGGTCTGAGGGATGAGCCAAATATGTGCTTCACAATGGCTTAGGTAGAGCTATAGGGCTGAGAAAATGCAATGTCTCCTAATTCTCAGCAGACACACCTCTTCTAAAATAGGTCACTCTAATACTTCAGCTTTATGAAATTGTCTACGTTTTTGGTCATTCTGCAGATCTATTCCACTGTGCGTCTGCTGGTGAAAAATTCCCTGGCTGCTGCCACACACAGGAACAACGCAGCTGAGACACCTTACAGAGAAAAGCGAGTGCCTCTCCGGTCAGCCTTCAAGACCTTGTATCGCTAATAAATCATGCAAAGGAATGTTTCCTTTCAGTGGCTGCTGCGAGGTGTCTCAGACGCTGAGCCTGAGAAGAGCTTCTGTTTGCTGGCTGCTCTACACAGTCACGTCAGCTTCATACCTACCCGTGAAGAGAGAACCCGGGCATAATGAATCATTCAGGCCGCTGCACAAGGAAGGAAATACTTGGATGGCTAAAGGTAGGGTAGAGTTTCACTTAGAGCTGCATGAATTTCCCTGAAACGTTCTTAAAAAAACAGCGTAATGCTGTTTTTAGTGTGTTCTATTTGTCATTCAGAAACACAACACATTAGCAGCTTTGAACTCCTGGGCACTAAAAATATTTAAGTTACATAAGCAGATTGAGAGAAGGACTGAATGACGCTTTCAAACGCAAATATTCTTATGCATCTTTCCACTGCTCCAGCTAAATAGTGCAGTTCTTGTAAAGGGCAGTGCAATAGACACTGAGGCAGCCAATCTATATTGCAGCGTGTAAAGAAGTGCTCGAACCAAGATAAATATTCAGGGATATTTTCAAGCTCAAGAATGAAGAAGATTTTTTTTTGCTGAAAGAAAATGTGCCACTGAACCTAAGAATTTCTATTTTTCTCAGAATTCCTAAGTTTTTTTTACTTAGACTGTTATATTCATTCTTCATTTTTCACCATTGTATCTTTTTTCAGTGAGAAGCTTTTTAGCTGAATTTTCATTAAAATATAATGTTAAGGAAATGTTGCCATAAAGTATCAAGTATTTTATGTGAAAGATGCCAATCATAACAAAGCACAAAATTAAATTTGTTTCTTAACAAAGTTATGGGCACAGTGTTCATAAAATGCATGCTTCCAAAGGGAAGCTGAAGTTGAAATAAATCTTTAAGCAATATTTATGGGCAAACCAAAAAAAAGTGAATGCCTGTTGCCTCACTCTAAATTTAAACCAGCTTTCATTCATAGTCTCAGTCAGAAGAAAAAAACAAACCTTTATAAGAGGGGAAAAAAGCATATGTAGCCAAATTAACCTGAATAGCTATAAAATCAGTAATTGCACAATAGAAGAGTTTTGGATACATGAAGTTTAAATGTAAAATCTGCAAATACAAAACCAAAAAAAAAAAAAAGAAGAAAAAAGATGGTCTTAATTAGCAGCAGACATAGGCATGAAATAAAATGAGGAGGGGCACAGGATATAGGAAACTATTTCAAATATGTTAGCACTTTAAAATGTCAGACAGTTTGAGACAGTTAGGGAGAATTTATTCCTCGGTTTGGAAGACCTAACAGACATGCAATAAAATTCACAAGAGCGGTGGCACAGCAGAATGGAATAGCAGGAAGCAGCAAGTGCAACAGTAATGCAAAGCAATATTTAGTAATTTTGCATTTCTAGCAAGAAGATGATTAATGTATTCATTGCCTTGCCTTTGCATATACATACTCACACACACCGAAACTATCTGGGGATGAGAAATTTTCAGGGATTCTGTGGATTTAGAAAATCTAGTCTATTTCAAATTCCTTCAAACCCACATATTTCTTTAAATCTCTGAGAAATGAATTTTGGGAATAAAATACTTTAATTTTGGCCTAGTATGTCCTTTTTTTTTTCTTTTTTTTTTTAGGAACAACAGAAAGAAAGTTCCAAACAGCACATAAAAATCTTGCAAAATGAAAACCTGAATAACTGAATACTCCACTCTGAAAATCTAGGAAAGGAGAAATTGCAGAACACTGAAATGTATTTTCTCTCCAGCAGCATCACAGGTACATTTATATAGGGTCAAAGGATTCTAATGTATTACTTACAGGAGCCTACAAATAGATATATTTATAGATACGTATGGGCAGAAAGCCTTTATCTGTATATGAGTATGCTATAGGCTGCTATAGCTCATCCATCTTTCTGTTAACGTACCGATCTCAAGACTGTTACAGAAGCTGTTACTGTTGGGTAATGTTTGAGGAGGGCTGAACACTATCAATTTATTTGAGTAACTGTAATTATGATGAGACATTTTTAGATGCAAAACGATCCAAAACTATGAAATATTTATGTTTGTTGTATTTTCTTTTATTCTTTCTTAAGTAAATTGAAAGCTATTCCACATCTTATTTTAAATCTAGTACTTGACAAAAGCAAACTGTTTAATATTCACAAGCCCAAATATTTCAAATGTACGCAAAGAGCATAATTCCATGTAGCTCCGTTTTATAAGCAAAACCTGTTATATATCTGAGCCAGTGAAGTGAACAGGAGATGGAATTTTTACTTGGAAAATGTAGTCAGCTATATATCTCTGTAAGAATATATTGCTGTAGTAAGAGAAAGAGTCCTTGGAATTATTCCATTTATTTTTTCAACTCAGAAATGCAGTGAAAAGTTTCCTTCAGACTGTTGATCCACTTAGGAGCTCTCCTGACCCCTTGCTGCTGGGGGAGCCATCAGGTAAGCACTGTTGGCTGTTCCTCTGTCAGGACATGCACTGATTTGCTGCTGTCCTGCATTTCTGCAGTTGGCTGGGAAGAAATTCATCAGATCCTGGCAGATCCCTCCAGCTATTGCCCAGCTCAGGCAATGCAGCTCACTAAAGGTAGAAGCTTTCTCAACCATTTCAGTGATTCAATAGCATGGATTTATATTCACTTTTGGTGAAACAAGTGTCATTTTTATATCTAGCAAACATCTCATCTGCCATCAAAACCCTGAGCGTGACTGTCTTTATTGTCAGTTAATGAAAACACGAGGCATTTTATGCTATTAGTGGGAGATAAGCATTAAATATGGTAAGCATAGCACTGGGACACCATGTCGTTCACAAGCAGCGCAGGGGCAGTCCCCATGCCACAGTCCGTTTCTCTGGCTATGGCGGAAGTGGACTGCAGGAATCGCTACTTCACCAGGAACCCACCAAGTGTCTACCCAAGGACCTTGCTGCCTAAAAATAACTTGGGGGTTTCTCTCTTCTCCACAATCTTTTCAGCACACAGCACAACAGAAATCTGATGTCTAGTTCATGGGAATCTTGCTTTTTACTGAATTTGTGACTGCTGAAGCCCTTCTTTTCTTACACTTCATGCCTTCTCCTGTCATTTATTTTCTTAGAACAGTATGTCTTAGAGCATGGGTCTCCCCTGAAGGGTCTGAGCAGATCTGATTCCAAAGGAGGCAAGTGAGAGGGGGAATTTTGTCCCTAAGATAGTGCTTTTGATAGCTACAAATTTTGCAGCAGGCATTTTTGGGACCTCTTCAGTAGAAGATCTGACTTTGCTACTATACCCTTGGTGACAGAGAGAACAGGAAGTTTCTAAAGGAATAGAAAGCCAAATAAAAAATGAGTAAAATAATACTGAGGAAAAAAAGAGGGAAAAACATGGCATTAATTCTGATTAAGCGCAAATTTCCCTGCTTACCCTGATTCTTCAATGCATTCTGAGTACTAAGATTTGCCAGGTGAGACTAATAGGAAAGCTGTTTTATAAAAGCCTATGCCTAAGTGGAAGTTAATGAGGTGGAAATGAGTTACTTTCAGCAGAAATTGTTCCAAGGTTTCATTCTGACCAGTGGAAATGTTGCAAAGCAGGATTGATTAGCCTAGATGCTGCCCCGTTACTGAAGCTCTGCAGGGTTCTGACCTGATCTGGGTGCCTCTACATGGCCCTGCACACTTTGAGATCAGATCATGGGATCAGATTTGCTCAGATCCTCTTCAGGACCTGGACCTTTCCTCCAGTTCTGGTTTGGTTGTCTCCATCCCTGCAGAGGACTGTTGTACCTCCATCTCCCAACCATGCGAATGCCAATGTGCCCTCTGGGATTAACTCCTAGGTATCATGGCATTCTTCAACAAAATAGCAATAAATAAATAAATATGCAAATAAATGCCTTCAAAATGCACAGGCAAATCACATTGCTGTCCTGGAGCTGCAGTCACCTTTCACAGGTACTGCCTCATATCATGTTCTTGGAAGTAATGCACCTCTGCAAATGTTGGCTTAATGAAGGTGCTTTTAATATATAATGTGAAAAGGCAGGCAGACCCAGCACCAACAAGTCTGGCCAGAGCACTGTGCTTTGCTTTGAAAGGATGCCTTCTCTGGCAGCACAGTTTCTTCTCCTTAGTAAGTTCTTCCTGAGCATCTTCTGCTATTGCTGGCACAGACACCAAGGAGCACTCGCATCATGGATGTGTAAGGGAGCCTTTCTGTTTTCTTCTCTCAAAATCCAAGTCTCTTTTGAGCTAGTCTGGTATAATCCTAGGATTTTACAGGTCTGATCAGAGCCCAAGCCTGCAAACATTACCTTATACAGAAAGATCTCCACGGAAGTACAGTTATAGGCCACTGGCTCAATCAGATTCAACTTGGAGGCCAGTGTAACCATGGAGCAGGTGTGAATGCAATCATTGTATCCACCAGAATGAGGATATGCAATGCTTTCCTTAAAAAAAAAAAAAGGCACATTGTGCTTTTGAAACATTTTCTTTGCAGATTCTGTAATGCATTTTGACCAGATTGGAAAAACGAAATAAAATAAACAAACAAGCAATGAGGAAAACAAAAACTTACTGTAGATTTCAGCAACCTGTAGGATTAAAAGGATGGTCTCCCCTTTCATCACATTGCCCACTTCAACCTGCTTGTTCAGTGTCTGCCAGGAAACTGTTTAAAGTTCCTGTGGTTTGAGAAATGGCCAGTCTTTACAAAGAAGGAGATTTTTATCTGACCAGCCAAGATCTTAGAATACTTGGCGCAGACCTGTAAATAAATAAACAAATATGCACGCATGCACACTCATCATCCAGGATGGCATTCTATATCTGGACAGCTAGATGTAAGTAATAAGCGATTCAAATCCTGTCTTGTTTAAATAATGAAAGTTTCTTCCCAGACATAGCTATTTCCAATGATCTGCTAAGCTGAAGATTCCTATACATTTTTGCCCTGCTAGAAAAAGTCTGAGCTACTGTACCTAATTATGGTGAAACTCAGTGAGAAATGTCAGTAGAAAGGAGCCTTCGGCATTTCATCTATTTGTCTCATATTTATGAGTTATGGTCAAAATGATACGACCCACTTCCTAGTTGACTTGTCTGGTAGCTATGACTCCCTAGTAGACACTTATAGTGAGATTCTTTGAACCTGTCTTTAGGTAACTATGGTATAGGCCTGTGGCTTCTTTTATATGCAGTAGAGAGAAGATCTTTTTCAGTAGTAGATTGTCCTCCAGGAGGTAGCATCTTCTCTCCAGGAAGTCTAAACAACTGAGCTCTACTCTGTAGACTTCTACACTTTGACAGATGATTCTCAGGAGTCTGATTGAGTGTTATGATTGTAAATCTGTTTCCAGCAGAGTCAATGAAGTGTCCATTAAGAATTTGTATGGGACTAGCCAGTCTGACCAGTCCAAGACACATAGCCAACTTCTTTTAAAAGTCAATCTTCTACACCTGCACAAGTAACCACTCTTCCCATGCAACAGAAGATCCACAGGGGTAAGAAATAAGATGAGTTTTGCCCCAGTGCACTATGAATTTTCCACTGACCTGAGAAAGCACAAAGCAAGAATCACCACACATAGATAGAAATACTGGTTGTGTGATTCTCTCTTTCCACTGACCTGTGTTAAACTGAGAGCTCTTCACTCCAATTTAGCTCACAAATGTAAGGCAACATAAGCCAAAACTAAGGGAGTTAATATTTGTCAGTGGTGGGTATAATGGCATAAGTGTACCTTATCCACAAAAGCCAGCCTTGTCTTAGAAAAAAGAAGATTGGCACATCCTCCTTGATGCATTTGTGTGACAGGATGTGCCCATGTCTATGTACTTGGCTTGCTTTCTAGGAAATAGAAGAATTTTAGAAACTCAGAATTTGTCAGGGGAAACAAAGATGATTTTTATCTGATTAGGAGCTTCCCAAGTGAGACTACCTTTTAGAGAGACACCTTAAAAGAGATACCCTGAACCTCAGAACTCTAAGAGACAAAGAGCTTGAGAAGAAAGCTTGCCACCTGTCATGGCAAAACCAGACATGAAATAAATTCCTGTTTGAGACTTTTAGTCATTTTGGACATTACTTTGTCCCAAGATAAACATGACACTCTACACTGTAAGCACAGTCTCTAAGGACCTGGGTGCATCCCCTTCTTGGAGAACAATTGGCCAAATCAAGGGGTTTAGCTGAATGCAAGCTTAGCTCCTCCACTGGTAAGAGTTGTTGGGAGGAAACAGGAAGCCTGGATGTCCCTCCTGGACTCTAGGAGCTGCTTTTCAGATGAAATCTATGTCACTGCTGCTCCTGCCTTACCATTGCCCTCTGCTCCCAGCTCACCTCTCCTCACAGAGCAGCTGGTCCTTGCTGCCCCTGGACACAGCCCATCACACTCAGAGTTGCTGCAGAGGTATCACAGGAAGAGCAGCACAGTGACATGGGGATGTGTGGCTGCTGTGGGTAGACTGAGTGCTTCAAGCTGTGCTGGCAAATTCTGGGGCAGTATTACTCTCATTTTATTAACAGAAGATAAAACTATACATTCTGAAACTAATGTAATATTTTCCTTCTGTTCCCCTCCCTTTGAAAATATTTAACATACTAAAAGTGAATATTTCAAAATTTAAAAATAATAGGAAACCAATCCACAAAAGCAATGGTATGCTTCACCTCTGGATTTTTTTTTCATACCGTACAGGGCCGATAGCAAAAGGGAGTCTTTTTTTGCTTGTTCCTTCCTCAACAGTTAAATCTTACAAGGCATCAAGTCTTTCTTAAATTAAAAGATAAAGCAGGCTGTAAAAGAGTGCTAGTTAGCATGCCTGCTCTGTCTTTCAGCACTCTTAATCTATACCAGGATAGAAAATTTGGAGTCCAGTGAATGCTTCAACATCCAAATCTCTTCCACAGCACACAGCTAAAGCAATGCTATTTGAAAAGCAGAACCACCCTAAGGGACCAATTGCAAAATTTTGCAGGGTTCCCCTAAGGATCTACTTCTCCAAGATAAGAATGCACAGGATTACATTTATTGTTCAAAAGCTTCACATCAATCTGGTTTGTGTTCTTTTCTGGTACAAGTTTGCACCTTTGCATTCATCTCTTGTCTTATTTTATTTTTGACTTCTTTTTGTTTCCACTCTGTTTTCCCTGTGGTATTTTTTGAATAGGCAGATGTTGTGCATTAATCTAAACAAAAAGTTTTTTTCCCTGGTTTAATTGTGTATAACCAATGTTTTCCATTTATTTTCTGCTTCAAAACGTATCAGTACTATTTTAAATAACTTAATTTTCCCTAAATATTGATTCCTTGTAATATTTATTTCTTCAGTTCACCTGGCAGCTGCTTTTCATGCACACTTTCATAGAAGCACCGTTTGCAGATTTCTGAGGCACTTACTCTGTGATCTGAAAACTCAGCAGCTAATAAAACAGTCAGTTCTGGATAATGACCACTCCAGAGAGGCCATATGGGGACACTGGGGGCACTGGGGAATTTTTACTTCTTTTGGATTTGAAAGAAATGGAAAAATTGGATAACTAATTCTTTGAAACTGCCTGTGATAAATTAGGTGACGCTCTGGGAGGAGTTGACAACACTGTGTCATTTCCATTGTGATAGTCAGTTTTGAAGTTGAGCACAAATGACAGAAGAAAACCAGGACACCAGTCTCATATGTACTTGGTATGTTTCTGACACATGAATATATGAGTCCGTTGTGAGAGGGGTGAGTTCACATCGGAGAAAGACCATCATTTTTTTACGACCTCCAAAAAGACATAACCACTACTGACGCCAAGTTTTCAGCTGCTTTTGTTTTCTTGAAGTGCTCTCACCTTCATGTGTTTTTCCATGCCACTCCCAATGGAATGATTTCCTTAGCCCAGAACTCCAAGATCCTTCCTTCTTCATTTAGGGTCTGTTTCAAAGCCTGTTTAAGTCAATGGAAAGACTTTCATTGATTTTAGTGGGCTTCGGACCAATCCTCACATTCTTTCTGAATATGTGCTTCCTTCCACGGTGCTTGCAGAAAACAGGGTCAGTTTTACATTGTCCAGAGAAAAAAAAAGAAAAAAAGAAAAAATACAAAGGGCCCCAGCCCACATGGAGGAATTATCCTGGCACGGATATAACAAATATCTATATCTCAGTAGCTACGTGTAGACACACTCTATATTGGCACAAAATTCACTGTATTCTTTTTTAATTTTTTTCCCTCCTTTGTTATTAGTCATTCGGCTATAGTTTATGTTGATTAACCTATCTAGGCAGGAGATTTTAACATATTCTTACCAGACCTTAATTTGCACTTTTTGTTATATTCCATGGCTTTACGTCTTTTGAAGACTGTGATATTTATGCTTCTGAAAAAAAAAGAAAGGAATTTTGAAACCTGAAGAAGAGTGGAGCACTATATCCAAGCACATACAATTCCACACCTGTTCGAAGAGGAAATTAAGGTCTCAGAGTGCCAGTGCAGAGGTGTGGTGTAAGTATAGGGCGAGTTAATAGGAACTATTATGGACAAGCAGGTAGGCAGAATCTGAGCATGATCCTAAGAATTAAAAAACCCTCTGTTGGACACTGGCCTTTGCTTCTGGAGAAGCAATTTGTTAGGCTGCAGTTGGGGTCAAATCTTTGAGTTTTCCCAGTATTGATGATTTGGCCAGAGTTTATGTGGAAGTGGAAACTTGAGGTACCGTCCAACACACTTCAGGAGTGCTGTGTTCTGAGTGAGAGGGAGCTGAATGGCACATTTATTGATTACTAGTGTAACTTCACTATATTAAGACTGCTTTGGACCCAAGTAACACAGCAAATACATTAATTTTTTGGGAACTATCAATTCCCAATAAGCCCAATTGATATCTTGACAGAATTTCTGATCAGGAACTTATGATCGTATAAATAGCATCTTTAGTAATTCACATGTAATGTTTTGACTTTTAACATACTGATCCATCACTATCAAAAATAAATGTTTCTGATCCACTATTTCGTATTTTTGGAAGAGAAATATAGATTTATATTCATGATAGACAGTCATATATTTCCTTTTTATTTTTCCTTCAAGAACTGTAAGTTTTGTATATCAATTTAAAATGAAGATTTGCATATCCATTTAGGTGAAACTATTAATTTCTCAGCATATACTTGAGAAGAGTGATGACTCAAAGGCAGAATCACATAGGGTGTCATTACATACCTGCTCATGAAGGAAATATATAAGCAGTAGTCTATTAGAAAGCTATAAAGAATGGATATAGAGGCTATAATGTGAACCATCTTTGATGACTGCCAGGTATTATCTGTTAATGAACTCTCTCTATAAACAAATACTGAGTCACTAACTTTGATGCTGAAGAAGTGAAGATTATGGAAGAACTTATGCAACAATTAATTTAATTTTGTCTCACGGCAGTGACTCACCACTTCCCCCCACACAGTGGCTTCTAACCCTCCTATTGTTTTATCCTTGCACAGTACATAGCAAAGAAACTTACCACTTAAATGTTTTTGCTTTACGTCTATAGAAAACAATACACTGAGGAAATTGCTCCTGAGATTTCCAAGGGCAAGGAGCCAAGAGACAATTCAAAAGATATTTTGAGGACATTGGTGTTTTGGTTTGAAATAACTTTTTAATGTTGCAAATTAATTTTCTGAATATTTCCACCTCAATGTCATAATTTCATCATAAAGCCTCCCTCTCGCTTTCAGTCGTAAGTGCATGCACTATTTTACATCAATGAGCTTAGAATCTGCTGAACTGCCGGAGTCAAAAGAGTTGCATGTCAGGTTCAAGGAATAAATCGGGAAAAAAAATTATCCAGAACAACAGGAAACGTGCTGGAGATTTTCAACGGACTTATATGTCACCTGTTGACATTATAAATCTCAGATACTGGAGGGAGGGTGATAGTCTTTCCTGTGAATGTGGTTTACTTTTCCCAGACAAAATCTTCGGGGGATTCACTTTTCTTCAGTGCCTCTTTTTAGCTCTCATTTTTTCATATTTCACTATACACCTTTTCTCTAAATACTGTAGGCAGAATTATCCTCTTTTAATTCCCCCTGCTTCTTTTTTTTTCAATTAGTTAGCATAATTTCTTTCCTTCCCTTCTTTGTGTTCTTACCTTTGCGCTATAAAATTCTCCACTGTCTAGCCAGCCTCCTCCTCTATAATCAACCAGCTCATCATCCCTCAATAAAATGTCTGAAGTAGCAGTGCTGAAATTCTCCCTTTCATCACCACTTACATCCTTGATGACAAATCTGATTCTTCTTTCACTTTGTGTTACTCTTCTTCAAGTAGCATTGATTCTGTTGACAACAAATCTTGATTGTTTATCCCTTTCTTACAGTCTGCAATATTTCGGATTGCCCTGTAATTCTACAATTTCTTTATTTTCTAACTCATCTAGACATTTTGGTTTCTTCTGCAGCTTGAGTCCTTCTTGTTGTCTGGTTCATAATACTGACTCTATAGACTTACACCCAGAACCTAATTCTGTCAAGATTCACAAATCTTATCTTTTCTGCATATTTTTTTCCCTGTTAGTCATCTTGACAACACATTTTCCATGTTTTGATAATAATAATCTATCGTGCACCTGGATAGTCATGTCTCATCCACTGGTGATGAGACTCATTCCTTAGACATTCATTCCCCCTCTCCAGCACTGTGCATCCAGCTCTTGTACTCATGCTGAGGCACTGGCACCTTTTTCCCTTGTGCCTGCTGCACATGGTGCTCAGCCTGAGCCATGATGTGCGTTGGGTCAGGACCTCAGTGCCACCACTCTGGGCTGCAGCTGGGGACAAACACAGCTGCTGCAGCAAGGACTCCTACAAGCATTTCCTGCAGGTTTTGGTGTGGCCCTTCACCCATCCCTTGACCACATATGTTATCATAAGTTGAAATGAGATTTAACACAACAAATTTCAATATTTGCAATACAGCTATCTGTGTGTGAGCTGGCTACTCAAGACTTCCTTTATAATCATTGGTGAGAAACAAGCACTTCTCAGGCACAATTATAATGACGTATTTGAGACATCTGCTGCAGGATGAGATGACTCATATCACAGAATTACTTATTTTTCTTCACTGTTTGTAAAGAGATTTGGGGGAATTAACTTTGATATGTAGAACTTTATACATATCCATACCTCATCTGAATTTTATCTTTTTTATTTATGAGTCTTAGAGGCTGGAGGAGATGAGTGTCATTCTGGACAGTTAGAAAGCCAAGAAGGATCTGTCCTAATTTAGACAAGTGACTCCCCTGGGAGCTGAGCCTTTCTGAAAAGGAAAACAGTGCTATGGAGAAGAGGAAGCTTTTCTACATTTCTATGGGATTTGTTTGTTTGTTTGTTTGGGGTTTTGGGTCTCAGTCTGTCCTTTAGATTTCAACATTGCCTAAACTGTATGAAAAAGGAATAAACGCCTTCTACATAACTTCTTGACATTCAGATTCCAACGAACTTTGGGAAAAGTCAGAAAATCAGGCTTCAAAATTTCACTCTCTCTCCTGCAGAAAAGATGTGGTAGGGAAAGTGTTGAGAACCACAGCTCTGGAGTTTTGCCATGTTTATGAAGCATAGCAAAGACTGGGCAAGAGCCGTGTCTAGTGGAGAGAAATAGTGAGTGCTAAAGGATCATATAGCAGGAAGTCTACTAGTGTTCAAGTATTTTCAAAAGGTGTAGAATGCTTACACAGAAAACAAAGTATTCCTTCTTGGTGGCTAGGAGGAATCCACCTGGCATTTTCATTGAACATTCATTCTCCAGAAATAAAAGATTTGTTTAGAGAGAATAATAAGTTATCTCTATGCTTCTATTACATACTTCGAGACCTGATTTGCAATAAATGCAGTTACAGATGTATATATCACTTTGTTAACTGAAAAACGGAATAGTTAAAACTTCAAGAGTCGTAAAGACAGAGTTGCTGATTTGTATAATATCTAAGTTAAATTCTGACCTTGTTAGTATCAATGACAAAATGCCGATGATTTCAGCTGTGCTAATATTTTACCCTAAATTACTTTGTCATGTGCTAATAGACGATTTCCATCACAGTCAGAAATGAATGCAACCAAAAACGAATCTAGTTTAATGCTTCAAAAGTACCCCTTGATTCAGAATACACTATATTAGAATAAAATCTGTTTGCATACTCCAAGCTCACGAAGATCTCATAAATCCACACACCTTACATTTGGAAAAAAAAAATGAATGAATGAAAGGAAAAAGATGTTAGTTAACATAATACAGACCTTTCTGAAAATAAGCAGTTTATTGCAAATATTACAAGCCTTTCTTTATCTACCAGTGTCATAGGCCTGGTCAGATCAGCTGATTCTGGTAAAATGTGGGCCCAGTGGAAGACTGACCTGACAAAACTGCATTCACATGGGTTGTATTAGGCCATCCATTCTTGTGTTGTGGTAAACTATATCTCAGATGAGATGTGTTAGCAAACAGTTAGAAGCAGTAACTTTAAGTCTCTCCGCTATAACCGACCCAAGTGAGTACAATAATAATTTCTTTTTACACAAACAGTTTAGTTTAAAACTGACATTAATGGCAGTTTTAACTAACTCACCTGTGTGACTTTGCTTTGAAAAGGATTAGGAACATGCACACCATCACTTGAGATGCAGTTGAAAAAATGTCTTCTTACTGTTTCTTAGGCAACAGTTACATGCTTCTATCTGAGATGCGGTGGGTGACTTGAGTCAGCTCTTCAGATCCTCATGTCTCTGCTCTAAGGCTTGGCTTGCTCTCTTGCCCTGGATGCAGTGCAGAGACACCTTCTAGATCTCACAGTCCTTTCACTGTTATGACTATGTCAGTTCATGTGAGTGAGATGCCAGTCTTAGCCAACTCTAGAACTTGCTTGTGAAAGCCAGATATGTTGGGGAAGGTGTAAGTCTAACACCATGCAAAAGTATCTGTTTAGATGTCTACTT